>NC_091282.1:807371387-808571387 GCF_032444005.1 Ranitomeya imitator | reverse complement strand
AAGCCATTCAAGCATGGCCCTATGTACAGTGAGGGGACAGAAGCCATTCCAGCCTATGTGTGTACAGTGAGAGGACAGCAGCCATTCCAGCCTGTGCGTACAGTGAGAGGACAGCAGCCATTCCAGCCTATGTGTACAGTGAGAGGACAGCAGCCATTCCAGCCTATGTGTACAGTGAGAGGACAGCAGCCATTCCAGCCTGGCCCTATGTACAGTGAGAGGACAGCAGCCATTCCAGCCCATGTGTACAGTGAGAGGACAGCAGCCATTCCAGCCTATGTGTGTACAGTGTGAGAGGACAGCAGCCATTCCAGTCTGTGTGTGTACAGTGAGAGAGGACAGCAGCCATTCCAGCCTATGTGTACAGTGTGAGAGGACAGCAGCCATTCCAGCCTGGCCCTATGTGTACAGTGAGGGGACAGCAGCCGTTCCAGCATGGCCCTATGTACAGTGAGAGGACAGCAGCCATTCCAGCCTGGCCCTATGTGTACAGTGAGGGGACAGCAGCGATTCCAGCCTGGCCCTATATACAGTGAGAGATCCGCAGCCATTCCAGCCTGGCCCTATGTACAGTGAGAGGACAGCAGCCATTCCAGCCTGGCCCAATGTACAGTGAGAGGACAGCAGCCATTCCAGCCTGGCCCTATGTACAGTGAGAGGACAGCAGCCATTCCAGCATGGCCCTATGTACAGTGAGGACAGCAGCCATTCCAGCCTGGCCCTATGTACAGTGAGGACAGCAGCAATTCCAGCCTGGTCCTATGTACAATGAGAGGACAGCAGCCATTCCAGCCTGGTCCTATGTACAGTGAGAGGACAGCAGCCATTCCAGCCTGGCCCTATTTACAGTGTGAGAGGACAGCAGCCATTCCAGCCTGGCCCTATATACAGTGAGGGGACAGCAGCCATTCCAGCATGGCCCTATGTACAGTGAAGGGACAGCAGCAATTCCAGCCTGGTCCTATGTACAATGAGAGGACAGCAGCCATTCCAGCCTGGCCCTATGTACAGTGAGGACAGCAGCCATTCCAGCCTGGCCCTATGTACAGTGAGAGGACAGCAGCCATTCCAGCATGGCCCTATGTACAGTGAGGACAGCAGCCATTCCAGCCTGGCCCTATGTACAGTGAGGGGACAGCAGCCATTCCAGCCTGGCCCTATTTACAGTGTGAGAGGACAGCAGCCATTCCAGCCTGGCCCTATGTACAGTGAGGACAGCAGCCATTCCAGCCTGGCCCTATTTACAGTGTGAGAGGACAGCAGCCATTCCAGCCTGGCCCTATGTACAGTGAAGAGACAGCAGCCATTCCAGCCTGGCCCTATGTACAGTGAGGGGACAGCAGCCATTTCAGCTTGGTCCTATGTACAATGATAGGACAGCAGCCATTCCAGCCTGGCCCTATGTACAGTGAGAGGACAGCAGCCATTCCAGCCTGGCCCTATGTACAGTGAGAGGACAGCAGCCATTCCAGCCTGGCCCTATATACAGTGAGGGGACAGCAGCCTTTCCAGCCTGGCCCTATGTACAGTGAGAGGACAGCAGCCATTTCAGCCTGGTCCTATGTACAATGAGAGGACAGCAGCCATTCCAGCCTGGTCCTATGTACAGTGAGGGGACAGTAGCCATTCCAGCCTGGCCCTATGTACAGTGAGAGGACAGCAGCCATTCCAGCCTGGCCCTATGTGTACAATGAGGGGACAGCAGCCATTTCAGCATGGTCCTATGTACAGTGAGGGGACAGCAGCCATTCCAGCCTGGCCCTATATACAGTGAGGGGACAGCAGCCTTTCCAGCCTGGCCCTATGTACAGTGAGAGGACAGCAGCCATTCCAGCCTGGCCCTATATACAGTGAGGGGACAGCAGCCATTCCAGCCTGGTCCTATGTACAATGAGAGGACAGCAGCCATTCCAGCCTGGTCCTATGTACAGTGAGGGGACAGTAGCCATTCCAGCCTGGCCCTATGTACAGTGAGAGGACAGCAGCCATTCCAGCCTGGCCCTATGTGTACAATGAGGGGACAGCAGCCATTTCAGCATGGTCCTATGTACAGTGAGGGGACAGCAGCCATTCCAGCCTGGCCCTATGTACAGTGAGAGGACAGCAGCCATTCCAGCCTGGCCCTATGTACAGTGAGGGGACAGAAGCCATTCAAGCATGGCCCTATGTACAGTGAGGGGACAGAAACCATTCCAGCCTATGTGTGTACAGTGAGAGGACAGCAGCCATTCCAGCCTGTGCGTACAGTGAGAGGACAGCAGCCATTCCAGCCTGGCCCTATGTACAGTGAGAGGACAGCAGCCATTCCAGCCTATGTGTACAGTGAGAGGACAGCAGCCATTCCAGCCTATGTGTGTACAGTGTGAGAGGACAGCAGCCATTCCTGCCTATGTGTGTACAGTGTGAGAGGACAGCAGCCATTCCAGCCTATGTGTGTACAGTGAGAGGACAGCAGCCATTCCAGCCTGGCCCTATGTACAGTGAGGACAGCAGCCATTCCAGCCTGGCCCTATGTACAGTGAGAGGACAGCAGCCATTCCAGCCTGGCCATATGTACAGTGAGAGGACACAGCAGCCATTCCAGCATGGCCCTATGTACAGTGAGAGGACAGCAGCCATTCCAGCATGGCCCTATGTACAGTGAGAGGACAGCAGCCATTCCAGCCTGGCCCTATGTGAACAGTGAGGGGACAGCAGCGATTCCAGCCTGGCCCTATGTACAGTGAGAGGACAGCAGCCATTCCAGCCTGGCCCTATGTACAGTGAGGGGACAGCAGCCATTCCAGCCTGGCCCTATGTGTACAGTGAGGGGACAGCAGCCATTCCAGCCTGGCCCTATGTGTACAGTGAGGGGACAGCAGCCATTCCAGCCTGGCCCTATATACAGTGAGAGGACCGCAGCCATTCCAGCCTGGCCCTATGTACAGTGAGAGGACAGCAGCCATTCCAGCCTGGCCCTATGTACAGTGAGGGGACAGCAGCCATTCCAGCCTGGCCCTATGTGTACAGTGAGGGGACAGCAGCCATTCCAGCCTGGCCCTATGTGTACAGTGAGGGGACAGCAGCCATTCCAGCCTGGCCCTATATACAGTGAGAGGACCGCAGCCATTCCAGCATGGCCCTATGTACAGTGAGAGGACACCAGCCATTCCAGCATGGCCCTATGTACAGTGAGAGGACACAGCAGCCATTCCAGCATGGCCCTATGTACAGTGAGAGGACAGCAGCCATTCCAGCCTGGCCCTATATACAGTGAGGGGACAGCAGCCATTCCAGCATAGCCCTGTGTACAGTGAGAGGACAGCAGCCATTTCAGCCTGGCCCTATGTACAGTGAGAGGACAGCAGCCATTCCAGCCTGGCCCTATGTACAGTGGGAGGACAGCAGCCATTTCAGCCTGGCCCTATGTACAGTGAGGGGACAGCATCCATTCCAGCTTTGCCCTATGTAAAGTGAGGGGACAGCAGCCATTCCAGCCTGGCTCTGTGTACAGTGTGAGAGGACAGCAGCCATTCCAGCCTGGCCCTATGTACAGTGAGAGGACAGCAGCCATTCCAGCCTGGCCCTATGTACAGTGGGAGGACAGCAGCCATTTCAACCTGGCCCTATGTACAGTGAGAGGACACAGCAGCCATTCCAGCCTGGCCCTATATACAGTGAGGGGACAGCAGCCATTCCAGCTTTGCGCTATGTAAAGTGAGGGGACAGCAGCCTTTCCAGCCTGGCTCTGTGTACAGTGTGAGAGGACAGCAGCAATTCCAGTCTGGCTCTGTGTACAGTGTGAGAGGACATCAGCCATTCCAGCCTGGCCCTATGTACAGTGAGAGGACAGCAGCCATTCCAGCCTGGCCCTATGTACAGTGAGAGGACAGCAGCCATTCCAGCCTGGCCATATGTACAGTGAGAGGACACAGCAGCCATTCCAGCATGGCCCTATGTACAGTGAGAGGACAGCAGCCATTCCAGCATGGCCCTATGTACAGTGAGAGGACAGCAGCCATTCCAGCCTGGCCCTATGTGAACAGTGAGGGGACAGCAGCGATTCCAGCCTGGCCCTATGTACAGTGAGAGGACAGCAGCCATTCCAGCCTGGCCCTATGTACAGTGAGGGGACAGCAGCCATTCCAGCCTGGCCCTATGTGTACAGTGAGGGGACAGCAGCCATTCCAGCCTGGCCCTATGTGTACAGTGAGGGGACAGCAGCCATTCCAGCCTGGCCCTATATACAGTGAGAGGACCGCAGCCATTCCAGCCTGGCCCTATGTACAGTGAGAGGACAGCAGCCATTCCAGCCTGGCCCTATGTACAGTGAGAGGACAGCAGCCATTCCAGCCTGGCCCTATGTACAGTGAGGACAGCAGCCATTCCAGCCTGGCCCTATGTACAGTGAGAGGACAGCAGCCATTCCAGCATGGCCCTATGTACAGTGAGGACAGCAGCCATTCCAGCCTGGCCCTATTTACAGTGTGAGAGGACAGCAGCCATTCCAGCCTGGCCTATATACAGTAAGGGGACAGCAGCCATTCCAGCATGGCCCTATGTACAGTGAAGGGACAGCAGCCATTCCAGCCTGGTCCTATGTACAATGAGAGGACAGCAGCCATTCCAGCCTGGACCTATGTACAGTGAGGGGACAGCAGCCATTTCAGCCTGGTCCTATGTACAATGATAGGACAGCAGCCATTCCAGCCTGGCCCTATGTACAGTGAGAGGACAGCAGCCATTCCAGCCTGGCCCTATGTACAGTGAGAGGACAGCAGCCATTCCAGCATGGCCCTATGTACAGTGAGGGGACAGCAGCCATTCCAGCCTGGCCCTATGTACAGTGAGAGGACAGCAGCCATTCCAGCCTGGCCCTATGTACAGTGAGAGGACAGCAGCCATTCCAGCCTGGCCCTATGTGTACAATGAGGGGACAGCAGCCATTCCAGCCTGGCCCTATGTACAGTGAGAGGACAGCAGCCATTCCAGCATGGCCCTATGTACAGTGAGGACAGCAGCCATTCCAGCCTGGCCCTATGTACAGTGAGAGGACAGCAGCCATTCCAGCCTGGCCCTATGTACAGTGAGAGGACAGCAGCCATTCCAGCCTGGCCCTATATACAGTGAGGGGACAGCAGCCATTCCAGCCTGGTCCTATGTACAATGAGAGGACAGCAGCCATTCCAGCCTGGCCCTATGTACAGTGAGAGGACAGCAGCCATTCCAGCCTGGCCCTATATACAGTGAGGGGACAGCAGCCATTCCAGCCTGGTCCTATGTACAATGAGAGGACAGCAGCCATTCCAGCCTGGCCCTATATACAGTGAGGGGACAGCAGCCATTCCAGCCTGGTCCTATGTACAATGAGAGGACAGCAGCCATTCCAGCCTGGCCCTATGTACAGTGAGGGGACAGAAGCCATTCAAGCATGGCCCTATGTACAGTGAGGGGACAGAAGCCATTCCAGCCTATGTGTGTACAGTGAGAGGACAGCAGCCATTCCAGCCTGTGCGTACAGTGAGAGGACAGCAGCCATTCCAGCCTATGTGTACAGTGAGAGGACAGCAGCCATTCCAGCCTATGTGTACAGTGAGAGGACAGCAGCCATTCCAGCCTGGCCCTATGTACAGTGAGAGGACAGCAGCCATTCCAGCCCATGTGTACAGTGAGAGGACAGCAGCCATTCCAGCCTATGTGTGTACAGTGTGAGAGGACAGCAGCCATTCCTGCCTATGTGTGTACAGTGTGAGAGGACAGCAGCCATTCCAGCCTATGTGTGTACAGTGAGAGGACAGCAGCCATTCCTGCCTATGTGTGTACAGTGTGAGAGGACAGCAGCCATTCCAGCCTATGTGTACAGTGTGAGAGGACAGCAGCCATTCCAGTCTGTGTGTGTACAGTGAGAGAGGACAGCAGCCATTCCAGCCTATGTGTACAGTGTGAGAGGACAGCAGCCATTCCAGCCTGGCCCTATGTGTACAGTGAGGGGACAGCAGCCGTTCCAGCATGGCCCTATGTACAGTGAGAGGACAGCAGCCATTCCAGCCTGGCCCTATGTGTACAGTGAGGGGACAGCAGCGATTCCAGCCTGGCCCTATATACAGTGAGAGGTCCGCAGCCATTCCAGCCTGGCCCTATGTACAGTGAGAGGACAGCAGCCATTCCAGCCTGGCCCAATGTACAGTGAGAGGACAGCAGCCATTCCAGCCTGGCCCTATGTACAGTGAGAGGACAGCAGCCATTCCAGCATGGCCCTATGTACAGTGAGGACAGCAGCCATTCCAGCCTGGCCCTATGTACAGTGAGGACAGCAGCAATTCCAGCCTGGTCCTATGTACAATGAGAGGACAGCAGCCATTCCAGCCTGGTCCTATGTACAGTGAGAGGACAGCAGCCATTCCAGCCTGGCCCTATATACAGTGAGGGGACAGCAGCCATTCCAGCCTGGTCCTATGTACAATGAGAGGACAGCAGCCATTCCAGCCTGGCCCTATGTACAGTGAGGGGACAGAAGCCATTCAAGCATGGCCCTATGTACAGTGAGGGGACAGAAGCCATTCCAGCCTATGTGTGTACAGTGAGAGGACAGCAGCCATTCCAGCCTGTGCGTACAGTGAGAGGACAGCAGCCATTCCAGCCTGGCCCTATATACAGTGAGGGGACAGCAGCCATTCCAGCATGGCCCTATGTACAGTGAAGGGACAGCAGCAATTCCAGCCTGGTCCTATGTACAATGAGAGGACAGCAGCCATTCCAGCCTGGCCCTATGTACAGTGAGGACAGCAGCCATTCCAGCCTGGCCCTATGTACAGTGAGAGGACAGCAGCCATTCCAGCATGGCCCTATGTACAGTGAGGACAGCAGCCATTCCAGCCTGGCCCTATGTACAGTGAGGGGACAGCAGCCATTCCAGCCTGGCCCTATTTACAGTGTGAGAGGACAGCAGCCATTCCAGCCTGGCCCTATGTACAGTGAGGACAGCAGCCATTCCAGCCTGGCCCTATTTACAGTGTGAGAGGACAGCAGCCATTCCAGCCTGGCCCTATGTACAGTGAAGAGACAGCAGCCATTCCAGCCTGGCCCTATGTACAGTGAGGGGACAGCAGCCATTTCAGCTTGGTCCTATGTACAATGATAGGACAGCAGCCATTCCAGCCTGGCCCTATGTACAGTGAGAGGACAGCAGCCATTCCAGCCTGGCCCTATGTACAGTGAGAGGACAGCAGCCATTCCAGCCTGGCCCTATATACAGTGAGGGGACAGCAGCCTTTCCAGCCTGGCCCTATGTACAGTGAGAGGACAGCAGCCATTCCAGCCTGGCCCTATATACAGTGAGGGGACAGCAGCCATTCCAGCCTGGTCCTATGTACAATGAGAGGACAGCAGCCATTCCAGCCTGGTCCTATGTACAGTGAGGGGACAGTAGCCATTCCAGCCTGGCCCTATGTACAGTGAGAGGACAGCAGCCATTCCAGCCTGGCCCTATGTGTACAATGAGGGGACAGCAGCCATTTCAGCATGGTCCTATGTACAGTGAGGGGACAGCAGCCATTCCAGCCTGGCCCTATATACAGTGAGGGGACAGCAGCCTTTCCAGCCTGGCCCTATGTACAGTGAGAGGACAGCAGCCATTCCAGCCTGGCCCTATATACAGTGAGGGGACAGCAGCCATTCCAGCCTGGTCCTATGTACAATGAGAGGACAGCAGCCATTCCAGCCTGGTCCTATGTACAGTGAGGGGACAGTAGCCATTCCAGCCTGGCCCTATGTACAGTGAGAGGACAGCAGCCATTCCAGCCTGGCCCTATGTGTACAATGAGGGGACAGCAGCCATTTCAGCATGGTCCTATGTACAGTGAGGGGACAGCAGCCATTCCAGCCTGGCCCTATGTACAGTGAGAGGACAGCAGCCATTCCAGCCTGGCCCTATGTACAGTGAGGGGACAGAAACCATTCCAGCCTATGTGTGTACAGTGAGAGGACAGCAGCCATTCCAGCCTGTGCGTACAGTGAGAGGACAGCAGCCATTCCAGCCTGGCCCTATGTACAGTGAGAGGACAGCAGCCATTCCAGCCTATGTGTACAGTGAGAGGACAGCAGCCATTCCAGCCTATGTGTGTACAGTGTGAGAGGACAGCAGCCATTCCTGCCTATGTGTGTACAGTGTGAGAGGACAGCAGCCATTCCAGCCTATGTGTGTACAGTGAGAGGACAGCAGCCATTCCAGCCTGGCCCTATGTACAGTGAGGACAGCAGCCATTCCAGCCTGGCCCTATGTACAGTGAGAGGACAGCAGCCATTCCAGCCTGGCCATATGTACAGTGAGAGGACACAGCAGCCATTCCAGCATGGCCCTATGTACAGTGAGAGGACAGCAGCCATTCCAGCATGGCCCTATGTACAGTGAGAGGACAGCAGCCATTCCAGCCTGGCCCTATGTGAACAGTGAGGGGACAGCAGCGATTCCAGCCTGGCCCTATGTACAGTGAGAGGACAGCAGCCATTCCAGCCTGGCCCTATGTACAGTGAGGGGACAGCAGCCATTCCAGCCTGGCCCTATGTGTACAGTGAGGGGACAGCAGCCATTCCAGCCTGGCCCTATGTGTACAGTGAGGGGACAGCAGCCATTCCAGCCTGGCCCTATATACAGTGAGAGGACCGCAGCCATTCCAGCCTGGCCCTATGTACAGTGAGAGGACAGCAGCCATTCCAGCCTGGCCCTATGTACAGTGAGAGGACAGCAGCCATTCCAGCCTGGCCCTATGTACAGTGAGGACAGCAGCCATTCCAGCCTGGCCCTATGTACAGTGAGAGGACAGCAGCCATTCCAGCATGGCCCTATGTACAGTGAGGACAGCAGCCATTCCAGCCTGGCCCTATTTACAGTGTGAGAGGACAGCAGCCATTCCAGCCTGGCCTATATACAGTAAGGGGACAGCAGCCATTCCAGCATGGCCCTATGTACAGTGAAGGGACAGCAGCAATTCCAGCCTGGTCCTATGTACAATGAGAGGACAGCAGCCATTCCAGCCTGGTCCTATGTACAATGAGAGGACAGCAGCCATTCCAGCCTGGCCCTATGTACAGTGAGGGGACAGCAGCCATTTCAGCCTGGTCCTATGTACAATGATAGGACAGCAGCCATTCCAGCCTGGCCCTATGTACAGTGAGAGGACAGCAGCCATTCCAGCCTGGCCCTATGTACAGTGAGAGGACAGCAGCCATTCCAGCATGGCCCTATGTACAGTGAGGGGACAGCAGCCATTCCAGCCTGGCCCTATGTACAGTGAGAGGACAGCAGCCATTCCAGCCTGGCCCTATGTACAGTGAGAGGACAGCAGCCATTCCAGCCTGGCCCTATATACAGTGAGGGGACAGCAGCCATTCCAGCCTGGTCCTATGTACAATGAGAGGACAGCAGCCATTCCAGCCTGGCCCTATGTACAGTGAGAGGACAGCAGCCATTCCAGCCTGGCCCTATATACAGTGAGGGGACAGCAGCCATTCCAGCCTGGTCCTATGTACAATGAGAGGACAGCAGCCATTCCAGCCTGGCCCTATATACAGTGAGGGGACAGCAGCCATTCCAGCCTGGTCCTATGTACAATGAGAGGACAGCAGCCATTCCAGCCTGGCCCTATGTACAGTGAGGGGACAGAAGCCATTCAAGCATGGCCCTATGTACAGTGAGGGGACAGAAGCCTTTCCAGCCTATGTGTGTACAGTGAGAGGACAGCAGCCATTCCAGCCTGTGCGTACAGTGAGAGGACAGCAGCCATTCCAGCCTATGTGTACAGTGAGAGGACAGCAGCCATTCCAGCCTATGTGTACAGTGAGAGGACAGCAGCCATTCCAGCCTGGCCCTATGTACAGTGAGAGGACAGCAGCCATTCCAGCCCATGTGTACAGTGAGAGGACAGCAGCCATTCCAGCCTATGTGTGTACAGTGTGAGAGGACAGCAGCCATTCCAGCCTATGTGTGTACAGTGAGAGGACAGCAGCCATTCCTGCCTATGTGTGTACAGTGTGAGAGGACAGCAGCCATTCCAGCCTATGTGTGTACAGTGAGAGGACAGCAGCCATTCCAGTCTGTGTGTGTACAGTGAGAGAGGACAGCAGCCATTCCAGCCTATGTGTACAGTGTGAGAGGACAGCAGCCATTCCAGCCTGGCCCTATGTGTACAGTGAGGGGACAGCAGCCGTTCCAGCATGGCCCTATGTACAGTGAGAGGACAGCAGCCATTCCAGCCTGGCCCTATGTGTACAGTGAGGGGACAGCAGCGATTCCAGCCTGGCCCTATATACAGTGAGAGGACCGCAGCCATTCCAGCCTGGCCCTATGTACAGTGAGAGGACAGCAGCCATGCCAGCCTGGCCCAATGTACAGTGAGAGGACAGCAGCCATTCCAGCCTGGCCCTATGTACAGTGAGAGGACAGCAGCCATTCCAGCATGGCCCTATGTACAGTGAGCACAGCAGCCATTCCAGCCTGGCCCTATGTACAGTGAGGACAGCAGCAATTCCAGCCTGGTCCTATGTACAATGAGAGGACAGCAGCCATTCCAGCCTGGTCCTATGTACAGTGAGAGGACAGCAGCCATTCCAGCATGGCCCTATGTACAGTGAGGACAGCAGCCATTCCAGCCTGGCCCTATTTACAGTGTGAGAGGACAGCAGCCATTCCAGCCTGGCCCTATATACAGTGAGGGGACAGCAGCCATTCCAGCCTGGTCCTATGTACAGTGAGAGGACAGCAGCCATTCCAGCCTGGCCCTATATACAGTGAGGGGACAGCAGCCATTCCAGCATGGCCCTATGTACAGTGAAGGGACAGCAGCCATTCCAGCATGGCCCTATGTACAGTGAAGGGACAGCAGCCATTCCAGCCTGGTCCTATG
Source organism: Ranitomeya imitator (assembly GCF_032444005.1). NCBI lineage: Eukaryota > Metazoa > Chordata > Amphibia > Anura > Dendrobatidae > Ranitomeya > Ranitomeya imitator. Next base: position 808,560,507 of record NC_091282.1, on the reverse strand, counting down.
TACAATGAGAGGACAGCAGCCATTCCAGCCTGGTCCTATGTACAGTGAGAGGACAGCAGCCATTCCAGCCTGGCCCTATGTACAGAGAGGACAGCAGCCATTCCAGCCTGGTCCTATGTACAGTGAGAGGACAGCAGCAATTCCAGCATGGCCCTATGTACAGTGAGGGGACAGCAGCCATTCCAGCCTGGCCCTATGTACAGTGAGGGGACAGCAGCCATTCCAGCATGGCCCTATGTACAGTGAAGGGACAGTAGCCATTTCAGCCTGGTCCTATGTACAATGATAGGACAGCAGCCATTCCAGCCTGGCCCTATGTACAGTGAGAGGACAGCAGCCATTCCAGCATGGCCCTATGTACAGTGAGGGGACAGCAGCCATTCCAGCCTGGCCCTATGTACAGTGAGAGGACAGCAGCCATTCCAGCCTGGCCCTATGTGTACAATGAGGGGACAGCAGCCATTCCAGCCTGGCCCTATGTACAGTGAGAGGACAGCAGCCATTCCAGCCTGGCCCTATGTACAGTGAGGGGACAGCAGCCGTTCCAGCCTGGCCCTATGTACAGTGAGAGGACAGCAGCCATTCCAGCCTGGCCCTATGTACAGTGAGAGGACAGCAGCCATTCCAGCCTGGCCCTATGTGTACAATGAGGGGACAGCAGCCATTCCAGCATGGTCCTATGTACAGTGAGAGGACAGCAGCAATTCCAGCCTGGCCCTATGTACAGTGAGGGGACAGCAGCCATTCCAGCCTATGTGTGTACAGTGAGAGGACAGCAGCCATTTCAGCCTGGCCATGTGTACAGTGAGAGGACAGCAGCCATTCCAGCCTATGTGTGTACAGTGAGAGGACAGCAGCCATTCCAGCCTGTGTGTGTACAGTGAGAGGACAGCAGCCATTCCTGCCTATGTGTGTACAGTGTGAGGGGACAGCAGCCATTCCTGCCTATGTGTGTACAGTGTGAGAGGACAGCAGCCATTCCTGCCTATGTGTGTACAGTGTGAGGGGACAGCAGCCATTCCAGCCTGGCTATGTACAGTGTGAGAGGACAGCAGCCATTCCAGCCTGTGTGTGTACAGTGAGAGAGGACAGCAGCCATTCCAGCCTATGTGTACAGTGTGAGAGGACAGCAGCCATTCCAGCCTATGTGTGTACAGTGTGAGAGGACAGCAGCCATTCCTGCCTATGTGTGTACAGTGTGAGGGGACAGCAGCCATTCCAGCCTGGCTATGTACAGTGTGAGAGGACAGCAGCCATTCCAGCCTGTGTGTGTACAGTGAGAGAGGACAGCAGCCATTCCAGCCTATGTGTACAGTGTGAGAGGACAGCAGCCATTCCAGCCTATGTGTGTACAGTGTGAGAGGACAGCAGCCATTCCTGCCTATGTGTACAGTGAGAGGACAGCAGCCATTCCAGCCTGTGTGTGTACAGTAACATAGTAACATAGTTAGTAAGGCCGAAAAAAGACATTTGTCCATCCAGTTCAGCCTATATTCCATCATAATAAATACCCAGATCTACGTCCTTCTACAGAACCTAATAATTGTATGATACAATATTGTTCTGCTCCAGGAAGACATCCAGGCCTCTCTTGAACCCCTCGACTGAGTTCGCCATCACCACCTCCTCAGGCAAGCAATTCCAGATTCTCACTGCCCTAACAGTAAAGAATCCTCTTCTATGTTGGTGGAAAAACCTTCTCTCCTCCAGACGCAAAGAATGCCCCCTTGTGCCCGTCACCTTCCTTGGTATAAACAGATCCTCAGCGAGATATTTGTATTGTCCCCCTATATACTTATACATGGTTATTAGATCGCCCCTCAGTCGTCTTTTTTCTAGACTAAATAATCCTAATTTCGCTAATCTATCTGGGTATTGTAGTTCTCCCATCCCCTTTATTAATTTTGTTGCCCTCCTTTGTACTCTCTCTAGTTCCATTATATCCTTCCTGAGCACTGGTGCCCAAAACTGGACACAGTACTCCATGTGCGGTCTAACTAGGGATTTGTACAGAGGCAGTATAATGCTCTCATCATGTGTATCCAGACCTCTTTTAATGCACCCCATGATCCTGTTTGCCTTGGCAGCTGCTGCCTGGCACTGGCTGCTCCAGGTAAGTTTATCATTAACTAGGATCCCCAAGTCCTTCTCCCTGTCAGATTTACCCAGTGGTTTCCCGTTCAGTGTGTAATGGTGATATTGATTCCCTCTTCCCATGTGTATAACCTTACATTTATCATTGTTAAACCTCATCTGCCACCTTTCAGCCCAAGTTTCCAACTTATCCAGATCCATCTGTAGCAGAATACTATCTTCTCTTGTATTAACTGCTTTACATAGTTTTGTATCATCTGCAAATATCGATATTTTACTGTGTAAACCTTCTACCAGATCATTAATGAATATGTTGAAGAGAACAGGTCCCAATACTGACCCCTGCGGTACCCCACTGGTCACAGCGACCCAGTTAGAGACTATACCATTTATAACCACCCTCTGCTTTCTATCACTAAGCCAGTTACTAACCCATTTACACACATTTTCCCCCAGACCAAGCATTCTCATTTTGTGTACCAACCTCTTGTGCGGCACGGTATCAAACGCTTTGGAAAAATCGAGATATACCACGTCCAATGACTCACCGTGGTCCAGTCTATAGCTTACCTCTTCATAAAAACTGATTAGATTGGTTTGACAGGAGCGATTTCTCATAAACCCATGCTGATATGGAGTTAAACAGTTATTCTCATTGAGATAATCCAGAATAACATCCCTCAGAAACCCTTCAAATATTTTACCAACAATAGAGGTTAGACTTACTGGCCTATAATTTCCAGGTTCACTTTTAGAGCCCTTTTTGAATATTGGCACCACATTTGCTATGCGCCAGTCCTGCGGAACAGACCCTGTCGCTATAGAGTCACTAAAAATAAGAAATAATGGTTTATCTATTACATTACTTAGTTCTCTTAGTACTCGTGGGTGTATGCCATCCGGACCCGGAGATTTATCTATTTTAATCTTATTTAGCCGGTTTCGCACCTCTTCTTGGGTTAGATTGGTGACCCTTAATATAGGGTTTTCATTGTTTCTTGGGATTTCACCTAGCATTTCATTTTCCACCGTGAATACCGTGGAGAAGAAGGTGTTTAATATGTTAGCTTTTTCCTCGTCATCTACAACCATTCTTTCCTCACTATTTTTTAAGGGGCCTACATTTTCAGTTTTTATTCTTTTACTATTGATATAGTTGAAGAACAGTTTGGGATTAGTTTTACTCTCCTTAGCAATGTGCTTCTCTGTTTCCTTTTTGGCAGCTTTAATTAGTTTTTTAGATAAAGTATTTTTCTCCCTATAGTTTTTTAGAGCTTCAATGGTGCCATCCTGCTTTAGTAGTGCAAATGCTTTCTTTTTACTGTTAATTGCCTGTCTTACTTCTTTGTTTAGCCACATTGGGTTTTTCCTATTTCTAGTCCTTTTATTCCCACAAGGTATAAACCGCTTACACTGCCTATTTAGGATGTTCTTAAACATTTCCCATTTATTATCTGTATTCTTATTTCTGAGGATATTGTCCCAGTCTACCAGATTAAGGGCATCTCTAAGCTGGTCAAACTTTGCCTTCCTAAAGTTCAGTGTTTTTGTGACTCCCTGACAAGTCCCCCTAGTGAAAGACAGGTGAAACTGTACAATATTGTGGTCGCTATTTCCTAGATGCCCGACCACCTGCAGATTTGTTATTCTGTCAGGTCTATTAGATAGTATTAGGTCTAAAAGTGCTGCTCCTCTGGTTGGATTCTGCACCAATTGTGAAAGATAATTTTTCTTGGTTATTAGCAGAAACCTGTTGCCTTTATGGGTTTCACAGGTTTCTGTTTCCCAGTTAATATCCGGGTAGTTAAAGTCCCCCATAACCAGGACCTCATTATGGGTTGCAGCTTCATCTATCTGCTTTAGAAGTAGACTTTCCATGCTTTCTGTTATATTTGGGGGTTTGTAACAGACCCCAATGAGAATTTTGTTACCATTTTTCCCTCCATGAATTTCAACCCATATGGACTCGACATCCTCATTCCCTTCGCTAATATCCTCCCTTAAAGTGGACTTTAGACAAGACTTTACATAGAGACAAACCCCTCCTCCTCTCCGATTTTTACGATCCTTTCTAAACAGACTGTAACCCTGTAAGTTAACTGCCCAGTCATAGCTTTCATCTAACCATGTCTCGGTTATTCCCACTATGTCAAAGTTACCTGTAGATATTTCTGCTTCTAGTTCTTCCATCTTGCTTGTCAGGCTTCTGGCGTTTGCGAGCATGCAGTTTAGAGGATTTTGTTTTGTTCCAATCTCCTCACTGTGGATTGTTTTAGAAATGTTCTTACCTCCCTTCTGAGTATGTTTTCCTGGGTCGTCTTTGTTCGAGTCTAATGTTTTTCTTCCCGTCCCCTCTTCTTCTAGTTTAACGCCCTCCTGATGAGTGTAGCGAGTCTTCTGGCGAATGTGTGTTTCCCAGGTTTGTTGAGGTGTAGTCCGTCTCTGGCGAGGAGTCCATCATACCAGTAATTCACACCATGGTCCAGGAATCCAAATCCTTGTTGTCTGCACCATCGTCTTAGCCAGTTGTTTGCATCAAGGATCCTGTTCCATCTCCTGGTGCCATGCCCATCTACTGGAAGGATAGAAGAAAAAACTACCTGTGCATCCAGTTCCTTTACTTTCTTCCCCAACTCTTCAAAGTCCTTGCAGATTGTCGGTAGGTCCTTCCTTGCCGTGTCATTGGTGCCAACATGTATCAGTGAGAGAGGACAGCAGCCATTCCAGCCTGTGTGTACAGTGAGGGGACAGCAGCCATTCCAGCCTGTGTGTACAGTGAGGGGACAGCAGCCATTCCAGCCTATGTGTGTACAGTGTGAGAGGACAGCAGCCATTCCAGCCTATGTGTACAGTGAGAGGACAGCAGCCATTCCAGCCTATGTGTACAGTGTGAGAGGACAGCAGCCATTCCAGCCTATGTGTACAGTGAGAGGACAGCAGCCATTCCAGCCTATGTGTACAGTGTGAGAGGACAGCAGCCATTCCAGCCTATGTGTACAGTGAGAGGACAGCAGCCATTCCAGCCTGTGTGTGTACAGTGAGAGGACAGCAGCCATTCCAGCCTATGTGTACAGTGAGAGGACAGCAGCCATTCCAGCCTATGTGTACAGTGTGAGAGGACAGCAGCCATTCCAGCCTATGTGTACAGTGAGAGGACAGCAGCCATTCCAGCCTGTGTGTGTACAGTGAGAGGACAGCAGCCATTCCAGCCTATGTGTACAGTGAGAGGAGAGCAGCCATTCCAGCCTATGTGTACAGTGTGAGAGGACAGCAGCCATTCCAGCCTATGTGTACAGTGAGAGGACAGCAGCCATTCCAGCCTATGTGTGTACAGTGAGAGGACAGCAGCCATTCCAGCCTGTGTGTACAGTGAGAGAGGACAGCAGCCATTCCAGCCTATGTGTACAGTGTGAGAGGACAGCAGCCATTCCAGCCTGTGTGTGTACAGTGTGAGAGGACAGCAGCCATTCCAGCCTGTGTGTACAGTGAGGGGACAGCAGCCATTCCAGCCTGTGTGTACAGTGAGGGGACAGCAGCCATTCCAGCCTATGTGTGTACAGTGTGAGAGGACAGCAGCCATTCCAGCCTGTGTGTGTACAGTGAGAGGACAGCAGCCATTCAAGCCAATGTGTACAGTGAGAGGACAGCAGCCATTCCAGCCTATGTGTACAGTGTGAGAGGACATCAGCCATTCCAGCCTATGTGTACAGTGAGAGGACAGCAGCCATTCCAGCCTGTGTGTGTACAGTGAGAGGACAGCAGCCATTCCAGCCTATGTGTACAGTGAGAGGACAGCAGCCATTCCAGCCTATGTGTACAGTGTGAGAGGACAGCAGCCATTCCAGCCTATGTGTACAGTGAGAGGACAGCAGCCATTCCAGCCTATGTGTGTACAGTGTGAGAGGACAGCAGCCATTCCAGCCTGTGTGTGTACAGTGTGAGGGGACAGCAGCCATTCCAGCCTATGTGTACAGTGAGAGGACAGCAGCCGTTCCAGCCTATGTGTACAGTGAGAGGACAGCAGCCATTCCAGCCTATGTGTGTACAGTGTGAGAGGACAGCAGCCATTCCTGCCTATGTGTGTACAGTGAGAGGACAGCAGCCATTCCAGCCTATGTGTACAGTGAGAGGACAGCAGCCATTCCAGCCTATGTGTGTACAGTGAGAGGACAGCAGCCATTCCAGCCTATGTGTACAGTGTGAGAGGACAGCAGCCATTCCAGCCTATGTGTACAGTGTGAGATGACAGCAGCCATTCCAGCCTATGTGTACAGTGTGAGAGGACAGCAGCCATTCCAGCCTATGTGTGTACAGTGAGAGGACAGCAGCCATTCCAGCCTGTGTGTGTACAGTGAGGGGACAGCAGCCATTCCAGCCTATGTGTGTACAGTGAGAGGACAGCAGCCATTCCAGCCTATGTGTGTACAGTGAGAGGACAACAGCCATTCCAGCTTATGTGTACAGTGTGAGAGGACAGCAGCCATTCCAGCCTATGTGTGTACAGTGTGAGAGGACAGCAGCCATTCCAGCCTATGTGTACAGTGAGAGGACAGCAGCCATTCCAGCCTATGTGTGTACAGTGAGGGGACAGCAGCCATTCCAGGCTATGTGTACAGTGAGAGGACAGCAGCCATTCCAGCCTATGTATACAGTGAGAGGACAGCAGCCATTCCAGCCTATGTGTGTGTTCAGTGAGGGGACAGCAGCCATTCCAGCCTATGTGTACATTGAGAGGACAGCAGCCATTCCAGCCTATGTGTACAGTGTGAGAGGACAGCAGCCATTCCAGCCTATGTGTGTACAGTGAGAGGACAGCAGCCATTCCAGCCTATGTGTACAGTGAGAGGACAGCAGCCATTCCAGCCTATGTGTACAGTGAGAGGACAGCAGCCATTCCAGCCTATGTGTACAGTGAGGGGACAGCAGCCATTCCAGCCTATGTGTACAGTGAGAGGACAGCAGCCATTCCAGCCTATGTGTACAGTGTGAGAGGACAGCAGCCATTCCAGCCTATGTGTGTACAGTGAGGGGACAGCAGCCATTCCAGCCTATGTGTACAGTGAGAGGACAGCAGCCATTTCAGCCTATGTGTGTACAGTGTGAGGGGACAGCAGCCATTCCAGCCTATGTGTACAGTGTGAGGGGACAGCAGCCATTCCAGCCTATGTGTGTACAGTGAGAGGACAGCAGCCATTCCAGCCTATGTGTACAGTGAGAGGACAGCAGCCATTCCAGCCTATGTGTACAGTGAGAGGACAGCAGCCATTCCAGCCTATGTGTACAGTGAAAGGACAGCAGCCATTCCAGCCTATGTGTACAGTGTGAGAGGACAGCAGCCATTCCAGCCTATGTGTGTACAGTGAGGGGACAGCAGCCATTCCAGCCTATGTGTACAGTGAGAGGACAGCAGCCATTCCAGCCTATGTGTGTACAGTGTGAGGGGACAGCAGCCATTCCAGCCTATGTGTACAGTGTGAGGGGACAGCAGCCATTCCAGCCTGTGTGTACAGTGTGAGAGGACAGCAGCCATTCCAGCCTGTGTGTACAGTGTGAGGGGACAGCAGCCATTCCAGCCTATGTGTGTACAGTGTGAGGGGACAGCAGCCATTCCAGCCTGTGTGTACAGTGTGAGGGGACAGCAGCCATTCCAGCCTGTGTGTGTACAGTGTGAGGGGACAGCAGCCATTCCAGCCTATGTGTACAGTGTGAGAGGACAGCAGCCATTCCAGCCTATGTGTACAGTGTGAGAGGACAGCAGCCATTCCAGCCTATGTGTGTACAGTGAGAGGACAGCAGCCATTCCAGCCTGTGTGTACAGTGAGAGGACAGCAGCCATTCCAGCCTATGTGTACAGTGAGAGGACAGCAGCCATTCCAGCCTATGTGTACAGTGTGAGAGGACAGCAGCCATTCCAGCCTATGTGTGTACAGTGAGGGGACAGCAGCCATTCCAGCCTATGTGTACAGTGAGAGGACAGCAGCCATTCCAGCCTATGTGTACAGTGAGAGGACAGCAGCCATTCCAGCCTGTGTGTACAGTGAGAGGACAGCAGCCATTCCAGCCTATGTGTACAGTGAGAGGACAGCAGCCATTCCAGCCTATGTGTACAGTGTGAGAGGACAGCAGCCATTCCAGCCTATGTGTACAGTGTGAGAGGACAGCAGCCATTCCAGCCTATGTGTACAGTGAGGGGACAGCAGCCATTCCAGCCTATGTGTACAGTGTGAGAGGACAGCAGCCATTCCTGCCTGTGTGTACAGTGTGAGGGGACAGCAGCCATTCCAGCCTATGTGTGTACAGTGTGAGGGGACAGCAGCCATTCCAGCCTGTGTGTACAGTGTGAGGGGATAGCAGCCATTCCAGCCTGTGTGTGTACAGTGTGAGGGGACAGCAGCCATTCCAGCCTATGTGTACAGTGTGAGAGGACAGCAGCCATTCCAGCCTATGTGTACAGTGTGAGAGGACAGCAGCCATTCCAGCCTATGTGTACAGTGTGAGAGGACAGCAGCCATTCCAGCCTATGTGTACAGTGAGGGGACAGCAGCCATTCCAGCCTATGTGTACAGTGTGAGAGGACAGCAGCCATTCCAGCCTGTGTGTACAGTGTGAGGGGACAGCAGCCATTCCAGCCTATGTGTGTACAGTGTGAGGGGACAGCAGCCATTCCAGCCTGTGTGTACAGTGTGAGGGGACAGCAGCCATTCCAGCCTGTGTGTGTACAGTGTGAGGGGACAGCAGCCATTCCAGCCTATGTGTACAGTGTGAGAGGACAGCAGCCATTCCAGCCTATGTGTACAGTGTGAGAGGACAGCAGCCATTCCAGGCTATGTGTACAGTGAGGGGACAGCAGCCATTCCAGGCTATGTGTACAGTGAGGGGACAGCAGCCATTCCAGCCTATGTGTACAGTGTGAGAGGACAGCAGCCATTCCAGCCTGTGTGTACAGTGTGAGAGGACAGCAGCCATTCCAGCCTATGTGTGTACAGTGTGAGAGGACAGCAGCCATTCCAGCCTGTGTGTACAGTGTGAGAGGACAGCAGCCATTCCAGCCTATGTGTACAGTGTGAGAGGACAGCAGCCATTCCAGGCTATGTGTACAGTGAGGGGACAGCAGCCATTCCAGCCTATGTGTACAGTGAGAGAGGACAGCAGCCATTCCAGCCTATGTGTACAGTGTGAGAGGACAGCAGCCATTCCAGCCTGTGTGTACAGTGTGAGGGGACAGCAGCCATTCCAGCCTATGTGTGTACAGTGTGAGAGGACAGCAGCCATTCCAGCCTATGTGTGTACAGTGAGAGGACAGCAGCCATTCCAGCCTGTGTGTACAGTGAGAGAGGACAGCAGCCATTCCAGCCTATGTGTGTACAGTGAGAGGACAGCAGCCATTCCTGCCTATGTGTGTACAGTGTGAGAGGACAGCAGCCATTCCAGCCTATGTGTGTACAGTGAGAGGACAGCAGCCATTCCAGCCTGTGTGTACAGTGTGAGAGGACAGCAGCCATTCCAGCCTATGTGTGTACAGTGAGAGGACAGCAGCCATTCCAGCCTATGTGTACAGTGTGAGGACAGCAGCCATTCCAGCCTATTTATACAGTGAGAGGACAGCAGCCATTCCAGCCTATGTGTGTACAGTGAGGGGACAGCAGCCATTCCAGCCTATGTGTACATTGAGAGGACAGCAGCCATTCCAGCCTATGTGTACAGTGTGAGAGGACAGCAGCCATTCCAGCCTATGTATGTACAGTGAGAGGACAGCAGCCATTCCAGCCTATGTGTACAGTGAGAGGACAGCAGCCATTCCAGCCTATGTGTACAGTGAGAGGACAGCAGCCATTCCAGCCTATGTGTACAGTGAGGGGACAGCAGCCATTCCAGCCTATGTGTACAGTGAGAGGACAGCAGCCATTCCAGCCTATGTGTACAGTGTGAGAGGACAGCAGCCATTCCAGCCTATGTGTGTACAGTGAGGGGACAGCAGCCATTCCAGCCTATGTGTACAGTGAGAGGACAGCAGCCATTCCAGCCTATGTGTGTACAGTGTGAGGGGACAGCAGCCATTCCAGCCTATGTGTACAGTGTGAGGGGACAGCAGCCATTCCAGCCTATGTGTGTACAGTGAGAGGACAGCAGCCATTCCAGCCTATGTGTACAGTGAGAGGACAGCAGCCATTCCAGCCTATGTGTACAGTGAGAGGACTGCAGCCATTCCAGCCTATGTGTACAGTGAGAGGACAGCAGCCATTCCAGCCTATGTGTACAGTGTGAGAGGACAGCAGCCATTCCAGCCTATGTGTGTACAGTGAGGGGACAGCAGCCATTCCAGCCTATGTGTACAGTGAGAGGACAGCAGCCATTCCAGCCTATGTGTGTACAGTGTGAGGGGACAGCAGCCATTCCAGCCTATGTGTACAGTGTGAGGGGACAGCAGCCATTCCAGCCTGTATGTACAGTGTGAGAGGACAGCAGCCATTCCAGCCTGTGTGTACAGTGTGAGGGGACAGCAGCCATTCCAGCCTATGTGTGTACAGTGTGAGGGAACAGCAGCCATTCCAGCCTGTGTGTACAGTGTGAGGGGACAGCAGCCATTCCAGCCTGTGTGTGTACAGTGTGAGGGGACAGCAGCCATTCCAGCCTATGTGTACAGTGTGAGAGGACAGCAGCCATTCCAGCCTATGTGTACAGTGTGAGAGGACAGCAGCCATTCCAGCCTATGTGTGTACAGTGAGAGGACAGCAGCCATTCCAGCCTGTGTGTACAGTGAGAGGACAGCAGCCATTCCAGCCTATGTGTACAGTGAGAGGACAGCAGCCATTCCAGCCTATGTGTACAGTGAGAGGACAGCAGCCATTCCAGCCTATGTGTACAGTGTGAGAGGACAGCAGCCATTCCAGCCTATGTGTGTACAGTGAGGGGACAGCAGCCATTCCAGCCTATGTGTACAGTGAGAGGACAGCAGCCATTCCAGCCTATGTGTGTACAGTGTGAGGGGACAGCAGCCATTCCAGCCTGTGTGTACAGTGTGAGAGGACAGCAGCCATTCCAGCCTATGTGTGTACAGTGTGAGAGGACAGCAGCCATTCCAGCCTGTGTGTACAGTGTGAGGGGACAGCAGCCATTCCAGCCTATGTGTGTACAGTGTGAGGGGACAGCAGCCATTCCAGCCTGTGTGTACAGTGTGAGGGGACAGCAGCCATTCCAGCCTGTGTGTGTACAGTGTGAGGGGACAGCAGCCATTCCAGCCTATGTGTACAGTGTGAGAGGACAGCAGCCATTCCAGCCTATGTGTGTACAGTGAGAGGACAGCAGCCATTCCAGCCTGTGTGTACAGTGTGAGGGGACAGCAGCCATTCCAGCCTGTGTGTACAGTGAGAGGACAGCAGCCATTCCAGCCTATGTGTACAGTGAGAGGACAGCAGCCATTCCAGCCTATGTGTACAGTGTGAGAGGACAGCAGCCATTCCAGCCTATGTGTACAGTGTGAGAGGACAGCAGCCATTCCAGCCTATGTGTACAGTGAGGGGACAGCAGCCATTCCAGCCTATGTGTACAGTGTGAGAGGACAGCAGCCATTCCAGCCTGTGTGTACAGTGTGAGGGGACAGCAGCCATTCCAGCCTATGTGTGTACAGTGTGAGGGGACAGCAGCCATTCCAGCCTGTGTGTACAGTGTGAGGGGACAGCAGCCATTCCAGCCTGTGTGTGTACAGTGTGAGGGGACAGCAGCCATTCCAGCCTATGTGTACAATGTGAGAGGACAGCAGCCATTCCAGCCTATGTGTACAGTGTGAGAGGACAGCAGCCATTCCAGCCTATGTGTACAGTGTGAGAGGACAGCAGCCATTCCAGCCTATGTGTACAGTGAGGGGACAGCAGCCATTCCAGCCTATGTGTACAGTGTGAGAGGACAGCAGCCATTCCAGCCTGTGTGTACAGTGTGAGGGGACAGCAGCCATTCCAGCCTATGTGTGTACAGTGTGAGGGGACAGCAGCCATTCCAGCCTGTGTGTACAGTGTGAGGGGACAGCAGCCATTCCAGCCTGTGTGTGTACAGTGTGAGGGGACAGCAGCCATTCCAGCCTATGTGTACAGTGTGAGAGGACAGCAGCCATTCCAGCCTATGTGTACAGTGTGAGAGGACAGCAGCCATTCCAGGCTATGTGTACAGTGAGGGGACAGCAGCCATTCCAGGCTATGTGTACAGTGAAGGGACAGCAGCCATTCCAGCCTATGTGTACAGTGTGAGAGGACAGCAGCCATTCCAGCCTGTGTGTACAGTGTGAGAGGACAGCAGCCATTCCAGCCTATGTGTGTACAGTGTGAGAGGACAGCAGCCATTCCAGCTTGTGTGTACAGTGTGAGAGGACAGCAGCCATTCCAGCCTATGTGTACAGTGTGAGAGGACAGCAGCCATTCCAGGCTATGTGTACAGTGAGGGGACAGCAGCCATTCCAGCCTATGTGTACAGTGAGAGAGGACAGCAGCCATTCCAGCTTATGTGTACAGTGTGAGAGGACAGCAGCCATTCCAGCCTGTGTGTACAGTGTGAGGGGACAGCAGCCATTCCAGCCTATGTGTGTACAGTGTGAGAGGACAGCAGCCATTCCAGCCTATGTGTGTACAGTGAGAGGACAGCAGCCATTCCAGCCTGTGTGTACAGTGAGAGAGGACAGCAGCCATTCCAGCCTATGTGTGTACAGTGAGAGGACAGCAGCCATTCCTGCCTATGTGTGTACAGTGTGAGAGGACAGCAGCCATTCCAGCCTATGTGTGTACAGTGAGAGGACAGCAGCCATTCCAGCCTGTGTGTACAGTGTGAGAGGACAGCAGCCATTCCAGCCTATGTGTGTACAGTGAGAGGACAGCAGCCATTCCAGCCTATGTGTACAGTGTGAGGACAGCAGCCATTCCAGCCTATGTATACAGTGAGAGGACAGCAGCCATTCCAGCCTATGTGTGTACAGTGAGGGGACAGCAGCCATTCCAGCCTATGTGTACATTGAGAGGACAGCAGCCATTCCAGCCTATGTGTACAGTGTGAGAGGACAGCAGCCATTCCAGCCTATGTGTGTACAGTGAGAGGACAGCAGCCATTCCAGCCTATGTGTACAGTGAGAGGACAGCAGCCATTCCAGCCTATGTGTACAGTGAGAGGACAGCAGCCATTCCAGCCTATGTGTACAGTGAGGGGACAGCAGCCATTCCAGCCTATGTGTACAGTGAGAGGACAGCAGCCATTCCAGCCTATGTGTACAGTGTGAGAGGACAGCAGCCATTCCAGCCTATGTGTGTACAGTGAGGGGACAGCAGCCATTCCAGCCTATGTGTACAGTGAGAGGACAGCAGCCATTCCAGCCTATGTGTGTACAGTGTGAGGGGACAGCAGCCATTCCAGCCTATGTGTACAGTGTGAGGGGACAGCAGCCATTCCAGCCTATGTGTGTACAGTGAGAGGACAGCAGCCATTCCAGTCTATGTGTACAGTGAGAGGACAGCAGCCATTCCAGCCTATGTGTACAGTGAGAGGACAGCAGCCATTCCAGCCTATGTGTACAGTGAGAGGACAGCAGCCATTCCAGCCTATGTGTACAGTGTGAGAGGACAGCAGCCATTCCAGCCTATGTGTGTACAGTGAGGGGACAGCAGCCATTCCAGCCTATGTGTACAGTGAGAGGACAGCAGCCATTCCAGCCTATGTGTGTACAGTGTGAGGGGACAGCAGCCATTCCAGCCTATGTGTACAATGTGAGGGGACAGCAGCCATTCCAGCCTGTGTGTACAGTGTGAGAGGACAGCAGCCATTCCAGCCTGTGTGTACAGTGTGAGGGGACAGCAGCCATTCCAGCCTATGTGTGTACAGTGTGAGGGGACAGCAGCCATTCCAGCCTGTGTGTACAGTGTGAGGGGACAGCAGCCATTCCAGCCTGTGTGTGTACAGTGTGAGGGGACAGCAGCCATTCCAGCCTATGTGTACAGTGTGAGAGGACAGCAGCCATTCCAGCCTATGTGTACAGTGTGAGAGGACAGCAGCCATTCCAGCCTATGTGTGTACAGTGAGAGGACAGCAGCCATTCCAGCCTGTGTGTACAGTGAGAGGACAGCAGCCATTCCAGCCTATGTGTACAGTGAGAGGACAGCAGCCATTCCAGCCTATGTGTACAGTGAGAGGACAGCAGCCATTCCAGCCTATGTGTACAGTGTGAGAGGACAGCAGCCATTCCAGCCTATGTGTGTACAGTGAGGGGACAGCAGCCATTCCAGCCTATGTGTACAGTGAGAGGACAGCAGCCATTCCAGCCTATGTGTGTACAGTGTGAGGGGATAGCAGCCATTCCAGCCTGTGTGTACAGTGAGAGGACAGCAGCCATTCCAGCCTGTGTGTACAGTGTGAGGGGACAGCAGCCATTCCAGCCTGTGTGTACAGTGAGAGGACAGCAGCCATTCCAGCCTATGTGTACAGTGAGAGGACAGCAGCCATTCCAGCCTATGTGTACAGTGTGAGAGGACAGCAGCCATTCCAGCCTATGTGTACAGTGTGAGAGGACAGCAGCCATTCCAGCCTATGTGTACAGTGAGGGGACAGCAGCCATTCCAGCCTATGTGTACAGTGTGAGAGGACAGCAGCCATTCCAGCCTGTGTGTACAGTGTGAGGGGACAGCAGCCATTCCAGCCTATGTGTGTACAGTGTGAGGGGACAGCAGCCATTCCAGCCTGTGTGTACAGTGTGAGGGGACAGCAGCCATTCCAGCCTGTGTGTGTACAGTGTGAGGGGACAGCAGCCATTCCAGCCTATGTGTACAGTGTGAGAGGACAGCAGCCATTCCAGCCTATGTGTACAGTGTGAGAGGACAGCAGCCATTCCAGCCTATGTGTACAGTGTGAGAGGACAGCAGCCATTCCAGCCTATGTGTACAGTGAGGGGACAGCAGCCATTCCAGCCTATGTGTACAGTGTGAGAGGACAGCAGCCATTCCAGCCTGTGTGTACAGTGTGAGGGGACAGCAGCCATTCCAGCCTATGTGTGTACAGTGTGAGGGGACAGCAGCCATTCCAGCCTGTGTGTACAGTGTGAGGGGACAGCAGCCATTCCAGCCTGTGTGTGTACAGTGTGAGGGGACAGCAGCCATTCCAGCCTATGTGTACAGTGTGAGAGGACAGCAGCCATTCCAGCCTATGTGTACAGTGTGAGAGGACAGCAGCCATTCCAGGCTATGTGTACAGTGAGGGGACAGCAGCCATTCCAGGCTATGTGTACAGTGAGGGGACAGCAGCCATTCCAGCCTATGTGTACAGTGTGAGAGGACAGCAGCCATTCCAGCCTGTGTGTACAGTGTGAGAGGACAGCAGCCATTCCAGCCTATGTGTGTACAGTGTTAGTGGACAGCAGCCATTCCAGCCTGTGTGTACAGTGTGAGAGGACAGCAGCCATTCCAGCCTATGTGTACAGTGTGAGAGGACAGCAGCCATTCCAGGCTATGTGTACAGTGAGGGGACAGCAGCCATTCCAGCCTATGTGTACAGTGAGAGAGGACAGCAGCCATTCCAGCCTATGTGTACAGTGTGAGAGGACAGCAGCCATTCCAGCCTGTGTGTACAGTGTGAGGGGACAGCAGCCATTCCAGCCTATGTGTGTACAGTGTGAGAGGACAGCAGCCATTCCAGCCTATGTGTGTACAGTGAGAGGACAGCAGCCATTCCAGCCTGTGTGTACAGTGAGAGAGGACAGCAGCCATTCCAGCCTATGTGTGTACAGTGAGAGGACAGCAGCCATTCCTGCCTATGTGTGTACAGTGTGAGAGGACAGCAGCCATTCCAGCCTATGTGTGTACAGTGAGAGGACAGCAGCCATTCCAGCCTGTGTGTACAGTGTGAGAGGACAGCAGCCATTCCAGCCTATGTGTGTACAGTGAGAGGACAGCAGCCATTCCAGCCTATGTGTACAGTGTGAGGACAGCAGCCATTCCAGCCTATGTATACAGTGAGAGGACAGCAGCCATTCCAGCCTATGTGTGTACAGTGAGGGGACAGCAGCCATTCCAGCCTATGTGTACATTGAGAGGACAGCAGCCATTCCAGCCTATGTGTACAGTGTGAGAGGACAGCAGCCATTCCAGCCTATGTGTGTACAGTGAGAGGACAGCAGCCATTCCAGCCTATGTGTACAGTGAGAGGACAGCAGCCATTCCAGCCTATGTGTACAGTGAGAGGACAGCAGCCATTCCAGCCTATGTGTACAGTGAGGGGACAGCAGCCATTCCAGCCTATGTGTACAGTGAGAGGACAGCAGCCATTCCAGCCTATGTGTACAGTGTGAGAGGACAGCAGCCATTCCAGCCTATGTGTGTACAGTGAGGGGACAGCAGCCATTCCAGCCTATGTGTACAGTGAGAGGACAGCAGCCATTCCAGCCTATGTGTGTACAGTGTGAGGGGACAGCAGCCATTCCAGCCTATGTGTACAGTGTGAGGGGACAGCAGCCATTCCAGCCTATGTGTGTACAGTGAGAGGACAGCAGCCATTCCAGCCTATGTGTACAGTGAGAGGACAGCAGCCATTCCAGCCTATGTGTACAGTGAGAGGACAGCAGCCATTCCAGCCTATGTGTACAGTGAGAGGACAGCAGCCATTCCAGCCTATGTGTACAGTGTGAGAGGACAGCAGCCATTCCAGCCTATGTGTGTACAGTGAGGGGACAGCAGCCATTCCAGCCTATGTGTACAGTGAGAGGACAGCAGCCATTCCAGCCTATGTGTGTATAGTGTGAGGGGACAGCAGCCATTCCAGCCTATGTGTACAGTGTGAGGGGACAGCAGCCATTCCAGCCTGTATGTACAGTGTGAGAGGACAGCAGCCATTCCAGCCTGTGTGTACAGTGTGAGGGGACAGCAGCCATTCCAGCCTATGTGTGTACAGTGTGAGGGGACAGCAGCCATTCCAGCCTGTGTGTACAGTGTGAGGGGACAGCAGCCATTCCAGCCTGTGTGTGTACAGTGTGAGGGGACAGCAGCCATTCCAGCCTATGTGTACAGTGTGAGAGGACAGCAGCCATTCCAGCCTATGTGTACAGTGTGAGAGGACAGCAGCCATTCCAGCCTATGTGTGTACAGTGAGAGGACAGCAGCCATTCCAGCCTGTGTGTACAGTGAGAGAGGACAGCAGCCATTCCAGCCTATGTGTGTACAGTGAGAGGACAGCAGCCATTCCTGCCTATGTGTGTACAGTGTGAGAGGACAGCAGCCATTCCAGCCTATGTGTGTACAGTGAGAGGACAGCAGCCATTCCAGCCTGTGTGTACAGTGTGAGAGGACAGCAGCCATTCCAGCCTATGTGTGTACAGTGAGAGGACAGCAGCCATTCCAGCCTATGTGTACAGTGTGAGGACAGCAGCCATTCCAGCCTATGTATACAGTGAGAGGACAGCAGCCATTCCAGCCTATGTGTGTACAGTGAGGGGACAGCAGCCATTCCAGCCTATGTGTACATTGAGAGGACAGCAGCCATTCCAGCCTATGTGTACAGTGTGAGAGGACAGCAGCCATTCCAGCCTATGTGTGTACAGTGAGAGGACAGCAGCCATTCCAGCCTATGTGTACAGTGAGAGGACAGCAGCCATTCCAGCCTATGTGTACAGTGAGAGGACAGCAGCCATTCCAGCCTATGTGTACAGTGAGGGGACAGCAGCCATTCCAGCCTATGTGTACAGTGAGAGGACAGCAGCCATTCCAGCCTATGTGTACAGTGTGAGAGGACAGCAGCCATTCCAGCCTATGTGTGTACAGTGAGGGGACAGCAGCCATTCCAGCCTATGTGTACAGTGAGAGGACAGCAGCAATTCCAGCCTATGTGTGTACAGTGTGAGGGGACAGCAGCCATTCCAGCCTATGTGTACAGTGTGAGGGGACAGCAGCCATTCCAGCCTATGTGTGTACAGTGAGAGGACAGCAGCCATTCCAGCCTATGTGTACAGTGAGAGGACAGCAGCCATTCCAGCCTATGTGTACAGTGAGAGGACAGCAGCCATTCCAGCCTATGTGTACAGTGAGAGGACAGCAGCCATTCCAGCCTATGTGTACAGTGTGAGAGGACAGCAGCCATTCCAGCCTATGTGTGTACAGTGAGGGGACAGCAGCCATTCCAGCCTATGTGTACAGTGAGAGGACAGCAGCCATTCCAGCCTATGTGTGTACAGTGTGAGGGGACAGCAGCCATTCCAGCCTATGTGTACAGTGTGAGGGGACAGCAGCCATTCCAGCCTGTATGTACAGTGTGAGAGGACAGCAGCCATTCCAGCCTGTGTGTACAGTGTGAGGGGACAGCAGCCATTCCAGCCTATGTGTGTACAGTGTGAGGGGACAGCAGCCATTCCAGCCTGTGTGTACAGTGTGAGGGGACAGCAGCCATTCCAGCCTGTGTGTGTACAGTGTGAGGGGACAGCAGCCATTCCAGCCTATGTGTACAGTGTGAGAGGACAGCAGCCATTCCAGCCTATGTGTACAGTGTGAGAGGACAGCAGCCATTCCAGCCTATGTGTGTACAGTGAGAGGACAGCAGCCATTCCAGCCTGTGTGTACAGTGAGAGGACAGCAGCCATTCCAGCCTATGTGTACAGTGAGAGGACAGCAGCCATTCCAGCCTATGTGTACAGTGAGAGGACAGCAGCCATTCCAGCCTATGTGTACAGTGTGAGAGGACAGCAGCCATTCCAGCCTATGTGTGTACAGTGAGGGCACAGCAGCCATTCCAGCCTATGTGTACAGTGAGAGGACAGCAGCCATTCCAGCCTATGTGTGTACAGTGTGAGGGGACAGCAGCCATTCCAGCCTGTGTGTACAGTGTGAGAGGACAGCAGCCATTCCAGCCTATGTGTGTACAGTGTGAGAGGACAGCAGCCATTCCAGCCTGTGTGTACAGTGTGAGGGGACAGCAGCCATTCCAGCCTATGTGTGTACAGTGTGAGGGGACAGCAGCCATTCCAGCCTGTGTGTACAGTGTGAGGGGACAGCAGCCATTCCAGCCTGTGTGTGTACAGTGTGAGGGGACAGCAGCCATTCCAGCCTATGTGTACAGTGTGAGAGGACAGCAGCCATTCCAGCCTATGTGTGTACAGTGAGAGGACAGCAGCCATTCCAGCCTGTGTGTACAGTGTGAGGGGACAGCAGCCATTCCAGCCTGTGTGTACAGTGAGAGGACAGCAGCCATTCCAGCCTATGTGTACAGTGAGAGGACAGCAGCCATTCCAGCCTATGTGTACAGTGTGAGAGGACAGCAGCCATTCCAGCCTATGTGTACAGTGTGAGAGGACAGCAGCCATTCCAGCCTATGTGTACAGTGAGGGGACAGCAGCCATTCCAGCCTATGTGTACAGTGTGAGAGGACAGCAGCCATTCCAGCCTGTGTGTACAGTGTGAGGGGACAGCAGCCATTCCAGCCTATGTGTGTACAGTGTGAGGGGACAGCAGCCATTCCAGCCTGTGTGTACAGTGTGAGGGGACAGCAGCCATTCCAGCCTGTGTGTGTACAGTGTGAGGGGACAGCAGCCATTCCAGCCTACGTGTACAGTGTGAGAGGACAGCAGCCATTCCAGCCTATGTGTACAGTGTGAGAGGACAGCAGCCATTCCAGCCTATGTGTACAGTGTGAGAGGACAGCAGCCATTCCAGCCTATGTGTACAGTGAGGGGACAGCAGCCATTCCAGCCTATGTGTACAGTGTGAGAGGACAGCAGCCATTCCAGCCTGTGTGTACAGTGTGAGGGGACAGCAGCCATTCCAGCCTATGTGTGTACAGTGTGAGGGGACAGCAGCCATTCCAGCCTGTGTGTACAGTGTGAGGGGACAGCAGCCATTCCAGCCTGTGTGTGTACAGTGTGAGGGGACAGCAGCCATTCCAGCCTATGTGTACAGTGTGAGAGGACAGCAGCCATTCCAGCCTATGTGTACAGTGTGAGAGGACAGCAGCCATTCCAGGCTATGTGTACAGTGAGGGGACAGCAGCCATTCCAGGCTATGTGTACAGTGAGGGGACAGCAGCCATTCCAGCCTATGTGTACAGTGTGAGAGGACAGCAGCCATTCCAGCCTGTGTGTACAGTGTGAGAGGACAGCAGCCATTCCAGCCTATGTGTGTACAGTGTGAGAGGACAGCAGCCATTCCAGCCTGTGTGTACAGTGTGAGAGGACAGCAGCCATTCCAGCCTATGTGTACAGTGTGAGAGGACAGCAGCCATTCCAGGCTATGTGTACAGTGAGGGGACAGCAGCCATTCCAGCCTATGTGTACAGTGAGAGAGGACAGCAGCCATTCCAGCCTATGTGTACAGTGTGAGAGGACAGCAGCCATTCCAGCCTGTGTGTACAGTGTGAGGGGACAGCAGCCATTCCAGCCTATGTGTGTACAGTGTGAGAGGACAGCAGCCATTCCAGCCTATGTGTGTACAGTGAGAGGACAGCAGCCATTCCAGCCTGTGTGTACAGTGAGAGAGGACAGCAGCCATTCCAGCCTATGTGTGTACAGTGAGAGGACAGCAGCCATTCCTGCCTATGTGTGTACAGTGTGAGAGGACAGCAGCCATTCCAGCCTATGTGTGTACAGTGAGAGGACAGCAGCCATTCCAGCCTGTGTGTACAGTGTGAGAGGACAGCAGCCATTCCAGCCTATGTGTGTACAGTGAGAGGACAGCAGCCATTCCAGCCTATGTGTACAGTGTGAGGACAGCAGCCATTCCAGCCTATGTATACAGTGAGAGGACAGCAGCCATTCCAGCCTATGTGTGTACAGTGAGGGGACAGCAGCCATTCCAGCCTATGTGTACATTGAGAGGACAGCAGCCATTCCAGCCTATGTGTACAGTGTGAGAGGACAGCAGCCATTCCAGCCTATGTGTGTACAGTGAGAGGACAGCAGCCATTCCAGCCTATGTGTACAGTGAGAGGACAGCAGCCATTCCAGCCTATGTGTACAGTGAGAGGACAGCAGCCATTCCAGCCTATGTGTACAGTGAGGGGACAGCAGCCATTCCAGCCTATGTGTACAGTGAGAGGACAGCAGCCATTCCAGCCTATGTGTACAGTGTGAGAGGACAGCAGCCATTCCAGCCTATGTGTGTACAGTGAGGGGACAGCAGCCATTCCAGCCTATGTGTACAGTGAGAGGACAGCAGCCATTCCAGCCTATGTGTGTACAGTGTGAGGGGACAGCAGCCATTCCAGCCTATGTGTACAGTGTGAGGGGACAGCAGCCATTCCAGCCTATGTGTGTACAGTGAGAGGACAGCAGCCATTCCAGCCTATGTGTACAGTGAGAGGACAGCAGCCATTCCAGCCTATGTGTACAGTGAGAGGACAGCAGCCATTCCAGCCTATGTGTACAGTGAGAGGACAGCAGCCATTCCAGCCTATGTGTACAGTGTGAGAGGACAGCAGCCATTCCAGCCTATGTGTGTACAGTGAGGGGACAGCAGCCATTCCAGCCTATGTGTACAGTGAGAGGACAGCAGCCATTCCAGCCTATGTGTGTACAGTGTGAGGGGACAGCAGCCATTCCAGCCTATGTGTACAGTGTGAGGGGACAGCAGCCATTCCAGCCTGTGTGTACAGTGTGAGAGGACAGCAGCCATTCCAGCCTGTGTGTACAGTGTGAGGGGACAGCAGCCATTCCAGCCTATGTGTGTACAGTGTGAGGGGACAGCAGCCATTCCAGCCTGTGTGTACAGTGTGAGGGGACAGCAGCCATTCCAGCCTGTGTGTGTACAGTGTGAGGGGACAGCAGCCATTCCAGCCTATGTGTACAGTGTGAGAGGACAGCAGCCATTCCAGCCTATGTGTACAGTGTGAGAGGACAGCAGCCATTCCAGCCTATGTGTGTACAGTGAGAGGACAGCAGCCATTCCAGCCTGTGTGTACAGTGAGAGGACAGCAGCCATTCCAGCCTATGTGTACAGTGAGAGGACAGCAGCCATTCCAGCCTATGTGTACAGTGAGAGGACAGCAGCCATTCCAGCCTATGTGTACAGTGTGAGAGGACAGCAGCCATTCCAGCCTATGTGTGTACAGTGAGGGGACAGCAGCCATTCCAGCCTATGTGTACAGTGAGAGGACAGCAGCCATTCCAGCCTATGTGTGTACAGTGTGAGGGGACAGCAGCCATTCCAGCCTGTGTGTACAGTGAGAGGACAGCAGCCATTCCAGCCTGTGTGTACAGTGTGAGGGGACAGCAGCCATTCCAGCCTGTGTGTACAGTGAGAGGACAGCAGCCATTCCAGCCTATGTGTACAGTGAGAGGACAGCAGCCATTCCAGCCTATGTGTACAGTGTGAGAGGACAGCAGCCATTCCAGCCTATGTGTACAGTGTGAGAGGACAGCAGCCATTCCAGCCTATGTGTACAGTGAGGGGACAGCAGCCATTCCAGGCTATGTGTACAGTGTGAGAGGACAGCAGCCATTCCAGCCTGTGTGTACAGTGTGAGGGGACAGCAGCCATTCCAGCCTATGTGTGTACAGTGTGAGGGGACAGCAGCCATTCCAGCCTGTGTGTACAGTGTGAGGGGACAGCAGCCATTCCAGCCTGTGTGTGTACAGTGTGAGGGGACAGCAGCCATTCCAGCCTATGTGTACAGTGTGAGAGGACAGCAGCCATTCCAGCCTATGTGTACAGTGTGAGAGGACAGCAGCCATTCCAGCCTATGTGTACAGTGTGAGAGGACAGCAGCCATTCCAGCCTATGTGTACAGTGAGGGGACAGCAGCCATTCCAGCCTATGTGTACAGTGTGAGAGGACAGCAGCCATTCCAGCCTGTGTGTACAGTGTGAGAGGACAGCAGCCATTCCAGCCTATGTGTACAGTGTGAGAGGACAGCAGCCATTCCAGCCTATGTGTGTACAGTGAGGGGACAGCAGCCATTCCAGCCTATGTGTACAGTGAGAGGACAGCAGCCATTCCAGCCTATGTGTGTACAGTGTGAGGGGACAGCAGCCATTCCAGCCTATGTGTACAGTGTGAGGGGACAGCAGCCATTCCAGCCTGTATGTACAGTGTGAGAGGACAGCAGCCATTCCAGCCTGTGTGTACAGTGTGAGGGGACAGCAGCCATTCCAGCCTATGTGTGTACAGTGTGAGGGGACAGCAGCCATTCCAGCCTGTGTGTACAGTGTGAGGGGACAGCAGCCATTCCAGCCTGTGTGTGTACAGTGTGAGGGGACAGCAGCCATTCCAGCCTATGTGTACAGTGTGAGAGGACAGCAGCCATTCCAGCCTATGTGTACAGTGTGAGAGGACAGCAGCCATTCCAGCCTATGTGTGTACAGTGAGAGGACAGCAGCCATTCCAGCCTGTGTGTACAGTGAGAGGACAGCAGCCATTCCAGCCTATGTGTACAGTGAGAGGACAGCAGCCATTCCAGCCTATGTGTACAGTGAGAGGACAGCAGCCATTCCAGCCTATGTGTACAGTGTGAGAGGACAGCAGCCATTCCAGCCTATGTGTGTACAGTGAGGGGACAGCAGCCATTCCAGCCTATGTGTACAGTGAGAGGACAGCAGCCATTCCAGCCTATGTGTGTACAGTGTGAGGGGACAGCAGCCATTCCAGCCTGTGTGTAAAGTGTGAGAGGACAGCAGCCATTCCAGCCTATGTGTGTACAGTGTGAGAGGACAGCAGCCATTCCAGCCTGTGTGTACAGTGTGAGGGGACAGCAGCCATTCCAGCCTATGTGTGTACAGTGTGAGGGGACAGCAGCCATTCCAGCCTGTGTGTACAGTGTGAGGGGACAGCAGCCATTCCAGCCTGTGTGTGTACAGTGTGAGGGGACAGCAGCCATTCCAGCCTATGTGTACAGTGTGAGAGGACAGCAGCCATTCCAGCCTATGTGTGTACAGTGAGAGGACAGCAGCCATTCCAGCCTGTGTGTACAGTGTGAGGGGACAGCAGCCATTCCAGCCTGTGTGTACAGTGAGAGGACAGCAGCCATTCCAGCCTATGTGTACAGTGAGAGGACAGCAGCCATTCCAGCCTATGTGTACAGTGTGAGAGGACAGCAGCCATTCCAGCCTATGTGTACAGTGTGAGAGGACAGCAGCCATTCCAGCCTATGTGTACAGTGAGGGGACAGCAGCCATTCCAGCCTATGTGTACAGTGTGAGAGGACAGCAGCCATTCCAGCCTGTGTGTACAGTGTGAGGGGACAGCAGCCATTCCAGCCTATGTGTGTACAGTGTGAGGGGACAGCAGCCATTCCAGCCTGTGTGTACAGTGTGAGGGGACAGCAGCCATTCCAGCCTGTGTGTGTACAGTGTGAGGGGACAGCAGCCATTCCAGCCTACGTGTACAGTGTGAGAGGACAGCAGCCATTCCAGCCTATGTGTACAGTGTGAGAGGACAGCAGCCATTCCAGCCTATGTGTACAGTGTGAGAGGACAGCAGCCATTCCAGCCTATGTGTACAGTGAGGGGACAGCAGCCATTCCAGCCTATGTGTACAGTGTGAGAGGACAGCAGCCATTCCAGCCTGTGTGTACAGTGTGAGGGGACAGCAGCCATTCCAGCCTATGTGTGTACAGTGTGAGGGGACAGCAGCCATTCCAGCCTGTGTGTACAGTGTGAGGGGACAGCAGCCATTCCAGCCTGTGTGTGTACAGTGTGAGGGGACAGCAGCCATTCCAGCCTATGTGTACAGTGTGAGAGGACAGCAGGCATTCCAGCCTATGTGTACAGTGTGAGAGGACAGCAGCCATTCCAGGCTATGTGTACAGTGAGGGGACAGCAGCCATTCCAGGCTATGTGTACAGTGAGGGGACAGCAGCCATTCCAGCCTATGTGTACAGTGTGAGAGGACAGCAGCCATTCCAGCCTGTGTGTACAGTGTGAGAGGACAGCAGCCATTCCAGCCTATGTGTGTACAGTGTGAGAGGACAGCAGCCATTCCAGCCTGTGTGTACAGTGTGAGAGGACAGCAGCCATTCCAGCCTATGTGTACAGTGTGAGAGGACAGCAGCCATTCCAGGCTATGTGTACAGTGAGGGGACAGCAGCCATTCCAGCCTATGTGTACAGTGAGAGAGGACAGCAGCCATTCCAGCCTATGTGTACAGTGTGAGAGGACAGCAGCCATTCCAGCCTGTGTGTACAGTGTGAGGGGACAGCAGCCATTCCAGCCTATGTGTGTACAGTGTGAGAGGACAGCAGCCATTCCAGCCTATGTGTGTACAGTGAGAGGACAGCAGCCATTCCAGCCTGTGTGTACAGTGAGAGAGGACAGCAGCCATTCCAGCCTATGTGTGTACAGTGAGAGGACAGCAGCCATTCCTGCCTATGTGTGTACAGTGTGAGAGGACAGCAGCCATTCCAGCCTATGTGTGTACAGTGAGAGGACAGCAGCCATTCCAGCCTGTGTGTACAGTGTGAGAGGACAGCAGCCATTCCAGCCTATGTGTGTACAGTGAGAGGACAGCAGCCATTCCAGCCTATGTGTACAGTGTGAGGACAGCAGCCATTCCAGCCTATGTATACAGTGAGAGGTCAGCAGCCATTCCAGCCTATGTGTGTACAGTGAGGGGACAGCAGCCATTCCAGCCTATGTGTACATTGAGAGGACAGCAGCCATTCCAGCCTATGTGTACAGTGTGAGAGGACAGCAGCCATTCCAGCCTATGTGTGTACAGTGAGAGGACAGCAGCCATTCCAGCCTATGTGTACAGTGAGAGGACAGCAGCCATTCCAGCCTATGTGTACAGTGAGAGGACAGCAGCCATTCCAGCCTATGTGTACAGTGAGGGGACAGCAGCCATTCCAGCCTATGTGTACAGTGAGAGGACAGCAGCCTTTCCAGCCTATGTGTACAGTGTGAGAGGACAGCAGCCATTCCAGCCTATGTGTGTACAGTGAGGGGACAGCAGCCATTCCAGCCTATGTGTACAGTGAGAGGACAGCAGCCATTCCAGCCTATGTGTGTACAGTGTGAGGGGACAGCAGCCATTCCAGCCTATGTGTACAGTGTGAGGGGACAGCAGCCATTCCAGCCTATGTGTGTACAGTGAGAGGACAGCAGCCATTCCAGCCTATGTGTACAGTGAGAGGACAGCAGCCATTCCAGCCTATGTGTACAGTGAGAGGACAGCAGCCATTCCAGCCTATGTGTACAGTGAGAGGACAGCAGCCATTCCAGCCTATGTGTACAGTGTGAGAGGACAGCAGCCATTCCAGCCTATGTGTGTACAGTGAGGGGACAGCAGCCATTCCAGCCTATGTGTACAGTGAGAGGACAGCAGCCATTCCAGCCTATGTGTGTACAGTGTGAGGGGACAGCAGCCATTCCAGCCTATGTGTACAGTGTGAGGGGACAGCAGCCATTCCAGCCTGTGTGTACAGTGTGAGAGGACAGCAGCCATTCCAGCCTGTGTGTACAGTGTGAGGGGACAGCAGCCATTCCAGCCTATGTGTGTACAGTGTGAGGGGACAGCAGCCATTCCAGCCTGTGTGTACAGTGTGAGGGGACAGCAGCCATTCCAGCCTGTGTGTGTACAGTGTGAGGGGACAGCAGCCATTCCAGCCTATGTGTACAGTGTGAGAGGACAGCAGCCATTCCAGCCTATGTGTACAGTGTGAGAGGACAGCAGCCATTCCAGCCTATGTGTGTACAGTGAGAGGACAGCAGCCATTCCAGCCTGTGTGTACAGTGAGAGGACAGCAGCCATTCCAGCCTATGTGTACAGTGAGAGGACAGCAGCCATTCCAGCCTATGTGTACAGTGAGAGGACAGCAGCCATTCCAGCCTATGTGTACAGTGTGAGAGGACAGCAGCCATTCCAGCCTATGTGTGTACAGTGAGGGGACAGCAGCCATTCCAGCCTATGTGTACAGTGAGAGGACAGCAGCCATTCCAGCCTATGTGTGTACAGTGTGAGGGGACAGCAGCCATTCCAGCCTGTGTGTACAGTGAGAGGACAGCAGCCATTCCAGCCTGTGTGTACAGTGTGAGGGGACAGCAGCCATTCCAGCCTGTGTGTACAGTGAGAGGACAGCAGCCATTCCAGCCTATGTGTACAGTGAGAGGACAGCAGCCATTCCAGCCTATGTGTACAGTGTGAGAGGACAGCAGCCATTCCAGCCTATGTGTACAGTGTGAGAGGACAGCAGCCATTCCAGCCTATGTGTACAGTGAGGGGACAGCAGCCATTCCAGGCTATGTGTACAGTGTGAGAGGACAGCAGCCATTCCAGCCTGTGTGTACAGTGTGAGGGGACAGCAGCCATTCCAGCCTATGTGTGTACAGTGTGAGGGGACAGCAGCCATTCCAGCCTGTGTGTACAGTGTGAGGGGACAGCAGCCATTCCAGCCTGTGTGTGTACAGTGTGAGGGGACAGCAGCCATTCCAGCCTATGTGTACAGTGTGAGAGGACAGCAGCCATTCCAGCCTATGTGTACAGTGTGAGAGGACAGCAGCCATTCCAGCCTATGTGTACAGTGTGAGAGGACAGCAGCCATTCCAGCCTATGTGTACAGTGAGGGGACAGCAGCCATTCCAGCCTATGTGTACAGTGTGAGAGGACAGCAGCCATTCCAGCCTGTGTGTACAGTGTGAGGGGACAGCAGCCATTCCAGCCTATGTGTGTACAGTGTGAGGGGACAGCAGCCATTCCAGCCTGTGTGTACAGTGTGAGGGGACAGCAGCCATTCCAGCCTGTGTGTGTACAGTGTGAGGGGACAGCAGCCATTCCAGCCTATGTGTACAGTGTGAGAGGACAGCAGCCATTCCAGCCTATGTGTACAGTGTGAGAGGACAGCAGCCATTCCAGGCTATGTGTACAGTGAGGGGACAGCAGCCATTCCAGGCTATGTGTACAGTGAGGGGACAGCAGCCATTCCAGCCTATGTGTACAGTGTGAGAGGACAGCAGCCATTCCAGCCTATGTGTGTACAGTGTGAGAGGACAGCAGCCATTCCAGCCTGTGTGTACAGTGTGAGAGGACAGCAGCCATTCCAGCCTATGTGTACAGTGTGAGAGGACAGCAGCCATTCCAGGCTATGTGTACAGTGAGGGGACAGCAGCCATTCCAGCCTATGTGTACAGTGAGAGAGGACAGCAGCCATTCCAGCCTATGTGTACAGTGTGAGAGGACAGCAGCCATTCCAGCCTGTGTGTACAGTGTGAGGGGACAGCAGCCATTCCAGCCTATGTGTGTACAGTGTGAGAGGACAGCAGCCATTCCAGCCTATGTGTGTACAGTGAGAGGACAGCAGCCATTCCAGCCTGTGTGTACAGTGAGAGAGGACAGCAGCCATTCCAGCCTATGTGTGTACAGTGAGAGGACAGCAGCCATTCCTGCCTATGTGTGTACAGTGTGAGAGGACAGCAGCCATTCCAGCCTATGTGTGTACAGTGAGAGGACAGCAGCCATTCCAGCCTGTGTGTACAGTGTGAGAGGACAGCAGCCATTCCAGCCTATGTGTGTACAGTGAGAGGACAGCAGCCATTCCAGCCTATGTGTACAGTGTGAGGACAGCAGCCATTCCAGCCTATGTATACAGTGAGAGGACAGCAGCCATTCCAGCCTATGTGTGTACAGTGAGGGGACAGCAGCCATTCCAGCCTATGTGTACATTGAGAGGACAGCAGCCATTCCAGCCTATGTGTACAGTGTGAGAGGACAGCAGCCATTCCAGCCTATGTGTGTACAGTGAGAGGACAGCAGCCATTCCAGCCTATGTGTACAGTGAGAGGACAGCAGCCATTCCAGCCTATGTGTACAGTGAGAGGACAGCAGCCATTCCAGCCTATGTGTACAGTGAGGGGACAGCAGCCATTCCAGCCTATGTGTACAGTGAGAGGACAGCAGCCATTCCAGCCTATGTGTACAGTGTGAGAGGACAGCAGCCATTCCAGCCTATGTGTGTACAGTGAGGGGACAGCAGCCATTCCAGCCTATGTGTACAGTGAGAGGACAGCAGCCATTCCAGCCTATGTGTGTACAGTGTGAGGGGACAGCAGCCATTCCAGCCTATGTGTACAGTGTGAGGGGACAGCAGCCATTCCAGCCTATGTGTGTACAGTGAGAGGACAGCAGCCATTCCAGCCTATGTGTACAGTGAGAGGACAGCAGCCATTCCAGCCTATGTGTACAGTGAGAGGACAGCAGCCATTCCAGCCTATGTGTACAGTGAGAGGACAGCAGCCATTCCAGCCTATGTGTACAGTGTGAGAGGACAGCAGCCATTCCAGCCTATGTGTGTACAGTGAGGGGACAGCAGCCATTCCAGCCTATGTGTACAGTGAGAGGACAGCAGCCATTCCAGCCTATGTGTGTACAGTGTGAGGGGACAGCAGCCATTCCAGCCTATGTGTACAGTGTGAGGGGACAGCAGCCATTCCAGCCTGTGTGTACAGTGTGAGAGGACAGCAGCCATTCCAGCCTGTGTGTACAGTGTGAGGGGACAGCAGCCATTCCAGCCTATGTGTGTACAGTGTGAGGGGACAGCAGCCATTCCAGCCTGTGTGTACAGTGTGAGGGGACAGCAGCCATTCCAGCCTGTGTGTGTACAGTGTGAGGGGACAGCAGCCATTCCAGCCTATGTGTACAGTGTGAGAGGACAGCAGCCATTCCAGCCTATGTGTACAGTGTGAGAGGACAGCAGCCATTCCAGCCTATGTGTGTACAGTGAGAGGACAGCAGCCATTCCAGCCTGTGTGTACAGTGAGAGGACAGCAGCCATTCCAGCCTATGTGTACAGTGAGAGGACAGCAGCCATTCCAGCCTATGTGTACAGTGAGAGGACAGCAGCCATTCCAGCCTATGTGTACAGTGTGAGAGGACAGCAGCCATTCCAGCCTATGTGTGTACAGTGAGGGGACAGCAGCCATTCCAGCCTATGTGTACAGTGAGAGGACAGCAGCCATTCCAGCCTATGTGTGTACAGTGTGAGGGGACAGCAGCCATTCCAGCCTGTGTGTACAGTGTGAGAGGACAGCAGTCATTCCAGCCTATGTGTGTACAGTGTGAGAGGACAGCAGCCATTCCAGCCTGTGTGTACAGTGTGAGGGGACAGCAGCCATTCCAGCCTATGTGTGTACAGTGTGAGGGGACAGCAGCCATTCCAGCCTGTGTGTACAGTGAGAGAGGACAGCAGCCATTCCTGCCTATGTGTGTACAGTGTGAGAGGACAGCAGCCATTCCAGCCTATGTGTGTACAGTGAGAGGACAGCAGCCATTCCAGCCTGTGTGTACAGTGTGAGGGGACAGCAGCCATTCCAGCCTGTGTGTACAGTGAGAGGACAGCAGCCATTCCAGCCTATGTGTACAGTGAGAGGACAGCAGCCATTCCAGCCTATGTGTACAGTGTGAGAGGACAGCAGCCATTCCAGCCTATGTGTACAGTGTGAGAGGACAGCAGTCATTCCAGCCTATGTGTGTACAGTGTGAGAGGACAGCAGCCATTCCAGCCTGTGTGTACAGTGTGAGGGGACAGCAGCCATTCCAGCCTATGTGTGTACAGTGAGAGGACAGCAGCCATTCCAGCCTGTGTGTACAGTGAGAGAGGACAGCAGCCATTCCAGCCTATGTGTGTACAGTGAGAGGACAGCAGCCATTCCTGCCTATGTGTGTACAGTGTGAGAGGACAGCAGCCATTCCAGCCTATGTGTGTACAGTGAGAGGACAGCA
This sequence comes from Ranitomeya imitator, assembly GCF_032444005.1. NCBI lineage: Eukaryota > Metazoa > Chordata > Amphibia > Anura > Dendrobatidae > Ranitomeya > Ranitomeya imitator. The sequence goes on along the minus strand of NC_091282.1, from coordinate 808,529,770 downwards.
GCCATTCCAGCCTGTGTGTACAGTGTGAGAGGACAGCAGCCATTCCAGCCTATGTGTGTACAGTGAGAGGACAGCAGCCATTCCAGCCTATGTGTACAGTGTGAGGACAGCAGCCATTCCAGCCTATGTATACAGTGAGAGGACAGCAGCCATTCCAGCCTATGTGTGTACAGTGAGGGGACAGCAGCCATTCCAGCCTATGTGTACATTGAGAGGACAGCAGCCATTCCAGCCTATGTGTACAGTGTGAGAGGACAGCAGCCATTCCAGCCTATGTGTGTACAGTGAGAGGACAGCAGCCATTCCAGCCTATGTGTACAGTGAGAGGACAGCAGCCATTCCAGCCTATGTGTACAGTGAGAGGACAGCAGCCATTCCAGCCTATGTGTACAGTGAGGGGACAGCAGCCATTCCAGCCTATGTGTACAGTGAGAGGACAGCAGCCATTCCAGCCTATGTGTGTACAGTGTGAGAGGACAGCAGCCATTCCAGCCTATGTGTGTACAGTGAGAGGACAGCAGCCATTCCAGCCTGTGTGTACAGTGAGAGAGGACAGCAGCCATTCCAGCCTATGTGTGTACAGTGAGAGGACAGCAGCCATTCCTGCCTATGTGTGTACAGTGTGAGAGGACAGCAGCCATTCCAGCCTATGTGTGTACAGTGAGAGGACAGCAGCCATTCCAGCCTGTGTGTACAGTGTGAGAGGACAGCAGCCATTCCAGCCTATGTGTGTACAGTGAGAGGACAGCAGCCATTCCAGCCTATGTGTACAGTGAGAGGACAGCAGCCATTCCAGCCTATGTGTACAGTGAGAGGACAGCAGCCATTCCAGCCTATGTGTACAGTGTGAGAGGACAGCAGCCATTCCAGCCTGTGTGTACAGTGTGAGAGGACAGCAGCCATTCCAGCCTGTGTGTACAGTGTGAGAGGACAGCAGCCATTCCAGCCTATGTGTGTACAGTGAGAGAGGACAGCAGCCATTCCAGGCTATGTGTACAGTGAGAGGACAGCAGCCATTCCAGCCTGTGTGTACAGTGTGAGAGGACAGCAGCCATTCCAGCCTGTGTGTACAGTGAGGGGACAGCAGCCATTCCAGCCTGTGTGTACAGTGTGAGAGGACAGCAGCCATTCCAGCCTATGTGTACAGTGTGAGAGGACAGCAGCCATTCCAGCCTATGTGTACAGTGAGAGGACAGCAGCCATTCCAGCCTGTGTGTGTACAGTGAGAGGACAGCAGCCATTCTAGGCTATGTGTACAGTGTGAGGGGACAGCAGCCATTCCAGCCTATGTGTACAGTGTGAGAGGACAGCAGCCATTCCTGCCTGTGTGTACAGTGTGAGAGGACAGCAGCCATTCCAGCCTGTGTGTATAGTGAGGGGACAGCAGCCATTCCAGCCTGTGTGTACAGTGAGAGGACAGCAGCCATTCCAGCCTGTGTGTACAGTGTGAGAGGACAGCAGCCATTCCAGCCTGTGTGTACAGTGTGAGAGGACAGCAGCCATTCCAGCCTGTGTGTATAGTGAGGGGACAGCAGCCATTCCAGCCTGTGTGTACAGTGTGAGAGGACAGCAGCCATTCCAGGCTATGTGTACAGTGAGAGGACAGCAGCCATTCCAGCCTGTGTGTACAGTGTGAGAGGACAGCAGCCATTCCAGCCTGTGTGTACAGTGTGAGAGGACAGCAGCCATTCCAGCCTGTGTGTACAGTGTGAGAGGACAGCAGCCATTCCAGCCTGTGTGTACAGTGTGAGAGGACAGCAGCCATTCCAGCCTATGTGTGTACAGTGAGAGAGGACAGCAGCCATTCCAGGCTATGTGTACAGTGAGAGGACAGCAGCCATTCCAGCCTGTGTGTACAGTGTGAGAGGACAGCAGCCATTCCAGCCTGTGTGTACAGTGAGGGGACAGCAGCCATTCCAGCCTGTGTGTACAGTGTGAGAGGACAGCAGCCATTCCAGCATATGTGTACAGTGTGAGAGGACAGCAGCCATTCCAGCCTATGTGTACAGTGAGAGGACAGCAGCCATTCCAGCCTGTGTGTGTACAGTGAGAGGACAGCAGCCATTCTAGGCTATGTGTACAGTGTGAGGGGACAGCAGCCATTCCAGCCTATGTGTACAGTGTGAGAGGACAGCAGCCATTCCTGCCTGTGTGTACAGTGTGAGAGGACAGCAGCCATTCCAGCCTGTGTGTATAGTGAGGGGACAGCAGCCATTCCAGCCTGTGTGTACAGTGAGAGGACAGCAGCCATTCCAGCCTGTGTGTACAGTGTGAGAGGACAGCAGCCATTCCAGCCTGTGTGTACAGTGTGAGAGGACAGCAGCCATTCCAGCCTGTGTGTATAGTGAGGGGACAGCAGCCATTCCAGCCTGTGTGTACAGTGTGAGAGGACAGCAGCCATTCCAGGCTATGTGTACAGTGAGAGGACAGCAGCCATTCCAGCCTATGTGTGTACAGTGTGAGAGGACAGCAGCCATTCCAGCCTATGTGTACAGTGTGAGAGGACAGCAGCCATTCCAGCCTATGTGTACAGTGTGAGAGGACAGCAGCCATTCCAGCCTGTGTGTACAGTGTGAGAGGACAGCAGCCATTCCAGCCTATGTGTACAGTGAGAGGACAGCAGCCATTCCAGCCTATGTGTACAGTGTGAGAGGACAGCAGCCATTCCAGGCTATGTGTACAGTGAGAGGACAGCAGCCATTCCAGCCTGTGTGTACAGTGTGAGAGGACAGCAGCCATTCCAGCCTGTGTGTACAGTGAGAGGACAGCAGCCATTCCAGCCTATGTGTACAGTGTGAGGGGACAGCAGCCATTCCAGCCTATGTGTACAGTGTGAGAGGACAGCAGCCATTCCTGCCTGTGTGTACAGTGTGAGAGGACAGCAGCCATTCCAGCCTGTGTGTATAGTGAGGGGACAGCAGCCATTCCAGCCTGTGTGTACAGTGAGAGGACAGCAGCCATTCCAGCCTGTGTGTACAGTGTGAGAGGACAGCAGCCATTCCAGCCTGTGTGTACAGTGTGAGAGGACAGCAGCCATTCCAGCCTGTGTGTATAGTGAGGGGACAGCAGCCATTCCAGCCTGTGTGTACAGTGTGAGAGGACAGCAGCCATTCCAGGCTATGTGTACAGTGAGAGGACAGCAGCCATTCCAGCCTGTGTGTACAGTGTGAGAGGACAGCAGCCATTCCAGCCTGTGTGTACAGTGTGAGAGGACAGCAGCCATTCCAGCCTGTGTGTACAGTGTGAGAGGACAGCAGCCATTCCAGCCTGTGTGTACAGTGTGAGAGGACAGCAGCCATTCCAGCCTATGTGTGTACAGTGAGAGAGGACAGCAGCCATTCCAGGCTATGTGTACAGTGAGAGGACAGCAGCCATTCCAGCCTGTGTGTACAGTGTGAGAGGACAGCAGCCATTCCAGCCTGTGTGTACAGTGAGGGGACAGCAGCCATTCCAGCCTGTGTGTACAGTGTGAGAGGACAGCAGCCATTCCAGCCTATGTGTACAGTGTGAGAGGACAGCAGCCATTCCAGCCTATGTGTACAGTGAGAGGACAGCAGCCATTCCAGCCTGTGTGTGTACAGTGAGAGGACAGCAGCCATTCTAGGCTATGTGTACAGTGTGAGGGGACAGCAGCCATTCCAGCCTATGTGTACAGTGTGAGAGGACAGCAGCCATTCCTGCCTGTGTGTACAGTGTGAGAGGACAGCAGCCATTCCAGCCTGTGTGTATAGTGAGGGGACAGCAGCCATTCCAGCCTGTGTGTACAGTGAGAGGACAGCAGCCATTCCAGCCTGTGTGTACAGTGTGAGAGGACAGCAGCCATTCCAGCCTGTGTGTACAGTGTGAGAGGACAGCAGCCATTCCAGCCTGTGTGTATAGTGAGGGGACAGCAGCCATTCCAGCCTGTGTGTACAGTGTGAGAGGACAGCAGCCATTCCAGGCTATGTGTACAGTGAGAGGACAGCAGCCATTCCAGCCTGTGTGTACAGTGTGAGAGGACAGCAGCCATTCCAGCCTGTGTGTACAGTGTGAGAGGACAGCAGCCATTCCAGCCTGTGTGTACAGTGTGAGAGGACAGCAGCCATTCCAGCCTGTGTGTACAGTGTGAGAGGACAGCAGCCATTCCAGCCTGTGTGTATAGTGAGGGGACAGCAGCCATTCCAGCCTGTGTGTACAGTGAGAGGACAGCAGCCATTCCAGCCTGTGTGTACAGTGTGAGAGGACAGCAGCCATTCCAGCCTGTGTGTACAGTGTGAGAGGACAGCAGCCATTCCAGCCTGTGTGTATAGTGAGGGGACAGCAGCCATTCCAGCCTGTGTGTACAGTGTGAGAGGACAGCAGCCATTCCAGGCTATGTGTACAGTGAGAGGACAGCAGCCATTCCAGCCTGTGTGTACAGTGTGAGAGGACAGCAGCCATTCCAGCCTGTGTGTACAGTGTGAGAGGACAGCAGCCATTCCAGCCTGTGTGTACAGTGTGAGAGGACAGCAGCCATTCCAGCCTGTGTGTACAGTGTGAGAGGACAGCAGCCATTCCAGCCTATGTGTGTACAGTGAGAGAGGACAGCAGCCATTCCAGGCTATGTGTACAGTGAGAGGACAGCAGCCATTCCAGCCTGTGTGTACAGTGTGAGAGGACAGCAGCCATTCCAGCCTGTGTGTACAGTGAGGGGACAGCAGCCATTCCAGCCTGTGTGTACAGTGTGAGAGGACAGCAGCCATTCCAGCATATGTGTACAGTGTGAGAGGACAGCAGCCATTCCAGCCTATGTGTACAGTGAGAGGACAGCAGCCATTCCAGCCTGTGTGTGTACAGTGAGAGGACAGCAGCCATTCTAGGCTATGTGTACAGTGTGAGGGGACAGCAGCCATTCCAGCCTATGTGTACAGTGTGAGAGGACAGCAGCCATTCCTGCCTGTGTGTACAGTGTGAGAGGACAGCAGCCATTCCAGCCTGTGTGTATAGTGAGGGGACAGCAGCCATTCCAGCCTGTGTGTACAGTGAGAGGACAGCAGCCATTCCAGCCTGTGTGTACAGTGTGAGAGGACAGCAGCCATTCCAGCCTGTGTGTACAGTGTGAGAGGACAGCAGCCATTCCAGCCTGTGTGTATAGTGAGGGGACAGCAGCCATTCCAGCCTGTGTGTACAGTGTGAGAGGACAGCAGCCATTCCAGGCTATGTGTACAGTGAGAGGACAGCAGCCATTCCAGCCTATGTGTGTACAGTGTGAGAGGACAGCAGCCATTCCAGCCTATGTGTACAGTGTGAGAGGACAGCAGCCATTCCAGCCTATGTGTACAGTGTGAGAGGACAGCAGCCATTCCAGCCTGTGTGTACAGTGTGAGAGGACAGCAGCCATTCCAGCCTATGTGTACAGTGAGAGGACAGCAGCCATTCCAGCCTATGTGTACAGTGTGAGAGGACAGCAGCCATTCCAGGCTATGTGTACAGTGAGAGGACAGCAGCCATTCCAGCCTGTGTGTACAGTGTGAGAGGACAGCAGCCATTCCAGCCTGTGTGTACAGTGAGAGGACAGCAGCCATTCCAGCCTATGTGTACAGTGTGAGGGGACAGCAGCCATTCCAGCCTATGTGTACAGTGTGAGAGGACAGCAGCCATTCCTGCCTGTGTGTACAGTGTGAGAGGACAGCAGCCATTCCAGCCTGTGTGTATAGTGAGGGGACAGCAGCCATTCCAGCCTGTGTGTACAGTGAGAGGACAGCAGCCATTCCAGCCTGTGTGTACAGTGTGAGAGGACAGCAGCCATTCCAGCCTGTGTGTACAGTGTGAGAGGACAGCAGCCATTCCAGCCTGTGTGTATAGTGAGGGGACAGCAGCCATTCCAGCCTGTGTGTACAGTGTGAGAGGACAGCAGCCATTCCAGGCTATGTGTACAGTGAGAGGACAGCAGCCATTCCAGCCTGTGTGTACAGTGTGAGAGGACAGCAGCCATTCCAGCCTGTGTGTACAGTGTGAGAGGACAGCAGCCATTCCAGCCTGTGTGTACAGTGTGAGAGGACAGCAGCCATTCCAGCCTGTGTGTACAGTGTGAGAGGACAGCAGCCATTCCAGCCTATGTGTGTACAGTGAGAGAGGACAGCAGCCATTCCAGGCTATGTGTACAGTGAGAGGACAGCAGCCATTCCAGCCTGTGTGTACAGTGTGAGAGGACAGCAGCCATTCCAGCCTGTGTGTACAGTGAGGGGACAGCAGCCATTCCAGCCTGTGTGTACAGTGTGAGAGGACAGCAGCCATTCCAGCCTATGTGTACAGTGTGAGAGGACAGCAGCCATTCCAGCCTATGTGTACAGTGAGAGGACAGCAGCCATTCCAGCCTGTGTGTGTACAGTGAGAGGACAGCAGCCATTCTAGGCTATGTGTACAGTGTGAGGGGACAGCAGCCATTCCAGCCTATGTGTACAGTGTGAGAGGACAGCAGCCATTCCTGCCTGTGTGTACAGTGTGAGAGGACAGCAGCCATTCCAGCCTGTGTGTATAGTGAGGGGACAGCAGCCATTCCAGCCTGTGTGTACAGTGAGAGGACAGCAGCCATTCCAGCCTGTGTGTACAGTGTGAGAGGACAGCAGCCATTCCAGCCTGTGTGTACAGTGTGAGAGGACAGCAGCCATTCCAGCCTGTGTGTATAGTGAGGGGACAGCAGCCATTCCAGCCTGTGTGTACAGTGTGAGAGGACAGCAGCCATTCCAGGCTATGTGTACAGTGAGAGGACAGCAGCCATTCCAGCCTGTGTGTACAGTGTGAGAGGACAGCAGCCATTCCAGCCTGTGTGTACAGTGTGAGAGGACAGCAGCCATTCCAGCCTGTGTGTACAGTGTGAGAGGACAGCAGCCATTCCAGCCTGTGTGTACAGTGTGAGAGGACAGCAGCCATTCCAGCCTATGTGTGTACAGTGAGAGAGGACAGCAGCCATTCCAGGCTATGTGTACAGTGAGAGGACAGCAGCCATTCCAGCCTGTGTGTACAGTGTGAGAGGACAGCAGCCATTCCAGCCTGTGTGTACAGTGAGGGGACAGCAGCCATTCCAGCCTGTGTGTACAGTGTGAGAGGACAGCAGCCATTCCAGCCTATGTGTACAGTGTGAGAGGACAGCAGCCATTCCAGCCTATGTGTACAGTGAGAGGACAGCAGCCATTCCAGCCTGTGTGTGTACAGTGAGAGGACAGCAGCCATTCTAGGCTATGTGTACAGTGTGAGGGGACAGCAGCCATTCCAGCCTATGTGTACAGTGTGAGAGGACAGCAGCCATTCCTGCCTGTGTGTACAGTGTGAGAGGACAGCAGCCATTCCAGCCTGTGTGTATAGTGAGGGGACAGCAGCCATTCCAGCCTGTGTGTACAGTGAGAGGACAGCAGCCATTCCAGCCTGTGTGTACAGTGTGAGAGGACAGCAGCCATTCCAGCCTGTGTGTACAGTGTGAGAGGACAGCAGCCATTCCAGCCTGTGTGTATAGTGAGGGGACAGCAGCCATTCCAGCCTGTGTGTACAGTGTGAGAGGACAGCAGCCATTCCAGGCTATGTGTACAGTGAGAGGACAGCAGCCATTCCAGCCTGTGTGTACAGTGTGAGAGGACAGCAGCCATTCCAGCCTGTGTGTACAGTGTGAGAGGACAGCAGCCATTCCAGCCTGTGTGTACAGTGTGAGAGGACAGCAGCCATTCCAGCCTGTGTGTACAGTGTGAGAGGACAGCAGCCATTCCAGCCTATGTGTGTACAGTGAGAGAGGACAGCAGCCATTCCAGGCTATGTGTACAGTGAGAGGACAGCAGCCATTCCAGCCTGTGTGTACAGTGTGAGAGGACAGCAGCCATTCCAGCCTGTGTGTACAGTGAGGGGACAGCAGCCATTCCAGCCTGTGTGTACAGTGTGAGAGGACAGCAGCCATTCCAGCCTATGTGTACAGTGTGAGAGGACAGCAGCCATTCCAGCCTATGTGTACAGTGAGAGGACAGCAGCCATTCCAGCCTGTGTGTGTACAGTGAGAGGACAGCAGCCATTCTAGGCTATGTGTACAGTGTGAGGGGACAGCAGCCATTCCAGCCTATGTGTACAGTGTGAGAGGACAGCAGCCATTCCTGCCTGTGTGTACAGTGTGAGAGGACAGCAGCCATTCCAGCCTGTGTGTATAGTGAGGGGACAGCAGCCATTCCAGCCTGTGTGTACAGTGAGAGGACAGCAGCCATTCCAGCCTGTGTGTACAGTGTGAGAGGACAGCAGCCATTCCAGCCTGTGTGTACAGTGTGAGAGGACAGCAGCCATTCCAGCCTGTGTGTATAGTGAGGGGACAGCAGCCATTCCAGCCTGTGTGTACAGTGTGAGAGGACAGCAGCCATTCCAGGCTATGTGTACAGTGAGAGGACAGCAGCCATTCCAGCCTGTGTGTACAGTGTGAGAGGACAGCAGCCATTCCAGCCTGTGTGTACAGTGTGAGAGGACAGCAGCCATTCCAGCCTGTGTGTACAGTGTGAGAGGACAGCAGCCATTCCAGCCTGTGTGTACAGTGTGAGAGGACAGCAGCCATTCCAGCCTATGTGTGTACAGTGAGAGAGGACAGCAGCCATTCCAGGCTATGTGTACAGTGAGAGGACAGCAGGCCATTCCAGCCTGTGTGTACAGTGTGAGAGGACAGCAGCCATTCCAGCCTGTGTGTACAGTGAGGGGACAGCAGCCATTCCAGCCTGTGTGTACAGTGTGAGAGGACAGCAGCCATTCCAGCATATGTGTACAGTGTGAGAGGACAGCAGCCATTCCAGCCTATGTGTACAGTGAGAGGACAGCAGCCATTCCAGCCTGTGTGTGTACAGTGAGAGGACAGCAGCCATTCTAGGCTATGTGTACAGTGTGAGGGGACAGCAGCCATTCCAGCCTATGTGTACAGTGTGAGAGGACAGCAGCCATTCCTGCCTGTGTGTACAGTGTGAGAGGACAGCAGCCATTCCAGCCTGTGTGTATAGTGAGGGGACAGCAGCCATTCCAGCCTGTGTGTACAGTGAGAGGACAGCAGCCATTCCAGCCTGTGTGTACAGTGTGAGAGGACAGCAGCCATTCCAGCCTGTGTGTACAGTGTGAGAGGACAGCAGCCATTCCAGCCTGTGTGTATAGTGAGGGGACAGCAGCCATTCCAGCCTGTGTGTACAGTGTGAGAGGACAGCAGCCATTCCAGGCTATGTGTACAGTGAGAGGACAGCAGCCATTCCAGCCTGTGTGTACAGTGTGAGAGGACAGCAGCCATTCCAGCCTGTGTGTACAGTGTGAGAGGACAGCAGCCATTCCAGCCTGTGTGTACAGTGTGAGAGGACAGCAGCCATTCCAGCCTGTGTGTACAGTGTGAGAGGACAGCAGCCATTCCAGCCTATGTGTGTACAGTGAGAGAGGACAGCAGCCATTCCAGGCTATGTGTACAGTGAGAGGACAGCAGCCATTCCAGCCTGTGTGTACAGTGTGAGAGGACAGCAGCCATTCCAGCCTGTGTGTACAGTGAGGGGACAGCAGCCATTCCAGCCTATGTGTACAGTGTGAGAGGACAGCAGCCATTCCAGCCTATGTGTACAGTGAGAGGACAGCAGCCATTCCAGCCTGTGTGTGTACAGTGAGAGGACAGCAGCCATTCTAGGCTATGTGTACAGTGTGAGGGGACAGCAGCCATTCCAGCCTATGTGTACAGTGTGAGAGGACAGCAGCCATTCCTGCCTGTGTGTACAGTGTGAGAGGACAGCAGCCATTCCAGCCTGTGTGTACAGTGAGGGGACAGCAGCCATTCCAGCCTGTGTGTACAGTGTGAGAGGACAGCAGCCATTCCAGCCTATGTGTACAGTGTGAGAGGACAGCAGCCATTCCAGCCTATGTGTACAGTGAGAGGACAGCAGCCATTCCAGCCTGTGTGTGTACAGTGAGAGGACAGCAGCCATTCTAGGCTATGTGTACAGTGTGAGGGGACAGCAGCCATTCCAGCCTGTGTGTACAGTGTGAGAGGACAGCAGCCATTCCAGCCTGTGTGTATAGTGAGGGGACAGCAGCCATTCCAGCCTGTGTGTACAGTGTGAGAGGACAGCAGCCATTCCAGGCTATGTGTACAGTGAGAGGACAGCAGCCATTCCAGCCTGTGTGTACAGTGTGAGAGGACAGCAGCCATTCCAGCCTGTGTGTACAGTGTGAGAGGACAGCAGCCATTCCAGCCTGTGTGTACAGTGTGAGAGGACAGCAGCCATTCCAGCCTGTGTGTACAGTGTGAGAGGACAGCAGCCATTCCAGCCTATGTGTGTACAGTGAGAGAGGACAGCAGCCATTCCAGGCTATGTGTACAGTGAGAGGACAGCAGCCATTCCAGCCTGTGTGTACAGTGTGAGAGGACAGCAGCCATTCCAGCCTGTGTGTACAGTGAGGGGACAGCAGCCATTCCAGCCTGTGTGTACAGTGTGAGAGGACAGCAGCCATTCCAGCCTATGTGTACAGTGTGAGAGGACAGCAGCCATTCCAGCCTATGTGTACAGTGAGAGGACAGCAGCCATTCCAGCCTGTGTGTGTACAGTGAGAGGACAGCAGCCATTCTAGGCTATGTGTACAGTGTGAGGGGACAGCAGCCATTCCAGCCTATGTGTACAGTGTGAGAGGACAGCAGCCATTCCTGCCTGTGTGTACAGTGTGAGAGGACAGCAGCCATTCCAGCCTGTGTGTATAGTGAGGGGACAGCAGCCATTCCAGCCTGTGTGTACAGTGAGAGGACAGCAGCCATTCCAGCCTGTGTGTACAGTGTGAGAGGACAGCAGCCATTCCAGCCTGTGTGTACAGTGTGAGAGGACAGCAGCCATTCCAGCCTGTGTGTATAGTGAGGGGACAGCAGCCATTCCAGCCTGTGTGTACAGTGTGAGAGGACAGCAGCCATTCCAGGCTATGTGTACAGTGAGAGGACAGCAGCCATTCCAGCCTGTGTGTACAGTGTGAGAGGACAGCAGCCATTCCAGCCTGTGTGTACAGTGTGAGAGGACAGCAGCCATTCCAGCCTGTGTGTACAGTGTGAGAGGACAGCAGCCATTCCAGCCTGTGTGTACAGTGTGAGAGGACAGCAGCCATTCCAGCCTATGTGTGTACAGTGAGAGAGGACAGCAGCCATTCCAGGCTATGTGTACAGTGAGAGGACAGCAGCCATTCCAGCCTGTGTGTACAGTGTGAGAGGACAGCAGCCATTCCAGCCTGTGTGTACAGTGAGGGGACAGCAGCCATTCCAGCCTGTGTGTACAGTGTGAGAGGACAGCAGCCATTCCAGCCTATGTGTACAGTGTGAGAGGACAGCAGCCATTCCAGCCTATGTGTACAGTGAGAGGACAGCAGCCATTCCAGCCTGTGTGTGTACAGTGAGAGGACAGCAGCCATTCTAGGCTATGTGTACAGTGTGAGGGGACAGCAGCCATTCCAGCCTATGTGTACAGTGTGAGAGGACAGCAGCCATTCCTGCCTGTGTGTACAGTGTGAGAGGACAGCAGCCATTCCAGCCTGTGTGTATAGTGAGGGGACAGCAGCCATTCCAGCCTGTGTGTACAGTGAGAGGACAGCAGCCATTCCAGCCTGTGTGTACAGTGTGAGAGGACAGCAGCCATTCCAGCCTGTGTGTACAGTGTGAGAGGACAGCAGCCATTCCAGCCTGTGTGTATAGTGAGGGGACAGCAGCCATTCCAGCCTGTGTGTACAGTGTGAGAGGACAGCAGCCATTCCAGGCTATGTGTACAGTGAGAAGACAGCAGCCATTCCAGCCTGTGTGTACAGTGTGAGAGGACAGCAGCCATTCCAGCCTGTGTGTACAGTGTGAGAGGACAGCAGCCATTCCAGCCTGTGTGTACAGTGTGAGAGGACAGCAGCCATTCCAGCCTGTGTGTACAGTGTGAGAGGACAGCAGCCATTCCAGCCTATGTGTGTACAGTGAGAGAGGACAGCAGCCATTCCAGGCTATGTGTACAGTGAGAGGACAGCAGCCATTCCAGCCTGTGTGTACAGTGTGAGAGGACAGCAGCCATTCCAGCCTGTGTGTACAGTGAGGGGACAGCAGCCATTCCAGCCTGTGTGTACAGTGTGAGAGGACAGCAGCCATTCCAGCCTATGTGTACAGTGTGAGAGGACAGCAGCCATTCCAGCCTATGTGTACAGTGAGAGGACAGCAGCCATTCCAGCCTGTGTGTGTACAGTGAGAGGACAGCAGCCATTCTAGGCTATGTGTACAGTGTGAGGGGACAGCAGCCATTCCAGCCTATGTGTACAGTGTGAGAGGACAGCAGCCATTCCTGCCTGTGTGTACAGTGTGAGAGGACAGCAGCCATTCCAGCCTGTGTGTATAGTGAGGGGACAGCAGCCATTCCAGCCTGTGTGTACAGTGAGAGGACAGCAGCCATTCCAGCCTGTGTGTACAGTGTGAGAGGACAGCAGCCATTCCAGCCTGTGTGTACAGTGTGAGAGGACAGCAGCCATTCCAGCCTGTGTGTATAGTGAGGGGACAGCAGCCATTCCAGCCTGTGTGTACAGTGTGAGAGGACAGCAGCCATTCCAGGCTATGTGTACAGTGAGAGGACAGCAGCCATTCCAGCCTGTGTGTACAGTGTGAGAGGACAGCAGCCATTCCAGCCTGTGTGTACAGTGTGAGAGGACAGCAGCCATTCCAGCCTGTGTGTACAGTGTGAGAGGACAGCAGCCATTCCAGCCTGTGTGTACAGTGTGAGAGGACAGCAGCCATTCCAGCCTATGTGTGTACAGTGAGAGAGGACAGCAGCCATTCCAGGCTATGTGTACAGTGAGAGGACAGCAGCCATTCCAGCCTGTGTGTACAGTGTGAGAGGACAGCAGCCATTCCAGCCTGTGTGTACAGTGAGGGGACAGCAGCCATTCCAGCCTGTGTGTACAGTGTGAGAGGACAGCAGCCATTCCAGCATATGTGTACAGTGTGAGAGGACAGCAGCCATTCCAGCCTATGTGTACAGTGAGAGGACAGCAGCCATTCCAGCCTGTGTGTGTACAGTGAGAGGACAGCAGCCATTCTAGGCTATGTGTACAGTGTGAGGGGACAGCAGCCATTCCAGCCTATGTGTACAGTGTGAGAGGACAGCAGCCATTCCTGCCTGTGTGTACAGTGTGAGAGGACAGCAGCCATTCCAGCCTGTGTGTATAGTGAGGGGACAGCAGCCATTCCAGCCTGTGTGTACAGTGAGAGGACAGCAGCCATTCCAGCCTGTGTGTACAGTGTGAGAGGACAGCAGCCATTCCAGCCTGTGTGTACAGTGTGAGAGGACAGCAGCCATTCCAGCCTGTGTGTATAGTGAGGGGACAGCAGCCATTCCAGCCTGTGTGTACAGTGTGAGAGGACAGCAGCCATTCCAGGCTATGTGTACAGTGAGAGGACAGCAGCCATTCCAGCCTATGTGTGTACAGTGTGAGAGGACAGCAGCCATTCCAGCCTATGTGTACAGTGTGAGAGGACAGCAGCCATTCCAGCCTATGTGTACAGTGTGAGAGGACAGCAGCCATTCCAGCCTGTGTGTACAGTGTGAGAGGACAGCAGCCATTCCAGCCTATGTGTACAGTGAGAGGACAGCAGCCATTCCAGCCTATGTGTACAGTGTGAGAGGACAGCAGCCATTCCAGGCTATGTGTACAGTGAGAGGACAGCAGCCATTCCAGCCTGTGTGTACAGTGTGAGAGGACAGCAGCCATTCCAGCCTGTGTGTACAGTGAGAGGACAGCAGCCATTCCAGCCTATGTGTACAGTGTGAGGGGACAGCAGCCATTCCAGCCTATGTGTACAGTGTGAGAGGACAGCAGCCATTCCTGCCTGTGTGTACAGTGTGAGAGGACAGCAGCCATTCCAGCCTGTGTGTATAGTGAGGGGACAGCAGCCATTCCAGCCTGTGTGTACAGTGAGAGGACAGCAGCCATTCCAGCCTGTGTGTACAGTGTGAGAGGACAGCAGCCATTCCAGCCTGTGTGTACAGTGTGAGAGGACAGCAGCCATTCCAACCTGTGTGTATAGTGAGGGGACAGCAGCCATTCCAGCCTGTGTGTACAGTGTGAGAGGACAGCAGCCATTCCAGGCTATGTGTACAGTGAGAGGACAGCAGCCATTTCAGCCTGTGTGTACAGTGTGAGAGGACAGCAGCCATTCCAGCCTGTGTGTACAGTGTGAGAGGACAGCAGCCATTCCAGCCTGTGTGTACAGTGTGAGAGGACAGCAGCCATTCCAGCCTGTGTGTACAGTGTGAGAGGACAGCAGCCATTCCAGCCTATGTGTGTACAGTGAGAGAGGACAGCAGCCATTCCAGGCTATGTGTACAGTGAGAGGACAGCAGCCATTCCAGCCTGTGTGTACAGTGTGAGAGGACAGCAGCCATTCCAGCCTGTGTGTACAGTGAGGGGACAGCAGCCATTCCAGCCTGTGTGTACAGTGTGAGAGGACAGCAGCCATTCCAGCCTATGTGTACAGTGTGAGAGGACAGCAGCCATTCCAGCCTATGTGTACAGTGAGAGGACAGCAGCCATTCCAGCCTGTGTGTGTACAGTGAGAGGACAGCAGCCATTCTAGGCTATGTGTACAGTGTGAGGGGACAGCAGCCATTCCAGCCTATGTGTACAGTGTGAGAGGACAGCAGCCATTCCTGCCTGTGTGTACAGTGTGAGAGGACAGCAGCCATTCCAGCCTGTGTGTATAGTGAGGGGACAGCAGCCATTCCAGCCTGTGTGTACAGTGAGAGGACAGCAGCCATTCCAGCCTGTGTGTACAGTGTGAGAGGACAGCAGCCATTCCAGCCTGTGTGTACAGTGTGAGAGGACAGCAGCCATTCCAGCCTGTGTGTATAGTGAGGGGACAGCAGCCATTCCAGCCTGTGTGTACAGTGTGAGAGGACAGCAGCCATTCCAGGCTATGTGTACAGTGAGAGGACAGCAGCCATTCCAGCCTGTGTGTACAGTGTGAGAGGACAGCAGCCATTCCAGCCTGTGTGTACAGTGTGAGAGGACAGCAGCCATTCCAGCCTGTGTGTACAGTGTGAGAGGACAGCAGCCATTCCAGCCTGTGTGTACAGTGTGAGAGGACAGCAGCCATTCCAGCCTATGTGTGTACAGTGAGAGAGGACAGCAGCCATTCCAGGCTATGTGTACAGTGAGAGGACAGCAGCCATTCCAGCCTGTGTGTACAGTGTGAGAGGACAGCAGCCATTCCAGCCTGTGTGTACAGTGAGGGGACAGCAGCCATTCCAGCCTGTGTGTACAGTGTGAGAGGACAGCAGCCATTCCAGCCTATGTGTACAGTGTGAGAGGACAGCAGCCATTCCAGCCTATGTGTACAGTGAGAGGACAGCAGCCATTCCAGCCTGTGTGTGTACAGTGAGAGGACAGCAGCCATTCTAGGCTATGTGTACAGTGTGAGGGGACAGCAGCCATTCCAGCCTATGTGTACAGTGTGAGAGGACAGCAGCCATTCCTGCCTGTGTGTACAGTGTGAGAGGACAGCAGCCATTCCAGCCTGTGTGTATAGTGAGGGGACAGCAGCCATTCCAGCCTGTGTGTACAGTGAGAGGACAGCAGCCATTCCAGCCTGTGTGTACAGTGTGAGAGGACAGCAGCCATTCCAGCCTGTGTGTACAGTGTGAGAGGACAGCAGCCATTCCAGCCTGTGTGTATAGTGAGGGGACAGCAGCCATTCCAGCCTGTGTGTACAGTGTGAGAGGACAGCAGCCATTCCAGGCTATGTGTACAGTGAGAGGACAGCAGCCATTCCAGCCTGTGTGTACAGTGTGAGAGGACAGCAGCCATTCCAGCCTGTGTGTACAGTGTGAGAGGACAGCAGCCATTCCAGCCTGTGTGTACAGTGTGAGAGGACAGCAGCCATTCCAGCCTGTGTGTACAGTGTGAGAGGACAGCAGCCATTCCAGCCTATGTGTGTACAGTGAGAGAGGACAGCAGCCATTCCAGGCTATGTGTACAGTGAGAGGACAGCAGCCATTCCAGCCTGTGTGTACAGTGTGAGAGGACAGCAGCCATTCCAGCCTGTGTGTACAGTGAGGGGACAGCAGCCATTCCAGCCTGTGTGTACAGTGTGAGAGGACAGCAGCCATTCCAGCCTATGTGTACAGTGTGAGAGGACAGCAGCCATTCCAGCCTATGTGTACAGTGAGAGGACAGCAGCCATTCCAGCCTGTGTGTGTACAGTGAGAGGACAGCAGCCATTCTAGGCTATGTGTACAGTGTGAGGGGACAGCAGCCATTCCAGCCTATGTGTACAGTGTGAGAGGACAGCAGCCATTCCTGCCTGTGTGTACAGTGTGAGAGGACAGCAGCCATTCCAGCCTGTGTGTATAGTGAGGGGACAGCAGCCATTCCAGCCTGTGTGTACAGTGAGAGGACAGCAGCCATTCCAGCCTGTGTGTACAGTGTGAGAGGACAGCAGCCATTCCAGCCTGTGTGTACAGTGTGAGAGGACAGCAGCCATTCCAGCCTGTGTGTATAGTGAGGGGACAGCAGCCATTCCAGCCTGTGTGTACAGTGTGAGAGGACAGCAGCCATTCCAGGCTATGTGTACAGTGAGAGGATAGCAGCCATTCCAGCCTGTGTGTACAGTGTGAGAGGACAGCAGCCATTCCAGCCTGTGTGTACAGTGTGAGAGGACAGCAGCCATTCCAGCCTGTGTGTACAGTGTGAGAGGACAGCAGCCATTCCAGCCTGTGTGTACAGTGTGAGAGGACAGCAGCCATTCCAGCCTATGTGTGTACAGTGAGAGAGGACAGCAGCCATTCCAGGCTATGTGTACAGTGAGAGGACAGCAGCCATTCCAGCCTGTGTGTACAGTGTGAGAGGACAGCAGCCATTCCAGCCTGTGTGTACAGTGAGGGGACAGCAGCCATTCCAGCCTGTGTGTACAGTGTGAGAGGACAGCAGCCATTCCAGCATATGTGTACAGTGTGAGAGGACAGCAGCCATTCCAGCCTATGTGTACAGTGAGAGGACAGCAGCCATTCCAGCCTGTGTGTGTACAGTGAGAGGACAGCAGCCATTCTAGGCTATGTGTACAGTGTGAGGGGACAGCAGCCATTCCAGCCTATGTGTACAGTGTGAGAGGACAGCAGCCATTCCTGCCTGTGTGTACAGTGTGAGAGGACAGCAGCCATTCCAGCCTGTGTGTATAGTGAGGGGACAGCAGCCATTCCAGCCTGTGTGTACAGTGAGAGGACAGCAGCCATTCCAGCCTGTGTGTACAGTGTGAGAGGACAGCAGCCATTCCAGCCTGTGTGTACAGTGTGAGAGGACAGCAGCCATTCCAGCCTGTGTGTATAGTGAGGGGACAGCAGCCATTCCAGCCTGTGTGTACAGTGTGAGAGGACAGCAGCCATTCCAGGCTATGTGTACAGTGAGAGGACAGCAGCCATTCCAGCCTGTGTGTACAGTGTGAGAGGACAGCAGCCATTCCAGCCTGTGTGTACAGTGTGAGAGGACAGCAGCCATTCCAGCCTGTGTGTACAGTGTGAGAGGACAGCAGCCATTCCAGCCTGTGTGTACAGTGTGAGAGGACAGCAGCCATTCCAGCCTATGTGTGTACAGTGAGAGAGGACAGCAGCCATTCCAGGCTATGTGTACAGTGAGAGGACAGCAGCCATTCCAGCCTGTGTGTACAGTGTGAGAGGACAGCAGCCATTCCAGCCTGTGTGTACAGTGAGGGGACAGCAGCCATTCCAGCCTATGTGTACAGTGTGAGAGGACAGCAGCCATTCCAGCCTATGTGTACAGTGAGAGGACAGCAGCCATTCCAGCCTGTGTGTGTACAGTGAGAGGACAGCAGCCATTCTAGGCTATGTGTACAGTGTGAGGGGACAGCAGCCATTCCAGCCTATGTGTACAGTGTGAGAGGACAGCAGCCATTCCTGCCTGTGTGTACAGTGTGAGAGGACAGCAGCCATTCCAGCCTATGTGTACAGTGTGAGAGGACAGCAGCCATTCCAGCCTATGTGTACAGTGAGAGGACAGCAGCCATTCCAGCCTGTGTGTGTACAGTGAGAGGACAGCAGCCATTCTAGGCTATGTGTACAGTGTGAGGGGACAGCAGCCATTCCAGCCTATGTGTACAGTGTGAGAGGACAGCAGCCATTCCTGCCTGTGTGTACAGTGTGAGAGGACAGCAGCCATTCCAGCCTGTGTGTATAGTGAGGGGACAGCAGCCATTCCAGCCTGTGTGTACAGTGAGAGGACAGCAGCCATTCCAGCCTGTGTGTACAGTGTGAGAGGACAGCAGCCATTCCAGCCTGTGTGTACAGTGTGAGAGGACAGCAGCCATTCCAGCCTGTGTGTATAGTGAGGGGACAGCAGCCATTCCAGCCTGTGTGTACAGTGTGAGAGGACAGCAGCCATTCCAGGCTATGTGTACAGTGAGAGGACAGCAGCCATTCCAGCCTGTGTGTACAGTGTGAGAGGACAGCAGCCATTCCAGCCTGTGTGTACAGTGTGAGAGGACAGCAGCCATTCCAGCCTGTGTGTACAGTGTGAGAGGACAGCAGCCATTCCAGCCTGTGTGTACAGTGTGAGAGGACAGCAGCCATTCCAGCCTATGTGTACAGTGTGAGAGGACAGCAGCCATTCCAGCCTATGTGTGTACAGTGAGAGAGGACAGCAGCCATTCCAGGCTATGTGTACAGTGAGAGGACAGCAGCCATTCCAGCCTGTGTGTACAGTGTGAGAGGACAGCAGCCATTCCAGCCTGTGTGTACAGTGAGGGGACAGCAGCCATTCCAGCCTGTGTGTACAGTGTGAGAGGACAGCAGCCATTCCAGCCTATGTGTACAGTGTGAGAGGACAGCAGCCATTCCAGCCTATGTGTACAGTGAGAGGACAGCAGCCATTCCAGCCTGTGTGTGTACAGTGAGAGGACAGCAGCCATTCTAGGCTATGTGTACAGTGTGAGGGGACAGCAGCCATTCCAGCCTATGTGTACAGTGTGAGAGGACAGCAGCCATTCCTGCCTGTGTGTACAGTGTGAGAGGACAGCAGCCATTCCAGCCTGTGTGTATAGTGAGGGGACAGCAGCCATTCCAGCCTGTGTGTACAGTGAGAGGACAGCAGCCATTCCAGCCTGTGTGTACAGTGTGAGAGGACAGCAGCCATTCCAGCCTGTGTGTACAGTGTGAGAGGACAGCAGCCATTCCAGCCTGTGTGTATAGTGAGGGGACAGCAGCCATTCCAGCCTGTGTGTACAGTGTGAGAGGACAGCAGCCATTCCAGCCTGTGTGTATAGTGAGGGGACAGCAGCCATTCCAGCCTGTGTGTACAGTGTGAGAGGACAGCAGCCATTCCAGGCTATGTGTACAGTGAGAGGACAGCAGCCATTCCAGCCTGTGTGTACAGTGTGAGAGGACAGCAGCCATTCCAGCCTGTGTGTACAGTGTGAGAGGACAGCAGCCATTCCAGCCTGTGTGTACAGTGTGAGAGGACAGCAGCCATTCCAGCCTGTGTGTACAGTGTGAGAGGACAGCAGCCATTCCAGCCTATGTGTACAGTGTGAGAGGACAGCAGCCATTCCAGCCTATGTGTGTACAGTGAGAGAGGACAGCAGCCATTCCAGGCTATGTGTACAGTGAGAGGACAGCAGCCATTCCAGCCTGTGTGTACAGTGTGAGAGGACAGCAGCCATTCCAGCCTGTGTGTACAGTGAGGGGACAGCAGCCATTCCAGCCTGTGTGTACAGTGTGAGAGGACAGCAGCCATTCCAGCCTATGTGTACAGTGTGAGAGGACAGCAGCCATTCCAGCCTATGTGTACAGTGAGAGGACAGCAGCCATTCCAGCCTGTGTGTGTACAGTGAGAGGACAGCAGCCATTCTAGGCTATGTGTACAGTGTGAGGGGACAGCAGCCATTCCAGCCTATGTGTACAGTGTGAGAGGACAGCAGCCATTCCTGCCTGTGTGTACAGTGTGAGAGGACAGCAGCCATTCCAGCCTGTGTGTATAGTGAGGGGACAGCAGCCATTCCAGCCTGTGTGTACAGTGAGAGGACAGCAGCCATTCCAGCCTGTGTGTACAGTGTGAGAGGACAGCAGCCATTCCAGCCTGTGTGTACAGTGTGAGAGGACAGCAGCCATTCCAGCCTGTGTGTATAGTGAGGGGACAGCAGCCATTCCAGCCTGTGTGTACAGTGTGAGAGGACAGCAGCCATTCCAGGCTATGTGTACAGTGAGAGGACAGCAGCCATTCCAGCCTGTGTGTACAGTGTGAGAGGACAGCAGCCATTCCAGCCTGTGTGTACAGTGTGAGAGGACAGCAGCCATTCCAGCCTGTGTGTACAGTGTGAGAGGACAGCAGCCATTCCAGCCTGTGTGTACAGTGTGAGAGGACAGCAGCCATTCCAGCCTATGTGTGTACAGTGAGAGGACAGCAGCCATTCCAGGCTATGTGTACAGTGAGAGGACAGCAGCCATTCCAGCCTGTGTGTACAGTGTGAGAGGACAGCAGCCATTCCAGCCTGTGTGTACAGTGAGGGGACAGCAGCCATTCCAGCCTATGTGTACAGTGTGAGAGGACAGCAGCCATTCCAGCCTATGTGTACAGTGAGAGGACAGCAGCCATTCCAGCCTGTGTGTGTACAGTGAGAGGACAGCAGCCATTCCAGGCTATGTGTACAGTGAGAGAGGACAGCAGCCATTCCAGCCTGTGTGTGTACAGTGAGAGGACAGCAGCCATTCCAGGCTATGTGTACAGTGAGAGAGGACAGCAGCCATTCCAGCAGGGGCGGCTCCACGCCACATGTTCCACCAGCTCCCTTCTTTCCCAGCTGACTAGCAGCTCTTGTTTACTGGTTGGATACTGGTTGGAAGGAGGGGGGCGAGAGACTTTGCAAGAACTAGTAATACATGTCTAGCTCGGGAGCCAATTTCCTCGGCTCGGACGCGTTTTTCTGGTGTTTTGCCTGCTCCAGGGCGAGAAGAGGACACGCCGGAGCGCAGGGTGGGGGACGTCCTATCTGGCGGGGACCCTCTGGAGACCGTGCCTTCAGGACCCCGCACCAGGCCAGAATTCACACGCAGCCCCCGCATTGTTGATGGCCGTCTTTTCCCTCACCCCCTCCGCTAATTTCAGCCTGGGCGGCGAATACTAATAAACGCTGCATTTCTCTTTCCTGCTCCAGGAAATCATTTTCTGCCGTATATTCTGGATTGTTGGAAACCTGTATTTTTCAGGAAGGAAATAAAACAACGTGACTGATCGCTGCCGAGGGGAAGGCGATATAAGCGGGGCCCGGGGCTGACGTGCTGCCACATCATGCGGAGCAGCACATTGTAGAGCCCCCCTCGGAGCAGCTATCCGGGGCACAGTGATCGCTGGGAGAAGGATTGGCATGGGACAGGATGTCATGGGGGGTGTGGGGCACCCCAATAATAACCCCGCGCGGAGAAAACCAAGCTACTGCATTCTCTTGGCAGGCTTCACCGTCATTCTGATTCTTTGCGGTCAAAGCAGTGGAAAAAGTGAGTACGATGTGAGCTGTCATGTGCCTGTGCGGTGAGGGACGCGTATGGCGGGGCTCCCTCATGTGGAGCGCAATGGCCGAGCCTTGATGCAATACATTTACTGTTGCTCTGAGCTTTTATTTCGCTGCTGCTGCCTGGTTGCACGCCGCATACACACAGGCGGCGCGGCCAACATGGAGGCTGCGGGTGAGGCGCTCGGCACCAGGCCGCGATGCTAGTTTCGGTCGAGATGGTAAACAGCGGGGGAGGGGTCGGGGCCCTGCTGCCGCCGGGAGGGACGCTGCTCCGCTGCCGACAGTCACCGCGGACGGACACGGCTTGTTTACTCGCCTGGCCTCGTTAATGATTACATTGCGCTATGTGCATGACTGAGAACGCTGCCCACTCAGTAATGGAGCCAGCCTGTGGTCATGTGTCATTGCCCAGTCAGTAATGGAGCCAGCCTGTGGTCATGTGTGCCACTGCCCAGTCAGTAATGGAGCGCTGTCACTGCCAGCCTGTGGTCATGTGTGTCGCTGCCCAGTCAGTATGGAGCGCTGTCACTGCCAGCCTGTGGTCATGTGTGCCACTGCCCAGTCAGTATGGAGCGCTGTCACTGCCAGCCTGTGGTCATGTGTGTCGCTGCCCAGTCAGTAATGGAGCTCTGTCGCTGCCCAGTCAGTAATGGAGCGCTGTCGCTGCCCAGTCAGTAATGGAGCGCTGTCGCTGCCCAGTCAGTAATGGAGCCAGCCTGTGGTCATGTGTGCCACTGCCCAGTCAGTATGGAGCGCTGTCACTGCCAGCCTGTGGTCATATGTGTCACTGCCAGCCTGTGGTCATATGTGTCACTGCCCAGTCAGTAATAGAGCTCTGTCGCTGCCAGCCTGTGGTCATATGTGTCACTGCCAGCCTGTGGTCATATGTGTCACTGCCCAGTCAGTAATAGAGCTCTGTCGCTGCCCAGTCAGTAATGGAGCGCTGTCGCTGCCAGCCTGTGCTCATACATGCTCCACAGTCAGTAATGGAGGGCAGTAGCGTAGTCACTGCCAGCCTGTGGTCATGCTTGTCACTGCCCAGCCAGTAATGGAGCGCTGTCACTGCCCAGTCAGTAATGGAGCGCTGTCGCTGCCAGCCTGTGGTCATGTGTGTCACTGCCCAGTCAGTAATGGTGCGCTGTCACTACCAGACTGTGCTCATGCTTGTCGCTGCCCAGTCAGTAATGGAGGGCAGTAGCGCTGTCACTGCCATCCTGTGGTCATGCGTGTCATATCCCAGTCAGTAATGGAGCGCTGTCTCTGCCAGGCTGTGCTCATGTGTGTTGATGCCCAGTCAGTAATGGAGCGCTGTCACTGCCAGCCTCTGCTAATGCATGTCACTGCCAGCCTGTGCTCATGCTTGTCGCTGCTCAGTCAGTAATGGAGGGCAGTAGCGCTGTCACTGCCATCCTGTGGTCATGTGTGTCACTTCCCAGTCAGTAATGGAGCGCTGTCACTGCCCAGTTAGTAATGGAGCGCTGTCATTGCCAGCCTGTGGTCATGTGTGTCAATGCCCAGTCACTGCCAGCCTGTGGTCGTGTGTGTCACTGCCCAGTCAGTAATGGAGCGCTGTCACTGCCCAGTTAGTAATGGAGCGCTGTCATTGCCAGCCTGTGGTCATGTGTGTCAATGCCCAGTCAGTAATGGAGCGCTGTCACTGCCAGCCTGTGGTCATGTGTGTCACTGCCCAGTCAGTAATGGAGCGCTGTCACTGCCCAGTCAGTAATGGAGGGCAGTAGCGCTGTCACTGCCATCCTGTGGTCATGCGTGTCATATCCCAGTCAGTAATGGAGCGCTGTCTCTGCCAGGCTGTGCTCATGTGTGTTGATGCCCAGTCAGTAATGGAGCGCTGTCACTGCCAGCCTCTGCTAATGCATGTCACTGCCAGCCTGTGCTCATGCTTGTCGCTGCTCAGTCAGTAATGGAGGGCAGTAGCGCTGTCACTGCCATCCTGTGGTCATGTGTGTCACTTCCCAGTCAGTAATGGAGCGCTGTCACTGCCCAGTTAGTAATGGAGCGCTGTCATTGCCAGCCTGTGGTCATGTGTGTCAATGCCCAGTCACTGCCAGCCTGTGGTCGTGTGTGTCACTGCCCAGTCAGTAATGGAGCGCTGTCACTGCCCAGTTAGTAATGGAGCGCTGTCATTGCCAGCCTGTGGTCATGTGTGTCAATGCCCAGTCAGTAATGGAGCGCTGTCACTGCCAGCCTGTGGTCATGTGTGTCACTGCCCAGTCAGTAATGGAGCGCTGTCACTGCCCAGTCAGTAATGGAGCTCTGTCACTGCCAGCCTTTGGTCATGCTTGTCACTGCCCAGTCAGTAATGGAGCCCTGTCACTGCCAGCCTGTGGTCATGCTTGTCACTGCCCAGTCAGTAATGGAGCCCTGTCACTGCCAGCCTGTGGTCATGTGTGTCACTGCCCAGTCAGTAATGGAGCCCTGTCACTGCCAGCCTGTGGTCATGTGTGTCACTGCCCAGTCAGTAATGGAGCGCTGTCACTGCCCAGTCAGTAATGGAGCTCTGTCACTGCCAGCCTTTGGTCATGCTTGTCACTGCCCAGTCAGTAATGGAGCCCTGTCACTGCCAGCCTGTGGTCATGCTTGTCACTGCCCAGTCAGTAATGGAGCCCTGTCACTGCCAGCCTGTGGTCATGTGTGTCTCTGCTCAGCCAGTAATAGAGCTCTGTCGCTGCCCAGTAATGGAGCGCTTTTGCTGCCAGCCTGTGCTCATACATGTCGCTCCCCAGTCAGTAATGGAGCATTGTCGCTGCCAGCCTGTGCTCATACATGTCGCTGCCAGTCAGTAATGGAGGGCAGTAGCGTAGTCACTGCCAGCCTGTGGTCAAGCGTGTCACTGCCCACTCAGTAATGGAGCGCTCTCACTGCCAGCCTCTGCTCATGCGTGTCACTGCCCAGTCAGTAATGGAGTGCTGTCACTGCCAGCCTGTGCTCATGCTTGTCGCTGCCCAGTCAGTAATGGAGGGCAGTAGCGCTGTCACTGCCATCCTGTGGTCATGCGTATCATTTCCCAGTCAGTAATGGAGTGCTGTCACTGCCAGCCTGTGCTCATACATGTCGCTGCCCAGTCGGTAATGGAGCGTTGTCGCTGCCAGCCTCTACTCATGCGTGTTACTGCCCAGTCAGTAGTGGAGCGCTGTCACTGCCAGCCTCTGCTCATGCTTGTCGCTGCCCAGTCAGTAATGGAGGGCAGAGCTCTGTCAATGCCATCCTGTGGTCATGCGTGTCACTTCCCAGTCAGTAATGGAGCGCTGTCACTGTCAGCCTGCGCTCATGCGTGTTGATGCCCAATTGGTCATGCGTGTTACTGACCAGGCAGTAATGGAGTGCTGTCACTGCCAGCCTGTGCTCATGCGTGTCACTGCCCAGTCAGTAATGGAAGGCTGTCACTGCCAGCCTGTGGTCATGCATAAGTGCTTTCAGTCACTTAGTCCTATGACCAGTAGTAGCTAAAAAAAGGAGCTGATGTGGGGCTCATATTGTATAGGGAGACTATATGATGGCTCATATTGTCTATGAGGATATGTGGATGCTCATATTGTATACATGGGACTATATGGGGGATCATACGGTATATAGAGGGTGTTTTTGGTGGATTATACGGTGTGTGTATATAGGGGATGTCAACATACTTCGTCCACTTCTTGGACAACTTCTTCTCCTACCCCGCACTTGGCCCAATAAAATAAAAAAAGGTTATACTCCCCTCCCCTCCTGGCGCCGTTCCCTGTGGTGTTGGCACTTGCTATCCCCGGGGCAGCCGTGCTGTTGTGACACGTGACCCCGGCGCCCAATCAGCACTGACGTCACTGTCCCCGCCTCCTGTTGAATTGAACATGAAGAGGAAGAGCTGCAGCCCTGGTTTCCTCTTCATTTTTGATTTATCAGAATGCGGGGACAGTGACGTCAGCGCTGATTGGGCGCCAGGGTCACGTGTCACAACAGCCACACGAGAGCCAGCACGAGAGGTGAGTATAACATAAAAAAGCTTATCGGCCTCTATTATTTAGATGAAGAAGGGGTGTCCCTAGTAGTGGACAACCCCTTTAGTTTTGCTCAATATTAACCCCTTCCCGACCTGTGATGCCACGTAGGCGTCATGAAAGTCGGTGCCGATCCGACCTGTGACGTCTGTGGCATCATGGAGGGATCGCGTCCCTGCAGGTCGGGTGATAGGGTTAACTCCAATTTCACCCGATCTGCAGGGACAGGGAGAGTGGTAATTCAGCCCAGGGGGGCCCTCCCCCCCTCCCCCCCGTGCTCCGATCTCTCCCCCCTCGTGCTCCGATCTCGCCCCCCTCATACTTACCGAGCCTCCCGATGTCCGTCCGTCAGTCTTCTCCATGGTTGCCCCCATCTTCCAAAATGGCGGACGCATGCGCAGTGCGCCTGCTGAATCTGCCAGCCGGCAGATTCGTTCCAGGTATATTTTGATCACTGTGATAAAACTTATCACAGTGAACAAATATGAAAAAAATAGTAAATCACCCCCATAGATAGGGACAATAATAAAATAAAGAAAAAATATATATATTTTTTTCGGTTAGGGTTAGAATTAAACTATGTGCACACGGTGCGGATTTGGCCGCGGATTCGTAGCAGTTTTCCATCAGCTTTACAGTACCATGTAAACCTATGGAAAACCAAATTCGCTGTGCCCATGGTGCGGAAAATACCGCACAGAAATGCTGCTTTGTATTTTCGGCAGCATGTCAATTCTTTGTGCGGATTCCGCAGCGTTTTCCACCTGTTCCTCAATAGGAATCCGCAGGTGAAATCCGCACAAAAAACACTGGAAATCCCCGGTAAATCCGCAGGTAAAATGCAGTGCCTTTTTACCTGCGGATTTTTCAAAAATCGTGCGGAAAAATCTCACGAATCCGCAACGTGGGCACATAGCCTTAGGGCTAGGGTTGGAAATAGGGTTAAGGTTAGGGTTGGGGTTAGGGTTGGGATTGGGGTTACGGGTGTGTTGGGGTTAGGGGTTGTGGTTAGGTGTGTGTTGGGGTTAGGGTTGTGGTTAGGTGTGTGTTGGGGTTAGGGTTGGGATTAGGGTTATGGCTAGAGTTGGGATTAGGGTTAGGGGTGTGTTGGGGTTAGTGTTGGAGGTAGAATTGAGGGGTTTCCACTGTTTAGGCACATCAGGGCTCTCCATACGCAACATGGCGCCACCATTGATTCCAGCCAATGTTGCGTTCAAAAAGTGAAATGGTGCTCCCTCCCTTCCGAGCCCTGACGTGCGCCAAAACAGTGGTTTACCCCCACATATGGGGTACGAGCATACTCAGGACAAACTGCGCAACAATTACTGGGGTCCAATTTCTCCTGTTACCCTTGCGAAAATAAAAAAATTGCTTGCTAAAACATCATTTTTGAGGAAATAAAAATGATTTTTTATTTTCACGGCTCTGTGTTGTAAACTTCTGTGAAGCACTTGGGGGTTCAAAGTGATCACCACATATCTAGATAAGTTCCTTGGGGGGTCTAGTTTCCAAAATGGGGTCACTTGTGGGGGGTTTCTACTGTTTAGCCACATCAGGGGCTCTGCAAATGCAACGTGACGCCCGCAGACCATTCCATCAAAGTCTGTTTTTCAAAACATCGAGCCCCAACGTGTGCCCAAACAGTGGTCCCCCCCCCACATATGGGGTATCAGCGTACTCAGGACAAACTGGAAAACAACTTTTGGGGTCCAATTTCTCCTGTTACTCTTGTGAAAATAAAAAATTGCAGGCTAAAAAATAATTTATTTTTTTTATTTTCCCAGCTCTGCGTTATAAACTTCTGTGAAGCACTTGAGGGTTTAAAGTGGTCACCGCACATCTAGGTTAGTTCCATGGGACGTCTAGTTTCCAAAATGGGGTCACATGTGGGGGAGCTCCAATGTTTAGGCACATAGGGGCTCTCCAAACGCGACATGGTGTCTGCTAACGATGGAGCTAATTTTTCATTCAAAAAGTCAAATGGCGCTCCTTCCCTTCCGAGCCTTGCCGTGTGCCCAAACAGTGGTTTACCCCCACATGTGAGGTATCGGTGTACTCAGCAGAAATTGCCCAATAAATTTTAGGATCCATTTTATCCTGTTGCCCATGTGAAAATGAAAAAATTGAGGCTAAAAGAAATTTTTATGTGAAAAAAAAAAAAGTACTTTTTCATTTTTACGGATCAATTTGTGAAGCACCTGGGGGTTTAAAGTGCTCACTATGCATCTAGATAAGTTCCTTGGGGCGTCTAGTTTCCAAAATGTGGTCACTTGTGGGGGGAGCTCCAATGTTTAGGCACACAGGGGCTCTCCAAATGCGACATGGTGTTCGCTAAAGATTGGAGCCAATTTTTCATTGAAAAAGTCAAATGGCGCTCCTTCCCTTCCGAGCCCTGTCGTGGGCCCAAACAGTGGTTCCCCCCCACATATGGGGTACCGGCATACTCAGGACAAATTGTACAATAACTTTTGGGGTCCAGTTTCTGTTTTTACCCTTGGGAAAATAAAAAAATTGTTGCTAAAAGATAATTTTTGTGACTAAAAAGTTAAATGTTCATTTTTTCCTTCCATGTTGCTTCTGCTCCTGTGAAGCACCTGAAGGGTTAATAAACTTCTTGAATGTGGTTTTGAGCACTTTGAGGGGTGCAGTTTTTAGAATGGTGTCACTTTTGGGTATTTTCAGCCATACAGACCCCTCAAACTGCCTTCAAATGTGAGGTGGTCCCTAAAAAAAATGGTTTTGTAAATTTTGCTGTAAAAATGAGAAATCGCTGGTCAAATTTGAACCCTTATAACTCCCTAGCAAAAAAAATTTTGTTTCCAAAATTGTGCTGATGTAAAGTAGACATGTGGGTAATGTTATTTATTAACTATTTTGTGTCACATAACTCTCTCGTTTAACAGAATAAAAATTCAAAATTTGAAAATTGCAAAATTTTCAAAATTTTCGCCAAATTTCCATTTTTTTCACAAATAAACGCAAATATTATCTACCTAAACTTACCACTAACATGAAGCCCAATATGTCACGAAAAAACATTCTCGGAACCGCTAGGATCCGTTGAAGCGTTCCTGAGTTATTACCTCATAAAGGGACACTATTTAGAATTGCAAAAAAAACGGCCAGGTCATTAAGGTCAAAATAGGCTGGGTCATGAAGGGGTTAAGTGATACAATTAATATTAATGCAAAATTATTAAAAATAATATTGGGTACAAATATCTTCAGCCTATTAGTTTGGCCCTCCACAACAGTCAGTGGCCCCTCGGGAAAATTAATTGCCCTCCCCTGTACTAAAGTCATCATTTACTTACGCGCTCACACAAAATTATGTCCAGGGCATGGACAGTCCCAGAAAATTCCATCATAGTGATTAGTGTTCATGGGCTCCAAGCCCTGCCAAGAGCCGTGTACAAACAACAAATATAGCAGATATCTGCAGAGATGATTTCCCAACTTGTTGATAAATTATTTCAACACATTGTCATATGAGACCAATGTTATTGAGGCAATCATTTCTTCATTGCCTTAAATTTGCTGTGGCTTGTGTAAGGCTGGAATCACACATGCACCTTTTCTTGCAGCTTTTTGAGCCAAAGCCACAAGTACGGTAGATACTTCAGGAAGTATTTTGTATTTTTTTTTTCCTGCTTTTTTTTCCCACCACTTTTGTAGTAAGTGATCTGTTAATAGTAGCTGGAAATCAAAGATCTGTAACCAGTCAATTTCTCTCTGGACTCATTAATTGGTCTTTTTAATATCCGAGAGGTAAACATTCAGAAATGATTATACATAGCCTTTCTGACAGTTACATACAAAGTAAGTACACCAGTGTCATTAAGTCCACAGGATCTATTTAATAACGTATGCGGTTTATATTATCTGGTGACAGTTCTGCTTTAAAGGGAACCTGTCATCTCAAGAAATATGAATTACCTGTGGATGTGAGGTTCAGCTGCATGGAAATGACGTTTAAATCCTGTGTAGCCAGCGTACCGGCACTGTTCATTTTGTGTTCACGTATTGTTTTGTTGTAAACTTGCATCAATGAAGAATGTTAATTTAAAAAATGTTGTTTTTTTTTGGGGGGGGGGAGGGGGGGTTCTTGTATAACGCCCAGGACCCCTTTTAGACTGTGTAGTGAGTGGAGACTGCACCATCGCCCTGATATTGGAAGGTGAGCAGTTGCATGGAGAAAAAAAAAAACGTTGTTACAGTAAGCCCACCTTAGGCTATGTGCACACGTTGCAGATCTGCAGCGTTTTTTTCCATGCAGAAATGCTGCAGATCCGCAAGTGTTTTACAGTACAATGTAAATCAATGGCAAAAAAAAATGCTGTATTAGTGGTGTGGAAAAATGTGCACAAAAAACGCAGCAGATTCAAAAAAAAAAAAAAGGACCATGTCACTACTTTGTGCAGATCTGCTGCGTTTCTGCACCCATTCCATAATAGATATCTGCAGGGGTTAAAAAGGTAAGAAATCCGCACAAAAATCTGCAACAGGTGCACATACTAAAAAAGGCGCAGATTCTGACCTGCGTTTTCTGCCAAGAAATGCAGAATCTGCACAGAAAATTCCACAGTCAAATCTGCCACGTGTGCACATGGCCTGATATGATTAAAATTCTATTTACCACTAAACTACCAATATTTCTCAAGGTGTTTTTGGATGTACCCAATTCCCTTGTAAAGCTTTTTTTTTTCCCCTCAAGATATGTGAGACTACACCTAGAATATGGGATCCAGTTTTGGTCTCCACATTTTAAAAAGTACCGTACATTCAGAAATTAGTCAGTTTAAAGGTGGACAACTGGATTAATACAAGGGATGGAAGGCCTCTCATATGAGGAGAGGTTGGAAAAGTTGGGCTTAGTTGGTATTCGTGATGGTATATGGTGTCATTGTATGTATTTATTTATACACTGTTTACCTCCCATCCTTTCTTTTGTTTAATAAACTTGTTAGTAAATATTCATATTATATTATCTAATCTTTGTGCGTGTCTGATTGCTGCTGTACCCCTCGTCCTGTGGTCGTCCCTAGTCCACCTTTCATTGGTGCTATTCCAGAGGTGTTGGCGTTGGCTCTCCCAGCCGCCAGTCATCACTGGCTTCGCTCTTGCTCCTTTAGGGCTTAGGCTGGCGTCACACTGGCGTATTGCATCCGATGCGAGATCATCGGACGAGATATGCTAATGACCCTCGGCTCCTGCTCGCAGCAGAGCAGGAGCCGAGTGTCATGCGTCTGTGCTCCGATTCTCTCGCACAGGGAGGATCGGAGCACAGCTGTGGAGGAGGAGGCGGAGAAATGAATTTCTCCATCTCCTCCATTGCTGGGGTCCGCTTATAGCGCACCTCACTCGGATGATATCCGAGTGGTGTGCGCTGTCTCACTCGCACCCATAGGCTTATATGGGTGCGAGTGAGCCGAGAGTTTTCCTCGGTCCGAGACAATCGCAGCATGCTGCGATTGTCTCGGACTGAGGAAAACGGCCGACAAAAAGTCGGCTGCTGGGAACTGCCCCATATGTTAACATTGGTCCGAGTGCAATGCGGTTTTTTTTTAATTTATTTTTTATTTTTTATCGCATTGCACTCGGCCGTTTATAACGCCAGTGTGACGCCGGCCTTATACTCACTTGCGCGAAACTCGGATGAGTCTCACACGGCAATACCCGGCACTGCACCTGGCACAGAGGATCGGAGCGTGCGGCTGCATGTATTGCTATGCGGCCGCACGCTCCGCTCCTGAGTGCCAGCAGCAGCGCCGGGTATTAGGCTGCCGTCACACTAGCAGTATTTGGTCAGTATTTTACATCCGTATTTGTAAGCCAAAACCAGGAGTGGGTGATAAATGCAGAAGTGGTGCATATGTTTCTGTTCTACTTTTCCTCTATTTGTTCCACTCCTGTTTTTGGCTACAAATACTGATGTAAAATACTGACCAAATACTGCTAGTGTGACGGCAGCCTAACATGTGAGACTCATCCGAGTTTCGCGCAAGTGAGTATGAGCCATTAGACCAGTGGTCCCCAATCTTTCTGACCTTGAGACACATTCAGCTTAGAGAGAGGGTTGTGAGCCACATTCAGCACAGAGAGGGTCGCGAGCCACATCCAGCTCCCACCCCCTTCAAAGTAGTGTCATCCAAAGCCCCCATTACAGGTATAATGATAACCAAAGCTTTTGCACAGAAATCACTCCAAAGCAGTAAACTGAGATCCAGGGGTTACCACAATACCCCCATTCAGTATTCTCCCATCAATGACTCCAAACACACTGTCACATCCAGCTGTGAGCACCTCCAGGTAGTATCATCTTCTTGCGTACCATAACTAAAACATCTCTAAACCCCTAAGACCAGTAAATGGGCATCCAGATCTGCACTACTGTGCAGGGCTACTCACAAAAGTCACCATTTTGAGATGTTTTCTTCATACCAGTTTGCTAGACATGGAGCTAATGCACCAAGCTGGCAGACAGTCGAGAGTCACAATTCATGCGACCGCGAGCCACATGTGGCTCCCGAGCTACAGGTTGGGGACATCTGCCTTAGACAAATCTGACATTCAGTGGAAATGAGAGGGAAGTTACAGCTCTCGCTTCCTCTCTATGCTGGGCCATATTTAGAGTTTCTGCTGCCCTAGGCACTTTTAGTTTTGCCTCCCCCATTGGTGAGTATGACACTATCGGCAGTGACTTTGCCATAAATCGCTGATGTGAAAGTAGCCTTTTACAGCAGATGCGGCAGTTTTTCCACATCTGCCGTGTAACGGATCACTTACGGCAACACTGCGTTTGGCCTCATTCATTCCCCATGGGACTTGCGGACATGTGCGGCTTTGCCGCGATCCGGCAAATACGGTACTTGCAGCAATGGAAAAAAACACTGCTAGCAGTGTTTTTTGTATCACTGCAAGTGCAAAACCGCAAGTGCCGCACATGTCCGCAAGTAGCCATCACTACCTGTCCCTGCACCTTGCTAGCTCATCCCGAACCATCCCTCTCTGACCTAAAACTACACTATAAAGCTTTAGGAAAACAATTCATTAACTGCCATATTCCTATGATAATGAGGGCTCCAGGCTATGGCGTACACTGGGACGGGCAGTCTCCGGGTCTCCATTCTCTCTGTGCACACCCTCAGTCCCTGCCTCACTGCCTGTGCACAGACATCCCTCCACCGGATCCGGTAGCCACTGCTCGCAGTGGCATACCGGCAGAGGTGTATCTAGGGCTTCTGGCACCAGGGGCAAGAATTCATTTTGGCGCCCCCCCCCCCCCCTTCCAGGACACATGCGGTTTGCACACTTAGTCATGTACTGACGAGCTCCTCTCCCTAATGCTCTCAATGTTCAGTGAAAAACATTGAAGCAGAAGAGAAGCTTCTTGTCACAGGACCACAAGTATGAGAATCACATATGAGTGAGGTGTCCATGTGACGACTACTGGAACCTGCAGAGCTGAATCCTGACATCGCAGCTTCTGAATTCTCACAACTAATGCACTGCACAGTTTTAGGATTCTCCCTTGCCGGTGGACAGTCATGTCTGCACAAGCATGTGATTTGTATACTTCTGACCACATTCTGACTAGACGTCCCCGGCCTCGCTCAGTTCATTTTCATTGACTGAGGTCACATATGTCTAGTCAGCATGTGACCGCATTAATGTAAATCTCCAGCACAAGAGAATCCTGACAGCGTGCAGTGCGCACTGTGAGAATTCAGAAGTCTGCAGTCTCAAAGAATGACTGCAGACTCATCACAAACATGGACATTCCCTTTAATGCTCCTAATATAAATAAAAACATGAGTTAGTTTTTTTTTTGTTTAAATAGTTTTTTATTGAAAGCAAATGTGAACAATACAATTTATGCATTTTCCAGTATTTTGCAAAATGTTAACATTTTCCAAGCCCCCAACAATCCCAACAAAACCCAACCCCCCCCTCCCCTGACAGCTCATACCCAGTTATACTTTTGTTACCAGTATTGATGGTTCTTTGAGCCATTTGACTCACTTATGTCCGCTTGTTCCTCTAGCACTCTCTTCCTTTCAGAGGCCCTCATCCTCCCATTTCCCATAACTACTCATCCCAGCTCGAGCCACGGAGACCACATTTTGTCAAATGTTTCTATTTTCCCACGTCTTTTATAGACCCCCTTTTCCAAATTGAGACCATATTTAACATAATTCAGGAATTCACCCCTTGTAGGCGGTTCCTCTTTGATCCAGTTCCTTGCTATTACCTTCCTTGCCATATATAATAGCCTAGCTATTGCTATCTTCCAGGTGTTATCCACTCTGATTTCCTCTACATGTCCCAGTATACACACTATCGGATCCCTCGGCACTCTGCATTTATACGCCCCTTCCACACGGCTCATTACCACCAACCAGAAAGCAACCAGTCTTGGACATGTCCACATCATGTGGTATATTCCTGCATTCTCAGTCCCACATCTCGGGCATTCGGAGTCAGCACGCAACCCCGCTCTGTGCAACACTTCCGGTGATTTATAGACTCTGTGTAAGATGTACAGCTGCGATAGTCTGTACGGCTCACTCAGTGACACTCGTGGAACCCACTCCAACACCGACTCCCAGGTTTCATCCTCCATTGGGCCTAAATCTCTTTCCCATTTCGCTCTCGCTTTTAAAGGGAAGTCTAGCAGATGTGCATGTAGAAGGTCCTTATAAAGGGTGGTAATGACTCCCCTTGTGGACCCTTCCCCACACACGTATTCCAGAACTATGTCCTCCTGGATCTCAATTCCACCACCCTTGTTCTGAGCTTTAAAAGCATGTTTCATCTGAACATATTGATATTCCCCAGTCGGTCTCAGTCCAAACTCCCCTTGCAGCTGCGAAAAGGACTTTAATCCTTGTTGTTGAATTATCTGAGCCACCAAGTGGATTCCTTTGGCCTGCCACTCCGCCAGCACTCCAAGGGCCGCAAACTCAACCAAATTATTATTAAACCATATCGGTGTAAATTTAGTCAGCCCCGTGACCCCCCGAATCTGTCGCAGTCTGGTCCATAATTTATATATCAAAAACATAGTTGGGTATAATTTCCCCAATGCATCCAAGGAACCATCCTCCAGACACTGCGCTACCGGTCGTCGGTCCGTCATCCCCTCCATCAAGTGCTGTACCGCACTGGAAGACGCCTCCCGCGCCCAGCCCTTCAAATGTTGGCTCTGGGCTGCAAGAAAATATAACTCAGGATTAGGTAAAGCCAATCCTCCATCTTCCTTGGGTCGCTGAAGCGTCTCCAGGCGAATACGTGGGCACCGCCTCCCCCATATCAGACTTCTAAATAGAGCATTAATCTGCCGGAATTTCCCACGTGGAATCCAAACTGGCGCATTATGTAGGACGTAGAGTAATTTGGGCATCACAACCATTTTAATGAGATTAACCCTACCTACCACCGATAAGTGTAATTTATTCCACGCATCCACTTTTGCTTTAAGAACGCCCATGAGAGGTGTCAAATTCCTATATAAAAACTCTGTAACTGGCATCGAGATCCATATTCCCAGGTATTTGAAAAGGGATACTACCTTAAGCCGCCCCTTTCCCAATGGCTCACTTCTACTCTCCTCCACCTCATCCACCTCAAAGAGGACCGATTTATCCCAGTTTATCCTCAATCCCGATAAGTCTCCAAATTTCCCAACGATCTCGATAGCCCCCTTCAAGGCTTCATCCGGGTCCGCCAGGAACAGTAAGATGTCATCTGCATATAATGCAATCTTCTCCTCCACACTCCCATATCTGAACCCAGGGACCTCATCCGATTGCCGGATCTTGGCGGCCAGTGGCTCCACAGCTAAGGCAAACAGAAGGGGCGACAGTGGGCAACCCTGCCTCGTACCTCTGGCCAGCTTTATAGGCTGAGAAAGCTCCCCATTCACTCTAATTCTAGCTGTTGGTAGTGAGTATAACAGTTGAGTCCACGCCACAAATTGCGGGCCAATACCCATACATTTCAACACCCGCCAGAGATATCCCCACTCCACACTGTCAAACGCCTTATGGGCATCCAAGGATGCAATAACCCTTCGGCCACAATTGTCAGACTTCAGCTGCAGGTTCATATGCAGCCTCCGCAGATTAACCGCTGTAGATCTGTCAGGCATAAAACCAGATTGATCCGGATGTACAAGGTTAGCAATGACGCTGGACAAACGGGTAGCTAACACCTTGGCCAAGAGCTTGACATCGATGGTTAACAGAGAGATTGGCCGATATGACTCAGGCTTCCCCAGATCCTTATCCTCCTTCGGAATAACCACTATATTAGCCTCCCTCATAGATGCTGGGAGAAACCCTTGGCATCCAGCCTCCTCCAGTACTAACTTTAATCTGGGAATCAGCACTTCCTCCAAACTTTTATAGATTTCGGCTGGTAACCCATCAACCCCAGGTGCCTTCCCATTGGCCATAGACTTCAGCGCCCGACTCAGTTCCTCCTCGGTGATAGGGGCATCGAGGCTCACCCTATCCTCCTCACTCAATTTCGGAAGACCCAGACTCTCAAGGAAAGTCTCCGTTTCTCCGGCTGACTCATTGACCTTGGAGGAATATAAGTCCGCGTAAAAGTCCGCAAAGACCTTTATAATATCCGGTGTTTCAGATACCCTGCTCCCCCCATCCGAAACCAACGAGTGTACATACGAGGTACTACGCTGAGCCGCGGCTACCACCGATAGCATGTGTCCAACTGTCTCTCCCTCCTGAAAATAAGCCACCCTCTGAAACTCCCGCTTCCTTTCAGCTTTCCCCAGCAGAATCTTTTCCATACAATTTTGCGCTGTTCTCAATCTTTTCTCTGCCTCGGAAGTCCCCAGCACAACCATCTCGTCCTCCGCGGCTTTCAGCTCCTCCAACGCCACTCTCTCCGCTTCCCTCGTCTTCCTCTTACACCTACTAATGTCTCTAAATAGTAACCCTCTCAGGTACGCTTTCATTGCATCCCAAACGGTTAGAGCATCTGTACTCCCATCATTTAACGCAAAGAATTCCGTCACCTCCTTCCCTATACCGTCCAAGTCAATGCTCTGTAACCAGTTAGGATGGATCTTCCATTCTCTCCCGCTTGCGGTCTGTGTCCCCAACAACCTAACCTCTACCTCAATTGGACTATGATCCGAAAGGGCCCTCGGCAGATAACGCACCTCCCCCACCATTGTGTCCAACAGGCGATTACCCAGTGCCATATCAATTCTGGATAGCGTAGCATGAGCCGGTGAATAGCACGAGTATCCTCTCTCCCCAACATGTCTGACTCTCCATAGATCAATCATGCCTAATTCACGCACATAGGTTCCAAATGTTGTAGTGTGCCCCTCCGACCTATTCTGGGTGTTCTTATTTTTATCCCAAAAGTCATCACATATATTGTTCAAATCCCCAATAATTAAGATTGGCAGTGGTTCCCATCGTCCCACCCTCTCCAATACCTCCCTGATCTTCTTACTTGAATATGGAGGTGGAATATACATTGCCGCAACACACAATCTCACTCCATACAATATACATTGTATCACCACATACTGACCCTCAGCATCCACGCATACTTTCACCTCTTCATATTGCACTCCCACCGGCACCAACACTGACACACCTCTTGAGTACGTCGAAAAGGTAGAATGATACCCCTTCTGTATCCAACGTCTATTCAGTACGTCCACTTTCTCCTGTATCAAGTGCGTCTCTAGCAAGCATATCATAGAAGCCCGTTGATCCTTCGCATACTGCAAGCTCGCAGCTCTCCTAGACTTATCCGCCAGGCCTCTCACATTCCAGCTCAATATCTTAAAGCGGTCCCCTATTATGTGACTCATCATCTTTAGTTGTGTCGTTACTCCCGGTTCTGAGCTGTCTAACTTCCCTTCCCACCCTCACCCCACTCCCCCCTCCCCCACACCCCCCAATACTATACATTCTGCCTCTTATCAAGAGTGGGGCACCATCACCCATTGCGAACACTCTTGTTAACGTAACCTTCTCCTTCCGCCTCCCGCTACCGTTTATAACAGAATTCGGCGCAATTCTTAGAAGAACAATATAATTGAACCTGTATTGTATTACAACTGCAAGAAACTAAATAAACTTTTAGTACGCTGCACACCCTTCCTCCCTCGTACTTCTCCGCCGCATCAGCACTCCCAGTGCTTTCCCTGAGTAATATCCAACTCCACCCTCCAACCTTCACATTTCAATTACCAGTGTACTGTCAATCAATCTCTTTTTTTCCCCCCTTTTTGAAAGATTTAAGATATCTCCCGACCAACCCGCCTCACATTTTCAATCTCCTTTCCCTTTAAGTTTTTTAGCGTTAAGATCTATCCACTGGGTAGCGTCCTCCGGCGTCTGGAAAAAAT
The DNA here is from genome assembly GCF_032444005.1 of Ranitomeya imitator. Taxonomy (NCBI): domain Eukaryota; kingdom Metazoa; phylum Chordata; class Amphibia; order Anura; family Dendrobatidae; genus Ranitomeya; species Ranitomeya imitator. The sequence goes on along the minus strand of NC_091282.1, from coordinate 808,491,862 downwards.
GAATCTTATCCAACGCTACCACTCTCAGTCGTGCCGGAAACATCATGGAGTATTGCACTCCCAGTTCTCTCAGCCGTCTCTTGATACCCGTGAACATCATCCGTTGTTTCTGTACCAGGGCGGAATAGTCAGGGTAAATAGCAATTCTTTGACCTCCAATTGTCAGATCCGTCATGTCTCTAGCCTTCCTCAGGATAATGTCTCTGTCTCTGTAGTTTAGGATTTTGGCAAGCACGGTACGGGGACTTACTCCAGGGACAGGTGGTTTCGGTGGGACCCTGTGGGCTCTCTCTACCGCAAATACTTTTGTCAGTGCTGCATCACCAAAGGTCTCAAGGAGCCAGCTTTCAATATACTCCGTGGGATTCCTCCCCTCAGTTTTTTCAGGGACACCCACTATACGAATGTTATTTCTTCTGGACCTATTCTCCAGATCCTCATTTTTTGCAGCTAGCTCCGATATTGTTTGAGCAAACTTCCTCTCCGCTTTCTGCAGCTGCACTATATGGTCTTCTGCCGTGCTCACTCTTTCCTCCACAGCCCCCACACGTTTGTCAATCTTTTGCAGGGCTGCATTTATCTGGGCTGTATCCCCTTTAACCTCCTGTAGCTGCTGGGTCAGGGATTGTTTGCAGGATGATACCAGTGCAAAGACATCTCTAAGGGTGGGCTCTGCTCCTGACTCCTTATCTTCAGGTCCCCCCGCTACCACCGCCATGTCACCATCCCCACTCTCCTGTTGTACCTCCTGCTCCTCTGCTGGGCTTTCCTCCTCTCCTTCTGTGTCTGTGTCCCCTCCGGCGTCCTCCTCTGCTTTTCCTGTGTTCCCTGCGGCTTCCACTCTAGCAAACTGCTGGAGCTTTGCCGCCGCCGACATTCTCTTCTGGCATGCCGCGTTGTCCTTCTCCGCCTTCTCCCTGGCGTCGGCGCCATCTTGGCCGGTCCCTGCCTCGCCGGCTCCGGCGTCTCTTTGTCTCCTCCTGGTCATGTTTGCCGATCTCGGGGCCGCCGCTATTCACCGCCGCACTCCCGGGACTCTCCTGCAGCCGGTAAGCGCTTTGAATCGCCGCTCAGCTGCGGCTTATCAGGATAAACTCAGCGTTAGCAGCGGGAGCGCTCTGTCACGCGTCCGCTTACATGGACGTTCAGGCCACGCCCCAACATGAGTTAGTTAGTATCACAAATAACATTTACATCCAGGTACCTTATAGATGACGTCGCCTCTGGAGCTGTTCTTCTTTTCTTCATCTTGTCCAGATCCCATGATGCGTTTTCTCATCCACAGCCGTCTCTGCAGACTTCCATCTTCTCCGCTCTTTTGCAGAAAATCTCCACATGACGCCCTTAAAGATACAAGTGTCATTATAATGCTCCTGAATAAAAAATTGCCCCTCACTATATTGTCTGCACAAAATATGACCCCCACATTGTCCCTCTTATGGTACATGCTCTTCACACTGACCTCTCCTTTCCATACCGACCCCCCCCCCCCCTCTTCACATTGTCCTCTCACACTGTGTCCCCCCCCATAGGGCTCAGTATTTATACTGTACTCTCTCATCACACTCCCCCTCCTTGGTATACTGTCCCCTCCTGGCTGTGCCCTTACACTGTCCCTCCATGCTACGCCCCCACTACTCAATTTCTGTTCTGTGCCCACTGACTTTTCTGCCCCCATACTGTCTCCTCACACTATTCCCCTCCCTCCTCATACTGTCTCCTCTCACATCCCCCTGTTCAACATCATGTCTCATATATTTACACCCTCACTTTCTGTACTGCCTGCTCACCTGACTCCCCATACTTTGTCTTCACACATCCCATCACCCTCACTCCTCGTACTCTGTCCACATCCATTTTTCACATCGCTACTCATTACTGTGTCCACACACATTCCCTCGTTCGCTCCCCATACTGTCTGCACCGATCCCCCCATATTGTTTCCTCACATATGCCCCCCATTCCACCATACTGTTTCCTCATACAAGCCCCCCATTCCCCAGTACTGTTTCCTCATACATGTCCCCCACCCCCCATCCTGTATTCATGGCTCGGCTCACCCATCCTCCCATCTTGTACGAATGGCTAGGTTCCCCCATCCTCCCATCTTGTATGCATGGCTCGGGTCCCCCATCCTCCCATGCTGTATGCATGGCTCGGCTCACCCTTCCTCCCACCCTGTATGGATGGTTCCCCCATCCTGTATGCATGGCTCCCCCATTCTCCCACCCTGTATGCATGGCTCTCCCATCCGATCCTCCCACCCTGTATGCATGGTTCCCCCATCCTGTATGCATGGCTCCCCCACCCTTCCACCCTGTATGCATGGCTCCCTCATCCTCCCATCCCTGTATACTTGGCTCCCTCATCCTCCCATCCCTGTATGCATGGCTCCCTCATCCTCCCATCCCTGTATGCATGGCTCCCTCATCCTCCCATCCCTGTATGCATAGCTCCCCCATCCTCCCACACTATGCATGGCTCCCCCATCCTCCCACACTGTATGCATGGCTCCCGCATCCTCCCACCCTGTATGCATGGCTCTCCCATCCGATCCTCCCACCCTGTATGCATGGTTCCCCCATCCTGTATGCATGGCTCTCCCATCCTCCCACCCTGTAAACATGACTCCTCCATCATCCTCCCCTGTCCTCCTCCGTCTTCCTCTATCCTCCCCTGTCATACTCACCTTTCTCTCAGCGTGTAGCACTGAACTTCCCAGCATCTCTGTCCCCGCAGCATTTTCCTTCCTGTATGAGCAGTCACGTGGTACCGCTCATTAAGGTGATGAATATGCGTCCATATTCATCACCTTAATGAGCGGTACCGCGTGATCGCTGAGGACAGGACGAGCTGCCGGCGCTGAGATGGAGTTGCAGGAGGCACCGCTGGAGGAGGGTGAGTATGAAGTCTTCAGGGAGGGGGCGGGTGGGCGCTTGACCCCGGACTTTATAAAAAAAAAACCTTGCTCAAGTGCGCCCCCCCCCCCCCCCGCATCCTGCCGCCCTAGGCACGTGCCCTCAAGTGCCTAGTGGCAAATACGGCACTGTCTGTATGTCAATTGAGTCCAAAGTAGGGCATAGTGACATAACCGTGTGACAAAATGATCTTATGTGATCCCTGGGAGAGCCAGGGTTGGCACCGCTGGAACGGCATCGGCTGTAAGTGTTGTTTACTAGACGGAAGGAAAAAAATAAATCTTTAACCCCTTCACGACCTTGGACGTAGCCATACGTCCAGGTTGGTAAGTACTTACCGACCTAGAATGTATCCATACATCATCTTTCATGCGGCCCCGCAGTCGCGGTGATTGCCTTAAGGTGCCCGTTGAATCTTACAGCAGGGCATCTGGGCAGTCATCATCCCAGGGGGGTGGTGCTGCCCCCCACAACTACAATCGCTGTGATTGGCTGTTCAATTCTGAACAGCCAATGAAATTGCCTGAAACACTGATGTGCACTGTAACAGCACCGATCATAGGCTGAAGCCGAGTAACGACTGTGTCACCAGGGCCAGCTCTGATTTAGTACAATCGTACAATGACGTCGATTGTACCAGTCAGAGCGCACAGAGGCCATCTAACCTCAGAATGATCGCCCTGCACTTCCTCATCCTAGCTTTGGATGTGTGCAGAGCGGTCATACTGCTGTTCTGTCTCTCTGTACTGGGACTTATGGTGGCACAGACTTTTTGAAGTCTGTGCCGTCACTTCTGCTGGTGCTGCTGCTGTAGCTTTTTCCCCACCCCCACCTCTGCCGCCGAACAGTGATCAATACTTGATTGCTTGACTTTTGGCAGTTTATTTTTGTTTGTGCGCTTTTATTTATTTATTTTATTCCAATTTTGCACTGTGTGTGTGTCTTATAGCCGTGGAGTGCTGTTCGGTGACGTACATCATTGAATAGTTGATATGACTAGATTAGGGACAGTAAAAATATACTGTAGTAATTGGCAACTACAGTATTTTTTTTACTGAATATAATTGGTTAGTGTCAGATAGTTGCGGGTAATTTTTTTTTTTTTTTTAAACTTTCGGAAGTTTTTTTTTTTTGCCAAACTTTTATATCTTTATTTTATTTTTTTATTTTTAGATTCTTTCCTTATTTTTTTTTCTCTTCTACATAAAAAATGTTTACACCAAAAACTCAAATCTGAAAAAAATTGGCACACACAAGCACCGCATGTGTGAAAAGTGTACCGCTCTTGCCAATTACGGTATTTGGCAGAGGAGGCATACATTTTCCTTGCCTCCGACACTGATAGGGATGGAGGGGATGCCACCTTTTATTTTTCATCCTCCTCTTCCTCAAGTGACACTGAACTGCCACGCAGATACCCCAGGACAGAAAATAAACCAGCGCCCACTGTTACGGACCCCGTATGGCCCTCACCTCCTGAAGATTGAGCCACTGATTCCTTATTTTGTGGCACAATCAGGAATTCAATGCGACTCCACCGTCCTCACAGAAATACTGTTTCAATGTCTTTTTCTCTGAGGATTTTCTAAACCTCATGGTGGCCCACACAAATTTGTACTCCCAGCAAATTTTGGCACAAAACTACCCTTCATCATTTTCTAACTGGGCCCCTGTAGATGCAGTAAAAATTATGACTATATGGGGCCCTGTCCTTCACATGGGGTTAGGGAAGAAGCCAGAGCTTTGGCAATATTGGAGTTTTGACATTTTGTATAGCACTGCAGTTCCGCATGGCCATGACCCGTAAATGATTTGAGGCAATCCATACATTTTTGCATTACGGTGATAATGCACAATATCTTCCCCAAGATGACCCAAACTTTGACTGACTTTTCAAAGTTCGACCGGTCATTAATCACATAAGCAAGAAGTTTGCAGAGGTGTACGTTCCCCAAAGGGACATTTGAGTGGATGAGTCGCCAATACATTTCAGATGGAGGCTCAAATTCCAGCAAAACCTGCCCAGTAAGAGGGCCAGGTACAGAATTGAGCTCTACAAACTGTGAAAGTACCTAGAGGTACATGGATAAGTTCAGAGTTTATGAAGGTAAGGACACACGAATTGAAACCCCTGATCTGGCAGTGAGTTGGAATGTTGTGTGGGATTTGGTGCACCCACTGCTGTATCAAGGTTCACCTCTATGTAGACAAGTATTATACCAGCGTTCCACTCTTCAGGTCTCTCCCTGCTTGAGCTGCCGCAGCATGTGGTGCCGTCTGCAAAATCAGAGCTGCTTCCCTAAGAAGCTAATTTGGTATCTGCTCAGAAAGGGTGAGAGCAGAGCACAATGTAGTGGCATCTTGCTGGTGGTCAAGTACAAGGACAAGTGGGATGTCCTTGACCACTATACATGGTAATGGCAGCACCCCCACCGCTGTACAAGGTTCCTCTACACAGGTCACCAAACCAGACTGTGTACTGGGGTAAAAAAAAAAAAGAACATGGGGATAGTTGATGTTTCTGATCATGTCCTCCAGTCGTACAGTGAGTGCCATGAGAAAAGCCAAGGTGTCGTACAAGAAGCTGGCCGTGCACATCGTACAGATGGCAATGTACACTGCTTTCATGTTCTCATGATGTGCGGGCCAGAAATGCATACCTTCAGTTCCAGGAGGTAATCAAGTCCATAATCCAGTACTTCTGGAACTGAAAGTGCTTGTATGGTACCGGACCAACATTTCCCCGGTGAGGTTCTTCATACGTCAAACAAAGGAAGGTCGTGAAAGAGGTGCCAGGTGTGTTAGGCTAGGGTCACATTGCGTTGTGACCGCGTTTAACGGACTACGTTACACCGCGGCATAACGCGGTGTAACGTAGTCCGTTAACGCCGCCATTGCCTGTAATGGCGAACGCCCACATTGGGCGTGCGCTAGTGATGTGCCATCATTTGAGTGCTTGCAGCGTTCGCGGTCCGTTCCTCGCTAGCGCAGATCGGGGATCTGCGCTAGCGGGATCGGCTAACGCGATCCCTTTTGGGACATTGCGTTAGCGCAGTCCGTAGCGCTATGCGCTAAACGGACTGCGCTAACGCAATGTGACCCTAGCCTAACAGAAGGGGGATGCACAAGTACATGACTTATCAATGAGACACCTGGCTTGACAAACCTGGCTTGCGTATAAAAGAATGCACCAAACGATACATCCATGGACTACTAAATTCATTTCTGACTTGCATATTCCAACCTGACGTACACTACACAGCTCGCGTGTGCCAACTTTATGCACTCTACACTACTCACATATGCCAGTATTATGAAATAAACATTCCAGGAAACACTAGATCAATTCCATCATAGGGTCACGTGTGGGTGAGTTTCTATTCTTTAGGCACATCAGGGGCTCTTCAAATGCAACAGGACGCTGGCAAACCATTCCATCAAAGTCTGCATTTCAAAATGTCACTCCTTCCCTTCCAAGCACTGCCGTGCTCCAAAACAGTAGATTTCTCCCTGCGTACTCAGGTGAAATTACACAACAATTTTTGGGTCCATTTTCTCCTGTTACTGGTGTGAAAAAAAACAAAAAAAAATTGGGGCTAAAAACACTTTTGTGGAAAAAAAAATGTAGATTTTTTTTTGTTTGTTTAAATTTTCACAGCTCAACATTATAAATTTCTGTGAAGCACCTGGAGGTGCTCCAAGGTGCTCACCACGCATCTAGATTCATTCCTTGTGGGGTCTAGTTTCCAAAATGGGGTAACTTGTTGGGGGTTTCCACTGTTTAGGTACATCAGGGGCTCTACAAACATAACGTCTGCTCTCGATTCCAGCCAATTTTGAGTTTTAAAAAAGTCAAACTGTGCTCCCTCCCTTTTGAGTTCTGCTGGGCACCCAAACAGTAGACTTCCCCAACATATGGGGTATCTGTGTGCTCAGAAGAGAAGTTGCACAACAAATTTTGGGGTCCTTTTTTTTTTTTCCCCGTTACTCTTGTGAAAATGAAAAACTTTGGGCCTAACGTTAAATGTTCACTTTTTTCGTTACACATTGTTCCAGTTCCTGTGAAGCACACGAAGGGTTAATAAACTTCTTGAATGTGGTTTTGAGGGGTGCAGTTTTTAGAATGATGTCAGTTTTGGGTATGTTCTGTCAAATAGACCCCTCAGTCGATTCAAATTTGTTGTGGACCCTAAAAAACAAACAAAAAAGGTTTTAAAAATTTTATTGGAAAAATGAGAAGTCGTTGGTCTACTTTTAACCATTCTAACTTACTTTTTTTCAAAACTTGTGCTGATTTAAGGTAGATATGTGGGAAGTTTCATTTATTAAATATTTTGTGGGACCTAACTCTGATTTAAGGGCATAAGAATTACGTTTCAAAATTGCAAAATTTTCAAAATTTTGCCAAAAATTCAATTTCCAAATGTATAAAAAATTTTTTCCCACAACTTGAACACAAGTCACATCTAACAAATTTTACCACTATCATGACGTACCATATTTTTCGAGAAAAGTCTCATAATCAATGGGATACGTTGAAGCGTTCCAGAGTTATTACCTTATAAATATGAAAACAGGCTTAGGGGTGAAGGGGTTTAAAAGCAAATTGTTATTCGGCAAAAAAAACTGGTGCAAAGTATTTTACTCTTTTTTTTTTTTTCTTCATAGTAATACATTGATATGTGTTAAAACAGCGGTAATGTTTCTCGAAGTCATACATACCAGGAGCACATTCAGATGCTAGTGGCTCAGTTCCTAATATAAGGGTAGGACTGCTACATGTGACATTTGAAACATTGCTGTCACTTGACATATTGTCACTGTCAACTTCTGTGTTGACCTATCACTGGGCTATATGGCAGACTGCTACAACAACTGGACAAAATTTTGAATAGGAACACAGGCAGTTGCCATCACATAGAAAACCTCGTAATTGACATATAAGGGTAACTTCACAATAGGTGTTTTTTCAGCATTTTTTTTTTTTCTGCAGCAAAAACACGATCTCTTGGCAGGAAAGAAGCTGCAGAGAGCAAGCATGGTTTTTCTTGCATTTTTTTTGCGGAGTTTTTGCTGTGTTTTTTGTGCATTGTTTTTCCTGCGGTTTTGGCATGCTAGATTTCTCTTCTGCATGCTGCTAAAGTTCAGTGTTGGGGAAAAAAAAACCTCCTAATTCATAAACCTGATACCTGCGTTTTTTCACCATCCTTTCAAGTCAGAGTGAAAAACGCTGAAAGAAGTGTGATGCTCTTTGTCCAAAAAAACACGCAAAGCACAAAATAATGAAGACAAAAAAGTGTGTGAGATATCTGAAATCTTTATGAACAGGTGCTTCTCACAAATTGTAGATTATCATCAGAAGGAGCCCCGACCAAATATTGAGTGCATTCACTGAACATACCATACATTTCAGTAGGCCAACATTTTGGATTTTAAAATCATTTTTCAAACTGGTGTTCTAAAGTATTCTAATTTACTGAGATAATGACTTTTGGGTTTTCATTGGCTGTAAGCCATAATCCTCAACAATAACAGAAATAAACATTTGAAATGGATCACTCTGTTTGTAATGACTCTATATAATATGAGTTTCACTTTTTGTATTGAAGAACTGAAATTAATTTTTGATGATATTCTAATTTAGTGTAGCTGGTACTGTAAAAAGACAGCTGAAAATATAGCAAAAAAAGCATAAATCAGCAAAAATGCCTAGTGTGAACTTGGCCTTAAAAGGAAAACAAACTACAGAGAATGAGGACAATCTATGGTATTAGGTCACATGTTGAGTATTTGGTCAGTTTTTTACGTCCGTATTTGTTCCACTCCTGGTTTTGGCTTACAATCAGAGGAAAAGTATAATAGAAATACGACCCCACTTCTGTATTTTTTACCCACTCCTCATTTTGGCTTCCAAATACTGACCGTGTGCACTGGGCCTTATACAATTAGCTGTGTCATAAGCATATGTGCTGTTATCTATACCAGTGATTCCCGACCTTTCTTACCTAAGAGCCACATTCGGGACAGTTAAATCGCAATGGTCTACATTCCCCCTCCCACGTGCACTATAATGAAAACAGGAGCCAACCAGCCCCAATCAAATGACAACCAAAGCTTCCTCACAGAAAGTACACTGAATCCTTGTCCCCCCCTCCCTTAGGCTTTATTCACACAAATCTGTATTTTTTTTTTAATCAGAATTTCATTTGTATTTGTGTATCAAAGCTATGAGTGTCTCCAAAACACAGAATTGGCGTCAAGACACTGTCAACCATTCCCTTCTGCTACAGACACTCTCATCCCTTGGCATCACAGACTTGGCCCTATCCTGGATCTCGTCGTATCTAACAGACCGAATATTCAGTGTCTCCCTCTCCCACACCACCTCCTCACCTCGCACCCCGTCTGTCAGTGTTCTCCAAGGCTCAGTCCTACGGCCCCTGCTCTTCTCCATCTACACCTTTGGCCTGGGACAGCTCATAGAATCCCACGGTTTGCAGTATCATCTCTACGCTGATGACACACAGAGCTACCTATCTGGGCCCAACCTCATGACCCTTACTGACCAAACTCCCACAATGTCTGTTTGCTATTTCAGCTTTCTGCTCGCTTTCTAAATCTGAACATGGACAAAACAGAATTCATCATCTTTCCCCCCCCATCTCACTCTGCCCCTCCACGAGACCTATACATCAATGTCAATGGCTGCTCACTTTCCCCAGTCCCGCATGCTCGGTGCCTCGGAGTGATCCTAGACTCTGCCCTCTCTTTCAAGCCACATATCCAAGCCCTTGCCTCCTCCTGCCAACTCAAACTCAAAATATTTCCCGGATCTGTGCATTCCTTGACCATGAAACCACAAAAACACTAGTGCATGCCCTTATCTCCCACCTTGATTACTGCAACCTCCTACTCTCTGGCCTCCCCTCTAGCACTCTGGCGACACTCCAATCCATCCTACACTCTGCTGCCCGACTAATCCACCTGTCTCCACATTATTCCCCAGCCTCTCTTTGTCAAGCCCTTCACTGGCTTCCTATTGTCCAGAGGCTACAGTTCAAAACCCTAAGGTCGGCGTAACACTGGCGTTTTAAACGGCCGAGTGCAATGCGATAAAAAATCGCATTGCACTCTGACCAATGTTAAGCTATGGGGCAGCTCCCAGCAGCCGACTTTTTGTAATAGTAATAGTACTGCGGAGGTCGGGAAGAGGTTAAATTACCGTATATAGTAGAGGATAAGCCAACCTGAGTATAAGCCGAGACACCTAATGTTGCCACAGAAAACTGGGTAAGCTTATTGACTGGAGTATAAGCTGGGTATGCATTGTCCCTCCCCCCCGTCCTGTTGTGTGGCTCCCCCTGTTGCATGCATGGCTTCCTCCGATCCCGCAAGGCTCACCCCTGTCCCATCGTATGTATGGCTCGCTTTGCCCCCCGTGCTACTCACCCTCCTTGCGCCGTTGCCGCATCTGCGTTGTCCCAGCGCAGCAGCTCTCCTGTGCTGAGTGGTCATGTGGTACCGCTTATTAAGGTAATGAATATGCGATCCACGCCTATGGGAGAGGAGACGCGTTCATATTCATTACCTTAATGAGCGATACCACGTGACCACTCAGCACAGGAAGAGCCGCCAGGACGGAAATCCAGCACCAGGAGGCTGAGTATGAAGGCAGTCTCACATGTCCAGATAATTCCGGTAACGGAAAAATCGGTACCGGAATTATCTGAAACTGCCCTCACTAAAGTCTCTAATGACCTACTAACAGCTAAATCTAATGGTCACTACTCCATGCTAATTCTCTTGGGTCTCTCCGCAGCATTCGATACTGTGGATCATCAGCTCCTCCTCACTATGCTCCGCTCCATCGGCCTCAAGGACACCGTTCTCTCTTGGTTCTCCTCCTATCTCTCTGACCGATCCTTCACTGTATGTTTTGCTGGTTCCTCCTCCTCTCACCTTCCCCTTACTGTTGGGGTTCCTCAAGGATCAGTCCTAGGCCCCCTCCTCTTCTCGTTGTATACTGCCCCTATTGGACAAACAATCAGTAGATTTGGTTTCCAGTACCATCTCTATGCTGATGACACCCAATTATACACTTCTGCTCCTGATATCTCGCCTGCCTTATTAGAAAACACCAGTGATTGTCTTACCGCTGTCTCTAGCATCATGTCCTCCCTCTATCTGAAACTAAACCTGTCAAAAACTGAACTCCTCGTGTTCTCTCCTTCTACTAACCTACCTTTGCCTGACATTGCCATCTCCGTGTGCGGTTCCACCATTACTCCAAAGCAACATGCCCGCTGCCTTGGGGTCATCCTTGATTTTGACCTTTCATTCACCCCCCACATTCGATCACTGGCTCGCTCTTCTTATCTTCATCTCAAAAACATTTCTAGAATTCGCCCTTTTCTTACTTTTGACTCTGCAAAAACTCTTACTGTTTCACTTATTCATTCTTGTCTGGACTATTGTAACTCTCTACTAATCGGCCTCCCTCTTACCAAACTCTCCCCTCTCCAATCTGTCCTGAATGCTGCTGCCAGGATCATATTCCTCACCAACCGTTACACCGATGCCTCTACCTTGTGCCAGTCATTACACTGGCTACCCATCCACTCCAGAATCCAGTACAAAACTATTACCCTCATCCACAAAGCACTCCATGGCTTAGCACCACCCTACATCTCCTCCCTGGTCTCAGTCTACCACCCTACCCGTGCCCTCCGCTCCACTAATGACCTCAGGTTAGCATCCTCAATAATCAGAACCTCCCACTCCCGTCTCCAAGACTTTACACGTGCTGCGCCGATTCTTTGGAATGCACTACCTAAGTTAATGTGATTAATCCCCAATCCCCACAGTTTTAAGCGTGCCCTAAAAACTCATTTGTTCAGACTGGCCTACCGCCTCAATGCATTAACGTAACGATCCCTGTGTGGCCTATTTAAAAAAAAAAAAAAAAAAAAAATGAACTCATTCACTTAATGCAGTTAATAGCCCTCTGTGTCTGTACTGTTACATACTTAGGCAGTTAACTGGTTCATGCAGCTTTACATGAACATCCGAGCCTTACACTATGGCTGGTCCGAATAACTATAGCATTTGTTACCATCCACCTCTCGTGTCTCCCCTTTTCCTCATAGTTTGTAAGCTTGCGAGCAGGGCCCTCATTCCTCCTGGTATCTGTTTTGAACTGTATTTCTGTTAGGCTGGGTTGCCATTGCGTTATGGGATCGCGTTTAACGGACAGCGTTGCACGGAGAAATTAACGCCGTGCAACGCGTCCGTTAGCGCTCCCATTCAAGGCAATGGGAACGCGCATCGCTAGCGCGTGCCATTCTCGGCACGCGCTAGCGATGTGCCGGTGTTTTGTAGCGCGCCCGAGGTCCGTTCCCCGCTCTCGCAGATCAGGGATCTGCGAGAGCGGGGACGTTAAATGCGACCCCGAAAATCACATTGCGTTAGCGCAACCCGCTAGCGCTTAGCGCTAAACGGATTGCTCTAACGCAATCTGAACCTAGCCTTATGCTGTATGTCTATTGTCTGTGCAAGTCCCCTCTATAATTTGTAAAGCGCTGCGGAATATGTTGGCGCTATATAAATAAAAAATTATTATTATGTGTCCGTGTGCCGGTGCGTTTCTGTGGCACATCAGTGTGGCACACGTGTACCGCCCGTGTGCCCACTGGGTACCACACGGAGCGCGCAGGAGACAGCGCTAAAGTTTAGCGCTGTCCCCTGCATCGTGCTGAAACCGCGATTCATATCTTCTGTGCAGCAGCGTTTGCTGTAAAGAAGATATGAATAATCCTCTTTTTTGTGGTTTTTTGTGTATAAAATAAAGGTCCATGTCCCCACCCCCTGTGCGCCCTCCCCTCCCCCCCCGCTGTTCTGAAAATACTCACCCGGCTCCCTCGTTGGCTGTCGCTGCTTCCTCTCCTGGCCGAACCTTCTACTGTATGCGGTCACGTGGGGCCGCCGATTACAGTCATGAATATGCGGCTCCACCTCCCATAGGGACATGTGGGGGGGGACAGCGCTTACTGGAGCGCTGTCTCCTGCACGGCACACGGACAACGTCCGTGTGCGGTACGTGTTTTACACGGACCCATTGACTTTAACGGGTCCGTGTAATACGTGCGCTCCCACGAACACTGACATGTCTCCGTGTTTGGCATACGGAGACACGGTCCGCAAAAAATCAATGACATCTGCACAGATGCATTGATTTTAATGTGTCTACGTGTGTCAGTGGCTCCGGTACGTGAGGAGCCTGAAACCAACCCCTCCAGGCAAAAGATGTAGGCCATAAAGAGGGGATGACCACGAGATATGAACATTCATAGAAATTTTATTAGATACTAGATACAAAAGACATTAAAAACATGAAAACAGTCACACATGTCATTACCAAAGCATAACATAAGCTCATAATAAAGCTTTAACCCTAACACCAGACTACAAATGTGTGCAAGAATATATATGTAGGTTAATAATAAAGAGCATACCCTCACCAATGCATGGCAAAATCCCTCACACACTAGAAATATGCGGTGGACTTAGGCTGGTTTCACATTTGCGTTTTTTGCCTCTGCGTTTTAGCGCAAAAAAAGCATGCGTTTTTTCCCCCTATACTTAACATTAAAAACGCATGCTTTTTTTGCATGCTTTTTGCCGCGTTTTGACAACGCATGCGCCGTTTCTATGCATGCGTTTTGTTGCAGAAATGCAACATGTAGTAATTTCTAGCAGTGTTTTTTTTTTTTTTTTTTTTGCCGCAAAAAAAACCGCATGCGTTTTTTTTGCGGCAAAAAAACGTATTGCTGTCTATGTAAACACATGCGTTTTTAAGCGCATGCGTTTGCATGCGTTTTAATAGAAAAACACAAGAATACACACTAATAAGCCACCCCCCAACCCTAACCCTAAGGGATCCTAACCCTAACGGTTAGGGTTAGGATCCCTAGGGTTAGGGTTAGGATCCCTAGGGTTAGGGTTAGGATCCCTAGGGTTAGGGTTAGGATCCCTAGGGATCCTAACCCTAACCCTAGCTATTTCTGTTTATAGTGGGTTTTCTAGTTGATTTTGATGATTGGCAGCTGTCCCACACTTCCCATCATGCGTTTCAAAAACGCAAACGCAGGAAAAAACGCATGTAAACGCGTCAAAACGCCACGTTTGTTTTAACCCCTTAAGCCCCGAGGGTGGTTTGCACGTTAATGACCGGGCCAATTTTTACAATTCTGACCACTGTCCCTTTATGAGGTTATAACTCTGGAACGCTTCAACGGATCTTGGCGATTCTGACATTGTTTTCTCGTGACATATTGTACTTCATTTTAGTGGTAACATTTACTCGATATAACTTGCGTTTATTTGTGAAAAAAACGGAAATTTGGCGAAAATTTAGAAAATTTCGCAATTTTCCAACTTTAAATTTTTATGCCCTTAAATCACAGAGATATGTCACGCAAAATACTTAATAAGTAACATTTCCCACATGTCTACTTTACATTTTTGTTAGGGAGTTATAAGGGTTAAAAGTTGACCAGCAATTTCTCATTTTTACAACACCATTTTTTTTTAGGGACCACATCTCATTTGAAGTCATTTTGAGGGGTCTATATGATAGAAAATACTCAAGTGTGACACCATTCTAAAAACTGCACCCCTCAAGGTGCTCAAAACCACATTCAAGAAGTTTATTAACCCTTCAGGGGTTTCACAGGAATTTTTGGAATGTTTAAATAAAAATGAATATTTAACTTTTTCACACAAAATTTATTTCAGCTCCAATTTGTTTTATTTTACCAAGGGTAACAGGATAAAATGGATGCCAAACGTTGTTGTACAATCTGTACTGAGTACGCTGATACCCCATATGTGGGGGTAAACCACTGTTTGGGCGCATGGCAGAGCTCGGAAGGAAAGGAGCGCCATTTGACTTTTCAATGCAAAATTAACTGGAATTGAGATGGGACGCCATGTTGCGTTTGGAGAGCCCCTGATGTGCCTAAACATTGGAACCCCTCACAAGTGACACCATTTTGAAAAGTAGACCCCTTAAGGAACTTATCTAGATGTGTGGTGAGCACTTTGACCCAACAAGTGCTTCACAGAAGTTTATAATGCAGAGCCGTAAAAATAAAAAATCTTATTTTTTCACAAAAATGATTTTTCGCCCCCAATTTTTTATTTTCCCAAGGGTAAGAGAAGAAATTATACCACAAAAGTTGTTGTGCAATTTGTCCTGAGTGCGACGATATTCCATATGTGGGGGTAAACCACTTTTTGGGCGCTTTGCAGAGCTCAGAAGGGAAGGAGCGCCATTTGACTTTTCAATGCAAAATTGACTGGAATTAAGATGGGACGCCATGTTGGTTTGGAGAGCCCCTGATGTGCCTAAACCTTAAAACCCCCCACAAGTGACACCATTTTGGAAACTAGACCCCCTAAGGAACTTATCTAGATGTGTTTTGAGAGCTTTGAACCCTCAAATGTTTCACTACAGTTTATAACGCAGAGCCGTTAAAATAATTTTTTTTTTTCCGCAAAAAATATTTTTTAGCCCCCAGTTTTGTATTTTCACAAGGGTAACAGAATAAATTGGACCCCAAAAGTTGTTGTCCAATTTGTCCTGAGTACGCTGAAACCCAATATGTGGGGGGGAACCACTGTTTGGGCGCATGGCAGAGCTCGGAAGGGAAGGAGCGCCATTTGGAATGCAGACTTAGATGGATTGGTCTGCAGGAGTCACGTTGCATTTGCAGAGCCCCTGATGTACCCAAACAGTACAAACCCCCCACAAGTGACCCCATATTAGAAACTAGACCTCCCAAGGAACTTATCTAGATGTGTTGTGAGAACTTTGAACCCCTAAGTGTTTCACTACAGTTTACAACGCAGAACCGTGAAAATAAAAAATCCTTTTTTTTTCCCCACAAAAATGATTTTTAGCCCCCCAAATTTTTTATTTTCCCAAGGATAACAAGAGAACTTGGACCCAAAAAGTTGTTGTCCAATTTGTCTCGAGTACGATGATACCCCATATGTTGGGGTAAACCCCTGTTTGGGCGCACGGGAGAGCTCGGAAGTGAAGGAGCACTGTTTTACTTTTTCAATGCAGAATTGACTGGAATTGAGATCGGACGCCATGTCGCGTTTGGAGAGCCCCTGATGTGCCTAAACAGTGGAAACCCCCCAACTATAAATTAAACCCTAATCCAAACGTACCCCTAACCCTAATCCCAACTGTAACCCTAACCACATACCTAACCCTGACACACCCCTAATTCTAATCCCAACCGTAAATGTAATCCAAACCCTAACCCTAGCCCTAGCCCTAACCCTAGCCCTAACCCTAGCCCTAACCCTAACCCTAGCCCTAACCCTAATGGGAAAATGGAAATAAATACATTTTTTTTTTTTTTTTTTTAATTATTTTTCCCTAAGGCTAGGTTCACATTGCGTTAGGGAAATCCGTTTAGCGCTAGCGGATTGCGCTAACGCAATGTCTTTTTAGGTGTCGTGTTTAGTGGTCGCGTTAACGTCCCCGCTCTGGAAGATCGGGGATCGGACCTCGGGCGCGCCGCGGACGCTGCAAGCAGCGTCCGAGGCGCGCCACAAAAGAACGGCACCTTGCTAGCGCGAGCCGAAAATCACATTGCTGTCAATGGGTGTGCTAACGGACCCATTGCACGGCGTTAATTGTGACATTTTCGCCGTGCAACGCTGTTCGTTAGCGTTAACCCATTAACGCAATGTGAACCTAGCCTAACTAAGGGGGTGATGAAGGGGGGTTTGATTTACTTTTATAGCGTTTTTTATATCGGATTTTTATGATTGGCAGCCGTCACACACTAAAAGACGCTTTTTATAGCAAAAAAGTTTTAGCGTCTCCACATTTTGAGACCTATAATTTTTCCATATTTTGGTCCAGAGAGTCATGTGAGGTCTTGTTTTTTGCGGGACGAGTTGACGTTTTTATCGGTTACATTTTCGGACATGTGACAGTTTTTGATCGCTTTTTATTCCGATTTTTTTTGTGAGGCAGAATGACCAAAAACCAGCTATTCATGAATTTCTTTTGGGGGAGGCGTTTATACCGTTCCGCGTTTGATAAAATTGATGAAGCAGTTTTATTCTTCGGGTCAGTACGATTACAGCGATACCTCATTTATATCTTTTTTTATGTTTTGGCGCTTTTATACGATAAAAGCTATTTTATAGAAAAAAATAATTATTTTGGCATCGCTTTATTCTGAGGACTATAACTTTTTTATTTTTTTGGTTATGATGCTATATGGCGGCTCGTTTTTTGCGGGACAAGATGACGTTTTCAGAGGTACCATGGTTATTTATATCCGTCTTTTTGATCGCGTGTTATTCCACTTTTTGTTCAGCGTTATGATAATAAAGCGTTGTTTTTTGGCTTGTTTTTTTTTTTTTTTTCTTACGGTGTTCACTGAAGGGGTTAACTAGTGGGCCAGTTTTATAGGTCGGGTCGTTACGGACACGGCGATACTAAATGTGTACTTTTATTGTTTTTTTTGTTTTTTTTTTAGATAAAGAAATGTATTTATGGGAATAATATATATTTTTTTTTCTTCTTTATTTAGGAATTTTTATTTATTTATTTTTTACACGTGTGGAAATTTTTTTTTTTACTTTTTCACTTTGTCCCAGGGGGGGACATCACAGATCACCGATCTGACAGTGTGCATAGCACTCTGTCAGATCGGTGATCTGACATACAGCCGGGCAGGATTAGAGCTGTAGCTGCAGCCTGAGCCTGACCCGGAAGTGCTCCCTGCTGGACCCGGATGCAGCCCCGCGGCCATTTTGGATCCGGGGACTGCAGGGAGAAGACGCCCGGTACACGGTGAGTACATCACCGTGTACCGATCGTCTCAGGGAAGCCCGCAGGGAGCCCCCTCCCTGCGCGATGCTTCCCTGCACCGCCGGCACAACGCGATCATCTTTGATCGCGGTGTGCCGGGGGTTAATGTGCCGGGAGCGGTCCGTGACCGCTCCTGGCACATAGTGCCGGATGTCAGCTGCGATAGGCAGCTGACACCCGGCTGCAATCGGCCGCGCTCCCCCCGTGAGCGCGGCCGATTGCATATGACGTACTATCCCGTCACTGGGAATTAAGTCCCAGGTCACCTGGACGGGATAGTACATCATATGGGATTAAGGGGTTAAAACATGCAAAAACGCAGCGTTTAAACGCGTTTTTTCACCACATGCGTTTGCGTTTAAAACGCTGCGTTTTTAAACGCAAATGTGAAACCAGCTTTAGGCTGTGTGCACACGATGTGGTTTTTCCGCGGTTTTTCCCGATTAAAAACGCTATAAAAAACGCATACAATAAGCATCCCATCATTTAGAATGAATTCCGCATGTTTTGTGCACATGATGCGTTTTTTCC
Source organism: Ranitomeya imitator (assembly GCF_032444005.1). Taxonomy (NCBI): domain Eukaryota; kingdom Metazoa; phylum Chordata; class Amphibia; order Anura; family Dendrobatidae; genus Ranitomeya; species Ranitomeya imitator. The sequence continues at coordinate 808,473,511 of NC_091282.1, read as the reverse complement.
ACGAAAAAACCACATCGCGGGAAAAACCGCAACATGTTCATTAATTTTGCGTTTTTTTTGCGGATTTCCCACTACAAAATTCATTGGGAAGTGTCCGGAAAGAACCGTGGCAAAACGCGTCAAAACCGCGGCAAAAACGCATGCGGTTTTCTTGCAGAAAAGTTTTTCTCAGGAATTTTCTGCAAGAAATCCTGAACGTGTGCACATAGCCTTAGGCTACTTTCAGGCTGTGTGCACACGATGCAGATTTAGTGCAGATCTGCTGCGTTTTTTTTCCGCGCAGAAACGCTGCAGATCTGCACTGAGATTTACAGTACAATGTAAATCAATGTGAAAAAAAAGCTGTGCACATGGTGCAGAAAATCAGCGCAGAAACGCTGCGGATTTCAAAGAAGTGCATGCCACTTCTTTTGTGCAGTTCTGCAGCGTTTCTGCACCCCTCCATTAATAGAAATCCGCAGTGGTAAAAACTGCAGAAAATCCGCACAAAATCAGCATAAATTCCGCACAAAAACCGCGGCAAATCTGCAGCTGCGGATTCTGCCAGGAGATGTGGATTTTGTGCAGAAAATTCTGCACCTCTTTACTTACGTGTGCATATAGCCTCACACTTCCGTCGGGCCGACGTACCGAAGGATGTTGTGAAATAACTGCACGACGTGGGCAGCGGATGCAGTTTTTCAACGCATCTGCTGCCCATTCTGCAGTCCGGGGAGGAGGGGGCGGAGTTTCGGCTGTGCATGTGCGGTCGAAAATGGCAGACGCGATGCATATAAAAACGTTACATGGAACTTTTTTTTGTGCCGACGGTCCACCAAAACATGACGTGTTGCAATCCGTTGCGATCCGTCGCTAATACAAGTGTATGGGAAAAAAACGCATCCTGCGGGAAAATTTGCAGGATGCGTTTTTTTTCACAAAACGACGCATTGTGACGGCCACCAGAAGACGGAAGTGTGAAAGTAGCCTTAGCCCTTACTTAAACTAAACTTCTCCTGCACAAAGGAATAAGCAGCTGTAAGAATTGCAAGCCCCAAACATAATGGAACAAGAAGACTATACAGAGAGGAGATTGGGGGGGGGGGGGGGGGGAAATAGGTTAAATCCAAATGTTTGTAGAGGGGTGCCCATGAGGGATATTTTACCTACTTGGGTACCTATGGAAAATACCGTACCATGCACCTATCATACCACCAAAATGCTCAGCACACATGGAGTCAGGGGAGGCAGTAGGGACCCGACGCGTGTCGCCACTCATGGTGGCTTTGTCAGAGGTAATCTGGCATTGCTCCTCCTGTTCCTCCTTGCACAAAGGTGGAAGTAGCTTGCTGCTGAGTTGTTGTCCTCCTACGGCCCCCTCCTGGTATCCGTTCCATGCTCTGGACACTACGCTGACAGACACGGCTACCCTTCTTGATACAGATCGCACTAATGTGCTACCCTGGATGAGCTGCACTAATTGAGCAACTACTGTGGGTTGTAGACAGCGCCTCATGCTATTGTACAGTGTTTCTAGGGGTGAGAGCAATGACAAAATGCAAAACTGACCAAAACAGCAGCTAAAAAGGAAGAGAACAGAGAAACGGTCTGTGGTCACCGCCTGCAGGACCACTTTTTTTTTTTTTTATAGGGCCACTTCTTTTATAGGGGCTATCTTGCTAATTGCCTATCATTTCTACCGGTTGTCTGTTCTATTTGCCCAACAGCAGGAGAAATTCATAATCTGTGTTGCTTCTGTCACGGGGCTACCGCGACAGAGAGGTCCCAGAGAACCGCAGCGCTCTGGGCCTCGTTCACACGATGAACAGAAGCTCTTCTCCTGAATTCTGACCTGGCTGTCTTGTGCCAACAGGGCAGGAGTTAAACCTTGTTACTGAAGTTACTGAGAGCTTAGTCTCTCAGCTGATTTGGTTTTTGTAATCTCAGCTCCTATATAGACTCAGCTTTGACTACAACTGTTGTCAGTGATCAGTTCTGCTGCCTGGCTTGAAGTGGGAAGGAGCGTGGTATTAGGAGCTTGGAGGTTTATTTACAGAGATTGGTGTCTGCTGTTTTGGTTGCTTGTTAAACCCATTTTTCTTCCTAGTTTTTTCTTCTCTTCCCTTCTCTGTGTTTCCTCTGTGGTTGTGTGAGCATTTGGTGAGTTTGAGATTTGTATTTATACACTGGTACAGTCCACCCCCTTGGGGGGGGGAGAGGGGGCCACTGATAGGGCCTACACTGAAGACAGGGATACGCTGGCGGCTCAGGCCTCCTAACCATTATAGGTACCCCTGAGATAAGGGAAAGTCAGGGCCCCATTATAGTGGCAGGGACAGGTGCGGGTCCCAGTATGCCGTCCTGCCCCTTTATCGCCGTTAACGGTGTGACAGCTTCATAATTGGACAGGTTGATTTCACAGAAGTGTGATTTGACCTGGAGTTACATTGTGTTGTTTTAAGTGTTCCCTTTATTTTTTTTGAGCAGTGTACTTTTTCTCTGATTGTTACATTCCTGGTTTTATTTTACAAATGCTGCTGTAAAATACTGAACGTGTGCACGAGGCTTAAGGTCAGGTAAAGACTATTGCTTTTTCTCCCTCCCCCTTTTGATAAAATTGGTCCGATTATGCTAATCACATTTTGATCCTAGTGGGATCTGATTTTCTCCGAGATGGAGGAAAAAAGTTTCTTCATGCTGTCAGTCCTTGAAAATACTATCGCACCTAAGGCTATATTCACATGTCACATTTTTGCTGTATTTTTTTCTGTAGCCAAAACCTGCACTCTTGGCAGTAAAGAAGCTGCTTACAACAACCAGGTTTTTTCAGGATACCGAAGTTCAGCTTTGCTTCCAACACTGAAGCATGAACACAGATAGCAATGCGAGACATATGTGAAACCATATTACCATTATTAGAAAAAGGGTAATTTGATCAAATCATAGTGGAAAAAGATTTTTATGTCTGAAGAAACAGTCAGTGTCTATTCTGAACAAAAAAGTTCATAGAAGTTCATGAAAAAATATACAATTACAAGTGTAACTCCGGGTGGAGGTGAATTGTTCAGATATAGCTTACTTAAGACCTTAGCAGAGCATTTAGTTTGTAGGACACAGTTTACTTTCACACCTTGGTTAGCCCTTGAGTTGATCAGGTATTGTTCAATTTCACACCTTGGTCTGCCACTGTTTACACACATCACTCATTTAAATGGAACCTATCACCAATATGGCCACCCCTTTCAGGGCTTGTATACATAATTCTGTAATGCTGTATATTAGGGCTCATACTTACCTGTGAGAAACTCGGATGAGTCTTGCATGTCAATACCCAGCACTCAGGAGCGGAACGTGAGGCAGCATGTATTGCTATGGGGCCGCACGCTCCGCTGCTGAGTGCCGGGCATTGACGTGCGAGACATCCGAGTTTCTCGCAGTTGAGTATGAGCCCTAAGCCCCAGATCTGACTTGTAAGGCTATGTGCACACGCTGCGGATTTTGCTGCGGATCCGCAGTGGATTTGACACTGCGGATCTGCAGCAGTTTTCCATGCGTTGTACTGTACCATGTAAACGTATGGAAAACAAAATCCGCAGTGCACTTGCTGCGGAAAAGCAGCGGTTTATATTCCTCATCATGGCAATTCTTTGTGCGGAGTCTGCGGCGGTTTACACCTGCTCCTCAATAGCAATCCACAGGTGGAATCCGCACAAAAACTGCGGGTAATCCGCAGTGCGGTTTACCTGCGGATTTTGCAAAAACAGTGTGGAAAAATCCGCACACCAATCCGCAACGTGTGCACATAGCCTTAGAGAATAAAAATAACTTTTATTATGCTCAACTGCGGGACAGTCAGGTCCGATGACTGTCGCTCTTCTTGGTACAGCACCTCCCATCTTCTTGTAATGCCGTCCTACTGCTTGCTTCATGTGGATGACGTTACCCTTTTGCTACATTTTTCCTGAGCTAAAAAACACAGCATTTTACAGTACCAGCAAAGTTAATGCGCTTTCTGAAATATGCACATGCTTATATTTTCCAGGCAGACTTGAACCTTCATAGTGTTGTCTCAATCGGCAGCATGTCAATTCTTTCAGCATTTTTCATGCATGGGGGAACAAATGCACGCAAAACTGAGTATTTTACGCAGCGGTTCTCCTGCCACCACCTGGTTTTTGCAGCAGAAAAATGTGCTGCATATACATAGCCTAAGGGCTTGTTTTCACTTGCGAGGAACACGTCCGTGTCTCGCATGTGGAAACGAAGCTCTGGCGCCGGCACTGTGGAGCGGAGCGTGCGGCCGCATAGCAACACATGGAGCCGCACGCTCCACTCCGGAGTGCTGGCGCCAGAACTTCGTTTCCACATGCGAGACACGGACGTGTTCTTCGCATGTGGAAACAAGCCCTTACACTGTATCTGTTACAAAAAAGGTGATAAGTTACCACCTATTTACACTTCCAGCTGCTGAGACGGAGCATCAGAACAGCTGCTTTGTATGAATGGCACTCTATCTTCAGGAAACCCATTTAGAATTAGAGAATTTAACAGGTAGGAGTTGAGCACTAGCACTGCCGTTCCATTCAACCAAGGTACTGAAAACCCCTCTTCCAGTCTTGGGTGGGATCTTGGTGGTCAAGCCCCCTACTGATTTAGAATTTATCACCTATTCTCTGGGACATTTCCACAGAACTATTGATTTGCTTATTTTTGAAAATTTGGAAACTGAACTAGAAGATAAACATTCTCTGTCTGAGACCATATTTTGAGCTAGGTATCTTTTAAGGCATTTAGTTCTATGGTAAGCCTACATACTTAACCCCTTTCTGCCATCGGACAGAATAGTACGTCCAATGGCAGAACCTCCGCTTTGATGCAGGCTCCGGCAGTGAGCCCGCATCAAAGCCGGGACATGTCCGCTGTTTTGAACAGCTGACATGTGCCCGCAATAGCCACGGACGGAATCGCGATCCACCCGCTCCTATTAACAAGTTATATGCCCCTATCAAACTGACAGCGGCATTTAGCAAGCACGTCCGGCCGTAAATGCACGCACCGCTGACTCCCATCACAAGATCGGGGGTCAGCAGTGCGTCAACATGACAACCAGAGGTCTCCTGTAGACCTCTATGGTTGTTGATGCCAGATTGCTGGGAGCACCACCCTGTGGTCGGTGCTCATAGCAATGCTGTAATTCAGCTACATAGGGGCGATCTGAGCATCGCCCCTATGTAGCAAAGCCGGTCAGGCTATGCCAGCTTCTAGCCATATATGGAGGCTATTGAAACATGCCAAAAGTTAAAAAAAAAAAAAAAAAAAAAGTTTTAAAAGTATGAAAAAAATATATATAACAGTTCAAATCACCCCCCTTTGGCCCCATTCAAAATAAAGCCATAAAAAAACAAAAAAAACCAAAATATACACATATTTGGTATCGCTGCATTCAGAATCGCCCGATCTAGCAATAAAAAGAATTAACCTGATCGCTAAACAGCGTAGCGAGAAAAAAAAATTCAAAATGCCAGAATTATATTTTTTGGTCGCTGCAACATTGCATTAAAATGCCATAACGGGCGATCAAAAGAACGTATATGCACCGAAATGGTAGCATTAAGGCTACTTTCACACTAGTGTCGTGCACTGCACGTTGCAATGCGTCGTTTAGGAGAAAAAAACACATCCTGCAAAATTGCTTGCAGGATGCGTTTTTTCTCCATTGACTAACATTAGCGACGCATTGCGGTGCTTTGCCACACGTCGCAACCGTCGGCAGCAAAAAACGTTACATGTAACTTTTTCTGCTGCGTTGTGTCCGCCATTTCCGACCGCGCATGCGTGGCCGGAACTCCGCCCCCATTTCTTCGCAACTCACAATGGGGCAGCGGATGCGCTGGAAAAAATGAATGCGCTGCCCCCGTTGTACGGCGCTTGCACAGTATGCGTCAGTATGTCGGGCTGACGCAGCGCAACGGCCCCGTACCGACGCTAATGTGAAAGTAGCCTAACAACAACAGCTCGGCACACAAAAGATAAGCCTGCACCCAACCCCAGATCACAAAAAAATGGAGACACTAAGAGTATCGGAAAATTGCTAATTTTTTTTTTTTTTTTTTAGCAAAGTTTGGAATTTTTTTTACCACTTATATAAAAAATAACCTAGACATGTTTGGTGTCTATGAACTCGTAATGAACTGGAGAATCATAATGGCAGGCCAGTTTTAGCATTTAGTGAACCTGGCAAAAAAGCCAAACAAAAAACCAGTATGGGATTGCACTTTTTGTTTGCAATTTCACCACACTTGGAATTGTTTTTCCGTTTTCTGGTACATGACATGCTAAAACCAAAGGTGTCGTACAAAAGTACAACTCGTCCCGCAAAAAATAAGCCCTCACATGGCCATATTGACGGAATAATAAAAAAGTTATGTCTCTGGGAAGGAGGGGAGCGAAAAGGGAAAACGCAAAACCGAAAAAAGCTCTGTCGTTAAGGGGTTAAACATTCTCCCATTGTAAAGGGTGTCATAAGCCATGTATGACAAACTTGTGTTGTGTTCACATATCTCTCACTGGTATGACTTTGCTTCCACTGTATTGAAAGTCTTCTACACTTTAAAATTGAAATATAAAAGAAAAATGTTTTTTTTTTTTTGTTCCCCAGGAAAAGTTTGAGATGCATCCAAATTGTATAGGTATATGAGTTAAAGAGGTTGTCCACTACATTTACATTGATGACCTATACTAAATATAGGTCATCAATGTCTGATTGGTCAGGGCCAGACAATATATACGGTATATATTTTTTTCCACTTATTCTTTGCTTACCATGTTTTATCTTGTGAGACAGCTGTAGATTTAAAAGAATGACCTGTTCCTTGTCTTTTCGGCTATTATTTTAATTTAACAAGGGGAAAGTGCCCCAAAAAAACAAGTAAAGTTCATCTCGGCTTGAAGTCCAAAGTTCTTCTGTTCCCTGCTGTCAACAAACAGTAGGAAAATGCACACTCACGGTGCTGGTGAGAGGCAGGGAAAAAGCTTGGTAAAATATTACAAAAAAAAAAAAAAAAGATTAACTGCAAATCTGCAGATTGGGGTCATGCTGTTTTAGCATTAACAGATTAGGGAGAAGTATCAATTAACACCTTTTGATTTATGACCTCTTGTGGTTTAATGTTTTTGTTGGAGTTGTATGAAAATTGGACTCCTACAAAGGTCGATGAGTTTGTATGTGTTAACTCCCTGGAACTGAACTGTGGGGTGTATGGAGTACAGAGTCAGAAAAGCCTCTGAGGTCAACGACAAACTGGTTCCCTAAATCTTCTCATCAGAAGACCTGCAGCTATCATCTGCTCACCAGCTCCAGTATACTTCAACTCTCTTATGATGCCATCATTGTCTTTTTTTTTTTTCATTTTCTAGATCAGAGAAATTATCGTAACTCCTGTAATTTTTTATTAAAACTATATAAAAGCATGGTCGTAGACTGAATCAATTTTTATTTATTTTGAATTAAACTCCATTTTACTCATTGAATTCACACATTACCTTTTAGTGGTGTTTTAATATCTGAATATAAGGTTCTCTACACAGTGGAGCTGATTTCCTAATTTAAAATCTCAAGTTGAGCCTTAAAGGGAACCTGTCACCCCGTTTTTTCAGATTGAGATATAAATACTGTTAAATAGGGCCTGCGCTGTGCGTTACTATAGTGTATGTAGTGTACCCTGATTCCCCATGTATGCTGAGAAATACATTACCAAAGTCGCCGTTTTCGCCTGTCAATCAGGCTGGTCTGGTCAGGTGGGCGTGTTCACAGCGCTCTTTTCTTCCCCAGCTTTCCGTTGGTGGCGTAGTGGTGTGCGCATGTCCAAGGTCCGAATTCCCTGCGCCCACGTGAAGACACAGTGCGCGATCTGCGCTGTCATCCCTTGCATCGGTGGGGGCGGCCATCTTCCTGGGGCCGCGCGTGCGCAGATGGAATGCTCTGCCGCACGGGGCTTCAGGAAAATGGCCGCGGGATGCCGCGCGTGCGCACAAGAGATCGTGGCGGCCATTTTCCCAAAGCCGAGTTTGCATCTCGGTTTTGGGAAAATGGCCGCCGCGATCTCTAATGCGCACGCGCGGCATCCCACGGCCATTTTCCTGAAGCCCCGTGCGGCAGAGCATTCCATCTGCGCACGCGCGGCCCCAGGAAGATGGCCGCCCCCACCGATGCAAGGGATGACAGCGCAGATCGCGCGCTGTGTTTTCACGTGGGCGCAGGGAATTCGGACCTTGGACATGCGCACACCACTACGCCACCAACGGAAAGCTGGGGAAGAAAAGAGCACTGTGAACACGCCCACCTGACCAGACCAGCCTGATTGACAGGCGAAAACGGCGACTTTGGTAATGTATTTCTCAGCATACATGGGGAATCGGGGTACACTACATACACTATAGTAACGCACAGCGCAGGCCCTATTTAACAGTTTTTATAGCTCAATCTGAAAAAACGGGGTGACAGGTTCCCTTTAAGGATGGTGCACATGATCTGCGAAACACATTATTTTAAGATTTAAAATTGTGGTCCAGCACCTAAAATGCTCTTTCTAAATATCCATCTTTATACAGTCGTCACTTTTGCAATTTTCTGTATGATATTATACCCTACACTTGCCCCTATCTAGCTAATCCCTAAATGTGTTTTTTTGACCGCCCTTCCTGTGGCATTTAATTTGAGAGTAGTCACAAACAGGACATGACAGGAAGCTGGTGCTGCACTCCTTACACAATACGTTTCAGGGACACATTTACAAGATTATCTCGGCACAGGTTCCACCTGCGGAACTTATTATTAATCCAAGATCTATTGATGATGTATTTTCTGCATGGGAAAACCTTTTAAAGTGCCACATTTATTAGTAATGCAAAGTAGCATTTCAATGATGTAAGGTAAGCCAGACTGGAGCTGGCATACGGGAGGAAGGATTTTTTTTTTTTTTTAGACGCCCCGATGATCATACGTACCCTGTCAATAAAAAGTGTAAACCAGCCCTGCAATCAAACAGTATGATTAGAAACCACGTTTGTCCTTGTCTGCATTTTTTTTTTATACAGCCATAAAAAATTTGTTGGCAGCACACCCTTTTGTGTTGTGTAAACCAGAGGTGTGCTGCCAACAATAATGTAAGGCGTTTCATGTGAACCCTCTCAATAACTGCAACATGTTACTAAACAGACGGCCTTGCTACGTCGTCAATCAGTGCTTATTTTGGGTACCGGTAATTTCATTGCCACTGTACAAGATACGGGAAATTTGTTGCACCACTGTGATTATATTTTGACGCGCTTTTACTTCCGGATTTTGTTTTATCCCTTCTAAATTGTAGACCACATTAGTAGCTCTTTCCCAGTGTGGGGTTCTTTTTCTTATCTTTTTTTTTTTTCTGCAGTTGCAGCTGTGATTACCTTTTTTACAGTGCTGCATGCTCCGATGATAGACTTTTTAAAGTTAACCTGTCAGCTGTTTTGGCCAATATAAGATGCGGCCACCCCCTTTCAGGGTTTATCTACAGCATTCTTTAATGTTATAGATAAGCCCCCAATCTGACCTGAAAGATAAGAAAAATAAGTTTTATTATACTCACACAGGGGGGCGATTCGGTCCGATGGGTGTTGCAGGTTTGGGTCCGGTGCCTCCCTTCTTCTTGTGATGATGCCCTCCTGCTTGCTTCACAGGCTCTCCAGCATTGCGCTCCTGCAGGCGTACTTATCTGCCCAGTTGTAGCGGCTACATGGAATTTCGCAAGTCTTGAATCGAGATTGCACTAATTACTATATTGGAAGTTGACATTGCATTACAAGTTCCCTGTTACAGAGTATCCTTCCATTGTACAGGGTGGGTCATTTATATGGATACATCTAAATGAAATGGGAATGGTTGGTGACCCAGATCGGCGCGCTGAATTTGCAGAATGGGCAAAACAAAAATTGGAACAGGACCCTCAGTTTACACAGAACATTATGTTCAGTGATGAGGCAAACTTTTTTGGGTGGGCCATTTATATGGATACACCTAAATAACATGGGAATGGTGACCGTTTTCTTGTGTAGGGTGTCTTGCATTGAAATCTGCTGCAATGACCCGGGTACTGCGTTCACCAAACATCAACACAATTTCTATCCGCTTTTCACATGTTAACCTCTGCGACATGTCAATGGCGGTAAGCAAAGAGAAACTTGTAAATAACTCATGAAAGAATAAAGATACTTTAAAACCAAGCACACCATTGTTTTTCTTGTGAAATTCTCAATAAGTTTGATGTGTCACATGACCCTCTTCCCATTGGAAAAAATAAAGTTGGATCCAAAATGGCCTACTTTAAAAATGGCCGCTATGGTCACCAGCCATCTTGAAAGTTTTCCCCCTCCCATTTACTAATGTGCCACAAACAGGAAGTTGATATCACCAACCATTCCCATTTTATTTAGGTGTATCCATATACATGGCCCACCCTGTAGTATATGCATTTAGGATAAATTTTCTGTGCTAATCTCAAAAAGACGACCAGAGCTGGGAGAAAGACCAGACAAAGTCCAAAGTGACTTAGCCTCAAAATGGCCAATGGCTCTGTCTGGGTTCTGTTGGGGTTTCCATCAGAATCCTGTTATTTGGGGAGGGAAAACAACACGGTGCGCAGCCTAGAGCATGACATATGTGTGAACCTAAGCTGGCCATGTGTAGACCACTGACTTGGGCTTGATGAGTAGACCTGAATGTCAACAGTCTCTTCCCAAATGAACCTAGATTTTCCCAGATATGGCTTAGGTGCTGCATTCATGACCTGCCGACCTCCTATGCGATTAGTATGGTCTTGCACTATTTATTTATTTTTTTTAATCAATTTGATAAAAAGAATAAAAATGTAAAAAGATTTTGGAGAGCGATGGAGTTACTTATCTCAGAGGTCCAACCTGTCCTATCCTTCTCTGGCCGCAAACCTCCAGGAGCGTTTCGTCAGCTTTTGACAACTACAGTAAAAGCCCGATACCCCGCATGTTCTGTACAAGTAAGCTGTCCGTAGGAAAGCATGAGTCTTACAGGGTTTTGATTTTAATAAGTCTCTGCACTGAACGTTGCGAGGTTTTGGGACCATGGGGGTAATATTCATGCTGCAAAGCAGTGGTATGTATGAAGGACAGGAATGCACCTTAACCTGTTTATAATGGGTATATAACAAAAGGTCGCTTATGTAACATCTGAAAAAACCCAAGTATGCTACAAAAAGTCAGCACACCAGGTGGATGTATCAAAATATAGATAATCCTTATTAAAGTCACACACCATTCATACAAGATTAAAGGAGGCATTAGCGCAGAAGCATTTAGTTGCTTTTAATCTTCTGTATGCCTTTAATAAATATTTCCTGCTGGTGCACTAGCATTTTATGGAGAATAAGTGGATTAGGCTCTGTTCACACTAGATGTAAAAGCGAAAGCCATGATGGATCTTGTAAAGTTATCTCCATAGGTTCCACTTTGTGTCTGCAGAGAAACAACGACTGGGCTGCGACTCGGCAGGCCTTGTAAGGTCATTACTGGCATGGGTTACGGTAGCCCTTCTGTTGTGAACTGTGTGGTAATAGGACATGGAGAAATGGCCACCAGCACGTTACCACAGTGGATGTTATTCCCGCATGGCCCTGCAGGATTAGGCTTTGGAACCTGGTTCTGTATAGACCTACAATATTCACATTCTGCATGGAAAGATAACCTGCTATGGGATCTAGGCAATCTACACAAGCTGTCAATGTTCCGATCTGCGGTGGAGCTTTGCCCTGCATTCCAGCCATAGCAATGAAGTGGGTGGAATCCATACTGAACTTCACATGTGCTGCTCAGCCTGCAGGCTCCCATATACAGTAATCATGTGCGGGAGGTTATAGGGGCACGCAGAGTGGAACTACAGGGTCTCTGCGTGCCTCCGCACCCTGCTCCTATGGGAGGTATTCCCCTCTAATGGCACCAAATTAATATGAAATGTTCCATTGATCATACACTTTATTTTTCCCTAGAGGCAATCTTGGTCTCTCTTAAATTGGAATAGGATAGCTGAACTTCCCTTGTGCTTCCCCCACTCAGGCATGGGGGCCTGTAAGAGGAGCCATGTGTGGTTACGTGCATGTGCATCTCATGTTTGATGCTTGTGTGACTTCTGCGATGAGGTCATGAGTTACTGCAACGTGGAATCCAATATGTAGTGGGGAGATTAATACGGGGACCATTCCTGAGAGCATTTTTAGGTTACAGTGTGTGTGTATATGTATAGCGTGGAAAATTACCAAGTGACTACTTGCTGTGCTTACTGAGTTGTGGTATCAAAAATGATCAGAATCTTCTAATGTGATGCCTCCATGAGAACAATTTCTTTTTAATACCCCCAATAAACCACTCAACTCTTTATTTCTACAGTGGTTACCTGGCTGCTGGGGATTGTTCAGCCTTTAATAGGATCATTAGATTATATAGCAATCATACTAGAGCTGGAAATATGCTTCGGATTATTGTTGAGTGGTTCCAGCAAACACAAGGTGGCCATACACATTGGGATACACACAGGTTGATGGTGGAGCAACCCTCTTACAAAATTGAATACATAGCAAGGGTGAATATCTAGCAAGCTGATGGTGGAGCAACCTTTAAACCAATCTTTCACTGTAACATCCAGTCTACCTGGACATACAAGCTAAGTTTCATCAGTCAAAGCGCGATCAGTCTTTCAGGGAATGTTCTTTCACCGAAAGATCATTCGTGGTCAATCAACTATAGTCGAGTGAAGAAATTCACAGGACTCTGGTACAGCAGCCACTTTGCTAGCTTGTGGCTGCCGAACAGGACCTCTGCGGACAGCCTCCTACTTGTTGGCTCCTGGCACCTCTTCTGATTAGTAGATCCAGCATGATGTCATCATTGCTTCAGGCCTGCTCATCAGAAGAGGCGCCAGCACTGGTAGCAACTAGGAGTTATAATTTTGTTGCCACGAACTACTGATGTGGCTGCTGGACCATGTTCCTGCTGATCTTTTTGCCCAACTCTACAATTTTTACGACGCAGCCCTTTTTCGTTTTTGTGTTTTCGTTTTTCTCTCAACTCCTTTCCAGAGCCATAACTTTGTCAATATGGCCATGTGAGGGCTTATTGTTTGCGGGACGAGTTGTACTTTTGAACGACATCATTGGTTTTACCATGTCTTGTACTTGAAAATGGGAAAAAAGTGTGGTGAAATTGCAAAAAAAAGGGCAATGCCAGACTTGTTTTTTGTTTGGCTTTTTTGCTAGGTTCACTAAATGCTAAAACTGACCTGTTATGATTCTCCAGGTCATTACGAGTTCATAGACACCAAACATTTCTGGGTTATTCTTTATCTAAGTGGTGAAAAAAAAAATCCAAACTTTGCTTAAAAAAAAAAAAATAAAAAAAAATTGTGCAACTTTTCGATACCCGTAGCGCTTCCATTTTTCGTGATCTGGGGTTGGGTGGGGCTTATTTTTTGCATGCTGAGCTGTCGTTTTTAATGATACCACTTTTGTACAGATACGTTCTTTTGATTGCCCGTTCTATGTCGCAGCGACCAAAAAACGTAATTCTGGCATTTTGAATTTTTTTTCTCGCTACGCCGTTTAGCGATCAGGTTAATTCTTCGATATCAAATATGTGTAGGTTTGATTTTTTTTTTTTTTTTTTCTTTTTTATGGTTTTATTTTGAATGGGGCGAAAGGGGGTGATTTAAACTTTTTTTTTTTTTTTTATATTTTTTTCATATTTTTTAAAACCTTTTCTTTTTACTTTTGCAATGCTTTAATAGCCTCCATGGTAGGCTAGAAGCTAGCATAGCCTGATCGGCTCTGCTACATAGGAGCGATCCTCAGATCGCCCCTATGTAGTAGAATTACAGGCTTGCTATGAGCGGCGACCACAGGTTGGCGCTCACAGCAAGCCGGCATCAACAACCATAGAGGTCTCAAGGAGACCTCTGGTTGTTATGCCAACGTATCGCTGACCCCCGATCATGTGACTGGGTCGGCGATGCGCGCGTTTCCGGCCCAATGGCCGGAAGCAGTAGTTAAATGCCGCTGTCAGCATTTGACAGAGGCATTTAACTAGTTAATAGCGGCAGGTGGATCGCGATTCCACCTGCTGCTATTGCGTGCACATGTCAGGTGTACAAAACAGCTGACATGTGCGACTTTGATGTGGGTTCACCGCCGGAGCCCACATCAAAGGGGGAGACACGACATGCGCAGTATTAATACGGTGCATGTAGGAAGGAGTTAAACAGGTTGTCTCGTGTGATATCAAGAGCCTTGCTCCTCCCTGCATTTGTGAGAATGGTGAGCAACTGATGATTGACTATTCGGACCAATAGCATGGCTGCACCACTGATCCAAAGTGTGCGCTCTCTGGTGTTGCAAGTAGAGGCTGTTTTGCTTTTCATTGATATTGGCCGGTCCAGTGATCCAACTACGGTATCTTCAAAGCAAAGCTTCCAAGCTGTATAGTAGGGCTTGCAAGTACTGCTTTCATCAGCAGCATATAAATATCGGAAATCGACATGCAGGTATGTCCTTATGATTGCATACATGTCCAGTATCTATAACTGCCCACAGAGGCGTAGCTGCACCAGTTGGGATCTACCTCAACCGATGCCGCAATCAATAGTGACCCCCGGGCATCTAGGTGGTAAGACAGAGGGTGAGGGCTCCATTCATCACCCACTGCGTACAAGTGATCACTGGTCTAACTGTGGCCCCCTACCACTGACATCTTAGTATTATCAGACTCTGAGTAAGCTGATACATAAAAATAAAATATTTTAGAATTGCTGTCTTTGCTTATCCTGCCTTCCAAAAAACTGAATACAAAACAATAAAATATGTACCCCAAAATGAACCAATAAGCCCTCAGTTAGTTCCACAATAAAACGAGGCTCTCACTACCCAGGGAAATGTAAGTATTGCACAGGTCCCATTCAAATCAGTGACTTGTCCATGGTAATACATGGCAGGATGGGTCCTCCATAGCGAGAGTAGCAAATGTTTTCCAGTAAGGGCTTGTACCCATCACCATGGAAAAAAGTCCTGATATCTGGCCATAAAAGTAGGACTAGTGTCTTGCAATTTTTTTTTCTCCCTTTTCTTTTTTTTTTTAAATACACGTTCGCATCTGATTGACATCCGAATGCATGCTATGCAATTGCAATTACATTTTTACATAGAGTAATTCTCTGTCATTTAAACATAGAGGGGGTCCCCATTTTAATTGCCAGTAAAGGCTAAGTATACATCTGAGAGCTGACATTAATAGCCTGGGAAGCTCCATGGGAATTACCCCCTTCCCAGGCTATAAACATCTGGCCCCAGCTGTATGCTTTACTTCTGCTGGTTAAGAAAAAATTTTGGGGGACCCCATGCTATTTTTTCAAAAAATAATTTATGTAAAAAAGTACATTTACAGTAAGCTGCACACACTGTACTAATTATATGTCACTGACATTTATATTCTATGTACCGGTATATGTATGTATTCTGTCTATTCCATTCTAACTTGTCATGCTGTGTACGCGGCAGAGGAAATGTTGGGTTTTGAGAGGACATCGATGTGTAAAAATATGACTGCACTCGCATTGTTCAGGTGCCGCGCAAATTTAAAAAAATTTTTTTTTTATCACCCCCATTGACTTGCATTGGCGAGTCTCATCCGAGATACGAGGACAGTCGCAGCATGCTGAGGTTTTTTTCTCAGTCCGATTTTAGCTGAGACTCAGATTAACATTGGTCAGTGTGCAATCCAATTTTTTATTTTTATTTTTGCTTTCTCTCCATTTTCCTCGCAGATGAGTATGAGCCGTTAGTTAGAGATCTGCATGCTGTAATCACAGGTCACTTGCTTTATGGCAAGAGCAATAAGTAACTTGCTGTATAGCATTATAAAGACTTTGAAAGTTGCATATTTACTTCTCCTTTGATAAACTGATTCTTTTGTAGGCAAAATACTACAGATAATTCCACAAGTCTATTTAGAAGTTCAGGTATAGTGCAGCATTGCACCAAACTCAAGTCTGTGAAAGATAGAAATGTTCAACATCATGTGTCTGCAATTTTGTGTTGGAAAAAAATACCCCTTCTGATTTTTAATTATTTTTTTTTATGTAAAACCAAGTGAGGACCATGGTCTACCTTGTGATCTTGCATGTAACACCTGGATACGGAGCCCTAGCCTAAGATTTCATTGTTAAAAATTGGCATTCTTGGCTACCTATGCGTGAAATATTTATTGTACCCATTTATTTTGAAACCATTTGTGCTTTTCTATCATGTACAGTATATTATCTCATTCTACAGACCTGGAAATATCAGAATACATTTTTATTCGTCTGGGGCTTGTGCTTATAAAAACTTTGTGCACACACAGCATATAGTCAGCATTTACCGTTGGCAGGCGGTGTCTATCGTATAATTGTGTTTTATTGAAGATCAATGCTGGATTTTCCAGTAAGTATGTCTAGATCATAGCAAAGCTGTATATATAAATAACAAATAAAAGTCAACATAACCACCAATTACTGCTCAAATGTCCTAATAAGTCAGATTTTGTGAAGATGTAGGTCAGGGACTATGCTTGGTGGTATAGTGAATCCAGAAGTAGGAGGGGAAATCCAGTCTATGAAAAAAGGGCATATAAAGATAAAGTATTAGAAGGCAAGCTCACCGGATTACTGTAAGATCTGTGTAAGGTTGCAGTAATCCAGTGAGCATAGACCCCTGACCTACATCTGCCTAGAATCTGACTTAGCCTGGGGTCGCATCAGTACCCGCCACTGCCGCCGGCACCCGGAACCGGAGTGTGCCGATGCATAGAAATACATGCAACCGCATGCTCCAGTCCGAGTGCCGGAGGCAGTGCCGGGTATTTATGCGCGAGATTCGCGCATCACACTCGCAAGTGTGACCCCGGCCTAATTAGGACATTTTGAGCAGTAATTGATTGGGGTCTGCTATGTTGACTTTTCTTATTTATATGTACAGCACTACTATGCTCTAGATATACTTACCTGAAAATCTTCTATTGGGCATACTGCAAAAAATTGCCACGAGTTGCCTGGCTCCCCAGAATCTATGTGCTATTATCGCACCCCTTGTAATGTGATGTATGCTATAGAAATATTGTCTGTTACACATTTATGCAATGACCTTTACCATTGACAAGAGGTGGTACCCGAGTGACTTTTTTTTTTTTTTCAGGCTTTGGGACCAAAACATTATTTGTTTTTTGAATTTCCTAAAATAAAAGTCTGCATGTACTTTCTTTTTGAGTGTCAAGTACCTAGATTTATTATAATGGAGTGGAACACTTTGTACTTTTTTATGCTTGGGATATGGAAGCAAACCCCAGCAAAATCTGTGTTTTTGGCTGCAGCTCTTTTATTAGCAAGAGATCAGGTTTTGGCTACAGCAAATACGCAATATGTGAACATAGCCTACCAGTGCTTCTCTGTGATCAGAGTTCGGTTTTGCAAAAGCTGTATTTTTTGGAATACTCCTTTCCCCTCAAACTTACTTGCCATCAGACAGGGGAACCTAGACTGAAGCCTTCCTCACTGATACTGAAGTGTTACTACTGCAAAAAAATGTCACACTCTGGAGCCAGACAGGTTTTTTAATATACGACTACACCATATATTTACTGAACTATTCTGGAACACTCCTGGGATACTACTGTTAATTAATTTTTTTTTCAATGACTTTTGATATCTAACATATTAAACCTCGAAACGAGCTTTCTCTCAATTCCCCAAGCAGTGATCTTGGGGACCATATAATATGGGAGCCTAAAGAAAATATTTTATCTGAAAATTAGTCATTTAAAAAGGTTCCCTGGGATTACAAAAACATGGCTGCTTACTTCTAAAACTTCTCTATTGGTTGTGGTTTACACTCTTCAAAATTTGAAATTGCAACACCAAGAAGGAAAAGTCGTGGCCTTATGGAAATCATAGGGTGGGTAGACATGATGATATGCAAATTATGTAGAAAATGGAACAACATTTCCAAAGCATCTTTTTTCAGTATAAAGTATGAGCCTCCTGTGTAGAAATACATGCACTTATACACTTTCACGTCTTGGTATAATATCAGTGAGTTTATTAACCTCTTCATGACCTATGACGTGTATATATACGTCAAAGGTAGCGTCCCTGCATTCCATGCGGGCTTCGGCGCTGAGCCCACATGTTTTCCGGCACATGTCAGCTGATTTCATCAGCTGACATGTGCCCCTAACAGCCACGGGTGGAATCGCAATCCACCCGCAGGTGGTGACATGTTAAATGCCATTGTCAATCTGACAGCGGCATTTTAACATGGCCGCGCTGGAAGCACATCATTAATCTCATCTATCGGCGCCTGTGTCGCATGACTGTTGGGCGCCGATGGGTTGGCATGACAACCCGGGGCATGCAGGAAACTCCTGTGGTTGACATTGTCAATCTACTATGAGTGCAGGCCTGTGGCTGAAGCCCATGGAGACTATTGAAGTAAAAAAGAAATTATACTGTATATACTCGAATATAAGCTGAGGCACCTTATTTTGCCACGAAATACTGGGTAAGCTTATTGACCCGAGTATAAGCCGGTTATGCATTGTCCCCTGATCCCCATCCTGGTATGCATGGCGCCCCGTCCCTGTTGTTGTATGCATGGCTCCCTGGTCCTTATCATTGTCTGCATGGCTCCCCTATCCTTGTATGCATGTTTCATATTAAAAACAAACAAACATCCTACTCACCTTCCTGCGCGCCCTGATCCATGTCGTTTCGGCCGAGCGATCACGTGGCCCCGTTCATTAAGGTAATGAATATGCACTCCACGCCTATGGGAGTGGAGATACGTGCATATGCATTACCTTAATGAGCAGGACCATGTGATCGCTTGGCACAGTAAGAGCTGCTGGCGCTGGAACAAAGGAGATGCAGTGCCAGCGAGGGCGCGTCGGTAGGTGAGTAGGATGTGTGCTGGAAGCCCGTGGCTGCAGCTGACACTGTGTGCTATTACAGCAGCGGTACAGGCTTTAGCCACAGCTGCCGGCTCCTGCCTCTGTCACCCGCCGCTTCCCCTCCCCCACCAGCTTCTGGGACAATTGAGTCGTGTACAAGCCGAGGGGGGCATGTTCAGCACAAAAAAAGTGCTGAAAAACTTGTCTTATACACGAGCATATACGGTATATATTTTTAAAAATATTAGAAAAGTTAAAAAAAATATAAAAGTTCAAATCACCCCACTTTTGCCCCATTCAAAATAAAACCATAAAAAAAATCAAAAATGCACACATTTTGATATCACCACGTTCAGAAACTCCCGATCTATGAAAACATAAGAATTAGTCTGATTGGCAAACAGCATAACGAAAAAACAAATCAAAATCCCAGAACTAGTTTTTTTTTGGTTGCCACAACTACGCAATAACGGGCTATCAAAACATCTTATCTACTCCAAAATAGTAATGGTATAAATAAAAACTTCAGCTTGACATTCAAAAAATAAGCCTACACCCAGCCTCCGCTTCTGAAAAATGGAGACACTCGGAATGGTTCTCGGAAAATGGTGACTTTTTTTTTTGGGGGGGAGGGGGGATTTTTTTTCCACCACTTAAATAAAAACCTATATCTGTGAATCTCGTAATAACCTGGAGAATCATAATGGCAGGTCAGTTTTAGCATTTAGTGACCTAAAAAAAAAAAAGAATTGTGGAATTGCACCATTTTTTGCAATTTCACTGCGCTTTGAAATTGTTTTCCCATTTTTCAGTACACTGTATGGTAAAACCAATAGTGTTGTTCAAAAGTACAACTCGTCCCGCAAAAAATAAGCCCTCGCATGGCCATATTGACACAAAAATAGAAAAAAAAATATGGCTCTGGGAAGAAGGGGAGCAAAAAAAATGGAAATGGAAAATCCCAAGGTTGTTTAGGGGGTTAATGGTTGAAGAATGTTCTGCCACAATGAATATTCTTGGGAATGCAAATCATCAAGATCCGCTGCTGGCAGCTCTGTTTATAATTGCTGACCAATCATGTTCCAGATGTGCTCAATAGGAGCCAAGTTTGGAGATGCTGCAGGCATGGTAACATGTTTAAGCCATGCAGGCTGCTCACAGTAGTACGAGTAACATGTGCCCTGATGTTGTTGTGTTGATAAACGGTTCCTGAGACACTTTGGAGAAACGGCCATTCCTCTGTTTCCACAACATAATAATGTAGGGCAGAGCTGTTAATGGGCCTGGAATTGAACATTAATGGGGTATATGAGTAAATTCCCTGCCTAACCAGCCCTGTATAAGGTTATTGAGTGAAAGAAAGTATAAAAAAATAATTTATAATGGCCCCTTTTCCTATACTAACGAAGGCTTTGACTAGTCGAGTGTTTGTTGTCCCATACTAGTTAGCCCTCTTTCCATGTTATCACCATGTATGGCAAATCACCGACTCCAACTCTGGCTCCTCAATTTCCCTGACTTCCGACTCTTGACTCCAGCTCTGATTCCACGACTCAGACCCCACAGCACTGTCTCACATGTACATAAAGAGCATCACAGATTCATCTCGGCTACAAGCAGAGATCCTTAGATCAGGAACAGAACAGACATTTATAGGACATTTCCCTGACTCCGACCCCACAGCACTGCCTCACTGCTGAGCATGTACATAAAGTGCAGCACAGATTCATCTCCACTCCGACCCCACAGCACTGCCTCACTACTGAGCCTGTACATAAAGTGCACCATAGATTCTTCTCGGCTACAAGCAGAGATCCTTAGATCAGGAACAGAACAGACATTTATAGGACATTTCCCTGACTCCAACCCCACAGCACTGCCTCACTACTGAGCCTGTACATAAGGTGCAGCACAGATTCATCTCCACTCTGACCCCACAGCACTGCCTCACTAATGAGCCTGTACATAATGTGCAGAACAGATTAATCTCCACTCCGACCCCACAGCACTGCCTCACTACTGAGCCTGTACATAAAGTGCAACACAGATTCATCTCGGCTAAAAGCAGAGATCCTTAGATCAGGAACAGAACAGACATTTATAGGACATTTCATAACTTTCCCAAATTATAATGAAAACGTACATACAGCACATCCTGCATTGTACCCAATGTATTATATATTTTAGGAGTCTGATTTGGTCCATTTTATACTGACTCCAACTCCACCAAAATGGACATCGACTCCACAACTCAGACGCCATAGACCTGGTTATCACGCCCCCCTGTTATGGCAGCTTATGTAAATCTAGCACATGCGCGCCTCTCATTCCAGTAGCGTTACTGCGTCTCTGAAGCCAGGTGTGATATCAGAATAGTAATTTCCATAATTGGATGTGTTTAAAGGTACCGTCACACATAACGATATCGTTGCTTTTTGTGATGTAGCAAAGATATCGTTAACGAAATCGTTATGCGTGACAGCGACCAACGATCAGGCCCCTGCTGGGAGATCGTTGGTCGCTGGGGAAAGTCCAGGACTTTATTTCGTCGCTGGATCACCCGCTGACATCGCTGAATCGGCGTGTGTGAAGCTGATTTAGCGATGTCTTCACTGGTAACCAGGGTAAACATCGGGTTACTAAGCGCAGGGCCGCGCTTAGCAACCCGATGTTTACCCTGTTTACCATTGTAAAAGTAAAAAAAAAAAAAAAAAAACACTACATACTTACTTACATTCCTGTCACGTTCCTCAGCGTCCGCTTCCCTGCGTCTCCGAGTGTCAGCGCCGGCCGGCCGTAAAGCAAAGCACAGCGGTGACGTCACCGCTCTGCTTTCCGGCCAGCGCGCTTACACAGTGCAGGGAAGCTGAGGCCGGGGGACGCGACAGGAATGTAAGTATGTAGTGTTTTTTTTTTTTTTACTTTTACAATGGTAATCAGGGTAAACATCGGGTTACTAAGCGCGGCCCTGCATGCTTGGCTCCTCATCCCTATCCTGGTGTGCATGCTTCCTCATCCCTATCCTGGTATGCATGGTTCCTCATCCCTATCCTGGTATGCATGGTTCCTCATCCCTATCCTGGTATGCATGGTTCCTCATCCCTATCCTTGTATGCTTGGCTCCTCATGTCTAACCTTGTATGCATGGTTCCTCATCCCTATCCTTGTATGCATGGCTCCTCATCCCTATCCTCTTGCATGCATGGCTCCTCATCCCTATCCTGGTATGCATGGTTCCTCATCCCTATCCTGGTGTGCATGGTTCCTCATCCTTATCCTTGTGTGTATGGCCCCCATCAGAAAAGCATTAAAAAAACAAAATAAAACATCCTACTTGCCTTCCCTACACGCCCTCGCAGCATGTTTTTCTGGTGTTCGCAGTTGCAGTGGCCGGGTAATCATGTGTCCCCACTACTTAAGGGAATGACTGTTCACTGCCCTCCACGCCTATGGGAGTGGAGAGAGGTGAATACCGTATTTATTTCTCTTAAGTAGCTGGCACCCGTGATCGCCCGGCCGCTGCTGGAAGTCGGCGGTTGGGGCTGACATTGTCCATGCTATCTTGATAGATTAATCCGAGAACTCAGATGATGATTCAAAAAATTGATTTTATTTAAATAATAACCAGTCATACAAGATGCCAGATGCCAACGTTTCGGCCTAAAGCCTTTTTCAAGGCTCATTATCTAAAGGATCATAAACCATACAGAAAATACAAATTGACTAAATGTATACCGGTTACAAATAAAACAGAAGAGAATACATAAAATAAATCATGCTATATCACATCAGCTGTATAACAATAAGTGTAACAGTATCACACAAAAAAACAAATAAGAAAGGACCAAAAGATCCGCCCATCATTTATGATGCAAAGCATAAGGTAACCGTTCCTATGACATCCAGAGTTCACCAAAAATAAATGACATTAGTCCAGGGTCCCAAAAGAAAACAAAGAAAGGGGGGAAAAAAATAGAGGAAGAAAAGTAGAGCAGATACCAGAGGTAACCAGTGTGAAAAACAGTAGGTTAAAGAAAGCAGTCCCTAGTATGTGAACACAGCATTACCTGTATGATGGCAGCAAAGGAACTACAGGGGATGCAATAAAAACAAAATGACCGTAAACACCACATAAGTAACTAGAGGTAACGGAAAAATACCGGTGTCTAACATATATTACCTGGTCGGTGAGAAATAAAGGAATACGGATACAGCCGCTGTTTGAATCGAGGTGTATCCGGAAATAAAGAGCGCTCTATTTATGGGATCCACAACCTGTAAACCCTAGTTAATAGGTGCGGGTGGATTTCGATTCCACCCTCGCCTATTGCGGGCACATGTCAGCTGTTCAAGACAGCTGACATGTCCCGGCTTTGATGCGGGCTCACCACCGGTGCCCACATCAAGGCGGGGGTTCTGCCATCAGGCGTACTATTCGATCCAAGGGCAGAAAGGGCAGCAAAGGCCTGCTGACACATTTCTTGCTAATTGATTTAAAGTTAATGAGGAGTTAAGATATTCAATTAGATATTCAATTAAAGGCCACATTAAAGGTACCTTCACACATAACGATATTGTTAACGATATCGTTGCTTTTTGTGACGTAGCAACGATATCGTTAATAAAATCGCTATGTGTGACAGCGACCAACGATCAGGCCCCTGCTGGGAGATCGTTGGTCGCTGAAGAAAGTCCAGAACTTTATTTCGTCGCTGGATCTCCCGTGGATATCGCTGGATCGGCATGTGTGACACCGATCCAGCGATGTCTTCACTGGTAACCAGGGTAAACATCGGGTAACTAAGCGCAGGGCCGCGCTTAGTAACCCGATGTTTACCCTGGTTACCATCCTAAAAGTAAAAAAAAACAAACAGTACATACTTACCTAACGCTGTCTGTCCCCGGCGCTCTGCACTCCTCCTGTACTGGCTGTGAGCGTCGGTCAGCCGGAAAGCAGAGCGGTGAAGTCACCGCTCTCCTTTCCGGCCGCTGTGCTCACACAGACAGTACAGGAGGAGAGCAGAGCACAGCGCTGGAGGACAGACAGCGTTAGGTAAGTATGTACTGTTTTTTTTTTTTACTTTTAGGAAGGTAACCAGGGTAAACATCGGGTTACTAAGCGTGGCCCTGCGCTTAGTTACCCGATGTTTACCCTGGTTACCGGCATCGTTGGTCGCTGTAGAGCGGTCTGTATGACAGCTCTCCAGCGACCAAACAGCGACGCTGCAGCGATCCGGATCGTTGTCGGTATCGCTGCAGCGTCGCTTAATGTGAAGGGGCCTTAAGGTACCGTCACACTTAGCGACGCTGCAGCGATACCGACAACGATCCGGATCGCTGCAGCGTCGCTGTTTGGTCGCTGGAGAGCTGTCACACAGACCGCTCTCCAGCGACCAACGATGCCGGTAACCAGGGTAAACATCGGGTAACTAAGCGCAGGGCCGCGCTTAGTAACCCGATGTTTATCCTGGTTACCATCCTAAAAGTAAAAAAAAACAACCACTACATACTTACCTACAGCCGTCTGTCCTCCAGCGCTGTGCTTCTCTGCACTCCTCCTGTACTGACTGTGAGCACAGCGGCCGGAAAGCAGAGCGGTGACGTCACCGCTCTGCTTTCCGGCTGACCGACGCTCACAGCCAGTACAGGAGGAGGACAGACGGCTGTAGGTAAGTATGTAGTATTTGTTTTTTTTTTACTTTTAGGATGGTAACCAGGATAAACATCGGGTTACTAAGCGCGGCCCTGCGCTTAGTTACCCGATGTTTACCCTGGTTACCAGTGAAGACATCGCTGAATCGGTGTCACGCACGCCGATTCAGCGATGTCTGCGGGGAGTCCAGCGACCAAATAAAGTTCTGGCCTTTCTTCCCCGACCAGCGACAGCACAGCAGGGGCCTGATCGCTGCTGCCTGTCACACTGGACGATATCGCTAGCGAGGACGCTGCAACGTCACGGATCGCTAGCGATATCGTCTAGTGTGACGGTACCTTTAAGAGGATCTAATCTACAACCTGATTCCACTCCCTCCCCACCCCACTCAAAAAGTATAAAAATTATCTTGGCACTGTAATGTCAATCACAAATCAGAAGTGGAGCTGATATCTGGAGATATGGACACTGACTGACACTGCTGGGTTCTTTTGTTTCAGTGGCCATCATTTTGAATGGGTTGTCCATTATGTCAATATTGATGGTCTATCCATTAGATAGGTTATCAATGTCAGATTGGTGGTCCAACTCCAGCAATCCCCCCCCCCCCCTTCCAACCATTGGTTCTTTGCGTCCAGCCACTGCCGGTGTTAAGGTCTCGGAACCAAACCAGATCAGCTCTAAACACTGGTTAATGGCACTCTTGGGTAAGGCAGTTCAGCCCCTATTGAGGCTGCTGTACCCATGAGCAGTCCCTAAGCCGTGAGCCGAACTGTGATGGTCTGGCTCCGTACACGGTTTACAACTGACCGCCAGCAGAGTTGACAGCAGATGATCGGTGGACGTGTCATGCTCCCACCGATCTGACATTGATGATTTTTCTTAAAGAAAAAAGACTAGTGCAGCATGCTTCTAGTAGAAATGCCGGAATTTGTGATGGCGGCTCTGAACAGTGTGAACCTAGCCTTAGATGGTTTTTGGCATCCAGTGACTGTATATCAAAGACCTTGTCATCTTGCTATAAGCAGAAATTATGTAGAGACGTTTTTATAACCTTCCATGTGTGTTTTGTCTTACCTTGGCCCCTGACTTTTATGATTCTAGGTACATTTTTACTGTTTTTTTTTTCCTCACATGAACATAGCAACTTGCTCTTCTGTGCCTAACCGGTGAAAATCCCCCACAAGTGACCCCATTTTGGAAACTAGATCCCACCGGGAACTGTTGATCTATATATGTGTTGAGCACCTTGAACCCCCAGGTGCATCAAACGTTTAGAACTTTGAGCTGTGAAAATAAAATATTTTCCCCACAAAAATGTTATTTTAGCCCCAATTTTTTTATTTTCACAAAAGTAACAGGAGAAATTGCACCATACAATTTGTTGTGCAATTTCATCGGAGTACACAGAAAACCCATATGTGGGGGAATACTACTTTCTTTTGAGGCACAGTGCAGTGCTCAGAAGGGAAGAGGCGCCATATTGGAGTTCAGATTTTGCTGGAATGGTTTGAGGGTACCATGTCACATTTGGCAGAGGCCCTGACGTGCCAGAACAGCAGAAACTCCCCATATGTGAACGCATTTTACAAATTAAACTAAGACTAGGTTCACATTGCGTTAGTGCAGTCCATTCCATGCATACGTTGAACCGACTACGCTAACGCAAGTGCTGACTTTGGCATAGTGCTAGCGCAGATGGAGCATCTGCTAGCTCCATCTGCGCTAGCAGTGACGGACCGGGAAACTCTGCAGCCCGCGTCTCGGGTCCGTCACTCAATGACGGCACATCTGAACGCAGTGTGAACCTAGCCTAACCCAAGGAATTCATCAAGGGCTGCATTGATCATATTGACACCCCATGTACCTCACAGAATTTGGGGGTTGGGGACAGAGAGCGCAGATTTTCCAAGAATAGTTTGTAGACTCCATATACAGAGCCCCTAATTGCTAGAAGAGCAGAATCCCCCCTCATGTGACTCCAATTTGGAAATTATACTCTTTGGGAATTTATCTACAGATGTAGTGACGATTTTGACTCCATGGATGTTTTCCAGAAACAAGCAGCAATGAATTTTGTAGAGTGAAAATTGCAAACTGCCAATGTAGTGACCAGTACGCTGTAGTGACCAGTACATTTTGCCCAGCTTGTGCTTCTGGAGGCATGCACCAGTAAGGTTACGTTCACATTAGCGTTGCGTCGGGCGCAGCCGCGGCGACGCATGCATCATGCGCCCCTATATTTAACATGGGGGCGCATGGACATGCATTGTCTTGTGTTTTGTGACGCATGCGCCATTTTTGGCGCAAGCGTCAGGACGCAGCAAGTTGCATTTTTTTTGCGTCCAAAATCAAGCCAAAAATGGACGCATGCGTCACAAAACAATGCATTTTTGCATGCGTTTTGCATGCGTTGCCGACGCAACACACAACAACGCAAATGTGAACGTAGCCTAAGGTGGACTCTCATCACTACAGAAATGCCAAACATGTGGATTCTAAATGTGGGTTAGGTACACTCTGGGGCTCAGAAGGGAGGGGGGGGGATTTGGGAGCGCAGAAGTTGCTGAATTTCTTTTGAGAGGCGCAGAGTCATTTTGCTTTTCCAGAGCCTTTGTACTACCAATTATGTGGAAACCCCCTATATTTCCATTAACAGATGACAGACCAGAGTGAGGGTTTGCTTTTTTGTGTGGATTGATTTGAAGATTTTATTGGTGTAACATTTTACATAACGTTTGGGATCACATTTATCCTGTGCTCTACGCTGAGCATTTCCATCTAAATCTCTGAGAGATGTGATTCAGATGAAACCCCTGAGGGATCCAATCGCTATAATGAGGCAGCAGAGTTAGGCTATGTGCACACAATGTGGATTTGCCTGCGGATAAACAGCGGATTGGCCACTGCGGATTCGCAGCAATTACAGTACCATGTAAACCTATGGAAAACCAAATCCGCTGTGCCCATGGTGCGGAAAATACCGCGCGGAAACGCTGCGTTGTATTTTCCGCAGCATGTCAATTCTTTGTGCGGATTCGGCAGTGTTTTACACCTGCTCCTCAATAGGAATCCGCAGGTCAAATCCGCACAAAAAAAGGCAGGAAAACTGCAGTAAATGGCAGTGCGTTTTGCCTGCGGATTTTTCAAAAACGGTGAGGAAAAATCCGCACATGAATCCACAACGTGTTATGCATTATGCACAGTGCGGGGCGGGGATTCCAAAGGTGGCTGGCTGCAATGCCCGCGCAGTCTGCAAGCTTGGCTGGGAAGTCTGACGGCCAGAGCTTACTGCGTCTGCGCAGCACAGCAGTACACTGCGCAGGCGCCGGTTTTGAAACGTACACAGCGCTGAGGGGGCGGCGCCGAAAGTGCAGGAAGATTGGAGTGACGGCAGAGGAGCGGTTAGAGCTGGGGAGTGAGGACCCACCTCCCTGGCTAGAGACAGGAATTGTTGCTAAGTATAAAAACGCTTTATTTGAGGTATACTTGAACCTAAAACTAAAAGAGCCACCTTGTTAGAATGCAGCATTACTGCTGCACAAGGTGGCTCTTTTAGTTTATAACGGCTGGAGGGGGGTGACAGTGGCCCTTTAACTAGTGGGACAGTTTTAGGCTATGTGCACACGTTGCGGATTTTTCTGCGGATCTGCAGCTGTTTTCCTTTCCATGCATTGCACAGTACCATGTAAGGGTATGTGCACACGTCAGGATTTCTTGCAGAAATTTTCCTGACAAAAAACGGACATTTCTGCCAGAAATCCGCATGCGTTTTTTTTTGCGTTTTTTCATATTTTTTTTACGCGTTTTTGGTGCGTTTTTTTGTGCGTTTATTTCCAAATGCATAGAATAGCGGGAAAAACTCAGAAATTCCGCAAAATTAATGAACATGCTGCTTTTTTTTACCGCGATGCGCTTTTTTCACGGAAAAAAAAACACATCATGTGCACAAAACATGCAGACTGCATGCTAAATGATAGGATGCATAATGTTTGAGGTTTTTATAGCGTTTTTATCGTGAAAAAACCTGAACGTGTGCAATACCCTAATTGTATGGAAAACCGAATCAGCAGTGCACATGCTACAGAAAAAAACTGCACGGAAATGCAGCGCTGTATTTTCCGCAGCATGTCAATTCTTGGTGCGGATTCTACAGCAGTTCACACCTGCTCCTTAATAGGAATCCGCAGGTGTAAAACCGCAGGTGGAATCCGCGCAAAAACCGCGGTTAATCCGCAGTGTGGTTTACCTGCTGATTTTGCAAAAACAGTGCGGAAAAATCCGCACACCAATCCGCAACGTGTGCACATAGGTCGGGTGGTTCGGACTGGTCAATACCAAATATGTGTACTTTTTATTGTTTTTGTTTTTTTCTCATAAAAATATTCTTTCTTGTGTACAATATATTTGGATCTTTTATTTGAATTTTTACCATTTAAAAAAAAAAAAATATTTTTTACTTTGTCCCACTATGGGATTTACATTTTTTGCAGGCTGATCGCTCATATACCATGGGGATGCAGCAGAAACCCTATGCTATGCAAACTGCCATCACTACACTGACAGATAAAGGTGCTGGTCATGCACTGCTCATGATCAGCCACTTTCCTAGCTCTGGTGATCCAGATGTTGTCATGACTGACGACGTGTCACCATGACAACGATTGATAAATATTAATTAGGGGTGCTTTTATTGCTGCACATGCTGTTCTTTCAAATTGTAACATGTAAGTTGATAAACAGTGTTTTGGTGTTTCGACCCCGGAAGAAACTCGGGGAGAAACGTGCGTCGAGGTGAGGGGTGACGCCTTACCTATCCTTACTCCTTGGTCCAGTGGTTGATTTGTGCTAAGGTACAGTGCTGTATATACTCAGTATCATTGCATGGAGCCATTTAACCACCTTATAATCTATGTATACCACACTGCTGTGTATAATTTGTGCATTCCCTGTGGTAATGTGGGATGATTTAAGCACCCATCTAATTAGATCTATATGAAGCTACTGTTTCGGTACATCTGTATAGTTTATCTGCATAATACCCCTGCACATCACCCTGACCACTTTAGGTATGCTTCAGCATTTGGGCAACGTGTATTTAACCCATGTATCTTATTGTATTATCCCTATTTAATACCATTGTTGTATATATTCATTTTGGAAGAAATTTATACCCTTATTATAACCCTGCTAATACTGTTATTCACACAATTTTTGGGTGTTTATAATCGCCTTTGATAGGACTAGGATCCCCGCTACTGGACACTTTGCTATATTTTGTTTTTGTGCCATCCTTTTATTTGCATTTTATTGATTTATAATAAAGTTTGGAAAAATATGTTTTAATATCATATATGGTTATTTTCTTTCTGCTGTGTTATTACGTAAGCCCGTATTTGGTTGAATGTTTTATTGTTGTATTACTTTGGACCACTAATTAAAAACTCCTGGGGACATAACTATGGTACATTTCCATTTATTTCTGAAAATATTGTACAGTCTATGAAAAAATGAAGGGGTGCCAATAATGGCGAATAGGTGACCCTATATTGAATGGGGCCATTTACATTTCTGTTTTTTCACGGATCTTGACCTGGGAAAAAAAAAGAATAATAATCACGGAAATGTGTATGTGTTTGAGTCTTACATCAAAATCATCCATTCTTTATGGGTCCATGAAAATTATGATCAGCACTCTGATGCCATACATATGCTGTCTGTTTTTTAACATTGGAATGAGAACATCGCTTTAAAAAAAACCAAAAAAAAAAAAAAAAACCTGACAGATGAAAACTGGACCGTGTTTTCTGTAGTAACAATATCGGTAATGTCCGAATGACGCCTAAAATGCAGTGCAGCTGCAAATATTTGTACGGCTGGCTGCAGATGAGCATTCATTTTCATATGGTTTTCATCCATGTGCCAACCATGTGTCCATTTTTTGTATCCGCATGTGGTCTGTTTTCTTGCATCTGGATTAAAAAATGTACATGATCAAATGCAGTTTCTTAGGATGTCAGATGTCCGCGTGACCCCGCAGCTGTGACTGTGACCCGCAGGCATTGGCTGATGAGACTACTGCTCTCATCGGGCTACGTGTGCTGTCACTGATAACATCAGGATCGTCGTGGGACATTATGGATTATCTTCTTGGTGGATAGGTGAGGAATATTGTGGTTTTATTATTTCATTTTTGTTGCAGACGGCGTCTGTGGATTAGGCGTTCGGTAAGTATGGTTTAATGAAGATTATTAAAGGAGTCTGTGTCATTATTTCAAATAAAGGACATTATTCTGGGTGTCTGTGGTTTTATACAATATCACTGTGGGGTTAGTAATGGATAGGTGTCATATAGACGCCTCTCCATTACTAACCTGTGGGCTTGATGTCACCTGACAATACAAAGGTTTTTTTGGGGCTGCTGAGAGCTGATGTTTTTAGTCTGTGTGGGGCCAGTATCCATGGCCCCTTCCTAGGCTATTAAGAACAGCTCGCAGTTGTCTATCTAGCCTTTGCTGGTTAGATTTTATAGGGGGACCCTATGTCAGTTTTTTTTTCTGTGGTCCCCCTGTAAACTAGCCAGTAAAGTCTAAGCAAACAGCTGTCAGCTGATATTAATAGCCCAGGAACCTTTATGGCTGTTGGCTCCTTCCCAGAATGTTAACAGCCCTCAGCCGTCGGCTTTCCCTCTGCTGGTTATTAAAAATACGCAGGAGCCCACACAAATTTTTTTCTTCTTTAAAATTAACATTTCCTGTCTGGTGACAGCCTATGTACATTCGTTCTGTAAATGCTCCTACATAGCTGGTGACTGTGTGTGTGTGATTGTGTTTACTTACCAACTTAGTAAGGCCAGGTTCATACTGCGTTAAAGCAGCCCGTTCAACGCATAGCATTGACGGGCTGCGTTAACGCTATAGCATACACGCCATCACGTTATGCTATACCGCTAGCGCAGATGATTCATCTGTGCTAGTGGTGACGGAGCCTCAGGGTATGTGCACACGTTGCGGATTTTGCTGCGGATTCGCAGCAGTTTTCCCTGAGTTTACAGTACCATGTACACCTATGAAAAGCAAAATCTGCAGTGCACATGCTGCGGAAAAAAACGTGCGGAAACGTAGCGTTGTTTATTCCGCAGCATGTCAATTCTTTGTGCGGATTCTGCAGCAGTTTACACCTGCTCCATATTAGGAATCCGCAGGTGTAAAACCGCAGGTGGAATCCGCAAAAAAATCGTGGTAAATCTGCCGTAATTCCGCAGTGTGGATTACCTGCGGATTTACCAAAATCAGTCCTGAAAAATCCGCATCACTTTCCGCAACCTGTGCACGTGGCCTTAGACGCTGCAGCCTGCGTCCGAGGCTCCGTCACTGAATGACAGCACCATCGCTAGTGCATGCCGATTTATGGCATGCGTTGGCGATGCACTTGATAATAGGGGTTAATGGCCATAACGCAGTGTGACCCCAGCCTAATGAGGGTGTTGGGTTGAAACCTTTTCATTACCAAGCCTAGGGCTTGGTGTCCGTGACAGCTGCTGACACCAAGCCCTAATCCCTTTACCCTGATGATACTGCATCCGCATGAAAAAGGTGGTGTTGAACCAAGAAATTACATAACAAAATTTCTTTTTTTAAAAAAAAAATATCTTTATCTCAAAACGCATACAAAAATGCGTTTTTTTTTTTTTATTTTTCCTGCCAAGAGCTGAGTATTTGCTTGCAGAAATTTCTGCAACGTGCGCACATAGCCTTACAGTAGCCCATTGCCTACTGTTAGGGATTAAAGTGGGAACATGCCAAGCGTGGAAAGATTTCCTCCTGGATATGAAACCTAAGAAAGAAAAAAACATTCTGTATAATTACGTATTAATTTTTTTTTTTACTTCCCCCTAAATGAACTACAGCCTTGCTGTGTCAAAGGTTGGCCAACAGGAAAGAATTTCACCCGCCTCTTCCAGAAGGAAATGGGGTTACATTTTGCTTTATCATTCTGTGTAGCAAACATGTTGTTCTTGGGCTTCTCCACTCCCATCCCCCTCCCAACACTCCTGCCATCCACCCACACATTCATTCCCTCCCTACTTATGTAAAGTCCATTCTCTATCCTTTCCTTTCATCTGGTCACATCTTTCTCCTAATGCACTGGACGCACACGTGTCTCTTCTGTACATTATATTATTGTGTGTGTGCGTGTATGTGCATATAGGGTTATCTGGCTTAGAACTTTGGCTTTATTTTATTTAATACAAAAATCATTTTATGTGTATACTAGATGGCAGCCCGATTCTAAAGAATCGGGAGTCTAGAATCCATATATACTTTATTTATTCAAATGTAAGAATAATACAATTAATAAATAATAGTAAGAAAGAACAAAAATAATAGGCAGTATATGGAGAAAACACCAAACAAAAGTTCAAAATTGGTGTGAAAATGTCACTGAACCACTTCACAACTAAATATATATAGTTTTGGTAAATGGTATTATCATTTTTTTGACGAAATTCGGCAGGAGCTTGAAGAGCAACGTCACTGGGCCCGCCTCCACGCAGTAGAAACTTGCTGTGAGGTAAAAATTCAAAAATCACACCAAAATGGCGGGCGGAGTGTGTCACAGTACGGCACGTTTCTGATTGGTCGCTCGCAGCAGGCGGCAACCAATCAGACACTGGACACTGTTGACGTCACTTATCTCCGGACATTAGCTCCGGACATTAGCTCCGGACAAAGCCACGGAAGTTGGCACAAATTGCAGGAAGTAGTATTCTAGGCAATTATATATTATATATCTATATCTATATATATATCTATATCTATATAGATATAGATATATATATATATCATATTTTTTTTTTATTATATATAATATATAATGCACCAAATAACCCCCAGGTCTGAACCAGGATCTGAGGTAGTGTTGCCATGCGGCTGGCCTCACACGTGCAAAACATGTACAATCTGCAGCATCTTCTGCAGCATGGCAACTTATTTTGCTGAAAGACACTGATCTGATGCAGATTTTACCCACTCATCTGCAGATTAAACCACTATTTTTTGGATCTTGCTAGGATATAATTCGATTAAACTGCTGGCCTAGAATCATTTTTTTTTGCTATTTTGTTGTTTTTGCAATAGAAAATGGAATAAGAACTCCTGAATAAGTGCCGAAAATCTGTGCAGAAGTGGTGTAGAGGCCAGCGAGCCACATAAACCCTGGAATTGCATACAGAATATCCTTTGTGTAATACAGAGGCAGAGATTTCCTCAAATCGAATCCACGGGCAGTGGAGAAAAATTAGCAAAGTGTATTGACCAGTGCTTCAGTTTCTAAATGCAAATGCCGCTTCAATTTTGCAATGAACACTGGAATTTGCATTGGAAAGATCCCGAAACATACTCTAAGGACCCAGTCAGACGGCCATATAAATCGGCCAAGATTGGAACGCAGTGCACGGATTGGCTGGCAGCTCTCCAGCTCAGTTTGGGAGAGACGCCGACTGTTCCATACGCTTTGTTTTACTCCTGGCGATTTATATGGCTGGCCAACTGCTTCCTTAAAGTGAGAGATTGGCTCCAAAGTGAGACCCTCCTGTTCCCTCATCCCAAGGCTGGGATGGCAGTTTTGGTAGAAATGACTATTTGCTGATATGACTGTTGCACATGCGTTTGTTTTTTTCCCCCTGACTTGAAGGCTTTGTTCACATGCAGCGTTTTTATCTGCAGCCAAAACCCGCTCTCTCTTGGCAATAAAATTAGCTGCCTTCCTATATTATTTTTGGGGTTTGGATTACATGTGCGTTTTTGTCTACAGTACATGTTTAATAAAGTTTTGTTTTTTTTTTCACGAAAAATGCCGCTAAAACGTTTGTTGCATCTCTGTTCCACACAATGATAAGTAAAGCATTCTATTTACAAAGGGGTCCAATTGTGATGTAGATGATATCATATGTAACTTGATGTCCATAGTTAAACATGCAATTTAATGTACATGTCCACTTAGAATTTCATTCAGTTTTGTTAAATTTAAAGGTTTGATCAGTGCAAAATATGGCTAGGGCTACATGCCAACTGGTGAGTACGGTCACATTGCGACCAACAGAACTAATCCGAAATCCAAACCTTCTGGATTTTAGCAGGGCCAGATGCGTTTTTATAGCAGCACAAAATTGCTGTGTCCCCAGTATAAATTTCGAGGCTCAACTCTTTTATGTATTTTTTTTCTTCCTTAAATTGAAGTACTCTTTCTGTAGATCAGCCGCATTGAGTTGGAGACTGTCTGCAGGGAAGTGCCGTGGCAGATTTCTAGTTTGGCATGCACACTGTTCTGGATGCTGCGAGACCGATCACACAATGCTATTGATATGCTGGTCAGATGCCTGCACACGTAAATGCAGCCACCCGCCCCTTCCGGGAGAGAAATTATGCCAAAGTGATCTAATTAATATGGAATTGCCTGGATTTGTATTTTGTCCATGACAGCGGATCCTAGACAGCCTGTTGCTATGTGGAAATGCTGCAGTCTGGTGATTTGTAAATACTATCCTTGTCAGAGTTTAAGGGAACCAGTTACGTGAAGAAAAAAAAAACGCTATTGACCTGCAGATACGGGGTTAATCTGCAGGTTAATAGCCTAGTCTGAGCCTAGTCCTCCTGGTAGTGTTTAGTCTTCAGTCATGGAGGCGGCACCGATGCAGGTTCAGTCACCAGTCTGCGAATAGAGAGCAGCGGCTGTAACCACGCCCCCGGCACTGACTGACAGCAGCACAGGATTAGTCGGCTGTCAGTCAGTACCGGGGGCGTGGTTACAGCTGACACTCTATATACACAGAGCGGTAACTGAACCCGAATCGGCGTCGCCACATGACTGAAACCCAAACAACGCCTTGAGGAATAAAGTTATTTTCCTCCTAACGGCAAGGGTCTAAGTGTGGGCGCAGAGAGTTTTTTTTCACGTGACAGGTTATCTTTAAGCTGTAATGGAAATGGTACATTTCTACAGTGTGATGATCAGGTCCAGGAATGGTGTTAATAGTGGCTCATCATTAAAGGGAATCTGTCAGTAGGATTGACCCTTTAAAAAGTGATTGTCCTAGTAGCGGACAACCTCTTTAAAACGAAATGTTCGGCCTTGATAAAATAATAAAGCCTATACTCCTCTCCCGTGTCGGCGCCGTTCCCGAGGTGTCAGCACTCAGTCTCCTTGGGCCTGTGATGCAGTGTTGACATGTGACGATGGCGCCTAATCAGCGCTGGCGTCCCAATCTCCACCTTTGGACAAAGTGAATATGAAAAGGAAGACAGGGCTGCAGCTCATCCTGGACTAGCTCTCCATGTTTAGTTTGTCCAAAGGCAGTGATGCCAGTGCTGATTGGGCATCGGGCATCACATGTCATCCCACCGCATCACAGCCCTGGGATCGCGAGTGCCGACACTGCTGGAAAGGAGCCAGCGCTGGAGGGGAGTATGGGCTTTGTTATTTTATTGGGGCCGAACAGAAGGGGTTGTCGTATTAGTGGACAACACCTATAATCCGGCTATATGGGCATGTAGGTCATAGGAAGCTGAACGGAATGATACCTTCATACCTGCAATCCAATGTCTTATTCCAGAAATATCCATGTTTGTCTTGTATTAATGAGCTGTTCAGGACTATGGGCTGGACACTGATCTGCAGGAGAATCTGCCCCCAGAGCTTCCTTTACATGAATGGCAGTGTTGCCAGTGTGAGATCTGTAGATTAGATTCAGTTGCTACATGTCTCACACAGGTAACTCCCCCCTTTAGTTTAAAATAAGCTTTGGAGGCAGATTCTCATGCAAATCAGTGTCTTGCTATGATTCTCTTTAAGGCTACGTTCACATTAGCGTTCCGCTAATGTGCGTCGCTGTTGCGTCGGCGACGCAGCGGCGACGCGCCCCTATGTTTAACATGGGGGACGCGTGCGTTTTTTTTGTTGCGTTTTCCGACACGTGCGTCGTTTTCGACGCTAGCGTCGGACGCAAGAAAATGCAACAAGTTGCATTTTTCGTGCGTCCGATTTTCGTCAAAAGACGACGCACGCGTCGCAAAACGCAGCGTTTTTGCGTGCGTTTGCGCGCGTTTTTTGGTGCGTCGTGCGTTGCGTCACCGTTGCGTCGCCGACGCACCGGCGCGCAACGCTAATGTGAACGTAGCCTTAGAGCTATCTCACACCACCGTATACGTTGGCCGAGTGCTATCCTATCTGACCAATGTTATTCAGTGGGGCAGTGCTAATAGACAACTTTTTTTCACTGACAATCTGCCTGTGAAAGAAATCAAAGCATGCTGCAATTTCACTTTGAAATCAGATGCCACTCGCCAATTCAAGTCTAAAGGAATGTGGAAAACCGTCTGCACCCAGATGACATTTGAGTACAGTCCAATTTTCTCACAGAATGGAGAAGATGGAGAAATTTTGTTCTCCATCTTCTCATCCGAGAGCATACGATTACGCTATACTGACACTCAGCTCAAACTCTGATTAGAGTGTCATTTACATACTCTGCCCGAATTTCATGGAAGAGAGTCTACAGTCTGATCATCGCCTAAGAGACCTTGTGTGTATGTGGAGTTACTGCGTACTTCTGACAACCTGACAGTCTTCCACAAAGGTGAAAAATGGCATAAATCAGATTCAGCCTACATTGGCAGATAGATCATTGAGTAAGGGCCCATTGACACTGCGCTTTGTCTTTCATTCAGTGACCCAGTGAGGCTTACATCTGAACCCACAACAAAACAGGATTTGGACGTATGCGCTGACGGAGCCATAGACTAATGGTGCCAGCAGAGTGCACCTGCGCGGTTACGTGGGCCATGTCTGCCCACCTATCGGCAGTGTCTGCATTGATCTTCTGCGCAGGTGCGGTGAGTCACTGTGCAGTAGCAGAGACTTGCCTGCGGGTGCATTGGGCATGTGCGGGATTACCACTATAATGAGGTCAGGAGGCAGGTATTTCTTCCAGGCACCGCACGCCCAGGAGCCTGGAAAAAGTCATTAGCATATAACATTATAACTGCATTTCTGGAGATCTACACCGCAGCTATGTAGCACACAGGTAAGACTGGTTTAACCATTTTATTACCTGTATGCCCATAGTAATAGATGAAAACCTCCCGGGGGGTAACAGATTCCCTTTTTAAAATTAAAATAAAAACTCATATCAAGTTGGAGAAACCTGGGTGTTTCTTCAGATGAGACGAATCAAGTATCTGTATTTCTTGTACCGCAAAACCCGTAATTTAGGGAATTATTAGAAGACCACACATTGTATATTTGCTTGTATAGTAATTGTGGTGAGGGCGGAATTGGAATTTTACTTAAGGCTACTTTCACACTAGCATCGTACTCGGCCCGTCGCAGTGCATCGTACCGACGCTAGCAGTGAATGCGCCGCACAACGGGGGCAGCGGATGCATTTTTCCGTTATATGTAACGTTTTTTTGCAGCCGACGGTCCGCCACAACACAGCGCAACCGTCGCATGACGGTTGCCACGTGTGGCAAAGCGTCGCAATGCGACGCTAATGCAAGTCAATGGAGAAAAAACGCATTTTGCAAGCACTTTTGCAGGATGCGTTTTTCAACAAAACGACGCATAGCGACGTGCAGTGCACGACGCTAATGTGAAAGTAGCCTAAGAGAACAAGGGGTCCCAGTTTCTGTTCAGTGAGGTGAGTGCCGGTGTACAGCACTCAGTATAGAAATGAATGGGAGCACCGGAAAAAGCCGAATGCTCTAATGTCCATATTGATAGGATAAAGGACTGTTTATAATAAATTGTTGTATTTATTTTTTAACCATTGTGAAAAAAATCCTCCTGCGTATACCATTGTGCTTCTGTGCCACGGTGTCTTTGTGTTTGGAGGAACGCTGTGTACTTGTGCACTTTCCTTGTTAGAACAAATAAACCAGTAGAAATGTACACAGTGACGCTGAGTGCCAGGCACATCTGAAGGGCGGCCTTATGTTCCTAAACATTTCACTTCTGTATTGACTGCTGGTTTTAAATTTTGGGCTTATGTGTAAGGCGTGCAGGCATTCCATGTGCTGGTGTCTTCCATGTATGGTGCATGTGCTGGAGCCTTCCATGTATGGTGCATGTGCTGGTGCCTTCCATGTATGGTGCATGTGCTGGTGCCTTCCATGTATGGTCCATGTGCTGGTGCCTTCCATGTATGGTCCATGTGCTGGTGCCTTCCATGTATGGTCCATGTGCTGGTGCCTTCCATGTATGGTGCATGTGCTGGTGCCTTCCATGTATGGTGCATGTGCTGGTGCCTTCCATGTATGGTCCATGTGCTGGTGCCTTCCATGTATGGTCCATGTGCTGGTGCCTTCCATGTATGGTCCATGTGCTGGTGCCTTCCATGTATGGTGCATGTGCTGGAGCCTTCCATGTATGGTGCATGTGCTGGTGCCTTCCATGTATGGTCCATGTGCTGGAGCCTTCCATGTATGGTGCATGTGCTGGTGCCTTCCATGTATGGTGCATGTGCTGGTGCCTTCCATGTATGGTCCATGTGCTGGTGCCTTCCATGTATGGTCCATGTGCTGGTGCCTTCCATGTATGGTCCATGTGCTGGTGCCTTCCATGTATGGTGCATGTGCTGGTGCCTTCCATGTATGGTGCATGTGCTGGTGCCTTCTATGTATGGTGCATGTGCTGGAGCCTTCCATGTTTGGTGCATGTGCTGGTGCCTCCCATGTATGGTGCATGTGCTGGTGCCTTCCATGTATGGTGCATGTGCTGGAGCCTTCCATGTTTGGTGCCTTCCATGTATGGTGCATGTGCTGGTGCCTTCCATGTATGGTCCATGTGCTGGAGCCTTCCATGTTTGGTGCCTTCCATGTATGGTGCATGTGCTGGTGCCTTCCATGTATGGTGCATGTGCTGGTGCCTTCCATGTATGGTGCATGTGCTGGAGCCTTCCATGTTTGGTGCCTGTGCTGGTGCCTCCCATGTATGGTGCATGTGCTGGTGCCTTCCATGTATGGTGCATGTGCTGGAGCCTTCCATGTTTGGTGCCTTCCATGTATGGTGCATGTGCTGGTGCCTTCCATGTATGGTGCATGTGCTGGAGCCTTCCATGTATGGTGCCTTCCATGTATGGTGCATGTGCTGGTGCCTTCCATGTATGGTGCCTTCCATGTATGGTCCATGTGCTGGTGCCTTCCATGTATGGTGCATGTGCTGGTGCCTTCCATGTATGGTGCATGTGCTGGTGCCTTCCATGTATGATGCGTGTGCTGGAGCCTTCCATGTATGGTGCCTTCCATGTATGGTGCCTTCCATGTATGGTCCATGTGCTGGTGCCCTCAATGTATGGTGCATGTGCTGGTGCCTTCCATGTATGGTGCATGTGCTGGTGCCTTCCATGTATGGTGCATATGCTGGTGCCTTCCATGTATGGTGCATGTGCTGGTGCCTTCCATGTATGGTGCGTGTGCTGGAGCCTTCCATGTGCTGGTGCCTTCCATGTATGGTCCATGTGCTGGTGCCTTCCATGTATGGTGCATGTGCTGGTGCCTTCCATGTATGATGCGTGTGCTGGAGCCTTCCATGTATGGTGCCTTCCATGTATGGTGCCTTCCATGTATGGTCCATGTGCTGGTGCCCTCAATGTATGGTGCATGTGCTGGTGCCTTCCATGTATGGTGCATGTGCTGGTGCCTTCCATGTATGGTGCATATGCTGGTGCCTTCCATGTATGGTGCATGTGCTGGTGCCTTCCATGTATGGTGCGTGTGCTGGAGCCTTCCATGTGCTGGTGCCTTCCATGTATGGTCCATGTGCTGGTGCCTTCCATGTATGGTGCATGTGCTGGTGCCTTCCATGTATGGTGCCTTCCATGTATGGTGCATGTGCTGGTGCCTTCCCTGTATGGTGCATGTGCTGGTGCCTTCCATGTATGGTGCATGTGCTGGTGCCTTCCATGTATGG
Source organism: Ranitomeya imitator (assembly GCF_032444005.1). Lineage (NCBI taxonomy): Eukaryota > Metazoa > Chordata > Amphibia > Anura > Dendrobatidae > Ranitomeya > Ranitomeya imitator. The sequence goes on along the minus strand of NC_091282.1, from coordinate 808,432,881 downwards.
TCCATGTGCTGGTGCCTTCCATGTATGGTGCATGTGCTGGTGCCTTCCATGTATGGTGCGTGTGCTGGAGCCTTCCATGTGCTGGTGCCTTCCATGTATGGTCCATGTGCTGGTGCCTTCCATGTATGGTGCATGTGCTGGTGCCTTCCATGTATGGTGCCTTCCATGTATGGTGCATGTGCTGGTGCCTTCCCTGTATGGTGCATGTGCTGGTGCCTTCCATGTATGGTGCATGTGCTGGTGCCTTCCATGTATGGTGCATATGCTGGTGCCTTCCATGTATGGTGTATGTGCTATGTGCTGGTGCCTTCCATGTATGGTGCCTTCCATGAATGGTCCATGTGCTGGTGCCTTCCATGTATGGTCCATGTGCTGGTGCCCTCCATGTATGGTGCATGTGCTGGTGCCTTCCATGTATGGTGCATGTGCTGGTGCCTTCCATGTATGGTGCCTTCCATGAATGGTCCATGTGCTGGTGCCTTCCATGTATGGTGCATGTGCTGGTGCCTTCCATGTATGGTGCATGTGCTGGTGCCTTCCATGTATGGTGCATGTGCTGGTGCCTTCCATGTATGGTGCATATGCTGGTGCCTTCCATGTATGGTGCATGTGCTGGTGCCTTCCATGTATGGTGCCTTCCATGTATGGTGCATGTGCTGGTGCCTTCCCTGTATGGTGCATGTGCTGGTGCCTTCCATGTATGGTGCATGTGCTGGTGCCTTCCATGTATGGTGCATGTGCTGGTGCCTTCCATGTATGGTGCCTTCCACGAATGGTCCATGTGCTGGTGCCTTACATGTATGGTCCATGTGCTGGTGCCTTCCATGTATGGTCCATATGCTGGTGCCTTCCATGTATGGTGCATGTGCTGGTGCCTTCCATGTATGGTCCATGTGCTGGTGCCTTCCATGTATGGTCCATATGCTGGTGCCTTCCATGTATGGTCCATGTGCTGGTGCCTTCCATGTATGGTGCATGTGCTGGTGCCTTCCATGTATGGTGCATGTGCTGGTGCCTTCCATGTATGGTGCCTGCATTTGGAATCGGAAGCCATGTACCTACAGTTATGGAGAAAGTCTCAGTAATATGGCATGCAGTGGTGTATGCCATGATTTATTGTCTTAGTGGAAAACTCAAGTTAAAAATGTGCATTTGTGCCCATTTGGAGATGCACCAATTTACAGTGTGTGCCCATAGCTGTAATACATGTGGCTGAGTGCCTATGGATATGAGTTATAAAAATTACAAAGCGATACACTTCTTATTTTCTTAACTGATTCTTGAGATACACATACATACATGTGCACGTTTTAATTTTATTGTTTATAGGGGTATGGCCAGACAGGGCTGTACTGCCGTAGATTTGTTATGTGGCTTTTGCATACCTTGAGCCCCAAGCAGTTTACAGTAGAAAACACTGGATCGAATTTTTAAAACCCAGTTTTAATGTAAAAGGCTTTGATAATTCCGTGTGTGTTTGACAATATAAGTGTGAACGTGCATTTATGGGAACACTATTTGTTACGGCCCATTTAGATGGGCCAATGTGAGACAAGTGCTCGTAGGAATGATTGTTCCCAACTATCGGCCCTTAACAGGCCAGCAATCACACTACATATGAGCAGAACTCCCATTTGTTGGATGCAATGAGTTCCAAACTGGCTTAGGAAAAATCACTGTTTGCAGCACATTCTCCTGTGTAAGGTGTGCTGTCAATATATCATAACATTTTGTGGAGACAGAATAATCCACATTCACAATGTTAGCCTGTGTAAGCGGACCATTAGAGGACTACCAGTAGGCTTAAATGTGGCAAATTGGCATTTGTTTAATGGCCTGGTCTGCGCCATGTAAAAAGCATTTTATGTTCTGTAAAATCTGTAATATGAGTCTCCGCTACTGGAAAAAGGTGCCCTTGAATTTGTTTGTGGTTTTTTGTTTGTTTTTAAACCTATTTTAATTTATGTTCCCCAACAAGGTTGGCATAATTCGTGGTGGGGAATAGACGCTGGCTGCGCTACCACATTATACAATAAGCTGTTAAGTAGCTTATAAAGGCATCACATATAAAGGGGACTAGTAAAATTGGCTCATTCCAACATACTAACCCTACATAGATACTTTTTGTATTTTGCTTTTTTTTCACTTTTGAAGCTATCCAAATTCCAATAAATGTTCCACTCCACTCGTTGCTTCTCTCACGTTAAAGGGATTGTTCACTACTCAGACAACCCCAGCTTAGTCCCTATGTTCCCCCCTGTAAAATAATAACACTTCTACTCACCTTTGGCCCGTCCTTGTTCCAGCTGTGTCTGCACTGGTGCTCCCGGGGATTGCATGGCATTGTCATGTGATCCCTGCGGTCTCTTTGCGTTGGCAGCCCTCTCCTCTTCTAAGGACAAATCACACATCAGGAGGAAATTGGAGAGAAGCCACCGCTCACACTCCTGGTGTCTGACTTTGTCCGAAGAAGGAAATTGCTGATTGGCCATGGCCACAAGGAAATAACAATGTCACGCCATCTGCGGGGAGCAAGTGTCACCACCACTGGGATGGCACTGGCACCAGAGGGGAGTACAGGTGTTATTTTTTTCTGGGAGGAAACATGAGGATTGAGAATGAGTAGTGGACACTATTTGTGTCATTTACTGTGATCAGGAGTCAAAGGTTACAGTTGTGTGTATTACTCATTCCCACCGTTCTTACATTGTTTTTTGGAAATTTTTACGATGTACATTTAGTGGTAAAAATGACCATGCAATATGATTCTGCTTATCAGTACGATTACGTTGGTGTGAAACATGTCCAGTTTTTTTTTAATTATTTTAGCGGTGAAACAAAAATCTGGGAAAATGGCGACAACTATGAAGTTTGCCAAAACATTTTTTAAGACTGTAACATTTTTATTTTTCGCCCGATGGAGCTGTATGATAGCTTATTTTTTGCAGGGCGTGACAACGTTTTTATTAGTGCCATTTTGGGACAGATGTGAATTTTTGATTGCTTGTTACAGTATTTTTTGTGGAATTGTGGCAACCAAAAAACCCGTAATTTACGGTGTTTACTGATTTGATTAATCATTTTATATTTTGATCTGATGTATTTTTTAATATCCTTATTTTCACTGGGGAAGGGGGTGGGGGTGGGGGGGAGTGAGGTGATTTGAACTTGTATTTTTTTTTTTTAACCTTTTACTGATTGTTAGCGCTCATGCGATCGCTTGTGCTGTATGCAGTGATGCTTCAGCAGCGCTGCATACAGCAGAAATCTCAGTCTCCTATTGCAGCCCATCCACAGGCAGGGATTCAAAGGAGTTCTGTATTGACAAGCACGGGGTCGTCATCTGACCCCAGGCTGTCATGACAACCCATCGGCGACTCGCGATCACATCATGGGTGCTACAATGGGCGGAAGTTAAATGCTGCTGTCAGAGATTGACAGCAGCAGTTAACAAGTTAGCGGCAGATCCTGGCTGTAATACACAGCCATCCTCTGCCTGGTATGGGGCAGGCTTCCGATATGTGGTGTATATATACGCCGCATGTCGTGAATGGGTTAAGGAGGATCTGTCACCAGTGCAAAAATGGCAAGTTTTTTGTTTTACTTTAGGCGTGCTGCTCATGAGTTTTCCCACTATGCTTTTTTTTTTTTTTTTTTTTTTTTAAATCCACCATACGGTTCCAGGGAAATAAGCCTTGTTTGCTTGGCTGACTGGATCCTCTGCGGGTCTTCCTTCAGCCTGCTTTGCATTGTTAATCTTTTAGTAGTGGTCATGAATTTATTAACATAATATGTAAAATTTTACAAGTCATATGCTCCAAAATGTGGATCTTCTGTAATTCATATTCTGTGTAAATTCTGCAAACTGGTGACGGTAGAGGGCTAGGAAGAGGTTAAGAAAAAAAAAAAAGCCGAGTGGTAACCTCCACTGCACAAGGAATCCCCATATGGTCCTCCTCGCCTCTTCTTACCGTTGCGTGCTGGAAACCCCGACATCTTCCTTCTGGGCTGGGACGTTCAGCCCCGTTAGGCTTTGGATATGCCTGCGCTTGTTTTGGCTGGAGTCCCTGCCTATAGTGTGTCATAAGGTCATGGCGCATGTCATGACATCACTTGACTGTAAGGCTACATCCCCACGGTCAGTAATCGGCAGCACTTTGGACGCAGCACATGTTCGCTCCGTCCAAAGCTGCCGGCTTTTGAACACAGGTGAATCCGCATGTGTTCATTGAACCATGCAGAACCACCTCGCCCAATACATTGTATGGGTGATATTTGTCTTACGGAGACTAAGCGTCTCCGCAAGATAATTGGACATACTGCGGTCTGGAAAGACGCACTGCGTGTCCATTTCCGCGGGTGTCTGTGCACGCATAGTGGAGATGGGATTTCTTGAAATCCTATCCACTATGCTGTTACATCTGGACGCTGCAGGTTGGACGCCGCGGATGTACTCCACGTCCAACCCGCAGCCTTTACTGACCATGGGAACATACTCTAAGTCACAATCTGGAGTTTGTGACTAGGTACGGGACGTCTCTCTGCATGATTTTTATTAGATTGTCACGATGTTGAGTGAATCAGTGTCTTGTATTCGACAAATCAACTGGTTTTATGACTCACCTGGCCATACTCTGATGGACTACTAACGGCTTTAGCTGCTGACCTAAAATCCCACTGCAAGTGTAGACCATGCTGGATATAGTGGAAAACGCTGATGGGGTCGTGATTAGTAACATAGGGTGTGCTTCTGTGGTATCATACAGCATTTGAAGAGCTGTAATTGCTGTCAATTCTGTAAATAGTTTCACTGTCAAAATCTTTCTGTAGGGTATCCTGGTTAGAGGAAGTGACTTGCCATGCCTCACACCTACCAGTACCCACTTGGCACCCCAGGTTGCAGTTAGTCTCCAACAATTGTGACGACTTTGGTTTAGCCAACATGAGGACATTAGCCAGCATGAGGACATTAGCCAGCATGAGGACATTGGCCTACATGAGGACATTGGCCTGCATGAGGACATTAGCCAGCATGAGGACATTGGCCAGCATGAGGACATTGGCCAGCATGAGGACATTGGCCAGCATGAGGACATTGGCCAGCATGAGGACATTGGCCAGCATGAGGACATTGGCCAGCATGAGGACATTGGCCAGCATGAGGACATTGGCCAGCATGAGGACATTAGCCAGCATGAGGACATTGGCCAGCATGAGGACATTAGCCAGCATGAGGACATTGGCCAGCATGAGGACATTGGCCAGCATGAGGACATTGGCCAGCATGAGGACATTGGCCAGCATGAGGACATTGGCCTGCATGGGGACATTGGCCTGCATGGGGACATTGGCCTGCATGGGGACATTGGCCTGCATGGGGACATACGCACAGTTTAAGTTAGGCTAAATGTGGTCCAGTAACAAGCACCTTCGAAAAAAGTGTAGTGTTGCAATCCTGGTTTACAAAATAAATAATCTATTTCACAGAAAACAGGTAATCTTCATGATGAAAGTGTGCAGTGGTCACTGAGTGAACACGGAGGTAGAATGAGGTGAGCTGTGTACATCTAAGCTGTCAGCCAAACTATAGTTTGACTAACCACTAATCCTCCCTAAATATGTATCCTCAGCTCTATCAAGTGTGTGTGTGTGTGTGTGTGTGTGTGTTTTTTTTTTTGTGCAAAGGGAACACTGGAAACTGACATACACATTAGATAGGTGTCAGCCGACAATCATTCATCTGACTGTCCATCACCATCGATCTGGGGCTCCATCCAAGATCTCACCTCCTGGGGTATCTTTGATCATGAGGAAGGTGAGAGATCAGCCTAAAACTACACGGGGGGGGGGGGAGGGGGGGGGGAACTTGTTAATGATCTCAAGGCAGCTGGGACTACAGTCACCAAGAAAATCATTGGTAACACATTATGCCATAAAGGTTTAAAATCCTGCCGTGCCCGCAACGTCCCCCTGCTCAAGAAGGCACATGTGCAGGTCTGTCTAAAGTTTTCCAATGAACAACTGGATGATTCTGAGTGATTGGGAGAAGGTGCTGTGGTCAGATGAGACAAAAATTGAGCTCTTTGGCATTAACTCAACTCGCCGTGTTTGGAGGAAGAGAAATGTTGCCTATGACCCAACGTACACCGTCCCCACTGTCAAACATGGAGGTGGAACCATTATGTTTTGGGGGTGTTTCTCTGCTAAGAGCACAGGACTACTTCACCACATCAGTGGGAGAATGGATGAAGCCATGTACCATAAAATCCTGAGTGACAACCTCCTTCCCTCTGCCAAAATGACCCAAAACATGCAGCCAGGTCAACAAAGTAGCTTTGTAGATCTTAATCCCATAGAAAACTTATGGAGGGAGTTGAAGCTCCGAGTTGCCATGTGGCAGCCTCAATCTTAATGATTTAGAGATGATCTGCAAAGGGGAGTGGACCAAAATTCCTCCTGACATGTGCGCAAACCTCATCATCACCTATAAAAAACGTCTGACTGCTGTGCTTGCCAACAAGGGTTTTGCCACCAATTATTAAGTCTTGTTTGCTAGAGGGATCAAATACTTATTTCTCACTGCAAAATGCAAATACATTTATATAATTTATACAATGTGATTTTCTGGATTTTATTTTTGATATTCTATCTCTCAATGTTAAAATTAAACCTACCCTTAAAATTATAGACTGTTCATGACGTTGTCAGTGGGCAAACGTACAAAATCTGCAAGGGATCAAATACTTAGTTCCCCCACTGTATGTAAAGTGCTGCGGAATAAGATAGTGCTATATAAGCAAAGCATAATAAATATATAATTGAATTACAACTGCCCAATCTTTGTTGGCCCCCACATGCCAAAAATGATGGGTTTAGCTGAACATTATCTAATGTGCATAGGTGTTTTGACTGCCGAAGCACATTCACACTGATAATGTACAAACCAGGAAGGCATAAATGGCTGAACCTGACAGGTCCCTGTTCGCACTAGGAAATGCCCTTCTCTGACTCTAGTTTGTCCCTGCCTGACCGCGGAGGTTGGCACCCTAAGGTAACACCATGGCGCCTCCACTCGACGGCGGCTTACCCAGAATGTCCTTAGCAACTCTTAGGACTGCTAGGGTAGCTGAAAAGGAATTGCATATGAAAACTGCAACCATCATAAATTATCATAAAGATTAAGGGGTCGTTTTCCCAAGTTTGTAAGTGTACTACATAGCCATAATTTATCATGGAGAAATCTGCAGGCAGACACCAAAGGACTTAAGAAAAGAACATTACAAAGGCGACATGGGCCAGATTTTCAGACAGATGCTGAAACTTGCAATATATGGTGGTTGGTGTAGAAATGTGTGTGACACAGGGTTGTGGACAAGGGGGTAGCAAAGCAAAAAAAAGGCTGAGCATACGTGGCAAATGTCTGAATAACAGACACGCTTCCACCCGGCCCCCCTCGTTTGTGGGAAGGAAACCCAAGACTTTTCTGTTCTGTTTTTTGCCTTTATTCTTGGAATAACATTCTTGCTCCTGAACCGCATGGATTAACCCCCACACTTCCTGGTTTTATATGTTTAACGACAATTGCATACATTATTGGAGAAATGTTACATGAGTAATATGAATGAGGCTGCCCATTGTAATTGATGTTTTGTGCTAGCTATGGCTATTGGATCAGCTTTGAACTATTAGTAGGTCATACAGGGTCACATTGTGTGTTATTGGGTGTGACAGTCTGCACCGTAGTAAATCCAAAGCAATTTGTGGTTAAAAAAAAAAAAGTGCATGCATTTACATTCTTATATTTATGAACTTAAATAATCTGTAATTTTAATAAACTTTATATAAATCAAAGTAAGAGATCTTAGAGAAATGTGTTTTTTTTTTTTTTCCCCCCCTCCTCCTAAAAAAAAATATCTGGATTTACAGCAACACTGCTCAGTACTGCTGCTGCTGTGTTCTGTCCATCTTGCTGCTGCCTCTGAACATGAGGTCAGTCATGATCGCTTATTCTGAACAGAGAACTGACACAAAAAGTATCAAATAAACTCGGCGTAATTTTGCCTGTGCTAAAGATGAGATGACCAATGAGACCTTCTCTCTGCAGAATATTAAATCTTAGCCTAATGTGAGCCCCTGAGTAAATTGCATGAGAACAGCAAGGTTTTAGAATTTGTAGTAAAGAATAGCTAGTGATAGGGAATTGAAAATCATCACTAAAAATTGTTAAAAATGTATGATAAATGTATAAATATATGACGACGCATTCCCTTGAAATTTACAACATGGTAAATGTGATATTACGCAGTGTGTTGGTCAATCCGTAGTCTGCTGTCAATTCTAACAAAGTGAGATGTTATAGTTTTGGGGAGTACAGGAGAAATGGTTGACCTCTGGTAAGGCCTCTGCATGTTTGTTTTGTGTTGTATCCAGCAGACACCTACAGGTTAATGACGGGTTCCCTTTAAGATGCACAGTACAGTTCCTTGTTTGTTTTTGTATATAGTCCTAAATACTTAGTTTGGATCGTTGGACATAAGAGAATAAACCTTGCCCCTATGATGATGTCTTAGGGTACGTTCCCATGGTCAGTAAATGCTGCGGGTTGAACACTGCATATAGACGTCCGCGGATCACTCACGGAGACAGACATGCGGCGCGCCTTTCCAGACCGCAGCATGTCAATTTCTCTTGCGGAGATGGGACACAGCGGACATGTGCTGTCCAAAGCGCTGCCGATTACTGACCATGTGCACATACCCTAAGCAATATATAAGCTTTGTGACCTGTGAGGCATAGCTATAAAGGTTGCAGGAGTTGCTTTTGCAGCCAGGCACTGGAGCCTGAGGGGCTCAAAAGGATAGTTGGGACCCTATTCGACATTTTGTATTGGGGGTCTGCGTACTTTTAAGTTACGCAACTGGTGATTGGATTTCAACATTATGCCTATAATCGTTCCAAAAGGATTCTAGCTTTTAGAACAAAGGTGACCTATTTATATTAGACCAAATAAAAGAAAATGTAATCAGTGGAAGTCCGACACCCAGTTGTACCCCCACCGATCAGCTGGTTTTGCCTCTGGCGGCTGAATACAAAAGTGAAGTGAGCCAGAACGACCACTTTTAAGCCCCAAGAGCATTCAGGACCACGTACCTAATTGCCCCTGAACACCCATTTGTGGGGTGAGCGGATGCATGCAGTGAGCATAAAACATTTATAAGAATATACAAAGCTATTACCATTTCTTATAAAGCAGCCCATGAGCTTGTCTTATGTTTTGCTAATTCCCATAGTCAAAAAGGACCACCACATGTACTTCTTGTCCTGTCTTAAAGTAAAGTCAAAAGTTAAAGAAGCAGTCCTTCCCTGCACCCCCCACCCAATAGTCTGTTACCCTCTGAACTTGTTATACATGGTGTACTCCCCTGTATTCAGGCTTTTTTTTTCTTTTCTTCTTCAGCTTCCATCTCGATTCCTAGATTGCACACTTCATTTTATTCTAGTACTCTCTGCTATATATCTCATGATGCCTCTGTACAGCATCACTTGCCCAGCTAGAGTTAAGAGGTACTAACACTGCAAGATCATTTTGAACAAACTGTTTTTCTGATTATCTTGCAGTTCAAAACAGGCTGATAAATGAGCGAAACGCTTGTTCATCAGGTAAATTAATCTTTTGCAAAGTGTAAGAGATAATCTTTCTCAGCAATGCATCGTCTTGTGTAAGCAGGACTCGCTCTGTCAAGAACTATGGCAGCTTATGTGTAGCGAGCGATCTAGTATATATACTTTTCTAGAGAAATAAGAAAAGAGGTGTACAGTTATACATCTGAACTGTCCTTTTCTGCACTATAATTTTGTCACAGGAGCTGTCAAATAATCATTAGTATCTGTGATAAGAGTTTCTGTCCCCTTTTTTTCACCACTCCACTACCACCATATGAAGTGCTTCAGTGATGGTATACATAAAATAGACAGACAGCGATTCCTAAAACATATAATAAATTGGGTTCAGTTATACAATACAGAATGCGCTGTACATGTTCTCATAATAATTTTGTAAAGTTATAAAATGTCCTATAAATCTCTGTTCTGTTCCTGATCTAAGGATCTCTGAGTCGGAGGTTTGGCTTATCAGCTCCACAGCCCTGGATTTCTCCCTAGTGTCATTTCCGGTGGGTTTTTATGTGGGACTTGTGAAGCCACTTTCAGATTAGCCCCATCCATGTGTTCACCTACAGTGGAACTGCACATCTGCTCCACAAATCCAGCAATTTGCGTTGGATTTCTGTCACAAATCCACATTGAGTTTTGCCACAAAAACACTCTGCTTTTTTACCATGTAGTATGGTAAACTGAAAAAGGTTGAAATTGTATGATGTATTGAAATTTTATGTACAATTTTATTTATATATATATTTTTTTTATTCCTTAGTTTGTCCAAGTATGGATTTCCGAAATAACTTGACAAGATTGGACGAGCTAGAAGACTGCACTGTTATCGAAGGTCATCTTCAAATTTTGCTTATGTTCAACACCCAACGCGAAAACTTTAAAGGATTGAGTTTTCCCAAACTTACAATGATAACGGACTACCTCCTTCTCTTTCGGGTTACCGGTCTGGAAAGCCTCAAAGACCTCTTTCCAAACCTCACTGTCATCCGAGGTAGGCGACTGTTTTTCAACTATGCCCTTGTTATTTTTGAGATGGTTCATTTGAAGGAGATTGGGCTACACAGCCTGATGCATATAAACAGGGGCTCGGTAAGAATTGAAAAGAACAATGAACTATGTTACCTCTCTACTATTGACTGGTCAAAAATTCTCGACTCTGTTGAGGACAACTACATCCAACTTAATAAAGATGACAAAGAAGAATGTGGGGATGCATGCCCAGGTGCTTTAAAAGGAAAGAACAGCTGCCAGTCTACTGTAATAAATTCTGTTTTTGGTGCCCGGTGCTGGACACAGGATCATTGTCAGAAAAGTAAGATTTTTCTTTGTTTTAATAATTGAAAGTTATATTGACCATTTGATGTTTTTCTTTTGCGCCATGGTTTAAACTGTAGGTAGAACTTTAGTACTCTGATGTTTTTCCTCTACTTGTTTAGCATGGACATTCTGGATCAACATTTTCATGTTTTTAAGAGTATCCATTTGTTTTTGTTTTTTATATATGCTCCATTGAGAGACTTTACATTTCACACATGGAAAAATTTATGTATGGCCGTCATTAGAAATCCCTTAACCCCCGGGCCATTTTCCATTTTTGCATTTTCGTTTTTTGCTCCCCTTCTTCCCAGAGCCATATTTTTTTAATTTTTGCGGGACAAGTTGTACTTTTGAACGCCCCTATTGGTTTTAACATATCATGTACTGTAAAACGGGGGAAAAAATTCCAAGTACAGTGAAACTGCAAAAAAGTGCAATTCTAAAGTTTTGGTTTTTTTTAACCATGTTCACTAAATGCTAAAATTAACCTACCATTATGATTCTCCAGGTCATTACAAGTTCGCAGACACCAAACATGTCTAGGCTCTGTTTTATTTAGGTGGTGAAAAAAAATTCAAACTTCGGTAAAAAAAAAAAAATATATGTATATTTATTACATATACACATAGACGTGATCTATATAAAAATATATCTATCTATCTAATATATACAGCTGAATGTGTATGTCCGGGATTGGCATCTGCACCATCGCAGCTACAGCCACAAAATTTTGCACAGTCGCATGTCTGGACCCCGAGAGCGTCCTAGGCTAGGTTGTGAGGCGAAATTTTAACCCCGCGCTTTCCAATTCAAAAAACAATTTTGCCCCCATCTACATAATGGGGGAAAAAGTGAAAGGAAAAGTGTAGGAGGCAAATTGACAGCTGCCAGATGTGAACAAGGGGGACTTAAAGAATGAGAGCGATGGTGCCAAAGAGTATATACCGTACAATTGCTAAGGTGGGGCCCCGACATAGGATACTCACCACACACGGGGATATGAACACACACACACAAAATGCGCCACACACTACCACGTGCTTGAACACATATACCACCCTCAGCACACATTTCACCACACATACACCAACCTCGCCACATAAAAGTCGAAACGCAAAAGTCACCGCTCAAAACTCGCCACGCGCAAAACTCGCCACATGCAAAACTAGGCTCACGCAAAACTCGCCACACGTGCAAAACTCACCTCATGGAAAACTCGCCACACGCAAAACTTGCACGCGCGGAAAAATTGCCACATGCACAAAAGTTGCAACACATGCAAAAGTTGCCTCACACAAAACTTGCACATACTCAAAACGCACCACACATAAAACTCGCCACGCGCAAAACTCTGCATGCGCAAAAATTGCTGCACACAACTTGCTACACTAACCTGTCACATGCAACTCGACACAAAAAAAATTGCTACTCGCATGTCGACACACAAAATTCATCTCACAAGTCGCTACATGCATGTCGCCACACGCAACTCAACATACACAACTTTACACATGAAACTCGCCCTAAAACACACACAAGTCTGGTATTATCCTTCAAAAATAAAAATCTGATTTAATAAGCAGACATACTACAAGAGCAACAAATGTTACTTATAGGAAATACGGCAGCTGTCAGTCACATGACCTGTCTATTTTGTGTATGTGTGAGCTAATATAATACTGCCAGGGAGGAGGGCTTCCTGTTGGCTGGGGATTTATCAGGCTGCCAATTTAGCTTACAAATACTGAGGTAAAAATACTGACCAAATAACGTGTGAACGAGGTCTAATACAGGAGGAGATGACACACAGGTATATACTATATACAGGGGAGATGACACACAGATATATACTATATACAGGAGAGATGACACACAGGTATATACTATATACAGGAGTATATACTATATACAGGAGGAGATGACATACAGGTATATACTATATATAGGAGGAGATGACATACAGGTATATACTATATACAGAAGACATGACATACAGGTATATACAATATACAGGAGGAGATGACATACAGCAGGTATATACTATTTACAGGGGAGATGACATACAGGTATATACTATATACAGGAGATGACATACAGGTGTATACTATATACAGGAGATGACATACAGGTGTATACTATATACAGGAGGAGATGACAAACATGTATATACTGAGGGGGAAAATGAGAGGTGTGAGGTGAAAATGAGGGGTGTGCGTGCAAAATGAGAGGAGTGAGGGGAAATAGTGGAGTGATCGGAAAATGACAGATGTGAGGTCGAAATGACAAGTGTTAGGGGGGAATGAGAGGAGTGAGGGGGAAAATGAGAGGTGTGATGGGAAATAAGAGACGTGAGGTGCTATAACTAACCACAGATATTTACTATGCCCAGGCAACGCCGGGCTCTTCAGCTAGTATATATATCTATCCATAGGCAGCTTTTTTCGTCCTTCCTGATCACTGAGAGAGCTCTTCTCTCTCCTCCTGCCGGACAATGATCTATCTGATTGGTTCAGGGAAGGAAAGAAATATGCCCGGGAGCTGCACATCCTAAGCACTTTAAAGTAAAGTGCATCCTATAGTTATATATAAAAAATAAATAAATAAAATGTGGTAATTTAGTTCTGTAATATAATTAAATTCACTATAGGATGCAGCCAGCGTTAATACAGAAAATATTTTTCCCCATTTTCTGTTGTTTAACTAAAGATTTTGTAATGATCAGCATCGTGTATTTCTGTCTATGGTGTAGGGTTAGAATAGAAGCTTCCGTATAGATTCCTAGAGTACTAGCTGTTCAGTGTATGTCGGGGGAATCCAGAACTGGGAAGCTATGAATCCCCTTACAGTTCTGTCCATGAGGGTCGACTGTTCATCTATTCTTACAGCTGTGATCTGATCAGTAGCGGGTCGGCGAGGGAGAACTGTGCAGCTGTGAACAACTGCATGGTTCTCTCAATAACTTGGTAGAAGTTTTTATAAACACCCTAACCAATCAGTATTGCACTCATCCAATTTACAATGAAAATGACACAATATGGTAAATGTATAATGCATAGTTAAAACTCCTTCCTTATTCATATAGGGGGTTTATCATTCACTGATAGAGCAGTGGCCACCAAGTGACAAATTCACTCCAATGTGTGGTTTCAAAATTGATAATCTACAGTGCCCTGTTATGCGCAAAATCCTGCTGATTTACCGTAAAAACAAATGACATCACAGACTTTGGCTACCACACCCAAAGAGATCAGCATCCACCCCTCCTCAACATTTGATGTACCGTACAAGTATGCCGTAATTGGGGAAATGTGATCCAGCGTTATGATGTACAGATATGTGATTCGGATCATTCACGCACCGGAGCTTGTGCCCGCACAATCTCCATAGGAGCTTGGCAGTGATCAGATTATAAACCTTCACGTCCCATAAAGCATCAATAAAAAAAATACAAATATTTACAAAAGAATAACGGAGAAAGGTTTTGCCAATAAATACGCAATCGTTCCGTAACGACCCATAACAACCCAATGATAGAAAAGTCTGTGTTCTTAACAAGCTCGCTACACCTCCTTGATGAATTCATTGAGAGGTGTAGGTTGTAAAATGGGGATACTTTGGTTTGTTTAGCAGTTCTGGCACCTCAGGGGCTCTCCCAATGTGATCTGGCACCTGTAAACTATTCCAGCAAAATTTGCACTCCAGTATTACTGTAACTTCTGAGCTCTGCTGTGTGCTCAGACAGCACTTTTCAACCACCTATGGAGTCCTATTTCCTCCCATTACCCCCTGTGAAAATGAAACAATTGGGGCTAAAGCAACATTTTTACTGGGGGGGGGGGGATTCTGTTTCACATTACAGTGTTAGAAAATTTTATATAGCACCTGTGGGTACGAGATGCCCCCTACATTCCTAGATGCATTCTTCTTTTTGTTGGAATATAATCTCCAAAAAACGTCAATGAGGGTATGTGCACTCGTTCAGGTTATTTCGCGATAAAAACGCTATAAAAACTCATTAAAAATGCATACATTATGCATCCTATCATTTAGAATTTATGCACATGATGCGTTTTTTTTTTTCGTGAAAAAAACGCATCGCGGTAAAAAAAGCAGCATGTTCATTAATTTTGCGGATTTTTGGCGGTTTTCCCGCTATTCTATGCATTTGGAAAAAAACGCACCAAAAACGCATGAAAAAAACGCTTGCGGATTTCTGGCATAAATGTTAGTTTTTTGTCAGGAAAATTTCTGCAAGAAATCCTGACGTGTGCACATACCCTAAAACCCGCAGAGTCACTTCAAAAGTGAAGAAGGTCCCTTAAACAAACAAAAAAAAAAAAATCGGGTTCTACAAATTTAATTGAAAAAAAAAAAAAATTGCAGCTAAAATTTAAACCCTTCTAACATTCAAATACAAATAATAGCTTCAAAAATGATGCTGCTGTAAAGTAGGCACACATTAAGGCTATGTACACACGTTGCGGATTTTGCTGCGGATCCGCAGCAGTTTCCCATGCGTTTACAGTACAATGTAAACCTATGGAAAAAGCAATCCGCAGTGCACATGCTGCGGACAAAAAACGCTCGGAAACGTTGTGGGTTACATTCCGCAGCATGTCAATTCTTTGTGCGGAATCCACAGCGGTTTAAACCTGCTCCACAATAGGAATCCGCAGGTGTAAAACCACAGGGGAATCCGCACAAAATCCGCGGTAAATCCGCAGGTAAAACACAGTGCCTTTTTACCTGCGGATTTCTAAAATCTGCTGCGGAAAAATCCGCAGAGCTCCATTCTACGTGTGCACATACCCTAAATGTTATTTATCTATTCTGTGTGGTGTGACTATCTGCTCATTGCCGCCAAATTTTTCCCAGGCAAAGCCACTATAGGAAAATGCCAGGAGTCATTTTCCTAAAGTGGCTTCATAGGCGATATTACTGTCCTGTCGTTCTTACGGCGGCTCCACTGCCGCCATCTTTTACTCCTATACAGAGAAGTATAGATTGGACGGCTTCTCAGCCACCCAAGCAATGAGCAAGTCACTTCTGCTAACCTCTTCAGGGTCTCTGAACTTGAAAGCCATTAAAGGACGTGACTGAAGATGGAACATGTGCACAGCAATGTCGTTTTGACATTGCTGTGCATTATGTTCATTTTATGGGGCGCTTTTGCAGCTCTTTCTCAGGCTGAATCCACATCGGATTTGAAAAATTTGGTGACAGCTGGCATGTGCAGAAGTGGTGAACTCCCAGTTCATACAGTATGGTGGAAGATATAGCCAAAGCAAAGTTTTAGGTTAGGTGCACACAGTCAGTAATTGGCAGCACTGTGGACGCAGCACATGTCAGCTACATCCAAAGCATCGGCTTAAGAATGTAGGTGAATCCTTATGTGTTTATTGAACCAAATCACCGCGTCCAATACATTGCACGGTTGAAATTGGCAAGAGAAATAGACACGCTGAGGTCTGGAAAGATGTGACACATGTCCGTCTCCGCGGGTGATCTGCAGGCATCTGTGTACACATAGTGGACATGGGATTTCTTGATGCTGTAACATCTGGACACTGCGGAGGTACGCAGCGTCCAACCCGCAGCATTTACTGATTGTGTGCACCTACCCTGAGCAAAAATAAATTGGGATTAATTCACAGCTTATTGATAGCGCAAAAAGTGGAAACCTTGAGACAACCATGACGTCTGAATGCCCCTAAATTAGATGTTTTTCTCGAAATGACTAACCCTGTGCCATATCGTCCTCCCTGAGGACCTCTGCAGTGTGAACCTTTGAACTTCCTCTATTGTGATCACATCTCTATCTACACTGGTCTCCAGGAGACTGTAGCCTATAGATATAGCCTCGTTCAATGGAGCTGCGTAGTATGTGCTGGGCAGTTTCCTGTTTGGGTTTTGTGATATCCTATTAATGACTTCCTATTTGAGCAGTTCACCTTTGGCAACAAAACATCTTTCACTAAGCAGTGGTTATGCTTTAATTTTTGAGCAGGGTTTCAGTGTCTTATTCAAGGGCACGCTGTGGGTTTTAAAGTCACTGCATGTCCTCCGATTCACCCAATTTTTATTTTGTGTGTTTCTAAACTCCAATTCCTTGCATTATCGAGTAAACTATATGTGTATTTAACTGTACATGTCCAGTAATCTTTAGTCTACCAAATAGTACAAGCTAAGGTAAGGAAAATCCACCACCACCTCCTCCAGCCGCTTTTAATATATGGATCTTGACTTAACCTTTCTACTGATTTCAATGAGAAAAAAAAAAACTCGTAATGTACATATGGTGCTTTTTTTTTATTTAATTTTTTTTTTTGTGTGGAAAATTCTTTTGGGATTCTTGCCTGAAAAAGGCCCAAATTTAACCACTGATTGAATTGGAAGCAGAAAAAGAAACTCCCTATATACGAAACCGTATCAAAAGCTGCACCAAAAACCATCTTTGTCCAGCATGGAAAGTTATTAAACTTTGCAAATTGATCTATACTCTTGTTAATATTGCATGTAAGTGGCTCTCACCCTCATGATTTTCCTCTAGTGTATCAGAACACACTGCCTTGGAGTACAGATGATGGCAGTGATATTGTCAGCATCTGTGTCCACCTCTAAGTGTTGTGTTAATCAGTACAATCCCCAGAGCTACAGTCATACATCCCTGTGAAGTGTTGGTGTGCTGTATTATTATTATTTACAGACTCATTGAATATCTCCTATGCTGATCTTCAAAATTGAATCAGAGTAGGACCTGCTCCGAGTCTTGCAGATCTCTCATGGGGATCTGTGATTTTTATGTATGTATGAATAGATCAATTATAGTATATAAACTCTATAAAAAAAAAATCAGTTCACACACTGCCATTTCAAACGATCGTGTGACTGTAGCCTTAGTGAAACACGGGTGCTGAACTTCTCCTTTAACTGCCATCATCTGTACTCCAAATGAGTACATTCAGGCAGACATGCAAATAGACTTGAGTGGTGGGGCGTGGAAGGGGTTTGAAAGACACGTACAAAAAATTTTCTAACAAAAATGAAGATAATTTCCCTAATAAAGTAATTAGAAAGTTTCATGCTGGACAAAACTAAAAAAAAGAAAATACAAAAAAAATCTAGAAACAAAAACACTTGTACTCTTTAAGCCATGTTCAATAGAGACTTGGTAGCACACTGACCATGTAATGTGTAAGGGGGTCATTTGTCAGTACCTTCATTTCAATGGAAAGAAACCCCTCATTAATATGAGATAAGTTTGAATTTAATAATGCGTTCAGGCACCAGAGATTCTTTTTTACTGTCTCATTCTCCACTGTGGAAAGTTCTACTACATTGGAGCATGGTTTAAGGCACCTGAGCCTTCCTTTTCCCTGGGAGATGGGTAGTGGCAGATGTTCATGTCAGTCTGTACATTCACACGTGCTACCAGCCGACATGTACATGTGTCTCTATAGGGCAATTGAGTCATCTCACAGTTCTCTTAATAGGAGGCTTGTGCTCAGGAAATGTCTAATACCATTAACAATTGTGTACTGAAATATATTTGCTGTATAGATAAAGCAGTGATATTTTTCATCACTTCCTATCTGTATTGGCACTAAGATGGCTGATAACAGGGAACAGGATGCATTTAAAGGGCTTGTCCACAACTCTGAAAAACTCTTCTTCAATGCTGTACTCCACAATAACATAACAATCCGTGTCGGCTAATGGGCTAATTTGCTCACACTTCCTTTTTTACATTCACGTTTCCTTTGTGGGAAGCTTTAAAATTGTAGTTCATTAGCTGACACTGGCTGCAGAGATCACATGGCATAATAATGTCATGCGAATGCTGCCAGACTCGGCGCCGACCTAGCTAGAATGGCACTGGTGTAGGAGGTGAGTATCTGTTCAGTTTATTTCACACTGGGGAGTGTAGCATTTAAGAAGGACTTGTCGGAGTGGTAGACAACCCCTTTAACAGCAAAAGGAATAACTGCTCTGATCTCACTGCAGAACTATGAAAAGTTGAGCACAACAGACAAGTGTGATTACTGATACCTCTCCAGACAGGCTATGTGGGGGAGCTGAAAATGCTAATAGAGGAGGAGAGCTGGTAGAACAAAGAAGGGCTTTGTAATGTGGCAGAGCTAAATTCAGTTGCACTACTCCTCTCCACACTGGGATATTATCTGAGAGGTGTTAGTCATCTGTGCTTTCTAATCATGCAGGAAGTTAGACCAGGAACTCTGGCTGACTGCCACTGAGAAACCTGCTCTATACTTTGATGGTGGTGTTTTTAGGGGGAGATGCCAAACGCTTCATTGCAGGAATATTGGTGAACAGAGGGGTGAAGTAAAAAAAACTAAAGTTTTCAGGCCCATGCCGATGTCCATTGTTCTCGGTCTAATCCCCGCAGTGTACGGACTGGCCGCGGGTCTCCCGACCTGAGCGTGGCTGGTTCATATATTTCTATGAGGCTGTCATGCTTTGGTTGGGAGACCGGCGGACAGTCTGTGCATTGCAGTCCGTGACTGGATCCACATTTATCTGCAGCTGAACTTAGGCTTCTTTCACACTTCCGTCGGTACGTGGCCGTCGGTACGTGGCCGTCGCTAAGCGTCGGCGCGACGTACCGACAGACGTTGTTAAAATTCGGCACAACGTGGGCAGCGGAGGCAGTTTTTCAACGCACCCGCTGCCCATTCTAAAGTCCCGGGGAGGAGCTAGAGATCTCCGCCCGGGCATGCGCACTCCAAAGTGCAGGATGCGACGTACGACAAAACGTTCCTTTGATCGTTTTTTCATGACGACGGTCCGCCAAAACACAACGCATCCAGTGCATGATGGACGCGACGTATAGCCATACGTCGCCATCCATCGGCAATACAAGTCTATGGGGAAAAAAACCGCATCCTGCGGGCACATTTGCGGATGCGTTTTTCCCCAAAACGATGCATTGCAACGGACGCTAAACGGCGCAAGTGTGAAAGAGGCCTTATTGTGCTTTGTAGCCACTATTACACATTGTGTCCAGTGCAACATGAAAATTTGGTGAAATGGCCTCTTTGAGCTTGTTTTTGCCATAAATCTGCACCTGCTCAGGTATAGATTTCATTTTGTGATTCCAGGACAGTTTAAAACATCTCCAAATTTATTAAGAGGTGTGCACCTTTTTTGTGCAGTTTACTCCAATTATCTTCTCTCTTTTTTTTTTTTTTTAATAAATAAATGCCCCAGAATTTTGTTGTAATCTCTTTGTACAGTTTACCCTTTGTGCTAATGCTTGAGGGGTTAAGTGAACAGGAATGCAGAGGTGACTCACAATTTACAACATACTTCTAAGGTATACTCCACCTATTTTCAACCTTTTCCCACAGCTTACCTGGCACTTGCTTAAAAGGATGTATTTACATTTTGTCGTGTGTGTACTTTTATATATCCATTTTAAATGATTAGAACCCTAATATACAGTAATGGGCCTCAATGGGGATATGCCATAAATGCAAATAATCACCAATCCAAAGCATCGGTGATGATTGCGCATCACTGGGATCCAATCCCGAGCTGATAGGCCCATCTCCCCTCTTCAGTGTTCCATTCAGCTTCTGCATGGGTCGTTGGTACTTCCGCTCCCAGTGATCTCCCAAAAAGGTACACTTCCGACTTCCTTCCTCCCCCTCTGCAGAGTAAAAATGCCATTTCCAATGCCCATGGAAGGGCGGGGCACTGAAGAGGAGCGATGGCAGTCATAATGCGCAGGCGAGTGATTTCTGGCTGCGTACCTGAAGTCACAGGGACAGAGTGACGATGTGGGAGGAAAAAGATAGGATAATAAAGCAAGCAGCGCATTTACATAAAGCAATGAAAGCTGAATTTTTCCACAAGACATCAGATATGAGACACACAAGGAGGACTGTCTTCAGCAGTCCATGGCCTGTATGCCATATTAATAGGTTAGATAACTCAAATGTGGTGGCAGATTCCCTTTACAGGGAACCTGTCAGGTCCCCCATGCCCTCCAACCCAACAGCACTTACCTATGTATGACTAAATTCCGTGCCCAACCAGCCCTGTATAAAGATATTGAGTTATATCAGTGTATAAAAAAAGCATTTATAATGTCCCCTGTATCTATGCTAATGAGGGCATTGACTAGTTGATGGTTGCCCCAGACTAGTCAGACCTCTTTCCATGTTATCAGGCCCTTGTGGGCGTGATAATAATAATAATAATCTTTATTTTTATATAGCGCTAACATATTCCGCAGCGCTTTACAGTTTTGCACACATTATCATCACTGTCCCCGATGGGGCTCACAATCTAGAATCCCTATCAGTATGTCTTTGGAATGTGGGAGGAAACCGGAGTGCCCGGAGGAAACCCACGCAAACACGGGGAGAACATACAAACTCTTTGCAGATGTTGTCCTGGATGGGATTAGAACCCAGGACTCCAGCGCTGCAAGGCTGCTGTGCTAACCACTGCGCCACCGTGCATAACATAGTTTGCATGAGCCAGTGTCAGCCCCTGCTCCTGCAAATCTCACGCATGTGCGCAGCTCATTCCGGCAGCGTCGGTGCTCCTCTGTAGTCGGGTTTACACTTTCCAACTTCACTTGCTGGATTCCTTCTGTTCGGCACCTCACTGTACGTGAGCCTTATTCTGAGCTTTCCCATCTACCTTTCTAGTTAATCCCTACATGTGTGTTTTTTTTTTTTTTAAATTTCTCTTCTCAAAAAGAAGAGTCTCAAACAGGACGCCACAGGAGGCTGTGGCTGCACTCGCTTATCTTCAGCGTCTATCGCCCCTCTTGGAACAGGATGCCATCAGGGGGCTACAGTTTCTTGCATTGCAACCCTCTGAAGATGGCCTGGATCTATGGAGAATCTGTTGGAGTGGTGAGTGCAGCGCCGGCTTCTATCTTTGCCACCACTGCTTCTAACTGTAAAACAAGATGTTTTACATCTGGGGCAGGGGCAGAAATAGAAGCAGTGAGTGACAACAGCACCTCCCCACAGCTCCTAGCGCCATATTATAACGAATTGTAATGTTGTAATGGCACTTGCGTCACTCACTACTTCTATCTCTGCCCTAAGACGGCTTGTTTCTCAGAAGCAGAAGAGCAGGCGCTGCACTCACTTCTCCAATAGCTTCTGTCACAATAGATCTAGGACATCTTCAGAGGGAGAGACTATTTAGGGAAAGTATAGAGAAACAATAGCAGTGCAACCTACTGGACTAGATGATAAACAGTATTTTGAGATATTTCACTTTCCACGGGTCTTCAGGGAACATTAGAAAGCTGGGTATATGGTATGCTTGACATACAAATCGTTAAGAACAGTATAAGACGGTTAGGCAGGTAGAGGTAATTTGCCTTATTTGACATAGATACCCAGTTTTGATCTCTTTGGTGCCTTTTTAATCAGTCATGGCTGTACTGATCGTTTCAGTACTTGCTACAGTAATATCTCAATAGTGAGCAAGATAGTAATCAATGAGAATAACTGTTTAACTCCATATCAGCATGGGTTTATGAGAAATCGCTCCTGTCAAACCAATCTAATCAGTTTTTATGAAGAGGTAAGCTATAGACTGGACCACGGTGAGTCATTGGACGTGGTATATCTCGATTTTTCCAAAGCGTTTGATACCGTGCCGCACAAGAGGTTGGTACACAAAATGAGAATGCTTGGTCTGGGGGAAAATGTGTGTAAATGGGTTAGTAACTGGCTTAGTGATAGAAAGCAGAGGGTGGTTATAAATGGTATAGTCTCTAACTGGGTCGCTGTGACCAGTGGGGTACCGCAGGGGTCAGTATTGGGACCTGTTCTCTTCAACATATTCATTAATGATCTGGTAGAAGGTTTACACAGTAAAATATCGATATTTGCAGATGATACAAAACTATGTAAAGCAGTTAATACAAGAGAAGATAGTATTCTGCTACAGATGGATCTGGATAAGTTGGAAACTTGGGCTGAAAGGTGGCAGATGAGGTTTAACAATGATAAATGTAAGGTTATACACATGGGAAGAGGGAATCAATATCACCATTACACACTGAACGGGAAACCACTGGGTAAATCTGACAGGGAGAAGGACTTGGGGATCCTAGTTAATGATAAACTTACCTGGAGCAGCCAGTGCCAGGCAGCAGCTGCCAAGGCAAACAGGATCATGGGGTGCATTAAAAGAGGTCTGGATACACATGATGAGAGCATTATACTGCCTCTGTACAAATCCCTAGTTAGACCGCACATGGAGTACTGTGTCCAGTTTTGGGCACCGGTGCTCAGGAAGGATATAATGGAACTAGAGAGAGTACAAAGGAGGGCAACAAAATTAATAAAGGGGATGGGAGAACTACAATACCCAGATAGATTAGCGAAATTAGGATTATTTAGTCTAGAAAAAAGACGACTGAGGGGCGATCTAATAACCATGTATAAGTATATAAGGGGACAATACAAATATCTCGCTGAGGATCTGTTTATACCAAGGAAGGTGACGGGCACAAGGGGGCATTCTTTGCGTCTGGAGGAGAGAAGGTTTTTCCACCAACATAGAAGAGGATTCTTTACTGTTAGGGCAGTGAGAATCTGGAATTGCTTGCCTGAGGAGGTGGTGATGGCGAACTCAGTCGAGGGGTTCAAGAGAGGCCTGGATGTCTTCCTGGAGCAGAACAATATTGTATCATACAATTATTAGGTTCTGTAGAAGGACGTAGATCTGGGTATTTTTTATGATGGAATATAGGCTGAACTGGATGGACAAATGTCTTTTTTCGGCCTTACTAACTATGTTACTATGTAGTATGTCAACAATATTCAGGTGCCCAGATCCTCTGCTAACCTCTCCAACCCAGGTCACGACCGGTCTGGACGTTTTTTCGTATTGTGTGGCAGTGTTTTCTATGGCGGTATGTGACTGGAGCAATGTATGGAGGGGGTTGACTGACTGATTATTTAAAATATCAATCACAGAACTGTTCCTCCCAAGTATCAATGTTAGGCTTAAGCATAAAACGTAACCTTTATTGTATATACCACTAAAATACACCAACATGGGGCTTGTGCTCACAGCCCAACACTGTGCAGGACGCTTGGCATTTGCCACAGAACACCAGGATTGGCAAATTTGCCACTTGCGCCCAGTGCTCTTCACAGATGAAAGCAGGTTCACACTGAGCACATGTGACAGACGTGACAGTCTGGAGACGCCGTGGAGAGCCATCTGCTGCCTTCAACATCCTTCACCATGATCGGTTTGGCAGTGGGTCAGTAATCGTGTGGGGTGGTATTTCTTTGGAGGGCCGCACAGCCCTCCATGTGCTCGCCAGAGGTAGCCTGACTGCTATTAAGTACCGAGATGAGATCTTCAGACCCCTTGTGAGACCATATGCTGGTGGCCCTGGGTTCCTCCTAATGCAGGACAATGACAGACCTCATGTGGGTGGGGTGTGTCAGCAGTTCCTGCAAGATGAAGGCATTGAAGCTATGGACTGGCCCACCCGTTCTCCAGACCTGAATCCGATTGAACACATCTGGGACATCATGTCTCGCACCATCCACCAATGTCATGTTGCACCACAGACTGTCCAGAAGTTGGCGGATGCTTTAGTCCAGGACTTGGAGGAGATCATCCGCCGCCTCATCAGGACCATGCCTCAGAATTGGTCATAGTTCATACAGGCACGTGGGGGCCACACACACTACTGACCATCATTTTCCTTGTCTTGAGGCATTTCCACTGAAGTTGGATCAGCCTGTAATTTTATTTTCCACTTTGATTTTGAGCATCATTCCAAATCCAGACCTCAATGGGATATTCATTTTGATTAACAGTGATCATTTTTATGTCTTATTGTTCTCAACACATTCCACTATGTAATGAATAAAGATTTGCAACTGGAATATTCCATTCAGAGATATCTAGGATGTGTTATTTGAATGTTCCCTTTATTTTTTTGAGCAGTGTACATTGCACCCAGTTACAGGTGCCTTAATAGCTTCAATTAGGCTGGGCTTGCACATTTTCCAGCAGCTTTGGATTGTGGTATTTAGCAGAATGTTTTTTTTTACAGCTGAAACTGAACAAAAAAAGAAAATTTTCCACCCTGCAGCCAAGAACCAGGATCTGGGTTGACAACTGTCCAGAAATTCCAGGACAGTCCGTAAAAATAGGCCACTTTTTTTGCCCAGTCTGCAAAAAACATTTTTATGAACAAGCCATAACCCTAACAAGCTAATTAAGGTCAGAAACCTTGGTCAGAAACCTTGGTCAAAGTTAACGTATCTGAGCACACAAATCTCCAAGGGTGTCCAAACTTTTGCATTGGCTCATTTTCCTTTTTGTAATTTTTTAGAATGTAAAAGATGAAAAAAAAAAAATAAATAAATAAATAAATAAATATATATATTATTATTATTATTATTATATTTTTTTATTTTTTTTTTTTTTTTTTTTTTTTACTAAAAATACAAAGGAAATCTGCCTCTTTAACTTTAGGCCCTTTAGAGATCATTTCATCAGCTTGCTTAACTTCACAATAACAGTAATTTTGCAGTTTACAGTGAATGCAGCGGATGCCTTCATATCAGAGATATGGATTGCAGGCATGGATCACTGGTAATCATAATGATTTATGATGATTTTCCAATGTGTCCATAAAAAAATATTGTCTGTCAGTGATTTTTTTTTTAAAAATAGGATGTCCAGAAAAAAATAAAGTCAAGTTGGCAACCCTGACTAGGTTTCACAACTGTTTGGCTGTACAGCACACTGCTCCAATGTGTGTTGCCAATCAATTAACAAACTTAATGGGGTTGTCCCATGAACAAAGTACATTTTAATTAACAGATTTTAATAATAATAATAATAATTTTTATTTATATAGCGCCAACATATTCTGCAGCGCTTTACAACTTATAACAGAGATCACAGTTTAAAACGGATACCAGGAGGAGTGAGGGCCCTGCTCGCAAGCTTACAAACTATGAGGAAAAGGGGAGAGACGAGAGGTGGATGGTAACAATTGCTTTAGTTATTCAGACCAGCCATAGTGTAAGGCTCGGGTGTTCATGTAAAGCTGCATGAACCAGTTCACTGCCTAAGGCCAGTCTCACACGTCCAGATAATTCCGGTACCTGAAAAATCGGTACCGGAATTGTCAGTGTGCTCCCGTGGTACATCAGTGTGGCACACGTGTGCTGACTGGGTACCACACGGAGCGTGCAGGAGACAGCGCTAGAGATAAGCGCTGTCCCCTGCATCTGGTGCTAAAGCAGCCATTCACATCCTCTCTCCAGCAGCGCCCGCCGGAAAGAAGACACGAAAAATCCTTCCCCCTTCCCGTCCTCGCGTCCAAAATTTTAGAATAAAATATTGCAAAAATGTTATGTAGGAGCAGTAAAAAGCATATGGAAAATTAGCCTATTTTAGATATTTACTAACAAAGGCTAAAAAACCTTGAATACAGATGAGAAAGTATGATGTCAACAAAAGTGCTCCTAAACACAGTATGATACCCCCACAGTGAATTCCTCCAGAGTACCCTCCACAAGAACGATATGATTAAATTGCTATACCCCCCTCCCTCAATCCCCCCTGCAAAGTATTTTGACCCATCAGTGATTCTCCAACTGTAATAGTGTAGGCCCGATATAGTGCTCCATAAAGTATAATAGGCCTCAGTCCTCCTTACAGTATAATGGCCCCACATAGTGCTCCATACAATATAATGACCCCACATAGTACTCAAATCTGTATAATGGGCTCCACATAGTGCTCCATACTGTATAATGGCCCCACATAATGCTCCATACAGTACAATGGCCCCACATAGTGCTCCATACAATATAATAGCCCCACATAGTGCTCTATACTGTGTAATTGCCCCACATAGTGCTTCATACAATATAATAGCCCCACATAGTGCTCTATACTGTGTAATTGCCCCACATAGTGCTTCATACAGTATAATGGGCCCTGCATAGTGCTCTATACAGCAGACCTCACAACTTTTGAGAGACAGATCATGCATCCACGCCCCTGGTCACACCCCAATTCACGCCCATTTATCATTTCTTCCCCGGCAGGAGGAGATGTCAGAGAGGTGGTGGTAGTGAGGGAAATTCAGCAGATGCTGAGCCTTCAGGGCGTAGACCCAAATCGGGGATTGTCTGCTGTATTCGGGACAGTTGGGGCTAGAGATGAGTGGATGGATTCACGGGTCTCTGGTCCAGCGCGAAAGTCAGTGCTACTTGGCATCTGGACCGGAGGCTGTGAATGTCTTATAGCATCCCCACCACAGCTTTTGATTACTTAGAGCTGATGCAACGTCATCTGTGCGTCCTGCTCATCTCTAGTTAGGAGATGGAGATGCGAGTTCGAGTCCCTGGGAGACTTGATCACAGAAGGGAGCAGAAGTGAATAATACAATTTAATTTATGCACTGAGCAGAGAGCGGCCCGTCCTGAGGAGGAGGTGCTACGAAGTGATGAAGACGTCGGAGAGGACATTATGGAAGTGGGAGAAAAGCTCTGACGTGATGGGACATGGGACTTGCCAACAGTTCTACTGAATCTGGGACAGTTTGGAGCTATGCCATACAGTATAATGGGCACCGCATAGTGCTCCGTACAGTATAATGGGCCCCGCATAGTGCTCTATACAGTATAATAGGCACCGCACAGTGCTCCATACAGTATAATGGTCCCATATAGTCCTCCATACAGTATGTGCCCCACCTAGTGCTCCATACAGTATAATAGGCACCGCACAGTGCTCCATATAGTATAATGGCCCCATATAGTCCTCTATACAGTATAATGGTTCCATACAGTATGTGCTCCATACAGTATAATAGGCACCGCTCAGTGTTCCATACAGTATAATAGGCACCGCTCAGTGTTCCATACAGTATAATAGGCACCGCACAGTGCTCCATACAGTATAATGGCCCCATATAGTCATCCATACAGTATAATGTACCCCATGTAGTGCTTCATACAGTATAATAGGCACCACATAGTGCTTCATACAGTATGATGGGACCCCACATAGCCTATTATACTGTATGGAAGACTTTGTGCGGCCCATTAAATTGTGGGAAGACTGCTAGCCTTTTATACTGTTTGTATGATTAACATAGTTTTCCCACAGTTTAATGGGCCCCACAAAGTCCTCCATACAGTATAACTGGGCCCTGCATTATCCTCCATACAATATATAATTTTCTCTACAGTAAAAAGAAAAAAAAATACTCGCCCTCCTCGTTTGCAGTCTCATCAGGGAGCGCTCTGAAGCTCCTCACGGTACAGCTGGCGCATTGTAATGACGTCATCGCGTCCGCTGCGCTGAGACGTCAGATGCAGAGGGATAATGATGCCTCCAGAATGCCGATACATGAGTGCGATGGAGGTCGGAGGGCATGCCTGGGGATGGGACAGGGGGTCCAAATATAGTCACCCTGTGGGCCAGAGTTTGACATATGTGATCTATAGCAAGTAATTCTTCAGTCTTTTCTCTGAACTAGAAAAAGTAATGTCCCTGTTCTCTACAGTGAGCCTCTTCTGAAGTGGCTGATAAAAGGGAGCAATAGTGTGCATAGGAAAATACAGTAAATGGAGAGCAGCCTTTACTGTAAAACATGCAATCTTCTGACACTGAAAGGGTTACTGGCCTTTCAGAAAGCAACAATTCTAAGCATGGAATGTTTGCAGCTGTGATAAGTTCTTTCCTCCTCCCTCCATTTCTGGTGTCTCTCCATTAGGGAACCTCTGTGTTCTCCTTCAGGTTGTCACTGACCTCTGGCTCTTCCTGATGTGCTGTGATGGAAGGAGGACTGGACAGGCTGCCATAAGGTGCCTATTCTCCGTCCTATAGATAATGGCAGGTCCTTCCCATAGTTCCCCACAAGTGTATATTTCTAGGGAGAGTGCCCCCGAGTGATCGTACAGAAAACAAGTTACCGCATGCTTCATCCCATCTCAGCTGGTAAATTCACACTATGCATTTTTTGCTAAATTGCAGGCCCCCGCCTTCTCCCCCAAAACCTTTTTCTGAGTGCACCGTGTGAATATACCTACATACTGCGCTTTTATGTGTACTATTGATGACGGTGAGCACTGGTCGCTTCAGCACTTGAACTCCAAAAATCCTATATATCAGTACAAAGGCACCTCAGTAACTCTGAATGCCATACAGGAAGCCCCATCTGAGAGCAGTGTTGTGTAGGGACAGAGACCCTGATTCCTGCAATGTGTACCTGACTGGACTGCCTGCTGCCGTTTTGATAAAATCCGTGTTTTCTCTGCTGCAGATCTAGCAGTTCTCTGAATGCTGAGCTCCGCGTAACCCCGCCCACATCACTGAATGGCAGTTTTCTGTGTGCACTCTGCATAGGCAGGTGGTGGGGTGTGGCTAGAAAGAGTTTTTAAGGATGCAGGATTACATGGCAGCAGTTTGATCAAAACCACAGCAAGCAAGCCTGTAAGAGACCTATTGCTGGAATCATGGTCTAAGCCCCTGCACAATGGTGCTCTCCGATAAGGTGGCAAAAACCTGGTGACAGATTCCCTTTAAGTAAATACCTGTATTTGAAATCCTATAACCATTCCAAATAATATTTTGGGAAAAATCTGTCTTGTGCCCCTCTGTTATTCCTCCTGGAAAAGTAGGAGTTAGCATGCCTCTTGTCAAAACAGTGCGGACTGATACTGACGGGATGGCGTCTGTGTAAACTCCCACGCCAACTAGGAACCATCATCTGCCAGGAGAAATAAAGCAGGAACAGCACCAGTCCAACGCTAGGGTCACCCCGCCGTCTGTCATTCTGCCACCAGCTGCTGGACGGTAACAGTAGACCACCCCGCCGCTCGGGAGCCGCAGTGTTAGGCTTCCCTCTCCTAATTGCGCTGACATTTCTGTAGAAATACAAGCCAGGTAGCCATAACCTACATGTGTAAAATAGCTTCATTTCTTAGAGCTTTGCAGCGAGGGCTCCATCTTGTAATTGACAGTCAGACACCCATGTCTTTGGTATGCAGTATGGCTGGAATTACCAGCCTTGTCAGAGGCCCCTCGATCAGATTACTGGAAAACCAGGGTTTCTTCTTCTTTTCCTTCTGCGCAAAGGCAGAGCAGCTTCTAGCTATAGGTCTGTTGGGTGCTGCTGCATCGCCTCTTCCATTGTGCCAGTGGTGTCTTAATGCCACACATTTGCTGCAATTTTGATAAACCTGTAGCAATAAAAAGAAGAAAAAACCCTCATGGTTCTAATCTTTTTGCAAAAATTACCTGCAGTTTCAGTAAAGACTCCCATTTTAAAGCTGTGTTCACGCTATGATTTGGATGTAAATCCGAAATAATTGTAAAAGTGAAATACAATCACACAGGTCAAGGCCGGGCATTTCCCAAATGTAGCCATATAGACCCAGTCACTTGTCACTGGCCTCTGTTGGGGTGGCATACAGTTTTTTTCTTGTCTCACCTTCATGGCTAATGGACGACCTATGGTTTATGGCATTGTTGGAGCTCTATATCCAAGTTTTCTGTTTAGGCTGCTTTCACACATCAGTTTTTTGCCATCAGTCACAATCCGTCGAATGTTGAAAAAAAAAACCGGATTCGTTGCAGTTTGTGAAAAACAATTTTTTCGACGGATCCGACTAGCTGATCCAGCTAATTGGATCTTAAAAAAAAAAAAAAAAATCGGAGCAGTTAAAAAAAACTGAATCCGTCTAGCAAAAGACATACGGTGATGGATCCATCGCTGTCCATTTTTCGATGGACACAAACGTTACTATGTCCGTTTTTTCCAGCCGCTGGAAAAACAATTTTCGACGGATCCGGCGAAAAACGGATGAAACGTGAGGCCATCCGTCGCAATCCATCCCTAATACAAGTCTATGAAAAATAAACGGATCCGGCGGCAATGTTTGCCGGATCCTTTTTTTTTTTTTTTTTCAAAATTCGCCGGATTGTGACTGACTGCAAAAAACTGATGTGTGAAAGCAGCAGGGAAGTCTCACAAAGTCCAATTGTGACCTCTAGCCATAACGTATTTTTCTGCCGCAGCCAGATGTTGGCGTTAAGGGTGGTCCACTACTGTACCACCCAAGCTTAGTTCATCAGACCATACTCTCGGAGAGAGACGTGACTTACGGACAGTGAGTGGCCACTCCGACTGCAGCTCATCAGTAGGCTATCAGTGCATATAGTTTGCTTACAAGCCAAACAAAACCCACAAAAATGATGTGTTAAGGTACCGTCACATTTAGCGACGCTGCAGCGATCTAGACAACGATCCCGATCGCTGCAGCGTCGCTGTGTGGTCTCTGGAGAGCTGTCACACAGACATCTCTCCAGCGACCAACTATGCGAAGTCCCCTGGTAACCAGGGTAAACATCGGGTTACTAAGCGCAGGGCCGCGCTTAGTAACCCGATGTTTACCCTGGTTACCAGTGTAAACGTAAAAAAACCCAAACACTACATACTTACATTCCGGTGTCTGTCCTCCGGCGCTCTGCTTCTCTGCACTGTGTAAGCGCCGGCCGGAAAGCACAGCGGTGACGTCACCGCTGTGCTCTGCTTTACGGCTGGCTGGCGCTCACAGTGCAGAGAAGCACAGCGCCGGGGGACAGACACCGGAATGTAAGTATGTAGTTTTTTTTTTTTTTTTTTACGTTTACGCTGGTAACCAGGGTAAACATCTGGTTACTAAGCGCGGTCCTGCGCTTAGTAACCCAATGTTTACCCTGGTTACCAGTGAAGACATCGCTGAATCGGCGTCACACACGCCGATTCAGCGATGTCTGCGGGAGTCCAGCGACGAAATAAAGTTCTGGCCTTTCTGCTCCGACCAACGATGGCACAGCAGGGGCCTGATCGCTGCTGCCTGTCACACTGGACGATATCGCTAGCCAGGACGCTGCAACGTCATGGATCACTAGCGATATCGTTGTTAAGTTGGCCAGTGTGAAGGTACCTTTAGGCTATGTGTACACGATGCGGATTTGCTGCGGATCCGCAGCTGATTTTTCTGCGCAGAAACACTGCAGATCCACACTGTGATGTATAGTATAATGTAAATCGATGGGATAAAAAAATAGCTGCGGAATTGCTGCGGATTTCAAAGAAGTGCATGTCACTTCTTTTGTGCGGATCTGCAGCGTTTCTGCACCCCTCCATGTTAAAAATCCGCAGTGGCAAAAACCGCAGAAAATCCGCATCAATTCCGCAGCTGTGGATTTTGTGCAGAAAATTCTGCACCTCTTTTCCTTCGTGTGCGCACAGCCTACAGGAGGCCTTTTTTTCTGCTCTTTTGCCAGTAAAGAAAGCTGCTTACAAAGTGTTCTGTTTTTGGTGCTGACTTTATGTATCATTTGTCTACAGTACGTGATTAATGAATAAATAAAGCAGCGCAGGGTTTTGTTCCTACTCTTTGCTTTCTTTGGTGAAAAAAATGCTGAAAGAAGTGATATGCTTCAGTTTTCCAATTCAACCATGAGCGATCTGATATTTCATAGCTTCTAATGTTCATAAAAAATACACTCGGCAAAATGCGACGTGTGAACGTAGCGTAAAGGACTGTGGCTTCTGGTGTGCCCAGGACTGGTAGTGTGGCAGACTAATATTCCAGACGTGGTGCACAGTATTGTGTGCCCACATTTATGCCTGCCGTGATCTCTCCGTGTGCATCTTGTCCATTTTGCTCCTTGTCTAGTATCTAGACACTATTGATAAACCTCCCCATTGTGTTATCTGTATGTAGAAATGTATCCGATGACGTGTGCCAGGCTGCGGAGCTGCCATATTCTGACATATTTGTCGTGCTGTGTACAAATCTGCTTATTTATTTCTTCTATCACACAGCCTCGCCCTCACTGTCCCCATTGGGCCTCTATCTTCCTAATCTAGTGTATCGCCTTCCTTTTCTCTCAGGCCGCTCCTTCCTGTATGGCATTGCTTGCTCCTTATTGCCCTGCAGCAATGTACACTAACATTTGTGCTGGGCACTTCCCCATTCACTTGTTAGCCACACCTAGCATTGAAAGGGTTATTCAAGTCCTGCAGTTCCTTTTTCCACAAGCATATCAAGGTTTTCTGGTAGAGGGAAGCTTTGGAGGAGAAAGAAGAAGGGCAGATCCCAGGCTGGGCTGTTTCCAGCAGCCTGGTGATTGGTGGCGTGTAAGGGCGGCACTGTGGTGGACGTGGAGTCCTGGAGTGGAGTGTGGCAGGAGCTGGAGCAGATGCAGCGCAGCGCTGTGCTCTGCTGTGCTCACTGACCTGATGTGCACTGTCAGCACTAACAGAACCGCCTCTGCTTTTCTGCCTAATAATGAGGATGTCCTCCGTGCCTTCAGCAGGAATCTGCGTCCATAGACTATTTGTATTAAATCTTAAAAAAACCACAGTAGCCACCCACTTGGGAGTACATATACTTGTCTTACAAATCACACTTTGTATATTCTTAGGCCTTGTGATCCATTAGAACAAATCCAGTAAGCGATACAGAAACGGATCCTTTACAAATGAAAAGAAAAACATACGGCTGATTAACGGATCCGTTTTTCTTAGGCTTCAGTGCTAAAGATCGGATCCAGCCGAGAGCAGACCAAAAAAACAGATCACTGCTGGATCCTTCCTAATGGATCACTGCTGAACATGAGAGCATACAATGCAAAAAGGTGAAGGCTATCCCTAAACTGCGAGTTCAATAAGACAAGCTATAGAAGCTGAAAGCCCAGTGTTTGGGGCGCCTATCTGACGAGCCTGTGATCGGATTATTGGCGGATGGGGACCGTGCGCACGGTTTACGATGGATGTGTCCGCCACGCGTGTGTGTGATTCATGCTCAGGGCCATTAGTGCCATCACTTGCATCCAATTAGCCTGATACTTTCATACTCTTAGGACGGAACAGACGCATCATCAGCCATCGGAGCCTTTTCCTTTCTTACGATCCTTCTTTTTCCTTCTTTTGACAGTTTGTCCAGCTGCATGCAAGTACCATGGTTGTACATCTGATGATCGATGCTGTCACAGCGAATGCCTGGGGAGCTGCCTGGAACCGAACGATCCCACCAAGTGTGTGGCATGTCGTAATTTCCTTCACGAGGGAAGGTGTGTCGAGTCTTGCCCACCAGGCTCCTACAGTTTGCTAGGATGGCGCTGCATCAGTTTCAATGAATGCCGGATACTCCACAATAAATGTCAGAATTCCACAGATAGCACCTGCCCGCGGTATGTCGTTCACAAGGGCGAGTGCATAGCGGAGTGCCCGTCTGGGTACACCTCCAACTCTACCACGTGAGTACCTCATTCTCTGCGTTATTTGGGGTTTCTAGATGATTGCTACAGTGTCTACGGTGAAGATGTAAGGTGAAGATGTGTATAAAGCACACCGGCCAAATGTATACATTGTAATCTGCCCGGGGCAGCATCTATAGGATAAATAACACCTTCACCTCCTTTTCATATTTTCCTCCCCTTCTTCAAAGAGCCATAACCTTTTTATTTTTCCACCCACATAGCCATAGGAGGGCCTGTCTGCGGGACGGGTTGTGTGAGCCTGCATCAAAGTCAGCTCGGACGAAGATGTACATGTCCGTCATTGGTTGTGAAGGGGATAAATGACTGCATATGAATCCAGTTAGATGCCCCCCAAACAGAAGTGTGTTGGACAGGGTCACATTTATTTAGGTTCATTTGTGCTATAATCATTGAGTTTTGATCAGAAAATATTTAATATATGGCGATATTGTATATTAATTCTCATGGCCAACTTTTGTAAAGCTTTTCTTACCTCGAGACAGATTTGTACGTGTAATCCTTAATTCTTGTTTATACAGTCTGACTTGTGAACCATGTGAAGGTCCTTGTCCGAAGGTTTGCATCGTGAACGAGGAGAAAGTGATAGATTCTGTGACTTCTGCTCAAGATCTCAGAGGATGCACCGTTATCAGTGGGAGTTTAGCCATCAATATCCGTGGTGGCAGTAAGTATTTATTCATGATGTCAAATAGGGCCAGATTTCCCTGGGATTCTCCTAGCATATGTTATATTATGGGCTTGCTGTGGACACGCAGTGCTGTGTATGTAATCCCAACATGTGTGATACAGCACACAGTGCCGTGTATGTAATCCCATCATGTGTGATACAGCACACAGTGCCGTGTATCTAATCCCATCATGTGTGATACAGCACACAGTGCCGTGTATCTAATCCCATCATGTGTGATACAGCACACAGTGCCGTGTATATAATCTCCATCATGTATGATACAGCACACAGTGCCGTGTATGTAATCCCATCATGTGTGATACAGCACACAGTGCCGTGTATCTAATCCCATCATGTGTGATACAGCACACAGTGCCGTGTATGTAATCCCATCATGTATGATACAGCACACAGTGCCGTGTATGTAATCCCATCATGTGTGATACAGCACACAGTGCCGTGTATCTAATCCCATCATGTGTGATACAGCACACAGTGCCGTGTATATAATCTCCATCATGTATGATACAGCACACAGTGCCGTGTATATAATCCCATCATGTGTGATACAGCACACAGTGCCGTGTATGTAATCCCAACATGTGTGATACAGCACACAGTGCCGTGTATGTAATCCCATCATGTGTGATACAGCACACAGTGCCGTGTATCTAATCCCATCATGTGTGATACAGCACACAGTGCCGTGTATATAATCTCCATCATGTATGATACAGCACACAGTGCCGTGTATCTAATCCCATCATGTGTGATACAGCACACAGTGCCGTGTATGTAATCCCAACATGTGTGATACAGCACACAGTGCCGTGTATGTAATCCCATCATGTGTGATACAGCACACAGTGCCGTGTATGTAATCCCATCATGTGTGATACAGCACTCAGTGCCGTGTATGTAATCCCATCATGTGTGATACAGCACACAGTGCCGTGTATGTAATCCCATCATGTGTGATACAGCACACAGTGCCGTGTATATAATCTCCATCATGTATGATACAGCACTCAGTGCCGTGTATGTAATCCCATCATGTGTGATACAGCACACAGTGCCGTGTATATAATCTCCATCATGTATGATACAGCACTCAGTGCCGTGTATGTAATCCCATCATGTGTGATACAGCACACAGTGCCGTGTATATAATCCCATCATGTGTGATACAGCTCACAGTGCCGTGTATGTAATCCCATCATGTGTGATACAGCACAGTGCCGTGTATCTAATCCTATCATGTGTGATACAGCACACAGTGCCGTGTATATAATCCCATCATGTATGATACAGCACACAGTGCCGTGTATGTAATCCCATCATGTGTGATACAGCACACAGTGCCGTGTATGTAATCCCATCATGTGTGATACAGCACACAGTGCCGTGTATGTAATCCCATCATGTGTGATACAGCACACAGTGCCGTGTATGTAATCCCATCATGTGTGATACAGCACAGTGCCGTGTATCTAATCCCATCATGTGTGATACAGCACACAGTGCCGTGTATCTAATCCCATCATGTGTGATACAGCACACAGTGCCGTGTATCTAATCCCATCATGTGTGATACAGCACACAGTGCCGTGTATATAATCTCCATCATGTATGATACAGCACACAGTGCCGTGTATGTAATCCCATCATGTGTGATACAGCACAGTGCCGTGTATATAATCCCATCATGTATGATACAGCACACAGTGCCGTGTATGTAATCCCATCATGTGTGATACAGCACACAGTGCCGTGTATGTAATCCCATCATGTGTGATACAGCACACAGTGCCGTGTATGTAATCCCATCATGTGTGATACAGCACAGTGCCGTGTATCTAATCCCATCATGTGTGATACAGCACACAGTGCCGTGTATATAATCCCATCATGTATGATACAGCACACAGTGCCGTGTATGTAATCCCATCATGTGTGATACAGCACACAGTGCCGTGTATGTAATCCCATCATGTGTGATACAGCACACAGTGCCGTGTATGTAATCCCATCATGTGTGATACAGCACACAGTGCCGTGTATATAATCTCCATCATGTATGATACAGCACACAGTGCCGTGTATATAATCCCATCATGTGTGATACAGCACACAGTGCCGTGTATGTAATCCCATCATGTATGATACAGCACACAGTGCCGTGTATGTAATCCCATCATGTGTGATACAGCACACAGTGCCGTGTATGTAATCCCATCATGTGTGATACAGCACACAGTGCCGTGTATGTAATCCCATCATGTGTGATACAGCACACAGTGCCGTGTATATAATCTCCATCATGTATGAT
The DNA here is from genome assembly GCF_032444005.1 of Ranitomeya imitator. Taxonomy (NCBI): domain Eukaryota; kingdom Metazoa; phylum Chordata; class Amphibia; order Anura; family Dendrobatidae; genus Ranitomeya; species Ranitomeya imitator. The sequence continues at coordinate 808,395,562 of NC_091282.1, read as the reverse complement.
ACAGCACACAGTGCCGTGTATGTAATCCCATCATGTGTGATACAGCACACAGTGCCGTGTATGTAATCCCATCATGTGTGATACAGCACACAGTGCCGTGTATATAATCCCATCATGTGTGATACAGCACACAGTGCCGTGTATATAATCTCCTTCATGTGTGATACAGCACACAGTGCCGTGTATGTAATCCCATCATGTGTGATACAGCACACAGTGCCGTGTATATAATCCCATCATGTGTGATACAGCACACAGTGCCGTGTATATAATCTCCATCATGTGTGATACAGCACACAGTGCCGTGTATGTAATCCCATCATGTGTGATACAGCACTCAGTGCCGTGTATGTAATCCCATCATGTGTGATACAGCACACAGTGCCGTGTATGTAATCCCATCATGTGTGATACAGCACACAGTGCCGTGTATGTAATCCCATCATGTGTGATACAGCACACAGTGTCGTGTATATAATCTCCATCATGTATGATACAGCACTCAGTGCCGTGTATGTAATCCCATCATGTGTGATACAGCACACAGTGCCATGCATGTAATCTCCATCATGTATGATACAGCACACAGTGCCGTGTATGTAATCCCATCATGTGTGATACAGCACACAGTGCCGTGTATCTAATCCCATCATGTGTGATACAGCACACAGTGCCGTGTATCTAATCCCATCATGTGTGATACAGCACACAGTGCCGTGTATGTAATCCCATCATGTGTGATACATCACACAGTGCCGTGTATATAATCTCCATCATGTGTGATACAGCACACAGTGCCGTGTATATAATCTCCATCATGTATGATACAGCACACAGTGCCGTGTATGTAATCCCATCATGTGTGATACAGCACACAGTGCCGTGTATATAATCCCATCATGTGTGATACAGCACACAGTGCCGTGTATATAATCCCATCATGTGTGATACAGCACACAGTGCCGTGTATGTAATCCCATCATGTGTGATACAGCACACAGTGCCGTGTATGTAATCCCATCATGTGTGATACAGCACACAGTGCCGTGTATATAATCTCCATCATGTATGATACAGCACACAGTGCCGTGTATGTAATCCCATCTGTGATACAGCACACAGTGCCGTGTATATAATCCCATCATGTGTGATACAGCACACAGTGCCGTGTATATAATCCCATCATGTGTGATACAGCACACAGTGCCGTGTATGTAATCCCATCATGTGTGATACAGCACACAGTGCCGTGTATGTAATCCCATCATGTGTGATACAGCACACAGTGCCGTGTATATAATCTCCATCATGTATGATACAGCACACAGTGCCGTGTATGTAATCCCATCTGTGATACAGCACACAGTGCCGTGTATATAATCCCATCATGTGTGATACAGCACACAGTACCGTGTATATAATCTCCATCATGTATGATACAGCACACAGTGCCGTGTATGTAATCCCATCATGTGTGATACAGCACACAGTGCCGTGTATGTAATCCCATCATGTGTGATACAGCACACAGTGCCGTGTATGTAATCCCATCATGTGTGATACAGCACTCAGTGCCGTGTATGTAATCCCATCATGTGTGATACAGCACACAGTGCCGTGTATATAATCCCATCATGTGTGATACAGCACACAGTGCCGTGTATATAATCTCCTTCATGTGTGATACAGCACACAGTGCCGTGTATATAATCTCCATCATGTATGATACAGCACACAGTGCCGTGTATGTAATCCCATCTGTGATACAGCACACAGTGCCGTGTATCTAATCCCATCATGTGTGATACAGCACACAGTGCCGTGTATGTAATCCCATCATGTGTGATACAGCACACAGTGCCGTGTATATAATCTCCATCATGTATGATACAGCACACAGTGCCGTGTATGTAATCCCATCATGTGTGATACAGCACACAGTGCCGTGTATATAATCTCCATCATGTGTGATACAGCACACAGTGCCGTGTATGTAATCCCATCATGTGTGATACAGCACACAGTGCCGTGTATATAATCTCCATCATGTATGATACAGCACACAGTGCCGTGTATGTAATCCCATCTGTGATACAGCACTCAGTGCCGTGTATGTAATCCCATCATGTGTGATACAGCACACAGTGCCGTGTATGTAATCCCATCATGTGTGATACAGCACACAGTGCCGTGTATGTAATCTCCATCATGTATGATACGACCCACAGGGCCTCATAGCTAATGCTGTGATACAGCTCGCAGTGCTGAGTATCTAATGCTCATCATGTGTGATACAGCCCGCAGTGCTGAGTATCTAATGCTCATCATGTGTGATACAGCTCGCAGTGCTGAGTATCTAATGCTCATCATGTGTGATACAGCTCGCAGTGCTGAGTATCTAATGCTCATCATGTGTGATACAGCTCGCAGTGCTGAGTATCTAATGCTCATCATGTGTGATACAGCTCGCAGTGCTGAGTATCTAATGCTCATCATGTGTGATACAGCTCACTGATCCCTATATCTAATCCCAGCACGTGATATTCCATGCATCCATTCCCAGTGTGTGATGCACCACGTGCATCTAATCTCAACGCGTTATACACTGCGTATTGAATCCAATCCTGTGTGATATGCTCTGTGTATCTAATCCCATCATGGGATACTCTGTATATCGAATCCTATCCTGCGTGATACGTTCTGCATATCTAATCCCGTTTTGTGTGATACACTATGCGTATCGAATCCCATTGTGTGATACACTTTGCGTATCTAATTCCAGGTTTTTATTGCAAATATAATCAGCTGCTCCCCCTAGTGTTTAGAAGTGAAAAATGTCAAATTTAAAAAAAAATAAATCCTATTTTATACCATTAAAAAAAATCTATCAGTACTTTTACATTTTTTACATTGAAGAAAAAATCATTTTTCTTTCATGGCAGATTCTCTTTAACCCCTCTGTGACCTTGGACGTACTATCCCGTCGAGGTGCCCTGGGCCTATCTGACCCTTGACGGGATAGTACGTCCTGCCCTTTAATGCGATACCGCGACTTAAGTCGCGGTGATCGCATTAAAATTCCGACGCCATCTCACCTGGGGGGAGATGGCCTCGGCATCCAGGGCATTGTCGCCGCCCACCCGCCCTCTCGATCGCTGTGATTGGCTGTTCAATTCTGAACAGCCAATCACAGCCATTCTCATTGTTTCAGCCAATCGGAGCGGCTGAAACAATGAGGTCACAGGCTAGGATCGAGTACCGATGTACTCGATCCTAGGTCCGGTGCCTGGCAACGCCAGGCACCGGCAAGAACACCCCGGATTGGCGCGATCGCCGATCGCATCGATCGCGCCAATCGCAGGGCACCGCGCGGTATTACCGCGCTGTGCCCTGCCGGAACCTGCGTGGATCGGTGCTCTAATAGCACCGATCCTAGGATAGGACACAGTGCAGGCCCAGCAGGGCCTGCAGGAGCCGATTGGCGCGATCGATGTCATCGTCGATCGCGCCAATCACAGGGCGCAGCGGCGATCACTCTGTGACCGCTCTGTGCCCTGCAGGTGACCTGGCTGTGACCTGCCTAGGATGGCGCGAACAGATCCGATCCTAGGCAGGTCACAGCCAGGTCACCAGGAAAGCTCTGATTGGTGGGATCGATGTTATGGTCGATCCCACCAATGACAGGTCACAGCAGCAGCATGACCGCTCTGTGACCTGTCTGTGTCACCTGCCTGACCTGTGTATGACCGCTCTGCAGGGTCCTCATTCTAGCTGAGGATTCCTACAGAGCGGTCATACTGCTGGATCTCCCTGCTGGATTTTGTGCCTGGATCTCCCTGCCGTGCTGGGTATTGTGGTGCCACAGCAGCCTGTAGCACCACAATCCCTGCTAAAGAAAGAAGACAACTAAACGTAAGTTTTATCCCTGATCCCTGCCCAATCCCCGTTCATCCACCCCAATCCCCGTTCATCCACCCCAATCCCCGTTCATCCACCCCAATCTCCCCTTCCCCCTCTTTTTACCCCCTCCACCCCCATTTGTGCCGCCTCCGTGCGCACATTTAGTAGCCGCCGAGCGTTGATTGGTGACGCAGTTCACCGATCAACGCTCGCGCTCGCTTTTTTTCCCTCGCCCCCGTTGCGCCAACTCCGTACACACATTCCGCAGCCGCCAAAGTTTGATAAGTGACGCAGTTCACTTATCAGAGTTTGTGCCTGCCGTTTTCCTTTTTTTTTTTTCACCCCCCTTTTGCGCCACCTGACTACAACCGTACGTTTTGATCACTGATCCCTGCCCAATCCCCACTTCCACCCCCATCTCCCTTCCCCCTCTTTTTACCCCCCTTTGCACCTCCTTCCGTGCGCCCATTTAACAGCCCCCGAACGTTGATTGGTGACGTAGTTCACCGATCAACGCTCGCGCTCGCTTTTTTCCCTCACCCCCGTTGCGCCAACTCCGTACACACATTCCGCAGCCGCCAAAGTTTGATAAGTGACGCAGTTCACTTATCAGAGTTTGTGCCTGCCGTTTTCCTTTTTTTTTTTTCACCCCCCTTTTGCGCCACCTGACTACAACCGTACGTTTTGATCACTGATCCCTGCCCAATCCCCACTTCCACCCCCATCTCCCTTCCCCCTCTTTTTACCCCCCTTTGCACCTCCTTCCGTGCGCCCATTTAACAGCCGCCGAACGTTGATTGGTGACGCAGTTCACCGATCAACGCTCGCGCTCGCTTTTTTTCCCTCACCCCCGTTGCGCCAACTCCGTACACACATTCCGCAGCCGCCAAAGTTTGATAAGTGACGCAGTTCACTTATCAGAGTTTGTGCCTGCCGTTTTCCTTTTTTTTTTTTTCACCCCCCTTTTGCGCCACCTGACTACAACCGTACGTTTTGATCACTGATCCCTGCCCAATCCCCACTTCCACCCCCATCTCCCTTCCCCCTCTTTTTACCCCCCTTTGCACCTCCTTCCGTGCGCCCATTTAACAGCCGCCGAGCGTTGATTGGTGACGCAGTTCACCGATCAACTCTCGCGCTCGCTTTTTTCCCTTCAGCCTTTTTGCGCAACCTCCGTACACACATCCCGCAGCCGCCAAACTTTGATAAGTGACGCAGTTCTCTTATCAGAGTTTGTGCCTGCCTTTTTTTTTTTTTTTACAGGTTTTTCTTCTCCTTTTAGCATTTTCTTTTCAGATAAGTTTGCACAAATCACTATCCCCCCACACATACACATACAGTTATCAATAAAGTGCACCCAATCACCATATTCACACAAAAATGTCCCGCTCGTCCCGTTCGTCCCAACAGCGCTATTCATTGGAGGAGGCATATGCTTTCCTTGCCTCCGACACTGATAGCGAGGGAGAGGATCCCACTTTTCTTCACTTTTCTGATTCTTCATACTCTTCCTCCTCCTCCTCCTCCTCCTCTTCCTCCTCCTCCTCCTCTTCCTCCTCGGGTCCTGCGGAACCACCACGCAGACGCCCCAGGACAGAAGATGAGGCAGCCCCCACCACTCCTGAACCAGCGCTCCCCACTGCGGAACCCACATGGACCTCGCCCCCCGAAAATTACGAGCCACTGATTCCTGATTTTGTGGCAGAATCAGGAATCAAGTTTGACACCACGGGCCTCACAGAAACAGACTTTTTCAAAGTCTTTTTCTCTGAGGATTTTATTAACCTCATGGTGGAGCAAACTAATTTGTATGCTCGTCAATTTTTGGAGCAAAACCCCGGTACATCATTTTCCAACTGGTCTCCTGTAGACGCAGTTGAAATGATGCAGTTTTGGGGCCTGGTCCTCCACATGGGGATCGTGAAGAAGCCAGAAATGCGGCAATATTGGAGTGTAGATGTTTTATATAACACTCCAGTATTCCGAATGGCCATGGTTTGGAGACGTTTTGAGGCCATCCATAAATTCCTGCATTATTCCGATAATGCACAGTGTCCCGCACGAGATGACCCCAACTTTGACCGTCTGTTCAAAGTTCGGCCGGTCATCGAACACTTCAACAAAAAGTTTTCTGAAGTGTACGTGCCCAAAAGGGACATCTGCGTGGATGAGTCCTTGGTCCATTTTAAGGGGCGGCTCGGATTCCGTCAATACCTGCCCAACAAAAGGGCCAGGTACGGAATCAAACTCTACAAGCTGTGTGAGAGTGCCTCAGGGTACATCCACAGGTTTAGAGTGTATGAAGGGAAGGACAGCAGGATTGAACCCCCTGAGTGTCCTCCTGTCCTGGGAGTGAGTGGGAAGATCGTGTGGGATTTGGTGCACCCACTGCTGGATAAAGGTTATCACCTCTATACTGATAACTTTTATACCAGCATCCCACTCTACAAATCCCTCTCTGCGCGAGGTACCGCAGCCTGCGGTACTGTGCGCAAAAATCAGAGAGGCCTCCCAAAGACGCTACTTCGGCAGATGCTCAGAAAAGGTGAGAGCAAGGCCCAATGTAGCGACCACCTGCTGGTGGTCAAGTACAAGGACAAGAGGGATGTCCTTCTCTTGACCACCATACATGGTGATGGCAGAGCCCTCAGCACTGTACGGGGTACCTCTACACAGGTCTGCAAACCGGACTGTGTACTGGGCTACAACAAAAGCATGGGGGGGGTTGATCTCTCTGATCAACTCCTCCAACCATACAGTGCTTTGAGAAAGGCCAAGGTGTGGTACAAAAAGTTGGCCGTCCACATCGTACAAATGGCAATGCTCAACGCTTTCCTGCTGTTACGATGTGCACGCCACACCGATACGTCGTACCTTCAGTTCCAGGAGGTAGTGGTTAAGGCCCTGATATTTGGTACTCCGGAAGGAGAGGGCCCCAGTACTTCCGGAACTGAAGGTGCTCGTATCGTACCAGGCCAGCATTTTCCGGGGGTGGTCCCGCCAACCGGCAGAAAAGGTAAGCCGCAAAAAAGGTGCCGAGTGTGTTACAAAAGGGGAATACGCAAGGACACCATTTATCAATGCGACACCTGCCCCGAAAAACCTGGCCTGTGTATGAAGGATTGCTTCAGATTGTACCACACCTCCATGCACTACTAATTTACTTTACAAGAAAGCGTACATTAGTTCCAAAAAGGGGGCACATCTAGATAAGTTCCTTGGGGGGGGGGTCTAGGTTCCAAAATGATGTCACTTGTGGGTTTTTTTTACTGTTTAGGCACATCAGGGGCTCTGCAAACGGAACATGACGACCGCAGACAATTTCTGCATTCCAAAACGTCACAACTTCCCTTTCGAGCCCCAACGTGTGCCTAAACAGTTTTTTCCCACATATGGCGTACCAGCGTAATCAGGACAATTTGGACAACAACTTTTGATGTCCAATTTCTCCTGTTACCTTTGGGAAAATTAAAAATTGGGGACTAAAATATCATTTTTGTGGGAAAAAATAGGATTTTTTATTTTCACGCCTGGGCATTATAAACTTTAGTGAAGCACGTGGGGGTTCAAATTTCTCACCAAACACCTAGATAAGTTCCTTAGGGGGTACAGTTTCCAAAATGGGGTCACTTGTGGGGGGTTTCTACTGTTTAGTCACATCAGGGGCTCTGCAAATGGAACATGATGCCAGCAGAACATTCCATCAAAGTCTGCATTCCAAAACGTCACTACTTCCCTTTCGAGCCCCAACGTGTGCCCAAACAGTAGTTCCTCCCCACATATGGGGTATCAGCGTACTCAGGACAAATTGGACAACAACTTTTGGGGTCCAATTTCTCCTGGTACCCTTGGGAAAATTAAAAATTGCGGACTAAAATATCATTTTTGTAGGAAAAAATAGGATTTTTTATTTTCACGCCTGGGCATTATATACTTTAGTGAAGCACGTGGGGGTTCAAAATTCTCACCACACAACTAGATAAGTTCCTTAGAGGGTCTAGTTTCCAAAATGGGGTCACTTGTGGGGGGTTTCCACTGTTTAGGCACATCATGGGCTCTCCAAACGCGACATGGCGTCCGATCTCAATTCCAGTCAAAGTTAGCTTGAAAAAGTCAAACGGCGCTCCTTTCCTTCTGAGCCCTGCCATGCGCCCAAACAGTGGTTCCCCCCAATTATGGGGTATCAGCGTACTCAGGACAAATTGGACAACAACTTTTGGGGTCCAATTTCTCCTTTTACCCTTGAGAAAATAAAAAATTGGGGACTAAACGATCATGTTTGTGGAAAAAAATAGGAATTTTTTTTTTCACGCCAGGGCGTTATAAACTTTCGTGAAGCACTTGGGGGATAAAAGTGCTCATGACACATCTAGATAAGTTCCTTAGGGGGTCTAGTTTCCAAAATGGGGTCATTTGTGGTGGGTTTCCACTGTTTAGGCACATCAGGGGGTCGCCAAACGCGACATGGCGTCCGATCTCAATTCCAGCCAAATTTAGCTTGAAAAAGTCAAACGGCGCTCCTTTCCTTCTGAGCCCTGCCATGCGCCCAAACAGTGGTCCCCCCCCACATATGGGGTATCAGCGTACTCAGGACAAATTGGACAACAACTTTTGGGGTCCAATTTCTCCTTTTACCCTTGAGAAAATAAAAAATTGGGGACTAAACGATCATGTTTGTGGAAAAAATAGGATTTTTTTTTTTCACGCCCGGGCGTTATAAACTTTCGTGAAGCACTTGGGGGATAAAAGTGCTCATGACACATCTAGATAAGTTCCTTAGGGGGTCTAGTTTCCAAAATGGGGTCATTTGTGGGGGGTTTCCACTGTTTAGGCACATCAGGGGGTCGCCAAACGCGACATGGCGTCCGATCTCAATTCCAGCCAAATTTAGCTTGAAAAAGTCAAACGGCGCTCCTTTCCTTCTGAGCCCTGCCATGCGCCCAAACAGTGGTCCCCCCCCACATATGGGGTATCAGCGTACTCAGGACAAATTGGACAACAACTTTTGGGGTCCAATTTCTCCTTTTACCCTTGAGAAAATAAAAAATTGGGGACTAAACGATCATGTTTGTGGAAAAAATAGGAATTTTTTTTTTCACGCCCGGGCGTTATAAACTTTCGTGAATAACTTGGGGGATAAAAGTGCTCATGACACATCTAGATAAGTTCCTTAGGGGGTCTAGTTTCCAAAATGGGGTCATTTGTGGGGGGTTTCCACTGTTTAGGCACATCAGGGGGTCGCCAAACGCGACATGGCGTCCGATCTCAATTCCAGCCAAATTTAGCTTGAAAAAGTCAAACGGCGCTCCTTTCCTTCTGAGCCCTGCCATGCGCCCAAACAGTGGTCCCCCCCACATATGGGGTATCAGCGTACTCAGGACAAATTGGACAACAACTTTTGGGGTCCAATTTCTCCTTTTACCCTTGAGAAAATAAAAAATTGGGGACTAAACGATCATGTTTGTGGAAAAAATAGGATTTTTTTTTTTCACGCCCGGGCGTTATAAACTTTCGTGAAGCACTTGGGGGATAAAAGTGATCATGACACATCTAGATAAGTTCCTTAGGGCAGAGGTCCCCAACTCCAGTCCTCAAGGCCCACCAACAGGTCATGTTTTCAGGATTTCCTTAGTCTTGCCCAGGTAATAATTGCATCACCTGTGCAATGCAAAGGAAATCCTGAAAACATGACCTGTTGGTGGGCCTTGAGGACTGGAGTTGGGGACCTCTGCCTTAGGGGGTCTAGTTTCCAAAATAGGGTCACTTGTGGGGGGTTTCCACTGTTTAGGCACATCAGGGGGTCGCCAAACGCGACATGGCGTCCGATCTCAATTCCAGCCAAATTTAGCTTGAAAAAGTCAAACGGCGCTCCTTTCCTTCTGAGCCCTGCCATGCGCCCAAAAAGTGGTTCCCCCTCACATGTGGGATATCAGCGTACTCAGGATAAATTGGACAACAACTTTTGAGGTCCATTTTCTCTTTTTACCCTTGGGAAATTAAAAAGATTATTGCTGAAAGATCATTTTTGTGACTAAAAAGTAAAATGTTAATTTTTTCCTTCCATGTTGCTTCTGCTGCTGTGAATCACCTGAAGGGTTAATAAACTTCTTGAATGTGGTTTTGAGCACCTTGAGGGGTGCAGTTTTTAGAATGGTGTCGCTTTTGGGTATTTTCTGCCATATAGACCCTTCAAAATGACTTCAAATGTGAGGTGGTCCCTAAAAAAAATGGTTTTGTAAATTTGGTTGTAAAAATGAGAAATTGCTGGTCAAATTTTAACCCTTATAACTTCCTTGAAAAAAAAAAGTTTGTTTCAAAAATTGTGCTGATGTAAAGTAGACATGTGGGAAATGTTATTTATTAACTATATTGTGTCACATAACTCTCTGGTTTAACAGAATATAAATTCAAAGTTGGAAAATTGTGAAATTTTCAAAATTTTCGCCAAATTTCCGTTTTTTTCACAAATAAACGCAAGTTATATCGAAGAAATTTTAGCACTATCATGAAGTACAATATGTTACAAGAAAACAATCTCAGAATCGCTAAGATCCGTTGAAGCGTTTCGGAGTTATAACCTCATAAAGGGACAGTGGTCAGAATTGTAAAAATTGGCCTGGTCATTAACGTGCAAACCACCCTTGGGGGTAAAGGGGTTAAGGAACACTTGCACAGTTGCTACCTTTTCTGTTGTATTTTCCACAAATGTTGAGTTTGCATAAAGCTGAGAAGTGTTTAATTATAAGGCCTCATACGCATTAGGTTAAAGTTGATGAAAATTAACAATTTAAACCAAAATGATTATTTGTTATGTAAAAACATAAGAAGGAAAGATCAATTCAGCCGAATGATCGATCACAGACATGAAGTTTCCGTTTTTTTTTTTTGTTTTTTTTTCTGCCAACAGTTAATGAAAAGATCATTTGTCAATGTACAATTTCCTTTGGTTAGAATATTTCCAGAAAGATTGTTCATGTAAATGTCACCTCCGGCCACCAACTGCTGCTGCTGTCAGTGATTAAGTGGTACCCCCAAACCCCCCCCCATCCCTCCTCTTAGGGGGCTTTCTGAGCACCCCCATTCTCACCACCTCATGAATGTTGCCACAGCCTATGTTCTGCCATACTGAAGTATTACAGTATGTATTTTAAGCAGTCGATTGCAGATTCCCGTCCCCTAGTCAAATGTAATGTAAGAATATGTAAAAGCTGATGTTGCCTTTCTTTTCCCCATCCTACAATAAATGACATTTGATATCGCCACGTTCATACAAGTCTAATCTATAAGAATCTAAAACGATGCCATAAGGTAAATGGCTAAAAGAAAATAAAAATAGAATCGTCAGAATTGCTATTTTTTTTTTTTTTTTTAGCCAAAAAAGCAGTAAAAGCAATCAAAACATCATATGGACCTCAAAATGGTATTAATAAAAAACTACAGCTTGTCACAGAGAAAATAATCCACCACCAACTGAAACTAAAGTCAGCGTTTTACTAGTGGGTATGTCTGTTTTTCTGCTTGTGTAATCCACTTATGGCTGTATTTTTTTTTCTTCAGATAATATTGCCGCTGAGCTAGAGGCAAACCTTGGTCTCATAGAAGAGATAACCGGATATCTCAAGATAAGGCGATCTTATGCTTTGGTATCTCTGTCATTTTTCCGGAAGCTGCGTCTAATTCGTGGAGATGTCCTTGAAGCAAAGTAAGTGCGCCCTGAAGATCAGTGGTGTCATTACACACTCTTTTACTGAAAAACATATAGGTTAGCCGGGATATGCTATGCATCTATGGTGCTATCCTGGCCATGTTGCTCAGGGACCAGGGGTAGTTTTAAAGGGGTACTCTCAAGTTTGGAAGTTATGTCCTATCTATCAGAAAGGAGATCATTTTCCAACCTCTGAGACCTCCACTGATTCCATGGACCGGGACTCTGAAGAGCACTGTGTGGATGGAGTGACAGTAGATCATGCGCATTGCCGCTCCATTCATTCTTATAGGCCAAGCACAGCGCTCTTTTTGGCGGTTTCTTAAGAATGAATGGCAGTGCGCATAATCTATTACCACTCCATTCTGAAGAGCCCTGGATCAGTGGTGGTCCCAAAAGTCAGACCCCCCAGCAATCGGGGACTTACACTCTACTCTTGAGAATAGCCCTTTAAGTGCTAGTGATGATTTCCATAACTCCATGCTTTTCCTTGCCTAGTGCAGTAGCTTAACATTAGTTACCCGTGGCAACCGGCAAGTATTTCCCTACAGATGGGGAACACACATTACTGATAACCTATCCAGTGGTGAAGAAAAAAACTACAAAACCTTTATTGGAAGCCGGTGCTGTAACCTTGTTAAAAATGCAATATTTTGTATTTTTCGATAAACCTGATTATCTTTTTAATTGCAGTGACTACGCCTTTTATGCCCTGGATAATGCCAATCTGCGCCAACTATGGGACTGGCATAAGCACAATTTAACAATTGCGAAAGGGAGGCTCTTTTTTCATTACAACCCAAGGCTTTGCCTGAAAGAAATTCGTGAAATGGTGAAGATAGTGGGAGCAGAAAATCGCCAGGACAAAAGTGACGTTGCGACCAAGACTAATGGGGACCAGGCATCTTGTAAGTATTATTTGGAGAAAAAATGAGCAAATCTAACATGTACAAGGAACACATAGGTATAATAGGTGCACAATCAATTTATTGCTGCTCTGCACCTTAAACAAGCATTCCCATCAAAATTGTTATCTCTTTAATATATTTTAATCGTCATATTATGTAGCACTGTGTACTTAGAGTTGCTCATTTCACCCTTCTACCCATTTAATTCTTCTCTTTCTCTATCGCCTCATTGGGGGACACAGGAACCATGGGTGTATGCTGCTGCCACTAGGAGGCTGACACTATGCAAATAAAAAAAGTTGGCTCCTCCTCTGCAGTGTACACCCCACCGACAGGAAGTAGGATATCCAGTTTAGCTTAGTGTCAGTAGGAGGTGGACACGGGTCTTTCATTAGACCCCTATCTACCTCAATGTGCGTCGTTCCTTTTCAGGTACCACGGAGGGATACAGGGTGGTCAGTCACACCTGTAGTCCCACAAAGAGACTGAGTACGGCGTGTACTGCCACCCCGTATCCTCATATGTCTGGTCGGCAGGACCCCAGCCCCTAACACAGAAGCGTGTTGAGGTGATTCAGACCCGGGCCTGCCTCCGTCTCCCACCCACTCGCCCACCAGAGCCTGTCGGTTCGAGGAGACACGGACGTCCCACTATGCTGGATTATCGGACGTCCGATCTTGGATGGGGAGGTACTCTCTCTCTCTCTCCCCCCAGGTACAGAGATAAGAAGATCACAGAAGAAAGAAGAGGGGAAGAAAAAAAAAAAAAAGAAAAATTCCTTTATTTTAATAGTGGGCCCCTTAATTCAGGTTACCTTTGCAGCAGTTTTAGGGCTCTCCTCAACACTTCCCCCGTGCTCCGGTGGTCATGGGATGTAATCTAGGTCCCGGCCTCTTCCAGGCCTAGCTGCAGAGTGGGGCATCGGGGGTCTTTTCCCCTTTAATTTTGCGGGTATTTGGGGCTGCAGGCATTGTTTTGCAGCGTTTTTCAATCCTCTGCGCCGCTCCCCCATCCTCCGGCGGTCACCAGCTCTAATTTAGGTCCCGGCTTCACTCGGGCCTAGCCCCTCTTCCTGCTTTTCGGGGGGCTTTTTTCCCACCTAGCTCTTAGTCAGCTCCTTCCTGCCGGGACTTAGCTCCGCCCCTTCACTTGGCTCCGCCCCCTGGTCCCGCGATTTAGCTCCGCCCCTTTTTCCTGTCTCAGAGCAGGCTTTTCAGCATGTGTCCCTGCAGTGTGCGCTTTTTCACTCCTGGACCTGGACACCCTCTTGTGACTGCCATTTTTCCTATTGATCCAGATTGTACTTGTTTCCTGTGGAGCCTTCTCTTCCTGGCACAGCAGCCCTGCAGTCTGGAGCTGAATACAGGATAACTGCACCTACTGTGAGTAGCTGCTCTGCAGCCCGACACTCTCCTCGGCTCTCCTATCCCCTAATGTTCTGGCATCAGTTAATGGGTCTGCTCATCATGAACCCACCGCCGAGGAGTTCCTACCCCGGGTGAGACCGAGGCCCCTATCCCTGGGTGGGCTTTCCTTCTGTCTCGGTCTGTGGTGGACCTCACCAGGATGTTTCGTCCCTGGTGTCCGTGCTTGACAGATTGTCCCTCCCAGCCCCCCGCAGTTGCCAGTGGGTCACAGGATTCTCCATCCGGCCTTTTCAACACAGGTCACAAGAGATCCAGACAGGAGCGAAATTCTGTCCTTTTCCCGATCCATCTCGCCCTCCGGTCTGGCACGGTGAGATCCCTCTTCCAGATCCTCCTCTTCCGAGGCAGACGGGCGTCCTCGGTCATGTTTTAAGAGGAAGATTCAGACTTTTTCACTACAGGCCTCTAGCATGAGTGATAAAGTGCAAAGCCTTATTGTTGCAGTCAACCAGACCTTAAGCATCATGGATACCTCTACGGAACCCGCAGAAAAGGCGGTTTTGTTTAGACGGTCAAAACCAACTTCCAAGGTCTTTGCTCCACACACTGAATTTGTTGTGGTACTTGCCAGGGGAAAGGTGAACCATACCAGATGCTTTCAGACAGGGAAGCGTCTCGGCATCCTATATCCCTTCTCCCCTGAGCTCATCGCTAACTGGACTGATTCCTCGGCAGCGGACTCGTCAGTCCCCAGACTGTCCGCCAACATGATCCTTCCACTTTCTAATGCAGCATCCCTCATGGATTCCAAGGATACAATTATAGAATCGCTGGGAAAATCAGCCTTTTGAAGTGGCTGCTTCTGCTTTGTGCCTCGGCCATTGCCTCTACCTGGGTCTCAAGGGCCACAGCTAGATGGACCAAACAGCCTTGTAAGGGTACCACGGCTGGACCTCTTCCGGGGGAGCTGGCCGACCTGACGGACCAGATTTCCTATGCAGGGAAATATTTGGTAGCTGTCTCCCTAGATGCGCGTCTTGTGCAGCTCAGGTATCCAGCAATATGGTGACCATCTGGCGGAATATTTGGCTCAAGACATGGCAGGTGGACTTGTTTTCAAAGAAGTCCCTTACCAGCCTCCCTTTCCAGGGGGCCAGTCTTTGACTACATGCTGGAACAAATAATTAAGGATATGGCAGTTCAGCTCCCTTTTTGTCCTTTCGCTGGTTCGCGGCGTCAGAATATTCCTCTGGCTAGCACAGACCGCGGTCTCGCCTGGCTAGAGATAAGGCTTCCTTCAAGCCTACCCCTTCCTGGCGTTCCCTCAATTCCCATGGTAGGTCCACCAGGCCCAGACCTGGCAGATCTTCCTTGGCATAACTCGTGCTAAGGGCCCAGCGTTCCTCCCAGTTTGGGCGGGCGTCTGTTTTTCTTTTTTGCAGGGACGTTTGGCTTGCCTCGGTCGAGGTCAGGGAGGTGGTATCCTCTGGATACAAGATGGGGTTCGCTTCGCGGCCCCGGAATCGCTTCTTCGAATCCCACCCTCTAAAGGATCCTAATCTGATCCCAGGTTTCTTTGCGCCTAATGCCTTTCTTCTTTGTTCGGAGGTTATCGTTTCCATCTCAGAGTAGGAACGCTTCACAGGTTTCTATTCAAACCTGCTTGTAGTGCCGAAGAAGAACGGCACAGTTCGACCCATCTGGTTCCTAAGTTAGTGAACAAAAGGTTCCGCCTGCGGCATTTCAGGATGGAGTCCCTCTGTTCAGTATTGGCTTGCATGGAACCACAGGAATTCCTGTGCTCCATAGATATCCAAGAAGCCTATCTTGATGTTCTGATTTTCCCAGCACACCTGTGTCTCCTGCGTTTTGTGGCGCAGAAGAGTCATTTCCAGTTCATCGCCCTGCCACTCGGTCTTGCGACCGCACCCAGTGTCTTCATAAAGATCATGGCTACATTTATGGCCATTTTGAGGATCAGGGGCCTAGTGCTCATTCCGTACCTCGAAGACATCAACAAGGTTCCGCCCCTCTCTCAGGCCCAGGAGAGTGACAATCGTCCTCGACTCCCTGTCCCGTTTCTGGTGGCTGGTCAGCAGAACAAAGTCTTGTCTTGTTCCGAGTCAGTGACTCGTCTTCTAAGGCATGCTGTTCAACACCTGTCAGTCAAGGGTTTTTGTTATTTTTTTCTTCTCAAGGAGAAACGGGCAATTCTCCAGGACGGAGTTCTCTGCAAGGCCCTCGGCTGCCTTCCTTCCGTTCAGCAATGAAGGTCCTGGGACGAATGGTGGCAGCATCGGAAGCGTTCCCTTTTGCGCTGTTCCACTTCAGCAGGCCATCCTTTCTCAGTGGGGCAGGTCTGTGCTGTCTCTGGATCGTCCGATTCGGCCTTCCGTCCGATTCTAATGGTCTCTCAGCTGGTGGCTGTCATCCCCTCTCATTCCCCAGGTCCGGTAGTTCCTTCTCGCCCATGGCAGGTGGTGACGACGGTCGCCAGCCTTCCCGGCTGGGGCGCGGTTTCCCGCAATCCGTCAGTTAAAGGGGCGTTGGTCGGAGCAAGATTCTCCTCTGCCGATCGACATCCTTGAGATAGCGGCCATTCTTCTGTCCCTGAGTCACTGGGAAAAGGTTCTCAGAGGTCTGCCAGTCAGAATCCAGACGTCCAATGCCACGGCTGTGGCATATGTCAAACACCAGGGAGGGAATCAGTCTCTTGGAAATGGCGGAGGTATCCAAGATCCTCTTCTGGGCAGAGGCGACGGTTCCGGCACTATCCGCAGTGCATATTCCCGGCGTTGGTAACTAGGCCGCGGTGTTTTTCTCTGCCACGAGGGCCTTTCGGCAGGAGAGTGGTCCCTGCATCGGGAGGTCTTCCTTCAAATTTGCCTTTGATGGGGATCTCCGGACGCGGATCTCTTAGCGTCGCGACTGCTTAGGAAGGTTCCACCGTTTGTTTCCAGTTCCGCGATCCTCTTGTAGTGGAGACCGATGCTTTGGCCATTCCTGGGTCGCAGTTTGTATTTCCCTATCTGTTTCCTCCCCTTCCCTTCTTCCCAGGCTGTTGAAGATCATTGCGGAGGGGGTGCCGGTCTTTCTGATCGCACCAGATTGGCCCAGAAGGTTCTGGTTCGCTGAGATCGTCAATCTCCTCACGGACTTCCACTGGAGGCCCCAGACAGGCCAGATCTTCTGTCCCAAGGACCGATCTGCCACCAGAGATCTTGGTTGCTCAATTTAACATCTTGGCTGTTGAATCCTTCCATTTGGCCTTTTCTCAAGGCGGGACTTGATGCTGGCCTTGCCCTTAGTCCTCTAAAGGGTCAGGTAGCAACGCTTTCCATTCTCTTTCTGAAGTCCCATTTCAGAAGTCCTTGACTTCCCGTTCTCAGGTCAGATATTTAGATCTGAGAGACCTCGGTGGTTGATGCCCCTTAATGGCTAACTGAAAAGATGGTAGTAAATTGCAAACCTTCGAGACTTCTCAGGCATCATCAGGCATAGACTAATTCAATTCCAAATATTTGTCTATCACGGTACAAGGATATATATCCGTCCCGTTCTCAGGTCAGAACTTTTCTTCAAGGAGTGGTGCATGCAGCTCTCTTGTACTGGACTCTCGTGGATCCCAAGGACCTTAATCTTGTTCTGGAGGCTCAGTGGGGTTCCCCCCCCCCCCTTGAACCTCCCCATGAGGCCTCACTGTCTGTTCTGTCCTGCAAGGTGTCGTTTCTGGTGGCCATCACCTCCATTAGGCGCATCTCGGAGTTGGTGGCTCTCTCCTGTCGCCCCATTTCTTGGTTCTTCACCAAGATAAGGTAGTTTTACGGCCATCGTCGCCTTTTCTTCCCAGGATGGTGTCCTCCTTGTTACTTCAATAAGATCGTCCTTCCCACCTTTTTGTTCTGCTCCGACCTATTCTCTGGAGTGTTCGCTGAACAGGCCAGACCTGGTCAGGGCGGTGAGGATCTATTTGTCTAGGACCACCTTCTTTAGGAAGACGGACCGTCTATTTGTCATTCCAGACGGTGCGCCAAGAAGCCTGCCAGCCTCCAAGGTTATGATTGTTCTCTGGATCAGACCTGCTATTCTGGAGGCTTACCGGGTCAGGAACAGAGTGACTCCTCCTGGTATTAAGACTCACTCTGCCCCGGGCAGTGGGCGCCTCCTGGGCGGTACACCATGGGGCATCCGCCCATACAACTTTACAAGGCAACCTGGTGTTCCATTCACTCATTTGCCAAATGTTATAAGCTCCATACCTACGCTTCGGCAGTTGCCAGCCTAGGCGGAAGGATCTTGCAGGCAGCAGTGGTAAGTTCTCCGACCTGAATGGAGTTTTTTTCTGCTGTTCCCACCCCAGGGACTGCTTTGGGACATCCCATGGTTCCTGTGTCCCCCAATGAGGCGATAGAGAAAACAGGATTTTTGGTTGCTTACCGTAAAATCTGTTTCTCGGAGCCTTCATTGGGGGACACAGCACCCTCCCAAGTTGAACAGCTCTGTTTTATTGTGTTATATTGTCAGAGTTTGACTTTCTATCTTTAACATGTTGCTTCTCCTACTGCTTTCTCACTAACTGAATATCCTACTTCCTGTCGGTGGGGTGTACACTGCAGAGGAGGAGCCAACTTTTTTTATTTGCATAGTGTCAGCCTCCTAGTGGCAGCAGCATACACCCATGGTTCCTGTGTCCTCCAATGAAGGCTCCGAGAAACAGATTTTACGGTAAGCAACCAAAAATCCTGTTTTTTCCATTAACCCCTTTCTGACATGTGCTGTAATAATACGCACATGTCAGATTTCCCCTGTTTGGTGCAGGCTCCGGCGCTGAGCCCGCACCTTTCCGGGCACATGACCGCTGATCTATACAGCTGACGTGCCCGCAACAGCCGTGGGTGGAAGCGTGATACACCTGTGGTTAACTAGTTAAATGCCACAGTCAATCTCTGACAGCAGCATTTAACTCGCGCTTACAAGAAGCGCGTCGCTAATCCTTCCCATTGGTAACCTCGTCACATGTAGCAGACCTCTATGGTTGTCATTGCCAGATTGCTATGCGCGCCGCCCTGTGGTCAGCACTGATAGCAAGTGAGCATTTCTGCTCCATACAGGCGGGCTGATCATCGCCTGTATGTAGCAGAGGCGATCAAACAACTGCAACTTCTAGTCTCCCATGCAGACTAATAAAGCATGCAAAAAGTAGAAAAAAAAAAGTTTTAAAAAATGTATAAAAGCTTAAATCGTCCCATTCAAAATTAAACAATTAAAAAAAAAATTCAAATATACACATATTTGGTATTGCCGTGTTCAGCATCACCTGATCTATCAATATAAAAAAAATTATTTACCTGATCGCTGAATGACGTACCGAGAAAAAAAAAATTCAAAACGCAACGTTTTTTTGATCGCCGCTACACTGCAATAAAATGCAATAACGGGAGATCAAAAGATTGTATCTGCACCAAAATGGCATATATAAAAGACGGCTCGGCGCGCAAAAAATAAAACCTCACCCAGCCTAAGATCACGAAAAATGGAGACGCTACAGATCTCGGAAAATGGTGCTTTTTTTTTTTTTTTTTTTTAATAAACACATTTTGGATTTTTTTTTCACCACTTAAAAAAAAAAAAAAAAAAAAACCAGAACCTAGACATGTTTGGTGTCTATGAACTCGTAGTGACCTATAGAATCATAATGGCAGGTCAGTTTACCATTTAGTCAACATGGTAAAAAAAACCTGTGGAATTGCACTTTTGTTTGCAATTTCACCACACTTGGAATTTTTTTTCCTGTTTTCCAGTGCTTGATATGTTAAAACCAATTGTGTTGTTCAAAAGGACAACTTGTCCCGCAAAAAACAAGCCCTCACATGGCCATTTTCACAAAAAACTAGAAAAGTTATGGCTCTGGGAAGAAGTGGAACAAAAAACGAAAATGGCCCGGAGGAGGAGGGAGCAGCTGGGTCAGGAGTTTAACCCCTTAATCCCATATGACCACCGACGGGATAGTTTGTCATATGCGATCGGCCTTGCTCGCGGGGGGAGCGCGGCCAGGTGTCAACCCACTATCGCAGCTGACATCCGGCACTATCGCCCCTGGCGCATTAACCAGTATAGCTCCCTGCGTGCTTCCCTGAGACCCTCGGTACAAGGCGATGTGCTCACCTTGTACCGAGCGTCTCCTCCCTGCAGGTCCCGGATTCAAAATGGCTGCGGGGCTACATCCGGGTCCTGCAGGGAGGTGGCTTACCAGCGCCTGCTCAGAGCAAGCTCTGGTAAGCCTGCAGCCCTGCATGTCAGATCGCTGATCTGACACAGTGCTCAGCAAAGTGTCAGATCAGCGATCTGACCCTATAACATGATGCCCCCCCGGGGCAATGTTATAAAGTAAAAAAAAAAAATATTCAGATGGTACCGCTGATAATGTCATCTTGTCCAGCAAAAAACTGCTTTATCAAGTTTACCAAATGTGGAACGGTATAAACGCCCCCCCCCCAAAGAATTTCATGAATAGCTGGTTTTTGGTCATTCTGCCTCACAAAAATCGGAATAAAAAGCGATCAAAAAATGTCACGTGCCCGAAAATTGTACCACTAAAAACGTCAACTCGTCCTGCAAAAAACAAAACCTCACATGACTCTGTGGACCAAAATATGGAAAAATTATAGCTCTCAAAATGTGCAGTCGCAAAAACTGTTTTTTGCAATAAAAAGCAAAAAGCGTCTTTTAGTGTGTGATGGCTGCCAATCATAAAAATCCGCTAAAAAAAGCTATAAATAGTAAACCAAACCCCCCTTCATCACCCACTTAGTAGGGAAAAATAATAAAATTAAAAAAATGTATTTATTTCCAATTTCCCGCTAGGTTTAGGGTTAGAGCTAGGGTTAGGGATAGGGTTAAGACTAGGGTTAGGGGTAGGGGTTAAGGCTAGGGTTAGGGTTAAGGCTAGGGTTAGGGCTAAGGCTAGGGTTGGGGCTAGGGTTGGGGTTAGAGCTAGGGTTGGGGTTAGGGTTTCAGTTAGAATTGGTGGTTTCCACTGTTTAGGCACATCAGGGGCTCTCCAAATGCGACATGGCGTCCGATCTCAATTCCAGCCAATTCTGCGTTGAAAAAGTAAAACAGTGCTCCTTCCCTTCCGAGCTCTCCCGTGCGCTCCCCAACATATCAGCATACTCAGGACAATTTGGACAACAACTTTTGGGGTCCAATTTCTCTTGTTACCCTTGGGAAAATAAAAATTTGGGGGGCTAAAAAAACATTTTTGTGGGAAAAAAAATATTTTTTATTTTCACAGCTCTGCGTTATAAACTGTAGTGAAACACTTGGGGGTTCAAAGTTCTCACAACACATCTAGATAAGTTCCTTGGGGGGGGTCTAGTTTCTAATATGGGGTCACTTGTGGGGAGTTTCTACTTTTTAGGTACATTAGGGGCTCTGTAAACGCAACGTGACGCCTGCAGACCATTCCATCTAAGTCTGCATTCCAAATGACGCTCCTTCCCTTCCGTGCTCTGCCATGCGCCCAAACGGTGGTTCCCCCCCACATATGGGGTATCAGTGTACTCAGGACAAATTGGACCACAACTTTTGCGGTCCAATTTCTCCTGTTACCCTTGGGAAAATACAAAACTGAGGGCTAAAATATATTTTTTGTGGAAAAAAAATGAATTTTTATTTTCACGGCTCTGCGTTATAAACTGTAGTGAAACACTTGGGGGTTCAAAGCTCTCACAACACATCTAGATAAGTTCCTTAGGGGGTCTACTTTCCAAAATTGTGTCACTTTTGGGGGGTTTCAATGTTTAGGCACATCAGTGGCTCTCCAAACGCAACATGGAGTCCCATCTCAATTCCAGTCAATTTTGCATTGAAAAGTCAAATAGCGCTCCTTCCCTTCCGAGCTCTGCCATGCGCCCAAACAGTGGTTTACCCCCACATATGGGGTATCGGCGTACTCAGGACAAATTGTACAACAACTTTTGGGGTCCATTTTCTCCTGTTACCCTTGGTAAAATAAAACAAATTGGAGCTGAAGTAAATTTTGTGTGAAAAAAAAATTAAATGTTCATTTTTATTTAAACATTCCAAAAATTCCTGTGAAACACCTGAAGGGTTAATAAACTTCTTTAATGGGGTTTTCAGCACCTTGAGGGGTGCACTTTTTAGAATGGTGTCACACTTGGTTATTTTCTATCATATAGACCCCTCAAAATGACTTCAAATGAGATGTGGTCCCTAAAAAAAAAATGGTGTTGTAAAAATGAGAAATTGCTGGTCAAATTTAACCCTTATAACTCCCTAACAGAAAAAAATTTTGGTCCCAAAATTGTGCTGATGTATAGTAGACATGTGGGAAATGTTACTTATTAAGTATTTTGTGTGACATACCGTATATACTCGAGTATAAGCTGAGATTTTCAGCCCACTTTTTTGGGCTGAAAGTCCCCCTCTCGGCTTATACTCGAGTCATACCCAGGGGTCGGCAGGAAAGGGGGAGCGGCAGCTGTGTAATTATACTCACCTACTCCTGGTGCGGTCCCTGGCTTCCCCGGCGCCGGTAGCTTCTTCCTGTACTGAGCGGTCACATGGTACTGCTCATTACAGTAATGAATATGCGGCTCCACCTCCCGTAGAGGTGGAGCCGCATATTCATTACTGTAATGAGCGGGAACGGTAACAGCTCAGTACAGGATGAAGCTGCGGCGTCGGGGAAGCAGGGACTGCACAGCGACAGGAGCAGGTGAGTATAACGGGGAGGGGAGCGCTGCGCGATATTCACCTGCTCCTCGTTCCGGGCGCTGCTCTGTCTTCAGCAGTGACGCTCAGGTCAGAGGGCGCGATGACGTGGTTAGTGCGCGCCCTCTGCCTGAACGTCAGTGCCGAAGAAGATGGAGTGGCGCCGGAACAAGGAGCAGGTGACTATTGAAAGTGCCGGGGGCCTGAGCGACGGAGAGGTGAGTATGTGATTTATTTTTTTTTATCGCAGCAACAGCAAATGGGGGCAAGTGTCTGTATGGAGCATCTATGGGGCCATAATGTTTGTGCAGCACTATATGGGGCAAGTGTTTGTACGGGGCATCTGTGAGGCCATAACGTTTGTGCAGCACTATATGGGGCCATAATGTTTGTGCAGCACTATATGAGGCCATAACATTTGTGCAGCACTGTATGGGGCCATAACGTTTGTGTAGCACTGTATGGGGCCATAACGTTTGTGCAGCACTATATGGGGCAAGTGTTTGTGTGGAGCATCTATGGGGCCATAACGTTTGTGCAGCACTATAATGGGGCAAGTGTCTGTATGGAGCATCTATGGGGCCATAATGTTTGTGCAGCACTATATGGGGCAAGTGTTTGTACGGAGCATCTGTGAGGCCATAACGTTTGTGCAGGACTATATGGGGCCATACCATTTGTGCAGCATTATATTGGGCAAATGTGTCTATGGAGCATCTTATGGGGCCATTATTAACCTTTATGCAGGATTATATGGGGCATATTTTAATATGGAGCATCTTAATGGGCCCATCATAAACTTTATGGAGCATTATATGGGGCTCCTGATTCAATATGGATATTCAAAAACATTTAACCTACTGATGTCTCAATTTTACTTTTATTGGTATCTATTTTTACTTTTGACATTTACCGGTAGCTGCTGCATTTCCCACCCTAGGCTTATACTCGAGTCATTAAGTTTTCCCAGTTTTTGTGGCAAAATTAGGGGTCTCAGCTTATACTCAAGTATATACGGTATCTCTGTAATTTAAGGGCATAAAAATTCAAAGTTGGAAAATTGCAAAATTTTCAAAATTTTTGCCAAATTTCCATTTTTTTCTCAAATTAACGCAAGTCTTATCAAAGAAATTTTACCACTATCATGAAGTACAATATGTCACGAGAAACCAATGTCAGAATCACCGGGATCCGTTGAAGCGTTCCAGAGCTATAACCTCATAAAGGGACAGTGGTCAGAATTGTAAAAATTGGCCCGTCATTAATGTGCAAACCACCCTTGGGGCTTAAGGGGTTAAGAGGGGAATGATTTCTGCAGGGACAAGAGACTTCTTTCTCTTGCATAGAGCAGAGAAACGAGCAGAATTACTGGGTAGAAAGGCAGAATGAGCAATTGTAAGTACACAGTGCTATGTAATATGATTGAAAAATACTTTGATGTGAGTGCTTCTTTAAGGGGCTTTTTCTTAGTGTCACAGCAATGTAAGCTGTAAAAACAGTAAAAGTTAGTCTGAGGCACACTTCTGTCTTATGAAAGGGTTTGGCTGCAGCTCTGTCTTTCATTCGAATATACATTGGCCTTTATTCACACCCACTGTGAAATCTATTTTTTCCTCTCACTTCAGACAAGCAAGGAGTTTGTATGTTCTCCCTGTGTTGGTTTTTCACCCCTCGGAATTTAGATTGTGAGTCCCTATGGGGACAGTGCTGATAATGTCTGTAAAGTGCTACGGAAAATGATAGCACTATATAAGCAAAGCATAATACATAATAAGCCATCATCTAAAAAAAAGTATCGTAGTCAAAATAATGGATAAAGTATCAATACTATAAAAATAAACAGTCGTAATTGTAAAATGCCTAAAACTCTATTTTGTAGTTGTGTCTTGTGAACAGTTTCCATGCCGCGGTGCATTATGCTGCTGCTTACATTTTCTTGGCATCTGGGAACAATTTTAGCCTACACCTTTTTATACCAAATTTAGCCACAGGACCTCATTGACTTGAAGAGAATCTCCTTTTTGGTCTCCGCTAATGTGCACATTATAAAAAATGTACTGCTCAGTCAGCAATTAAAGAGTAACCTTATTTTTACTTTATTTCATAAATCAATAGTATACATGAAATAAAACATTTTGTAATCTATATTATTAGAGAAATTCTCTTTCTCCTCCTTGTCTGGTCAGTCATTATTAAATTCTGAAGTCACAGGTAAAATCTGTCTTCAGTAAATACAGATTTTCCCATTACTGAGAGAGAGGACAGTTGGTGCTCATAAAGTCATATGGAGGGGGTGTGGCCGGTGGCCGGAGGAGCTGGACATGCTTGAGAGCACTTTGATCTCAACATACTAGATCTCATCAATCCACCCAGTTTAACTGGCCATCCGTCACCCAGAACACTTCTGCTTGCCATATTATATAAAGAGGAGCCCTTTGAGTCGGCTGCAGCAACGCCACACCACCAATCTCGATTGCGGCTTACCCGAAGGCCCGAAGTTGCGGCCTTTCCTGAGGGCTGACGCGTACCTCATAAACTGAGATGGTCTTCTGGCTTCTCAGGCGGTTAAACCCTGTAAGGAGGCCTAATGGCCGTGTAGTTAATGGGAGGTATGTGTTGCAGAGATGGCTGCTCCCTGCGATGCAACCCAGAGTATTTTGCTTTAGTGCACGTGAGCACTAAGATGTCGTTTAGTGCACCTGAGTCCGGTTTACGGGTAGCTATGAGAGGTGGGTGGGTCTGGCTACCCACATACCTCACCTGTGGATGTGGTTACAGCCTACATAATGAAGGCTGTTGTTTGGAACATGGTCTGTGTGCAGAGAGGGAGAAGCCTTCCTGTGTGTGGGGCTCCAGACCGAGCCTGTGTGCCCCCAGGCCTGAGGGATCAGAATCTGGCTGTGTTGTTTTGCCTGCTGTAAAGGCCGTGAACCTTTTGTTGTTGCTGCTGGGTTTATAAACCCACTTGGACTTTTAAGAGAATGTATCTCCTGTCTTCCTCCTGTTGCACCTGAGTGAGTACGAAACCCTTACAACCCTGACAAGCTGTGCGTAGCTCCGGAGGTAGGAGACCCCATGACATCTCAGCTGAGTGAGTCTTTGAGCCCCTGTTTCTCAGTGCCAGCACAGCATCGCGCGTGGAGACCCAAGTGACTGTCGGCAGGCTCATCACATCTCGCCTATGAGCGACTTCTCTCTTCTTTGTGTCCTCACCACTTTGTCGGGGGGTGGGAGGGTTTCCCACGTTCTGAACGGTGGTTGCCCCCTTCACTCCACCGGAGAGATCAAGGGGAATGGCTGGGAGCCTGGACTTTGTCCTTCAGTGTTTTCCTGCCTTGGTCAGGCATCTTGCAGGCACCCCGGCCTGATAGTAGCTGAGGATGTCTTCACCTGCTAGAGACACAGACCTATTTCTCTTTTTATAATGGTACAAGCTCAGCAAAGCCTCCTTTCGCAATTTTTACTCTTCTGTAATACTGCAATAGTGGGTCACTATCCATCTTTACATATGTATCGTTTTAACTTCCAGCTATTTTATTCATAACCTTCTACTGACGTCTGGTGGCGGGTTCCTGTAGTACACGAGACTCGCCATAAAACAAGCATTTTAAGTCCTCCATCATCATCTAATGGTCATTTCAGAATAGAACAGGCTCTAGAATCCTAATGCCTCCAGTTAACATTATTAAATAAAAAGGTTTTGTGGAATTCCGATGCAACTGATACCTAAAGGTGATAGCCACAACTGCTGTGTGCCTATGCATATGAGTTATCAGTCTCAGCCCAACTGCATCTAACTTGTAAATAATTGGGCTGATGCAAACTAAGCATAATGAAATGCAAACATAAACCACCTATGCCCAAAAGCCCCAGGCACCTGACAAGGACTAATTCTTGTATTTACACTTCCGAAGATGCCTGGAAAACGCAGAGGATAAGACATAAGATCTCATACATTAATCACATTCCATTAAGAAGCACAGAACAATACCATTGGGTGTTTTTTTTCATACGTGCCAGCCCATCTCTATATAAAATGACAACCCATCAATCAACTCACGGGGAACCACCAAGCATCCCAGGGACACTCACGGCAAGGCTTCGAATGAGTTTCACAAGGAGTCGCCCTCCGTCTCTCCATCTCTGGATGACTCTGGACACCCCTATGACACCGAGGGCCTAGAGACATCACAGTCTGTGCAAACGAGTCAGCAATACCATACAACTTAACATGTACACACATCTCCATCTTCAATACTTCAGGACCTTCAAGCGTTACGGGAACCATTACTGGCTTTACCAACAAAACAAGACATTGCTTCCTTGGCACAGAGGATTGAAGCCTCACACCAACAGGCCATTGACTCTTTACGAGAGGAAATCAGCCATCTGGCCTCCAGGGCACCAGTTATGGAGGGTATCTCAAGGGACCTCTCGGATCTGATCCAAACGTTTCAAAGTAAACACTAAACCTTCAACTCCCAGGTACAACACATGACCCTTCTTCTCGACGACCAAGAAAATAGGGGAAGAAGAGATAATATTCATATTAAGGTATTGCCAGTAGGTAGAAGCCGGGAAGACCTCAAATCACTGGTAACCACCATATTCAGCAAGGTCGCACAAAGACCCCAAATGCCACCTTTGTCATTGACACAGCACACAGTGTCGCTAGAATTATATTATCAATCCAAGAGATATCTTATGCAGACTCCACTACTTTAAGGACAAGGAGGACATTCTCTGAAGCACCAGGCTCACTAAAGGTACCGTCACACTAGACGATATCGCTAGCGATCCGTGACGTTGCAGCGTCCTGGCTAGCGATATCGTCCAGTGTGACAGGCAGCAGCGATCAGGCCCCTGCTGTGCTGTCGCTGGTCGGGGAAGAAAGTCCAGAACTTTATTTCGTCGCTGGACTCCCCGTAGACATCGCTGAATCGGCGTGTGTGACACCGATTCAGCGATGTCTTCGCTGGTAACCAGGGTAAACATCAGGTTACTAAGCGCAGGGCCGCGCTTAGTAACCCGATGTTTACCCTGGTTACCATCGTTAAAGTAAAAAAAAACAACCACTACATACTTACCGCTGTCTGTCCTCGGCGCTCTGCTTCTCTGGTCTGGCTGTGAGCACAGCGGCCGGAAAGCAGAGCGGTGACGTCACCGCTCTGCTTTCCGGCTGCCCGGCGCTCACAGCCAGACCAGAGAAGCAGAGCGCCGAGGACAGACAGCGGTAGGTAAGTATGTACTGTTTGTTTTTTTTACTTTTAGGATGGTAACCAGGGTAAACATCGGGTTACTAAGTGCGGCCCTGCGCTTAGTAACCCGATGTTTACCCTGGTCACCGGGGACCTCGGGATCGTTGGTCGCTGGAGAGCTGTCTGTGTGACAGCTCTCCAGCGACCAAACAGCGACGCTGCAGCGATCCGGATCGTTGTCGGTATCGTTGCAGCGTCGCTTAGTGTGACGGTACCTTAACCCTATAGCCATAGACTGAGCTGTGATCAAGCTCTTGTCAGGAGTACAAGATCCTACTGTCTACATGAGACGTCTCCTACATCTACTGCTGGCAAAGATTCGTGAGACTGATGCCTAGGTGAGGTTGTCTCTTCCACCTCATAGTAAAAAAGAGAACGCTACGTTTTTCCTCAAGCAACACAAAGATCTACCTGCTCTCTTTAAATTCCTGGGCCAAGACTCAATTCCTATTCCTAACTTGCTCTAAGTAGAAGGATATCCTCCTCTGCTGCAAAACTCACACCAGAGAAAGCATGATCGCCCAACACAAGATCCTACCTGTTTTGATCCTGGTCCTTCTTCTCAACCAACGTACCCAATGATCCTTCACTCGATGCACTTTTTTAAAGCACCCTCCAACCCATCTGTAATGTTCAAGTTGTTCTTTCGTTTTTATCTGCTTTTATCGCCTAATGGACTGGCATACTGAGATTCTGGATGATCATTCTCTTGCTGTGTGTACTTCCAGACCTAAACTCTCAAAATGGTCCTAACTAGGGTTGAGCGAAATGGGTCGTTCATTTTCAAAAGTCGCCGACTTTTGGCAAAGTCGGGTTTCATGAAACCCGATCCGACCCCTGTGCGGGGTCGGCCATGCGGTACGCGACTTTCGCGCCAAAGTCGCGTTTCAATGACGCGAAAAGCGCCATTTCTCAGCCAATGAAGGTAAACGCAGAGTGTGGGCAGCGTGATGACATAGGTCCTGGTCCCCACCATCTTAGAGAAGGGCATTGCAGTGATTGGCTTGCCGTCCGCGGCGTCACAGGGGCTATAAAGGGGCGTTCCCGCCGACCGCCATGTTACTGCTGCTGATCTGAGCTTAGGGAGAGGTTGCTGCCGCTTCGTCAGAAGCAGGGATAGCGTTAGGCAGGGTCCATTAACCACCAAACCGCTTGTGCTGTAGCGATTTCCACAGCCCAACACCACCTTCGGTGTGCAGGGACAGTGGAAGCTACATTTTTTTTTTTTTTTTCCTCAGCGCTGTAGCTCATTGGGCTGCCCTAGAAGGCTCCCTGATAGCTGCATTGCTGTGTGTACGCCGCTGTGCAAACCAACTGCTTTTTTCAAAGCACAAATCCTCTTGTTCCTTCCTTTCTGCACAGCTATCTTGTTTGTTTGTCCACACTTTTTATTTAATTTGTGCATCAGTCCACTCCTTATTGCTGCCTGCCATACCTGGCTGAGATTACTGCAGGGAGATAGAAATTGAAGGACAGTTCCTTTTTTTTTTTTTTTTTGTGGGAGATTAAGATTGGCATTTCTGCTAGAGTGCCATCCCTGTCTGTGTCATCTCTCACTCAGTGGGCCATAGAAAGCCTATTTATTTTTTTGCTTGATTTGGGTTCCAAAATCTACCTGAAAAAATCACAACATCAATCAGTGGGAGAAAAATATTGGCCTCAGGGCTTGTGTGCCACTCCTGACTCCTGTGTGTGCCATCTCTCACTCAGTGGGCCATAGAAAGCCTATTAATTTTTTTGCTTGATTTGGGTTCTAAATTCTACCTGAAAAAATCAATAAATCAATCAGTGGGAGATTAATATTGGCCTTTGGGCTTGTGTGCCAGTCCTAAGCGTGCCATCTCTCTCTCTCAGATAGTGGGCCATAGAAAGCCTATTTATTTTTTGGGTTGATTTGGGTTCTAAATTCTACCTGAAAAAATGAATAAATCAATCGGTGGGAGATAAATATTGGCCTCTGGGCTTGTGTGCCACTCCTGACTCCTGTGTGCGTCATCTCTCACTCAGTGGGCCCTACAAAGCCTATTTTTTGTTTTATTTGTTTTCTAAATTCTCCCTGAAACAATCATTTTATTTTATTTTGTTTCTAAATTCTTCCTGAAAAATTCACTTTTTTGTATTTTTTTTTTCTAAAGTCTCCCTTTAAAAAAAAAAAAAAAAAAAAAAATCAAATCAGTGGGAGATTAATATTGCCCTTTCTGCTTGTGTGCCAGTCTTGACTCCTGGGTGTGCCATCTCTCTCTCTCTCTCTCCAATTGTGGGCCATAGAAAGCCTATTTATTTTTTTGCTTGATTTGGGTTCCAAAATCTACCTGAAAAAATCACTACATCAATCAGTGGGAGATAAATATTGGCCTCTGGGCTTGTGTGCCACTCCTGACTCCTGTGTGCGTCATCTCTCACTCAGTGGGCCCTAGAAAGCCTATTTTTTGTTTTATTTGTTTTCTAAATTCTCCCTGAAAAAATCATTTTATTTTATTTAGTTTCTAAATTATTCCTGAAAAAATCATTTTTTTATTATATTTTTTTTTCTAAAGTCTCCCTTTAAAAAAAAAAACAAAAAAACAAATCAGTGGGAGATTAATATTTACATTTGCGCTTCAGTGACAGTCCTGCGTGTGTGGCATCTCTCTCATTTGTTGCCACCAACAACAGAGTGTGTAACATTGTGCCTGATTTTCGTTGTGGTCTCACCCACCTGTAAAGGGGTAGCTAAATCATACTGAAGTTATAGCTCACCGTGTAAGTTGTGTGACAGCAACAAATACCGTTAGTTTGTTTACGTTTTTAAAACAATGAGGAAGTCTGGTGGAAGAGGTCGTGGCCGGGGGCGTTCATTGTCAGCTGGTAATGAGGGTAGTGGTAGTGGTGGAGCATCAGGTGGTCGTGGGAAAAAAAATATTGCACCTAAGTCTGGAGCTGTGGAGCCAGGTTCGTCGTCTGGCTACACAAGGCCTCGAACGCTCCCTTTTCTGGGAGTAGGAAAACCG
This sequence comes from Ranitomeya imitator, assembly GCF_032444005.1. Classification (NCBI taxonomy): domain Eukaryota; kingdom Metazoa; phylum Chordata; class Amphibia; order Anura; family Dendrobatidae; genus Ranitomeya; species Ranitomeya imitator. Next base: position 808,364,698 of record NC_091282.1, on the reverse strand, counting down.
CTTTTAAAGCCGGAGCAGCAAGAGCAAGTTTTGACTTATCTTGCTGACTCAGCCTCTAGCTCTTTTGCCTCCTCTCGTGAAACTGGTAAAAGTAAAAGCAGCGCGTCGTTAGTGGATGTTCACGGTCAGGGACAAGTCGCTTCCTTGTCCTCTTCAGCAAAAACAACAACAGAGAAGAATGCAGCAGGCGACACAACGGGTTACTCCATGGAGCTCTTTACACATACCGTCCCTGGCTTAGAAAGTGAAGCAGTTAACAGTCCATGCCCATTACAAGTTGAATCTGACATGGAGTGCACTGATGCACAGCCACAGCCAGACTACTATGCTGGTCCTTTGACTCAGACCACAACATTGCCCTCGCAGGGTGCTGATCAAGAATCAGACCCTGATGAGACTATGTTGCCCCATCACGAACGCTATACCACCGACCGACACGGTGACACAGACGAAGTTGCACACGAGCTTCAAGAAGAGGTAATAGATGACCCAGTTCTTGACCCCGATTGGCAGCCATTGGGGGAACAGGGTGCAGGCGGCAGCAGTTCTGAAGCGGAGGAGGAGGGGCCGCAGCAGGCATCAACATCGCAACAGGTTCCATCTGCCGGGCCCGTATCTTGCCCAAAACGCGTGGCAAAGTCAAAACCTGTTGGAGGACAGCGTGGCCATCCGGTTAAAGCTCAGTCTGCAATGCCTGAAAAGGTATCCGATGCTAGAAAGAGTGCAGTCTGGCATTTTTTTAAACAACATCCAATTGATCAGCGCAAAGTCATCTGTCAAAAATGTTCAACTATCTTAAGCAGAGGGCAGAATCTGAAAAGTCTCAATACAAGTTGCATGCATAGACATTTAACCACCATGCATTTGCAAGCTTGGACTAACTACCAAACGTCCCTTAAGGTTGTAGCACCCTCGGCCAATGAAGCTAGTCATCAACGCAACATCCCTTCCGGCAGTGTAGGGCCACCATTTTCTGCACCACCTGCAGTATCTGTGCAGGTTTCTTTGCCAGGCCAAAGCAGTCAGGGTCAGGGAATCACCAGTTTCGTAGTAGGAAACACTGCATCTAGGGCACCGGCGGCAACAATACCATCTCCCACCGTCTCTCAGTCTGCCATGTCCACCGGCACCCCCGCTAGTTCCACGATCTCCAGCTCTCCAGTCCAGCTCACCCTACATGAGACTATGGTTAGAAAAAGGAAGTACTTAGCCTCGCATCCGCGTACACAGGGTTTGAACGCCCACATAGCTAGACTAATCTCGTTAGAGATGATGCCCTACCGGTTAGTTGAAAGCGAAGCTTTCAAAGCCCTGATGGACTACTCTGTACCACGCTACGAGCTACCCAGTCGACACTTTTTTCCAGAAAAGCCATCCCAGCCCTCCACCAGCATGTTAAAGAGCGCATCGTCCATGCACTCAGGCAATCTGTGAGCACAAAGGTGCACCTGACAACAGATGCATGGACCAGTAGGCATGGCCAGGGACGTTACGTGTCCATCACGGCACACTGGGTAAATGTGGTGGATGCAGGGTCCACAGGGGACAGCAAGTTTGGGACAGTTCTGCCTAGCCCACGGTCTAGGAAACAGTTGGCTGTAGCCGTTCGCACCCCCTCCTCCTCCTCCTCGTCCTCCTGCAGAAGCGAGACCTCGTCCACAGACCGCAGTCGCACAACCACTCCATCCGCAGCTGCCACTGTTGCACACCAGGTCTCCCATTATGGGGCAGCTACTGGCAAATGTCAGCAGGCTGTATTGGCTATGAAGTGTTTGGGCGACAACAGACACACCGCTGAAGTTCTGTCCGAGTTCTTGCAGAAAGAAACGCAGTCGTGGCTGGGCACTGTAGATCTTGAGGCAGGCAAGGTAGTGAGTGATAACGGAAGGAATTTCATGGCTGCCATCTCCCTTTCCCAACTGAAACACATTCCTTGCCTGGCTCACACCTTAAACCTGGTGGTGCAGTGCTTCCTGAAAAGTTATCCGGGGTTATCCGACCTGCTCCTCAAAGTGCGTGGACTTTGCTCACATATCCGCCGTTCGCCCGTACACTCCAGCCGTATGCAGACCTATCAGCGTTCTTTGAACCTTCCCCAGCATCGCCTAATCATAGACGTTGCAACAAGGTGGAACTCAACACTGCACATGCTTCAGAGACTGTGTGAACAGAGGCGGGCTGTTATGTTTTTGTGGGAGGATACACATACACGGGCAGGCAGTAGGATGGCAGACATGGAGTTGTCAGGTGTGCAGTGGTCGAAGATTCAAGACATGTGTCAAGTCCTTCAGTGTTTTGAGGAATGCACACGGCTGGTTAGTGCAGACAACGCCATAATAAGCATGAGCATCCCCCTAATGCGTCTGCTGATGCAAAGTTTGACGCACATAAAGGATCAGGCGTCTGCAGCTGAGGAAGAGGAAAGCCTTGATGACAGTCAGCCATTGTCTGGCCAGGGCAGTGTACAGGACGAGAACGAAATTGTTGGCGCGGCAAGGCCGGGTTCTGGTTTTTGGAGGGACACAAGTGACGTGGATTTGCCTGAAACTGCCCCTCAACCAAGCACAACCACAGATTTGAGAACTGGAACTTTGGGCCACATGGCGGATTATGCCTTACGTATCCTCAAAAAGGACACACGCATAACAAAAATGATGAACGATGACGATTACTGGTTGGCCTGCCTCCTTGATCCTCGCTATAAAGGCAAATTGCAAAATATAATGCCACATGAGAACTTGGAACTAATATTAGCAACCAAACAATCAACTCTTATTGACCGTTTGCTTCTGGCATTCCCTGCACACAGGGCCCGTGATCGTTCTAACACAAGCTGCAGGGGCCAGCAGACCAGAGGTGTTAGAGGGGCAGAAATCAGAAGTGGCGTTGGCCAGAGGGGTTTTCTGACCAGGTTGTGGAGTGATTTTGCTATGACCGCAGACAGGACAGGTACTGCAGCATCAATTCAAAGTGACAGGAGACAAAATTTGTCCAGTATGGTTACTAACTATTTTTCATCCCTTATCGACGTTCTCCCTCAACCGTCATTCCCATTTGATTACTGGGCATCAAAATTAGACACCTGGCCAGAATTGGCAGAATATGCATTGCAGGAGCTTGCTTGCCCGGCAGCTAGTGTCCTATCAGAAAGAGTATTCAGTGCTGCAGGTTCAATACTAACAGAAAAAAGGACTCGTCTGGCTACCCAAAATGTAGATGATCTAACCTTCATTAAAATGAACCACAACTGGATTTCGAAATCTTTTGCCCCACCTTGCCCGGCTGACACCTAGCTTTCCTATGTAAAGGTCTTGCCTGTGGACTATTCTGAACGACTTTTCCAATCTCGTAATTTGCAGCACCTGATTGTCCAGCATCCGACATGTTAACACCTCCCTAAATGGCCAAAGTCCCCACACGGGGCCGTGGTATCGCCACTTGGCGCCAGCACCCGTGAGAGTACTGTTTGTCTGAAGAGGTGGGTGTGCCCGCTTTTGGTCGACGGCACTGCCACTAGGTCCCTCATAGTACAATAAAGTGTCTGGCGGTGGTGGTGCGCACCCAACGTCAGACACACCGTTGTAATATGAGGGGCCCTGGGCCTGTACCGCCGGCTACAAGACAGTCCCCCCCCCCCAGGTCAAACAGTGCTCTACGACTTGCAAAATTTTCTCTCACAGCTCCACCAATGTTTAGTCTATGCACTGACATCCTTCAATGCCTGGCACTGTCAATACCATTGTATTGACATTTTTCTTATGTTAGGCCTTCGAAGCCTGTCTGCGGTCACTCCTTCCACTAGGCCTCCACTGACCTGTCTACTGCTGCCCGTGTTCCCCTGGAACCAATTTTAAATTGCCTACAGCCAGCCCAATTTATTATGTTAGGGCTTCGAAGCCTGTCTGCGGTCCCTCCTTCCACTAGGCCTCCACTGACCTGTCTACTGCCGCCCGTGTTCCCCTGGAACCAATTTTAAATTGCCTACAGCCAGCCCAATTTATTATGTTAGGGCTTCGAAGCCTGTCTGCGGTCCCTCCTTCCACTAGGCCTCCACTGACCTGTCTACTGCTGCCCGTGTTCCCCTGGAACCAATTTTAAATTGCCTACAGCCAGCCCAATTTATTATGTTAGGGCTTCGAAGCCTGTCTGCGGTCCCTCCTTCCACTAGGCCTCCACTGACCTGTCTACTGCTGCCCGTGTTCCCCTGGAACCAATTTTAAATTGCCTACAGCCAGCCCAATTTATTATGTTAGGGCTTCGAAGCCTGTCTGCGGTCCCTCCTTCCACTAGGCCTCCACTGACCTGTCTACTGCCGCCCGTGTTCCCCTGGAACCAATTTTAAATTGCCTACAGCCAGCCCAATTTATTATGTTAGGGCTTCGAAGCCTGTCTGCGGTCCCTCCTTCCACTAGGCCTCCACTGACCTGTCTACTGCCGCCCGTGTTCCCCTGGAACCAATTTTAAATTGCCTACAGCCAGCCCAATTTATTATGTTAGGGCTTCGAAGCCTGTCTGCGGTCCCTCCTTCCACTAGGCCTCCACTGACCTGTCTACTGCTGCCCGTGTTCCCCTGGAACCAATTTTAAATTGCCTACAGCCAGCCCAATTTATTATGTTAGGGCTTCGAAGCCTGTCTGCGGTCCCTCCTTCCACTAGGCCTCCACTGACCTGTCTACTGCCGCCCGTGTTCCCCTGGAACCAATTTTAAATTGCCTACAGCCAGCCCAATTTATTATGTTAGGGCTTCGAAGCCTGTCTGCGGTCCCTCCTTCCACTAGGCCTCCACTGACCTGTCTACTGCCGCCCGTGTTCCCCTGGAACCAATTTTAAATTGCCTACAGCCAGCCCAATTTATTATGCTAGGGCTTCGAAGCCTGTCTGCAGTCCCTCCTTCCACTAGGCCTCCACTGACCTGTCTACTGCTGTCCGTGTTCCCCTGGAACCAATTGTAAATTGCCTACATCCCAATTTTTGTTATGTTAGGCCTTCGAAGCCTGTCTGCGGCCTGTTCTTTCCACTACTACTACACTGACCAGGCCACTGCTGCCCGTGTTCCCCTGGAACCAATTTTAAATTGCCTACAGCCAGCCCAATTTATTATGTTAGGCCTTCAAAGCCTGTCTGCGGTCCCTCCTTCCACTAGGCCTCCACTGACCTGTCTACTGCTGCCCGTGTACCCCTTGAACCAACATCAGAAAATATAAAAATAAGTATTTTGCTTATAAAAAAGAAAATACTGGAGAGATATCAAATGCAGACATTTTAACATTAAAAACAAACACATACAACAAAAATCTGGTACAGTACTAAAAATGGCCACCAGCTACAATAACTTTCTCCTGCAAGTAGTTAACTGAAAGTTTTTTTCAATTTAAAACACAGATATGGCATCCACAGAGTGTTGTGCTGTCGCGTCTTCTTTATATTATTGCCAAGAAGATGCAAAACAATGAAAATAATAAAATCATTATTTACCAAAAAAATAGAGTAAGTCAAAACCACATTGCAAATAAACATTCATTACAAATAAAGAAGCAGGGCGCGTCCGAGGGTGAGTATATACCTAATAAGAATATAATCACCCTCGGACGCGCCCTGCTTCTTTCCGACAGCCTTCCTTCCTAAGAATCAGCCCTTCCGTGGTGTAGAGAGAGGGTGTGTTACACTCCAAGGTGTTCCCCAGGTTGCCTTTCCTGAGCTTCGATCTTCATGCTCTCGTTTAGTAGTTGTCGGAAAGTAGGCTGCATTAGGCCTACAAATTGGGTATGGGGTGGAGAGAGATGGTGTGTTACACTCCAAGGTGTTCCCCAGGTTTCCTTGCCATTGCTTCGGTCTTCCGACTCTCGTTTAGTAGTTGTAGAAAACTACACTGCATTAGGCCTACAAAATGGGTATCGGGTGGAGAGAGATGGTGTGTTACACTCCAAGGTGTTCCCCAGGTTTCCTTGCCATTGCTTCGGTCTTCAGACTCTCGTTTAGTAGTTGTAGAAAACTACACTGCATTAGGCCTACAAAATGGGTATCGGGTGGAGAGAGATGGTGTGTTACACTCCAAGGTGTTCCCCAGGTTTCCTTGCCATTGCTTCGGTCTTCCGACTCTCGTTTAGTAGTTGTAGAAAACTACACTGCATTAGGCCTACAAAATGGGTATCGGGTGGAGAGAGATGGTGTGTTACACTCCAAGGTGTTCCCCAGGTTTCCTTGCCATTGCTTCGGTCTTCCGACTCTCGTTTAGTAGTTGTAGAAAACTACACTGCATTAGGCCTACAAAATGGGTATCGGGTGGAGAGAGATGGTGTGTTACACTCCAAGGTGTTCCCCAGGTTTCCTTGCCATTGCTTCGGTCTTCCGACTCTCGTTTAGTAGTTGTAGAAAACTACTCTGCATTAGGCCTACAAAATGGGTATGGGGTGGAGAGAGATGGTATGTTCCACTCCAAGGTGTTCTCCAGGTTGCCTTTCCTGAGCTTCTATCTTCAGGCTCTCGTTAAATTGTGGTTAAATGGAACAACTGCATTTGGCGTACTAGTTGGTTTGGGGCCTACTAACAGTGTCTGCCGCTCCTTGCTGTTCTCCTGGTTTCCTGTCCTGAAATTCCGTTTTCAGGCGCTCGTTAAGTAGTTGTTAATGTTAGACTGCATTTGGCCTACTAGTTGGGTTGGGGCCTACTATTGGTGTCTGCCACTCCTTGCTGTTCTCCTTCACTGAACAAAGCTGTGCCGCCTGTTTACTACGGTTGCCAATTTTGAACTGCATTTCGACTACTTACTGATTTGGGCCTACTCTCTGTGTCAGCCTCTCATTCCAGTTGTCCTCCACTGCAATGCCCCCTGGTTATTCCTGTGTTACCAATTTTGAACTGCATTTAGCCAACTTTATTCTTTGGGCCTATATCTGTGTTTCCTCCTCATCCTGCCCATTGACCAGCCAGTGATAGATGAGTCTGCTGGTACATTGACCCATAACGCAACATTCCCCGTGCACGCTACACAACAACATTGTGACCCTGCTGAAAGTCAGGTTGCTCTTCCCGCATACCATACCACCTTACACGGGGACAAAGAGGAAGGTGCAGATGAAAGTGCAGGTTCCTTCATCAGGTGGGGGGAGGAATACTAGTTGGCGACGTCACTGGCACAGGGCCTCTCATAGTACGCAAAAGTGTTGCTGCCGGTGGGAGGCGCCCCCGCCGTGCAAACCCACCGCTGTACTTTGAGGGGCCCTGTGCCAGTGCCAATGCCAACGAGTGGGCCCCCCCTGCTTGCTCAGGTTCACAGCACTTGCAAAGTTTAAATACTTACCTCTCCCTGCTCCACTGCCGTGACGTGGTCCAGATTTCCTGGGCCCACTAATTACTTGAACCAGCCCTACCCACCACAACTTTAGCCAAATGACCCCCAATTTCAAATGCCTTCCAATTATTATAAGGTAAATTACGCTTGACAAGCTTCATTAAGAAGAATGGATGGTTTTGACATTAAAATGGGCACTCTAGGTGTTTTCCTGGCCCCCACTCACTGCCGACTATGCTGCCCCATTGACTTGCATTGGGTTTCGTGTTTCGGTCGATCCCGACTTTACGTCATAATCGGCCGATTTCACTCGACCCGACTTTTGAGATAGTCGGGTTTCGCGAAACCCGGCTCGACTCTAAAAAGGTCAAGGTCGCTCAACTCTAGTCCTAACTAGTAGATAAAGGCAGCAGAGGAAGTAGGTGGGTGGAAGTAAGGGAGAGGAGGGAATACTATATACCAGGTATAAATTTGAATTTACATGTGGTTATTTTTCTCTGATTCTAGGTACTATTCCTCTGCAGGTTATCGATTGGTTTTTCCAGTTTATATTATGTTAACTAAAATACACTGCTAATTGTCTGTGTAATGAATATGCCCCCTTCTACCCCTTATAAGATAATCCTAGTTTGGGAATGGGAGTGATTGGGTTTTTGGGTGGCTTTGTGCTAGCTTTGCTCTCTTTTCTGTTATTTCTGTCTATTCTCTTGGTGTTTACTTTTACTGCTCAGAACTTACGGTGGGCTGCTTAAATGTTAAAGGGTTTTACAGTTCTTAGAAAAGGTCCATTTTATTAAATCTCCTCTATAAGAGGAAGATAGACTTTCCTGCAGGAAACACATTACTGTCAAAATAAACCTTTTATGATCTCTAACATGAGGTGAAAGAAGCAGATTTCCCTGATATATTACAAAGTTGCTAATTTTAATATGTACCGTACTATTGATTTATGAAATCGAAATTTAATCTACTATTACGCTAAGTTCTCACTACCATTTCTGAGTTATTTCGCGACCCCTCATTTCATCCTGACATCTGATCTACATGTTACACAAGGGGGTTAAAGTCTCCCTTCAGAATGGTGTAGTTAATTGTCCATAGCGGTAATTAAATGTTGGTGCCACCGTAAGTGCTGAATGCCAGGGCAGTATGGAATTGGCACCATGCATGTTAGGTGGGTGTGATGAAGGCCCTACGTAGCCATGGAGCGAATATCATCTTGTGATCCTTATGGTTGTGGCATTGGGGGGCTCACGCTTCTACAGTAGTTCATCAGTTCTTATGAATTTACCGATCCTTTTACAGGTGAAACTGATATGCTGCGCTTCAACTTTATAAAGTCAAGCTACGATAAGGTGCTGATTAAATGGGACCCATACTGGCCTCCTGACTTTCGAGATTTGCTGGGATTCATGTTTCATTACAAGGAAGCGTAAGTCGTGTTTTGTCCTCCTGAAGGCCATTGTTATTTTTCTAAAATCCATAGTACGTAATTTGCTTACGATTGCAGGCGGTTTCCAGCAGCTTTGTTTGTTTTTAGGAGGGAACGTAACACTTCTTTGCTTCACTGAAGCGGGAACGTTGCTATGTACACATCAGTATGACGGTGCAGTGCGTGATGGGTGACTGGGTAACAAAAAAGGTCTCCTGGAAGACTGCACCTAATCTAGATGTTTTCCTGCTAGAGTTTAGAAAGAGAACCTTGCAAGAAACGTTTAACATGCATGTGCTTCCATTCAGCTATTTGGCTATAAGACTGACCGAGATGGCGAGTACTGCGCTCGGCAGTTTTCATCAGTCCCATAGCCAATGAATACCGCCTTTATGTATGGGTTTGGCCAACAATGTAATGTGTATGGGAGCACCAGCTGACTGATGGTTGTGAGAGATGTTGATTGTACATGTCCGATTTCAGACATTATATAAGATTGTTGTAGAGGTGCCTGACTGCCAGAACATTGTTCAGCTAGAAGTCATGTAATATGTATAGACCGTTTTAAGGGTTGTCCGGTCCTCTATGTCAGGGGTCCCCAACTCCAATCCTCAAGACCCACCAACATGTCATGTTTTCAGGATTTCCTTAGTCTTGCCTAGGTAATAATTGCATCACCTGTGCAATGCAAAGGAAATCCTGAAAACATGACCTGTTGGTGGGCCTTGAGGACTGGAGTTGGGGACCCCTGCTCTATGTGACTGCAAACTTTGGAATCCTCCTGCTGTCTGGATTCTTTGGTGTTGCTGCTGAAATCAGGTGAGCATATGACAGCAAGTACGCAGTTTGACATGCAGTCAAGCCCATCGACTAGGAATGTGGCCGGCCGGAAGTATGCACATCGCTGATCATTCTTGGCAGCAACACTGGAGAATCCTGACAGTATGCAGTGCGCACGCTGTAAGAAGTCTGCAGTCATTTAAAATGATTTAAACTTTTAGCAGAAGATCAGACAACCCCTTTAAGGAATACATGGTTGGACATCACAGCCTGGATTCTTAACCTGTAGAGTATATCTGGGTTGTCACAGTGTAGATATATAAAGCTTTTTAAAGGAAGTGTCATGCTCACTTTGGCGATATATGAAAGGGACTTTCCATTTTGAAAGTGTGAAGAGTGGTTAAAAATAATAACATACCGTCAGTGATCCCGCACAGGCCTCATTCCAGGGCTGGTGTATGCTTCCTCGTCTCAACTGTGACATGCCGAGTGTCATTATTGATTGGCTGAAAAGACATTTTCAGCCATTTCTTAATTGTTAAGGACAGGAACAGGAAGCGCACCCCAGTGGGACTGAGTAATTACCGTAATGGGACATGCAGTGGATCACTGGGCAAAGTAGAATTTATTGTATTAATTTTAACTCGCCCTTTTTTGAATGTGGCATTGGCAACAGCTGCTGAATTTGAATTCTTGTGTATACCCCTCCTCATATGTAAAGCGCCATGGAATAAATGGCGCTATAACAATAAAAATAATAATAATAATAATAATAATTCTCCTTAAAAGATCCTGTAGTTTGCTATACCAGATAGGGTCGTACTTAAAGTGATCCTGTCACCAGGAACAACGCTGTTAACCTGCAGATATGCATTTAATCTGCAGGCTAGCAGCATTATTATTCTAACACAGCGGGGAGAAAATTAACTTAATTCTCCACGCCAGCATTCGGTATTCAGTTATGGAGGCGAGGGCGCCCCGGCTCAGTCACCGCTCTGAGTATACAGAGAAGCCGCTGTAACTGCGCTCCCGGCCATGACTGACAGACGGCCACAATGTAGAGCCAGTGTCAGTCAGGGCCAGGGGTCAGGTACAGCGGCTTCTCTGTATATTCAGAGCGGTGACTGAGGCGGCGGGGGGAATAAATTAATTTTCTCCCTGCTGCATTCAGCTATGTTCAGGCGCCGGGCAGCATAATAATGCTATTAACCTGCAGATTTACCCCATATCTGCAGGTTGACAGTGTTATACCTGTGGACAGGTTCCCTTTAACTGGTGCAGATATGATTGCCAATAGCTGCAAGTAGACATATACTAAAACAAGCAAATTGCCAATTGTCAAGTTTTCCCTACACATTTTGTATGAAAGTGTAAATGTTAGATACCAATCACTATTTCTCAGTTACTAGATCAGTCTGCACCTCTGTACTGTAGTAGATTAAGAGCAGCAACATCTAAATGATTTACATATGGATCTGTGCTTCCTCCATTGTCAAGACCCTACCAGAATGTCACAGAGTTTGATGGTCAAGATGCATGTGGATCCAATAGCTGGACAGTAGTGGATGTGGATCCTCCGCAACGTACTACAGATGGCAAGACCCCGAGTCCTCCAGGACACCTCTTGCGTAATTTGAAGCCTTGGACACAGTACGCTGTATTTGTGAAGACTTTAGTGTCTTCATCAGATGAAAGAGCGCGACCGTACGGAGCAAAGAGTGAGATCATCTACATAAGAACAAATGAAACCAGTAAGTTCTGGCCTATAGGATATTGATTCCTTTAATTTGCCTTTAAACTCTTTAACATGTAGCAATGCTCTGTTTAGCTATGGGTAGAAGCATATAATGCTTTCTTTAATTTCAGCACCTTCTGTTCCACTCGACCCATTTTCTATATCCAATGCATCATCTCAGATTATACTGAAATGGAAGGCTCCATCAGAACCCAATGGGAATGTCACTCATTACTTGGTGTACTGGCAGGAACAACCCGAGGACAGTGAACTAGTTGAACTAGATTACTGTATGAAGGGTAAGTGTTGCAAGGTCTGGGACAGACCAAAGTGTTGGCCGCCCTTTCTATTTCTACATGCTGATTGATCCATAGAACTTAAAGGGTTATCCGATCTTAAACTTCAAGTTTTCAGTCGCTCTATGTGACTAAGAAGAATCCACTGCACTCTCAAGAGGCAACATTGCAAGTGTTTTATTTTATGGTAAAAACACACAAAAATGTAACGTGAGATAAAGGTTGGAAAATTGACAGAATTGTTGATGTTCCGTCCTGTCCCAGAGCTTTATCGTAGAGTTGCTAAAAAGATAAAGGAGAATAATAAGGGGTGTGCTGTACAATCTAATATGTGAAAAACACATACATAATTTGTACAATTAATGTATACATAATATACATAAAAACTCCATATAGTGTTAAGGGAACTGCATTGTCAACAGAAATGCATTAGATTCAAGAGTGACAAATGGTCCTTTTTCTGCGATTCCAGATGATTAGCGCCATGCATGACATTAGGAGAGTTACAATATGTTGAAAAACAGTCGCGGATGACTTATATGGTATGACATCAGAAAATAAAAACATAAATCATCAAGAAAATACCTAATGAGACATCATCTGTATGTAATTAACCTCTGCAGGTGCATCGGTTAGAACTAAGAACGGTGTTCATCAGACGTCACAATAATATGGAATGATGTTGAGAGGGTGAATGAGGAGAAAAGAATAGGTATAGACAAGTATAAGTCAATAGAGGCAAATGACATGAATGAACAAAATCAGAAAGAAGATGTGAGAAATAGGATGAAATAAAGTACAAGAGAACCTATTCTATGGGTGTTCTTATATGCACTAGCAGCTGGAGAAGGCTTTGATGTCCAAAGTTAAGATGTCTCTTGAGTTTTAGGTGTCAAGGGATGCAATACAATGCAGAGCTAAGGTTAGAAAGTGCGTTCAGACACAATAATTACACCATTCAAAACGGTTCAGGACAATTTTTTTTCATGGTAACAGATTTTCTTAAATGTTACTATTAGAAATAGAAATCAAATTTGTGCAAAAAAGCAAACAAAAAAATTCCTAATATCTTTGTTGGGACTGTGACATTATAATTTAATGACTGCTTTTCAACTAACCCATGCCTTCACAGGAATAAAGTTGCCCACCAGGACGTGGTCACCTCCACAAGAAGCAGATGATGCTGTGAAACCCAATGGAACAGACACTGAAGATTCTAATGAAGCTTGCTGTTCTTGCCCAAAAAGTGAAGCTCAGATTATGAACGAGCACACTGAGCTGGCATTCCGGAAAACATTTGAGAATTATCTTCACAATGTAGTCTTCATACCAAGGTAAGAACTGATTGGAACCAGCTTGGTGTTTGGGTGCATAAGTGGTCCATGAGTTCATATACTGTGAGACAACAGGGCATGTGCTTTGTGATGTGGATTTCAGCATTGCTGCTTATATGAAGCACATTGTTGGAATGTGTTTCACGTGAACAAGCCACTTTCAACTAAGCTGTATTTTGTTTTGCCACATTATTTCTGGCTCTGTGGCCATGTGAATATGCATCCCAAAAATTAATAAATCTCACTGCAGGTGGTGCAAGCTTAACGGCAAGCTCCTCACCTTTGTTGCTTAGTGAGGAAGGGCTGAGGACTCCTCCTTTAGTAATCAGTGGATGGTCCAACGTACATTGTGGATAGAGTTTGAATGCATATTTAGGTTTAAACCCTTTGATAAAGCTTTGTCTGAAAGATATAAAGGCCCCTATAAACATTAGACTAATGTCAGACGAACTCGTCGATCTCAACCGGTTTAGCCAATTGTCTAATTGTCTAATGGCTGACTGATGATCGGGTGAGATGTCACTCAGGCGTGTTGGATTCCTGACTGACAATAACATTGTTTTCTTGGAGATAAGCAGCCAGACAATATGTCAGCCAGCAGCTTTCTCGTAGAGAAACTGGAGTTCTTGGCCAGGTGAGTAGTTCTGTGTATGGGAGTGTCAGCTGAGATGGTTGGCTGCCAAACGATCGTCCGTCAGTCATCTGTGTAAGATGTAAGATCTGTGCAAGCTTAAGTTTAGGGAGCAAAATAAATTTGACAGAACTTCTGTTTTACTTTTTTCTGTAGACCTTCTAGAAAACGCAGAGATACATTTGGTGTTGCAAATGGTACAGTGTCAAATCAAGTAACACCCAATCCTTTATCCAATGCGACTTCAACTGGAGCAATTGATGACCTCGAGCCAAAGAAGTTTTCTCAGAAGGTTTGGTTCAAGGAGTCTTTTGTCATTTCTGGCCTGAAGCATTTCACTGCATATCGAATTGAAATCCATGCCTGCAACCATGAAGTTTCACTTGGCTGTAGTGTAGCTGCATATGTCAGTGCCAGAACCATGCCAGAAGGTGAGCCCACCCATACAGGGTACAGTTGTTGTTTGTCAGATTGTACAAATCCAAAAAAGTAATGCTATTTTTACATAACAAATTAAATCGGCATTGAATTTGTTGCATATTTACTAGATAGATGATGGAAAACCACCATACAAAGATGGCTGCACTTCTTAGGCCGGGAGCACATGGTCAGTAATTGTCAGCGCTTTGGACACTGCATATGTCCGCTACATCCAAAGCGCTGCCGGCTTTTGAACACAGGTGAATCCGCATGTGTTCACTGAACCGTGCGGAATCACCGCGTCCAATACATTGTACGGGTGACATTTATCTTTGCGCAAACTCACGTCTCCGCAAGATAAATTGACATGCCGCTGTCAGGAAAGACGTGCCGTGTGTCCATCTCCGCAGGTGTCTCTGAACACATAGTGGGCATGGGATTTCTTGAAATCTCATCCACTATGCTGTAACATTTGGACACTGCGAGGTGGACTCTGCAGAGGTACGCAGTGTCCAACCCGAAGCGTTTACTGACGGTGGAAACATACCCTTAATATTAAGTTGCCTCTTTTTTCTCTACCATAGCATGTTTATAGACATTTAAAAAAAATCACATTTCAGTATTGTAAACCTAGTTGCTGAATTTCTAAATAATTGACTATTCACAGCTAAAGCCGATAATATTGAGGGACCAGTCACTTATGAGTATGAGCCACCTTACATCATCCACCTCATGTGGAAGGAGCCAAGTGAACCCAATGGCTTAACTATATTGTACGAGGTCCAGTACTCCCGGCTTGGAGACTCGCAGGTAATTGCTCTGTACATTTTTAGATTATTTTCCTGATGACATATTACATCTTGTAGCAATTGATCATATTGTTATCATATTCCAGGAGAACAATATCTGTGTTTCCCAGAAACAGTATCTCCAGGATAAAGGAGCAAAGCTGCGATCTCTTCCCCCAGGAAACTACAGTGTGAGGGTTCGGGCCTCTTCTTTGGCTGGAAATGGTTCTTGGACTCCGACTACTTATTTTTATGTACGAGATGTAGGTGAGTGTTCACTTATTTGTAGGCAAAAAGAGACTTTGCAGTAGTTTGGCAACATCCTAGTAACTTCAAGGTAAAAAATAAACATTTAATCATTTTACGTTTACACCATTTTGCTTATTTTATATTTGCAAAGGTCTCTGTTCCTATATAATTTTTTTTTAATCTTTTTCAGATATCTCCCAAAAAAACATCTTGAACATTGTCATTGGTCCAGTCATCCTACTGTTTGCTTTCCTCATCATTTTGATAGTATGCATGATCCAGAAAAAGAAGTGAGTGGCTCTGAAGATTCTAAGTACATCAATTTTTAAAGAGTCATTCTCATTATTGATCCTCAGGAGCTCACCGTTTTGCTCCCAGCTTCCTGCTTGCAGCGATGTGGTTTTGGTGGACTGCCCTAGTGAAGATTGACAGTTTGGGATGTTGGCATGGCTAAAGCTGAGTGTTTCCCATGCTGCAAGCAAAGTTCTGCCTCTGCAGCATTAGAAGAGTGCAGGGGCACTAAAGCTAGCCAGATCCAGCGATTCAGACAGCTTCAGAGCAGCACTCGCAAGCTCTGTATCATAGCGCATGCAAACAATGCAAACCTTGCCTATGTGACTTGTCATTTCAGCATAATTTGCAACAGTATGTCTGTTTGCCTCCTCCCCTTCCTCTCTGTTTAAATCTATGGGTAAGACACTGATGTCCCTGGGAATCTGCCTCCAGAGCTTATTTTAGATGAAAGGGGGCGTTAACATGTAGATGAGGAGGGCAGGCTGTCAGTCATTACATGTCTCAAACTGGTAACTCCCCCTTGCATTCAAAATAATCTCTGGAGGCAGATTATCAGGGAGATCTATGTCCGGCCCATAGATCTGTACAGCTCATTTACATAATAAGAAAAACATGGATTTTTCTGGAATAAGGCGTCTAGTTACAGATACCAAGGTGTCATTTTATTCGCTTCCTATGACATACTTGCCCATATAGTTGGCTTAGGATGGTTGAGCCTACTGATAGATTTCCTTTAACAGAAGGGAGCCAACAATTTTGTCCAATTTTGCTTGGATGCCCTGGTTAGCAGCATTAGTCATCTTGAATGGAAAGCCAATTGGGGACAGCTGCTATCTTGTTCAGAGCATGTCCTTCCCGGACCACTGAATATGAACACTGTGATGCATTCTGGTGTTCGTCTGTTCAGAGCACATTTTTATGGATCCTTTGCCACGTCTCTCAGTATAAAAAATATTTATATATATAAAATTACAGCAGCGTTTCCTAAAATATTTGCTTACTAAATTATACACCATTCATTTTTTCCAGAATATTTGCTAAATTATTAGCACATCAAAACTTGTACCTTTTACAAGGTGCATTTCTTAAAGGGGATGCTATTGAGTAATTAAAGCCCATACAAAAATGTGGTGTTTTTTTTTTTTAATTCACAATCTTTGTATGGAGATGTTTGAAAATGTTGGACCTCCTAAAACTTTACTACCACTATCCACATCATTAAAGGGAACCTGTCAAAAAAATATACACCTAAAAATATACCTAAAATCCAGGTCCGATTAAGAAACTGATGTATGACCATAGGACACCGCTCAGTAGAGATAGGAGAAGGTATTACACCCCACGCGTTACTCCACACATGGTGGCTTCATAATTTTACCATCTGCCTTTTTTTGGAATTTCAGGTCCAGTGGGCGGTCCTATTAGTGATTGCCAGCTATTTTTTGTATAAGTGTGCGTACAGAGCTATCACTCACTGGACCGAAAATCTCAGAAAAAGCAGATGTACAATACGATAGCTGGTATCATCGGAAAATAAACTTCTAATGTTCTTTGCCTGTGATATGAAGATACTGTTCATCTTATTCAATATGTTATAAAATTACAGTAGATCACTTCCTATAATCTGTAAATTATTTTTACACAGGGAAGCAGAAGGCCCCACAGGACCATTGTATGCATCCTCCAATCCTGAGTATTTAAGTGCTAGTGAAGGTGAGTTGCGCTGATGACAATGGCGCCTTGTTAGGGTGCATTTACTCTGCATTCCTAGGAACGCTCGTTTCAAGATAAACATGCATTTTAACCATTAAGCAATGCTCGTTAGTTGGGTGGAAGGATCTTTTGGTTTTCACAAAAGATCATCGTTTTGAGCAGCACATCGTCCAATGTAAACAGGACCTATGCTGCAAAGAGGAATGGTAGCCTATGTGCTTGAATGATTTTCTACAGATCTGAAGAGTGCCTTCCTGTGCAAGCACCGCTGATTGGTAATTATCGGCCAGTCATTGAAATGGAATCTGTCATTAGGATTTCTCACCCCAAACAATTTGTATGAGCATGTAGCTCTTTTAAAGACAAGTTCAGGAGTAACGTTACATGGCCGGTCTGTTCCTCCATTATTGAGAAATCAGCGTTCTATGCTGTGCTAATGAGACTGAAGGACTATTCCACTGAAGCCTCTTTCATTACAGCTTTATTCCCCGTCCAGTGCCGTCTCCTCCTGCTTGACTGACCACACATGTGCCTGACATGTCACATTATAGAGGCTATCAGTCATGCAGGAGGAGTCAGTGCTGGGCAGGGAATAGAGCTGGAGTGACAGAGGCTTCCGATCTACAGCCTCATTTGCACACCAGTTCAAATGCTGATTTCTCTGTAATGGAGGAACAGACTGGGCTTATCTTTGAAAGCGCTCCATGCACATATAAATGGTATGTGGGGTGAAATCTTGCTGACAGATTACCTGTAACACCATAAGGTCGGCTAATGTAAGCGCACCATAAGGAGCCTTATTTGAATGGTAAAAAGTTGCAGGCTTTTCCAGTAATCGGTTTAAAGAGAGATTGCATTACACTGATCACCTTGCCTTTGGATAGGCAATTGATGTAGGAAAAATATCATTCCTTTATGAACCATAATGTAACGTTTGAGACAAAATGTTTATAAAGTTTGTGCCAAATTAAGAAATGATCTCCAGTCCATAGAGTAGGAGATAGTAAAACTTATCACCTGGGGTCTGACAACTGTGACCTCCTCCGATCCCAAGAACGGGGCTGTCTAGAACCTGTGCACTTCCATTCCATCTTCCCCTCTGGGACTTTGGGAGATAGCAGAGCTCTCTGCTCGGCTTTTTCTGGCAGTTTTGCAGACAGTGGATGATGTGGAGTTGTGCATGCTTAGCCCCTGCTCTCTTCATTCAGGATCATTGTGCATCCCACAGTGTTATCGTGTTATCATTTTTTCTTACTTTATGCATTGGGGCAAACAAAAACCCAGAATGCTGCAAACGAGTACCTTTTCTGTTATGACATTTTGGAGAATGATAAACATTTGGCTTCTCTTATGTATTTGTGACCTCTAAATCACTGTATGTCCTTTTTTTGGTTCTAGTGTACATTCCAGATGAGTGGGAAGTACCAAGAGATAAGATCAACCTGCTCCGAGAACTGGGGCAGGGTTCCTTTGGAATGGTTTATGAGGGAATTGCCAAGGACATCATAAAAGGAGAGGCCGAAGTTCGCGTGGCTGTGAAAACTGTCAACGAGTCAGCAAGTCTGCGAGAGAGGATAGAGTTCCTGAACGAGGCTTCCGTCATGAAGGGATTTAGCTGCCACCATGTGGTAAGAATTTCTATCAATTCACAAACTATTTGTCATTGCTTTATATTAAAGGGAACCTGTCACCCCCAAAATGAAAGATGAGCTAAGGCCACCGGCATCAGGGGCTTATCTATAGTATTCTGTAATGCTTCAGGTAAGCCCCCGATGTGTCCTGAAAGATGAGAAAAAGAGGTTAGATTATACTCACCTGGGGGGGCGGTCCGATCCGATGGGCGTCGCGGTCCGGTCTGGGGCCTCCCATCTTCTTACGATGACGTGCTCTTCTTGTCTTCATGGGGCTCCGGCGCAGGTGTACTTTGTCTGCCCTGTTGAGGGCAGAGCAAAGTACTGCAGTGCGCAGGTGCTGAGAAAGGTCAGTGAGGCCCGACGCCTGTGCACTGCAGTACTTTGCTCTGCCCTCAACAGGGCAGACAAAGTACACCTGCGCCGGAGCCCCAGCGTGAAGACAAGAAGAGGACGTCATCGTAAGAAGATGGGAGTCCCCGGACCGCGACGCCCATCGTACCGGGACCGCTCCTGGGTGAGTATAATCTAACCACTTTTTCTCATCTTTTAAGAATACATCGGGGGCTTATCTAAAGCATTACAGAATGCTGTACATAAGCCCCTGATGCTGGTGAGCTTAGCTCAACTTCCATTTTGGGGGTGACAGGTTCCCCTTAATATTCAATAACTGTGGCCAGAATTTAACCCCTTTCTGACATTACACGTACTATCCATCGAGGTGGGGTGGGCCCGTATGCCCATCGACTGGATAGTACAGCATAGCGATCGGCTGCACTCTCGGGGGGGGTGGGCGGTGGTTGGGTGGATCGCGGCCGGGTGTCAGCTGACACGGTATAGGGAAGCATCATGCAGGGAGGGGACTCCCTGCGGGCTTCCCTGAGACCCTCGGGCATTTTATAGTGTAAAAAAAATATTCAGATGTGTAAAATATATATATAAATATATATATATATATATATATATATATATATATACACACACATCGGGTATTCTAGAATATGCATGTCCACGTAGTATATTGCCCAGCGACGTAGTATATTGCCCAGCGACGTAGTATATTGCCCAGCGACGTAGTATATTGCCCAGCGACGTAATATATAGCCCAGCCACGTAGTATATAGCCCAGCCACGTAGTATATTGTCCAGCCACGTAGTATATTGCCCAATGACGTAGTATATTGCCCAATTACATCGTATACAGCACAGAGCCACGTAGTATATTGCCCAGTGATGTAGTATAGAGCACAAAGCCACGTAGTATATTGCCCAGTGACATAGTATATTGCTCAGCTACGTAGTATATTACCCAGCCACGTATGTCACAGGTTAAAAAATAAACATACTCACCTAACGATCCGAGGGCCCCTTGTAGTTTAACATACTCACCATTCTGGTCGCTGCTCCACGTCCCGTCTCTCCGCCTCCTGGGATCCAACGGCGCTGTGCCGATGGGCGCGCGGCTGCCTCCATCTTGCGTTCCCAGGATGCATTTTGAAATTACCCAGATGACTTAACGGTCTTGCGATACCGCTAGGTCTTCTGGGTAATTTCGCAATGCATCACTGGGAAAGGAAGATGGCGGCAGGCACGAGCGGCTCAGCGGACAACGGAGGGTGAGTATAGCAGGTTTTTTGTTTTTTTTACTATTTTTAACATTACTTTTTTTTACTATTGATGCCGCATAGGCAGCATCAGTAGTAAAAGGTTGGGGACACAGGGTTATTAGCGGCGGTAACGGAGTGCGTTACCCGCGGCATTAACCCTGTGTTAGCGGTGACCGGAGGGGAGTATGGAGCGGGCGCCGGGCACTGACTGTGGGGAGAAAGGAGCGGCCATTTTCTTCCGGACTGTGCTCGTCGCTGATTGGTCGCGGCAGCCATGACAGGCAGCTGGCGAGACCAATCAGCGAATGAATAACCGTGACAGAAAGAAAGAAAGAAGGACAGACGGAAGTGACCCTTAGACAATTATATAGTAGATATATATAGAAAAAGAAGACAAAAAGCAGCACCAAAAGAAAACAAGGGGTGCAAAAAATCCTTCCAGATAAATACCAAACCTCATACTATAGTCCAAAAAATGAGGCTTGAGAAAGGTCCACATCCTGGACTGAAACTTCGCACATGGGCCAATAAATCACTTTCTTTTTTCCTATTGGAGTGCTGCCTTCATTTTTTGGAAAATATATATATATATATATATATATATATATATATATAGTATTAGTATCGCAGCGTCCGTAACGACTTGACCTGTAAAACTATCACACTAGTTAACCCCTTAAGTGAACACCGTAAAAAAAAAAAAAAAAAACGAAGCAAAAAACAATGCTTTATTATCATACCGCCGAACAAAAAGTGGAATAACACGCGATCAAAAAGACGGATATAAATAACCATGGTACCGCTGAAAACGTCATCCTGTCCCGCAAAGAACGAGCTGCCATACAGCATTATCAGCGAAAAAAATAAAAAAGTTATAGTCCTCAGAATAAAGCGATGCAAAAATAATTTTTTCTATAAAATAGTTTTTATCGTATAAAAGTGCCAAAACCTAAAAAAATTACCTAAATGAGGTATCGCTGTAATCGTACTGACCCGAAGAATAAAACTGCTTTATCAATTTTACCAAACGCGGAACGGTATAAAAGCCCCCACAAAAGAAATTCATGAATAGCTGTTTTTTGGTCATACTGCCTCACAAAAATCGGAATAAAAAGCGATCAATAAATCACATGCCCGAAAATGTTACTAATAAAAACGTCAACTCGTCCCGCAAAGACTCTGTGGACCAAAATATGGAAAAATTATAGCTCTCAAAATGTGGTAACTCAAAAATATTTTTTGCAATAAAAAGCTTCTTTTAGTGTGTGACTGCTGTCAATCATAAAAATCCGCTAGAAAACCCACTATAAATAGTAAATCAAACCCCCCTTCATCACCCCCTTAGTTAGGGGGAAAAAAAAAAAAATGTATTTCCATTTTCCCATTAGGGTTAGGGCTAGGGTTGGGGTTAGGGTTGGGGCCAATGTTAGGGTTAGGGCTAGGGTTGGGGTTAGGGTTGGGGCTAAAGTTACGGTTGGGGTTTGGATTACATTTACGGTTGGGAATAGGGATGGGATTAGGGTTAGGGGTGTGTCAGGATTAGGGGTGTGGTTAGGGTTACCATTGGGATTAGGGTTAGGGATGTGTTTGGGTTAGGGTTTCAGTTACAATTGGGGGTTTCCACTGTTTAGGCACATCAGGGGCTCTCCAAACGCGACATGGCGTCTGATCTCATTTCCAGCCAATTCTGCATTGAAAAAGTAAAACAGTTCTCCTTCCCTTCCGAGCTCTCCCGTGCGCCCAAACAGGGGTTTACCCCAACATATGGGGTATCGGCGTACTCAGGACAAATTGGACAACAACTTTTGGGGTCCAATTTCTTCTCTTACCCTTGGAAAAATAAAAAATTGGGGGTGAAAGATCATTTTTGTGAGAAAATTTTTTTTTTTTTGTACGGCTCTGCATTTTAAACTTCTGTGAAGCACTTGGTGGGTCAAAGTGCTCACCACACCTCTAGATAAGTTCCTTATGGGGTCTGCTTTCCAAAATGGTGTCATTGTGGGGGTTTCAATGTTTAGGCACATCAGTGGCTCTCCAAACGCGACATGGCGTCCCATCTCAATTCCAGTCAATTTTGCATTGAAAAGTCAAATGGCGCTCCTTCGCTTCCGAGCTCTGTCATGCGCCCAAACAGTGGTTTACCCCCAGATATGGGGTATCAGCGTACTGAGGACAAATTGTACAACAACTTTTGGGGTCCATTTTCTCCTGTTACCCTTGGTAAAATAAAACAAATTGGAGCTGAAGTAAATTTTTTCTGAAAAAAAGGTAAATGTTCATTTTTATTTAAACATTCCAAAAATTCCTGTAAAACACCTGAAGGGTTAATAAACTTCTTGAATGTGGTTTTGAGCACCTTGAGGAGTGCAGTTTTAGAATGGTGTCACACTTGGGTATTTTCTATCATATAGACCCCTCAAAATGACTTCAAATGAGATGTGGTTCCTTTTAAAAAAAAAAAAAAAAAAAAAAAAAAAAAATGGTGTAAAAATGAGAAATTGCTGGTCAACTTTTAACCCTTATAACTCCCTAACAAAAAAAAATTTGGTTCCAAAATTGTGTTGATGTAAAGGTGACATGTGGGAAATGTTACTTATTAAGTATTTTTTGTGACATCTCTGTGATTTAATTGGATAAAAATTAAAAGTTGGAAAATTGCGAAATTTTCTAAATTTTCGCCAAATTTCCGTTTTTTTTTTCACAAATAAACGCAGGTAATATCAAAGAAATTTTACCACGATCATGAAGTACAATATGTCACGAGAAAATGTCAGAATCACCAGGAGCCATTGAAGCGTTCCAGAGTTATAACCTCATAAAGGGACAGTGGTCAGAATTGTAAGAATTGGCCCGGTCCATAACGTGCAAACCACCCTTGGGGGTAAAGGGGTTAAAGGGATCTACCTGG
The DNA here is from genome assembly GCF_032444005.1 of Ranitomeya imitator. Taxonomy (NCBI): domain Eukaryota; kingdom Metazoa; phylum Chordata; class Amphibia; order Anura; family Dendrobatidae; genus Ranitomeya; species Ranitomeya imitator. The sequence continues at coordinate 808,341,589 of NC_091282.1, read as the reverse complement.
ATCTTGTTTTGTTCCAGAATTAGGCTGAAAATTCATTCCGGTCACATCACATAGTCATATGCCATTTGTCGACCTGGGTTTTCACCCCCAAGAGTGAACCTTGATAAGTTCCTTCTTGTTTTTTTATGGTAAAGTGTACCCACCAGCATATTTTTTCTGTTATTATCCTCGAAATTTTGTAGATCAGTACAAGCTCAATAGTAAGAGCTCATGCAGATGTCTGTAGATCTCAGACCCCAGTGCGCGGACTGGCTAAGGGTCTCATGACTCAAGCATGACAACTTTATAAATTTGTATGAGGCTGTCGTGCTCTGGTTGGGAGAGCTGTGGCGCAGTCCGTGCTCGGACCAATATGTCTGGTTGTCCGCTGCAGCTTGAGGCTATGTGCACACGTATTCTTGTCCACTGCGAATTTTTCCGCAGCAGATTTGATAAATCTTCAGGGCAAAAACGCTGCATTTTTGCTGCAGATTTACCGCTTTTTTTTTTTTTTTGCTGTTTTCACTGCGGTTTTACAACTGTGGTTTTCTATAGGTGCAGCTGTAAAACCGCTGTGGAATTCGCAGAAAGAAGTGACATGCTGCGGAATGTAAACCGCTGCTTTTCCGCACGTTTTTTTCCACAGCATGTGCACAGCGTTTTTCGTTTCCCATAGGTTTACATTGTAATGTAAACTCATGGGAAACTGCTGCGGACCCACAGCTGTGGAAACGCTGCAGATTTGCAGCGTTTTCCGCATAGTGTGCACATACCCTTACGTTTTTGGATGTGCATACCGCGGTGTCCATGAGCTCGTGCTGGCTGAACTGCTTGTGCACTGGGAAGAACACACACCTTAGGTACACTTTAAGACATCAGATCTTGAGATAGTAAAATTTTATTCAATATATCCAATTTCTGAAAATATTATACTATGGCATTTCCTGTTAAGCATTTATGAGCAGTTATTGAAACAAAGGTATTGTTTTTGTTGTCTGATTGCTGTTAGATCAGATATTATTGACTTTTTCAGGTTCGGTTGATAGGTGTTGTCTCGAAAGGGCAACCTACATTGGTTGTTATGGAGCTAATGGGACACGGTGACCTGAAGAGCTACTTGCGCTCACTGCGACCCGATGCAGAGGTGGGTTTGTCTTTGCTTTACTTGTGAAAATACAGTAATAAATAAGGCAAACTTTTACCTATCCAGAAAAAATAAATCTCAAAGGCTTTCCACTAAAAAGCAAGAGTTTGAACTCATTTCTCCTCCAATTCTGCCCATGCATTTTTCCTTTATGCAGTAGCAGCAGAAGCACTATTTGACGGAATATTATCTGATTTCACCTTTCTTCCTTCCAGAATAATCCTGGTCGGCCAGCCCCAACAATTCAGGAAATGATTCAGATGGCAGCAGAGATTTCTGATGGGATGGCTTACCTCAATGCCAAGAAATTTGTACACCGTGATTTAGCTGCCCGCAATTGCATGGTTGCTGAGGATTTCACAGTCAAAATTGGAGGTATATTATCTATCATATCTTTATGTTTCATTTAATCTTCACTTTGTGAATGGAGTAAAAGAATTACAAGTGTTATTGTGAACATATGATCTATACAAATTGTTGGAGAAAAAAAAGTTAAGGACTAATACGAAAATACGGTACATATTGAATATTTGCATTGTGCAATGGGCAAAAATGTAGAGAGATTTAATAAAGGGAGACTGGGCAAAAAAAATCTATAAAAAGAAGCTAATTTCAGTGCATTAAGATAACCAATCATTTTTCTACTTACTTATATTCTAATGATAGGAATATTAGGGCAGTAGTCCTTTGAACTGCTCCTTATCTGCAGCTGATGCTCCATATCTCAATGTGAGCTGCCTACAGTTGTCAGATCCTGTTGTCAGCTGAACAGCAGGAGCTACTGGTTGGAGACCACTGTGGTAGAAAGTCAATTAGAAATTCTAAATCAGTTTTGCATATTTGTGCGGCTTTCCTCCCACCAAGACTTCCTGAAAAGGAATTTAGATATTGAGCCTCAGTAGTGACAGTGGAGCACTGTAGAATACAATAGCGCTATATAAGAAGATAAAATAAAGATATTTTAAAATTTCTTGACTTTTTTTTCCTGCTCCTTTTTTCATAATGCATTTTTGGTTGGTAATTGTCTAGCTTGCTAATTATTGTAATTTTTTTTGTCAATTCTTGTTAGATTTTGGGATGACCCGTGATATCTATGAAACTGATTATTACCGTAAAGGAGGAAAGGGTCTGCTACCGGTGAGGTGGATGTCCCCGGAGTCTCTCAAAGATGGCGTATTCACCACATTTTCAGATGTCTGGTATGAATCTCACAGTCAGCACTTTGTTTCTTCTATTGTTTTTTTTTTGTCTTTCTAAGGTTTTGGGATATTCCGTATGTCACTAATTTTATATAGTGTTGTGCTGTATAATCATATATTTATTACCGTATTTTTCGGTGTATAAGACGACTGGGCGTATAAGACGACCCCCAACTTTTCTGGGGTCATCTTATATACCGGGTGTCGTCTTATACGGCGTGTGCAGAGAGCGGTCCCAGATGGTTCCCAGGGTCTGGAGGAGAGGAGACTCTCCTTAAGGCCCTGAGATCCATATTCGTGTAAAAAAATAAAAATAAAAATAAAAAATATGGATATACTTACCTTCCGACGGCCACCGGAGTTCTCCCGGCTCTCCGCGATGCATGCGGTGGCTTCCGTTCCCAAGGATGCATTGCGCGCCGCGAAGGAACTTTGTGACGTCGCGGTAAGTATATCCATATTTTTTATTTTTATTCTTTTTTTTTTTTTTACACGAATATGGATCCCTGGGCCTGAAGGAGAGTCTCCTCCAGACCCTGGAAACCATCTGGGACCGCTCCCTGCACCATATGCGGCGACTTCAGAGCTCTGCATATGCCGTACCCGGCGTATAGGACGACCCCTGACTTTTGAGAAGATTTTCAGGGGTTAAAAAGTAGTCAGAAAATACGGTACATATTTTGATATTTTACTTATTTTTTAGTTTTTCTTACATGCTTTTACAATGCAATGTGGCCCATGTTCATTAAAAGTTGATATTGCTAGTAATGCCCTAGTCCCTAATAACAATTTTTTTGCATTTTTCTCTATAGATGTAGAGCCACTGGCACATAAAAAATAACATGTTTATGACTAATCACAACCATTTGCCTTTCTTTCAGGTCGTTTGGTGTAGTACTCTGGGAAATAACAAGTTTGGCTGAGCAGCCATATCAGGGGTTATCCAATGAGCAAGTGCTCAAATTTGTTATGGATGGAGGCTCCCTTGAACAGCCAGAAAATTGTCACCCTAGACTGTAAGTTTTAAAGACAGGCTGTTAAAGTACTTGTGCAACAGATTCACACTTACCATTTGTCAACTTGCAGAATTTTCAGCTCGTTCCTATTAATACTGTCCTGTTAAAAATCATGCAGATAAAATAGGTTCTTTTGCTGACCTGTTCCATTTTTGCCTGGTGAATGACTAAGGAGGTGGAACTCGGTCAAGGGGATGGGGCATGATGATCCTTTTATCTTGCTGCTGAGAGCAGAGAGGTGTTTCTGCTGCAGTCAGTTGTCGTACAGCTAGACACAGAATATTCAAGAGAAGGAGGGAGGATACAACTGTACGTATGAATGGAGATTCTTGCCCATATAAAAAAATGCTGGCTGCACAGGTCAGAAATAGAAATTAAAGTACGGTATGCTTTCTTCCCCCTTTCCTTCAAACGTATATAGGTAAAGGTAAACCCTTCACGTAAAGGTCTCTGTAATAAAGCTGAAGTTATAGATCACCAATTAGTCAAATTGTCAGTCATGTAAAATATTAGCATGGGTAACCTGTAGAGAATAGACTCTGGTCTTCTACATGACCTGAACAGAACTCAAACATGTTTTTCATTTTAAGTCTGACTTTTGTTTTTCAGTCACAGTCTGATGCAGATGTGCTGGCAATATAACCCCAAGATGCGCCCCACTTTCTTGGAGATCATTCAAATGCTGAAAGACGACCTTCATTCTAGTTTCCAAGAAGTGTCCTTTTACTACAGTGAAGAGAACAAGCCACCGGAGACCGATGACCTTGAGATTGATTTTGAAAATATGGAAAGCACCCCTCTGGACCCATCTTCATGCTCACTACGGGATGAGGGACAGCGAGGAAACCTCTATGAGGAACACATACCCTACACCCACATGAATGGGAGTAGGAAAAATGGACGCATTCTCTCCCTCCCACGTTCCAGCCCCTCCTAACACACAGAGCTCTGCCCTCTGAAAGTTAACTACCCTCCGTCAAATGTCTAATCTCAGGACAGAACTGTGCCCATGGCTAGAACAGCAAAACACCAACGCCCTCTTCAGGTTTTGAATGTTTCATCATACCATTGGGTTCTTGACTGTATGTTCCTGTGTGCTTTTTTCCCCATTTTTTTCTTTAAATCACTTGACAGGCTGATTATTGGGCGAAACCGAAACTGTGAACAGACCTAACAGAAGGAAACTCCATTCTTTTCAACTATTCATTGCCTATTTATTTCCGTTGGCTTCTTATACAACCACGGTAAATGTGTGCAATGCTAACAAGTGGGAGAGAAGTAAATGCTTTTGGAGGACTAAAACACACCCACACCTAACATAATATAACGGATTCTCTAGAAGAAGGCAACGTTTAATCTATATCTTTACCTGTTCTGGATTAAGGGTAGCAGAACCTCAGTGGAGGTATTTAAACCCAGGTCTCGACATTGGGAGTCTCTAATTCAGGTTTCCCATACAAATGAATGGGAAATAACATTCAGAAAGAAGTAAAGATGTTCTGGATATAGACCAGCCAGTTTTATTTCACACGAAACCTCTAATATGGTGAAGTTCATGTACCTAAGATGTTACCCCATCTACTCATTTTCCTGACCTGCTGAATTGTCACTACAGTAAACATATCACTTGTTCATGAGCTGCGTAAACTGTGCTCCTGCACCCATGTTCTTTCTGCTAAGAACACGTCTACCTTCTTGTTGTTCACCTTGTAGTCAAGAATCTGGAAGATGCTGATGGGGTGATTTTTGCTTGTATGGCTGAAACAAACCTTTTGGGATGGTTGTGATTTGTACGTCCGATACGTTGTTAATCAGACCAAAAAGGGAGCAGTCTCTTACCATCCCTTTTCCTCTGCATCACAGCCTTAATTGTTGGTGTGCCACATATTAAGCACACACAACAAAGATTGGATAGTCATTGCATTAACCCGAAAATAAGAATCCAAGTTTTTCGTACTCGCCATTTTGCAGCCGACCGATCTTCATAATTTAATGTAAGGGTTTTATTTATACCAGTAAGCAAGGTAACTGGTCACAACTTCTGTGGTTTGTGTAAAAGCTTCATAAATCAGCTCTTGCCTGATGTGAACTACAAGTAATATATAGCAGTTGCTTATTTTCATGTATACGCGATACATATGTGTATTTCTTTTTTATATATAACCTCTGATGGTGAAAAAAAAAATCCCTATTACAAGCTCTAATTATAGGTTAAATTGATTTCAAAGTCTAAATTTATGATCAGACCACAAGGTATATATTATTTTTTTTATGTCTTATTTTCAAAGACAAAAATTTGGAACTGAAACTTTTACACAATACATTCTACACTTTTGAGCTGTTCCTGGAGATTTTTATTTTAGGCACTCTGGAATTTATTGGGAATGTTTTTAACACAATATTGTGTTTATCGATAAGAGCTGCACCGTCTATTAATGTGAGACACAAGTGCAGTCATAATATACACTCTTTAGCTCCTTTATTGTCATAGCTCCTCAGGTTTACTAACGTAATTACTATGCTGTGTGAAAAATGTGCCTGTACACATTAGAGCAAAGTTGACCAAACACAGCGAATTCGGCAAAACCGTCTGGCTCTCCTTTTTACCTCAAGGTGTCAAGGGAAATAAGGATCAGGCATGTTAAATTTTAATGGCGATCCTTTGCTTTCACGGGAGAGAAGCTGCCGATGGAGGTGTCTGGCCATGGCTAGCTCCCCTCTACCAGCTGAATACACATTCACTTCGTCTAAAGGTACCTTCACACATAACGATATTGTTAACGATATCGTTGCTATTTGTGACGTAGCAACGATATCGTTAATGAAATCGTTATGTGTGACAGCGACCAACGATCAGGCCCCTGCTGGGAGATCGTTGGTCGCTGAATAAAGTCCAGAACTTTATTTCGTCGCTGGACTCCTGCAGACATCGCTGGATCGGCGTGTGTGACACCGATCCAGCGATGTCTTCACTGGTAACCAGGGTAAACATCGGGTAACTAAGCGCAGGGCCGCGCTTAGTAACCCGATGTTTACCCTGGTTACCATGCTAAAAGTAAAAAAAAACAAACACTAGATACTTACCTACCGCTGTCTGTCCTCCAGCGCTGTGCTCTGCACTCCTCCTGTACTGGCTGTGAGCCGGAAAGCAGAGCGGTGACGTCACCGCTCTGCTTTCCGGCTCACAGACAGTACAGGAGGAGAGCAGAGAAGCAGAGCGCAGCGCTGGAGGACAGACAGCGGTAGGTAAGTATCTAGTGTTTGTTTTTTTTTACTTTTAGCATGGTAACCAGGGTAAACATCGGGTTACTAAGCGCCGCCCTGCGCTTAGTTACCCGATGTTTACCCTGGTTACTGGCATCGTTGGTCGCTGGAGAGCGGTCTGTGTGACAGCTCTCCAGCGACCAAACAGCGACGCTGCAGCGATCCGGATCATTGTCGGTATCGCTGCAGCGTCGCTTAATGTGAAGGGGCCTTAACTGAGTGTATGTGTTTTGGGGGGGAGGTGGGAAGAAAAGCTTTTGAGGCTATATAAGCACCTTTGTCACATATTTAAAAAAAAAAACACAGTTTGAAATAATGGGATTGTAAGCATGCCAGTGCTAGCAGTGTAGCACAGTTTATTAGAAAGCCACTTCTCATCGCTTCTTCTGTAGTACTAGAGCAGACTTTGTATTCGTCCATTGTCACATCACTGTGTATAGTCTTTAGTAGTAGTCATGACGTGCACTCACCTGAATTTGGTCATGTCCTCTTAATCGTTCACCTATGGCTTTTTGCGCAATCCAACCTTTGGTTTTAAAAGTCCTCTAGGGCTCTACTTCATCCTTAGATCTCTCTCTTTAAACTTGTATGTATTCTATTCTCTGTATGTTTGCTTACTCCTAGTATTAATGCTGTCATGTTGTACTTTTGATCTGCTTGAAGCATTTACAGGATATTGTATGTCCATTAACCCCCCCCTACAGTTTTTGAATACTGTGTAGTGTAAGACTGTGTTTTGCTGTTCCACCTGAATTCCCCTAGAAAAGTAATTTAGACAAACCTCCATTGGGGTCATAAACAACAGTGACACAAACGGAGCTCAACTTTGTTCAGACAGCACAGGAACGTAGAAGACCACCACTTTTCGTGAGAGTCTCAGCAATCGGACACTTTTTAGAAATTGAACTCCATTCAAGCTATCGCAGTCTTTGGATGGAATTGAGTTCAGGTGGAAGCCCCGCAGAAAACACTGCGTGAGCAGGGCCTAACCTTACCTTATCCTGACTTATAAATGCTGGTACCTCAGTCTACTTACAGTCCAGTTGTGGAAATCACGGGAGAACGGGTACATAGAACAGAACTTCACCATCAGGTTGAACTTGGCACCACCAATTGTTAGGAGTGTTAAAAATTGAGCTGTGTGCCATTTGTCATACTCTCCGTAAACTACGTTTGTGCTCCTTCCAACAGTGGAAGACAAATCTATCTGTAAGTAGGTGGCTGAAGTATGCTGCTTTCTGTTCAAAGTTGTATAATGTGATTTACAACATTGTCTTGTCTTTTGTAGTGACTTTTGTGAGGAATAACGGTATATTTTCCACAAATGTACAAAAATAAGAAATCTCCCAACTGTTCTTTAACACTACCACACTGCACGTTGCAGCCGATATATACTTAACGGGTCGCCTACTAGACAATCTTACAGTTAATTCTCAAGAAATCGTATTCAACTTTGCTAGAGCTGACCTGTAGTCCTACTTAAATTATGTCTTGCGTGAAATCAGTTTTTCTACCGCTGTCTGTCGTTCCTTTATTCTAAAAGTCCCAAGATTTCATTGTAACATTCAGCCTATTTTACAGTGCCTATAAATTCTACATTAAGCCCTTATTTATGTAAGAATCCATCCCCCGCCCTATCAAAAATGAAACAGAAAAAAAATCATTGTAGTAAAAAATAAAATTAAAAAAAAAAAATTAAAAGGTAAAATAAAAATTACAAAAAAAAATACACTACACTTTTAGTGGAAATGGCAGAAATATTAGTATATATTGTCAAGTTCCTTTTTGTAATTCTACAGATTTTTCTTATGAGAAAATTGTATTTATTTTAATATAATGAAGATCACTGTACAGAAATTAATTAGCTTTGATAGTAAAAAAAAAGAAAAAAATATCTCGTTTTCTCTCTATACATATATATATGATAAGCGCATGTACATCTTTTTATTAATGGATGTGAGAGGCTGGAGGAGCATAATTTTATTTTTAATCTGTGTTTGTGTTAGCACATTATCTACCTCAATATATTGTACATCGATAAAGTTAACCCCTGTTATGCTGGAAGACAAGGGTATTTATTAAAGCACCTCAAGTTTTTTTTTGCTTTTTTTTTCTTCCACATTAACAACCCTGTAGTCAGAGGGACTAAAATGGTTGAAAGAATCAGTCTAGGTTGTGAGCACTCCAGCATGCAACACCTTCTAGGATTTGGCAATCTTGAAGATGTCTCTTTTATGGATGAATAACTTAAACATTTCAATGATAAGTTTGTAAATTGATTTTGAAAATCTAATATATTGATTTGGTTTGCTAAAAAGGAAATGTCAAGATGTTATCTCTGTACACGACAAATCCCCTCAGGCAGAAGTTATATATAGTTTTTAGCTTGTTTGTTAATTTTTTGGGGGGCCGGTGGAGATTACCATGCTTCTATTTGCCAGTGTGAACCAGTATGCGCGTCAATTTTTGCAAATGCATTCTACTTTTTTTTTTTTTTTGCTGTTGTGTAGTTTTCTATGACGGAACACATTACCCAATTCGCCTTATAGTCTTGGAATCAAATTGAGACGGGTGGCAAATTGTATCGGTCCTGCATTGGCTGCTTACCAATAATTTAAGGTTATTACTATGGCCCCTAATGTTAAACTGGTGCTGGGCAAAATCCATGTTCTTGTGTTTTTGAACATTTTAGGAAGACAAGTACTTCTACTACTAATAATAAGTTTAGCTATAAAGTCTTTACATGACTTTAGATTCTAGATAACATGGAGACCTGGGGAGACCAATTCATCTTTTATGGGGGGAGGGCGGGTCTTAATTTGTTTTTTCTTGAGGCATTTCAAAACGGCACACTTGGTTCATTAATTTTGTGCAAAGTAAAAATGCTCTTCATTTTGCCTCTTTACAACAAAGTTACATGTTCAACTAAAATGATGGAAAACCATCCGAAACACCAAGCTATGTCCATAATGAACGTTAAGAAAAAGTAGGTGAACACAAAGGCACAAAGTAAAAGAAGAATAAGGCGCAAAAGAAGAAAACAGGCGAAAAACACACAAAAAAATATAGATTAAAAAAAATTTGCAAGTGCATTAATGAATCGAGCCCATAGTGTTTTAACTGAGGTTTTCACCTTGCAGGTTTTTTTCTATCTTGAATTCACTAAAAAAAGTGTATGCAGCAGTGCTGTTTTTTTCTTCTTTGTGTTTCATTCTTTCTGAATTGTCTAAATCGAAAAGCCACCCATAGATGCATGTCACAATTTCACATTCTGAGCTGACATTCCCCAGAGGTTATATTTTAAAATGGCTGTGTACTACTTGTGCAATCCCTTCTTAAATGTTGTATTGCCCTTTTTTAAAGTAAAGAAAAAAAAAAAAAAGCAGGCACTCTCCTTCCCACCAGCACCATTCTAGAAATGATGGCTCCACGGTCATCCGTGCTCACTTGACAATGGTTATGTCTAGAGATGAGCGAATATGTTTGGGAAATGATCACCGAATCCAAATTTGCCATATTTGTACCATATTTGTGCCGAATTTGTTTGATAATCGTTTCCGAACATATTTGCTCATCTGTACTTCCATTGACTCCAATGGCGTTTGAATATTGCAAATACGGCGATCGTAATCCAAACACAATGTTGAAATATTTGCTCATCTCTAGTTATGAGTACTGTAGCCGATCAGCGGCCACAAATGGATTACTTTGCACATATTTTCCTCTGATGAAACTTGTACGTCAAGAGAGATGTACTTGTTGCAGCAATGTCAAATGAGCATCGGGAGACCCTGGAGACAACATTTCTGGAATAGTGCTGGTGGGGGAAACCCAGTGCCAGAAACTCTAATACCATGCCGGAGGGGGAGGTAAGTACCTGTTGTGGTGTTTTGTTTTTAATTATTTTTTTTTTTAAATGAGGAATATAGCATTTATGAAAGGGTTGTCCAAGAAGTGGACAAACCCTTTTAAGGGGCGTAACTGCACTTCAGTGAGCAACGTATTTATTCTGGAACTTGGTGGTGATCTGAGCCTACAGATTCCACTTATGCAATTTTGTCCCCCTTAGCCATCTAATGACCTGTCTTCAGAGCATAACATAAGGCATTAGACATTTTTCATGGTCCTTCATGCTAATCTCACAACCCTCCCACAGCTAAAGAGTGTGATTCCTACTTGATTTTCAAGGTTACTGTCCCATGATGTAAGATATTAGTCATTGTTTTTCACTTAAGTCAGATCCATAATAAAGACAAATCATTTATAGTATAAAAAAACTTGTTGGGTTGCATGGCAAATTTACTAGAAGGCACTTATCTTGACCTTTTTTTTGTATTGCGTGTGGCCTAGAACAACTTACCCCCCTCCTCCCCTTTAGTAATAAAGTACAAAGACTTGTAAAAGTTTGGGCACCCCTGGTCAACACTACTGGTATTGTGAACAATTAAGTAAGTTGAAGATGAAATGATCTCTAAAAGGCCTAAATATAAATATGACACCTCTCTTTTATATTTTAGGCAAAAAAATTAACATTTTTTACATTTTGGGAATAGCACAAAGGTAAATGAGGCAATGCAAAAGTTTGGACACCCTTGGAGATTTATATATGAGCCGGAGGAAAAAGGAGCATACAGTATAGATTTATTTAAATATGTGTCTTTATTAGTACAAAATGTTAAAATAGTAATACATTCCATTAATGGGCATAACCCAGTCAAGCACAGAAAGGAGGACTACCCCCCGTTACCCCCATATGTCCATACATAAACCATAACAAAGGGGGAATAGAAAAAAGCCCCACATAGAAAATAGGGTGGCAGGCAAGCCTAAATGTATCTAGGCCAGTACAATAGCCAAGGAACAGGCTATGCTAATGATAGTATGTAATGCATAATAGCGTTATAGGTATCATAGATAGGCTTACCAGTGGAGGGCACAGGAGGGGGGTCCCGCCGGAAGAGAAAAACGCCCTTGGAGATTTGTGTACTCGGATAACTTTGACCAACGTTTCAGACCTTCATTAGCCCTTTAGGGTTCTGGCTTGCTAACCATCATCGCTAGGAAAGGCCATGTTATGTAAAACCCAGCTTTATAAAAACCCAGTCTCCTCTACCCTTGTGCAAACAAACAGCAGCCAAGGGTTTTTCTAAGCAGCTGCCTAGCACTCTGAAAATGAAATGGTGGAGGCCCACAAAGCAGGAGAAGGCTGGCAAAACGTTTTCAAGTTGCCCTTATCCCAATTCGAAACGTAATTGACACAGAGCATTTAACAGAAACAGTGGAGGCCAAGATGAGGTCTAGAAGACCAAGCAAATTTCAGTCTGAGCTGCTCGTAGTATTGCTAGAGAGGCAAATCGGAACCCCCACTTGACTGCAAAAAATCCTTTAGAAAGATTTAGCAGACTGTGGAGTTGTGGTACATTGTTCTACTCTTCAGAGACACATACACAAATATGGCCTTCATGGAAGAGTCATCACAGTCGTCACCATAAAATTCAGTGTCAGAATTATACAAAAGAACTTCTGAATAAACCTGTTGCATTTTGGAAACAAATAGAAATAGAACTTTTTGTCCACAATGCTCAAAGATATGATTGGAGAAAAAAGGGCACATTATTTCAGGAGAAGAACATCTCGCCGACCATTAAGCATGGGGGGTGGATCAATTATGGGTAGAGGGAAGAATTGATTCAATGAACTTTCAACAAATTGTTTATGCAAACCTATACCTCTGTTAAAAAAAAACTGAAGATGAAGAGAGGATGGCTTCTACAAGTTGACGAGGATTTTAAACAAACGTCTAAATTCACAATAGACTACCTCAAAAGGCGCAAGCTGAAGGTTTTACAATGGTCTGACAGTCCCCTGAGCTGAACATCTTTCAAAATCTGTGGTTAGACCTCAAAATAGCAGTGCATGCAAGATGACCCAGGAATCCTTCCAAGGAAGAATTTTCCAAGGAAGAATGGATAAAAAACCCTCAAAAAAGAATTGGAAGAGTCTTGTCTGGCTACAAAAAGCATTTATAAGCTGTGATACTTTTTAAAATGTAAGATATATATATATATTTTTTTTTTTTTGTACTTAAAATACAAAGGAAATGTGTCAACATTAACTTTAGGCCTTTTAGCAGTCATTTCATCTTTAACTTGCTTAACTGTTCACAGTAACGGTAATTTTGACGATGGGTGCACAAACTTTTACATGCCACTGTACATCTTACCTTTAAACCTGCCACCCCCGCCCCCTACAAATAAGTCTATTCCACTTCTTTCCTTATTACATGGAAATAAACAGGGAGTACTGCACTTAAATCCGCATGGTCACTTTAAATTACAGATGATCTTTTTGATCATGAATGGATTGGAGTCTGCTAGAATTCTGCATGCCTAGCTTCGGATTCTTTTCTAAAAAGCAGTCCACATAATTGCCAATGGTCAGATTTTTGACAGATAATTGATATTCAAATATATTTTAATATTTTTGCACCAGTATTAGCATATATGTGTACCAAGCCTGACTCTTCCAGAGTGGTCTATTGTTGTTGAAGATACAGTGCCGATAAACGGTTTATGAGACATATACACTGCAGGCCTATGAATTGGCACTGTGGCGTTATAGCCACACGTTCACCGTTCCGGTGATAGGACTATATCAAATAGTTCAAGTGAGTTGCCCATGACAGATGTAAAAAGATCATTTTTTTTATATATATACAACAAAGGAAAAACAACTAGCAGTCCCTTTTATAATTGACTCTTTAGTTGCTACTGGATGTCCCGATGCAGCAGAACATAAAACTTTAAGGGAAAGTCAAGTTTTGTTGTTTTTTTTTTATCCCCTATACTTTCCGTCTATGGTTTTAAGTTCATGAGGTGCATACTCAAATTGACTTGTTCTTGCTGAGAGAAATCTGTAATGTTTTTTGATCACATAGGTGGCCATATTGTATAAATGTGGCAATTACCGTCTATAATGTTTTTTGAAATTGCTACATTATGGGAGGGCAATTAAAATAAGATGCATGTTACATTCCCTCTAAATGTTTTACAGTTGCTGTGATCAGAAATTGGTTCCTCATTTTTACTATTGTTTTCTTACAACCATGGTATGCTATTTTTTCCCCCCTAATTTTTCTTCATTTTTTAATGAGTATTATGTATTACATGCTGTGTACCTTTTTTAAGCTCGTTGCCATAATTCCGTAAGCACACCAGTTTTACGGTAAGAACAGGAAATAAGTTGGGTGTAGCTGAAGACCCAAATCATGGGTTTTAATTATAAGAAATATTCTTTGCCAAGCAGCAGTACTGTCACATTATTTTATCATAGCGAAGATAATATCAGATATTAGTTTTTACTTTGAAAAAAAAAATAACACCAGTGATTACCTAAAACACCTATGGGAATTGTCTATACCAACTTTTTATGCATTTATCTGTTTCTTTGCAAGTCAACCAGGATGAAAAGATGAGCTAACCAATGAGCACAGTCTGAATTGTTTAAAGCATTTGCTTTTTTTTTCTTTTGTTATGGTGTACGTCACAATCCACAATGTTGTTGTATTGGGTGTGAAGAGTTTTTCCTTCGCAGTACTGCAGCTTTTTGACCGATTGCATGTGGAATCCGGGAGCGTCTTTCTTGCAAAGTTGTATTAAGTGCTTGTATTGTTGCAGTATAATTAATGTGAATGTAATTAAAATTATTTTTAATGGGGTTTTTTTCCGCCAATTGATATTAGCTTTTTAGAAAACAGAAAAAAAATACAGATTACCTCTTGGATCTTTAATTGAACTTTAGCAAGTTGTTAGTTGTGCATTTTTTTTTTGTAGTGTAGCCGAATTCACCTCTACTTCCCGTATGTTCTTGTGAAAGTGAGGCATGTGGCTGATTTAATCTGTTCACGCTCACTTTATATACGCTATCAGAGTACGTTAATATTTTACATTTGTGTTGCCTTTTGAAGTAGGCCTTAACTATCCTTTCCTAAGACTTATATGGAAAATTTGGCTTTAGACTGGGTTTCTACCCCCCCATTCCCTAAAAGGAGAGCTCTGAATATCTGTCAGTGTGATGAATACCTTGTTTCTAATGTATATCTATTATATCTGTGTTCAAGGAAAACTCTGAGCAAACTGATCCAATGTGTTACTAGTGCAGGGCCTGAGGGGTTGGTGCATGACTCAGGAATTCTTTTTGGTGTCCTCTAAATCCTTATATTGCTTTGCCCGTCTGGTCTTGCACTGGTCATCAGTAGTGTATCCGTTTCCTTTAAACATCATCATAACGTGTAATGCAACATTTTGTGTTTTTAAATGTATTCCCCTTTCTGCCATAATTCTGTTTATTTAATGTTGCGCCTTATGAGAAATATTCCGCCTTCTCTCTTACACCAATCTTCCACCAGGGAGATTAAATTAACTTTTTTTTTCACCGTCTTACTGGAAAGGAGTTACATCGTTTAAGGAGGTTGTGGTAAAACCAGATGTAAATTGTTTGAAAAATGGGAACAGGACGGGCCCCCACTTCCACGCTATCGGTAAATTGATCATGAAGAATAGACTGCATTTGCCAAGATTTTGAGGATAGCGAAATTATATTAGACTTGGATTCCTTAAAATCTGTAAAACTACTGGTCACAAAGGGGAAAAACAATGGTCAATTCGGAATAATGTAAAACTCTGTAGGGCGTAATGTGCCAATTGTGCCCTATAAAGTTGAACGCTAGCCAAAATACACTTGTCTTCATAGCCTCCCTTTCTGTCACATGGACAACTGATGTTTGTTTGTTAACATGTATTATTTAAATTTGTTGACGATTTTTGAATACCATTAAGGACACATACTACCTATTAAATAATCCCTTCTATTTCACGCAAACCAGATCTCAATTATATAAGGGTCTCCACAGACATGTTTTTAATTATGTACCTTTTATTTTTGTTTTTTTCCCTCAAATTGTTCCTAAGTACATCTTCCAAAAGACCAAATATGTGCCATTTTTGGATATTTTGTGTAACGCCACAGATTATGCTCACCTGTGCGACAAAATGTTCCAATTATGAGGAGCCTCCAGCATTCTGAATGAGAATTGCTAAAGGTACCGTCACACATAGCGACGCTGCAGCGATACCGACAACGATCCGGATCGCTGCAGCGTCGCTGTTTGGTCGCTGGAGAGCTGTCACACAGACAGCTCTCCAGCGACCAACGATCCCGAGGTCCCCGGTAACCAGGGTAAACATCGGGTAACTAAGCGCAGGGCCGCGCTTAGTAACCCGATGTTTACCCTGGTTACCATCCTAAAAAGTAAAAAAACAAACGCTACATACTTACCTACAGCCGTCTGTCCTCGGCGCTCTGCTTCTCTGGTCTGGCTGTGAGCGCCGGGCAGCCAGAAAGCAGAGCGGTGACGTCACCGCTCTGCTTTCCGGCTGACCGACGCTCACAGCCAGAGCAGGAGGAGAGCAGAGCACAGCGCTGGAGGACAGACGGCTGTAGGTAAGTATGTAGTGTTTGTTTTTTTTACTTTTAGGATGGTAACCAGGGTAAACATCGGGTTACTAAGCGCGGCCCTGCGCTTAGTTACCCGATGTTTACCCTGGTTACCAGCGAAGACATCGCTGAATCGGTGTCACACACGCCGATTCAGCGATGTCTACGGGGAGTCCAGCGACGAAATAAAGTTCTGGACTTTCTTCCCCGACCAGCGACAGCACAGCAGGGGCCTGATCGCTGCTGCCTGTCACACTGGACGATATCGCTAGCGAGGACGCTGCAACGTCACGGATCGCTAGCGATATCGTCTAGTGTGACAGTACCTTAAGGTCGAATTTGTGTATTATTTGGCTATATCTCGTTTAATGCCTGTGGGTACCATAGGGTTCATTTACATTACATTGTTCAAGCACGGATGTCTCCGTTCCCTGTTTTATTTATATAAAAATATAGTTTTCTTTATTTTTAGCATCATAAAAAAATCAACCAGATCTTACTAATTTTACTTTGTCATAAGAACTTTGTGATATTAAAGTGTAAGAAAAGATCCATTGAATTATTTTATTTTTATTGCATTTTCTTTATAATCAATAAAACTTTAAAACGAGGGGAACAAAGGTATAAGGCGGAATGACCTAGTGTGGATGTAGCTCTGATCTCCCATGAGTTTCCTTTGGCTTAATTCTCATTGTGCTTCACTGAATCATCACTACTATTTATCTGTGTGCTGCTATCAGTCCAAGTACCTATAAACCGTGGACACTTTGATATTATTTATAATTATCCTTGGATGTTAACTAGAAATCTTGTCTTGTGAATTAATGGCTTTCGGCCTCATCTCACTCACTGCCTTTCTTAATTCTGTATCTTTAATGCCTATTAATGTGATCTGTGTAAATTAGGCATTGGGGATTTTTTGTTATTTAACTTTTCATGTCAAAGGCCTGTAGCATTTGACTTGGAATTTGGTGTTCTAAGACAGGTTTTGCATGGCTGTAATGCAGCTGCATTTTGGCATTTGTATTAAAGTTGCTACCCTTGCATCCCTATGGGTCTAATGAAATTTTATTACCTTGAAATGTTGTTTTTTTTGGAAACCTGATGATTGGATTTGATGTGGTGCAGATGCCAAATACAACTGTATTACAAAAGTGTGAAACCAGCTTGACTCTGCAATGTTCCTGCCAATCACATTTAATGTATTGTCACTTTTTGTTTAGCCTGGTCACTAATTTTCTAGTAAATTGTTTTTGTTTGCTGCTTGTTTGTGCTTAAACTCTGAGAAAATGTTTTTTTTTTTTTTTTACCTTCTATTCCTCCCTACCCACCCTCATCAAATACCTCATTTTAACTCTTCCTAAGCTACAAGAGGAGACTTGTCAGGTCTAACCTTTCTCTCTCTTGTAGGGGAGTAGTTAAAATTCAATGTAAGGATCAAAAAAAAAAAAGTATGTCTATGTGCCATGGTTTATGAAAAGGAAATTGAAAAAAAAAATCTAGACGTAAAGCATAATATAAAAAAAAGTTTAAAAAATATAAAAATAAAAAAGGAAAATAAAAAAGCGGTTTATTTTTTCAATGTTTTCATATTAGAGCTAAAACCGTCATGTACAGAAAATATCTTTGACTATTAAAAAGAAATGTGCTGAGTGTAAATTATTCAACAATTAACTGTTTATATAAAAATTATGAAATAAATTTATCCAAGAGTAACTTTGTCTGATGTGACTTATTGCTTGTGATATTTACTGAACTCACATGCTTCTAAAACTGCAAAATCAAACAATACTCGTTGGGATGAAGTAAGACTGCTGGACTGGCCAGCAGCTCTCCGTACCTGAGCGTGATAGCTGCATAAAAATACACTGCTCACAAAAATTAAAGGAACACTAAAATACCACATCCTAGGTATCACTGAATGAAATATACCAGTTGCAAATCTTTATTCATTATATAGTGGAATACTTTGAGAACAATAAAACCTAAAAATGTTCAACGTAAATCAAAATTAATGTCCCATCGAGTTCTGGATTTGGAATGATACTGAAAAGTGAAAAATCAAATAACAGACTGATCCAATTTGAGTGGAAATGCCTCTAGACAAGGATATGATGCTCAGTAGTGTGTGTGACCTCCATGTGCCTGTATGACCTGCCTACAACGCCTGTGCATGGTCCTGATGAGGGGGCAGGTGTTCTAAGGGATCTCCTCACAGATCTGGATTAAAGCATGAGTCGACTCCTGGAAAATCTGAGCTGCAACGTGGCATTTGTGGACAGAACGAGACATGATGTCCCACACCCCGCCTTTTGCCATGCTTTGCCCTACCACTTTTTGGACTTGCACCCCAGCCGCGTTTATCTCCATGCACTGAGCAGACCCTGCTTCCCCCGAGGTCTGATCATTCATGCCATCCTTTTGGCTGGTCTTCATGCATTATTACCATCATCATTCGGTATACTAGACCTTGTTTCTTCATCTGGAGCATTTCTCAGTCTACATTTGCATGTTTGCACACAGCTGGGTCTATCTTTCTTGCAGTCCTCCTTTGATCTCAATCGGGCCATTGCTTTATTTCATACATTTGCACGCTATATGCTCACTGGTATAATTTGACATAATTGGGGACGCCCATATTGTCATTCTCAGGTCATGGTTTAGCATTTATGGTTGTTATATATATAATGTTGGTTTCACTTGTGATTATTGTACCATATGCTAAATTCTCATAGTGCCTTGTGTTATGGTTATAGCATTAGCAGCGTGTGTACTATCGATTATATATCACTTTATACAGGCTGTTTGGTAGGGGTGTTGTGTTTTGGTATATGTTTTTAATTGATTTTATATTTTGTATTTGTCTTCGCTATTGCAATAAAATTTATACTATTTTTCGGGCATCATATAGCAGGTGTGCACATTTATATGCATTGGCTTTCTTTTTCTTTTTGATGTCCCAGATGTGCTCAATTGGATTCAGGTCTAGAAAACAGGCAGGCTAGTCCATAGCATCAATGCCTTCATCATGCAGGAACTGCTGACACACTTCAGCCACATGAGACGTAGCATTGTCATGCATCAGAAGGAACCCATGGCCCAGTGCACCTGCATATGGTCTCACAATGGGTCCGAGGATCTCCCCTTGGTACCTAATGGCAATCGGGGTACCTCTGGCTAGCACATGGAGGGATGTGTTGCCCTGCAAAGCAATGCCTTCCCACACCATTACTGACCCAATGCCAAACCGGTCATGCTAGAGGATTTTGCTGCCAGCAGAACATTCTCCATGGCGTTTCCAGACTCACATGTGCTCTGTGTGAACCTGCTCTCATCCGTGAAGAGCACAGGGCGCTAATGTCCAATCTTCCAATCTTAATGTTCTCTGGCAAATGCCAATTGCCCTGCGCCGTGTTGGGCTCTAAGCACAGCAGCATATACAGTTAGGTCCATATATATTTGGACAGAGACAACATTTTTCTAATTTTGGTTATAGACCTTACCACAATGAATTTAAAAAAAAAAAAACAATTCAGATGCAGTTGAAGTTCAGACTTTCAGCTTTCATTTGAGGGTATCCACATTAAAATTGGATGAATGGTTTAGGAGTTTCAGCTCCTTAACATATGCCACCCTGTTTTTAAAGGGACCAAAAGTAATTGGACAGATTCAATAATTTTAAATTATTATTATTCCTTATTTATATAGCACCATTGATTCCATGGTGCTGTACATGAGAAGGGGTTACAGATATCGCTTACAGTAAACAAACTAACAATGACAGACTGATACAGAGGGGCGAGGACCCTGCCCTTGCGGGCTTACATTCTACAGGACCATGGGGAAAGAGACAGTAGATTAAGGGTTGCAGGAGCTCCGGTGTTGGTGAGGCGGTAGCTTCAGTAGTGATGAGGAGGCAGCGGGGGTCAGTGCAGGCTGTAGGCTTTCCTGAAGAGATGGGTTTTCAGGTTCCGTCTGAAGGATCCGAATGTGGTTGATAGTCGGACGTGTTGGGGCAAAGAATTCCAGAGGATGGGGGATATTTGGGAGAAGTCTTGGAGGCGGTTGGATGAGAAGCGAATAAGTGTGGAGGAGAAAAGGAGGTCTTGGGAGGACCGGAGATCACGTGAGGGAAGATATCAGGAGATTAGTTCAGAGATATATGGAGGAGACAGGTTGTGGATGGCTTTGTAGGTCAGTATTAGTAATTTTACATCAGGGTTTTCTTTTACTTTTTTCTCTTGTAGGTTTCAATGTTTTGTGGCCAATGTGAACATGCGCTTAACCTCTGCATGTGTACCAACTCAATTTAAGCTCAATTTTGTGTTTTTTTTTCTTTTTTTTTCTCAGTATTAGTAATTTTAACTGGATACGCTGAAGGAATGGGAGCCAGTGAAGAGATTTGCGGAGGGGGGAAGCTGAGCAGTAGTGAGGAGAGAGATGAATTAGTCAGGCAGCAGAGTTAAGGATGGACTGGAGAGGTGCAAGGGTGTTAGCAGGGAGGCCGCAGAAAAGGATGTTGCAGTAGTCAAGGCGGGAGATGATGAGGGCATGCACAAGTATATATGTCCTCCGTCCTGGTATATAGTTTTCCCATCCTGATATCTATGGTATATACAGTATATTTATATAGATCTCTCATCCTGAGCCTCTTCCTGGTGTATATGTCCCACATCCTGGTATATATATTCCCCCATCCTATTATAAATGTCCCTCATCCTGGACCCCTTCCTGGTATTTATGTCCCCCATCCTGATATTTCCCCTATCCTGGGCCTTTTTTTGCCCAACACGCTTCTTGCGACCCTGTTGGTTATTTTCCATGAAACGCTTGATTGTTCGGTGATCACGCTTCAAAGTTTGGCAATTTCAAGACTGCTGCATCCCTCTGCAAGAAATCTCACAATTTTGGACTTTTCAGAGCCCGTCAAATCTCTCTTCTGACCCATTTTGCCAAAGGAAGGGAAGTTGCCTAATTAATAATCACACCTTTATATAGGGTTTTCATGTCATTAGACAACACCCCTCCTCATTACAGAGATGCACATCACCTGACTTACTTAATTGGTAGTTGGCTCTCCAGCCTGAACAGCTTGGAGTAGGACAACATGTATAAAAAAGTATCATGTGATCAAAATACAACTTGCCTAATAATTCTGCACACAGTGTATATATTCACTGCCCTAGTATATACTGTATGTCCACCATTCTGGACTCATCCTGATATATTTCCCCCATCCTTGGCCCCTAACTGGTATGTGTCCCCCCAACCTGGTATACATGTTCACCATCCTGATCTACATGTCCCCCATCCTGAGACCATCCTGGTATATATGTCTCCTATTCTGGGCTCATCTTGGTATATTTCCCCCATCCTGGTATATATGCACCCCATCCTGGGACCCTTCCTGATACTGTATATATGTGCCCCATCCTCTGCCCCTTTCTGGTATATATGTTTCCCATCCTGAGCTCATATTGGTATTTATGTTCCCCATCCTGGTCCCCTTCCTGGTATATATTTCCCCTAGCCTGTTATACAGGTCCTTCTCAAAAAATTAGCATATAGTGTTAAATTTCATTATTTACCATAATGTAATGATTACAATTAAACTTTCATATATTATAGATTCATTATCCACCAACTGAAATTTGTCAGGTCTTTTATTGTTTTAATACTGATGATTTTGGCATATAACTCCTGATAACCCAAAAAACCTGTCTCAATAAATTAGCATATTTCACCCATCCAATCAAATAAGTGTTTTTTAATAACAAACAAAAAAACCAACAAATAATAATGTTCAGTTATGCACTCAATACTTGGTCGGGAATCCTTTGGCAGAAATGACTGCTTCAATGCGGCGTGGCATGGAGGCAATCAGCCTGTGACACTGCTGAGATGTTATGGAGGCCCAGGATGCTTCAATAGCGGCCTTAAGCTCATCCAGAGTGTTGGGTCTTGCGTCTCTCAACTTTCTCTTCACAATATCCCACAGATTCTCTATGGGGTTCAGGTCAGGAGAGTTGGCAGGCCAATTGAGCACAGTAATACCATGGTCAGTAAACCATTTACCAGTGGTTTTGGCACTGTGAGCAGGTGCCAGGTCGTGCTGAAAAATGAAATCTTCATCTCCATAAAGCATTTCAGCCGATGGAAGCATGAAGTGCTCCAAAATCTCCTGATAGCTAGCTGCATTGACCCTGCCCTTGATGAAACACAGTGGACCAACACCAGCAGCTGACATGGCACCCCACACCATCACTGACTGTGGGTACTTGACACTGGACTTCAGGCATTTTGGCATTTCCTTCTCCCCAGTCTTCCTCCAGACTCTGGCACCTTGATTTCCGAATGACATGCAAAATTTGCTTTCATCAGAAAAAAGTACTTGGGACCACTTAGCAACAGTCCAGTGCTGCTTCTCTGTAGCCCAGGTCAGGCGCCTCTGCCGCTGTTTATGGTTCAAAAGTGGCTTTACCTGGGGAATGCGGCACCTGTAGCCCATTTCCTGCACACGCCTGTGCACGGTGGCTCTGGATGTTTCCACACCAGACTCAGTCCACTGCTTCCTCAGGTTCCCCAAGGTCTGGAATCGGTCCTTCTCCACAATCTTCCTCAGGGTCCGGTCTCCTCTTCTCGTTGTACAGCGTTTTCTGCCACATTGTTTCCTTCCAACAGACTTACCATTGAGGTGCCTTGATACAGCACTCTGGGAACAGCCTATTTGTTGAGAAATTTCTTTCTGGGTCTTACCCTCTTGCTTGAGGGTGTCAATGATGGCCTTCTTGACATCTGTCAGGTCGCTAGTCTTACCCATGATGGGGGTTTTGAGTAATGAACCAGGCAGGGAGTTTATAAAAGCCTCAGGTATCTTTTGCATGTGTTTAGAGTTAATTAGTTGATTCAGAAGATTAGGGTAATAGGTCGTTTAGAGAACCTTTTCTTGATATGCTAATTTATTGAGAGGTTTTTTGGGTTATCAGGAGTTGTATGCCAAAATCATCAGTATTAAAACAATAAAAGACCTGACAAATTTCAGTTGGTGGATAATGAATCTATAATATATGAAAGTTTAATTGTAATCATTACATTATGGTAAATAATGAAATTTAACACTATATGCTAATTTTTTGAGAAGGACCTGTATATGTTCACCATCCTGTTTTATATGTCTCAAATCCTGGGACCATCCTTGTATGTTTGTACCCACATCCTGGGGCCATCCTGGTATATGTGTCCCCCATCCTGGGCCCATCCTGATATATTTTCCCCATCCTGGGCTCCTTGTTGGTAGATATGTCCTCTATCCTGGGCTCACTCCTGGTATACAGTGGGGCAAAAAAGCACCTAGTCAGTCAGCAATAGTGCAAGCTCCACCACCCAAAAAAATGAGATAAAATGTTCATTTCTTGTACTTGGTTGAAAACCCTTTGTCGGCAATGACTGCCTGAAGTCTTGAACTCATGGACATCGCCAGACGCTGTGTTTCCTCCTTTTTGATGCTCTGCCAGGCCTTCACTGCGGTGGTTTTCAGTTGATGTTTGTTTGTGGGCCTTTCTGTCTGAAGTTTAGTCTTTAACAAGTGAAATGCATGCTCAATTGGGTTGAGATAAGGTAACTGACTTGACCATTCAGGAATATTCCACTTCTTTGCTTTAATAAACTCCTGGGTTGCTTTGGCTTTATGTTTTGGGTCATTGTTCATCTGTAGTATGGAACGACGACGTATCAGTTTGGCTGCATTTGGCTGGATCTGAGCACACAATATTTCTCTGAATACCTCAGAATTCATTTGGCTGCTTCTGTCCTGTGTCACATCATCAATAAACACTATTCACCCAGTGCCACTGGCAGCCATGCAGGCTCAAGCCATCACACTGCCTCCGCCGTGTTTTACAGATGATGTGGTCTGCTTTGGATCATGAGCTGTACCACGCCTTCGCCATACTTTTCTCTTTCCATCATTCTGGTAGAGGTTGATCTTGGTTTCGTCTGTCCAAAGAATGTTATTCCAGAACTGTGCTGGCTTCTTTAGATGTTTTTTAGCAAAGTCCAGTCTAGCCTTTTTATTCTTGATGCTTATGAGTGGCTTGCACCGTGCAATGAACCCTCTGTATTTACTTTCATGCAGTCTTCTCTTTATGGTAGATTTGGATATTGATACGCCTACCTCCTGGAGAGTGTTGTTCACTTGGTTGGCTGTTGTGAAGGGGTTTCTCTTCACCATGGAGATTATTCTGCGATCATCCACCACTGTTGTCTTCCGTGGGCGCCCAGGTCTTTATGCATTGATGAGTTCACCAGTGCTTTTTCTTTCTCCGGATGAACCAAACTGTAGATTTTGCCACTCCTAATATTGTAGCAATTTCTTGGATGGGTTTTTTCTGTTTTCGCAGCTTAACCCCTTAATGACCGCCAATACGCCTTTTAACTGACCTGACATATAAGAGAATAGCCTCCCCATACAGATGACAATCCAGCATCTGTTGGTTGTACACTATAGCTGACAACTTGCTGTATCAGCCATGATCAGTATTTGCACCTTCTAAATCTGTTTAACCCCTTAGATGCTGCTGTCAATAGTGACTACATCATTATAAATGGTTAACAGAGTGTGGGGGCTTCTTCTTTATCCCAATTGGTGCCCTCAGATCATGATTTTGTTGTCCTGATGTTTGCGATGGCAATTCATGACCAAATAGTGGCCTTAGAGTCTGACGGCTATAGTAATCTGTTTAGAAGTTAGCAACATTTAGGTGGTAAAAATACACATTTTCATTTCTGTCATGTCACTTTGCATTAATTCCTGTAAAGCACCTGATGGGTTAATAAACTACCTGACAGCAGTTTTCAATATGTTTAGGGGTGCTGTTTTTAAAATGGTATCACGTTTGGGGGTTTCCCAATATATGGGACCCCTAAAGTCACTTCAAACATGGATAAGTCCCTAAAAAAATAAATGTGGTAAATTTCTTTGAAAAAATGAAAAATTGCTGCTACATTTTTAAACCTCCTAAAATGCTAACAAAATAAAATAACTATTTACAAATGGTGCTGATGTAAAGCCAACATGTGGGAAATGTTATTTATTAATGGTTTGCTGTTGTATGACTATCTGGATTAAAGGGATAATCATTCAAATTTAGAAAATTGCTAATTTTTTAACATTTTTCTCAAATTTTTTATATTTTTTATAAATAAACACAAAAAATGTTGAACTAAATTTACCATTATCATAAAGTATAATGTGTCACGAAAAAACAATCTCAAAATCAAATTTGTTGAAGCGTTGCAGAGTTATTATCACATAAAGTGACACTGGTCAGATTTCAAAAATTTGGCTCGGTCACTAAGGGGTTAAGGATGGCTTGTTTCACCTGCATGGAGAGCTCCTTTGACCGCATGTTTACTTCACAGCAAAACCTTCCAAATACAAGCACCACACCTCAAATCAACTCCAGGCCTTTTATCTGCTTAATTGAGAATGACATAACAAAGGGATTGCCCACACCTGTCCATGAAATAGCCTTGGAGTCAATTGTCCAATTACTTTTGGTCCCTTTAAAAACAGGGTGGCACATGTTAACCCCTTTCTGACATTAGATGTATTATCCCGTCAAGGTGGGGTTGGCCCGTATGACCACCGACAGGATAGTACGTCATGCCGTTTAATGTGACACCGCGACTTAAGTCGCGGTGATGGCATTAAAATTGCGACGCCATCTTACCTTACGGAAGATGGTCTCGGCATCTTGGGGGTATGGCGCCGCCCCCCCGATCACTGTGATTGGCTGTTCAATTCTGAACAGCCAATCAGCCTTTCTCATTGTTTCACCCAATCAGATTGGCTGAAACAGTGAGGTCCCAGGCTAGGATCGAGTACCGATCCTGGGGCCGGTGCCTGACAACGCCAGGCATCTGCCACAACCCTCCGGATTGGCGCGATTGATGATCACATCGATTGCGCCAATCGCGGCGGTGTTACCGCGCTGTGCCCTGCCTGCGACTACCTGCTCCGGAGCCTTTAGTGCCTGCCTCCTGTGCCCTGTTCCGGAACCTGCAGCTCTGATTGGTGCGATCGATGTGATCGTTGATCGTGCCAATCACAGGGCACAGCAGCGGTGTGACCACGCTGTGCCCTGATGGTGACCTGCCGGTCACCTGCTGGTGATCTGCCGGTGACCTGCCTATGATTGGAGCTCACAGCTCCGATCATAGGCTGGTGCCTAGCAACACCGGCGTCAAAAGGGCCTCTGATTGGAGGGATTGATGTGATCATTCGATCCCACCAATGACAGGCCACAGCAGCGGTATGACCGCTCTGTGACCTATCTCACCTCTCCCTGACCTGTTTGACTGCTCTGCAGGAATCCTCACACTTGTTGACGGTTCCTGCAGAGTGGTCACGCTGACAGATCCCCCTCCTGTGCTGAGACTTGTGGTGCCACAGTAGCCTGTGACACCACAGTTCTTGCTAAAAAAAAGAAAGAAGAGAGACTACAAACATAAGTGTTCATCCCCGATCCCGGCCTCATCTTTCTTCACCCCCTTTCCCCCTCCACCCCCACTTTGCGCAGCGTCCGTCCGTGCCCAAATTTAGCAGCCGCCAAGCGTTGATTGGTGACGCAGTTCACCGATCAACACTCGTGCTCACTTTTCTTTTCCACATCCCCGTCCGTGCACCCAGCCGCCGCGTCTAAACCCGTGCCTTTCAGGGTTTTTTTCCACATCCCCTTGCGCGCACCCAGCCGCTGCATCTAAACCCGTGCCTTTTCTTTTTTTTCCACATCCCCGTGCACGCACCCAGCCGCTGTCTAAACCCGTGCCTTTCGTTTCTTTTTTTTTTTTCCACATCCCCTTGCGCGCACCCAGCCGCCGCGTCTAAACCCGTGCCTTTCTTTTCTTTTTTTTCCACATCCCCGTGCACGCACCCAGCCGCTGCGTCTAAACCGTGCCTTTCATTTTTTTTTTTTTTCACATCCCCTTGCGCACACCCAGCCGCCGCGTCTAAACCCGTGCATTTCTTTTCTTTTTTTTTCGACATCCCTGTGCACGCACCCAGCGGCTGCGTCTAAACCCGTGCCTTTCGTTTTTTTCCCACATCCCCTTGCACGCACCCAGCCGCTCCGTCTAAACTTGTGCCTTTCTTTTCTTTTTTTTTCCACATCCCCTTGGGCGCACGCAGCCACTGCGTCTAAACCCGTGCCTTTCGTTTCTTTTCTTTTTTCCTCCACATCCCGTGCGCACACCCAGACACCGCCGCCAAACTTCGATAAGTGACGCAGTTCACTTATCAGAGCTCTCGTGCCTGCCGTTTTTTTTTTCACATCCCTGTTCACACACCTAGCAGCCGCCGAACTTTGATAAGTGACGCAGTTCACTTATCAGAGCTAGGGCCTGCTGTTTTAGACTTTTCCTTTCACACGTATTTTTTTTTCTCCCTATTTGCTTTTTTTTCCTTTAGTTTTTTCTTTTCAGAATAGTTTGCACCAAACACTATCCCCCCCACACGTACACATAGTTACCAATAAATTACACCCAAGCACCATACTCACCTAAAAAGTCCCGTTCGTCCCAGCAGCGCTATTCAGCGGAGGAGGCATATTCTTTCCTTGCCTCTGACACTGATAGCGAGGGAGAGGATCCCACATTCCTTTACTCTTCAGATTCTTCATCCTCTTCCTCCTCCTCGGGTCCTGCGGAGCCGCCATGCAGACGCCCCAGGACAGAAGATGAGGCAGCGCCCACTCCTGAAGATGAACCAGCGTGCCCTTCTTCGGACCCCATATGGACCTTGCCCCCCAAAAATTACGAGCCACTGATTCCTGATTTTGTGGCAGAATCAGGAATCAAGTTTGACACCACCGGCCTCACAGAAATAGACTTTTTTTAAAGTCTTTTTCTCTGATGATTTTGTTAACCTCATGGTGGAGCAAACTAATTTGTATGCTCAGCAATTTTTGGAGTAAAACCCCGGTTCATGATTTTCTAACTGGTCTCCTGTAGACGCAGTTGAAATTATGCAGTTTTGGGGCCTGGTCCTCCACATGGGGATCCTGAAGAAGCCAGAAACTCTGCAATATTGGAGTGTTGATATTTTATATAACACTCCAGTGTTCCGAATGGTCATTGTTCGGACGCGTTTTGAGGCCATTCATAAGCTCCTGCATTACAACGATAATGCATGGTGTCCCGCACGAGATTACCCCAATTTTGACCGTCTGTTCAAAGTTCGGCCGGTCATCGAACACTTCAGCAAAAAGTTTGCTAAAGTGTACGTGCCCCAAAGGGACATCTGCATGGATGAGTCCTTGGTTCATTTTAAGGGGCGGCTCAGATTCCGTCAATACCTGCCCAACCAGAGGGCCAGGTATGGAATCAAACTCTACAAGCTGTGTGAGAGTACCTCAGGGTACACCTACAGCTTTAGAATCTACGAAGGGAAGGACACCAGGATTGAACCGCCTGAGTGTCCTATCCTGGGAGTGAGTGGGAATATTGTGTGGGATTTGGTGCACCCACTGCTGGATAAAGGTTATCACCTCTACACCGATAACTTTTATTCCAGCATCCCACTCTACAAATCCCTCTCTGCGTGAGGTACCATAGCCTGCAGTACTGTTCGCAAAAATCAGAGGCCTCCCAAAGATGCTACTTGGGAAGATGCTCAGAAAAGGTGAGAGCAAAGCCCAATGTAGCGACCACCTGCTGGTGGTCAAGTACAAGGACATGAGGGATGTCCTTCTCTTGACCACCATACACGGTGATGGCAGTGCCCTCGGCAGTGTACGGGGTACCTCTACACAGGTCAGCAAACCAGACTGTGTACTGGGGTACAACAAAAACATGGGGGCGTTGATCTCTCCGATCAACTCCTCCAACCGTACAGTGCTTTGAGAAAGGCCAAGGTGTGGTACAAAAAGCTGTCCGTGTATATTGTACAAATGGCAATGCTCAATGCTTTCCTGCTGTCACGATGTGCATGATGCACTGATACGTCCAGGGAAGGAGTGGGCCCCAGTACTTCCGGAACTGAGTGTTCTCGTATTGTACCAGGTCAGCATTTTCCGGGGGTGGTCGAGTGTGCTACAAAAGAGGAATATGCAAGGACACCATCTATCAATGCGACACCTGCCCCGACAAACCTGTCCCGTGTATGAAGGATTGCTTCAAATTGTACCACACCTCCATGCACTACTAATTTACTTAACAGGAACCATTAGATTAGTTCCCAAGAGGGGGCACATTTAATTAAGTTCCTTGGGGGTCTAGGTTCCAAAATGATGTCACTTGTGTTTTTTTTTTTTTTTTACTGTTTCGGCACATCAGACCAGTCCATCAAAGTCTGCATTCCAAATCGTCACTGCTTCCCTTCTGAGTCCCGAAGTGCCCAGTTTTTTCCCACATATGGGGTACCAGCGTACTCAGAACAAATTGGAGAGCAACTTTTGGGGTCCAATTTCTCTTGTTACCCTTGGGAAAATAAAAAATTGGGGACCGAAAGATCATTTTTGTGGGAAAAAAAATAGAATTTATTTTCACGCCGGGCGTCATAAACTCTAGTGAAGCACTTGGGGGTTCAAAATTCGCACCACACACCTAGATAAGTTCCTTAGGGGGTCAAGTTTCCAAAATAGGGTCACTTGTGGGGAGTTTCTACTGTTTAGGCACATCAGGGGCTCACCAAATGGAACATGATGCCCGCAGACCATTCCATCAAAGTCTGCATTCCAAAACGTTACTACTTCCCTTCCGAGCCCCGAAGTGTGCCCAAACAGTAGTTTTCTCCCACATATGGGGTACCAGCGTACTCAGGACAAATTGGACAACCACTTTTGGGATCCAATTTCTCCTGTTACCCTTGGGAAAATAAAAATTGGAGACTGAAAGATCATTTTTGTGGGAAAAAAATATAATTTTTTATTTTCACGCCAGGCGTCATAAACTTTAGTGAAGCACTTGGGGGTTCAAAGTGCTCAACACACACCTAGATAAGTTCCTTAGGGGGTCTAGTTTCCAAAATGGGGCCAAATGTGGGGGGGTTCCACTGTTTTGGCACATCAGGGGCTCGTCAAACACGACATGGCGTCCGATCTCAATTCCAAACCCTTCATCCAATTTTAATGTGGATACTCTCAAATGAAAGCTGAAAGTCTGAACTTCAACTCCATCTGCATTGTTTTTTTAAAATTCATTGTGGTAATGTCTATAACCAAAATTAGAAAAATGTTGTCTCTGTCCAAATATATATGGACCTAACTGTAATGTAAGGAGAGAGAAGTAAGCTCACCAACTTGAATCCTCCAGTTGCAGGGAACTCCATGTAACAACAAAAGAAAAAAAAAAACTTTCCAGCTCCAGGATGGGTTAAAAGGATTTCATTGTTTATTTAGTACAAAAAAAGTGATGTGTTTCAACTGCAGTCTTTTGCTCAGTTCAGATAAACATTGCAGTTACCACTGGAACGCATCTTTTTTCTCTTACTATGCCTACTGCCGTGCTATTTTAGCATATACTAAATAAACAAAGAAGTCCTTCAACTCATCCTGGAGCTGGAACGTTTTTTTCTCTCTAAGCACAACACCCACTTGTGGATATTGAGCCCTCACACCACCCTCATGTAGTCTGTTTCTGACAGTTTGAGCAGACACATGGATGTTAGTGGCCTGCTGGAGGTCATTTTGCACTGCTTCCCGTGTTCCTCCTTGCACAAAAGAGGAGATAGAGGTTATGCTGCAGAGTTGTTGCTCTCCTATGACCTCCTCCACATCTCCTGGTGTACTGGCCGGTCTCTTCGCATCTGCTCCATGATCTGGACACTGCTGACACACAGCTACCCTTCTTGCTGCAGCTTGCATTGATGTGCCATCCTGGATAAGATGCACTACCTGACCAAATTTTGTGGAGTGCTACTGTACCTCTAGGGGTGAGAGCAATGACAAAATGCAAAATTGACCAAAACAGGCAAAAGGATGAGAACAGAGAAATGGACTGTGGTCACCACCTGCAGAACCACTCCTTTATTGGGGTTGTCATGCTAAATGCCTATCATTTCTACCTGTGGTTTGTTCTATTTGCACAACAGCAGGATAAATTAATTCACAATCAGTGTTGCTTCATAACTGGACTGGTTGATTTCACAGAAGTGTGATTGACTTGGAGTTACATTGTGTTGTTTGTGTTCTCTTTATTTGTTTGAGCAGTGTACATGAAGCTGTAATGCTCGGGGTGGGAGAACCACTGGCCAGCCTATGCACTGTCCGATTTTGTAACGCTGTCTGACTGTGCTCCTAGGGTTGTTTCACAGCGTTCTTTTTATTGCTTTTTAAATGCCAATAGTTTTGTTTTTATTGTATTTTCAATATTACATCATTTATATTTACAATTAGAGATGAGCGAATGTTCGGAAAACGATCACCTAACTTAAATTTGTCACGACTCTGGCACATTCGGATTCGTGATCAGAAACACAAGCAAATTTTCTTAAAATCAGGCAGAAACGGTAACATTTGGTAAAAGTGCTGGAAAATATTTTTGTTGCCACTAAAGTATTTTAAGTAGTGATGAGCGAGTATACTCAGTACTCGAGATTTCCCGAGCACGCTCGGGTGTCCTCCGAGCATTTGTAAGTACTCGGAGATTTAGTTTTTATCGTCGCAGTGGAATGATTTACATCTGTTAGCCAGCTTGATTATATGTGGGGATTCCCTAGCAACCAGGCAACCCCCACATGTACTTATGCTGGCTAACAGATGTAAATCATTCAGCTGCGGCGCTGAAAACTAAATCTCCGAGTACTTACA
Source organism: Ranitomeya imitator (assembly GCF_032444005.1). Lineage (NCBI taxonomy): Eukaryota > Metazoa > Chordata > Amphibia > Anura > Dendrobatidae > Ranitomeya > Ranitomeya imitator. The sequence goes on along the minus strand of NC_091282.1, from coordinate 808,309,686 downwards.
AATACTCAGAGGACACCCAAGCGTGCTCGGGAAATCTTGAGTACCGAGTATACTCGCTCATAACTAATTTTTAGCACTTTGGCTAGAATAGTGGTGGTGTAATGATGAGCGGGAGGGGGGACATGTTTGATGAGGGGAGTGGGGGAAGCTCAGAGGAGCTGCATGGTTGTAAAAATAAATAAAATTTTCTCACTTTGGCTAGCCACAATGTGCATACATAATTGGGGTGCAGGAAACATCCACAATGTCCAGACACAACGGCTTGTGCCATTGCTGAAATTGCATGTCCTTCTTTATATGAATAAAGGACATATTGTTTTAGCGCCAGTTTTGTCAGTATAACAGCGCAGAGAGTTGCTCCTGACTAGTGATAAGCAAATTTGTTTGTAAAATTATTGCCAAACATAAAATCGGCGCAAATTTTATAAAATCGGAAACATTCGGTAAGAAATGCGGCAAAATATTTGCAATGCCATTAAATAATTTTGAGCACTTTTGTTACAATAATGGTGGTGTATGATGAGCAATGAGGCACATGCTTGATCAGGGTAGGGGGTTGGCAGAGCTCAGAGGAGCTACGTGCTTGTAAATGTTTTTTTTTTCCTCTAACTTTGCATATTGGGACTAGCCAATCCGAGTGCAGGAAACATCCACAATGTCCTGACTCAACAGCTTGTGTTATTGGCTGCTGAAATCACATGCCCCTATCCAAATAAAGAGCAGACATCTTGTTTTAACACCATTTTGACAATGTAACAGCACAGATAGACTGCTCCTGACGTTGGGCCTGTTTGCTGATAGATTTTAGCTAGTTAGCTAAGCGGTTGTTTGTTAGGCTACGGTCACACTATCAGTATGTGGTCAGTATTTTACATCAGTATTTGTAAACCAAAACCAGGAGTGGAACAAATAGGGGAAAGCTATAATAGAAACACATCACCAAGTCTGTATTTTTGACCCAATCCTGGTTTTGGCTTACAAATACTGATGTGAAATACTGACCAAATACTGATAGTGTGACCGTAGCCTTAGTCAGATAGTTTAGTGTCCTGTGTGGCTGTGAAATCGACCTTCCAGCAGATTTTTTTTGTGCCATTATTGAGGTCTACAGACAAAGAGCAGGACACATTTCATAGAAGTGTGTTGTGCAATGCTTCTATTGTGCTCCATGCACAAGTACACCTTTCTAAATTTTATTTTTTTAGTTGCTAAATGTGATACAGCAAGGCATATGTCACCTTGTCATTTAGTGGTGTGGTGACGTTGTTCTGATTTGAGCTGTTGGTCCGGAAAAAATTATTTTTTTGGCAGTTGCTACTGTGATTCAGCTCACCATATTTCACCTTTTCATTTAGTGATGGTGAAATTCAACTGTCTGCGTAGCTCATGCAGATTTTTAAAAAAAAATTCTGTTGCTAAATGTGATATAGCCCACCATATCCCATGTTGTAATTTTGTGGTGGTGAAATTAAGCTGTCTGCAGAGCTCATGCACATTAAAAAAAACAATTTTTCTGTTGCTAAACATGATACAGCCTGCCGCATCCCACTATGTCATTTAGTGTGGGTGAAATTATTGTGTGTGCAGATCTGTTGCACATGAAAAAAAAATTGCAATTGTGATCCAGCCGGCTAAATCTGAGTTAGAAATTGTTTGGAACATACTCTAGATTATTCAGGGCTCATCCACACTAAAACAAATTTGTTCAGTTACTAACATTATACAGTAGGGTAGATCTCCATTTGAATTTGCTTGGAGCCTCTAGTCTGTTATACAGGCCTCATCTACAGGCAGAAAAAAAAATTATTCTGTTACTAACGTCATATAGTAGGGTAGATTTCACTTTGAAATTGTTTGGAGCATCTAGTCTATTATACAGGCCTCATCTACAGGCAAAAAAAAATATTTTACCCTTCGCCACGACAGCACCCACAATGAGAGGGGGATCCGCCCATAGGAACAGGAAACCTACAGAGATAAAAGGGCGGTCCCCCTCTCCTCCTCAGTTGGTTTCCTGTTCCTATCGGAAATCCCTGGATAACCTACAGCACGAGGTGGTTGGAGCACCTCCATCATACCTGACCCATGCACCCGCCTGTTTGGTCTCCTGGTGAGCGGCAGGGGCTGCGGCGTCAGTAGCAGCGTCGGGGGAGCCACTGTATCCAGCCCCCCCCCCCTCGTCTGATTGCGTTCCCGGCAGGTTCCGGGCGCTAAGCCCGGCCTATGGTGAGGAGGACCCAGGAGCGTGAGGAGGACGCAGGAGCAGCGCTTGTAGAGGCCGGCGGCGGCAGCATCTCCTGGTAAGTGCGCTCGGCCCTGCTTGAACCGGAGGTAGTGAAAGCACTTCCGGTTTGCGGCCTGGAGCGCGGAAATCACCGCCCTTTTAAAATGGAGCCGGGACACAGAGCGATTGTGCTCGGAATGTCGTCCCCAACGCATGAGGAGCATCCACCAGCGGTGGAGCAGGTGAACGCTGGAAAAGACAGCAGCGCTAAAGCCTCAAAGTCCACAGCAAAGAAGAGTGGTCGCCCTGTTATGGAGTCTGACACTCATGTTAGAAGGAGTAGAGAATCAGATCTACTTAGAAGCCGCACAGCGTCCCCTCCTCCAAGACCGGTACAATGAATGCTTCACTGGGTGAGTGTATTTAATCCTCTACCTATAAGCTGATCCCTTCCTTCTCTACCCTCTCCCCATAGGCTAAAAGGACCAGTAAAACAAAACATAAAGAATGTGCCCTGTGTATACAACCCTTACCGGATTCATATCCAAAGAGGTTGTGTCAAGATTGCATACAGCAAACCCTAAAGGATGAGGCTGCAGTTACCACCACTAACATCAGGGCCATAATTAGACAAGAGATTCAGTCTCTAGGATCGAAATCCCAGAAAAAACATGGGAGTAAAAGCCGTCTTCTTCCTTCTAGTTCAGAGTCAGAAGAGGGGTTAATCCGGTCCTTCAACACCTCGGAATCATCATCTGGTTCTTCTGAGGATGAGAGCGGAGCATGTTTTCCGCTAGACAGCATAAATAACCTTATAAAATCAGTAAGGAATACCATGGGTTGTCCAGACACTAAGGGGGTCAAATCAGCCCAGGAAATCATGTTCGCAGACCTAGGTCATAAAAAACGGCGAACTTTCCCAGTGGTCTCCGCCGTGTAAGATCTTGTGAAAAAAGAATGGGACAAGCAGGGGAAAGGGTTCCTTCCCTCCTCTTCAAAAAGGTGTTACCCTTTCAGTGACGAAGAGTTAGAGATCTGGTCCAAGGTGCCAAAAGTGGACGCAGCGGTGGCATCCACCTTAAAACAATCGTCCCTCCCTGTGGAAGATGCAGGAATCTTACTCGACCCATTGGACCGCAAGACTGAAGCTCTTCTTAAAAGGTCATGGGAGACAAATACAGGGGCCTTTAAACCCGCCATATCGGGTACTTGCACAGCTAGGTCACTATTGGTATGGATTGACCAGCTGGAGCAGCAGATTAAGGGTAAAGTGGCAAGAGAAAAGATCTTACAAGCAATTCCTTTAATTAAGAGCGCTACAGCATTCTTGACAGATGCTTCAGTGGACTCGTTGCGGCTGGCAGCAAGATCAGCGTGCCTTCTCAATGCAGCCCGACGTGCCCTTTGGTTAAAGGGATGGAAAGGCGATGCACAATCTAAATCAAGATTATGTACAATCCCGTGCCAGGGTGAGTTCCTGTTTGGGAAGGTTCTTGATGACCTCCTTAATAAAGCAGGAGAAAGAAGGAAGGGATTCCCTAAACAGTTTCTTCCTTCTTATAGGAGAGCATTTAGGAGACGGCCATTTAATAGGAGAAGGCCGTACGAGCCGCAAAGAGAGCGTTGGGAAACGAAGGAGAAACGAAAGGTGCCTTATTCGGTAATCCCGAAACATCTAAACGTGGCAGATACCATCAATGATGAAATTCCGGTGGGTGGAAGACTGAAGTTTTTTTTACCATCAATGAAAACATGTAACTTCAAATCAGTGGATTCTCCGCCTAGTAAAATCCGGATTAAAATTAGAATTCTTTAAATTCCCACAGGATACTTTCATTATCACATCACTGAAAGCGCCGGAACAGCAAAAAGCGCTTCAATTAGAAATTCTAAGCCTTCTGGCTAAGAATGTTCTTGTAGAAGTACCATAAAATCAGGAAGGGAGGGGATTTTATTCCCCTTTATTTCTGGTTCCAAAACCAGACGGTACTTTTCGTACTATAATTAATCTAAAAAGACTAAATTCCTTTCTGTACAATCATACGTTTAAAATGGAATCAATAAGATCTACGATTAAACTTTTGTTTCCTAGGTGCTTTATGGCAGGTCTAGATTTGAAGGATGCGTACTACCATCTTCCCATTTATGCGGAGCATCAACAGTACCTCAGAGTGGCGGTAGTCCTACAAGGCCGGATCCGTCACTTTCAATTTACAGCCATGCCGTTTGGCCTGTCCATGGCTCCTCGGGTTTTTACAAAAGTTATGCTCGAGGTGATGGCTTATTTGCGTCATCAGGAGACGCTAATTGTACCTTATCTAGATAATTTTTTAATAATTGGAAATTCAGCCTCTCAGTGTAAAGAGCGATTGACTAATGCTATTTCATCGTTACAGGCTTTGGGTTGGATAGTGAACTTCAAAAAGTCCAGACTACATCCGGAAACCCGTCAGTCCTTCCTAGGACTAGTTTTGGACTCTGTAAGTCAAAAATGCTTTTTACCAGAATCCAAAAAATTAACAATAATTTCAAAAATCTCTATGGCAAGGACAAAACCTCAAATGTCCCTTAGAGATGCCATGTCTCTCTTGGGCTCACTTTCCTCCTGCATTCCTGCCGTACAATGGGCTCAATACCATACCAGAGCCCTACAGCACCAGACACTCCATGCGCAATCTCGCTGCCATGGTCATTTAAATACGAAAATTACTCTATCTAAAGATGAGCTGCAGTCACTTCACTGGTGGTTAAATAGAACCCATTTGTCCAGAGGAGTCTCATGGTCAATAACACCATCTAAATTAGTCACTACTGACGCAGGACCAGAAGGGTGGGGGGCCCATCTGGATAAGTATGTAGCTCAAGGTCGCTGGAATTCATCAGAGATCCAGCAGTCCTCCAACTGGAAAGAGTTGAACGCAGTTCATTATGCCTTAAATTTTTTCCTTCCTCAGCTCCGAGGATCTCATATCAAAATCCTGTCAGACAACACGACGGTCGTCGCATATTTAAATCATCAAGGCAGAACTCGATCAAAAAGTCTGATGTCTTCAGCGGCAAACATCTTCGACTTAGCAGAGCTCAATTTTCTATCACTCACAGCTCTCCACATCAGAGGTATAGAAAATACAAGGGCCGACTTTCTAAGTCGCCACACGCTACGTCAGGGAGAATGGACCCTCAACCCTCAAATATCCAAAAACATAGTGGACATGTGGGGTCTTCCGCAGATAGATTTATTTGCAACCAGGAACAACAGACAGGTACGAGCATTCGCTTCCTTGAATGTCGCAGACAATCCAGACATGATAGACTCGCTCCAGTATCCGTGGAACTACAATCTGGCATATGCTTTCCCACCAATGATGCTAATCCCATTAGTCATCAAAAAGATAAGGGAGGAGAAAGCGAGAGTAATATTGATAGCACCTTTTTTGGCCAAAGAGACCCTGGTTCTCCTGTCTTCAAGCGATGTCAGTCTGCGATCCCTGGATTCTGCCAATGTCACCAGACCTACTGTCTCAGGGTCCATTCTACCATCCACAAGTGAAGGGCCTCCACCTCACGGCGTGGAACTTGAGAGGCAGATTCTAACATTAAGAGGGTTCTCACAAGAACTGATTAGTACTTTACTGTTAAGTAGGAAGAGATCCACGACTCTTATATATAGCAGAGTGTGGAGGAAATTTCTCAACTTTCATACGGAACCCTTCTCTAACAAGGTTCCTATTAGAGCCATCCTTGAATTTTTACAAAAAGGTCATGAGATGGGATTATCTGTTAATACCTTGAGAGTTCAAGTGTCTGCCTTAGGAGCCCTCTATAGTGCTAACGTAGCCGGTAATAGATGGATAGCAAGATTTGTTAGGGCATGTGAACGATGTACTCCGGTTCATGTCCCACGTTTACCACCCTGGGACTTGAATCTAGTTCTAGACGCCTTAACTGGACCTCCCTTTGAGCCCTTAGATTCTATCCCTCTAAAAAATGTCACATACAAGGTAGCTTTATTGATAGCCTTAACATCGGCCAGACGAGTAGGAGACATCCAAGCCCTCTCCATAGACCCTCCATTCTTAATGACTTATCAGGACAGGGTGGTTCTCAAACCAGATCCATCATATCTCCATAAAGTAGCATCAAAATACCATAGATCTCAGGAAATTTTCTTACCTTCCTTTTTCGATAATCCACTAAATCCAGAGGAAGAGAAACTGCATATGTTAGACGTTAAAAGAGCAGTCCTAAGCTACATAGAGAGAACCCAGTCCTGCAGACAGAGTAGGGCTCTGTTTGTATCTTTTCAGGGTCACCGAAAAGGCCACGGTGTCACGAAAGCTACCTTGTCCCGGTGGATCAGAGAGGCTATCCATCTTGCATACTTGTCAAAGGGCAAAGATCCTCCAGAGGGAGTAAAAGCGCATTCAGCTCGAGCCGTATCATCCTCGTGGGCGGAGAATAAAGACATCTCCATCGAGCTCATATGTAAGGCCGCAACCTGGTCGTCGCCTTCTACCTTCTATAGACATTATAGACTTGATCTGTCTTCTACATCTGACTTGGCATTCGGGAGAGCCGTCCTTAGTACGGTGATCCCACCCAGGTGAAGGTTCTCTGAAAATCTCTCATTGTGGGTGCTGTCGTGGCGAAGGGTAAAAAGCCGGATTACGTACCGGTAATGCCCTTTTAATGAGCCACGACAGCACCCTGTCACTTCCCACCCTAATAGATATTAATACAAGATATTCTCATGGGTGAATATAGATAATATACGAACAAATTGTGGATATATTTATACTAATTTAACAACGGCGGTTCCTCTTGTACTCTGAAAAACAACTGAGGAGGAGAGGGGGACTGCCCTTTTATCTCTGTAGGTTTCCTGTTCCTATGGGCGGATCCCTCTCTCATTGTGGGTGCTGTCGTGGCTCATTAAAAGGGCATTACCGGTACGTAATCCGGCTTTTTGTTACTAACCTCATATAGTAGAGTAGATCTCACTTTGAAATTGTTTGGAGCATCTAGTCTAAGTTATACAGGCTTTAACCACACAAAAAAAATTCTAATGTTACTAACATCATACAGTAGGAGAGATTGCATTTTGAAATTGTTTGGCACATATCATCTTTGTCATACAGGCCTCATCCCCATTCAAACAATTATTTCTTCTGTGACTAAAGCGATTCAGCAAGCCATATTTCACCTTGTCATTTAGTGCTGCTGAAATTCAGCTGTGTGCAGAGCTGGTGCATAGTCCAAAATAAAATTCCTTCCCGACTCCATATATGGCAATCAGACTAGTTCCCTGGATCAACGCCCTATCAAGCAATCTAGTGTATATAACCTGTAATGTTTGTGAAAGCACTAGTGAACCAACAAAGTCACGTCCTATACAAAGACAACTGACAACTTCTGTAACAGGACGGGCTACTCCAATTCCTTTCTTTGGCAGACGCATAGCAGTATGCCTTGTTGAGGCTCAGAAAGAGCATGTGCTCGAATGGATGGCAAGCGCAGCTTCAAGTGGCCTCTCCTCTTCCTCCACCTCAAAATCACACGCAGTAAAGTCCACAGAGGTGGCACCCCAATTACCCTCCCCCCATGTCACGACTCTCCAACTGATGAGGGAACCACAGATGGGTGAGTCTGCAGAGCTGTTCATGCATTCTATGCCATGGGCATCAGAAGTGTTCTCAAAAGCTTCACAGAGGAGGAAATCATCTGCACCAATGCCCAAAATGTTTTTAGCTTGGATACGGGGCAGGACGAAGTAGGGTCCAAGCAGCATCCTGCCCCTCATCACCAGATGTTAACCCCTGGGGGGGAGGAGATCCTGATGAGACTCCGATATCTGAGGCTCACACGGACTGTAATGTGCTGGCAGGAAAAGGAAGAGGGTAACTCTCAGGGCAAGGAATGTGATAAGAGGATGATGATGAGGTCGTAGCTCCCTGAACACAGAGGCACGCAGCTGAGTAGGTCATCTGAGGAGGAAGATGAGGTTACGTTGCGCAATACGATGCAGACACGTAGTGATGCAGCCACGATGAGCAATGCATCCTCAGCCACAACTGTGGCCAGCAGCATTTGCGGGTCTGCAGCTTGCTGGGGAGGCAAGGGTTGCCTAGCCTATGTTTTTCTGACACAAAGGATGAGCCAACTCACGTAATCTGCAAACTTTGCAAAAAAAAACTGAGTAGAGGGAAAAAGTGCAATAATTTGACTGCTACATGCATGAACCTTCACATGCGCACTCAACATGCGTTACCGTCAACCGCCCCATCTTCCTCCTCTGTTACCTTGCCAAGTATTGTGACACAGGTCTCTGACCACAGAACCTCGAGTTCTTTACCTGCTCCAGTCAGACTGAGTGAAAGCCTGTCAGCTGTAACAGAAGTGGCCATGCCTGCTGTTTTCGATCTGAGAGAATGAGCATACCACAACTTTATCAATCCAACGTAACATCTCTGCCCACACCTGCCTCACGATCCAGCAGTTTGTCCAGTTCACCGTACTCCGCCATCTCAGCACTGCAGCCAACCCATGGTCCCGCAGTTGTGTTCACATAAAAGATTGTTTCCTCCTACACATGACAAAGCTAAGAGGTTGAACTCCACCATCTCCAATCTGTTGGCCACGGAAATGCTGTCTTTCTGCCTGGTAGATACAGATGGTTTCTGAAAGCTGATGGTCATCGCAGTCCCCCAGGACCAGTTGCCCAGTCGCCATTACTTCCATAAGAAAGTTGTGCCTACGCTATACCAGCATGTTGCAGACAACATCACCTTTTCCTTGACTAAATCTATGTCTGCCAGAGTGCATTTCACCAGACACTTGCACGAGTAAGTGTGGCCAAGGGCGTTGCATCTCGCTGACTGGGCACTGGATGACTGGTGGCTGTGAGGGTAGTCGGGCAAGGTGCTGCTCCACATGTCTTGGAATCCCCAAGGTTTGCAGAACAAACATCTATATTTCACATTTCCTCCACTGCTTCTGCCTCCTCCCATAGGTCCTCCACCTGCACCCTCAACCTTTTCCTTAATGAGACACGCGTTCCAACAGTGCAGAGTGAATCCCAACCATCTCCGCACTGCAAAGCCAGGGCTCACCGCAATCAGGGAGTGTTAAAATTGATATGCCATGGAGATTGCAGTCAGTGGGTGTCCCATAGTGTTTTCCTATGCAGTGAATACAAGGGCTGCCAAAAATTTGGAGTCACTCCAATACCCCTTTAAAGAAACGTAGAGGGCCTCATGAAAAAATGTTCCCACTATTAGGAAATGGGTCTCCCATACTGTTTGCCTATGCAGTAAATGCAAGGACTGCCAAAAATTTGGACCTACTCCAATGCCCCTTGGAAGAGATGTACGTACAGGTCAGAGGACCTCCTGAAAAAAAATGTTCCCATTATTAGGAAGTGGGTCTCGCATAGTGTTTATGCTACGCTGCTATCATTCGGTGGTGTTGAGAAGTCTGGCCCAATCCAGCCCTTGTTCATTTTTATAAGAGTCAGCCTGTCAGAATTTTCAGTTGACAGGTTGATGCGCTTATCAGTTATAGTTGCACTAAAAACCCGCTCTGACAAAACGCTAGCGGCAGGGCAGGCCAGGACTTCCAAGGTGTAGAGAGCCAGTTCATGCCACATGTCCAGCTTGGATACCCAATAATTATAAGGCACAGAGGAGTCACACAGGACATTGGTACGGTCAGCAAGGTACTTCCTCAGCATCCTCCCAAACTTTGCACTTCTTGTGAGAGTACCCCGCGCCTCAGGGCCTGTGCGTTGGAAGGGGCTGAGAAAACTCCCAGAACTTTGACAGTGTTCCCCTGCCTCTGCTGAATTGGAGTTGTGTCTCGCTTGTCTGTACTCCTTGGTTGTCCAATGAACTGTGACCTCTGCCGCCAGCATTTTCAAATGGGAATTTTTTTAATAATTCTGCAACAAGGGTCTCCTGGTACTGCCCTATTTTAGTAGACCTGTCCGCCTCGGGAATAAGAGATAGAAAGTTCTTCTTGTAGCGTGGGTCTAGAAGTGTCACCAACCAGTAATGACTGTCACCCAAAATTTGGAGAATGCGAAAGGCAGCGTGACATAAACTCTGTCATGCGTGTCAGACTGCTAACAGGCAAGACTTCCGTGTCCTTACCAAGAGGACGACTGACCATGCTCTCCACGCTGAACAGACAGTATGACAGTTGTGCAGGTAGTACCATCTATAGTGCATGAAACTAGCTCCTGTTCTTCATTGTCACTCAATCCACGTTGGGATGAGATGAGGCTGGGCTGTGTGTAATCACCCTTGCTCCATCTCATCATGCTCCGCCTGCAATGCATCCTCTTTGATTGTAAGCAGAGAACATTTCAGAACACAGAGAAGCAGGATGGTGACACTAAGTATGGTGTAACCACCGCTCACCATTTTGGTGGAGTCCTCAAAAGTTTTGTAGGATGGTACATGTCTGACATCCATATCCACTCCTGAGGTCTTATGTGTGGAGTTTGAACTGAATACCGACAGCATTGTTGATGCTGGTAGTCAACAACTGCCCTCTTCTGCTCACAAATCCTTTCCAACACCTGCAGTGTAAAGTTCCAACGCGTGGGGTCATCACACACCAGTCGGTGAGCCGGAAGCTGCAAATGCTGCTGAAGCATATGGGTATACCGTGAAGATTGGTAGAGCAGCTTAGTATACATTTTTTCCAAAAAACGCATCAACCAAATACCCTGTTATTTACATCTTTTACTAGCACTTGCGGATTACTGCAAACATTTTTTCAAACTGAGTGTTTTTGGTTTTACCATTCTCTTTTGTGTCTTCAGGTTTCTTGGTGGTGTGTGAACATGTTCTTACAGACTTGTTCACTGTGCAAGTAGCCCATGTGTTCCTGTTTCCATGAAGCACGGCAAGGGCAGCGGAAACTGTAGCTGACTTTCTAAAATGGGCACCCAGGTAGCGTACTTTGACAAGCAGATCCGGCAGCTCCGGGTAGTTATTGAGAAACTGTTGAACCACGAGTTTAGGCACATGGGCCAGGCATGGTGTGTGTCATGATCCCAATGGCAGGGGATCACAAAAGGACAAGCACAAAAAACAAAACAAGCTCTAGGGTGATGGAAACTGAGCTGACCGCGATCCTGAACCTCAACACACAACTAGCTGTAGCCGGGGAACGTGCCTACGATGATTCTAGACGTCTCGCGCCAGCCGAAGAACTAACTTTCCCTATTAGAAGAAACACAGACCTCTCTTGCCTCCAGAGAAACACCCCACAGAAATAGCAGCCCCCCACATGTAATGACGGTGAAATGAGAGGAAAGCACATACGTAGTTATGAAAACAGATTCAGCAAAATGAGGCCCGCTAAAGCTAGATAGCAGAGGATACAAAAGTGAACTGCGCGGTCAGCGAAAAACCCTACAAAAAACCATCCTGAAATTACTTGAACTCATGTTCCAACTCATGGAACATGAGGAGTAATATCAGCCCACTAGAGCAACCAGCAAAAAGGAATCACATATCTGCAAGCTGGACTAAGACAAAAATTAAGCAAAACGTGGAACAGGAAAATCAAAAACTTAGCTTGTCCTGAAGAATACAGAAGCGGGAAGCAGAGGTAACAAGACACACTGATTACATTGATAGCCGGCGAGGAAATGACAAGAAAGCCAGGTTAAATAGGAAACTCCCATATCCTGATAGAACAGGTGGACACCAGAGACCGGAGAGAACACAAGTCACTCAGTACCATCTGTAACCACCAGAGGGAGCCCAAAAACAGAATCCACAACAGTACCCCCCCCTTGAGGAGGGGTCACCGAACCCTCACGAGAACCACCAGGGCGACCAGGATGAGCCCTATGAAATGCACGGACCAAATCAGCAGCATGAACATCAGAGGCAACCACCCAAGAATTATCCTCCTGACCATAACCCTTCCACTTGACCAAATATTGGAGTTTCCGTCTGGAAACACGAGAATCCAAGATCTTCTCCACAACATACTCCAATTCTCCCTCCACCAGCACCGGAGCAGGAGGCTCAAGCGAAGGAACAACAGGTACCTCATACTTCCGCAACAACGACCGATGGAACACATTATGAATAGCAAACGATGCCGGGAGATCCAAACGAAACGACACAGGGTTAAGAATTTCCAAGATCCTATAGGGACCGATGAACCGAGGCTTGAACTTAGGAGAAGAGACCTTCATAGGAACAAAACGAGAAGACAACCACACCAAGTCCCCAACACGAAGTCGAGGACCCACGCGGCGACGGCGATTAGCAAACTGCTGAGCCCTCTCCTGGGACAACTTCAAATTGTCCACCACATGACTCCAAATCTGATGCAACCTATCCACCACCATGTCCACTCCAGGACAATCAGAAGGCTCCACCTGACCAGAGGAAAAACGAGGATGAAACCCCGAATTACAAAAGAAAGGAGAAACCAAGGTAGCAGAACTAGCCCGATTATTAAAGGCAAATTCGGCAAGCGGCAAAAAGGTAACCCAGTCATCTTGATCAGCAGAAACAAAACACCTTAAATAAGTTTCCAAGGTCTGATTAGTTCGTTCCGTCTGGCCATTCGTCTGAGGATGGAATGCAGACGAAAAGGACAAATCAATGCCCATCTTAGCACAGAACGTCCGCCAAAATCTAGACACAAACTGGGATCCCCTGTCAGAAACGATGTTCTCCGGAATCCCATGCAAACGAATCACGTTCTGAAAAAACAGAGGGACCAACTCAGAGGAGGAAGGCAACTTAGGCAAGGGTACCAGATGAACCATCTTAGAAAAGCGGTCACACACAACCCAGATGACGGACATTTTTTGAGAGACAGGGAGATCCGAAATAAAGTCCATGGAAATGTGCGTCCAAGGCCTCTTCGGAATAGGCAAAGGTGGCAACAATCCACTGGCCCGAGAACAGCAAGGCTTAGCCCGAGCGCAAACTTCACAAGACTGCACAAAAGAACGCACATCCCTCGACAAGGAAGGCCACCAAAAAGACCTGGCCACCAAGTCTCTAGTACCAAATATTCCAGGATGACCTGCCAGCGCAGAAGAATGGACCTCGGAGATGACTCTACTGGTCCAATTATCCGGAACAAACAGTCTTTCAGGCGGACAACGATCAGGTTTATCCGCCTGAAACTCCTGCAAAGCACGTCGCAAGTCTGGGGAGACAGCCGACAAAATCACCCCATCCCTAAGGATACCAGTGGGCTCAGAATTTCCAGGGGAGTCAGGCACAAAACTCCTAGAAAGAGCATCCGCCTTCACATTCTTTGAACCTGGCAGGTATGAAACCACAAAATCGAAACGGGAGAAAAACAGTGACCAACGAGCCTGTCTAGGATTCAGACGCTTGGCAGACTCAAGGTAAATCAGATTTTTGTGATCAGTCAAGACCACCACACGATGTCTAGCACCCTCAAGCCAATGACGCCACTCCTCAAATGCCCACTTCATGGCCAAAAGCTCCCGATTACCAACATCATAATTCCGCTCAGTGGGCGAAAACTTTCTAGAAAAGAACGCACATGGCTTCATCACTGAGCAATCGGAGCTTCTCTGTGACAAAACCGCCCCCGCTCCAATCTCGGAAGCATCAACCTCAACCTGAAAAGGAAGCGAAACATCTGGCAGACGCAACACAGGAGCAGAAGAAAACCGGCGCTTAAGTTCCTGAAAGGCCTCCACAGCCGCAGGAGACCAATCAGCAACATCAGCACCCTTCTTAGTCAAATCCGTCAAAGGCTTAACAACACTAGAAAAATTAGTTATGAAACGACGATAAAAATTAGCAAAGCCCAAGAACTTCTGTAGACTCTTAAGAGATGTAGGCTGCGTCCAGTCACAAATAGCCTGAACCTTGACGGGATCCATCTCAATAGTAGAAGGGGAAAAAATATACCCCAAAAAAGAAATCTTCTGGACTCCAAAGAGACACTTTGAACCTTTCACAAACAAAGAATTGGCCCGCAGGACCTGAAACACCTTCCTGACCTGCTGAACATGGGACTCCCAGTCATCCGAAAAAAACCAAAACATCATCCAAATACACAATCATAAATTTATCCAGATATTCACGGAAAATATCGTGCATAAAGGACTGGAAGACAGAAGGAGCATTAGAAAGTCCAAAAGGCATCACCAAATACTCAAAATGGCCCTCAGGCGTATTAAATGCGGTTTTCCACTCATCACCCTGCTTTATCCGCACAAGATTATACGCACCCCGAAGATCAATCTTAGTGAACCATTTAGCCCCCTTAATGCAAGCGAACAAATCAGTCAACAATGGCAAAGGATACTGATATTTAACTGTAATCTTATTCAAAAGACGGTAATCTATACAAGGCCTCAAGGAACCATCTTTTTTGGCCACAAAAAAAAAAACCTGCTCCCAAAGGGGACGAAGATGGATGGATATGTCCCTTTTCCAAGGACTCCTTAACATAATCCCGCATAGCAGTATGCTCTGGCACTGACAGATTGAACAAACGAAATTTACTGCCAGGAATCAAATCTATAGCACAATCGCAATCCCTGTGAGGAGGAAGCGAATTGAGCTTAGGCTCCTCAAAAACATCCCGATAATCAGACAAAAATACCGGAACCTCAGAAGGAGTAGATGAAGCGATAGAAATCGGAGGTGCATCATCATGAACCCCCTGACATCCCCAGCTTAACACAGACATCGTTTTCCAGTCCAAGACTGGGTTATGAGTTTGTAACCATGGCAGACCAAGCACTAAGACATCATGTAAATTATACAGTACCAGGAAGCGAATTACCTCCTGATGAACGGGAGTCATACGCATGGTCACTTGTGTCCAGTACTGAGGTTTATTCATAGCCAAAGGTGTAGAGTCAATTCCTTTCAAAGGAATAGGGACTTCCAGAGGCTCCAGACTAAACCCACAGCGGTTGGCAAATGACCAATCCATAAGACTCAGGGCAGCGCCTGAATCCACATAGGCATCGACGGAAATGGCTGATAATGAACAAATCAGAGTCACAGACAGAATGAACTTAGACTGTAAAGTACTAATGGCAACAGACTTATCAACCTTTTTTGTGCGTTTAGAGCATGCTGATATAACATGAGCTGAATCACCACAATAAAAACACAACCCATTTTTCCGCCTATAGTTTTGCCGTTCACTTCTGGACTGAATTCTATCACATTGCATTGTCTCAGGTGCCTGTTCAGAAGACACCGCCAAATGGTGCACAGGTTTGCGCTCCCATAAACGCCGATCAATCTGAATAGCCATAGTCATAGACTCATTCAGACCTGTAGGCGCAGGGAACCCCACCATGACATCTTTAATGGCCTCAGAAAGGCCATCTCTGAATCTTGCAGCCAGGGCGCACTCATTCCACTGAGTAAGCACCGACCATTTCCGAAATTTCTGACAATATATTTCTGCTTCATCTTGCCCCTGAGAGAGAGCCAATAAAGCTTTTTCAGCCTGAATCTCTAGGTTAGGTTCCTCATAGAGCAAACCCAATGCCAGAAAAAACGCATCCACATTGAGCAACGCAGGATCCCCTGGTGCCAATGCAAATGCCCAATTCTGAGGGTCACCCCGCAGGAAAGATATAACAATCTTGACTTGCTGAGCAGGGTCTCCAGAAGAGCGAGATTTCAAAGAAAGAAACAACTTGCAATTGTTCCTAAAATTCAGAAAACTAGATCTATCTCCAGAAAAAAACTCTGGGATAGGAATTCTAGGTTCAGACATAGGAGCATGTACAACAAAATCTTGTATATTTTGAACCTTAGCAGCAAGATTATTCAGGCTGGAAGCCAAACTCTGGACGTCCATGATAAACAGCTGAGGTCAGAGCCATTCAAGGATTAAGAGGAGGTAAGACGCAGCCAGGCTGCAATTAAGGCTATGCAGCAAACTCTGAGGGGGGAAAAAAAAAAAAAAAAACTTCAGCCAATACGATTACCACTTTTTGGCCGGCTATACTGTCATGATCCCAATGGCAGGGGATCACAAAAGGACAAGCACAAAAAACAAAACAAGCTCTAGGGTGATGGAAACTGAGCTGACCGCGATCCTGAACCTCAACACACAACTAGCTGTAGCCGGGGAACGTGCCTACGATGATTCTAGACGTCTCGCGCCAGCCGAAGAACTAACTTTCCCTATTAGAAGAAACACAGACCTCTCTTGCCTCCAGAGAAACACCCCACAGAAATAGCAGCCCCCCACATGTAATGACGGTGAAATGAGAGGAAAGCACATACGTAGTTATGAAAACAGATTCAGCAAAATGAGGCCCGCTAAAGCTAGATAGCAGAGGATACAAAAGTGAACTGCGCGGTCAGCGAAAAACCCTACAAAAAACCATCCTGAAATTACTTGAACTCATGTTCCAACTCATGGAACATGAGGAGTAATATCAGCCCACTAGAGCAACCAGCAAAAAGGAATCACATATCTGCAAGCTGGACTAAGACAAAAATTAAGCAAAACGTGGAACAGGAAAATCAAAAACTTAGCTTGTCCTGAAGAATACAGAAGCGGGAAGCAGAGGTAACAAGACACACTGATTACATTGATAGCCGGCGAGGAAATGACAAGAAAGCCAGGTTAAATAGGAAACTCCCATATCCTGATAGAACAGGTGGACACCAGAGACCGCAGAGAACACAAGTCACTCAGTACCATCTGTAACCACCAGAGGGAGCCCAAAAACAGAATCAACAACAGGTGTGTGTGAGCTCGCCTTGCCTCAGAGCCGCCACCAGGTTCCGGCCATTGTCACACATGACCATGCCTGGCTGTAGGCTCAGCGGTGTCAGCCACAGATCTGCCTGCTCTTTCAGAGCTGCCCACAACTCTTCAGCATTGTGCAGTTTGTCATCTAAGCATATTAGCTTCAGCACAGCCTGTTGCCACTTGGCTGAGACAGTGTTTCCAGCTTATGACTGAGGTGGTCAGATCGGAGATGGAGGCTGAAGAGGAGGATGAGGTGCAGGAGCTGTAGACTGTGGGGTCAACCCTAATTGACCTAGGCGTTGGGAGGATGTGTTCCATTCCAAGGTCCATCTGTGTCCCAGCTTCCACTGTTAACCCAGTGTGCAGTCAATGAGATGTACCGTTCCTGCCCAAAAGCACTTTTCCATGTGTCCGTGGTTAGGTGGACATTACCAGTAACTGCATTGTTTAGGGCACAACTAATGTTGTGGGACGCGTGCTTGTGTAATGCGGGGACGACACACTGGGAGAAAGTGGTGGCTGGGGACCGAGTAACAAGGGACGTCCGCCGCCATCAGGCTGCGGAAAGCTTCCATCTAAAAGGCAACATTTCGAGCGCAGTCGTGAAATGTGTGAATTTAGTAGTGTGGCCTGTGGGGCGTTGGCTGCGTATTTTCGCTTGCGTTCCAAGGACTGAGGTATGTACAACTGAATGCTGCTCTGGGACAAGGATGTGCATGCTGATGGTGCTAGTTGAGGGTGTACAACGACAGGTGCAGGGCAGGAGGCATCTTTGCATGCACCATGGACAGTGGATTGGTTTGCACGCACTACTGCGGTAGCATTGGTGTCACCCGCCGACAGTTCCTGGACCCTGGGGTTCGGCCCACAAAGTCGGGTGCTTTGCTGCCATGTGCCTGATCATGCTGGTGGGGGTCAGGCTGGTAGTTTTGCTACCCCTGCTGATGCTGGAGTGGTAGGTGGTGCAAATGGCCTTTTTGGGGTTATCGGCAGAGCCTTTAAAAACCAACCAGACTCGGGAAGACCTAACAGTTGGACTGGCAATTTCAATCATATAGGTGTTACGGGCAACGGTTGCCCACCTTCTGTCTGCGGCCACCACATTGCTTCTTCCTGCCTGTTGGGGTGCAACTCCTCCCTCCCCGTGTGCTGCTGTCCTTGCTCTGCATGTCCTCCTGCCAGGTTAGGTGAGTTACTATATCATCCACCACCTCGTCTTTCACTTCCTCACCCTGGTCCTCTTCCTGACAATTGTGTCTCATCATCATCCACCTCTTGTGGCCTTCGTGTGACCGTGGCTACTCAAATATTTGGGCATCACTACATGCGATCTCCTCTTGCCACGCTTCAATTGGACTGGGCAAGATGCACGAATTTGCAAATGGAAGTGAAAAGCTCTTTGGAGTGTCCAAGTGTGGGATCAATTGTCTCCAGGCACCCAACATGGTGGAAGAAGGATCAGGGTGAGGAAGATGCGGTCCAAACTCAAGGCTACTGAGACTTGACCGTGTGTAAGACAAAGTGGTGGTGGCGGCAGCAAAGTGACTGGAAGCATTATCCGCTATTCAGCCAACTACCTTTTGACACTGCTCTGGGTTCAATAGTGGGGTGCTGCGGTGCCCTAGTAATTGGGACAGGAAGGTCAAGCGAGAAGATGTGGGTGTTTGTTGTGGCACAATTTCAGCTTGCCCACAGCCTTGGCCTCTGCATGCACCATCATGTCCAGTTCCCTGTCCCTTGCCACGCGCCTTGCCCATTTTAAATGGAGGACAATATTTTCCACGTTCACTACAAATGGCTGAATTTGGAGCCCACTTGTATGTGATCCGCGTGAAGAACAAACCACAGTTTGAAATAGCTGGCCTGTAGGTAACTTTTGAACAGCAAACTGATGTCAATCACTTCGCTAACACACTGCAACAAAATTTAAAGGGAGGCCAGAAATGGCAGAATTTTGAGCGCACGTTTATGCGATCTGTGTCGGACAGACCAGTTTGAAATAGCTGGCCTGTAGGTAACTATTTTGAACAGAAAACTGGCGTCAATAACTTCACTAACACACTGCAACAAAATTTAAAGGGAGGCTAGAAATGGCAGAGTTTGGAGCACACTTTATCTCTGATCCATGTGTGACAGACAAACCACAGTTTTAAATAGCTGGCCTGTAAAAAAAAAAAATATTCCTGGCCCCTGATACCTTGGGCTATGTCTAGAAATATCTGTAATAGCAGCAGACAGAACAGGGATGTATTATCTTGCTATATGCACTGCAGTCCTCCACATACACTGCCTGGCTGCCTAGCACTGTTCTCTATGCAGCTTTATTAGTCCTCAGAAAGGCTACGTTCACATTTGTGTTGTGTGCCGCTGCGTCGGCGACGCAACGCACAACGCAAATAAAAACGCACCAAAAGGCACGCAAAAACGCTGCGTTTTGCGACGCATGCGTCGTTTTTTGCCGGAATTTGGATGCAAAAAAAGTGCAACTTGTTGCGCTTTCTTTGCCGGACGCTTGCGGCAAAAAAAACAAAACGCATGCGTCGCACAACGCAGCACAACGCATGTCCATGCGTCCCCCATGTTAAATATAGGGGCGCATGACGCATGCGTCACCGCTGCGTTTCCCGACGCTGCGTCGGGAAACGCTAATGTGAACGTAGCCAAAGACTGTTAGTTGAGATGAATATGTGTAGAATATATGGTATAACCACACTAAGTAAGAACCAAGCAAATCTCTCCCTAGCTCAGCAACTCTCCCTACACTGCCCGATTCTGGAGTAGACTGTGATGAGCTTGGCGGCGTCAGGTCTGATATAGACCTGATGACGCTGTGCGGCCAGCCAATCACTGTACTGCCATAACCAACATGGCTGCAGAAATTACAGTGTGTTGCAGACAATCCCTGCATGTTCATTAGCTCTCTAAAGAGCATCAGACATGCAGGGCGGGGACCCGAGCTTCCGCCGAGCCACCTCCGAAATACTCAGCTAGCTCCGAGCATCTTAAGCAGTGAGATGCTCGAGCGAGTACCGAGTAGGCGCGAGCATGCTCACTCATCACTAATAAGTACCCTTAACTGCCACTGTTAAAAGGCGTATCAGTGGTCGTTAAAGGGAACCTGTCACCTCAAATTGGTGGGATATTTAAATGAGTTTTTACCGGTCCGATGGGCGGCGCTTCCCCTTCATGTCTCCACCCCGTCCGTCCATGTTCTCCGCAATGTTAGTGAATTAGGGTACGTGTGCGCCATAGTTTGTGCGTGCGCAATGCAATCTTCGGTGGCGCACGCGCAGTATGCTTTACCCAGCTGCGGGCAAAGCCGAAAAGCGTTACTGCACATGCTCACTAGGTCCCGGAAGTATTTCGCTGTGTTGCGGGACATAGGGTGCATGTGCAGTAATGCTTTTCGGCTTTGCCAGCAGTTGGGCAAAGCATACTGCACGTGAGCCACCAAAGATTGAATTGCGCATGCGCCAACTATGGAACACATACTCTAATTCACTAACATATTGCAGACAACAGGGGCGAACGGGGTGGAAAAATGAAGGGGAAACGCCGCCCATCCCACGGTAAATACTCATTTAAATATCCTGCCAATTTGAGGTGACGGGTTCCCTTTAAGGGGTTAAATGTCAGACATCAAGAGCACACCACCCACAGGCAAGCATGAAGCAGGGAGGATGGATGCAATATACTACTGATCAAAGATCTTGAGACAGCTCTAGTGTGCCTCTCAGAGATTGAATATGACAGTGGGGAATCATAGGTCTGTCACTCATTGATATTAGGCGTTTTGAATTTAATCCTTTTG
The DNA here is from genome assembly GCF_032444005.1 of Ranitomeya imitator. Classification (NCBI taxonomy): domain Eukaryota; kingdom Metazoa; phylum Chordata; class Amphibia; order Anura; family Dendrobatidae; genus Ranitomeya; species Ranitomeya imitator. The sequence goes on along the minus strand of NC_091282.1, from coordinate 808,288,897 downwards.
TTGTTACTTATTGTGACAATACAACATTTCTTCTTAATTATGCCAGATGTAAGTTGAATAGGCCCAGAGTCATAAACTGTTGTCTGAAGTATTGACTCTTATTTTAGGAATATTTACCTCTAATATTATCTCCTACAGTTTAATTTTCTATTTATCTTTGAAAGTAATACATGGCCACTGAACAATGATGTTTGCAGATATGCTAATTATGCACTGTGATATAGAGTCACTTTGTTGACTTCGAAAGCAGAGAGGGAGAAACTATGCAAATCTAATATATAATTGCCTAGAATACTACTTCCTGCAATTTGTGCCAACTTCCGTGGCTTTGTCCAGAGCTAATGTCCGGAGATTAATTGCCTAGAATACTACTTCCTGCAATTTGTGCCAACTTCCGTGGCTTTGTCCGGAGCTAATGTCTGGAGCTAATGTGCGGAGATAATGTCCGGAGCTAATGTCCGGAGATAAGTGACGTCAACAGTGTCCAGTGTCTGATTGGTTGCCGCCTGCTGCGAGTGACCAATCAGAAACGTGCCGTACTGTGACACACTCCGCCCGCCATTTTGGTGTGATTTTTGAATTTTTACCTCACAGCAAGTTTCTACTGCGTGGAGGCGGGCCCAGTGACGTTGCTCTTCAAGCTCCTGCCGAATTTCGTCAAAAAAATGATAATACCATTTACCAAAACTATATATATTTAGTTGTGAAGTGGTTCAGTGACATTTTCACACCAATTTTGAACTTTTGTTTGGTGTTTTCTCCATATACTGACTATTATTTTTGTTCTTTCTTACTATTATTTATTAATTGTATTATTCTTACATTTGAATAAAGTATATATGGATTCTAGACTCCCGATTCTTTAGAATCGGGCTGCCATCTAGTAGATTAAATAATCAAGTAATGCTACTTGATCTAATCACTATTATTCCTCTAATCTGTGATGCTGGACTGAAGGACCCTTGTTAGATCTAAAAATAGGTTACATGCTTCTGTATAAGAGACTCAGAGAGAGACAGCAACAGTTTCTGCCAAGATATCCAATGGATCAGAAACACGACAGTAGCCAACTCATCATGGCACCATCACGAGGGACACAGATCTATCATTCTGCAGGAAACAACCTAAGGGATTTCGGCTCCGGTTGGAAGAATACAGATCTGCTCCATTTACCATTGCTGAACCATGGATACGTTTGGAGAAAGCCAGGATTGGGACCTGCTGGTCGCCTGGCTCCATGTAGATGTTCAGAGAGGTCAAGTTGTGACTTTTGGGTCAACTGGCCTTGTACCTGAATGGACTGTCATTTCCCTAAGCTTGTTGTTACCGACTCTCTGTGTACGTGCCACAGGTGGGGTAGCCGACCCTGGGAGCTCTGAAGTACAGATGCCATTATCCCAGCGAGTCAGCGGAAGGATGAGACTCTGTAAAGTGCACCATCTTGGGGTATTTCGCTGGGACTGTTCTACGTGCTATTTTGTGGTTCAATAAAGCACTGCCACACTGTTTAACCACACCCTGTGTTGTCTGAGTAGCGTTATGCCCACGTTAAAAGGTGAGCGGGTGTTCGGTGGGACGATCCCTGGTCCACGCAGTTTCGGCTAGCAGACTGGGTCTCCACACTCATTCAAGGAAATTCACTTTCTTAGACCACTAAATATGTTTTAGGCTATGTGCACACGTTGCGGATTCTCTGCGGATCCGCAGCGTTTTTTGGGGTGCAGAAACGCTGCAGATCCGCAATTGATTTACAGTACAATGTAAATCAATGAGAAAAAAAAAACCTGTGCACAAGTTGTGGAAAATTCGCTGCGGAAACGCTGCGGTTTAAAAGAAGTACCATGTCACTTCTTTTTTGAGAATCTGCAGCGGTTTTGTACCCATTCTATTATAGAAATCCGCAGGGGTAAAAAACGCAGCAAATCCGCAAAAAAAAAAAAAACCGCTGTGGATCCGCACAAAAACAGCGACAAATCCGCAGCTGCGTTTTCTGCCAGGAGAGGCAAAATCCACACCAGAAATTCCTAAGGCTAATCCGCAACGTGTGCACATAGCCTCAGATAGTATGTAATATTTTTGTTTCATATTTACTATAGTCTAAAGCTACGGGAAGGTCTATGGTCAGGTATGTCTTTTAGCCTAATATTTTAAGTACTCTATCCTTAGCCCACACACACACTTAATAAAGCAGCATTTAAAAAAATAAGGTATAAATTATTTAACCCATAGTGAAAGCGGTTTAAAAAAAAAAAAGGTTTGATTTTGTATTTTATGTTTAGAAAACAAGCCAACAAGGAAATAATAAAATTATACAAGTCAGCAACAATTATACATAGTGCAACCATTATGTAGTTTATGTAAAAATGTGTCACTTTAATATTACCACTAAAATGATATAAATCAATTTGTTTTAGACTGTCAGATCACTCTCTGCGGACTCCTCTTCTTCATCTAGAAGGCTGTAAGAAGCATGACTCTGAAACGGGCGCTGAAGAGGGTGGGCTAGGAGCCTGGCCATACAGTTGTGAAGTTCCAGAGCAGGTCCTGATATTGATACCTCATATTTATAACTTGTGCCTTTAGTATCCAAAATGCTAAAGAAGTCAAAAGCATCCTGTTCAATAGAGAAAAGAAAAGAAGACATTGATATTTGCAAGGTAAAAATAAAAAAGGTATAAGACATATTAGGTGTAAACATTGTAATTTACTAAATTTAAAAGCGGTCAGCATAAGAAGATGTATTTTTGTATTGTACATGTATAGCTCTAGGACACTATAGGGTAACAATACATCGACATTAAAAACTCTTAGCATATGAATATATACAATCAACTAACATTAAAAAAAAAAAAAAATCTTTGTGAGAGGGTATGTTCACACTGACTCAGAGATTTTGGAGCCATAACTCTCCAACTCGACAATCAAAACTAGTGGATTTTGAATGCCTAATTTTTTGGGGGAGAGTTTCTGCTCTAAAAAAATCCTGAAAACCCATCAGTGTGAACATACCTTTACAAAGTTTCCTGTGGTATCGGACACCAAGAGTTTTAAAGCAGATATGCATGTTGGTGTGTTATATGACTCCATAGGTTCAGAATTATTTTTCAGCGCATACCAAAGATGCTCAATCAGATTAAGATCTATGGAGTTTGGAGGCGAAGTCAACAACTTGAATACTTTTCTGTGTTCCTGATCTATTTATGTAGTGTGACAAGACCCATTATTGTACAGAGAAAGTACACTGCCCTAAAAAAAATGTGTCTGCCATGAAGGCAAGGTATACTTGATGTACAACAATGTTTAGCTAGGTGGGACATGTCAAAGCAATATTCCCAGGACCCAACCGAACATAGACACCACAAAATGATAAAATACCGTAGGACAGACAGTCTTAGAAGGAGAGCGAGCTGGTGGGCATAAAGACTTCATCTTCAGACATGAACTTACCATGAGCATACAGTATATACCTATGAATCTGGCTATGCTTTTGTAGACAGGCTGATATCCTCCCAGAGGACAGTCTTCTCCTGACATACAGTTTTTGCTTGCATTTTACTCAATGCACCGATCATGGTGCTATTATGAATTACTGTTCCATGTACTGTCTCCCCACCTCCAGTTGTGCCCTATATGTTTTTAGCTATGTATCAGCTTTTTGTATTAATTAAAATATACATTTTTGACAAATAATTGCATTTTGGACTTAGCATGTTCATTGGGCATTGTATGTGGTATGAATTATGAACCAATGGGTTTATGACAGGAACAATGCTTCTAGGAAAAAATAATTGGCATAAAAACATTCCATATTTTATTTTTCATTAGATTTACACAGAAATCAGCAGGGAAAGAAAACACTCCACAGAAAATGACACTATAAGTGGAAGGGTGCCTTATTACAGCTACATATATAACTTTAAACAGAGTCAAAACATGGCCAAGTGCACCAGGCCTTACAAATAGTTAAGTGTAGATTTTACAAATTTGTGAAAGATTAAATATATTAACGCCTTCACCCCCGATGCTTTTTTCATTTTTTCGCTCCCCTCCCCTTCCAGAGCCATAACTTTTTTATTTTTCAGTCAATATCGCCATATGGGGGCTTATTTTTTGCGGGACGAGTTGTACTTTTGAACAATACCATTGGTTTTACCATGTCGTATAACAGAAAACGGGAAAAAAATTCCAAGTGCGATGAAATTGCAAAAAATGTGCAATCCCACACTTGTTTTTTGTTTGGCTTTTTTGCTAGGTTCACTAAATGCTCAAACTGACCTGCCATTATGATTCTCCAGGTCATTACGAGTTCATAGACACCAAACATCTCTAGGCTCTCTTATCTAAGTGGTAAAAAAAAATAATTTGCGCAATCTTCCGATAACGGTAGCGTCTCCATTTTTTGTGATCTGGGGTCAGGTGAGGGTTTATTTTTTGCCTGCCGAGCTGGCGTTTTTAATGATACCATTTTGGTGCAGATACGTTCTTTTGATCGCCCGTTATTACATTTTAATGCAATGTCGTGGCAACTAAAAACAACGTAATTCCGGCGTTTCGAATTTTTTTCTCGCTACGCCGTTTAGCGAACAAGTTAATCCTTTTTTTAATGATAAATCGGGCGATTCTGAACGCGGCGATACCAAATATTTGTTGGTTTGATTTTTTTATTGTTTTATTTTGAGTGGGGCAAATGGGGGTGATTTAAACTTTTGCTTTTTTTTTTTTTTCATATTTTTTTAAAACATTTTTTTTTAACTTTTGCCATGCTTCAATAGCCTCCATGGGAGGCTTGAAGCTGGCACAACTGGATCATCAGATCGCTGCTATTTAGCTGAATTGCAGGCTTGCTATGAGCGCCGACCACAGGGTGGCGCTCACAGCAGGCTGGCATCAGTAACCATAGAGGTCTCTAGTACCTCTATGGTTACCATCCTGACGCATTACCGACCCCCAATCATGTGACGGGGGTCGGCGTTGCGATCATTTCCGGCCGGGTGTCGGGAAATGCCTGTTTGACAGCGGCATTTAACTGGTTAATAGTGGCGGGTGAATCGCGATTTCACCCGCCGCTATTGTGGGCACATGTCAGCTGTTCAAAACAGCTGACATGTCCCGGCTTTGAGGTGGAGCCCACATCAAAGCAGGGGACCCGACCTCCGCCGTAATAGTACGGCGGAGGTCGGGAAGGGGTTAATAAACAAATTTAAAAAACAAAACAACCATAGAGGTCTCAAGGAGACCTCTGGTTGTGATGGCAATGCACCGATGACCCCCGATCACGTGACGGGGATCAGCGATGCGAGTAGTTCCGGCAGCGTGGTCGGCAGCGCTTGTTAAATGCCGCTGTCAGAGTTTGACAGCTATATTTAACTAGTTAATGGGTGCGGGCAGATCGCGATTCCACCTGCACCTATTGTGCGCAAATGTCAGCTGTTGAAAACAGCTGACATGTCGCGGCTTTGAGGTGGGCTCACCGCCGAAGCCCATGTCAAAGTGGGGGATACTGCCAGCTGACGTACTATTCCGTCAGCTGGCAAAAAGGGGTTAAAGAGGGTAATTAGTTAATTGCGATCAAATTATGAAATTAGCAATGTGCTGATTACACACTTACTTTCCAGGTTATATCTTCCTCATCGGACCCATTATGGATGTAAATGACATCAAAGAAAAAATAAGGGGACTGCAGCATTTTCTGTAGATAAAATGCAAGATTACAATTATATATAATGGCTTTTAACTGAGAATCATGGAACATAAGCAACAACAACAAAAATAAAATAGTTTTCATCTAGTGGAAAACACAAAAAAATGGACACTGCTAGAATATATGTAGAGTGGGGTGCTACAAAAACCCTGTAAAAATAACTGTCAATTGAGAAGAAAAAGACAGGGAAGAAAACGTGTGCACACCCAATAAAATGAAAATATTTGATTTTATTAGGGACAATATATAGCAAAAACAACAGACAAAAAACAAAAACAAAACAAGATTTTTGGTTACTCGCCGCAAAATCTGTTTCTCAGAGCCTTCATTCGGGGACACAAGAAATCATAGGGTGTGTGCTGCTGACACTAGGTGGCTGACAATATGCACAAAAAAATAGCTCCTCCCCAACAGTATATTCCCCACCAACTGGCACTAACATAATCAGTTATAGAGAAAGCAGTAGCAGAAGTAAAAGAAGAATACACAAATTCAAACTGTAACAGTATAAAAACCATTAACAAAGCTGTCAAACATGTGCCATGTCCCCAGTGAAGGCTCCAAGAAACAGATTTTATGGTGAGTAACCAAAAATCCTGTTTTCTTTATCCCTTCATTGGGGGATACAGGAAATCATGGGACGTCCCAAAGAAGTTCCAAGGGAGGCAAACAGCACAGACTCCATTCATGCAGGGGAATTAACCACCGCCGCCTTCAAAATTCTCCTGCCTAGGTTGGCATCAGCTTAAGCGTAGGTATAGACCCTGTAAAAATGTGTGACTTGAAGACCAGGTTGCCGCTTTGCAAAGTTGTAGAGGGGATGCCCTTTGATGAACAGCCCAGGAAGCACCCATCACTCAGGTAGAGTGGGCCTTAATCCCAGGGGGAGGAGCTCTGTTCTTAATCTGGCATGCCGACCGGATCCAGCGAACAATCGTAGCCTTAGAAGCCGAGAGACCTCTATGCGCACCCTCAGGGACAACAGAGAGAATCCGTCCTCCGGAAGGGGGCGGTTCTAGCGAGGTAAATGTGAATCTCCCTTACTAGGTCCAACCTGTACAGTGAACGCTCCACAGGGTGCACTGGAGATGGACAGAAAGAGAGGACAATGTCCTCATTGAGATGAAAGGAGGCACTAGTCGCAAAACCACCTTGTCATGATGGAGAACAAGGAAAGGTGAGTGACAAGAAATAGAGGCCAGATGCAAAACATGCCTGATGGAAGTAATGGCCACGATAAAAACTACTTCCACAAAAAAAAGTAGAGAGACTTTTTGCAGCGGATCAAAGGGGGAGCTCCTGAGGGCCTCCAGAACCAAGTTGAGGTCCCAGGGATCCGCTGGCATTTGGTTAAAAGGGGCTGCATAGGCCACTCCATGAAGAAAAGTTCTGACCTGAGAACGAGTAGCCAAGTTTTTTTTAGAAGAGGATCGACAGTTTTAATATTGAAACCTGGAAAGGATCCATCCTTGCCTGATTCTTACAGACCCATCTCCCTCCTGCAAAGTGACATCAAACTGCTGGCTAAGATTCTTGCAAATGGATTATCCAAGGTGATTACAAGGATAATACAAGATAATCAAACTGGATTTATACCAAACAAGACCACCTCAAATAATATAAGGCGATTATATATGCGGATACAGCTTAGTTCAAAATCCACGGGAACAAGGGCGATCCTTTCCTTAGACACCACCAAGGCATTTGACAGCGTCAAATGGAACTTTTTGTGGGCTGTGTTAAAGGGCATGAAATTCAGAGGTTACATTTATTTCAATTATCCAGTTATTATATAGTTCTCCTAGGGCAAAACTCCAGGGTAACGGTCATATATCGGATTGTTTGATCTGGAAAGGTTAACACGGCAGGGATGTCCCCTGTCAACCCTTCTTTTTGCAATAGCCATAGAGCCCATTTGCCTGTTTGATACGAAATAATCCTGCAATCTCTGGCTTTCGGTGTGGGTCAATAGAGATGAAAATCTCTCTATACGTGGATATGCTTCTTTTTTTGGGTGGACCTAGACACTTCTGTAGGACCAGTAATGGACATTAGAACAGGAGCAAATCGGTACTTATGCCTGTTGATCCTCTTCCAGAGGAATAGTCATCGAAGTATACACAAATTCAAATAGTATACTCTTAAATATTTATGGTTAATGGTCTCTGCTAACCCTCAGGACTTTCATTCACATAACTTAGCCCCCCTGGTGTTAAAATGTAGGTCTAAGGTGGATATATGGTGTCGCCTCCCAATGTCTCAAGTGGGAAGAAGTAATCTTTTGAAAATTATCCTAATGCCACATCTCCTTTATCTTCTTCGTAATACTCCAATTTGGATTCCTAGGTCTTTCTTTCAAAAAATACATGGGTTGTTTCAGGAACTCATCTGGATAAAACAGTAACCCAGAATTAAATTTGATTTGAAACCCTGCAAAGGGGAAAGGATAATGGGGGCCTAGCAGTTCCAAACGCTTGGTTATACTTCATAGCCTCGCAGCTACAGAAGTTTCACAGCTGGGGTACAACTGACCACTCTGGAGCTTCGGGTCAGCTAATAAAGGAGGGCACTAAAACAGGAGAAACCACTATTAGCTATTGAGGCTGGTTTTCTCAGGGAAAATGAGTTAACGGTTCACACTCTAAATTTGATCTATAAAATCTGGGATAGGGGCAAGGGTTTCACAAATTATTCCCCTCTGTGGCACAATTTTAAACTAAACGAAATAGCTAAACTAGATGACTTTGGTGAAAGGAAACGCAGAGGGATTTTGATAGTGACCCAAATAATACGTGACGGATCAATCCAAAGTTTTGATCTGATTCGCTCTGGGTTTGGCATTCCACATAGAATTTTCTATCAGTATTTGCAGCTTCGTCATGCCTCCCAGACACAAATTAAGACTACTAAGGTAGATATATCTAATCACTATATCTTAGATTTATTAGCTACAGCATCTAATACGAAGGGCCTTATTTCCTCCATTTACAGGATATTACCCTTTTATTGAGATAAGCATCCCATGATGGTCAGATCAAAGTGGGACGAGGATGTTGGCCCCATATCTGAAGAACAATAGAATTAAATACTAGAAACAACACCTACACTATCTTTATCTGAGTCCCAAAGAATGTCCCAAATTTCCCTTATCCACAGGGTATATAAGACACCTAATATATTGTTTAACCCCTTTACCCCCAAGGGTGGTTTGCATGTCAATGACCAGGCCAATTTTTACAATTCTGACCACTGTCCCTTTATGAGGTTATAACTCCGAAACGCTTCAACGGATCCTGGTGATTCTGACACTGTTTTCTCGTGACATATTGTACTTCATGATAGTGGTAAAATTTCTTTGATAGTACCTGCGTTTATTTCTGAAAAAAACGGAAATTTGGCGAAAATTTTGAAAATTTCGCAATTTTCAAACTTTGAATTTTTATGCAATTAAATCACAGAGATATGTCACACAAAATACTTAATAAGTAACATTTCCCACATGTCTCCTTTACATCAGCATAATTTTGGAACCAATTTTTTTTTTTGTTAGGGAGTTATAAGGGTTAAAAGTTGACCAGCAATTTCTCATTTTTACAACACCATTTTTTTTTAGGGACCACGTCTCATTTGAAGTCATTTTGAGGGGTCTATATGATAGAAAATGCCCAAGTGTGACACCATTCTAAAAACTGCACCCCTCAAGGTGCTCAAAACCACATTCAAGAAGTTTATTAACCCTTCAGGTGTTTAATAGGAATTTTTGGAATGTTTAAATAAAAATGAACATTTAACTTTTTTACACAAAAAATTTACTTCAGCTCCAATTTGTTTTATTTTACCAAGGGTAACAGGAGAAAATGGACCCCAAAAGTTGTTGTCCAATTTGTCCTGAGTATGCTGATACCCCATATGTGGCAGTAAACCACTGTTTGGGCACATGGGAGAGCTCGGAAGGGAAGGAGCGCCGTTTGACTTTTCAATGCAAAATTGACAGGAATTGAGATGGGACGCCATGTTGCGTTTGGAGAGCCACTGATGTGCCTATACATTGAAACCCCCCACAAGTGACACCATTTTGGAAAGTAGACCCCCTAAGGAACTTATCTGGATGTGTGGTGAGCACTTTGACCCACCAAGTGCTTCACAGAAGTTTATAATGCAGAACCGTAAAAATAAAAAATCATATTTTTTCACAAAAATTATATTTTTGCCCCCAATTTTTTATTTTTCCAAGGGTAAGAGAAGAAATTGGACCTCAAAAGTTGTTGTCCAATTTGTCCTGAGTACGCTGATACCCCATATGTGGCAGTAAACCACTGTTTGGGCGCATGGGAGAGCTCAAAAGGGAAGGAGCGCCGTTTGACTTTTCAATGCAAAATTGACAGGAATTGAGATGGGACGCCATGTTGCGTTTGGAGAGCCACTGATGTGCCTAAACATTGAAACCCCCCACAAGTGACACCATTTTGGAAAGTAGACCCCCTAAGGAACTTATCTGGATGTGTGGTGAGCACTTTGACCCACCAAGGGCTTCACAGAAGTTTATAATGCAGAGCCATAAAAATAAAACAAAATTTTTTTCCCACAAAAATTATATTTTAGCCCCCAGTTTTGTATTTTCCCTAGGGTAACAGGAGAAATTGGACCCCAAAAGTTGTTGTCCAATTTGTCCTGAGTACGCTGATACCCCATATGTGGGGGGGGACCACCGTTTGGGCGCATGGGAGGGCTCGGAAGGGAAGGAGCGCCATTTGGAATGCAGACTTAGATGGAATGGTCTGCAGGCGTCACATTGCGTTTGCAGAGCCCCTAATGTACCTAAACAGTAGAAACCCCCCACAAGTGACCCCATATTGGAAACTAGACCCCACAAGGAACTTATGTAGATGTGTTGTGAGAACTTTGAACCCCCAAGTGTTTCACTACAGTTTATAACGCAGAGCCGTGAAAATAAAAAATCTTTTTGTTTTCCCACAAAAATTATTTTTTAGCCCCCAGTTTTGTATTTTCCCAAGGGTAACAGGAGAAATTGGTCCACAAAAGTTGTTGTCCAATTTGTCCTGAGTACGCTGATACCCCATATGTGAGGGTAAACCCCTGTTTGGGCACACAGGAGAGCTCGGAAGGGAAGGAGCACTGTTTTACTTTTTCAACGCAGAATTGGCTGGAATTGAGATCGGACGCCATGTCGTGTTTGGAGAGCCCCTGATGTGCCGAAACAGTGGAAACCCCCCAATTATAACTGAAACCCTAATCTAAACACACCCCTAACCCTAATTCCAACGGTAACCCTAACCACACCTCTAACCCTGACACACCCCTAACCCTAATCCCAACCCTATTCTCAACTGTAAATGTAATCTAAACCCTAACCCTAACTTTAGCCCCAACCCTAACTGTAGCCCCAACCCTAACCCTAGCCCTAACCCTAACCCTAGCCCTAACCCTAACCCTAGCCCTAACCCTAACCCTAGCCCTAGCCCTAACCCTAGCCCTAATGGGAAAATGGAAATAAATACATTTTTTTTTATTTTTCCCTAACTAAGGGGGTGATGAAGGGGGGTTTGATTTACTTTTATAGCGAGTTTTTTAGCAGATTTTTATGATTGGCAGCCGTCACACACTGAAAGACCCTTTTTATTGCAAAAAATATTTTTGCAATACCACATTTTGAGAGCTATAATTTTTCCATATTTTGGTCCACAGAGTCATGTGAGGTCTTGTTTTTTGCGGGACGAGTTGACGTTTTTATTGAAAACATTTTCGGGCACGTGACATTTTTTGATCGCTTTTTATTCCGATTTTTGTGAGGAAGAATGACCAAAAACCAGCTATTCATGAATTTCTTTTGGGGGAGGTGTTTATACCGTTCCGCGTTTGGTAAAATTGATAAAGCAGTTTTATTCTTCGGGTCAGTACGATTACAGCGATACCTCATTTATATCATTTTTTTATGGTTTGGCGCTTTTATACGATAAAAACTATTTTACAGAAAAAAATAATTATTTTTGCATCGCTTTATTCTCAGGACTATAACTTTTTTATTTTTTTGCTGATGATGCTGTATGGCGGCTCGTTTTTTGCGGGACAATATGACGCTTTCAGCGGTACCATGGTTATTTATATCTGTCTTTTTGATCGCGTGTTATTCCACTTTTTGTTTGGCGGTATGATAATAAAGCGTTGTTTTTTGCCTCGTTTTTTTTTTTTTTTTCTTACGGTGTTTACTGAAGGGGTTAACTAGTGGGCCAGTTTTATAGGTCGGGTCATTACGGACGCGGCGATACTAAATATGTGTACTTTTATTGGGTTTTTTTTTATTTAGATGAAGAAATGTATTTATGGGAATAATATTTTTTATTTTTTTTTTCATTATTTTGGAATATTTTTTTTAATTTTTTTTACACATTTGGAAAATTTTTTTTTTGCTTTTTTACTTTGTCCCAGGGGGGGACATCACAGATCAGTGATCTGACAGTTTGCACAGCACTCTGTCAGATCACTGATCTGACATGCAGCGCTGCAGCCTTCACAGTGCCTGCTCTGAGCAGGCTCTGTGAAGCCACCTCCCTCCCTGCAGGACCCGGATCCGCGGCCATCTTGGATCCGGGGCTGGAGGGAGCAGGGAGGGAGGTGAGACCCTCGCAGCAACGCGATCACATCGCGTTGCTCCGGGGGTCTCAGGGAAGCCCGCAGGGAGCCCCCTCCCTGCGCGGTGCTTCCCTGCACCGCCGGCACATCGCGATCATCTTTGATCGCGGTGTGCCAGGGGTTAATGTGCCGGGGGCGGTCCGTGACCGCTCCTGGCACATAGTGCCGGATGTCAGCTGCGATAAGCAGCTGACACCCGGCCGCGATCGGCCGCGCTCCCCCCGTGAGCGCGGCCGATCGGCTATGACGTACTATCCCGTCCAGGGTCAGATAAGCCCAGGGCACCTCGACGGGATAGTACGTCTAAGGTCACAGAGGGGTTAAAATTGGGGCTCGGACTGAAAACTCATGCCCAAGATGCAGCATGAATGGGCCCATCTGATGCATATGCTATGGGAATGTGTTGATACAGGGTGGGGGTGACCTCCCTGATTAAACGAGTATTCGGGATACAGATACAACTTGATCCTAGGGTGTGCATGCTGGGACTTCTGGGGGTGGGGGTAGATTTAAGATCCCCTGTGACTACCACCATTCTGAGAACACTTTCAGGCCAGGAAAGTGTTAACATTGCACTTGTAAGGCTACGTTCACATTAGCGTCATGCGACGCAGCGTCGTCGACGCACAACGACGCATGCGTCATGCGCCCCTATCTTTAACATTGGGGACGCATGCATTGCGTTGTCATGCGTTTTTGTGAAAACGCACGACGCATGCGTCGTTTTACTGCACCTGGGGTGGCGTCGGAGACGCTACATGTTGCATTTTTGTAGCGTCGATAAAACGCATGCGTCGCACTTGCGTCGCTCGTGCGTCGTCATTGCGTTACAATCTCCCATTGAAACCAATTGACAACGCACGTGATGCAAGTGCGTGCGTCGTGCGTGCGTTGTGCGACGCATGCGTCGTTAAATAAAATTACACAAAAAAGTGTCTAGACAGTGTCTAGACAGTGATAAACATCCCCCATATATAAAGAGAATGTTTGGATTGTTTGTCACTTCTGCTGCAGCATAGCCAACACACCAGACGTCATCATCTGCTGTCCAGAGATGTAAGTATAGAATGATTCTGCGCATTTTCTACATGTTTTATTTTTAAATTGTTTTATTGCAAGTTGTGTATTATATTCTGCACTGTGGTTGTGTAAAGACATTGTTGTATTTTTAGTCTGGTTGTGATGTATGGCGTTGTATAGAATGGCGTTTAATTGTCTCCGGCCATGATTATTGTTCTTTCCAGGATTGACTTTTCTTTTCCATTTATTGGTTTGGGGGTGTTTTTTTATTCTGTTGTGATGTATTTTTCTTGCGTTATATGATGGCGTTTCATTGTCTCCGGCCATGTTGGTTTTATTGTAAAGTATGGTAGTATAGAATGATTCTGCGCCTTTTCTACATGTTTTAAATGTAATTATTTTTATTGCAAGTTGTGTATTATGTTCTGCACTGTGGTTGTGTAAAGACATTGTTGTATGTTTCTGGTTGTGATGTATGGCGTTGTATGGCCTTTTATTGTCTCCGGCCATGTAGGTTTTATTGTAAAGTATGGTGGTGTATCCAGGATTGCCGTTTCTGTCCTTAATTTTTGGGGGTTGTTAATTTTTTTGTTTCAAAAATCTATTGTGTTTTTTGGGTTGCTCCGTGCATGCTGTTCCAAATTTTTATTTTTTTTTTTAAATAGAAATGTTTGCTTTTTTTAATCAGATTCTGAGGTATTTAAGGTCTTTATATTTAGCCGTTTTCTTTTTTTTTTTGTTTGCCGTTTTCTTTTTTTTTTTGTTTTTTTTTTTTGAATTGTCACGTATGGCGGTATGGTTTGGCTTTTCTTTTGACTTTTGGCAATCAATGTAGTAAAAATTGTGTTAAAAAAAACTGTCTTTTTGGATTACGACATAGGGTCTGTTGTGTATTTGTTTTGTTATCTTTAGGCTTTTGTTTACTCTGCCATTGTGTTGTCTATGCCATTGTTTTTTGTTTCAATGTGGCAGTGTTGTTTGCTCAGCGTTAGTTCAGTTGGCATTGTACAATAAAGGTACCTTCACACATAACGCTATTGTTAACGATATCGTTGCATTTTGTGACGTAGCAACGATATCGTTAATGAAATCGTTATGTGTGACAGCGACCAACGATCAGGCCCCTGCTGGGAGATCGTTGGTCGCTGAAGAAAGTCCAGAACTTTATTTCGTCGCTGGATCTCCCGCGGACATCGCTGGATCGGCGTGTGTGACACCGATCCAGCGATGTCTTCACTGGTAACCAGGGTAAACATCGGGTAACTAAGCGCAGGGCCGCGCTTAGTAACCCGATATTTACTCTGGTTACCATCCTAAAAGTAAAAAAAAACAAACAGTACATACTTACCTACCGCTGTCTGTCCCTGGCGCTGTGCTCTGCACTCCTCCTGTACTGGCTGTGAGCGTCGGTCAGCCGGAAAGCAGAGCGGTGACGTCACCGCTCTGCTTTCCGGCCGCTGTGCTCACACAGACAGTACAGGAGGAGTGCAGAGAAGCAGAGCGCCGGGGACAGATAGCGGTAGGTAAGTATGTACTGTTTGTTTTTTTTACTTTTAGGATGGTAACCAGGGTAAACATCGGGTTACTAAGCGCGGCCCTGCGCTTAGTTACCCGATGTTTACCCTGGTTACCGGCATCGTTGGTCGCTGGAGAGAGGTCTGTGTGACAGCTCTCCAGCGACCAAACAGTGACGCTGCAGCGATCCGGATCGTTGTCGGTATCGCTGCAGCGTCGCTTAATGTGAAGGGGCCTTAAGTGCAATGTTCTTTGTGGTTGAAATGTAAATGTATTGTTTTTTTTATATATTTTCCTATGTTCCGCTGTATTGTGCATAGGATAAATTTTATTTTGTTTTTTATTTCAGAATTTCATCTAGTAAAAATGGCCAGCGAGTCAAGCATCACCCCACCGCTTAGGAGTCCGGTGTGTACATGATCTACTGTTGCTTACTATTCGGTGTCATTTGTAGACGGGTCACTCAACTTTTTTTAAACTATTTTCCAGGCTTCTTCAAGTGAGGAGGAGAGCCAGGAGGAACATAGCCCGCAGGAGCAGAGACCACGGGACCAAGCTGTGGTGGCAGGACGGCGAGTAAGTTTTTATTTCAAACAACCTATTCCTTTTTTTTCTTTAACTTTTTTTTTTGGGTATGGGGGGTGGTGGAGGAGGTTGGGAGAACAATTTTTATCTTGCAAACATTAATATTTTCCAATTATTCTAGGTTTCACAACGGGCCCATGATGAACCACTGGACATCGACCTCATGGTTGCATCCATACAGGAGCGAGGCCCGTTGTGGGACAGCCGTGACCCCCGGCACGCGGACCAGGGCGTGTTGCGCCGTTTGTGGCTTGAGGTGGCAAAATCGCTGTGGGATGGCTTCGACAGCGCTTCCCCCGCGGTCAAAGATAAATTTCGTAAGTATTGCCGAAATGCTGCTCTGACCCATCATGCCAGGATACACAACCGTCTATGATGTCTTCTATTGGGATTGCACACGGTTGCGTTATCAATTTCAATATTTTCTCTCAACCTAATTTTTTTTTTTTTACTTTAAACACAGTTAACCCCTTACCGGCATCGGACGTACTATACCGTCCGATGCCGGCTCCCCTGCTTTGATGCAGGGCTCCGCGGTGAGCCCGCACCAAAGCCGGGACATGTCAGCTGTTTTGAACAGCTGACATGTGCCCGTAATAGGTGCGGGCAGAATCGCGATCTGCCCGCACCTATTAACTAGTTAAATGCCGCTGTCAAACGCAGACAGCGGCATTTAACCACCGCTTCCGGCCGGGCGGCGGGAAATGACGTCATCGCCGACCCCCGTCACATGATCGGGGGTCGGCGATGCGTCTCCATTGTAACCATAGAGGTCCTAGAGACCTCTATGGTTACTGATTGCCCGTCGCTGTGAGCGCCACCCTGTGGTCGGCGCTCACAGCACACGTGCAATTCTGCTACATAGCAGCGATCAGCAGATCGCTGCTATGTAGCAGAGCCGATCGTGCTGTGCCTGCTTCTAGCCTCCCATGGAGGCTATTGAAGCATGGCAAAAGTAAAAAAAAAAAAGTTTAAAAAAAATGTGAAAAAAATAAAAAAAACATAAAAGTTTAAATCACCCCCCTTTCGCCCCAATCAAAATAAATCAATAAAAAAAATATCAAATCTACGCATATTTGGTATCGCCGCACTCAGAATCGCCCGATCTATCAATTAAAAAAAAGTATTAACCTGATCGCTAAACAGCGTAGCGGGAAAAAAATTCAAAACGCCAGAATTACGTTTTTTTGGTCGCTGCGACATTGCATTAAAATGCAATAACGGGCGATCAAAAGAACGTATCTGCACCGAAATGCTATCATTAAAAACGTCATCTCGGCACGCAAAAAATAAGCCCTCAACCGACCCCAGATCATGAAAAATAGAGACGCTACGAGTATCGGAAAATGGCGCAATTTTTTTTTTTTTTAGCAAAGTTTGGAATTTTTTTTCACCACTTAGATAAAAAATAACCTAGTCATGTTTGGTGTCTATGAACTCGTAATGACCTGGAGAATCATAATGGCAGGTCAGTTTTAGCATTTAGTGAACCTAGCAAAAAAGCCAAACAAAATACAAGTGTGTGATTGCACTTTTTTTGCAATTTCACCGCACTTGGAATTTTTTTCCCGTTTTCTAGTACACGACATGCTAAAACCAATGATGTCGTTCAAAAGTACAACTCGTCCCGCAAAAAATAAGCCCTCATATGGCCAAATCGACAGAAAAATAAAAAAGTTATGGCTCTGGGAAGGAGGGGAGCGAAAAACGAACACGGAAAAACGAAAAATCCCCCGGTCATGAAGGGGTTAAACATATGAAGACCAGATGGCGCTCCATGAAGGACTGTTTCAAGAGGGTCATGAAAAAGGAGGGACAGAGTCGTAGTGGTGCTGCAGCATTAAGGACCTCAATATATAAATACAATCGTATTTTGCAATTCCTGCGACCGGTCCTTGAAAGCCGAGAGTAAGTATAGTACCTATTCCCACACCTCGTTTGGAAAACATGCATATTCACGTAGTATATTTCCCAGCCACGTAGTTTATTGCCCAGCCATTTATTTTGGCAAGTACGAAGTATACAGCACACAGACAGATAGTAGATTGGCCAGGCCCGGGCAATATTTCATAGTGGAGTAGTATATTGCCCATCCAGGTTTATCCCAGATTTAAAAAAAAAAGGAAAAATATAATAGACACGGCATACCTTCTACTCCAAGGCAGGTTATGTTCCCAGGGTTGCTCAGCTCGCAGGACCTGTGATGACGTCTCGGTCACATGACCGTGACGTCATGGCAGTTCCGACGATAAGCGTAATTGTCGGGCGTTACAAACGCCAAACATGGGTGACTATTTAGAAAAAAATAAATGTATTCTATTTTTAATACTGATGCGGCATATGCAGTGTCAATATTAAAAATTGGTTAACATTAACGGCGGCAATGGATACCGCCGGTAAAGTTAATTAATGACAGGGGAGTATGCGGGCGACAGGCATTCACTGCGGGGAGTAAGGAGCGGGCATTTTAATCAGGCCTGTGACCCGCGCTGATTAGTCGCATCAGCCATGTCAGGCAGCTGGCCGGTTCAATCAGCAAACCGTTACGACTGACAGACTGAACTAACCCTTAACAATTATGTTAAATTATAATGTGTGATGCAATGTTAACTTTTACACAGGTGGTGACGAATGTGAAATGTTATATTTTGTATACTAATGGTTTCCTTATGTTTTCACAGAACACACAGCAGCACCCGCGAGCCTGTCCGACCCTCTGGAGCGGTCCTTCGTGAATCGCCATCTGACCCGTCACAGCAATCCCACAGCGAGAGCAGGTCTGCACCACCACAATCTGGCGAACCGGCAGCCGGTCCATCAGATGTTCCCCTGGCCGAGGCCTCTGTCGCTCCTTCCTTCGGGTCTTCCCGACAGCATCAGCGGGCCAAGGACAGGCCGCTACTGCCCGAATTTTTGCATTTGAGCACGGTCTTCCAGAATTGTTTCAAGGCGCTGGGCGATAGAATGGACACAGCTCTGTCCAATATCGACCGGCGTCTTCAAACAATGGAATCGGAGCTCTCGAGGCCGGCCAAACATTTTTTTAGTGCCATTGAGAAGGGCATGGTGGAACATCTTACGCCGGAACTCCAGATTTCGGTGATGCAGGCCTGCAACAATGCATACGTGACTGCTCTGCAGCAGGCTCGGGTCATGCAGTCAGCGACTACAATGCCCGCAGTACCATCGCTGGCTACCATGGCTCCGACTCCTGCTGCAGAGCACCAACACAGAGCTCCGCGTGCCGAGGGCCACCGCCGCCGCCACCATAGAACAGAGCCCCAAAGTTCTGCTCCTGCCAGGCCTTCAAGGGCACAAAGACGGGAAGCCGAACCACACCCAGAGGGAGAGAGGAGAAAAAGAAAGACCAGAACTACAACGTCGGCTATGGCTGCTCCAAGAACTAGCACACCCAGTACCCAGCCTGGGTCTACCCGGAGCAGGAGTAGCCATAGCCAGTCCACATTGGCTAGGACACTGGTCGTCCCTCCTCCCTCACTTCCTGCATTGGCATTATCGCCACCCTCAACAGGCTGGACTGACGTCGGCATCCCGTCCAGTGTGTTAAAATATGGTGGTTCCTCCCCCTCGTCTCCTCTTCGTTCTCCTCAACCCACACCCAAACTGGAGGATATCAATCCCCCTTTGTCGCTGACGTTAATACCCCTTAACCTTTACCCATTTTTTCTTTTTGTGTCCCCAGTAATAAAATTGTTAATTTGATCAAAAAAAATACGGAGTTTCTTTGTCTAAAATAAAGTTTGCACCAAATCACACCTTGCGCCGTATAAACAAATCTTGTGTTTGTAACACCTGATGTGCAATGTCTGACACAATTTTATCAATTTTTTGTTCAAATTTTTTTAGGGCTGGCTTTCATTGTACTATGAGATGTTACAAACACAAAGAGCATTTCACAATATATCAATTTTAAAACCTACCGTAAAGGTACCATCACACAACGATTTCATTAACGATATAGTTGTTTTTTGTTACGTAGCAACGTTATCTTTTCTGAAATCGTTATGCGTGACAGCGACCAACGATCAGGCCCCTGCTGGGAGATTGTAGGTCTCTGCGAATGATCAGGACCTTTATTGGGTCACTGATCACACGCTGTCATTGTTGGATCGGCGTGTTTGACACCGATCCAGCGATCGATATCCAGGGTTACTAGCGCAGTGTTTTACCCACTCAAAAAATTGAAAAATACCAAAAAATACTACACACTTACATTACGGTGTCTACCACGTCCCTCGCCGTCATCTTCCCGCAGTGAATGACACTGTCATTCCCGGCCGTAAAGTAAAAGCAGAGCACACCGTTGACTTAAACGCTGTGCTGTGCTTTAGGGCTGGCACAGTGCGGAAAGCTGACGGCGATGGACGTGTCACACACCGGAATGTAAGGGTTTTTTGTTTTACATTTACAATGGTAAACAGGGGAAACATCGTGAGTGCGGCCCTGCGCTTCATAACACAATGTTTACCCAGATTACACGGGGACTTGGTCTTTTTTGGTCGCTGGAGAGCTGTCTGTGTGACAGCTCTCCAGCAACCACACGACGACTTAACAACGATCACGGTCAGGTCGTATCACTGGTCGGGATCGTTGGTTAATCGTTTTATAATGGTACCCTTAAGGTTATTGGTCAGGTGAGGTGGTAGCAATGTTCACAGTGTCGCCACTATTTGACTCTGGACGTATTCCAGCATCATGAGTCCAATAGTGTAAACTCAGTAGAGTTTAGCAAACATGATTGTCTCCCTCCTTGTCAAGCCAGGTTCCATATGCAAATAGTCTGCAAGATTAAAAATGGTTGACAAGGTGGGAGCCGATCATGTTATATTTTAAAACTATGGAACATACGGCTGAACAATTTGTTTGTTTTGTCACAGTCAATTTGGGTACTGGTGCTCACATTACTAAATTTTGTGGGACACACATTAGTTTCTAGAACATTGGATTTTAAATTTTGTTTAATTTGGAAAAACATATGGGAGATTTGTTTTGTTAAAACGGAAAGGCACAATAAAGAACTTTATTTCAAAACACAACACAGTAGAAATTCAGGGGACATTACAACATTTAAATAACATTACATAGGCTGGTAAAATGTCATGGACTCAACAGTGTTTACATGACAGTGTTTTGATTTTATCAGTAAAACCAAGATGAAATATAAATTAAACCATTTCATCTTGCCATGAAACACGCCCAACATCTGAAACAAAGTATGCAGCAAATCGATCCCTCATATGAGCAATTTCCAAAGTTGTCCTCAGAGGATGATCTTGATAATCAGGCAATGGATTTGGTATGGGTTCATCTAGTTCCACGTTGACTCTCTCTTTATCAATAATATAATTGTGGAGAACCACACAAGCCTTCACCACCTCATCCACTGTCTCAATTTTCAAATTTATTGCGGATCCTAAGATACACCATTTGGAGACAAGGATTCTAAAGGCGCACTCCACAGTTCTTCTGGCCCTGGACAGTCTATAATTAAAAATACTTTTTGTGCGGTCCAAGCCCCGACTGGAGTACGGTTTCAGTAGGTTGGCACTCATTTGAAAAGCCTCATCCCCAACCACAACAAATGGCATGGCCGGGCCTTCGGTGTTGGGAAGAGGTCGTGGCTGGGGGAAATTAAAATTGTTCTCGTATAATCTTCGGCCCATGTCAGACTCCTTAAATGTCCGTGAATCATTTGCACGGCCAAACGCTCCAATGTCCACGGCGAGAAACCTGCAGTCCGCACCTGAAATTGCCATGAGCACGGTGGAAAAGTATTTTTTATAATTGAAAAACAGAGATCCACTTCTTGCAGGCTTTGTAATCCTAATGTGCTTCCCATCCACTGCTCCAATACAGTTAGGGAAAGAACACAGTTGTTCAAATTTTTTGGCGTTGGCCTCCCATAACACTGTCGTTGGTATTGGTAAAAATTCCTCCCGGAGGTTGTCCCACAATGCGCGGCATGTGTCGGCAATAATACCCGAAAGTGTGGAGACTCCAATCCGAAACTGGAAATGCAGTGATCTCAAGGTCTCTCCGGTAGCCAGGAAACTGACAAGAAGAAAAATAAATAAATTTAATTTAATTACATTGTTATAGAATAAATTTTCATTTTTAATTCCAATCCCCCACCCCACAAAAACAAAACACGTTACTTTAAAAAATGGCAAGAACATATAAATCCTTCACATTGCATTACGTACCGTAGAGTCACCAGCAGACGTTCCTCGGGGGAAATTGATTTACGGAGCTGCGTGTCCTGCCTGGAAATGGCTCCTTCCACCAGACGCAGCAGATAGCGGAAGCTGTTTTGAGACATCCTGGTGTACTCAAAGTATTTATCCTGGTTGTCATTTAACTCGCCAAACAAACAATGGTAGGCTCCACGACTCTCTCGGACTTCCACTATAGGGTGTAGCCAAAAACGCCGACGACTCCTTCTCCGTAGTTTATCTCTTTTCCTCTGTTCATGACAGGCAATAGCGTAAGCAATAGCAATGGCAAAATCCAGCTCCATATTGAGGTAGATACTCTCCATGGGACGCTCCATCTTGATGCTGTAAAACCACGCAATGGTAGGAATTTATCTATGCCGGGGTATATATACCACAATTCCATTATACCCACCCTCTTCTATCCATTGGTGGTATTATCTAGTGTCTAGACACTAAATTGGGTTGAAAAATGACATCATTGTTTGACAACGCATGCGTTGAAAAACGCTGCGTTTTTCGAAAAAACGCTACAAAAACGCACAAAAAACGCAGCGTTTTACGACGCATCCGTTCAACGCATGCGTCTAAAAGGGTGCGTTTTTGTGTGCGTTGCCAATGCGTCATGCGTTGCGTCGACGACGCTGCGTCGCATGACGCTAATGTGAACGTAGCCTTAGACCGTAATCCCCCAACATTAGAGGAATTGAAAGTTAAAATTAATTAAGACCATTTGCCTGGAGAGAAGTACTTACATTAAAAGGAACTCAATAAAATTTATAAATATATGGGAACGGTGACTTGTCATCCCTGAGGTGACATCTGTGGACTTACTCAGAATAATTGTACTAAACCATTTAGCTATTTTGGCTTTTTAAATATTGTATGTTGAGGACATATAAATACCAATTATTTTCTTTCCGTAAACATGCTGTTAGTGAACATACAACCAATACTAGTTTTGGTATAATCCGTGTATTTAATAAAGTGTAACCAATCTTTGGGAAAATCTTCACTCGGGACAAAATTGATAACTTAGTTTGGCATGGACTACCTTGGCAGGTATAGTAGTATATAAACTTTACGGGTATGTGCACACTTGCAAATTTGGCTGCGGATCCATGCGTTGTACAGTACCATGTAAACGCATGGAAAACCAAATCCGCAGTGCACATGCTGCGGAAAATTCTTTGTGCGGATTCCACAGCGTTTTACACCTGTTCCATAATTGGAATCCGCAGGTGTAAAAACTGCACAAAATCCGCAGTAAATCCACAGGGTGTTTTACCTGCGGATTCTGCAGAATCTGCGAGAAAAAGTCCACAATGGAATCTACAACGTGTGCACATACCCTAAGGGTTAAACTTGTTTATTAAGTTTATCGTGTTTGTGCTATAATGTACAATGTATGTAATTGTTTATTTGATTTTATAAAATCAATAAAAATTATCTGATTTTAAAAAGAAAAGGATTGACAGCGCAGAAATTTAATAGAAGAATAGAAGGGAGAAAGTCATAGATGCGGTGTGATTAGCCTTACACCAATAGAAAAAAGCTTTCCAACTACGATAATAAACTGGAGACGATGTCAGCTTCTGGGCCTGAATCATTGTCTGAATCACTGGCCATAAGAACTCAGACTCTCTTAGAACTGTGGTCTTAACAGCCACGCCATCAAATTGAGAAACCGAGAATTCCTGTGGAAGATGGGACCCTGGGAAAGCAGGTGTGGTCTGTCTGGAAGCCCCCAAGGGGCGTCTGCGAGCAGATTGATGACCTTTGCATACCAGAACCTCCTGGGCCAAACCGGTGTTATTAGGATGACCGCTACACCTTCTGCTTTGATCTTCTTCAACATCCTGGGGAGTAGGGCAAGAGGAGGGAACAGATACAGAAGAGCGAACTGTGACCAGGGAATTCCCAAAGAGTCAGTGTCCACCACTAGGGTTGCGGGACCTGGAAACTGACCTTTCTGTTCTAATCGGGACGCCATGAGATCCACGTCTGGAGTGCCCCACTGAAGGCAAATCAAATGGAAGACATCCTGATGTAGGGACCATTCTTCCGCCGCAAGGCCCTCAAGGCTGAGAAAGTTGGCAGCCCAGTTGTCTACGCCGGGAATATGCACTGCCGCAACCATGTTCACTGCCCAGAGAAGAATCTAAAGGGCTCCAGGTTCATCCCTGCTGGTTGACACATGCCACCGCCGTGGAGTTGTCTTTCTGAATTCGTACTGGAAGGCCCTTGAGGAGGTTCTGCCAGTGAAGAAGAGAAAGAAGGATGGCTCTGATCTTGAGGAAACAGATTAGCAGGGAGGTCTCTTCTGCTGACCATCACCCCTGGACCATGAGCTTGCGGTAAACAGCTCCCCAGACGAGGCTGGTGTCTGTTACCAATAGCCAGTGAATGGGAAGGAAGGACCAACACTGAAGAATGAGGGGAGAGCAGCCACCAGTTTAGGGACACTTTGATTAGAGAGGAGATCTGGACTGGGCGGTCCAGAGAAAGAGGAGATCTGTTCCACCGGAGCATAACTGAGCAAATGGGATTGTCTTTGCAGCCACCACCATTCTGCTCAGAACCGCCATATCCGAGTTGAGGGAAGGAGACTGCAGGGCCTGAAGAGTGAACCCCCATTGAAGAGCTTCTCTCTTCCCAATGGGGAGAAAGATCCTTGCTAAGCAGGTGTTGAAAGGCATGCCCAGGAATATCGGACGCTGGAAAGGAGCTTTGACGAGGATATCATCGAGGTAAGGTATGATCACTTGACCTCTGATCCGTAGGATGGCCATCACCGCCGCCATTACCTTTGCGAAGATCCTGGGAACGGTTGCGAGACCGAAATGCAATGCGGTCTTGCCATACGGCAAAACGCAGGAATCTCTGGTGTCCTGAAAAAAATCGGGACATGGAGATAGGAGTCTTGAATATTCACTGAGCACAGGAACTCCTGTGATTCCATGGAAGCTATTACTGAATGCAGCAATTCCATCCTGAAAAGGTGTAGTTGAACCCTTTTGTTCAGTAACTTGAGATCAAGGATGGGCCAAACTGACCCATCCTTCTTTGGAACCACAAAGAGGTTTGAACAGAAACCTGCAGAATGTTCCAGAGGTGGAACTGTTACTAGGACACCTGAATGGAGGAGAGAGATGATGGCTGCGAAAAAATCCAGAACCAGGGAGAGGTCCCTGGAAGGGTGGGATTTCAAGAACCAATTTCGGGGCCGCGAGATGAATTCTATTTTGTATCCTGAAGATAATACCTCTTTGAACCAGGCGTTGTCGACAAAGGTGAGTCAAGCATCCCTGAAAGACAGAAGACGACGTCCACCCAGGGAAAATCCCTGGGTGGTGGAAAAACGTCATGCGTTTAAAAGAACCAGGAGGAGGGTATCATTTTAAAAGAGGCCCTTTCTCTTCCC
This sequence comes from Ranitomeya imitator, assembly GCF_032444005.1. NCBI lineage: Eukaryota > Metazoa > Chordata > Amphibia > Anura > Dendrobatidae > Ranitomeya > Ranitomeya imitator. Next base: position 808,263,768 of record NC_091282.1, on the reverse strand, counting down.
TGTTGATTCTGCGGCCTCTCATGGCATGAGAAATCTTCCGCAGATGTGAAGAGACGAAAAGGTCAAAACTTACTTTTCAGGTGAGGGCACCGTGGTTTCGCCTGAGGAAAGAGAGAACTCGTCCCTCCGGTGGCCTCTTTTATCATTTGGGCCAGCCTGGTTCCAAACAGTCTTTATCCTTGGAGGGGCAAATTGGTGAGGGATTTCTTAGAAGACAGATCCGCCTGCCACGCCTTCAGCCAGATGGTTCTGCGGATGGCCACTGGATGTCTGAGCAGCACATGAGGTGCTATCGAGAGACAGATACTACATACGAGGGGCGATCCAAAAGTAATGATAATCGGTTATTTCTATTGCACACAGAAATTAAAATAAAATGTTTTCTTCTCTCTTAGGTACCCACTAGTCCAGGAAAAAAAAATTACTTAAATAGACCACGATTCCCGGGAGCTACATTCATTTAAATATGAACTGCCGAGGAGTGAACATCAAAATGGAAAAAAACAAGCTCAGAGCTGTCATCAAATACCTCTGCTTGAAAAAAATGACTACCAAAGACATACACAGCGACTTGGTGGAAACATTGGGGGACTCTTCTCCTCCATATTCCACAGTTGCACGCTGGGCCAAGGAATTTAAGCTGGGAAGAACATCGACGGAAAATGAACATCGTGAAGGACGCCCATCCACGTCCTTCAATGAAGAAAACGTGAAAAAAGTTGAAGAAGTTGTATTGGCAGATCGAAGAGTGACTATCAGGCATATAGCTGAGGTCACAGGGATCTCATATGGCAGTATTCAAAGAATCCTTGCAAAAGTATTGCATAAGAGAAAGGTCTCCGCGCGTTGGGTGCCAAAAATGTTAACCGACGAACAAAAGAAGAAACGAGTTGACATTTCAATAGCAAATCTTGAAAAGTTCCAAGCAGACAAGGAAAATTTTGTGTCACGTTTTTTGACCATGGACGAGACCTGGATCCACCACTTTGATTCCGAAACTAAACAACAATCGATGACATGGAAACGAGCCGACGCCGAAGAAATTCAAAGTGTCAAGCTCAGCAGGGAAGGTTATGGCGTCCGTTTTTTGGGACGCTGAAGGAATTAGTATGGTGGACTATTTGGAGAAGGGAGCCACTATTACGGGCTCCTACTACGCAGAACAAATAAGAAGATTGCAGGAGGCTATCAAGGAGAAAAGGCGCGGCAAACTGCGGGCTGGAGTGTTGTTTCACCAAGATAACGCGCCGGCTCACAAAGCTGCTGTTGCCATGACTACCATTCAAGAAGCCGGCTTTGAACTGGTGGAATACCCCCCCATTCACCAGATCTAGCCCCCAGTGACTTCTTTCTCTTTCCTCGGCTCAAGGAACACCTTCGGGGCAAGAAATTTGACGACAGTAGCGACGTGATAACCGCTGTTGGGGATTTTTTTGAGGGTCAAGATCAAGAATTTTTTTCGAAGGGAATTCTAAGTTTAGAAAAGAGATGGACTAAATGTATAGACTTGTTAGGAGACTATGTAGAAAAATAAATTTATTTTTTGACTATATTCATTGTGTTTAGTATTGATTATCATTACTTTTGGATCGCCCCTCGTACTTTCCCCCCACGAGATATCTGGTTCGCTAAATCAGCCAACTCAGCAGGAGCTCCAGCGAGGATGACTTGCTGAAGTTGCTTAGCCCAGCAGATATCGACTTTGACACCCATGTGGTGGCAAAGGCAGGGCATAATGTGGAACCTGCTGCTTCAAAGGCCGACTTGGCAAACGACTATGAGTCTGATGTTGGAGTGCTTGATGCATGCACCATCCCTAAGGGGAAAGAATGTATTGGTGGTTATCTTTGAAACTAGCTGATCCAGGGGAAACTGCCCAATTTACCAGAAGCGAAGGGATACAAGACACCGAGTCGCTTCCCTCTCTGGAAACGTCTGGTAGGGTTTTCCCGCACTCAGGAGAGGACCTCGTAAAATTGCTTATGGGCGCAAAAAACCCTAGAGGTTGGCCTAGATCTTCTGAAGGACACACCTGTCCTGCGGGTTCCATAGAAGTATCTTTGATATTAAAGGTCTGGTTGACCGCCATAATAAGACTCTGGACCATGTCACTCATGACAGAGGCTTGATCAGAATCCAGGTCCAAGCCAGACTTGGAAACCACATCTGGCTCTGCTGGCAAGTCTGGGGAGGACAAGCAGGAAGAAGTTCCCTGCCAAGGGGGACCAGGAAGAAGACCTGGAGCGACTCTTCTGCCTAATTCTCCGGCCATTGTTGGTAAAGTTAGACAGTTTATCCTGGGACACGCCTGCATCTGCAGAGGGAAGGATAGGTAACGCACGGATACCAGGGAATGAGGCATTTTGATAAGATCTGCAACGGATTATGACAGGGAAGTCGCCCACGCTGGGACAATGGGGGTGCTCTTCTCAGAAGAGGTAGAGGACTCCTAGGTAGTAAGAACAGGGGGCTTACTGCAGTCCTGACAGAAGGAAAGAAGACTGACCTGAAGGAAGTCTGCATTTAGAAAAGAAGCAAACAAAGTGTTGACAAGTGTAGTAGAGGCTGGAGGGCGAGAGCGCTCTCCTTTAAAATTAGACATGAGACAGAGGCTATGCAAATTCACTAATAAATGCCAAAGGTTAGGGGACAGTTAGGAGAATTGCTGGGGAGAGTGTCTGACTGCAGAGCAGAGCTTACCCACAGGAGAGAGGATGTCCTGAAGTCTGCTGCCAGAGAGAAGAGGACACAGGAGGAATGGTTGGAGAAGCTGCTGGGCTGGGAAGGCACTTGTCCTGATGCAGCAATGTTTGAATACTGGAAAATGGAGACTAGAGAGAAAGAGGTGAGCCTCACGTAAGGAAGGGCACACAGAGTTTGTGCCAGATGAGGAGGTGCTTATGTATGTGTGTGTGAAAGGGGGTGGGGAGGGTGTGTCCATGATGGACGGGCACAGAGCCTGCGCTATAATGCTAAGATAGGGGAGAGAAGGAGGGGGAAGAGGGGGCAGAGGCCTAGAAAAAAAAGCAGGAAAGGCCTTGAGTTTGGCCTCTTTCACATGTCAGTGTCTCCAGTACGTGTACTGACAGTTTTCTCACGTACCGGAGACACTGACACATGTAGAACCATTCAAATGAATGGGTCTATGCACATGTCTCCGTGTTTTCACGGACCGTGTGTCCGTGTTGAAAACACGGAGACATGTCCGTTTTTCTCCGGCAGCACGGTCCGCAAAGCGTCCCGCACACGTGCACACGGAGAACAGTGTGCACTCTAATCCGTGTGCACGTACCGCCCACAGGAGAGACAGCGCTACAGTAAGCGCTGTCCCCCCTGCGTGTGGTGCTGAAGCCGAAATTCATTCCTTCTTCCCAGCAGCGTTCGCTGGAGAGAAGGAATGAAAAATCTTTTTTTTTTTTTTTCTTTTCCCTTAAAAATAAAGTTTGTGCGTCCCCTCCCGCCTCCCAACCCCTGTGCGCCCCCCCTCCGCTTGCCAGGAAATACTCACCCAGCTCCAGCGATGTCTCCTCTCATCGGCTGCAGCAGGCCCTGTGTGAGGGGTCACGTGTTACCGCTCATTACAGTGAGGAATATGCGCATATTCCTCACTGTAATGAGCGGGACCATGTGACCGCTCACACAGGAGGGGAAATCGCACAAACTTTATTTTTAAGGGGAAAAAAAAAAAAAAAAAAAGATGTGCTATGTGAGCACACGGACACGGATAATTCCGGTACCGATTTCTCCGGTATCGGAATTATCTGGACGTGTGAAAGAGGCCTTTAAGCTATCCTGCTCATACACCACAGACACACACAAGGGTCCCCAGTTAAATACCAGGACCCGTGGAGGCATATCTTAACGCGAAACGGCCGTTGTCCTATCCTTTTGCCTGTTTTATCTGCACTTGTCCTGCCCGTAAAGCCATGTCCATGAAAAACTTGCTGCAATAAAGGACTAAGGTTTATATGCCACGAAAGAACGAAGTGTTGCTCCTTTTTATCTCTTCATTATTTAAAGTATGCCTTGTCTGAGTGACTATTTTTGAACTATTTTATGCAAATTTTGTCTAGCCTTGTTATGCATGTACATTTTTAACCTTATTTTTATTGTTTGTTTTCTCTATACTGTCCCTAAAATCAAATATTTTCTATTTATTGGGTGTGCATACATTTTCTTCCCTTTTTCTTCTCAATTGACAATTTTCATCTAGTGCACATATCGTTACCTTCATGGTCTCTGTTAGAGTAAGTGATGGTTGAGAAGCTGGCCGGCTGTAGATCAAGATTATCCTTACAACATAAGGAGGAGGAATAGTCTGCACATTTTCTGTAACTGGGAATTCCGTTCTCTGTTGTCTGCATTAAAAATTAGACAAGGTTACAGTCATAAAAATGTAATCAAGACACATCCCAAGCACCTTCAGATCACAGTAGTACAGGCCAAACTAAGCTATAAGAAAAAAACAACATAAAAATAATTCATTTGTCTATTGCTTAAGATGACCTTGCACATTACAGGTCCGTCTCAAAAAATTAGCATATAGTGTTAAATTTCATTATTTACCATAATGTAATGATTACAATTAAACTTTCATATATTATAGATTCATTATCCACCAACTGAAATTTGTCAGGTCTTTTATTGTTTTAATACTGATGATTTTGGCATACAACTCCTGATAACCCAAAAAACCTGTCTCAATAAATTAGCATATCAAGAAAAGGTTCTCTAAACGACCTATTACCCTAATCTTCTGAATCAACTAATTAACTCTAAACACATGCAAAAGATACCTGAGGCTTTTATAAACTCCCTGCCTTGTTCATTACTCAAAACCCCCATCATGGGTAAGACTAGCGACCTGACAGATGTCAAGAAGGCCATCATTGACACCGTCAAGCAAGAGGGTAAGACCCAGAAAGAAATTTCTCAACAAATAGGCTGTTCCCAGAGTGCTGTATCAAGGCACCTCAATGGTAAGTCTGTTGGAAGGAAACAATGTGGCAGAAAACGCTGTACAACGAGAAGAGGAGACCGGACCCTGAGGAAGATTGTGGAGAAGGACCGATTCCAGACCTTGGGGAACCTGAGGAAGCAGTGGACTGAGTCTGGTGTGGAAACATCCAGAGCCACCGTGCACAGGCGTGTGCAGGAAATGGGCTACAGGTGCCGCATTCCCCAGGTAAAGCCACTTTTGAGCTACAGAGAAGCAGCACTGGACTGTTGCTAAGTGGTCCCAAGTACTTTTTTCTGATGAAAGCAAATTTTGCATGTCATTCGGAAATCAAGGTGCCAGAGTCTGGAGGAAGACTGGGGAGAAGGAAATGCCAAAATGCCTGAAGTCCAGTGTCAAGTACCCACAGTCAGTGATGGTGTGGGGTGCCATGTCAGCTGCTGGTGTTGGTCCACTGTGTTTCATCAAGGGCAGGGTCAATGCAGCTAGCTATCAGGAGATTTTGGAGCACTTCATGCTTCCATCGGCTGAAATGCTTTATGGAGATGAAGATTTCATTTTTCAGCACGACCTGGCACCTGCTCACAGTGCCAAAACCACTGGTAAATGGTTTACTGACCATGGTATTACTGTGCTCAATTGGCCTGCCAACTCTCCTGACCTGAACCCCATAGAGAATCTGTGGGATATTGTGAAGAGAAAGTTGAGAGACGCAAGACCCAACACTCTGGATGAGCTTAAGGCCGCTATTGAAGCATCCTGGGCCTCCATAACATCTCAGCAGTGTCACAGGCTGATTGCCTCCATGCCACGCCGCATTGAAGCAGTCATTTCTGCCAAAGGATTCCCGACCAAGTATTGAGTGCATAACTGAACATTATTATTTGTTGGTTTTTTTGTTTGTTATTAAAAAACACTTTTATTTGATTGGATGGGTGAAATATGCTAATTTATTGAGACAGGTTTTTTGGGTTATCAGGAGTTGTATGCCAAAATCATCAGTATTAAAACAATAAAAGACCTGACAAATTTCAGTTGGTGGATAATGAATCTATAATATATGAAAGTTTAATTGTAATCATTACATTATGGTAAATAATGAAATTTAACACTATATGCTAATTTTTTGAGAAGGACCTGTACATGCATATTGGTCAGAACTAGCCTAGCCTCAATCCAGTTGTTGAAGGTTTGTTAGTGTTAACTTATCTCGAGAGCCATATTAATAATTTTGTATCAATTTAATAACTTACATCAAGTTAAAAAGGCCTTCAAGGTCTGTACAATTGCATTAAGGAAAAGGATATATCTGCTCACGTCCATACTGTGGATACTAGTTCTAACGGAAGCTACAATGATGCTCGGCCATAGACTTCACAGAATGGACACCACCCAACAGATGCATCTGTTTTCATAGGAAAATAAGACCAGCTTGAAAAAAAAAAAAATGGAGGAGCCTGCAATGGAGACTGTTGTGCAGATGTGAACAAAGATGCAATTTCTAAATGTAATTTTTAGAACAATTCCTTACCCAAAAGTGTAGAATCTCTAACAATTAAAAACAAAACATTCCACTGACATTTCTTTTAGATTGATCAACATATTCAGATCGTATAGTACAAGAAGAGTTTTACAAATTTTTTAAAGTAGAAGTTTTCCCATAGCAGACCTCAAGATTTGATGGGGGGGAAATGGCTGCACATGTAAACAGATTTTCTAGTACTCTATGGCAGACATGGGCAAAGTGGAGCCGCGGGACATATACAGCCCTTTGGCTGTTCTGGTGAGGCCTGTGACCTGGGAAAGCCAAGGGGCCCTCTGCCCGGTCTGTCAATTTCACTGGCATCTGTATCCTTGTGATTCAGATACTGGTGAAAACAATAATGGAACAGGGAACGGACAGCTTCCTCTTCCATCATTCAGCCTAAGAGCGGAGCAGGCACGATGACGTCACTACATTGCGCCAGTTGTTCCTCAATACACAGCACAGAATGCAGATGAGGGGGAACAGGTTGAAGCGAGTAGTTTTTTCTTTATTGCATTCTGGGGGGCTGTGTGGGGACATCAATCTGCATGGGGTGCTGTGCGGGGACGTCATTCTGAATGGGAGGCTGTGTGATAGCAGCTTACTGTTTGAGGGGGCTTTACTGTGTGAAGACATCATACTATGAGGGGGCATCATATTGTGTTGAGAGCTATTAACGGTAACCTTTCAACAGGATGGTGCATAGTTAGCTACAGACAGCATCAGGTCGGCGCCGTTATGCTGAATAAAATGATACCTTGGTTGATTAAATCAGTCTTCTGGTTGTTTCTTTATTCTTTATTTTCAGTTTGTAGTGAATGAGATTCTCATGCCCTAAGGCAGGGCTGGTGTATGTGGTGGTCTGATTATATATTCATAATGCAAACTGCTGACAGGTCACTGATCCCTTAGTCACCCAACCCCTAGTTTACATAATTACCTAACCTTCTGGAGAAAGAGACAATAAAAAACGCTTCTGCAGGCAGGTGTCAGCAGTGGCATCTGTTCTACAGCATAATCGCATGTTTAGTGTGGCAATAATACATTTTCTTGATGTTAAGAGCTAGGGGAAAAAAAAACTATTTGAAAATGGCACCTGCGCAGTAGCAGCTATCGGTGTCTATAGCTGTGATTCGAGAGCTAATACTGTGCAGGCGCCACCGCCGAGGTTTTTTCTTCTTCTCCAGTAAGAGTGCGCCGCCGACGCATGCGCAGTAGCAGCTATCGGATCAGCCATATTGTAACATGTATTAGCAGTAGCAGGTTACAGTTACTGACCAATCGATTGGGTGAACCATTGTTTGGCTGACAGTCATATAAAGTGTTTGGAGGGTGAGGAGGGGCCCTTAGTGCTATTGCAGGTAAACACTATTTCAAAACACATGCAGCACTTGGATTGGATGTTTGGGAGAAATTGGTATTAGACCTACGGTAATTATGTTTCCAGGAGTCCATCTTTCTCATCCTTACAGGGACAGGAAACACACAGAGAGGTTAAAAGGCCACTCCCACCCACCTCCTTCAGTGATTTTCCAAGTACCACACCAGGATTGATGCAGCTAAATTTTATTAAATTCCCACGCAATTTTAAGACACAATAGCAATAGGTACTATATCAGGGAGGGGACCCATGCTGTCAGGATGGACTCCTGGAAACATAATTGACGGTAGGTCTAATACCAGTTTCCCAGGACATCCCTCCTGACAGCACCATAGAGAATACCAAAGTACCACCTTAGGGTGGGACTTCCAAAAGCAGCGTGATAATTTGACAACACGTCCAACTTATAATGCTTACAAAACATGTTCACTCTAGCCTAGGTTGCGGCCATACAGATCTGCTTGACTGATGCCCCCGCCCTCTCAGCCAAGGAGGTGGAGAATGCTCTCGTTAAGTGAGCCTTCAGCTTTTCTGGAGGGGAAATCCCTTCTGAATTGTATGCTAGGGATACTGCTGAAATGATCCACCTTGCTATAGAGGGCTTGGAAGCTTTCTTTCCCCTATTTTTGCCCTTTGTACTGAACAAAAAGATTAGAATCCTGCCTCCAACTGCGAGTGGCCTCTAGGTAGAGTATGACGGCCTGCCTAACATCCAGGACATTGAAGAGGGATTCCTTCTGATTTGCTAGATGTTCATAAAAGGAGGGTAGCAATATCTCCTGTTTTAGGATCTGGCATAACATTACCTTTGGCAGAAAAGTCGGGCCTTATTTAAGGATTATCTGGTTGTCCAGAATGTGGAGATATGGATCCCGAATAGGCAGGGCCTTGATCTCCTCTACTTTCTTAGCGGAGGTAATGGCCACTAAGTATGCTGTTTTGAAGGGGAGTCTGGATATAATTACGTGTTCTACGGGCACGTAAGGGGTCTTACAAAGGGCTTTAAAGGACCATGTTTAAATCCTAAGGTGGCATAGATCGTCTTATAGTAGGTCTTAACCTCTGTATCACTTAAATAAATCTAGATACCCACGGGTTAGATGCCAGGGGATGATCGAAGAAAACGTTCAAGACCTTTGTTAAACCCTGCCTGAAAGAAATCCAAAATCTTTGGGATGTCCGGCTGGCCGAGTCTATATTTGAACTGCCACACTCCAAACAAAATCTCTTCCAAATTTTATTATAAATTGCTGAGGTGACCGGCTTCCTACATGCCTGGATCGTAGTTATGACTTGGCCACATAGACCCCGGGCCCTTAAGGTGTTCCTTTTACGATCTACACTACAGATGGAGTCTTTCCAGGTCGTGGTGAAAGACTGGATGTATTAATTCTTTTCTCAGAGAAAGTAGCATAGGTTCTTCCAGGGCCATGGTCTTTAGCAGAGGGAACCAACTTTTTCTTGGCCAGAATGGAGCGATTAGAAATACCTTCTCCAGATCCTCCTTAGTTTTCCTGAACACTCTTAGAATAAGCACTACTGGAGGAAAGGTGTATGACAGCTTCCAATTCCACCTCTGGCTTAACATGTCGATTTCTTCCGGATTGTCTGTGGGGCTCAGGGAGTAAAACCTGATGACCTTTGCATTTTTCCTTGTTGCAAACAGATCTATCTGGGGAGTACACCAAAGTTGGCAGAACTGTTGGAATACCTCCCATTCTCTAGGCCAGATCTTCCATCTACTAATCTGCCACATTGTTCTGGGATCCTTCCAGAACCGCTGACACTGATAAAACTGTTCTTTCTGCCCAGGCGAAGATGATTGAGGACAGATATTGGACTGCTCAATGTTTCAGGCCTCCCAGGTGGCGCAGGAAGGACACTGTAGTCACGTTGTCTGACATGATCTTCACATGCTGTCCTTTTAACACTGAGCGATTTTGTTTTAGGGCTTTCCACATGGCGTAAAACTCCCTGTAGTTTAATGACTGGGACTGAATGTTCGGAAGCCAACATCCCTGGAATATCTTTCCTTCCAGGTGCGCTCCCCAACCTTCCTTGCTGGCGTCTGTGGTACTACACAGGGAGAGGTAATCCACGGGATGCCCTGCCAAAGATTCTTGAGAACCGTCCACCAGAGCGACTTTTTTACCGCAAGGAATAAGCAGATACTTCTGTCAAGTGTAACTTGGCGTCTGTCCCAGCAGGATAGGATAGCCCTCTGTAAACTCCTGGAGTGGAATTGGGCCAACCAGACGCAATGAATGCAGGATGTTAATAGACCTAGAATCTTCATTTCCGTTCTGATTGAACCACGAATCCCCAGGAATTACCAGGCACCTGATAATTTTCAAATCTAGTGTGCACATGACTGCCTCTTTGTTTATCAGGGAAATGTTAGATTATAGATTCCATCCTGGACCTCTTGTATTTTACCCAGAAATTAAATGGTTTTCGGTTTACTATAGTGCAAGCTTCGCCTGAAGGATTCCTGACAGTGAATAAGTTTGAGTAGTGGCCTCAGCCTTTCTCTGGCCGAGGAACTGGAATTATTACTGCTGTATCCACCAGTTCTATGTCTGTGCACACAACGGAACTGGTGGGCAGGGAACAAGTAGCTGTGAACCTTTCGGGAGGAGCCCACGAAAACTATTAAGTACCGTTCTGCAATAGTTCTCAGTGTCCATTGGTTCTGGGTAATGTGTCGCCAATTTTCCGCAAACTGCTTGAGCCTTGGTCCTGAGCCTGATCCAAAAAGAAAGCCTCTACCCCTCCCTCCATGGGGGTAACTCCACTTACTCGACTTCCCTTTGGTTCTATAATCCTGCCTCTGGAATGGCCTAGGTCTCTGAAAGGATTGAAACCTCCAGTACTATCCTCAGGGAACCACATCTTTTTATCCGACGCTTTCTCCAGAATTTCATTTAGGGCCAGCCAGAATATTCTCAGCCCTGAGAAGGGAATAGAGTATAACTTATTTTTAGAGGAATTATCCCCTGACAAAGTCTTCATCCAAATGGCCCTGTGGGCCGAATTAGATGAACTGTTCCTGGCCACGAACCCAACCAACTTGGTGGAGGCATCTGTCATAAACCCATGGCCGACTTCATTAAGGGAAAGGGACGCTAAGATGTCTTTCCTAGGCGTTTTGTTATTTAGATGTTCCTCTAGTTGCCTGATCCACAAAAACATGGATCTAGCAAATGAGGTGGGAGCTATATTGGCCTTCATTATTGCTGTGATGCTTCCCAGGCCCTCTTAAGAAGGTTATCTGCCTTCTTATCCATTGGCTCTCTCAAGCTCGTGGAGTTCTCAAAGAGTAGGGAAGTCTTTTGGCCACCTTAGCCACAGGAACTTCAATCTTGGGGACTTCTTCCCACAGTTTGATATCTTCAGGTTCAAAAGGGCAACCGCATCCCGAATCCTGCAACCTGAATACCCGGGGTATACCACTCATTTCTCCGCATCTTCCCATTCCTCCAGAATCATAGCCCGGATATGACTGTTCACTGGGATCTGAGACCCCCAAACATCTCATCCTTGATAGACTGTGATCTTGTGGTTTCTTCAACCTGCATTGTGCTTCTTATTGCCTGGATAAGCTTGTCAGTGTCCTCCGAGGTAAAAAGATGTCTCTTGCTCCCATCCAGACTCTCTGCAACAGCCTCTCCTTCCTTGCCCTGATCCGATCCTAAGAAATGGAGATCTTCCTCCAAGCTCAGCTCCATTCCCCAACGTGGTCTCTTAGCTCGAGGGCATGGGTTGGTAGTCTGGAGTGGGGTGAGGTTAGAGATGGAGGCCTGGACCTCTTCTCGTATCATGGACCACATTTCCAAAAGAAAGGACAACTGCTCGTCTCTAACAATCTTAGTGGTGCAACCTTCACTAAGCAGTTTCCCATAAGCCTCCGGTAATTTCATATTACAGACAGGGCACCGCTTGGATTTCATATTGGCCTTGCCTGACCTCTTAAGGGTAGGGAGTTCCGTTTCCGGGGTTTCCCTTATCCTATAGAAGGGGAAGCATATTCAGGATCCTGCATTAACAGTGAGACTGGGCAGACAACACTCACAACGCAGTCATGCTCTCTGCCAGCGTCCTCTACTGCTATCTAACCGCATAGAGTTTGAGCCCCATAGACAAAGGTAATCCTTATCTTAAATAGTCTTCAATCTTCCGCATTCCATCGTGAGACGCACACCAAATCCAGAAGTCAGATGCCGTTGCATCCATGACATCACCGGATGTGTGCCTGTCCCTCATTCCACGCATCTGCCCGGAAGAGGATGCACATCGCAGGCCTCCCCCCATCGAAGGGAAGCGGCTCTACCTAGGAGCTCATCCCCTCAACTAGTCTCTGTGGCAGAGGGACCTTCATTTGGGGAGTGTCGGCCGCGGGCTTCTTGACAGGGGAAAAGAGAAGCCGAGCCGCACAATCCCCCTGGGCCCTGATCCATTAAGCTCTGCTGCGCTCTCTCTCATGCGTCCCTTCATGCAGGGACAGGAAAAAGACTGAGGGAGGTGGGTGGGAGGAGCCTTTTAACCTCTCCGTGTGTTACATGTTCCTACAAGGATGAGAAGGACGACCTTTATGCTACTGTCAGGAAGGATGTCCAGGGAAAATGGTGCTATATTCTCCCCTTAGCAGCTCGGCTGGTATCATTGAGGTTGACCCAGTGGCAATGAGCAATTATTGCTCTCTACACACGGCTGTAATCATATCCACTAATTCTTAACTGACATCCTGCTTCGAAGCGTGTGTGCATAGAAGGATGTCAGTCAATGATCAGTGGGTGTAGTTGCATCGCTGTCACTGCGTGTAGAGCACTGACTGTTCACAGCCCCATCATGGACCAGTTGGCTGGAAGCAAGCGGTTGCAGAGAAAATATAACTGCAAACTAGCACTATAACAGCAGGAAAATGCAGTATTTTCTGATGATCACTTCCCTTTAAGGTGTTTCTTTAGAGCATCTGCATTAACCACCAAGTCATTCATGAAAATGGAAAGGATACTGAATGATTCACAGACGTTGGTCTCCAGATCATAAAGACAGCTACAGACTTCCCGGGGATCTGATGTAAATCCTGACAGCTTAAAGATATTAAAGTTTAGAAATTGTTTAGCAATAGAAAATAATAAAACTGAATGCTAAATCTAGGAACACAGACATATTTTACCAACCATGAGAGTCAGTGAAACAAAATGCAAATTTTGTGTTATTTTACTCTGGAGTCACATAGATGTTAAAAATACTACTATAAGTTTTATTTTAAGTTAAAAAATAAATAATAAATTAGGAGATGAGTAACAGATCACTATGACAACTGGAAAGTCACTTTTAAATCTCTTGACAATAGTGAATAGTTAAAAAAAAAGAAGACAGGAGGATTCAAGTAAAAATTACATAAGGCACTTACATTTCACAAAAAATTATTTTTGGCACAAGATAAAGGAACGCTAGTTATTCTTTTTTTGTACCAAAGCATTTTCAAATACCGATTATGGCCTTTGTAAAACGTACACACCGGGAAAGGATCCGGATCTTTACCTTAAAGTAAGGCTGTGACAGAGGCATCCATCACACAGACGCTATAATGGTATCCATTTAATAGAAACGTTAGGAGCTTTCAAAACCTTTTCACACCATGTCCTTTTTAATGGATGCCATTATGATATTTACGGTCATAGAAATGGCACACATGCTGCTCAACATAAAGCCTGGCATTCTTATGATGAAAAATGGCTCCTAGGACACATTAGAGAAATGGTAGTACTGCAAGTGAAGTTGGACATCACGTAACAAGCCTAAGGCGCCAAACAGTGTCTAGGCAAACCGTCAGAAGCCATTTGTTTGCCATTGGGCTGCAAGCGAGGTGTCCAGCTATAGTTGTTCCATTGACCTCAAGTCTATCATGGTGCACAAAAAGACAGTAATGGAGGCTGGAATGGACGTTTTTCCTTTTGCGAAGAGTCACGCTTTTGTCTTGATAGCTGGAGATCACATGGGCAATGCAATGAATAGGTCTTTATAAGGAAACCTCACAATGTTCTTATTCCCAAGATTACGGTGTGGAGTTGCATGTACAGTAGCTGGACCCTACTAGTCTTCATTTTAATTACACTAACAGCTCAAGGTTACATTAATTTAATCAGAGAACAAGTAGTATGGCCATTTCTCCAAACTATCCAAAGAGGTATTTTTCAACATGATTTCACCAGGCTTCAAGTTGCTGTCCTACTGTGAGCAGATTGAGTGGCTGTTACATCCCTGCCGGCATCACTACATGGCTTCCCATCTCCCATCTTACTCACCACTCAGGGCCATGCTGTGAGTTCTGTCCTCTGTCGGCTCCATGCTCTGGGCCTCATGTCCTTGCTCGCTGCATACTTCCTGGCTGTAAGCTTAGGGCGGCGGCCCTGGCACTCCCTGAACTTATAGAGACTGTGTGCACCTTCCTAAGGTGTCCCAAGCCAATTGCCAAGAGGCATCAGGTACTTAAGCATATCCAACCATAGGGGGATGCCTGAGTAACAAACTTTCTCATTGTCTTACTACTAAGTTGCCAGGTCCTGTCCTTTCTCTGCCACTCTGGGGGCTGCATACCCAGGCCCGTCTCTGTGTTCTTGTGTCTCGTTTCTGCCAACCTGGGGGCTGTATTCCCAGGCCTGAATCTTTGTCCTGTACTTGTTCCCTTGTATGTCCCTGTCTGAACTCTAGTCTATGCATGTAAATAAGCTGCGGAGACACCATCACGTGTTTCTCGACGCAAGCAGTGAATAGCCAGGCCTTTTCCCGGGAAGGAACAACCACGGGAAGGGCAGCATCCTATGAAGGAAAGCCACCTATGCCAAGCATGGTATCCATCCACAGACAGCTGTTTCGGGGTCTTGCCCCTCATCAGTGTGGAGTAGGAATCTGGCTATTAGGAGCAGTGCCTAGTAAAAAGGCTATAAAGGCACAGATGATTGGCCTCGGGGAGACCAAAACATCCAACACCGCGGAGACACCATCACGTGTTTCTCAACGCAGTGATTCCAGAACACTGCCCCCATTCCTTATGGGAAATATGCAGATGCATGTAAAGAAGCTGCAGAGACACCATCACGTGTTTCTCGACGCAAGCAGTGAATAGCCAGGCCTTTCCCCGGGAAGGAACACTGCTCCCATCCCTTATGGGAAATATGCAGATGCATGTAAAGAAGCTGCGAAGACACCATCACGTGTTTCTCGACGCAAGCAGTGAATAGCCAGGCCTTTCCCCGGGAAGGAACAACCACGGGAAGGGCAGCATCCTATGAAGGAAAGCCACCTATGCCAAGCATGGTATCCATCCACAGACAGCTGTTTCGGGGTTTTGCCCCTCATCAGTGTGGAGTAGGAATCTGGCTATTAGGAGCAGTGCCTAGTAAAAAGGCTATAAAGGCACAGATGATTGGCCTTTTTACTAGGCACTGCTCCTAATAGCCAGATTCCTACTCCACACTGATGAGGGGCAAAACCCCGAAACAGCTGTCTGTGGATGGATACCATGCTTGGCATAGGTGGCTTTCCTTCATAGGATGCTGCCCTTCCCGTGGTTGTTCCTTCCCGGGGAAAGGCCTGGCTATTCACTGCTTGCGTCGAGAAACACGTGATGGTGTCTCCGCAGCTTCTTTACATGCATCTGATTATTTCCCATAAGGGATGGGGGCAGTGTTCTGGAATCACTGCGTTGAGAAACACGTGATGGTGTCTCCGCGGTGTTAGATGTTTTGGTCTCCCCGAGGCCAATCATCTGTGACTTTATGAACTCTAGTCTATACCTGTACCTGTTGTATCCTTGTCTGTTGCCTTTCCTATTCAGCTGTGCGTATCTTGTGTCCACTCCTTGTGCTCTGCTCTCCTCGCCGCATCCTGTGGCTCTGCTCTCCTCGCTGCAACCTGCAGCTCTGTTCTGCTCGCCCCATCCTGCGGTTTCGCTCTGTTCGCCGCATTCTGCGGCTCTGCTCTCCTCCCGTCTCGCCTCCTGTGGCTCTGCCCTGCTCTCCACATCCTGCAGCTTTGCTCTGTGTGTCCTGTGTGTCCTTCTAGTCTGAACTGGTTCCTTACAGTTCCTGTCCCTCCAGTCTGTACTGGTTCCTAGCGGCTTCCTTATCCTACTCATACCTGCCTGTGTTCCTGTCCTAACCCGTTATGGCCCCGATTCCTCCAGAGTGCCAGCCGTGCCCGCCTGCCAGAGTGCCAGGCATGCCCGCCAAAGTGCCAGCCGTGCCCACCAGAGTACCAGTCGTGCCTGTCCGTACAGTGCCCTAAACTTGCTACCAGAGCCTGCAGCACCTCCAGACTTGTATCTCATCGAGCACACCTAGGACACTGTCTGGCAATTGCCAAGGGAGCTGAAAGCAGCGGACCTTGAGGATCTGATTATGCAAGAACATTTAGCATGGCATAAAAATCCTGACAACCATTAACCCCTTTATCGCCGAGGGTGGTTTGCACGTTAATGACCGGGCCAATTTTTACAATTCTGACCACTGTCCTTTTATGAGGCAATAACTCTGGAAAGCTTCCATGGACCCCTGTGAAATGGTCAAATAGGCGCAGCTCACATGGACAGATTACTACGTCCATAGTCAGAAAGGGGTTAATACCCTCACTGATCGCAGTCAAAACGTGTAAAGTGTGTGTATCTCTACACGCTTTTACATTTTTTCCTCAATTTGTATTATTAACATGTCTATCCATCCTCTAGTTTCCATAATTCCAATGTGTTTTTGTTTTTTTGTTTTTTTTTTGGGGGGTGGGGGGGGGGCGCTGGGGGTTGTAACAGTATGACCCATCAAAATTTTGGACCATTACTTTATTTTTCGTTCTATTAACCCCTTCCCGATATGCTTCGTACATGTACTGCTCTGAGGGAGCTGCGTACTCGCCAACAGCAGCACAGGTACGGCGCACCGATAGCGCGGCCTCACGCTGAGCACCAAGGGGATCGGGTGCAGGTGTCAGCTCTGTGTGAGAGCTGACACCCCACAGCAACGCCCAAAATCGGTGCTAGCACCGATCGCGGGCATTTAACCCCTCTGATGCTGCTATCAGTAGTGACAGCGACAGAGGAGAATCACGCAGGGAGCCCCCCTGTGATCGCGTTGTCTTGATGGTCTCCATGGAGACCCCCTGGCTGCAAGATGGTGGCGGGTCATTCAGGGAAGGTGGCTTCGCAGTGCCTGCAGAGAGCAGGACCTGAGACTACAGATGAGCGAATTTGCTCGGGTTCCCTCTTATTCAGCAAGCTGCAGCGGGAACCCGGCTTCCTAGTCCTGCTGGCCGATCAGCGCCGCAGCTGTATGTGTCATGGCTGTGTCAGTTACAGCACATGCATGGAGCGCCTGTGTGTTGGGCTTTCCGTGCATGTGTTGTGACTGACACAGCCGCGACACATGCAGCTGCGGCGGCGATCAGCCAGCGTGATCCAAGAAGCCAGGTTTCCTCTGCAGCTTGCCAAATAAGAGGGAACCAGAGCAAATTCGCTCATCTCTAACTGAGACACCTCCTTCCCTGCCTGTCAGTCGCTGCTCCAATGAAGTAATACAGTAATGTTCCATACTGGGACAATGTAAAAAATTAAAGAAAAAAAAAATATTAGAAAGTAAAACCATTTAAAAAAAAAAAAAAATCACCAAAGGAAAAAAAAGAAACATTTTTCCTATACACTTACCGGTATTTATGTAAATAAAAAAATAAACAATAAGGCCATGTTCACACAATGCGTTTTTTACTGCGGAACCGCGGCGATTTTGCCGCTGCGGGTCCGCAGCTGTTTTCCATGCAGGGTACAGTACAATGTACCCTATGGAAAACAGGAACCACTGTGCCCACATTGCGGAAATTCACTAAAAAAGCCGCGCTGAATACCTGCGGTAAAAAAGAAGGACCATGTCACTTCTTTGTGCGGAACTGCAGCGGTTCTGCACCCATTGACCTCCATTGTGAGGGTCAAACCCGCAGTAAAACCCGCAGACGAAAAAAATATCTGCGGGTTTTCTGCAGTTTGTGGTGCAGAACTGCTGCAGCAGGAAGTGCGTGGGCGGAGTGTGGCTGTCCCCCCGTGCCCCAATCCCACCCCCCCGTGCTCCGACGCCCCCCCCGTGCCCTCATCTCCCCCCTTATACTTACCGGGCCTCCCGGTGTCCATCCGTCCGTCTTCTCCCTGGGCGCCGCCATCTTCCAAAATGGCGGGCGCATGCACAGTGCGCCCGCCGAATCTGCCGGCCGGTAGATTCGTTCCAGGCACATTTTGATCACTGTGATAACCTCACAGTGATCAAAATAAAAAAAAGTAAATGACCCCCCCCCCCCTTTATCACCCCCATAGGTAGTAACAATAATAAAATAAAGAATTTATTTATTTTTTTCCCCCCACTACAGTTAGAACTAGGGTTAGGGTTAGGGGTAGGGTTAGGGTTAGGGGTAGGGTTAGGGTATTTTCAGCCATTTTAACCCTAAAAAAAAACTTCCTAGAAAACACACAGACTCTGCAGGGAAAACTGCATAAAAAACCACACTAAAAACCGCATCAAAAAACGCACCTGCGTTTTCTGCCAAGAGCTGCGGTTTTTAGTGCAGAAAAAACAGCAGGGAAATCAGGAACGTGTGAACATGGCCTATAAGTTCACATATTTGGTATCGCCACATTCAAAACGACCCGCCCTATAAAACTGTCGCACTAGTTACCCCTTCAAAGCACACTGTAAGGCTATGTGCACACGTTCAGGAATTCATGCAGAAAATTCCTGACAATTCCGGACATTTTCTGCATGAAATCTGCAAGAAAACCGCGTGCGTTTTTGCCGCGACTTTGCCGCGGTTTTGACGCGTTTTTGACGCGTTTTTGACGCGTTTTTTTCCGGACACTTCCCAATGCATTTTGGAGTGGGAAATCCGCAAAAAAAATGCAAAAAGATAGAGCATGTCCGGATTTTGTGCCTGATGCGTTTTTTTTGCGGAAAAAAACGCATGTGCACAAAACATGCGGAATTCATTCTAAATGATGGAATGCTTATTGTATGCGTTTTTTTTGCGGTTTTATAGCGTTTTTATCGGGAAAAACCGCGAAAAAAACGCGAAAAAAACGGAACGTGTGAACACAGCCTAAAAAAAAAAAATAATGAGGCACAGAACAATGCTTTGTCATTCCGCCGACCAAAAAGTGCATTAAAACACGATCAAAAAGATGTAAATACATCATCTTGTCCTGCAAAAAAACAAGTCAGCATACAGCTCCATCAGCAGAAAAATAAAAAATGTTACAGCTCTCAGAGTAAAGCGATGCAAAAATAATTATGTTTTCTATAAAATAGTTTTTATTGTGTAAAAGCTCCAAAACATAAAAAAAAAACTATATAAACTGGGTATCGCTGTAATCGTACTGACCCAAAAAATAAAGTTGCCTTACTAATTTTACCATATGTGGAATGGTACAAAAAGAAACCCCAAAAAGCAATTCTTGAATTGCTGGTTTTTGTTCATTCTGTCTCCCAAAAATCAGAATAGAAAGTGATCAAAAAATGTCATGTGCCGGAAAATGGTACCAATAAAAACATCAGCTCATCCTGCAAAAAAAACAAGCCCTCACATGAATGTCGGCCGAAATATGGAAAAATTATGGCTTGCAAAATATGTTGATGCAAAAACTAGTTTTCGCAATAAAAAGCGTCTTTTAGGTTGTGACAGCAGCCAAACATAAAAAGTCGATATAAATATGGTATGACTGTAATTGCACAGACCTGAAGAATAAACTCTCCTAATCACTTATACCACACGTGGAATGGCGTAAAAAATAAATAAAACCAATTCTTCACATGCTGTTGATTTATTTATTCTGCCTCCCAAAAATAGCAGTAAGGCTCGGCGCACATTTATCCTGCGCTCTGCGCGGAGCGCTTACACCGGGGTTTCGAAGTAAATTTCCTATAATGAGGCAGATGGAGGCACCGTGGATGCTGTCTGACCTGTGATCCGGCGGTGTCCGTCTTCTCAGGATTGCATAAAAGTGCTGTCGGCCACAGTTTTGTGCATTTCTGAAAAGAAGGACACCGCTGTACAGAGACCAGACGGAGTCCACAGTAACTCTGCTTCCTCATTATAGTGAATGGATCCCTCGGGGGATTCATCTGAATCATGTCACTCAGAGATTTAGATCGAAACCCCAAAGTAAGTGCTCAGCGTAGAGCGCTGGATACATGTGATCATAAATGTTATGTAAAATGTTCCCAAAAAAAGCTTCAACTCAATCCACAAAAAAGCAAGTCCCCACTCAGGTTTGTCATCTGTTAACTGAAATATAGGGGCTTCCACATTACCAGTAGCACAATGGCACTGGAAAAGCAAAATGGCTCCGGGCCCACCAACAGAAATTCAGCAAATTTTGTTCTCCCAAATCCAAATGCCCCCCTACCTTCTGAGCCCCAATGTGCCTAAAACAAATTTAGCGCCCACATGTTTGGCATTTCTGTAGTGATGAGAGCCCGCCTAATTTACAAGTGCGTGTCTCCAGAAGCACGAGCTGGGCAAAATGTACTGGTCACTACAACGGCAGTTTGCAATTTTCTCTCAGCAACATCCGCTGCTGCTTGTTTCTGGAAAGCGCCCATGGAGTCAAAATAGTCACTACATCTGTAGATAGATTCCCAAAGGGGTATAATTTCCAAGATGGGATCACTTGAGGGGGCGGGGGAAGGGGGATTCGGCTTTTCTAGCACTTAGGGGCTCTTTATATGGAATCCGCAAACTATTCTAGGAAAATCTGCATTCCGGGAGGCAAACAGTGCTCCGTCCCTCCAGAGTCTCTCCGTATAGCGCAGTAGTACTGTACAGCCACATACGGGGTATTGCTACGTTCAGTAGAAGTTGTGGGACAAATTTTGGTGCCATTTTACCCATTTTCCAGTAGGAAAATGTAAAACTTGGGGATAAGGGTACCGTCACACTATACGATTTACCAACGATCACGACCAGCGATACGACCTGGCCGTGATCGTTGGTAAGTCGTAGTGTGGTCGCTGGAGAGCTGTCACACAGACAGCTCTCCAGCGACCAACGATGCCGAGGTCCCCGGGTAACCAGGGTAAACATCGGGTTACTAAGCGCAGGGCCGCGCTTAGTAACCCGATGTTTACCCTGGTTACCAGCGTAAAAAAAAAAAAAAACAGTACATACTTACATTCCGGTGTCTGTCCCTTGCCGTCTGCTTCCCGCACTCACTGACTGCCAGCCGTAAAGTGAAAGCACAGCACAGCGGTGACGTCACCGCTGTGCTCTGCTTTCACTTTACGGCCGGCAGTCAGTGAGTGCGGGAAGCAGACGGCAAGGGACCTGACGGACACCGGAATGTAAGTATGTACTGTTTGTTTTTTTTTACATTTACGCTGGTAACCAGGGTAAACATCGGGTTACTAAGCGCGGCCCTGCACTTAGTAACCCGATGTTTACCCTGGTTACAAGCGAACGCATCGCTAGATCGGTGTCACACACACCGATCTAGCGATGACAGCGGGAGATCCAGCGACGAAAGAAAGTTCCAAACAATCTGCTACGACGTACGATTCTCAGCAGTATCCCTGATCGCTGCTGCGTGTCAGACACAGCGATATCGTATGGATATCGCTGGAACGTCACGAATCGTACCGTCGTAGCTACGAAAGTGCCACTGTGTGACGGTACCCTAACGCACAATCTTAGTAGTAAAAATGTAAATTATTTTATCTTCACTGCTCAATGGTATAAAAGTCTGTGACACACCTGTGGTGTCAATATAATAACTACACCCCCAGAAGAATTCATTGAGATGTTTAATTTGTAAAATGGGGTTACTAGTGGGGGGTTCTGCCAATGTAACATGGCACCCTCAAACAAGTGCAGCAAAATCTGCACTATAATAGGACGTTTCTTCCCTTCTGAGCTTTGCACTGTGCCTCAAAAAGTAGTTTTTGACAACATATGGGCTATCGGTGAATTCAGGAGAAAATACACAACAAATTTTGGGGTCCATTTTGTCCTGTTACCCTTCTGAAAAATACAAACTTTGAAGCTAAAAAATATTTTTGCGGGAAAAATGTGATTTTTTATTTTCACAGCTTAAGGGACTCTGTCACCCCCTCCAGCCGTTCGAAACTAAAAGAGCCACCTTGTGCAGCAGTAATGCTGCATTCTGACAAGGTGGCTCTTTTAGTTATTGGTGCAGTCAAAGCAGAAATAAAGCATTTTATAATTTCACAAAAATACCTGTCTTTAGTCCTGGAGGCAGGTCTTAACCCCCTGCTGCACACGCCACACTGCCGTCACTCAAGGCTTCTTCGGCGCCGGGCGCCGCCCCCTCCGCACTGTTTTCAAATCAAATCCGGCGCCTGTGCTGTTTTGTTCTGCCTGGGGCAGGCGCAGTGAGCGCTGCCCGTCTTACCTCAAATGCAGTCTCGCAGACTGCGCCTATGCAGCCACCCAGCTTGTGAATCCCAGCCCCGCACTGTGCATAATGCATAACACACTGCGGGGCTGGGATTCACAAGCAGGGCGGCCGCACAGGCGCAGTCTGCGAGAGTACATATGAGGTCAGACGGGCAGCGCTCACTGCGCCTGCCCCAGGCAGAACAAAACAGCGCAGGCGCCGGGTTTGATTTGAAAACAGCGCGGAGGGGGCGGCGCCCGGCGCCAAAGAAGATTTGAGTGACGGCAGTGTGACGTGTGCAGCAGGGGGGTTAAGACCTGCCTTCACGACTAAAGACAGGTATTTTTGCGAAATTATAAAATGCTTTATTTCTGCTTTGACTGCACCAATAACTAAAAGAGCCACCTTGTCAGAATGCAGCATTACTGCTGCACAAGGTGGCTCTTTTAGTTTCTAACGGCTGGAGGGGGTGACAGTCCCTTTAGCGTTATAAACTTCTGTGAAGCACCTGGGGGTTCAAGCTGTTTAAGGCTAGTTTCACACTAACGTTTTGAGGAGCTGCGGAGGGCTGCAGACTTCCTCAGTGAAGTGCCGCCCTCGGCCACACCTCCGCCGCTAGCTCCGCCTACTTCTGCATGCGGCCGGCATGCAGCCTGCGTACCCATCTTTAACCCCTTTCTGACCTCGGACGGGATAGTACGTCCGAGGTCAGAAGCCCCGCTTTGATGCGGGCTCCGGCCGTGAGCCCGCATCAAAGCCGGGACATGTCAGCTGTTTTGAACAGCTGACATGTGCCCGTAATAGGCGGGGGCAGAATCGCGATGTGCCCGCGCCTATTAACTAGTTAAATGCCGCTGTCAAACGCAGACAGCGGCATTTAACTACCACATCCGGCCGGGCACCGGAAATGATCGCATCGCCGACCCCCGTCACATGATCGGAGGTCGGCGATGCTTCTGAATAGTAACCATAGACGTCCTTGAGACCTCTATGGTTACTGATCGCCGGTAGCTGTGAGCGCCACCCTGTGGTCGGCGCTCACAGCACACCTGATTTTCTGCTACATAGCAGGGAACATAAGATCGCTGCTATGTAGCAGAGGCGAGCGCGTTGTGCCTGCTTCTAGCCTCCCATGGAGGCTATTGAAGCATGGCAAAAGTATTAAAAAAAAAAGTTTAAAAAAAATGTGAAAAAAATAAAAAAATATAAAAGTTTAAATCACCCCCCTTTCGCCCCATTCAAAATAAATCAATAAAAAAAAAAACAACCTACACATATTTGGTATCGCCGTGTTCAGAATCGCCCGATCAATAAAAAAAAAAAAAGTATTAACCTGATCGCTAAACAGCGTAGCGAGAAAAAAATTAAAAACGCCAGAATTACATTTTTTGGGTCTCCGCGACATTGAATTAAAATGCAATAACGGGCAATCAAAAGAACGTATCTGCATCAAAATGCTATCACTAAAAACGCCAGCTCGGCACACAAAAAATAAGCCCTCAACAGACCCCAGATCACGAAAAATGGAGACGCTACGAGTATCGGAAAATGGCAAATTTTTTTTTTTTTTCAGCAAAGTTTGGAATTTTTTTTCACCACTTAGATAAAAAATAACCTAGTCATGTTAGGTGTCTATGGACTCGTAATGACCTGGAGAATCACAATGACAGGTCAGTTTTAGCATTTAGTGAACCTACCAAAAAAGCCAAGCAAAAAACAAGTGTGTGATAGCACTTTTTTTTTTGCAATTTCACCGCACTTGGAATGTTTTTCCCGTTTTCTAGTACACAACATGGTAAAACCAATGATGTCGTTCAAAAGTACAACTCGTCCTGCAAAAAATAAGCCCTCACATGGCCAAATTGACGGAAAAATAAAAAAAGTTATGGCTCTGGGAAGGGTGGGAGCGAAAAACAAACACGGAAAAACGGAAAATCCCAAGGTCATGAAGGGGTTAACATTAGGTCGTGCGGCTGTATGCGGATGCTTCCGCATGCATCGTTTTGACGATGCTGAGAAAAAAAAATTGCTACAAGCTGCGTTCTACGCTGGTCACAGCATCGTCAAAACGATGCATGCGGAAGCATCCGCATACAGCTGAACGACCTGCGTACCTAATGTTAAAGATAGGTACGCAGGACGCATGCCGGACGCATGCTGAAGTAGGTGGAGCTAGCGGCGGAGGTGCGGTCGAGGGCGGGGCTTCACGGAGGAAGTCTGCAGCCCTCCTCAGCTCCTCAAAACGCTAGTGTGAAACTAGCCTTATACACATCTAGATAAGTTGCCAAAGGGGTCTAGTTTCCAATATGGTGTCACTTGTTTGGGGTTTCCACTGGTTAGACACATCAGGGGCTTTCCAACTCTGACATGGCATCCGCTAATTATTCCAGCAAATTTTACATTCAAAAAGTCAAATGGCGCTCCTTCCCTTCCAGGCCTTGCCGTACACACAAACACTTGTCTTTCTCCACATATTGGGTATCTGTGCACTCAGGAGAAATTGCACAACAAACTGTATGGAGCAATTTCTCCTTTTACCCTTATGAAAATGCAAAATATGGAGCTAGAAAAGATTTATCTGGAAAAATGTGATTTTTTTTAAATAATTTTCACGGATCTAGGTTGTAAACTTCTGTGAAGCACCTGTGGGTTCAATGTGCTCAACACAAATCTAGATAAGTTCTCAAATGGGTTTAGTTTCCAAAATGGTGTCACTTGTTGGTGGTTTCCACTGTTTAGGCACATCAGGGGCTCTCCAAACATAAAATGGCGTCTGCTAATTATGTCAGCAAATTTTACATTCAAAAAGTGAAACGGCGCTCTTCCTTCCCTGTCGTGTGCCCAAACAGTAGATTTCCCCCACATATGGGGTATCGGCGTGCTCAGGAGAAATTGCACAACAGATTGTATGGTCCATTTTCTCCTGTTACCCTTGCGAAAGTAAAAAAAAAAAAAAATAGGTATAAAGGAATTTATTTTTTTTTAAGTTTATTTTTCCTTCCATATTCCAAAAATTCCTGTGAAGTACCTGAAGGGTTAATAAACTTCTTGAATGTGGTTTTGAGCACCTTGAGGGGGTGCAGTTTTTAGAATGGTGTCACTTTTGGGTATTT
Source organism: Ranitomeya imitator (assembly GCF_032444005.1). Taxonomy (NCBI): domain Eukaryota; kingdom Metazoa; phylum Chordata; class Amphibia; order Anura; family Dendrobatidae; genus Ranitomeya; species Ranitomeya imitator. The sequence continues at coordinate 808,238,367 of NC_091282.1, read as the reverse complement.
TCTGTCATGTAGACCCCTCAAAGTCACTTCAAATATGACGTGGTCCCTAAAACAAAATGGTTTTGCAAATTTTGTTGTAAAAATGAAAAAAAAAAAAAAAAATCGATTGTCAACTTTTAACCCTTATAACTTAACAAAAAAAAATTATGTTTCAAAAATTGTGCTAATGTAAAGTAGACATGTGGGAAATGTTATTTGTTAACTATTTTGTGCGATATGACTGATTTATGGGCATAAAAATTAAAAGTTTGAAAATTCCTAAATTTTCACCAAATTTCCGTGCTTTTTTCACAAATAAACAAGTCATAGAGAAGAAATGTTACCACTAACATTAAGTACAATATGTCACAAGAAAATCTCAGAATCAGTGGAATCCATTGAAGCTTTCCAGAGCTATGACGTCATAAAGTGACACTGGTCAGAATTGTAAAAATTGGCCTGGTCAGGAAGGTGAAAACAGGCTTAGGGGCGAAGGCATTAATAAAACTTTTTGCCCGATTCCTGAAGGGGTTTTTGCCAGAATATTAGTATAAAACATATGTTGCAAACTTTGTGTTGAGCAAACTTGAGTATTTGGGAGTTTTCACGCCAGTTTCAGCGAACGCAGCCAAAAAGGTGAAAGATACAGGGCATGGCAAAGCCCACCCAATAAATTAATCAAAATTTGTAGTCCAACTTACACCAGAAATGTTACTCCAGTCCTGAACTGGAGTTGCATTCCTGGTGAGGAACACATCAGTGATGTGAGTAATCCATTACATGGCCTCTTAGTGAATTAGGAGCATCTTACTTCTGGAACTCCATTATTAAGACTAGTGTACATACCTCCACTCTTAACCCCTTAGTGACATAGCCAATTTTGTACTTAATGACCAAGCCAATTTTTGCAATTTTTCTGACCACTGTCACTTTATTAGGTTATAGCTCTGGAACGATTCAACAGATCCCACTGATTCTGAGAATGTTTTTTCGTGACATATTGTACTACATATTAGTGGTAACATTTCTTCGATATGACTTGCATTTATTTATGAAAAACACGGAAATTTGGCAAAAATTTCAATTTTTGTGCCCTTAAATCAGAGAGTCATATCACACAAAATAGTTAATAAATAACATTTTCCACTTGTCTACTTTACATCAGCACAATTTTAGAAAAAACAGGATTTTTGGTTGCTTACCGTAAAATCTGTTTCTCGGAGCCTTCATTGGGGGACACAGGAACCATGGTGTATGCTGCTGCCACTAGGAGGCTGACACTATGCAAATAAAAAAGTTAGCTCCTCCTCTGCAGTGTACACCCTACCGACAGGAAGTAGGATATTCAGTTAGTGAGAAAGCAGTAGGAGAAGCAACATGTAAAAGAGAAAGAATAATATAATAATAATAAACTTTATATAGCGCCAACAAATTCCACGGCGCTCCATAGATTAACAGTTTCAAACACTCAAAGAGTGTTCAAAGAACTCAAACGTATACAGTAAACAGAGCTGTTCAACTTGGGAGGGTGCTGTGTCCCCCAATGAAGGCTCCGAGAAACAGATTTTACGGTAAGCAACCAAAAATCCTGTTTTCTCTATCGCCTTTCATTGGGGGACACAGGAACCATGGGACGTCCCAAAGCAGTCCCTGGGGTGGGAAAAACAGACTTCCATCAGGTCCGAGGACTCACCACTGCCGCCTGCAGGATCCTTCTGCCCAGGCTGGAGTCCGCCGTAGTTCGGCGAAACGTGTGGATGGAAGACCAGGTTGCCGCTTTGCAAAGCCGTCGGCAAAAGCCCCGTGACGTACCGCACTGTAAGCGCCGACTGCCCGGGTAGAGTGAGCTTTATCTCAGGAGGAGGCACTCTTGTTCTTGACCCGGTAAGCTTCGAAAGTTGCCGTTCTGATAGAGTGAGCAATAGTCGCCTTGGAAACCGGCAGGCCTCTACGCACGCCATCAGGGATGGCGAAAAGAGAATCCATCTTTCGGAAAGCGGCTGTGCTAGCCAGGGAGATCCTCACTGCCCTGACGAGGCCCAGCCTGTTCAACGATCACTCCAGAGGATGAGTCGGAGCTGGACAAAGGAAAGCTAGAACGATGCCCTCGTTGAGGTGGAAAGATGAAAACCACCCCAAGAAAGGAAGGAAGGAAGGAAGGAAGGCGGAGGCCTGGGACCACCTTGTCCTGGTGGAAAATCAAGAAAGGAGGTCGGCAAGAAATGGCCGCCAAGTCGAAAACACGGCGGATCGAAGAGATGCACCTGAGAAAGGCCACCTTCCGAGATAGAACTGACAGGGAAAACTCCCTGAGAGGCTCAAAGGGGGAACAACCAACACAACCTTTAAATCCCATGAATCCACAGAGGCCCTGTACGGAGGGACAGTGTGGGCTACTCCTTGAAGGAAGGTCGTAACCTGTGGCTGAGAAGATAACGCCTTCTTAAAAGGGAAGAAGAGCGCAGAAACCTGGCCCTTTAGGGAACTGAGAGCGAAGCCCGAATCCAGTCCTGCCTGAAGGAAAACCAAATGGAAGGCAGGGAAAAAGGACATAGGAGAAAAGCGGTTGGACTCGCATCAACGAAAGTATGCCCTCCAGGTAGGATAGTAAATCCTGCAAGAAGACGAAGGCTTCCCAGCCTGAATTATAGAGTGGCTCATCTGGGCCGAAAGGCCGGACGCTCTTAGAACTGTGGAGTCCACAGCCACACCGTTAAACTGAGCGACCGATAATTCGGGTGGCAGATCGGACCCTGAGACAGCATATCGGGTCCGTTTGGAAGGCACCAGGGGTGTCCGCGAGAAGATTGACGATGTCTGCAGACCAAGACCTCCTGTGCCAATCCAGGACGATCAGAATGACCGGCACCCATCCCGCCTTGATCTTTTTCGACAGCTTGGAAAAGCAAGGGAAGGCGTGGGAACCGATAGGGGAGCACGAACTGCGACCAAGGAATGGCCAGAGTGACAACACCACTGTGAGAGGATCACAGGACCCTGGGCCGACCCGAGGGGCCTTCCTGTTCAATCAGGACGCCATGAGGTCCACCTCTGGAGTCCCCCATTGAAGGGCAATCCGAAAGGAAACCTCCTGAAGAACCCTTCCCCCGCCGCGAGGCCCTCGCGGCCGAGGAAGTCGGCGGCCTAAAAGTCCATGCCGGGGACATGCACTGCGGAGCTCACCAGGACCGTTGCCTCTGTCCAAAGGAGGATCCTGGAATCTCAGCCGAGGCCAGGGAACGCCGAGTCCACCCCTGGTGGTAGACATATGCCACTGCTGTGTCATTGTCTGTCTGGATTCGAATTGGCAGGCTGCTGAGAATCCTTACCCAGTGAAGGAAAGACAGAAAGATGATCCGGAACTCGAGGACATTGATCGGCCAAGAGGACTCCTGCGCCGACCAACAACCCTGAAAGAACAGGAAACAAAGCCCCGCGCCTCCGCCGAGCGGGCTGGCGTCCGTCGTCACCACCTGCCAGGAACTGGAAGGAAGGCTGTGAAGGATCTACTCTGGGATAAGAGAAGTGACCTCGGCCACCAGTCGAGGAACCGTTTGACCCGGGAGAAAGCCGGATCGGACGATGCAGAGAAAAGACAGACCTGTCCCCTGTGATAGAATAGCCTGCCGAAGAAGTCTTGAATGAAACGGGCGAAGGGAAAATTGCTTCCGATGTTGCAACCAACCTCCTTAGGGCTTTCAAGGCCCGTCGGAGAAGAGGGGAGCCGAAAACCCTGGAGCAAGCGAATTTCCTGACAAAGGAGGGATATCCTGTCTTCGGGAAGGAAGACTCTGGTCCGACAAGTATCGAAGAACATGCCCGGAGATACGAGGTGCTGAACAAGATGGAACTTCTTCCTGTTGACGAGCCACCCGCAACGGCTAGAATGTCGGGAAAGATGGATAGACTTTCGGGAGCCTGAAACCGAAATTCCTGAGCCTCCATGGAAGCGATTACTGAACGAGGGAATATCATCCTGAAGTGTCTCCGACGAAACTTCCTGTTCAGCAGATTGAGATCCGGACTGGGACGAACCTTGTCGTCCTCTGTCAGTACAAAAAGATTCGAAGAGAAGCCTGTGAACCGTTGAACCGTTCCAGTTCTGGGACGGGAACGATTACCCCGGATTTAAGGAGGGAAACAATGGCAGTAAAGAAACCCGGGACTAGAGCGGGGTCTCTTGGAGGTTGGGATTTGAAGAAAACGATCCCAGGACCGTGAAATGAAGATTTTGTATCTAGAGGGAACAAGTGCCCTGGCCCATGCGTCCTCTACTGAGGAGACCCAGACGTCCCTGAGGAACAGAAGATGGTTGCCCAGCCTGAGAAACGGGCTGGGGTCTAGTCGTGGGTCATGCCTAGGTGGAACTTCCAGTCCTGGACCTGGATAATCCGCCTTAGGAGTAGCGGGCACGCCAGGAAAGAGTGAGACGAAGAATACCTTCTTCTCTTAACGTGCCTGTGGCCTCTGCTGTTGCGAAGAGGAATCTGATGCCGCGAAACTACGAAAAAGGTCGAAAAGACCGAAGTAGCCGCCTAAGGGAAAGTGGGCGAGGTCTGGAGAAGGGGACTGGTGCCGCCAGTGGCGTCCTTAATAATTTGGTCCAGCTTGGAACCGAAAGGACGTGAACCTTGAAAAGACAGGCTCGTAAGGGACTTCTTTGATGACTCTTGAGCCAAACAGTGCGACGGCTGGCAACAACATCACTGGGCGCCTGAGCGGCAGAAGACGCGACGTCCAGGGAACCAATTATTCCCCTGCGTGAGTAATCTGGGTGGCAAGTTCCGCCAGCCGGCCTGATGGAGCTCCAGCTTGAATGCCCCAACGGAGTTGTTTAGCCCCTCAGATACAGACTTTGAAACCCAAGTGGAAGCCAAAGTCGGGCATTGGGATGATGCGGCAGGTTTCGAAAGCCGACTTCACGAAGGATTCCATGATCCAATCGATGGAATCTTTCAGAGCCGCCCCACCGGACAGTATAAGGACTGTGTTGGTGGCAAGTCTAGCAGCCGACGGATCCACAGGGGGAGAGGTCGTTCTCTAACACCTCTCAATCCGGTTGGCAATGAGATCCGGAGGAAAGAGATTATGAGACTCCAAGACGCTTGTCTCATTGAGAACGTCTGGTCGAATTCGCTCTTTCTCTGGCCAGAAGCTCCTCGAATTCAGGATGAGGAGCCAATACCTTGGGAGGTAGTTTAGACCGTCTAAACGAAACCGCCTGATCTGCGGGTTTCGTAGAGGAATCTTTGATGCCACAGGTCTGATTGGTCGCTCCAATGAGGCTTTGAACCATATCCCTCATGTTAGCGATTTGGTTCGAACCCGGCCCCAAATTATCCTCCGAAGGCGCATCAGAGAAAACCTCGCCTGACTCCGGGGGTAAAGGCCAGGGGGAAGTCGACCACAGAGAAGGACCGTGGGGCGAAGTGGACCGAGAAGAGAACTCAGACCAGCGTTCCTGTCTGGATCTTTCGCGGCCTGTATTAGAAGTCTCGGACGGAGCTTCTTGCGACCCGCTGGCTACTACGGAAGTCTGTAGGGGCAACCGATCTAGCACGGACACAAGGGTCTGGGACACCCGTGTGAGATCCGCTACTGATAGAGTGGCAGGGGGGGGGTCCTGGGCGGTGAGCATAATGTGGATTGCTGCAGGCCTGCCTGAGAAAAGGTAGGAGGCCGGAAGCGAACTCCCGTAAAAATATACCGAACGGGTCCGAGCAAAAATTCAGAAGGGAAGAGTATCAGTCTGCGGTGCAGAGCTACTCACGGCAGACGCTGCGGTGGGCATAAGGCGAACACGCAAAGTGTTAGACTAAGGCAGAAGAGGGAGAACAAAAGCGACTTCCCTTAAGATTAGACATGGCGATGAAGAAGCCAGAAGGTTAGTACTCACGACAGGTGATGGATGGAAAGCTGCACCTCATGATGTGGATGGTCCTTAACGCAGGGGTGCAGGCAGACAGAGCAGACTTCTGGGACACTCTTCTGTCCAGGACCGGCTGCAATGCTGAGCCGCAAGGGATGAGGACGCCAGGCTATGCGCTTTGAGGAGCCAGCGCAAAGCGGTCCTGGTGCCGAAAAACCACTTCAGGGGCGCAGGAGAAAGTGGGCGGGGCTAACCGCCAGGATGGCGCTGGTGGGCGGGGCTCACCGACTTGAACCAGTCGGGCGGGAGAAAAGCCCGCCTGATGTAAGGAGGAAGTGGCGGAGTCGCGGCCGGAAGTAGGCCCCGGGGGAAGCCGGGGCCTAAATTAGAGGCCGGCGTCCACCGGTGCAAGACCGCGGCGCCGGAGCTGTGCGCCGCGGGTATGAAGCGGCGGGGCAGCCTGGGACAAAGGCATCGCGGCCGCAGAGAGCGGCCGGAGAAGCGTGGCTGTAGGGGCCCGAAGCGGCCTGCAAATGCCGCCGCGCTGGCAAAGATGGCAGGGGAGCCGCCACGCTGGCACAGATGGCGCTAAGGGCGGCCGGAACGTACGGTCGCAGGGGCCAGAAGCGGCGCGGCGGCCTGCAAACGCCGCCGCGCTGGCACAGATGGCAGAGGAGCCGCCGCGCTGGCACAGATGGCGCTAAGGGCGGCCGGAATCGTACGGTCGCAGGGGCCAGAACAGGAGGCAGAACGGCCGCAGCTATGGAAGCGGCGCGGCAGACAGAAAAGCACGGCCGCCGTGCGGTAAAGGGATCTCGGCCCGTGCGCGCGGATAAAAAGGCCCCTGCAACTGCGTGCAGCTGCCCGTGCAAACGGGGCGACGACCAGTGGGATCCCCCCCTTAGAAGATCTGTATGGGGTGGGATGGAATGGGGAAAATACTCACCTTAAATATCCCACGTCGTTACTAACCTGAAGAGGAATGAGACGTCCAGGGAGCTGATGGACGTCCTCGTCTCCGCAACCGACAGGCTCTGGTGGGCGAGTGGGTGGGGGACGGAGCCAGGACCGGACTTCTAAGCACGCTTGTGTGCTAGGATCTTGGTCCTGGTGAGGGATCTATGAGGATACGGGGTGGCAGTACACGCCGTACTCATAGTCCGCACTGTGGGACTACAGGTGTGACTGTTCACCCTGTATCCCTCCGGAAAAACCTGAAAAGAAAGGACGCACATTAAGGTAGATAAGGGTCTAATGAAAGACCCGTGTCCACCTCCTACTGACACTAAGCTAAACTGAATATCCTACTTCCTGTCGGTAGGGTGTACACTGCAGAGGAGGAGCTAACTTTTTTATTTGCATAGTGTCAGCCTCCTAGTGGCAGCAGCATACACCATGGTTCCTGTGTCCCCCAATGAAAGGCGATAGAGAAACTATTTTTTTTGTTAGGACATTATTAGGGTTAAAAGTTGATCAGCGCTTTTTCAGTTTTCAAACAAAATTTACAGAGCCATTTTTTTTAGGGACCACATCACATTTGGAGTTGGGGAGGGGGTCAATATGACAGATATTACCGAAAAGTGACACCATTCTAAAAACTGCTCCCCTTAAGGTGCTCAAAACCACATTCAAGAAGTTTATTTACCTTCAGGTGCTTCACGAGAACTAAAGCAATGTGCAAGGAAAAAAATTAACATTTTACTTTTTTCACAAAAAAATTTAATTGAGACCCACACTTCTTTATTTTCACAGGGTAACAAGAGAAAATGGACTAAAAAAATTAGTTTTGCAATTTCTCCTGAGTACACCGATGCCCCGTATGTGGGGAAAAGCTACTGTCTGGGCACATGGTAGGGCTCAGAAGGGAGGGAGCACTGTTTGACTTTTTGAACGCAAAATTGGCTGGGATCAATGGCGGGCGCCATGTCGCGTTTGGAGACCCCCTGATGTACCTAAACAGTGGAAACCCCCCAATTCTAAAATAATTTTTTATTTTATTTTTTTTTCCCTAACTAAGGGGGTGATAAAGGGGACTTTTATTTACTATTTATTACAATTTTTTTTATTTTGATTATGGTGATCGGGTCTATCACAGTGATCAAAATAAGCCAATAGGAAAAATCTATTGTTGCCGGGTGACGGGTGGCAAATCTCAACGGGAGTACTGCGCATACGCCACCATTTTCTTCCCAGAAGAAGACGCCACGCGCCGAGGGACAGAGCCGGAATGACTGGGGGATGCTGGAGGTACCGGAGGGGGGCTTGGAGAACCCCATTTCTCTCTCCTCTGGTATGCTTGATCATATCAGAGGAGAGAGAAATAAATTCTTTTTTTTTTTGCGGGGATCACAACACTGAGGATGGTAAAAACCGGCCCGAATCATGTTTTCATGTAGCCGAGACCCCGGAGATTTTCTGATGCTGGGGGGCGCTATACCTTTATTTCTCAGTGCCGTGGAATTAGTACCCTTAACTGCCGCTGTTAAAAGGCATATCGGCAGTCGTTAAGGGGTTAATGAATCAAACCCTTAGTCTTCCTTGCTTTGACTTACCCACATAGCTTCATTATTTGCAACCACAAGTGCAAACTCATGTCTCTTGTCAATCTTGTGCTTGGTGCGTACAAACATTTCTATCATTTTCTGCGAAGAGTTTAGGGCATTGGTTTTAGACCTAGGAAAAAGAAATACAGTATGATTTTATTTACAGCTACTAAAAATGTAAAAGTCTTTACTTAACAGAGACACAAGCAAAGAAAAAAGCCGGATTACTCACCGGTAATACTCTTTTAGTGAGTCCACGACAGCACCCCACTGGAGAGGGATCCGCCCCGCAGGAACAGGAAACCTACCAAGAAATAAAAGGGGGCGGTCCGCCTCTCCTCCTCAGTTTTGATTTCCGAGTACCCGGAGGACCGCCAGTATTAGGCAAATATAATTTATTTCATTTTCAAACTTATTTGCTCATATATGATTAAAAGAATTTTACTCAATAGTAAGTACTATATTAATATAGGGAGGGATATAAGAGGGTGCTGTCGTGGACTCACTAAAAGAGTATTACCGGTGAGTAATCCGGCTTTTTCCCTTTCGCCACGACAGCACCCCACTGGAGATCTTACAGAGACCATCACCTAGGGGGGGACCACCGTGCTGAGGACAGTCCTGCCAAAGTCTAGGTCAGAAGTTGACGATAGGTCAAGCCTATAGTGATTATAGAATGTAGAGGGATTTGACCAAGTTGCCGCCTTACATATAGTCTCAATTGGGACCTCTCCCCTTTCTGCCCAGGAGGATGCCATAGCTCTGGTAGAGTGCGCTGTTATGCCTTCCGGAGGGTTTTCTTTACTCGCGGAATAGGCCAGTCTGATAGACTCTCTGATCCACCGGGATAACGTGCTTTTCGTTATTCCATGACCCTTCTTGTGACCCTGGAAGGAAATAAACAGAGCCCTACACTGTCGCCAGCTACAGGTTCTTTCAATGTACTTTAACACTACTCTTAACATCTAGAGTGTGGTACTTTTGTTCTTCAGGAGTGGAAGGATTACTGAAGAAAGTGGGCAAGATTATTTCCTGAGACCTATGAAATGTCTTAGCTACTTTGGGAAGGTAGGAAGGGTCTGGTTTAAGGACCAACTTATCCTGAAAGGTTAACAGGAAAGGTGGATCTATAGAGAGTGCTTGGATGTCACTGATTCTCCGGGCTGAAGTCAGTGCTACCAAGAGGGCCGTTTTTAGTGATAGGATCTTGATTGGTATTGAATCTATTGTTTCAAATGGAGAGTCTGTTAGGGCTTGTAAAACTAAGTTTAGATCCCAGGGAGGAACTCTAGGTATATTAACTGGATTTATCCGTTCACAGGCTGTAATAAATCGGGATACCCATCTATTCCCCGCAATGTTATGGCCATAGAGAGCTCCTAGTGCTGAAACATGAACTTTTAAGGTGTTTGCAGTTAAACCTAGTTCTCTCCCTTTTTGAAGAAATTCCAGGATAGACTGTATCGGAATTTCTGACGTGTTTGAAGATGTATGGAATTGTAGGAATTTCTTCCATATTTTTGTGTAAATCTTTGTAGTGGAAGGTTTTCTACTCTGGAGGAGCGTGTTTATCAATCCCTCCGAGAACCCCCTTGATTTTAGCATCTGCCTCTCAAATTCCAGGCCGTGAGATGTAGACTGTCCACTTGAGGGTGGAAAAACGGACCCTGGAAGAGAAGATTGGGTGTTGAGGGGAGGACCCAAGGATCTGAGACCGACATGGTTTGCAGCCACGAGAACCATGGTCTCTTGGGCCAGAATGGAGCTATTAGTATCACCCTCGCTCCTTCGGTTCTGATTTTGCGAATGACTTGGGGCAGCAGTATGATCGGCGGAAAAGCATATGCTAGACTGAACTGCCAAGGGGCTTGGAGAGCGTCTAGAATGTCCGGATGATCCGCTAGAGATAGGGAGGCAAATTTCCGGACTTTTTTGTTTCTCCTTGTGGCGAAGAGATCTACTTGAGGTTGACCCCATAGGGATACTATATCTTGAAAAATCTGCTGGTTTAGGCACCACTCTCCTTGTTTCACGGTGTGTCGACTTAAGAAGTCTGCCTGCTGGTTGTTTTCCCCTCTTATGTGCAGTGCAGTAAGGGATGTTAGGCGACTTTCTGCTAGGTTCAGGATTTCTGTAGCAGAAGACATCAGAGTCTCTGATCGCGTGCCTCCTTGCCTGTTTAGATACGCCACTGTGGTGGTGTTGTCGGAAAGGATTCTGACGTCTTTCCCTCGTAGCTGTGGGAGAAAATGGCATAAGGCGTATTTTACTGCATTTAATTCTTTAACATTAGAGGAATAGCAGCTTTCCTCCATGTTCCAAAGCCCTTGGCAAAAATCATTCCCCATATGAGCGCCCCATCCATGAGGACTGGCGTCCGTGGTTATGGTATGAGATGGCGTTATTATCCATGGAACACCACTCATTAAATGGTCTGAATTCAGCCACCACGTTAAGGAAGTTAAAACTTCCTGAGATAAGGTTATTTTCACATTTAGGTGACCAGATAACCGTCTATCTTCTTGTAAAATCTGGTGTTGCAGTGTACGGGTATGTTGTTGAGCCCATTTTACCGCAGGTATACAAGAGATAAGGGATCCTAGTAAGGACATAGCTTGTCTTAGGGATATACGTGGATTGTTTATCGCCGCTAGGACCTTGTGTTTGATCAGTAGTATTTTTACCTGAGGCAGGAGACACTTTTGAGATACGGAGTCTAGATGGAACCCCAAGAACGCCTGGCAGGATAGCGGAGTGAGTCTGGATTTGTTGGTATTGATTATCCAGCCTAAATCCTGTAGAGAAGAAATTGCATGAGCCAAACGATCAGCACATTGAGTAACTGAATTTCCAATGACCAAAAAGTCATCCAGATAGGGAACAATTAAGGTTTCTTTTTGGCGAAGGTAGGCCATCACCTCTAGCATTATCTTGGTAAAGATCCTCGGTGCTGTTGAAAGGCCGAAGGGCATGGCTGTATATTGGAAATGATGAATCTCGCCGTTGATTGTCACTGCTACTCTGAGGTACTTTTGGTATCTGTCATGGATAGGGAGATAATAAGCATCTTTCAAATCAATGCCCCCCATCATACAGTTTGGAAAGAGGAGTTTTATGGTGGATCTAATGGATTCCATCTTAAATGTATGGTTTTTGACAAATGAATTGAGCTTTTTAAGGTTTATGATGGTCCTGAAAGAACCGTCGGGTTTAGAAATTAGGAATAAGGGAGAGTAGAATCCTCTGCCTTCCTGTCCCTCGGGGACTTGGACTAAAACCCGCTTTGATAATAGGGTTTGAATTTCTAGCTCTAGAGCCTGCTGTTGTGCGGGCGAGCTGAGGGATGTTATAATATATGACTCGTGGGGAACACGAGAGAATTGTAGTTTAATTCCATCTCGGATGATGTTTAAAACCCACGAGCTAGATGTTACTTTTTCCCATTGGGTGGCGAAAAATTTCAGTCTGCCCCCTACTGGTATATCCTCAGAATTTATTGTCTTTTGGGGGGTTGGGTCTTCTAAACATGGTACCTCTTTGCCTGTCCTCTTTAGTAGTCCATGTTGTAGACCGGTCTCCTCTTAAAGGCTCTCCTGTAAAAGGGAATAGAGGAATCAGGGAAAGCTTTCTTCCTGTCCTTTGCCTTTTTGAGTATCTCATCTAAGGTCTTGCCAAAGAGGTACTCACCCTCGCATGGGATTGCGCATATTTTGGATTTAGACTGCGCGTCCCCTTTCCAGCTTTTCATCCAAAGTGCGCGTCTTGCATTATTCACAAGACCTGCGGATCTCGCTGCTAACCGAAGAGAGTCGGCAGATGCGTCCGCCATAAAAGCTGCTGCTCCACATATTAAGGGGATGGCCGCTCGAAGTTTCTCTCTCGAAACTTTATTTTCGATCTGCTGGTCCAACTGATCAATCCAAATGATCATTGACCGGGCAGCGCAGGTGCTGGCTACTGCAGGTTTAAAAATTCCAGTAGCCGCCTCCCAAGATCGCTTAAGGGATGATTCAGCTTTGCGATCTAATGGATCGACCAGAAGTCCCGCATCCTCCACAGGCAGAGTGGATTGCTTGGAGGTAGAAGCTACGGCTGCATCGACCTTAGGCACTTTGGTCCATGTAAGGAGCTCCTCATCACTAAACGGATATTTACGTTTAGACGCGGAGGGCAAAAAGCTTCTTTGATCCTGCTTCTCCCACTCTCTTTTAATTAATGCTTTCACCGCTGGTATAACCGGAAAACATCTCCTCTTTCTCTCTGCCAAACCCGCAAACATAATTTCCTGCGTGGTTTGCGCACCCTTTACCTCCTCACACCCCATGGTATTGCGGATTGATTTTACCAAGTTGTCCACACTGTCTAAGGGGAAACATGAACGCCCCTCGATTTCTGAGGAAGATGATGATGATGATGATGATAGGTAGGCTTCTGACAGTACCGTCTGGTCACTTTCGGAGTCTGACATAAGTGTTGGTGTTTTGGACTTAGCTTTACGCGGTTTTTCCTGGGTCATATTTTTAAGCTCCTCTCTAATAATGGCCCGTAAGTCCGTAACGGACACTGTCGCTCCCTGAGTTGTTTCCTTAAAACAGTCTTTGCACAGTTTTTTGGGGTATGAGTCCGGAAGGGGCTGGCTACACAAGGCACATTCCTTATGCTTGGACTTTTGTCGTTTTTTAGACTGGGCGTAATAAGTAGCGAGAGAGAGAGAAAAGAGAGAGAAATAGGGAGACAGCGTCAGCTTAATAGGCAGAGTTTAAACACTCACCCAGTGAAGCGAATAGTACCGGATCAGAAGGCCGAGATCCTGTTCTGGAACCGTCACTCTTACGAGCGGACTCCGAGGATCCTTTGGTGTGATCTTTGGTGGGGGGCACTGGATCTCCAGCTGTGGGGTCCATGGCACCTGGGGATGACATCTCTGCATCGCCGCATTATTGTTTCTGGGCGTTTTTAAATAGTGCGCCCTTTTTCCTCTTTTTTTTTTTTCCCCGCTGCGCAATGCGCATGCGCGGGTTGCCGCTGGCTCCCCCGCCCCAGATCCGGCCTAGGCGCCCCGGAAGTGACTCCTTCAGTTCCGGGGTAGCCAGTATTGCGGCGGTCGGCGCATGCGCGGTCCGGGATTCAGCGCCGGACCGCAATGGAGGTTCTCTTACCCGGCTCCTTGCCGCACCGCACGCCGGAGAAGACGCCGGGCGGCCCTCCCCGGACCCGGCCGTCTGCTCCATCCACCAGCTGAGGAGGGAGCCGTCTAACGGAACTCTCCCGACGCTGCTTCTGAGCTGCAGCCCCTGCCGTTCTCAAGGATACCGTGCAGGCGGCATGCTAGCCCAGGTATGTCCTGTAGTCCTGTCGTTCCTGGATTGTTCCCGCAGGAACAGGAAACCTAAACTGAGGAGGAGAGGCGGACCGCCCCCTTTTATTTCTCGGTAGGTTTCCTGTTCCTGCGGGGCGGATCCCTCTCCAGTGGGGTGCTGTCGTGGCGAAAGGGAAAAAAATAATAACACAAATTCCAACATTCTGAGACCATGTCTACTGTATATGGTGCGTGCTTTTCCACAGAATACCTACCCATTGAACGATTCTAGCTTCTGAGAGGACATTTCTTCTGACAAATCCAGGCAAATTATCTGAAGGAGATAAAAATAGTGATAGTTTCCTGTAGGATGACATACCATCCTGAAATGGACAAAGTGAGAGAGTGAAGCATATCAGCAAATTCTCCTCCACGCTGCCCAATCCACACTCCCCTGTACACATGAACCCTGCTGGTAATAGACATGAAGCTCCCTGGTCTTACTAAATCTTACAATGCAAACCACAACTGTCAATAATCCTTCTTGAGAAGGGGAGTCCTATAAAAGCAACACTTATGTTCCCCCTTTATTTTTACCAAATATTCTGTAGCAATTGAGGAGGACATATTGGCAACATATAGAGTAGGATAATTCTAACCCCCATATGTACGTGATCAGTATCTTAAAGGTATTCCATCATTGGATTCTTTTGCTATGTAATCTGAGAGCAGTATAAAGTAGGCAGAGAGACACTGATTCCAACACTTGTCCTCTTGGTGCAGTTTTGATAAAATCATGCTTTTCTCTGCTGCATGTCACACAGTTCTCTGAATGCTGAGCTCGGTATAACCCTGCCCACACCACTAATTGACAGCATTATATGTTTACTGGGCATTGGTCAAAAGCTGACAGTCAGTGGTGGGACTACATGGCATGACACAAACAATCCTCTAGTAATCTCCAAATAATGGACCTTTTTTTATATATACAATACGCACCACTTTTTCTGGGCAATTTACCCTTGGTGTTTTAACTTGGAATTCCACAGGGGAAGGAAGGACACAACTTGGGGGAGCAGTGATTGGTTGGGATGGCTCCTCTGCCTGTGCTGCTTCACCCTCTCCTTCACTTCGGCTGCCCACTATAGGCTGTGGTGGCACTCCCCTGTCTTCAGCACCCTCCGGGTTGGAACGTGTATGAGGCCTCTGTTCCAGCGTTCTTTCGCCATCTTCCACAGGTTCGGAGATATCCATATTGCATGTCTCCTCTGTAGGGCTATCCAGCTTTATGGTGGGGTGTCCAACGAATAATGGATAGAAGAAAAGCTAAGATATTGATCCTGTAACGTAATGATGACTGCATTAACTCATTGTGTAATCTACAAAATATAAATCACATGTAACTACAGATAAACTTGACAACACCTTTCCCCCTGCCTTACTATCGTTTTTCATCAGCAATGAAAGGAAATAGGCAAAAATCCACATTCTTTGTATTTGTATATTTATTTTACTACACTAGCGCAAAGCAAGAGCAGGACCTTTAATGGGAACCTGTCACCCCCCAAAATGGAAGGTGAGCAAAGCCCACCGGCATCAGGGGCTTATCTACAGCATTCTGTAATGCTGTAGATAAGCCCCCGATGGATCCTGAAAGATGAGAAAAGCAGGTTAGATTATACTCACCCAGGGGTGGTCCCGGTACGATGGGCGTCGCGGTCCGGTCCCTCCCATCTTCTTACAATCACATCCTCTTCTTGTCTTCACGCTGTGGCTCTGGCGCAGGCGTACTTTGTCTGCCCTGTTCAGGGCAGAGCAAAGTACTGCAGTGCGCAGGCGCTGGGAAAGGTCAGAGAGGCCCAGCACCTGCGCACTTCAGTACTTTGCCCTCAACAGGGCAGACAAAGTACGAATGCGCTTCTCAGGCGCCTGGATGTGTCACAATTACATCCCAGTGTGTCATCCATGTGCGGGAAGTTTTGAGGCCCGTGCTGCTGGGAAACATGAACACGCTCTGTGGAAACACACTGACGTGCACAGCAACATAGATTTCAATGGGTCTACGTGTGTCAGAGCCTCCAGTACGTGTGAAAACGGTGACTACACGTACTGGAGACACGGACGTGTGAAAGCGGCCTAAGACATCTGAAGAGGAGTCTACTACGTGCGAGTGTCGGCGTACACTCCCGGAACTGATGCATGACAGAGCGCACGTTCACTCTCTCAGTACCCTTAGTCTATGGCTCCACCGATGCATACGATCTGTGAGGGGGTCTGGACGTAAGCCTCGGAGGGGCCACCGAACACAATGTGAAAGTACTGTACTCACTCACAGTGTGCTGACAAGCTGCGGAGCGCCTACATGTGATATGGCCGCGGTGTGGTGGGAATATGTGGCCATGGGGTGGCAGCATTATTTGGTAAGGTTCTCTGCAGAGGTGCTTGAGCTCATCTTTCAAGACCCTAATGAAGCGAAGACCACCAGGGGGCGGCACTGTGAACACCGCCTTCTGAACACTATAGGCATGGTACAATATTCCAGACTTAGGACCCTACTTTCCATTTTGCCCAGGAGCACAGGTAGTATAAGCCCCTGACTAGGGACCACCCATGAAGCCAGCGACTGAAGACAGTTCCACATTTTCATAGCCCCTACATCCACACACGTGTATTGACAGGCTGTGGTTTGTTTTGCATCACGTATCTGTGGCCTCTTACATAATCACTGTTTTTACATTGACTACTACAAAGGCCGGCTGACCAGTGCTGGAACTTGTAGTGCCGCAGCCTAAACACAAGGCAGCAGTCCCCGTTGGTAACACATGGTGCACCTCCGCGGCACTACTTTTTCGGGCTCACCTTACTGCGGATGCGGCAGAGGTTCTTCTGATCCTGTCTCTCTTCAGTAGTTGATACACCAGGCAGACATGTCTGACCAGGAAGTGCTTGCCGGAGCGGTGCATTATGGGACGTGTAGTTCAGTGCTCCCTGACATCATGTGACGTGTGGAGAGACATGAAGTAGACACGAGCAATGTAATTGTCGGCATGTAATGTAATGCCTAGCTATAGGGAAGCCCATTATCCGAATGGGCAGAGCTGAGTAGATTTGTGAGGTAATTTTCCCTGCTCGTCATGGAGACTAGGAGCTGCCCTGGATATTCTGGGAGAGTGCAAGTGTGGAGTGACTTTCTTCCATGTTGTACTGCAATGTGGTTTTCCATGGAAGCTGTCAGTGTAGTATAAAACAAGCCTGCAATACCTTCTAGTAAGAAAAGTACAGCCATCCTCCTGGTCACTGTAACATGACGTATACGCCAGCCAGCGGGTCGGTGGAGCGCCCCTGTAAGAAGAGGCTGGGTACCCCATACAATGTATGGTATTGTAAGAGCCCGATATGGCGATAATAAGTATGAGTTATAAACCTTTATGATCTCATTAAAAATGTGCAAAAGAATTAATGGAATCTGTCATGTAGAAAATGGTATCTGGTCTGCAGGCAGGACGTTATGGCCCAGGAGCAGATTGACAGACATTTTTGTCAGAAAACTTTCAATTTAGGCTACTTTCACACTTGAGTCGGTACGGGGCCGTTGCCATGTGTCGGCCCGACGGACAGTGTGATTGATGTAGCACAACGGGGGCAGCGGATGCAGTTTTTCAACGCATCCACTGCCCCATTGTAATGTCAAGGGAGGAGGGGGCGGAGTTCCGGCCGCCCATGCGCGGTCGGAAACGGTGGATTCGACGCACAAAAAAAAGTTACATGTAACGTTTTTTGTGCTGACTCCGCCAAAACACGACGCATCTGTCGCACGACGGATGCGACGTGTGGCAATGCGTCGCTAATGCAAGTCTATGGAGGAAAAATGCATCCTGTGGGCACATTTGTAGGATGCGTTTTTTTCTCCAAAACGACGCATTGCAACGTACGCCAAACCACGCTAGTGTGAAAGTATCCTAAATCCCTGGTGTTTGTATGCTATCAGTTAAGTTGGCGGTCCTATCCAGTGACTGACGCTCTTCTGTGTATGACTATGCATGTAGAGATAGCTGTCAATCATTAGTAGGACTGCCAGCTGGCCTCATACATACACACACTGTGGATTTCAATTAATAAAATACAAGTCATATTGAATCTTTACAAACCTATTTATTCTGCTTAGCATCTCCTTCTTTATAACATGTTGTCTACACATCGGATTGCATGTACAATGTTAGGGCTCTATCACACGTCCTGACTCCTGATATTTCCGGTACTGGAAAAACGAGTACCAGAGATATCAGTGTCTGTGTGTGTAATACATGTGGCAACCATGTGCCGCATCAGTGCCACACATACCAGCGCCTGGGAAGCAGCGGTAATGTTCGCTCTGTTCCCCAGCGCCAGGTTCTGAAGACAGCTCACATCAATGTTGAGAGTTGTATTCAACTGATAACAGCGAGAGCACACAGCAGCTGATGGGACACTAATAACAGCGAGAATTTTCAGTCTGTGCCTGGAAACACACTGATGTGCAGAGACTGGGCCGTCATCAGGGCATTACTACCTTTACTGTTGTAAGGGGCCCGGAGAGCAGAAGCAAAGGAGGAGGCGGCTGGACTGCCTGAGACACCTGGCAGAGTGTCTGACCCTGTCCAGACCATCCTCTTTTGCTTCTCACCGGGCCCCAGGGGCAGCATCAGTAATCTTTATTTGCTAACACAGCCCCGCACACATACAGGATCTATAAACACAGCCCATCATGCCATGGTGCGTGTCTGTGATTGGCTATGAGCTCCTCACCGCTTCCTGTACTCCTCTTTGGCTCCAGTGACAAGAGAAGGTTTCCCTGTGTGTGCAGAGCGGAACAATCCATTCCACTTCATACTCGGTCTGACCATCCACATAGACAGGAGGCGAAGGGGATGGAGGCCCAGCAGAGGATGGTACAAATGACTTAAGAAGGGACTTATGGAACACATTAAGTATCCGAAGCGACGGAGGAAGCTGTAACCAAAAGGCAACTGGATTGACCACAATGATCTCGTAAGGACCAATAAACCTGGGACTTGGCTTAGCAGAAGGAACCTTATGACGAATGTGCCTGGTAGACAACCACACTTTATCTCCTACCAGGAATATAGGTCCTACAAACCGTCGAGTATCCGCAAAAAGTTTATGTTTGCCCTGAGCCTCCCCAACGTTCTTCTGGACCCCCCAATCGTTGCACTGCCGTATCAGCCCCTGGACATCCTGAATCCAACCTAGAAAATTCGCCAAAATGGGGGTGAAAACCATAGTTACAGAAGAATGGAGATGTGCACGTGGACTGGTTAATCCAATTGTTAAATGCAAACTCAGCTACGGGCAACGAAGAACACCAATCATCCTGCTGAGACGAAGCAAGACACCTCAAAATCTGTTCAAGTGACTGATTCGTCCTCTCCATCTGACTGTTGGTCTCAGAATGGTAAGCAGAGGAGAAGGTCAAGCAAACACCCAATCTTTTACAAAATGCCTTCCAAAATTTGGACACAAATTGCACCTCTTTATCAGAAACCACATTCGAATGCACGCCATGCAGCCGTACAACGTGCTCAACAAACAGCTTAGATAGTGTTTCAGCATTAGACAATCCCGCCAAAGGTACAAAATGCGCTTGTTTACTGAATCTGTCAACCACTACCCTGATTACAGTTTTGCCATTAGAAGGAGGGAAATCAGTGATAAAATCCATGGACAAATGAGTCCAAGGTCTATCCGGAATTGGCAATGGCACCAATTCTCCGGCCGTTCAGTTATGGGAGCTCTTAGCACGGGCACAGGTATCACAAGCAGACTCAAACACAGTGATATGAGAGGTCATGGAGGGCCACCAAAACAGCCTAGCAATGGCTTTCCGAGTGGCAGAGATCCCCGGGTGTCCATTGACCGCAGAATCATGGAACTCTCGGAGAACCCTCAACCAGTACTGAACCGGGACAAAGAGCTTATTGTCAGTCAAAGAGGAAGGAGCAAGAAACTGAGCCTTCCAAATCTCCTGCTCCAATTCAGAAGATACGCCTGCAACAACCACCCCATACTAAAGAATGGAGGAGGGAGGTTCAGGGGGTGATATCGGATTAAAACTGTCAGATAAGGCATCCGCCTTGACATTCTTGGAACCAGGCTGAAAAGTGATTGAAAAATGAAAACGAGAAAAAAAAAGTGACCACCTAGCCCATCTAGGAGTTAACCGTTTGGCAGATTCAATATACGACAAGTTCTTGTGGTCCGTAATCACCATGATCCGATGAACCGCCCCCCTCCAAAAAATGCCTCCATTCTTCAAAAGCCAATTTTATGGCCAATAACTCCCGGATACCAACATTATAGTTCCTCTCTACAGAGGAAAATTTCCTGGAGAAAAAGGCACATGATCTTAAATTGGTCAAAGTAATGGGTCCCTGAGACAACACCGCCCCACTCCCACCTCTGATGCATCCACCTCTACAATGAACGGTTCAGATGGATCGGGCTGAACAAGTACAGGAGCAGATATAAAACACTTTTTTAATGTAACAAATGCTTCAACTGCCAAGGGTGACCAAACAGTGAGATCAGCCCCCTTGCGAGTAAGATCGGTGACTGGCTTGACTACCTGCGAAAACCACGTGATGAATTTTCAATAATAATTAGCGAAACCCAGAAAACGCTGCAACCCCTTGAGGTCTCTGGGTTGCACCCAATCAACAATGGCCTGTACCTTTCTGGTATCCATCCAAAACCCACTGGCAAAGGATAATCCCCAGAAAAGAAAGCTCCTGGACACAAAACAAACATTTCTTGGGTTTAGCTAACAGAGAATTTCCCCGTAACCTGTGAAGAACAGCACGTGAATGACCATTGTGGGATTCCTTGTCAGGTGAGAAAACAAGGATCTCATCCAGGTATACAACCATAAAGCACCCGATAAAATCAGAAAAAACATCATTCATGAAGTTCTGAAACACTGTGGGCGCATTCGTGAGACCGAAAGGCATGACCAAATGTTCAAACAGACCATCGGAGGTAAGAAATGCCGTTTTCCACTCATCCCCTTCCTGAATGCGGATAAGGTTATATGCTCCCCTGAGATCAAGTTTGCAAAACTACTTAGCCCCAGACAATTGGTTATAGAGGTCAGGAATGAGTGGGAGAAGGTAGGTATTTCTCACCGTAATTTTATTTAGTTCCCGGAAATCGAGGCACAGGCGTAAACCACCATCTTTTCTCTTGACAAAAAAGAATCCCGCGGCTGAGATCAAGTTTGCAAAACTACTTAGCCCCAGACAATTGGTTATAGAGGTCAGGAATGAGTGGGAGAGGGTAGGTATTTCTCACCGTAATTTTATTTACCGTATATACTCGAGTATAAGCCGACCCGAGTATAAGCCGACCCCCTAATTTTGCCACAAAAAAACTGGGAAAACTTATTGACTCGAGTATAAGCCTAGGGTGGAAATGCAGCATTTACCGGTGAATTTCAAAAATAAAAATAGATCATTATTTCCCCATAGCTGTGCCATATAGTGCTCTGCACTGTTCATTATTTCCCCATAGCTGTGCCATATAGTGCTCTGCACCGTTCATATTGCCCCATATCTGTGCCCCATATAGTGCTCTGCACCGTTCATATTGCCCCATATCTGTGCCCTATATGCTCTGCACCGTTCATATTGCCCCATATCTGTGCCCCATATAGTGCTCTGCACCGTTCATATTGCCCCATATCTGTGCCCTATATGCTCTGCACCGTTCATATTGCCCCATATCTGTGCCCCATATAGTGCTCTGCACCGTTCATATTGCCCCATATCTGTGCCCTATATGCTCTGCACCATTCATATTGCCCCATATCTGTGCCCTATATGCTCTGCACCGTTCATATTGCCCCATATCTGTGCCCTATATGCTCTGCACCGTTCATATTGCCCCATATCTGTGCCCCTAAAAAAAAAGCCATACTCACCTCTCTTGATTGCAGTTCCCGGCGTCTCTCTCCGCTCTGACTGATCAGGCAGAGGGCGCCGCGCACACTGTATGCGTCATCGCGCCCTCTGACCTGAACAGTCAGAGCGGAGATAGACGCCGGGAAGATGGAGCGGCGCCCGGCGGCTGGAACGGGGACAGGTAAGTATGACATACTTACCTAGTCCCAGCGATCCTGGCGCTCCCCGCCTGTCACACGGTCTTCTGTGCTGCAGCTCTTCCTGTCAGCGGTCACCGGCACCGCTGATTAGACAAATGAATAGGCGGCTCCACCCCTATGGGAGGTGGAGCCGCCTATTCATTTCTCTAATGAGCGGTCCCACGTGACCGCTGAAGAGGGGAAGAAGCTGCAGCACAGAAGACCATGGGACGGCAGGGGGAGCACCGGGATCGCTGGGACTAGGTAAGTATACCTCAGCTCCCTCACCCGCCGACCCCACCGCTACCGTGACTCGAGTATAAGCCGAGAGGGGCACTTTCAGCCCAAAAATTTGGGCTGAAAATCTCGGCTTATACTCGAGTAAATACGGTAGTTCCCGGAAATCGAGGCACAGGCATAAACCACCATCTTTTCTCTTGACAAAAAAGAATCCCGCGGCCACAGGTGAGACAGAGGGACGGATGTGACCTTTGCGTAGACTATCAGAGATATAGTTTTTCATAGCAGTACGTTCCAGGCCAGAAAGATTGTACAAACGGGCTTTGGGCAATTTAGAACCCGGAATAAGATTAATGGTGCAATCATAAGGACAATGGGGTGGTAAGACCTCAGCCTTTTTTTTAGAGAACACGTCCCCAAAGTCCTTTAGGTACTCCGGAATACCCTCCGGACTAATGGCAGACACAAAAACAGCAGAAAGACAACCATTGGAACAGTTAGGACCCCATTTAACAATATCACGAGATCCCCAGTCTATAACAGGATTATGCCTCTGCAACCATGGGAACCCCAACACCAGTCCCGCAGGAAGATTATTCGTAACATAACATGAAATTCGTTCCTGGTGCAAGGAACACACCTTGAGGAGGAACTCCTCAGAGACAAACTTAAGGACATTTTGAGCCAACGGTGAATTAACCAATGGCAACGATATGGATGGGAGTCTATAGCCTATCTGTCCCTAACTTTAACTTGGACACCAGACTAGAGTCAATGAAGTTCATGGAAGATCCACAGTCCACATACACTGAAGTGGATGCAAAACCACCTCCATAACACAGTTCCACCTCTAAAAAAACTTTTTGAAATGAAAATGGTACCTGAGAGTCTGGATGACCTCCTAGAGCATCACCCAGACTCCGCAGCTTGTTAATCGATGGACAGGAGGGGCAGTCCTTCCAATGTCCCGGATCTCCATAATAAAAACATAATTTCCCGTCACGTCGTCATTTCCTCTCTTTCTCCTTGAAGTTGGTGACATCAACTTCCATAGTCTTCTTGAACGACATCACCTCAGACTTGGCAGACAATACAGGAATCTCATACTGGCTAATTCCTCTCTCCTGCAACCTCCGTTCCATATGAATGGCCTGGGTCATGGTCTCCTCCGGGGAACTGGGTGGTGTATGAAGGGCGTGCACGTACTTGAGATGATCAGAAAGTCCTCAAACAGGTATCTCAGAGCATAGTCACTCCAAGACACCTCAACGGACCACCGCCTAAACTCAGAACAATACTTTTCAGCAGTGAGTTAATTCTGGGAGAGACCCATGATTATGTCCTCTGCTACCCTGACCCAGTCTCGTTCGTCATAAATCAGTCCCAAAGCCTCAAAGAATCTGTCCACAGACACACGTTCAGGGGCAACAGCAGGTAAAGAGAAAGCCCACGACTGAGTTCCCTCCCGCAGTAAGTAAATGATTATCCCCACCCGCTGACTCTCACCTCCAGAAGATTGGGGTCTAAGAGAAAAAAATAGCTTGCAACTCTCTTTAAAAGTATGGAATCTCTCCCTCTCCCCGGAGAAGGGATCTGGGAGCTTGACTGTAGGTTCAGGAGAGTGCAATGAGACATCAATTGAGTTAGAGTGCTTACAGTCAGTCTGCTCTCTTTGCAGATGGTTATGAGACGAGGCCAAGGCCCTCTGTTCCACAAACAAGTCTTGTATCATCACTGTAAAACTGTCCATTTGATCCGCCAAGGTATGGAGCGGATCCATAGCAAACAGCAGAGAAAAAAAAATGCAGAAATCCCTTTAAATGTATTAGGTCAGCTATAATGTCATACTGCTGCAGTATAACGCAACCTCCACCAGAGGGATCTTGAGAGGAAAGTGAGACTGCGTACACAGAGAAGCACCACAGAGCAGCAGCACAGGCGCCACCAAGTGGCAAGAGAGTAGTCAAAGAAGCCAAGTCAAAATACAATCAGAGGCAGAAGCACAAAAAGGGATAAGCAGTAAACACGGTCAGGAACAAGTCAGGAGGTTAAGCAGCGGTCAGAAGCGGATAAGACAAAGTCAGAAGGCAGAAGCGAGTCCGAATACGAGGAACCAGAGAATCAAACAGACAAACAGGGAAATGGGCAGACAGAGGGAGTAAATACACGGGGCAAGTCAGGGATACCAGCAGGACAAATCAAGAGCTACCAGACTCAGGTTCACATGCCAAAGGCAGAACTGTAGCTGACACTGCCAGCAGGATGCATGGGAGCTAAATAGCAAACCTGAACCCAGAATGAGACAGAGCAAAGTTAACCCTTGACATGATCCGCCTGGAAAAAAGGCAGACAGGACTAAACCCTTGAACAGATCATGACAGCAGCGTTCCGGAGCCGGCACAGGGGCTGACAGCCCCTCTGCCTTTGGATCAGAGTCCCGATCGCTGCCATGGGGACCCGATGTCGTCATGGTGACATCCGGGTCTCCAGAGCTTAGAGACTTCCTGTAATGCGCAGTGCATGTCAGGAAGTCGCTAAGGTTAGTGCACAGAAGCTGCAGCGCTGACAGCTTCTATAGCATGCAGATCTGCATGCTATAGAAGAGAAAGCGATCAGCCTGCAAAACATGAATGTCTCATAGTGGGACACCGTGTAAAACTAACAATTAATTAAAAAATTAATTAATTATTTTTTTTTTAATCTAATTGTAAAAATATTTCGTAAAAAATAATAATAAAAAAATATTTATTCTATCAATAAATAAATATTTGACTGAAAAATTTTTTAAACAACAAAAGTACACATATTTGGTATCCCTGCATCCGTAACGACCCACCCTATAAAGCTGTCCCACTAGTTAACCCCTTTAGCGAACACCATAAAAAACAAGGCATAAAACAATGCTTTATCATCATACAGCCGAACAAAAAGTAGAATAACACGCGATCAAAAAGACATATAAAACATCATCTTGTCCCACATAAAACAAGCCACCATACAGCACCATCACCAGAAAAATAAAAAAGTTCAAGCTGTCAGACTAAAGTGATGCAAAAAATAATTATTTTTTATATAAAATAGTTTTTATTGTATAAAAGCACCAAAACATAAAAAAATTATATAAATGAGGTATCGCTGTCATCATACTGACCCGAAGAATACAACTGCTTTATCAATTTTACCACACTTGGAACGATATAAAGGCCCCCCCAAAAGAAATTCATGAATTGCTGGTTTTTGTTCATTCCACCTCACAAAAATCGGAATAAGCTATCAAAAATGTGCCCGAAAGCGGTACCAATAAAAATGTCAACTCGTCCCACAATAAGCAAGACCTCACATGACCCTGGTCCAATATATGGAAAAATTATAGCTTTCAAAATGTGGTGATGCAAAAACTATTTTTTTAGTGTGTGACAGCTGCCAAGCATAAAAGCCCGCTATAAAAGCCCTCTATAAATAGTAAATCAAACCCGCTTTGTCACTCCCTTAGTTAGGGAAAAATAATAAAATAAAAAAATTAGGGTTGGGGCTAAAGTTAGGATTACGGTTACGGTTGTGGTTAAGGGTGGGTTTGGTTTGTGGTTAGGGTTATAGCTAGGGTTGGGATTAGGGTTAGGGGTGTGTTGGGGTTAAGGTTGGAGCTGATCATTCCATCAAAGTCTGCATTGAAAAATATGATTTTTTTTATTTTCACGCCCGGGCTCTATAAGCTTTAGTGAAACACCTGGGGGGTTCAAAGTTCTCAACCCTTATCTTGATAAGTTCCTTGGGGGCTGTAATTTCCAAAATGGGGTCACTTGTGGGGGTTTACACTGTTTAGGCACATCAGGGGCTCTCCAAACACAACATGACACCCGCAGACCATTCCATCAAAATCTGCATTCCAAAACGTTACTACTTCCCTCTCGAGCCCCAACGTGTGCCCATATAGTAGTTTTCTCCCACTTATGGGGTCTCATTTCTTGTGTTACCCTTAGGAAATTAAAAAATTGGGGACTAAAAGATCATGTTTGTGGAAAAAATATGATTTTTTTATTTTCACTCCCGGGCGTTATAAACTTTAGTGAAACACCTGGGTGTTCAAAGTTCTCACCACACATCTAGATAAGTTCCTTGGGGGGTGTAGTTTCTAAAATGAGGTCATATGTGGGGTTTCCACTGTTAAGGCACATCAGGACCTCTCCAAATGCGACATGGCGTCCAATCTTAATTTCAGCCAATTTTGCATTGAAAAAGTCAAACTGCGCACCTTCCCTTCTGAGCTCTGCCATGCACCCAAACAGTGGTTTACCCCCACATATGGGGTATCAGCGTACTCAGGACAATTTGCACAACAACTTTAGGTGTCCAATTTCTCCTGTTGCCCTTGGGAAAATAAAAAATTTGGGACTAAAATATCATGTTTGTGAGAGAAATATGATTTTTTTTAATTTTCATGCCCGGGCGCTATAAACTTTAATGAAACACCTGAGGGTTCAAAGTTCTCACAACACATCTAGATAAATTGCTTGGGGGGTGTAGTTTCCAAAATGGGGTCACTTGTGGGGGGTCTCCACTGTTTAGGCACATCAGGGGCTCTCCAAACGCGACATAGCGTCCAATCTCAATTCCAGTCAATTTTGCATTGAAAAAGTCAAGCACCTTCCCTTCCGAGCTCTGCCATGCATCCAAACAGTGGTTTACCCCCACATATAGGGCATCAGTGTACTCAGGACAAATTGCACAATAACGCTTAGGGTCCTGTCACCCTGGGCAAAATTAAAATTGGGGGTGGAAAGATCATTTTTGTGGAAATGTACTGCTGTGAAGCCCTTGGGGGTTCAAAGTTCTCACCATACATCTAGATAAGTTCCTTGAGGGGTTTAGTTTCCAAAATGGTGTCACTTATAGGGGAGTTTCCACTGTTTAGGCACATCATGGGCTCTCCAAATGTGACATGGCGTCTGGTCTCAATTCCAACCAATTTTGCGTTGAAAAATTCAAATGGCGCTCCTTCCTTTACGAGCTCTGCCTTGCGCCCAAACAGTGGTTCCCTCCCACATATGGGGTATCAGCGTGCTCAGGACAAATTGCCAATAACTTTTGGGGTCCAATTTCTCCTGTTATCCTTGGGAAAATCAAAAAATTGGGATCTGAAGTAATTTTTTGTGAAAAAATGTTAAATGTTCCTTTTTCTTTTTCAAACATTCGAAAAATTCCTGTGAGGCACCAGAAGGGTTAATAAACTTCTTGAATGTGGTTTTGGGCACCGTGAGGGGTGCAGTTTTTAGAATGGTGTCACTTTTGGGTATTTTCTATAATATAGACCCCTCAAAGTGACTTCAAATGTGATGTGGTCCCTATAAAAAAAATGGTGTTGTAAAAATGAGAAATCAATGGTCAACCTTTAAACCTTATAACTCCCTAACACAAAAAAATTTTGGGTCCAAAATTGTGCTGAGGGAAAGTAGACATGTGGGAAATGTTACATATTAAAGGTAACCTGTCACCTGAATTTGGCGGGACCGGTTTTCGGTCATATGGGCGGAGTTTTCGGGTGTTTGATTCACCCTTTCCTTACCCGCTGGCTGCATGCTGGCCGCAATATTGGTTTGAAGTTCATTCTATGTCCTCCGTAGTACACGCCTGCGCAAGGCAAAATTGAAAAATTGCAAAATTTTCAAAATTGTATCCAAATTTCAATTTTTTTCTCAAATAAACACAAGTCATAGCAAAGAAATTTTACCACTGTCATAAAGTACAATATGTCACGAGAAAACATTGTTAGCATCACTGGGATCCGTTGAAGCGTTCCAGAGTTATAACCTCATTAAAGGACACTGGTAAGAATTGTAAAAATTAGCCTGATCATTAACATGCAAACCACCCTTGGGGGTAAAGGGGTTTAACAAACAACAACAAAAAAAACAATTCCTGAATTCCTAGTGTTTGATCATTCTGTCTCCCAAAAATCAGAATAGAAAGCGATCAAAAAATGTAATGTTCCCAAAAATGGTACCAATAAAAACGTCAGCTCGTCCCGCAAAAAACAAACTGTCACATGACTGTCGGCCGAAATATGAAAAGATTATAGCTCTCAAAATATGGTGATGCAATGTTTGCAATAAAAAGCGTCTTTTAGTGTGTAACAGCAGCCAAGCATAAAAAACCCGATATAAATCTGGTATCGCTGTAATCACATCGAACCGAAGAATAAAGTCGCCTAATCACTTATACTGCATGACGAACGTCGTAAAAAATAAATAAAACTAATTTTTCACATGCTGTTGATTTTTTCATTCTGCCTCCCAAAGATTGCAGTAAGGCTCAGCGCACATTTATCCTGCGCTGAGCGCTTAAATCGGAGTTTCCATATAAATCTCTGAAATACGTGATTCAAACTGAACCCCCGGTGGAAGATTCCCCATAATGAGGCACATGGAGGCACTGTGGATGCCATGAGACCTGTGATCCGTTGGTGTCTGTCTTTTTAGTTATACATAAAAGCGAAGTCAGCCAGTTTTGTGCACCACTGAAAAGAAGGACACCGCTGAACAGAGGCCAGACGGTGTCTAGAATAACTGCTGCCTCATTTTAGTGAATGGATCGGGGGTTTCATCTGTCACGTCACTCAGAGATTTAGATAGAAACCCCAAATTAAGTGGTCAGTGTAGAGCACTGGATAAATGTGATCCCAAAAGTTTTGTAAAATGTTCCCAATAAAAGCTTCCACTCAATCCATATAAAAAACAAGACCCCACTCAGGTCCATCATCTGTTAACAGAAATATAGGGGACTTCCACGTTACTGCTAGTACAAAGGCTCTTGAAAAGCATTATGGCTACTCACCCCCCTAAAAGAAATTCTGCACTCCCAAATTCAAATATCCCCCTCCCTTCTGAGCCCCATTGTGTACCTAAACGACATATATCATCCACATGTTTGGCATTTCTGCAGTGATGAGAGCCCGCCTAACTTATGGGTGCATGTATCCAGAAGCACGGGCTGGGCAAAACTTACTGATGACTCCAACGTACTGGTCACTACAGCATACTGGTCACTACAACGGCAGTTTGCATTTTTCACTCAGCAACATCCATTGCTGCCTGTTTCTGGAAAACACTTATGGAGTCAAAATCATCACTACACTTGTAGATAAATTCCTAAAGGGGTATAATTTCCAAACTGGGGTCACTTGAGGAGGATTCTGCTTTTATGACATTTAGGGGCTCTTTATATAGAGTCTGGAAACTATTCAATAATAATTTGTTCTCCAAGAGTCACATAGCGCTCTGTCCCTCCAGAGTCTTGCTGTATGGCTAAGCAGTACTGTACGGCCACATATGGGGTATTGCCAAGTTCTGAAGAAATTGTGGGACAAATTTTGTTGCCATTTTTATCCACTTCTTGTGTGAAAATGTAAAATCTGGGGCTCAAACTAAAGTTTGATGGTAAAAATGTAGTTATTTTTTCTTCACATGAATGGGCAAATAGTGCTCCGTTCCTCCCGAGTCTCTCCGCATGGCTAAGTAGCACTGTACAGCCACATATGGGTTATAGCCACGTTCAGTAGAAATTGTGGGACATATTTTGCTGCCATTTTTACCTACTTCTGTGAAAATGTAAAATCTTTGGCTAAAACAAAATTTTGGTGGTAAAAAGTTATTTTGTCCTCACTGCCCAATGGTATAAAATTCTGTGACACACCCATGGTGTCAATACATTTGAGCACCATTTTTACCCATTTCCTAGTGGGAAAATGTAAAATCTGGGGCTAAAACTATTTTTTTTGTGGTAAAAATGTAATTATTTTTTATTCACTGCGAAATTGTATCAAATTCTGTGGCACACTTGTGTAAATATGATCACTGCACCCCTAGACGAACTCATTGAGAGATGTAGTTTGTAAAATGCTGTCGCTTACGGGGGTTTCTGCTGTCCTGGCACCTCAGGGGCTCTGCCAATGTGACATGGTCCACTCAAACCAATGCAGCAAAACCTGCACTGTAATGGAGCTCCTTCATGTCCTGCCATGCTCCCAGACAGTAGTTTTCCACCACATATTGGGTATTGGCATACTCAGGAGAAATTACACAACAAATTTGTCCATTTTTTCTTGCTACCCTTGTGAAAATAGAAAAGTGGGGGCTAAATTAGCATTTTTGTGGTAGAAATGTTTTTTTTTTATTTTGACGGCTCAATATAATAAAATTCTGCGAAGCCCCTGGAGGTTCAAAATGCTCACCAGACATCTAGATAAATTCCTTGATGAGTCTAGTTTCCAAATGTCCCGGAAGTATTTTGCAGTGTAGCGGGACATAGTGCGCGGGCGCATGCGCAGTAATGCTTTTCGGCTTTGCCCGCAATTGGGCAAAGCATATTGCGCGTGCGCGACCGAAGATTGCATTGCGCACGCGCCAACTATGGAGCACAAGTACTCTAATTAACTAGCATATTGCAGACAACAGGGACGGACAGGGTGGAGAAATGAAAATGAAACGCTGCCCATCGGACAGGTAAAAAGTTATTTAAATATCCCGCCAATTTGAGTTGACAGAGTCCCTTTAAGGGCATAAAAATTAAAAGTTTGATAATTGCGAAATTTTCCAGATTTTCCCAAATTTCCATTTTTTTCACAAATAAACGCAAGTCATATCGAAGAATTTTTGCAACTATCATAAAGTATGCCATGAGAAAACATTCTAGAATCACCGGGATCCGTTGAAGCGTTATGACCTCATTAAGTGACAGTGTTCAGAATTGTAAAAAAAATTGACCCGGTCACAAAGGCAAAAACAGGCCGGGCATGAAAGGGTTAATTATCAGTATTGTAGTATTCGGTCACTGTGGTGGTAATATGTGGTCTGGCCATGGTGTGTCGGTATTTGTCCCCTGTATGTGGAATTATTCGGTTGCTATGTGGTGGTAATATGTGGTTCGGTCATGGTTTTGTGGTATTTGTTCATTGTATGTGGTATTATTTGGTCACTGTGGTGATAATATGTGGTCTGACCATGGTGTGGCGCTATTTGTCCCATGTGTGTGGTATTATTTGGTCACTATGAGGTTGTAATATGTGATCTGTTTATGATGTGGCGGTATTTGTTCCTTGCATGTGGTATTATTCCATCACTGTGGTGGTAATATGTGATCTGGCCATGGTGTGGTGGTATTTGTCCTCTGTATGTGGTATTATTCGGTCGCTATGTGGTGGTAATGTGCGGGCCGGTCATGGTGTGGCGGTACTTGTTCCTTGTATGTGGTATTATTCAGTCACTATGTTGTGGTAATATGTGGGAAATCACCAACAAAAATCTGGGTGACATAATGTAGATCAAAGAGTAACTATTAAATAAAGAATCATATTGTCACTCCCAATAGGACATATAGATGGCCAATCGTCAAAATGTAAAACAAAAACCCAAAAGAACAAAGGACGATCAAAAGACCAAGAATTTAGATATAAAAATATATAACTTTATTGGAGCACATAATATATATATAAATATAACCAGAGTGGATCAGTGGAGAAGACCAAAGTGCATATAAACAAAAATGGATGGGATGGGAGATCCGCGGCTAGAAATAATACATAACATTCCTATGAGTCATGCCATACATGGAATGGAGTAATACATATTTTTCATAGTGGTCATGACATACATGCGTAGTCTGCGAATATAATTAATTCCGTAACCCCAACGGATAGTATGATGGAAGGCACAAAAATATATAAATGTGTCTGCCACAAACAATAGTTGAAATGGAAGGTGCTAGCAGGATACAAGTACCCTAATGGCGCATACCTCAATCAGACCGAGGAGAGATTCACACGGAGTGGCAACGGAGGGGTACAGAAGAGAGCCAGCGGTCGCCACATCACCCCGACGCGCGTTTCGGCGGAGCCTTCGTCAGGGGGCGTGGTAATGCTACAGGATGTGCGGTATAAAAAGGGGACCCGACCAATAACCAGAGACTGGAAATGATACGGTGTGTACAAACAAGGAAGCTGGTGCCGGATGCCGTACACATAATAAAATAATGAAAGTAGTCCGTAATAAGATGATTATCCTAAATATTAGTGTATGCGACATCCGTAAAGCAAGAAAATAAATAACGAAACCAAAAGGGGATGTTGCGGAGGCGGCGCATGCGCACTCAAATCTCAACCCCGCACGTCGGCGTCTACGTCAGAGGGAGGCGGAGCCGCAGTGCAGGAAAGGCACAGCGAGAACCACATCACCATGGAGACGCAGAAAGCCGAGTAGCGCGGCGGGCAGGGCGGGCATGCGCACACGAACAACCCCAAGAGATGGCGTAAGTATATGACACAGAAAATATGAAAATGGCGCAAATGTAACAACAATATGGGCACACCGACAAGGACACTGCATATGTGGAATAGAACAGTCACATATATTATATGGTAGAAGAAAACTGTGTGTAGACGATGTAAGCATCAAAAGGTTTCCAGATGCATGATCCAACAGACGAAACGGATGATAAACCCAACAACGTAAGGGAAAAGCGGGACCTCAGACTAAAAAATAGGAAAATAACAAACAGTTAAAAATAGAAAAACACACATAAAATAAAAACACACATATTGTTATAGCACAGATGGAAAAGACAACAATGCAACAGGACGGCATCACAAAAAAGGGGCAAAACTAATTTGTTCATTTAGTCCCTTGGGATGTAGTGTACCCAGCCTCCATATCCAGCGGGACTCGAGCTGGGCAAGACGCTGTGATACCCTGCCACCACGAATATTAGTTGCCAGTGTATCAATACCCCTAATCATTAAAAGGGTGGCATCACAATTATGATGGAGAAAAAAATGACGGGGAATAGTTTTTAATACGGAGGGATCAGTAGTCCCAATTGCGGCTGTTATCCCCAGGACATGTTCCCTAATGCGAATTTTGAAAGGGCGGGTAGTTAATCCGATATAGATTAGTCCACAGGGACATATGGCAAAGTAAATGACATTGCGTGTAGTACAGTTGATGGATTTCCTAATGTCAAAATTTTTGGATCTGTCGGAATTGAAAAAGGAATTGCATTTCTCCACATTAGGGCAGGCAACGCAATGTCCACACGGGGTACAACCTAATTTAAGTGGATATTGGTCCAAAAAAGTAGTTTTAATATTGCCCACATAGTGGCTGTGCACCAAAAGATCACGTAAATTTTTAGATCTTCTTGTGGTAATAGCAGGTTTGCTCGGTAAATATTGGGACAGAATAGGATCCATACGTAAAATTGGCCAAGATTTATTAAGGATTGCTCGAACGGCTGGAAATTGGTTATGGTAGTCCGTAACAAATCGAATCTTCCCGTCGGGTAGTTTAGCATTAGATTTGTAAATCAAATCATGGCGGGAGGAATGCCTGGCTCGATTGTACGCCTTTTTGACCATACGATGGCTATACCCCCTTTGGTAAAATCTTTTTTTCAAATCATCTGCTTGCCTTTCGAAATCTCCGATATCAGAACAGATCCTCCGGAGACGGAGGAACTGTCCCGTGGGTACGGACTGAACAACATGTCTAGGATGAGCAGAGGAGGCGTGCAAAAGGGAATTAGTAGAAGTAGATTTCCTGTAGATGTCGGTTTGTAGTAAGTTGGCACTATCACGCTTAATTAAGACATCTAAAAATTCGACACTATGACTATCATGATGGTAAATAATACGTACATTGATTGAATTGTTGTTCAAAGAACTCATAAACTCCTGTAAAGAATGTGTGGGGCCCTGCCAGATCATGAAAACATCATCTATGTACCGCGTCCAAAGAGGGACACGGTCTATAGACGAGGCAGGATCTGACAGGGAGAGGTCCCTCTCCCACAGCCCAAGGAACAGATTAGCGTAGGACGGCGCAAAGGCCGCCCCCATAGCTGTTCCTTGGAGCTGTAGGAAGAAGGACCCCTTAAAAGTAAAAAAATTATGGGTCAAAGCAAATTCAAGTACCTCCAAAACAAAATTTTGAAAAGAAATAGGAAAATTAGACATATTGAGGTAATATTTGGTCGCCCTGAGGCCGTCCTGGTGCCTAATGCTAGTGTACAATGATTCAACATCAGCGACCACCAAGACGGACTCAGGGTCAATTTCAATACCATCAATTAGTTTGAGGAAAGCACCTGTATCTTTAAGGAATGATGGAAGACTCTCCACGCAAGGTTGCAAGATAGAATCTATCCATCGACCAACATGTTCCAAGAAGTTCCCCCCTCCGGAAACTATAGGACGTCCGGGTGGTGAGGTGCTATTCTTATGAATTTTGGGCAATAGGTAGAGGGTGGGAATGGTAGGTTCGTGAACAACTAAAGCAGCTGACAGTTCTTTTGTGATCACCTCCGACTCTACTGCCCGGTCCAAAATCGATTGCAACTGTGTTTTGAATGTGGATAAGGGATTATAAGTCAGTTTTTTGTAGCACACTTTATCATTGAGCTGACGATAGACTTCTTTTTCGTACATGGATGTTGGCCATACGACTATATTTCCACCCTTATCAGCTGGTTTAAATTCGACATCAGGTAGTTGTTGGAGTTTTTGAAGACAGTCTCGCTCATGACGGGATAAATTGTCCTTAGTAATAGACCTTGGAATGTCCATTAGGTCTTTCGTGACCATTTGGACAAATAAGTCCACATTGGCACAAGTGGAGAGAGGGGGGAACTTCTTGGACCTAGGGCGAATCGATGGAGGTATCTTACCATTAATTGGTGTATGATGTTCAGCGTAGAGTTCCTCCAAGATTCTCAGGGTAGATTGTTCCTCCTCTGTAGGAAATAAAGTATGTAAATTACCATCATGAAAGTGTTTTTTGAAAAGTAATGATCTGGCGAAAATATGTAGGTCCTTAATAGCCAGAAACGTGTCAAATCTGGAAGCTGGTGAAAAGGTGAGGCCCTTACTCAATAAAGCTAACTCTGTAGCAGAGAAATTATAGTGACTGAGATTAATTACCTTATTGTCCTTCTTGGGACCAACAGGCGAACCACGATCATTCCTTCTATATGGATGGTAATTGTGTTCGCGTGTCCTCTTATAATTGGCCCCAGATCGAGTAGTAAATGAAGAGGACGCCGAATCTGAATGTTCGCTAATTGAGGAAACAGATGAAACTGAAGGAATGCGTTTAGTCCGCTTGGGTCTAGATGATGCAGATTTCCAGAAAAAAACATTGTTGCTCTGGAAATCTTGTGTGTCTCGATTAAATTTTTGAGTTTGAGTCTCGTTTATGTTTTTAACCAGCATCCAAAGTCTTTTCTAATTGTGACTCATAGTTTTTAAACAATTCATTTGGGCATTTGGATTTAAACTCAGTCAAAGCTATATCGATTGATGAGTCCAACTTAATAATAGACTTGGAGTTCAAATCAATCAAAAGTTGAATAAAAGTAGTGGAACAATTAGTGCACGCCTCCTCCCACATCGAGACGAAAATGTCATCCTCCACTGGAAAGGCAGGAATTACTTTGATCCGTAAACCTCGAGGAATAATCTGGCGGGATTTATATTTTTCGAGAAATGCGCGATTCCACCATATTTTAGTTCTTTTAACAAATAGTGTCTTAAGATCCAAAAACTGATTGTCCCAATTGTGAATGCCGGATTGCTGCAAGTCAGTGGTCTCACCACCAAACACTTGTTCGATCTGGTTAAGCCAAACCTTCTCCTTGGCTTTGTAGTCCATTTTGTTGGAACAAGAATAACCTCTGCAGGACACAGTAACAACAATGTAAGAAATCACCAACAAAAATCTGGGTGACATAATGTAGATCAAAGAGTAACTATTAAATAAAGAATCATATTGTCACTCCCAATAGGACATATAGATGGCCAATCGTCAAAATGTAAAACAAAAACCCAAAAGAACAAAGGACGATCAAAAGACCAAGAATTTAGATATAAAAATATATAACTTTATTGGAGCACATAATATATATATAAATAAAACCAGAGTGGATCAGTGGAGAAGAGCAAAGTGCATATAAACAAAAATGGATGGGATGGGAGATCCGCGGCTAGAAATAATACATAACATTCCTATGAGTCATGCCATACATGGAATGGAGTAATACATATTTTTCATAGTGGTCATGACATACATGCGTAGTCTGCGAATATAATTAATTCCGTAACCCCAACGGATAGTATGATGGAAGGCACAAAAATATATAAATGTGTCTGCCACAAACAATAGTTGAAATGGAAGGTGCTAGCAGGATACAAGTACCCTAATGGCGCATACCTCAATCAGACCGAGGAGAGATTCACACGGAGTGGCAACGGAGGGGTACAGAAGAGAGCCAGCGGTCGCCACATCACCCCGACGCGCGTTTCGGCGGAGCCTTCGTCACTGTGGTGGTAATATGTGGTCTGGCCATGGTGTGGCGGTATCTGTCCCCTGTATGTGGTATTATTCGGTTGCTATGTGGTGGTAATGTGTGGTCCAGTCATGGTGTGGTGGTATTTTTTCCTTGTATCTGATGATATTGGTCATTTTAAAAATTGAAAAATAAATACAAATATACCTAACAAGTATTGGATATTTTAACAAATGTTTAATAAGTTACATAAGTTACAGTAGAGTATGCCCTGCCAGAGGAGTCTACCTTGTCGTGGTGGTGGATTAAAAAATATTTTGGCCAAAACAAAAGCTGCTATATATGTCATCTGGTGATGGAAACTGTTAATGTGTGACTGGTGAGGATGTGGTGCGGAAGTGGAGTTTTTCCAAGAGTGGGTAGTGGGAAAGTAGAAGGTGTGAGGGGTGGAGGTGGAGCTGGGGTGGAACCTGGGCAAAGTCTCAAGGGGGCCCCGGAAATTTGGCCAGTATGAAGCTTTGACATTCCTACTGGCAGCCCTGTGCACAGACACATTCACTTGAATGAGTCTATGTCTGTAAACTTCTTCGGTACGTGTGGAAACTGTCACACGTGTGAAAGGGCCCTTAGGGCATGGGGACACAGTGCCTGACAGTCTTCATGCCCAAACGAATACTGCCACAATAGGTAATATGTGCTTATTTTTCACACATTATTGGCATTAAGAATATTGATGCCCCTGGTTTGTAAGAAGTGTCTGTGAAGGGGAACTATTATAGGTTAAGCAATTCTGCACATTGTGTTTTTTTGGATTCATTTCCCCTTCTGTTGTATTTTTATGCTATTCCTATAATGTTCATTCTATTAACGTCCGGCATGTATGGTGTGTCCCTCTTTACTGAGGCATTCACTTTTTAAATATTTATGAATCTCTTCTACTTTCTGGGAATTAAAAATATACCTGGGAAAAATGGGCTGTTATATTGTTGATTGAAGTGCCAAATATTTCATTCATTTTGGACATTTTTGGTAATTGCATGTACAATATGACTGGTACCCTTTAAAGATTAATAAAAAAAAAAAAAACGACAATGCGCGTGTAAAAGGGCTGATTTGTTAGATAATTTGCTGTTCACGTGGACTTTCAATGGACATGAGAGCGGGTCTTTAACCCCTTCCCGACCCATGACGCCACGTAGGCGTCATGAAAGTCGGTGCCAATCCGACCCATGACACCTATGTGGCGTCATGGAAAGATCGCGTCCCTGCAGGCCGGGTGAAAGGGTTAACTCCCATTTCACCCGATCTGCAGGGACAGGGGGAGTGGTAGTTTAGCCCAGGGGGGGTGGCTTCACCCCCCCGTGGCTACGATCGCTCTGATAGGCTGTTGAAAGTGAAACTGTCAATCAGAGCGATTTGTAATATTTCACCCATTATAACGGGTGAAATATTACAATCCAGCCATGGCCGATGCTGCAATATCATCGGCCATGGCTGGAAATACTAATGTGCCCCCACCCCACCCCACCGATCGCCCCCCCAGCCCTCCGATCTGCCGGGTACACTGCCCCGCTCCCCTCCGTCCTGTGCTCCGCTCCCCCCCGTGCTCTTGTCCGCTCACCCCCGTGCTCCAATCACCCCCCCGTGCTCCAATCACCCCCCCTGCACTCCGATCCACCCCCCCCGTGCTCCGTTCCACCCCCCGTGCTCCGTTCCACCCCCCCATGCTCCGTTCCACCCCCCCAGTGCTCCGTTCCACACCTCCCGCGTTCCGATCCACCACCCCCGTGCTCCGATCCCCCCCCCCATCATACTTACCGGTCCTGCCGGGGTCCGTCAGTCTTCTCCCTGGGCGCCGCCATCTTCCAAAATGGCGGGCGCATACGCAGATTCGTTCAAAGTGCATTTTGATCACTGAGATAGATTATATCTCAGTGATCAAAATAAAAAAATAATAAATGACCCCCCCCCCCCCCCTTTGTCACCCCCATAGGTAGGGACAATAAAAAAATAAAGAATTTTTTTTTCCACTAATGTTAGAATAGGGTTAGGGTTAGGGGTAGGGGTAGGGTTAGGGGTAGGGTTAGGGGTAGGGGTAGGGTTAGGGCTAGGGTTAGGGCTAGGGTTTAGGGTAGGGCTAGGGTTAGGGGTAGGGTTAGGGCTAGGGTTAGGGTTTCGGTATGTGCACACGTATTCTGGTCCTCTGCGGATTTTTCCGCTGCGGATTTGATAAATGCTAAACCGCTGCGGATTTATCCCGGATTTACCGCGTTTTTTTCTGCGCCTTTCACTGCGGTTTTACAACTGCGATTTTCTATTGGAGCAGTTGTAAAACCGCTGCGGAATCCGCAGAAAGAAGCGACATGCTGCGGAATGTAAACCGCTGCGTTTCCGTGCAGTTTTTCTGCAGCATGTGTACAGCGATTTTTGTTTCCCATAGGTTTACATTGAACTGTAAACTCATGGGAAACTGCTGCGGATCCGCAGTGTTTTCCGCAGCGTGTGCACATACCTTTAGAATTGGGCTATGTGCACACGGTGCGGATTGGCCGCTGCGGATTCGCAGCAGTGTTCCATCAGGTTTACAGTACCATGTAAACCTATGGAAAACCAAATCCGCTGTGCCCATGGTGCGGAAAATACCGCGCGGAAACGCTGCGTTGTATTTTCCGCAGCATGTCAATTCTTTGTGCGGATTCCGCAGCGTTTTACACCTGTTCCTCAATAGGAATTCGCAGGTGAAATCCGCACAAAAAACACTGGAAATCCGCGGAAAATTCGCAGGTAAAACGCAGTGCCTTTTACCCGCGGATTTTTCAAAAATGATGCTGAAAAATCTCACACGAATCCGCAACGTGGGCACATAGCCTTAGGGTTAGGGTTGTGGTTAGGGTTGTGATTAGGGTTACGGCTACAGTTGGGATTGGGGTTAGGGGTGTGTTGGGGTTAGTGTTGGAGGTAGAATTGAGGGGTTTCCACTGTTTAGGCACATCAGGGGTCTCCAAACGAAACATGGCGCCACCATTGATTCCAGCCAATCTTGTATTCAAAAAGTCAAATGGTGCTCCCTCACTTCCGAGCCCCGACGTGTGCCCAAACAGCAGTTTACCCCCACATATGGGGTACCAGCATACTCAGGATAAACTGCGCAGCAATTACTGGGGTCCAATTTCTCCTGTTACCCTTGGGAAAATAAAAAAATGCTTGCTAAAACATCATTTTTGAGGAAGGAAAAATGATTTTTTATTTTCACGGCTCTGCGTTGTAAACGTCTGTGAAGCACTTGGGGGTTCAAAGTGCTCACCACATATCTAGATAAGTTCCTTGGGGGGTCTAGTTTCTAAAATGGGGTCACTTTAGGGGGGTTTCTACTGTTTAGGCACACCAGGGGATCTGCAAACGCAACGTGACGCCCGCAGACCATTCCATCAAAGTCTGCATTTCAAAAGTCACTACTTCCCTTCTGAGCCCCGACGTGTGCCCAAACAGTGGTTTACCCCCACACATGGGGTATCAGCGTACTCAGGAGAAACTGGACAACAACTTTTGGGGTCCAATTTCTCCTGTAACCCTTGGGAAAATAAAAAATTCTGGGCTAAATAATTATTTTTGAGGAAAGAAAACGTATTTATTATTTTCACGGCTCTGCATTATAAACTTCTGTGAAGCACTTGGTGGTTCAAAGTGCTCACCACACATCTAGATAAGTTCCTTTTGGGGTCTAGTTTCCAAAATGGGGTCACTTGTGGGGGGTTTCTACTGTTTAGCCACATCAGGGGCTCTGCAAACGCAACGTGACGCCCGCAGAGCATTCCATCAAAGTCTGCATTTCAAAACGTCACTACTTCACTTCCGAGCCCCGGCGTGTGCCCAAACAGTGGTTTACCCCCACATATGGGGTATCAGCGTACTTAGGAGAAACTGGACAACAACTTTTGGGGTGAAATTTCTCCTGTACCCTTGGGAAAATAAAAAATTGCAGGCTAAAAGATCATTTTTTAGAAAATAATTTTTATTTTCATGGCTCTGTGTTATAAACTTCTGTGAAGCACTTGGGGGTTCAAAGTCCTCACCACACATCTAGATAAGTTCCTTTGGGGGTCTAGTTTCCAAAATGGGGTCATTTGTGGGGGATCTCCAATGTTTAGGCATACAGGGGCTCTGCAAACGCGACATGGTGTCCGCTAACGATTGGAGCTAATTTTCCATTCAAAAAGTCAAATGGCGCGCCTTCCCTTCCGAGCCCTGCCGTGTGCCCAAACAGTGGTTTACCCCCACATATGAGGTATCGGCGTACTCGGGAGAAATTGCCCAACAAATTTTATGATCCATTTTATCCTATTGCCCATGTGAAAATGAAAAAATTGAGGCGAAAATAATGTTTTTGTGAAAAAAAAGTACTTTTTCATTTTTACAGATCAATTTGTGAAGCACCTGAGGGTTTAAAGTGCTCACTAGGCATCTAGATAAGTTTCTTGGGGGGTCTAGTTTCCAAAATGGGGTCACTTGTGGGGGAGCTACAATGTTTAGGCACACAGGGGCTCTACAAACGCGACATGGTGTCCGCTAATGATGGAGATAATTTTTCATTCAAAAAGTCAAATGGTGCTCCTTCCCTTCCAAGCCTTACCATGTGCCCAAACAGTAATTTACCCCCACATGTGAGGTATCGGTGTACTCAGGAGAAATTGCCCAACAAATTTTAGGATCCATTTTATCCTGTTGCCCATGTGAAAATGAAAAAATTGAGGCTAAAAGAATTTTTTTGTGAAAAAAAAGTACTTTTTCATTTTTACGGATCAATTTGTGAAGCACCTGGGGGTTCAAAGTGCTCACTATGCATCTAGATAAGTTCCTTGGGGCGTCTAGTTTCCAAAATGGGGTCACTTTTGGGGGAGCTCCAATTTTTAGGCACACGGGGGCTCTCCAAACGTGACATGGTGTCCGCTAAAGAGTGGAGCCAATTTTTCATTCAAAAAGTCAAATGGCGCTCCTTCCCTTCCAAGCCCTGCCGTGCGCCCAAACAGTGGTTTACCCCAACATATGAGGTATCAGTGTACTCAGGACAAATTGGACAACAACTTTCATGGTTCAGTTTCTCCTTTTACCATTGGGAAAATAAAAAAATTGCTGCTAAAAGATAATTTTTGTGACTAAAAAGTTAAATGTTCATTTTTTCCTTCCATGTTGCTTCTGCTGCTGTTAAGTACCTGAAGGGTTAATAAACTTCTTGAATGTGGTTTTGAGTACCTTGAGGGGTGCATTTTTTAGAATGGTGTCATTTTTGGGTATTTTCAGCCATATAGACCCCTCTAACTGACTTCAAATGTGAGGTGGTCCCTAAAAAAAATGGTTTTGTAAATTTCGTTGTAAAAATGAGAAATCGCTGGTCAAATTTTAACCCTTATAACTTCCTAGCAAAAAAAAATTTTGTTTCCAAAATTGTGCTGATGTAAAGTAGACATGTGGGAAATGTTATTTATTAACTATTTTGTGTCACATAACTCTCTGGTTTAACAGAATAAAAATTCAAAATGTGAAAATTGCGAAATTTTCAAAATTTTCGCCAAATTTCCGTTTTTATCACAAATAAACGCAGAATTTATTGACCTAAATTTACCACTAACATGAAGCCCAATATGTCACGAAAAAACAATCTCAGAACCGCTAGGATCCGTTGAAGCGTTCCTGAGTTATTACCTCATAAAGGGACACTGGTCAGAATTGCAAAAAACTGCAAGGTCTTTAAGGTCAAAATAGGCTGGGTCATGAAGGGGTTAAAGGGAACCTGTCATATAAAATAAATGCTATTAACTTGAAGATATGGGGTTAATTTGCAGGTTAATAGCGTTCTGAAGCTGCCCATGTCTACACAGAGAGCCCTGTTGCGGGGAGAAAATGAACTTTCATCCTCCCTGCAGCCTTAGGCTTTCAGTCATAGGGCTCATACCCATATGTGAAAAAAAACGGTCGTAAACTGGTCCGGAAAAACGTGTGCCATGCGATTGGTGTGCGAGTGCCATGCGTTTTTTTAATCACAACATCCGTGTAACATTGGTATGTCATGCCTATGCAATCTGTATGTGATGCGTTTTTCTCAGGAGTTACAAAAGCAAAATTATCCTTGATTTGTAGGGAATTGCACTGTGCAATCCCTATATAAACCCCTTTAGCAACATGTGTGATACTGAGCACATCCATATATTCTTGAGGAATTTTTTTCTCCCCAAAAGGAAGTATGGCTGCTAGGAATCTCAGTTTGAATACTACTGAGGAGCCTTTATTTAACTGGGTGTTATCCTGGGAGTATGGGTTGGGCTATTCACCTGTTTTTGCTCCGAGTAGGCATTGAAGATTTTGGGTACATCCACTACTCACCCTGCGCCCTGCCATTTTGCAAGGCTCTATGAACATCTAAGAAGCCATCCTGACAAATTTATGGCCTACACCAGAATGTCACTGAAGACCTATGGCATATTACTTGCGGAGCTTCGTCCAGACATAATATTTCAGGCCTCAATTTCTGCAAATGTATTTCTGCTGAAGAACTCCTGCTTACCCTGAGGTATGTTTATTAAATTGTAATTTCACTTGTTATGAATGTTTGAAAATGTTTTTGATGTTATTTTTCACTAAGCCTATATTTGCATGGAATATTAAGCTCTATAACCTTTAAAATATTAGCAACACCTACATTTAAATGATTGCCATTACTTTGAAGCAATGTGTAAGTAACCTAACAAAAAAACTTCTATTTCTTTGTAGGTTTGTTGCCACGGGACAGTTATATGCTTCACTCCATTTGGAATTTCTCCTTGTATGTATTACCATATATGAAATGTAGTTAAGCAAACTTGTGGCCAAATCTGGGAGCGTCTGAAGGAAAAAGTTAAGCCGGAGCCAACCCGGAATACTGGGAGCGCATTGCAAATGGGATCTATCAGACATGTAATTTCCCAAATTGTCTGGGGCTTTAGATGGTTAGCAAATCCGTGTCAAGAAGCCGCCGATCTCAGGGTCCCAATACTACAAATATAAACAGGGTTTTTTCAGTAGTTCTGTTGGCATTAGTTGACAGCAACTACAATTACCGTATATACTCGAGTATAAGCCGACCCCCCTAATTTTGCCACAAAAAACTGGGAAAACTTATTGACTCGAGTATAAGCTTAGGGTAGGAAATGCAGCAGCTACTGGTAAATTTCAAAAAGAAAAATGGATACCAATAAAAGTAAAATTAATTGAGACATCAGTAGGTTAAGTGTTTTTTTTGAATATTTATTTAAAAGAAAACATTAAATTAGCACTGTAAGTGGAAAAAAAGCTCAACAAAAACAATACGGTAACAACAATAACTTTAAAAGTATAAAAACCGTAGCTCAATCAACAACGAAGCTAAAACACAAGAGTTAAAATCCTTCAAATTCACTGGATTCCTCATCTGTATCTCAAAACAGAGCTTCAAATTCAGCTGGTAAGAGGTTATCAACATAGACGTTGTCATCATCACTGAGTTTGTCATCACCGTCACTGCTGTCATTCTCATACAAAGCGTCTTCACTGTCATCCATAGCGTTACTAATTCCACACTTCTTGAAGGCCCGTTGCACCATGTCCTCTGGAATCTCTTCCCATGCATCACGAACCTACTTTGCTATTAATTCTATGTCCAGCCTCATCAGATTTCCAAGTTTTGTCAGTCGGGCTTGACCAGATGACATCCATTCATGCCACATCCTTCGCACACAGTCTTTGAAAGGTTTATTTAAACACACATCTAGGGGCTGCAATACAGATGTAAGTCCACCTGGAATAACCGCCAAAGTAACTTGAGAAGACTTTGCCAGTTTTTTTTATGTCATCAGATGTGTGTGCTCTGAACATATCCCAGACTAGTAATGATGGTTTTTTCTTTAAGGTTGCCCCAGGTCGTCCATTCCAAATTTCTTCCAGCCATTTTTTTGTTCCGTCTTCATCCATCCAGCCTTTAACTGTAATTCGTGGTGGAAATTTTACCTTTTTAGGCAAGGTCTTTCTTTTAAAAATAATGACAGGCAGCAGCTTAGTTCCATTAGCCAAACATGAAAGAACGTCTGTGAAATGTTTTCTTTTCATTTCCTGTGGTTCTGAGTAAAATAGTTTTGTCTCCCATATTTGCCACAGTTCTGTTGCTTGGAAGATCAAAAGTCATAGGTGTTTCATCCATATTTCCAATATCTCCGAGTTCATAGTTATGAATTAAAAAAAATGACATACTCACCTCTCGTCGCTGCCCGCTGCTCCTCAGCATCCCGTCTCTCCGCAGTGATTGTTCAGGCAGAGGGCGGTGCTCACACTAATACGTCATCGCGCCCTCTGACCTGAACAGTCACAGCAAGAGGACGG
Source organism: Ranitomeya imitator (assembly GCF_032444005.1). Taxonomy (NCBI): domain Eukaryota; kingdom Metazoa; phylum Chordata; class Amphibia; order Anura; family Dendrobatidae; genus Ranitomeya; species Ranitomeya imitator. The sequence goes on along the minus strand of NC_091282.1, from coordinate 808,193,593 downwards.
GAAGACGGAGCGGCTCCCAGCGGGTGGAACGCGGACAAGTAAATATGAAATACTCACCTGCTCCGGTGCGGTCCCTGGCTCCTTCTCCCGGACAGATGGTCTCCGGGCACGGCAACTTCTTCCTCTGTCAGCGGTCACTGGTACCGCTCATTACAGGAATGAATATGCGGCTCCACCCCTATGGGAGTGGAGTCCATATTCATTACTTTAACGAGCGGTACCATGTGACCACTGAACAGAGGAAGAGCTGCGGCACCCGAAGACCATGATACAGGCAGGGACAGCGCCAGGAACAGGTGAGTATGCGACAGTCCTCTCCCCTGCCGATCCCACCACCGACCATGACTTGAGTATAAGCCGAGAGGGGCACTTTCAGCCCAAAAAGTTGGGTTGAAAATCTCAGCTTGAAAATACTCGAGTATATACGGTATGTAATTGTAGATATTGGGGCCTATGGAAGAACTGGAGATTCCAAGATCTTCAACTGTTCCTTAATGGATCGGCGGCTTCAGGACAAACAACAACAAATGTTTGCCAACCCCATGGAATCTTCCGGATTCAGCTGGCCAGCCAATGCCTTTTGTGATTGTAGCTTGTAGCTGATGAGGCATTTCAGCTGACAAAACACGTCATGAGGCCTTATCCTCGGCATAGTCTTGACCGACGTCATTGAATCTTTAATTACAGGCTTACTCGGGCACGGCATCTGTGCCTTTGGCATTTTGATCGCCAAATGTAGGGTTCTGCTTAGTGCCCTCCAGTTAAGTGAACAAAATGTCAACTGTATCATTAAGGCCTGTGCAATCTTACACAATTTTACCCATAACCACAATTCGTCTGTGGCTAACAATCCTGGTCCATTTGCCCAGACGCAGGGATCTTTCAGGCCTCAGGGTCCGTGAACTTCTTGCGGATTACTTTCTGACGCCTGAGTGATCCATACCCTGGCAAGAAAATCTTACCATCTGATGGGTAAAACATTCTTGATGTTGATTTTTTTAAATAATTTAATTTACCTTGATTAGTGATGAGTGAGCAGTAAAATGCTCAGATGCTCGTTGCTCGGGTCGAGCAAATTGGAATACTCGGGTACTCGACCTGAGCAACAAGCCCAATGTAAGTCTATGGGACTTCCGAGTATTTTTACCGTGAAATCCCCTCGGGGTCCTTTTAAGGTCTAAAAACGTCTGAAAATGATGGAAACACTGCTCAAATGACACAGGAACATCATGGGGATCTCCCCTGGAAGCATTCCTGGCTCCTAGTTCACAGCTTTAAAAAATTTTTCCGAGATTCATGCCATTTTTCCCGATGCCACAAAAAACACACTAAGGCTGATTTCACATTTGCGTTTTTTGCCGCTGTGTTTTAGCGCAAAAAAACCGCATGCGTTTTTTTTTCTATACTTAACATTAAAAACGCATGTGTTTTTTTGCATGCGTCTTGCCGCGTTTTGATGACGCATGCGTCGTTTCTATGCTTGCGTTTTGTTGCGGAAATGCAACATGTAGTAATTTCTAGAGGCTTTTTTTTTGCCGCAAAAAAAACGTATTGCTGTCTATGTAAACGCATGCGTTTTTAAACGCATGCGTTTCAATAGAAAAACACAAGAATACACACTGATAAGCCACCCCCCAACCCTAACCCTAAAGGGATCCTAACCCTAACCCTAGGGTTCCTAACCCTAACCCTAGGGATCCTAACCCTAACCCTAGGGATCCTAACCCTAACCCTAGGGATCCTAACCCTAACCCTAGCTATTTCTGTTTATAGTGGGTTTTCTAGTTGATTTTGATGATTGGCAGCTGTCACACACTTCTCATCATGCGTTTCAAAAACGCAAACACAGAAAAAAAAACATGTAAACGGGTCAAAATGCCACTTTTTTTTACCACATGCAAAAACGCATGCGTCTAAAAAACGCAGCGTTTGCATGCGTTTTTTTCACCACCTGCGTTTGCGTTTAAAACGCTGCGTTTTTAAACGCAAATGTGAAACTAGCCTAACACTAAACTAAAACGGATTTTGCTGGGAAATATGTTAAGGCACATCCTTTACAGGTTAATGACTTGCCTGTTAAGGCCAAATAATTAACCCCAGACCGAAAATTTCCTCCCCCACTTGGGCTTAGTTCAGACACCGCGTTTTTGAAGCGTTTTTCAACTTTAAAGGGAAGGTACTGCGTTTGTAGGTCATTAATAAATCACTGTAATGTAGCATGAGACGCTGCTATAAGCAAGTTTGAAATGCATGTGAAACAGATTTCATGTGTTATATGAGTTTAAAGAATGCACTGGGGGCTGACATCTTGGTTTTGCAGCAGTAGCAGGGAACTATCAGTGTCAGATTACGGCACCCCATGGACATAGGAGATAATAGACCGGTGCTGACCCTATCTCTAACATTGTAGCAGCATTAGCAGTGAGCTGGGCACACCTCTGTGGGCTGCAAAACTCACTGCTGTAGGTGTGACTAGCTGCCATTTTATTATAGCCCTGTGCGATCTTCCGAGCTCCACTTACTCTCTATCGCAGGACAGAAGAAGCCCTCACTGCTCCTCTGTACTCCAAGCAGGCACATCCTCTGCTCCTCACACGCTGCCCTGTGTGCTTCTCCTGCTGTGTCTCTGCCTCCCCCTCACACACAGTCCCTGTGATCTCTGGTAAGCTGCACTCACAGCCTGCAGAGAGGGAGGTGACACCTGGAGAGAGAGAGCAGGGCAGCTGACAGGACAGGGATTAAGGTGGGGGATGGCAAGAATGTTCTGTTCCTCTGTAAACAAGCTGTGCCTCTGATGCAGTAACTGCTGGTGATAGCAGGTCACAGGGCAGTCACACACAAAATGGTGCTGCCCTGTGATGCTGCTCTTCATTCTGCCCCAGGGATATTAGACCACCCAAAAGGGGAGGGAAATGGTGATGTCAGCAGTTACTGCCCCAATTTTGCTGCTAACAGGAAATCTGCTAAATCTTACTATAGCTGCTTGAGGTCTAAAACGGAAAATGCTCCCCCTAGTGGTAAATATGTATATTTGTAGAAAAATGTATAATATTTTTCATATAGAAATTTTTGCAAACAGTGCAAACATTGCATTAATACATTTTAATTACTATTTTAAGCTTAATTTCACAAAAAAAAACAAAATACAAGAAAACTGGTGGCACCTTCCCTTTAACATTGCTTTCAACCACTACAAATGCATTCGCTGGGAAATGTCATTGTAACATTTAACGCACCTAGCTGGTCATGTGGTGTGTGACACATAAGCAGACCTATCTTGTTTCATTTATGAAGGAGGGACTCTTAAAGTCACAGAGCCTATTTTTACTGGTGCATTAGGCAGCATTAATCTTCTTAAAGGGCCATTATTAAACAGTGGGTCTCCTAAACTGTTGTAGCCTACGCTGTGAGTGGATGAGCTGCCAAGAATTACAACGCACCACAATTCACCTTTCATAAGATGTCCAGGAAGGCCTCCTGAAAAAATGTTGCATTAAATGCAAGGCCTGCCCTGCTACCAATTCATATGCACCCCAATAAGCCTTTGAACCCACATTCTGGATGGGCCCATGCAAATCCACTTCACAATATTCATTTTGTACTCTCGTACTCCTTTGTTTTACACATTGGCAGCAAGGCCAGCCCTACTGCATAGTCAGTCATATGCACCCCATTACGCCTTGGAACCCACATGCTGGATGGGATGGGCCCATGAAAATCCACTTCACAATATTCATTTTGTACTCCCGTACTCCTTTGTTTTACACATTGGCAGGAAGGCCAGCCCTGCTGCATAGTCATATGCACCCCATTACGCCTTGGAACACACATACTGGATGGGCCCATGAAAATCCACTTCACAATATGCATTTTGTACTCCGGTACTCCTTTGTTTTACACATTGGCAGGAAGGCCAGCCCTGCTGCATAGTCATATGCACCCCATTACGCCTTTGAATCCACATACTGGATGGGCCCATGAAAATTCACTTCACAATATTCATTTTGTACTACCGTACTCCTTTGTTTTACACATTGGCATTAAGGCCAGCCTTGCTGCATAGTCATATGCACCCCATTACGCCTTGGAACCCACATACTGGATGGGCCCATGAAAATCCACTTCACAATATTCATTATCTTCTCCCGTACTCCTTTGTTTTACACATTGGCAGCAAGGCCAGCCCTGCTGCATAGTCATATGCACCCCATTACGCCTTTGAACCCACATACTGGATGGGCCCATCAAAATTCACTTCAAAATATTCATTGTGTTCTCCTGTACTTCTTTGTTTTACACATTGGCAGCAAGGCCAGCCCTGCTGCATAGTCATATGCACCCCATTATGCCTTTGAACCTACATACTGGATGGGCCCATGAAAATCCACTTCACAACATGCATTTTATACTCCCGTACTCCTTTGTTTTACACATTGGCAGCAAGGCCAGCCCTGCTGCATAGTCATATGCACCCCATTACGCCTTTGAACCCACATACTGGATAGGCCCATGAAAATCCACTTGTATTTTTTAAAGGTATGATGGTTCCCTCTTTGCAGAATTATTTACAGGAGAATTTGGCAATTTTATTTGCCATGTTTTTAACACTAAGGTTCAGATATGGCTTTAAAGAAGGCTAATTGTTGTGAATTCTGCTCTTGGGTTCCCTCCAGTGGTTGTAGGTGGGAATGCAGTTGTCTCTGAGTCACAGTCCTGGCCAGGTGTATCTGCTGATTGCTGTTCTGACTGGGATATTTAAGTGTGCAGGATTCATTAGCCCTTGCCAGTTGTCAATGTTTCTTCTGAAGTGTTGGATCACTTTCTGGCTTCTAGTTGCGGTGATAAGATCAGGGTTTGCGGTCAGTACAGTCACCACCTACTCCAGTGAAAGTTTTCATGCTGCTCCAAGGTCACCTGATCATAACAGTACAACTGGCCAATAATGAGTTAAATGCATCTCAGAAGAAGGGAAGAAAGGTCTTGAGCCATTTTTTTTTCTTCAGTCTACCTTGTCTTCTCCTCCCTCTTTATCTCTGGGTGGCTGAAGAGCCTTGTGCTAGCATGAATGTTCAGGAATTAGCTTCTCGTGTAGACCAGCTTGCTGCTTGGGTACAGGGTATTTCTGATTATATTGTTCAGACTCCTGTTTTAGAACCGAAGATTCCTACTCCTGATTTGTTTTTTGGTGACAGGTCCAAATTTTTGAGTTTTAAATACAACTGTAAACTGTTTTTTGCTTTGAGACCTCGATCCTCCGGTGATTCCATTCAGCGAGTAAAAATTGTCATTTCCCTGCTGCGTGGCGACCCGCAGGATTGGGCATTTTCCCTGGAATCTGGGAATCCGGCTTTGCTTGATGTAGACTCCTTTTTTCAGGCCTTGGGATTGTTATATGATGAACCTAATTCTGTGGATCAAGCTGAAAAGACTTTGTTGGCCCTGTCTCAGGGTCAAGAGGTCGCAGAATTGTATTGTCAGAAATTCAGAAAATGGTCGGTGTTGACTAAATGGAATAATGATGCTTTGGCGGCAATTTTCAGAAAGGGTCTTTCTGAATCCGTTAAAGATGTCATGGTGTTATGTCACTGGGGTTATGTCCGGGCAGTTCTGGAAAAATTTGGGTTGGGAGGAGCAATTCTCGCAGCTATTTTAGCAATATATGCGGCCCCTTCGGCGAGAGTGTGGACGGCGGGCGCTCTGTCGGAACCTTTTTACATAACAAACGGGACACGACAGGGCTGCCCCCTGTCCCCAATAATTTTTGTCCTATGTATGGAACCATTGGCGGAAAGGATTAGGATTTCGCCTTTAATTTCAGGGGTAATGGTAGGAAAGGAAGCTCATAAAATAAGTCTTTATGCGGATGATATTATTATTTCTTGTGTGAACATCAGACAGTCCTTATCGACAGTCTTAAAGGAGCTGAAGGAATTCAGTGAGATATCGTTCTATAAATTAAACCTGAATAAATCATAAATCCTTCCGGTGGCAATATCAATAGAGTCCATACAAGATATGAAGAAATTATTTTCATTCCAGTGGTTAAAAGAAGGAATTCAGTACTTAGGGATAATGTTGACAACTACAGATCAGATAATACAACTAAATTTTACAAATCTACATACACAAATTAAAATTTTACTAGAAGATATGCATAAAATCACCACTTCTTGGATAGCCCGTATTAATGCTTTCAAAATGATAGCCTTACCAAAGATCTTGTATTATTTCAGAACCCTCCCCCTAAGTATACCAAAAAAATATATTTATGATCTACAATTATTAGCTAGTAAATACATATGGGCATATATGGGCATATAAGAAACCACGCGTAGCAAGGGCGTTATTATATCTACCTATGGAAGAAGGGGGGATGGGAGTTCCGGATTTAATGGCATATCATAGAGCCTCAATATTAGTGGGTTTAAAAGAATGGTGGCAGATGACTGGAAACCACAGATGGATGCAGATTGAAAATTTTTATTCTAGACGGGGTTCCACGCGTCTGGCGCTAGAGGCAGAGTTAATACAAACTGGACCCACCTCCCCCTTATTGCCAACAATGCAGGCGGCAATCCGGTTATGGAGACTGTTATTGCCCTCGCTGCTAGGGATACCATGTGAAACATTATCAATATATGCCATTGAGCCCCATATTCCTTATTTAAACCTCCAACAATGGCGAGGGGCAGGTATACAAACCTTAGCAGATATAATGGAAATCACTGGAGTTATCCCTTTTGATCAATTGGCTAATAAATATATTGGAATACGAAAATATTTTTATCAGTATTTACAAATTAGGAATTTTCTAAATAAAATTGTAATAGCGAGACACTCTGGTACTACGGGAGAGGGAAAGATGGGAAAACTTATAGTAACAGCAGGTCCAATTATAAAAGGAATATCAGTGTTTTATAGAGCTTTAATTAATCCAGTGGAAGAGATTAAACTGCCCTATATGAAAAAATGGGAATTAGAGTTAGGGGAGGTATTGGAATTAAAACTATGGGGAAATAGCATAAAGGAGGTTAAGAGAGTGTCATTTTGTATAAATCACGTGGAACAATTAAAGAAAACTCAAATGAGATGGTACCTATGCCCAGAGAGAATTGCAAAATTTAATCCGCAATCCTCCAATTTATGTTGGCGAGGATGTGGACTAGTAGGCAACCAGAGACATATCTGGTACTCGTGCCCGAAGCTTTTATCCTTCTGGGGCGGTGTGCTGAAGCTGATTATGGAGATTACGGGGGTAGTGGTACAAATTACTCCCTCAATGGCGATTTTACACATCGGTTTGGAAATATTTTCTAAACAAATTAGAGGGTTGATATCACATATATTGATAGCGGCTCGGATACTGTTGGCTAGAAAATGGTAGGAGACCTCTCCTCCAACCATAAAAGAGTTGACCGAAAAGCTGAATTTGAACTGTAAATATGAATTAATGTTGTCTCAGTCTCGCATTAGGAGAAAAAAGGTAGCAAAGATTTGGCAAACCTGGACTGTGAGTAAATATTACTTGTCTTAACATAGCTGTTAAAAAAAATTTTTTTATTTTTTTTTAATGTAATTATAATTTGTAATGGAAATAATTTATGTTTTTGTTGTTATGTGTCACTTTTTGAAAATAAAATAAATATTAAGAAAGAAAAAAAAAAGAAAAAAAAAAAAAGATGTCATGGTGGGGTTTCCCACGCCTTCCGGTCTGAGTGATTCTATGTCTCTGGCCATTCAGATTGACCGGTGCTTGCGGGAGCGCAGAACTGTGCGCGCTGTGGCGTTATCCTCAGAGCAAATTCCTGAGCCAATGCAGTGTGATAGGATTTTGTCTAGAACGGAACGACAAGGTTTCAGACATCAGAATAGGTTGTGTTATTATTGTGGCGACGCTTCTCATGTCATTTCTGTCTGTCCTAAGCGGACAAAGAGGATCGCCAGTTCAATTACCATCAGTACTGTACAACCTAAATTTTTATTATCTGTGTCCTTGATCTGCTCATTGTCATCATTTTCTGTCATGGCGTTTGTGGATTCAGGCTCCGCCTTGAACTTAATGGACTTCGAGTTTGCCAAGCGTTGTGGTTTTCCCTTGCAGCCTTTGCAGAACCCTATTCCTTTAAGGGGCATTGATGCTACACCCTTGGCTAAAAATAAACCCCAGTTTTGGACACAGGTTACCATGCGCATGGCACCAGTCCATCAGGAAGATTGTCGATTTCTGGTGTTGCATAATTTGCATGATGCTATCGTGCTGGGTTTTTCGTGGTTGCAGGTACATAAACCTGTGTTGGATTGGAAGTCCATGTCTGTGACTAGTTGGGGTTGTCAGGGGGTTCATAATGATGTTCCTTTGATGTCAATCTCCTCTTCTTCCTCTTCTGAAATTCCAGAGTTTTTGTCTGATTTTCAGGATGTATTCGATGAGCCCAAGTCCAGTTTCCTTCCACCGCACAGGGACTGCGATTGTGCTATTGACTTGATTCCAGGCTGTAAGTTTCCTAAGGGTCGACTTTTCAACCTGTCTGTGCCTGAACATACCGCTATGCGGAGCTATGTTAAGGAGTCTTTGGAGAAAGGGCATATTCGGCCATCTACTTCACCGTTGGGAGCGGTGTTCTTTTTTGTTGCTAAAAAAGATGGTTCCTTGAGACCCTGTATTGATTATCGCCTCTTGAATAAGATCACGGTCAAGTTTCAATACCCTTTACCTTTGCTTTCCGATTTGTTTGCTAGGATTAAGGGAGCTAGTTGGTTTACTAAGATTGATCTTCGGGGGCATATAATCTTGTTCGTATTAAACAGGGTGATGAATGGAAAACTGCGTTTAACACGCCCGAGGGCCATTTTGAATACCTTGTGATGCCATTCGGACTCTCTAATGCTCCATCTGTTTTTTAGTCCTTCATGCATGATATCTTCCGGACTTATCTTGATAAATTCTTGATTATATATTTGGATGATATTTTGATTCATGCAGCTTTACATGAACACCCGAGCCTTACACTATGGCCGGTCCGAATAACTAAAGCAATTTTTACCATCCACCTCTCGTGTCTCCCCTTTTCCTCATAGTTTGTAAGCTTGCGAGCAGGGCCCTCATTCCTCTTGGTATCTATTTTGAACTGTGATCTCTGTTATGCTGTAATGTCTATTGTCTGTACAAGTCCCCTCTATAATTTGTAAAGCGCTGCGGAATATATTGGCGCTATATAAATAAAAATTATTATTATTATTATTGATTTTTTCAGATGATTGGGAGTCTCATGTGCAACAGGTCAGGATGGTATTTCAGATCCTTCGTGACAATGCTTTGTTTGTGAAAGGGTCTAAGTGTATCTTTGGGGTGCAGAAGGTTTCTTTTTTGGGCTTTATTTTCTCTCCCTCGTCTATAGAGATGGATCCGGTTAAGGTTCAGGCCATTCATGATTGGATTCAGCCCACATCCGTGAAGAGCCTTCAGAAATTTTGGGGTTTTGCAAATTTTTATGTCCGTTTCATTGCTAATTTTTCCAGTGTGGTTAAACCCTTGACCAATTTGACGAAGAAAGGCGCTGATGTGGCGAATTGGTCCTCTGCGGCTGTCTCTGCCTTTCAGGAGCTTAAACGTCGATTTACTTCTGCTCCGGTGTTGCGCCAACCGGATGTTTCTCTTCCATTTCAGGTTGAGGTTGACGCTTCTGAGATTGGGGCAGGGTCCGTTTTGTCTCAGAGGGATCCTGTTGGTTCCTTGTTGAAACCGTGTGCCTTCTTTTCCCGTAAGTTTTCGCCTGCTGAACGCAATTATGATGTCGGCAATTGGGAGTTGTTGGCTATGAAGTGGGCGTTTGAGGAGTGGCGACATTGGCTTGAGGGAGCTAAGCACCGTATTGTGGTCTTGACTGATCATAAGAATCTTATTTACCTCGAGTCTGCCAAATGGCTGAATCCTAGACAGGCTCGATGGTCCTTGTTTTTTTCCCGTTTTGATTTCGTGGTCTCGTACCTTCCGGGTTCTAAGAATATTAAGGCTGATGCCCTCTCTAGGAGTTTTTTGCCTGATTCTCCTGAGGCCTTAGAACCGGTCGGAATTCTGAAAGAAGGGGTGGTCCTTTCTGCCATTTCCCCTGATTTACGACGGGTTCTTCAGGAATTTCAGGCTGACAAACCTGACCGCTGTCCTGTGGGGAAACTGTTTGTTCCTGACAGATGGACTAGTAGAGTGATCTCTGAGGTTCACTGTTCCGTGTTGACTGGTCATCCTGGCATTTTGGGTACCAGAGACTTGGTTGGTAGGTCGCGTGATGTGCGTTCTTTTGTGCAGTCCTGTGGGACTTGTGCGCGGGCCAAGCCTTGTTGTTCCCGTGCTAGTGGGTTGCTTTTGCCATTGCCAGTCCCTGAGAGGCCCTGGACGCATATTTCGATGGATTTTATTTCTGATATTCCGGTCTCCCAGAAAATGTCTGTTATCTGGGTTGTTTGTGACCGGTTCTCTAAGATGGTTCATTTGGTGCCTTTGCCTAAATTGCCTTCCTCTTCAGATTTGGTTCCATTGTTTTTTTCAGCATGTGGTTCGTTTGCATGGGATTCCGGAGAATATTGTGTCCGACAGAGGTTCCCAGTTTGTTTCTAGGTTTTGGCGGGTCTTTTGTGCTAGGCTGGGCATTGATTTGTCTTTTTCTTCTGCATTTCATCCTCAGACAAATGGCCAGACCGAGCGAACTAATCAGACTTTGGAAACTTATTTGAGATGCTTTGTGTCTGCTGATCAGGATGATTGGGTGGACTTCTTGCCATTGGCCGAGTTTGCCCTTAATAATCGGGCTAGTTCGGCTACTTTGGTTTCGCCTTTCTTTTGTAATTTTGGTTTTCATCCTCGTTTTTCTTCTGGGCAGGTTTAGCCTTCTGACTGTCCTGGTGTGGATTCTGTGGTTGACAGGTTGCAGCAGATTTGGGCTCATGTGGTGGACAATTTGGTGTTGTCTCAGGAGGAGGTTCAACGTTTTGCTAACCGTCGTCGGTGTGTTGGTTCCCGGCTTCGGGTTGGGGATCTGGTCTGGTTGTCTTCCCGTCATGTTCCTATGAAGGTTTCTTCCCCTAAGTTTAAGCCTCGGTTTATTGGTCCTTATAAGATTTCTGAGATTATTAATCCAGTGTCTTTTTGTTTGGCGCTTCCGGCCTCTTTTGATATCCATAATGTCTTCCATAGATCTTTATTGCGGAAATATGTGGTGCCCGTTGTTCCCTCTGTTGATCCTCCGGCCCCTGTGTTGGTTGATGGTGAGTTGGAGTATGTGGTTGAGAAGATTTTGGATTCTCGTTTTTCGAGGCGGAGGCTTCAGTACCTTGTCAAATGGAAGGGTTATGGCCAGGAGGATAATTCTTGGGTTTTTGCCTCTGATGTCCATGCTGCTGATTTGGTCTGTGCCTTTCATCTGGCTCACCCTGATCGTCCTGGAGACCCTGTTAAGGGTTAGGTGACCGCTCCTCAAGGGGGGGGGTACTGTTGTGAATTCTGCTCTTGGGTTCCCTCCAGTGGTTGTAGGTGGGAATGCAGTTGTCTCTGAGTCACAGTCCTGGCCAGGTGTATCTGCTGATTGCTGTTCTGACTGGGATATTTAAGTGTGCAGGATTCATTAGCCCTTGCCAGTTGTCAATGTTTCTTCTGAAATGTTGGATCACTTTCTGGCTTCTCCTGCTCAGCTGTCAATTCAGCAAAGATAAGTGTCTGGTTTTTGTTTCTGTGGCACACATGCAGTGTGCTTATGTTCTGTGCTATTCTTTTGTTTTTCTCTTGTCCAACTTAGACTGTGTCAGTGTTTTCTCGGTCTTGTTGGATTCTCTGGAGATACAGATATACGCCCCACATCTTTAGTTAGATGGTGGAGTTTTTGTATTTTCTGCTGTGGATATTTTTGGAAGGATTTTTAATACTGACCGCTTAGTATCCTGTCCTATCCTTTCCTATTTAGCTAGTGTGTGCCTCATTTGCTAAATCCTGTTTTCTGCCTACGTGTGTCTTTTCCTCTACTACTCACAGTCGATATTTGTGGGGGGCTGCCTATCCTTTGGGGCTCTGCTCTGAGGCAAGGTAGTAATTCCTATTTCCATCTATAGGGGTATTTAGTCCTCCGGCTGTGTCGAGGTGTCTAGGTTTTGTTAGGCACACCCCACGGCTACTTCTAGTTGCGGTGATAAGATCAGGGTTTGCGGTCAGTACAGTTACCACCTACTCCAGTGAAAGTTTTCATGCTGCTCCAAGGTTACCTGATCATAACAGCTAATACTTGCAATACAACACAATTTTATTGCAAAGTACAAAATTTAAGGAATAGTATGATTGAATAGTATGAGTGCGTACACTTTTGTATATGTACTTAACATACAAAGGATAATAAGTGTTGTGAATTCGGTGGCTGAATTCACTCCTGTGGTCACAAGTGGTACTGCAGCTTCTGAGCTTCCTCCCTCAGGTGTTCTGGTGAGCTCGTTAACTGCTTCATTACTTAACTCCGCCTGATGCTGCTATCCTTGCTCCTTGTCAATGTTTCAGTGTTGGATCTGAGCTTCTCCTGATTGTTCCTGTGACCTGCTGCTCTGTATAGCTAAATGCTTTTTGCTTTTTTGTTGCTTTTTTTCTGTCCAGCTTGTCTTTTGTTTTGCTGGAAGCTCTGAGACGCAAAGGGTGTACCGCCGTGCCGTTAGTTCGGCACGGTGGGTTTTTTTTGCCCCCTTTGCGTGGTTTTGCTTTAGGGTTTTTTGTAGACTGTAAAGTTCGCTTTACTGTCCTCGCTCTGTCCTAGAATATCGGGCCCCACTTTGCTGAATCTATTTCATCCCTACGTTTTGTCTTTTCATCTTACTCACAGTCATTATATGTGGGGGGTTGCCTTTTCCTTTGGGGAATTTCTCTGGGGCAAGTCAGGCCTATTTTTCTATCTTCAGGCTAGCTAGTTTCTTAGGCTGTGCCGAGTTGCCTAGGTAGTTGTTAGGCGCAATCCACAGCCGCTTTTAGTTGTGTTTAGGATAGGATCAGGTGTGCAGTCTACAGAGTTTCCACGTCTCAGAGCTCGTTCTTGTATTTTTGGGTATTTGTCAGATCACTGTGTGCGCTCTGATCGCTAAGCACATTGTGTTTCTGGATTGCCTTCATAACACCTGTCATTAGCAAACATAACAAATAAGTACATACAAGGATTAAATACATATAATGATTACGTACATTTAAAGATTAACTACACCCAGTATACTTACATCATCAACAAGAGGCTTTTAAACATCATCCGTCTGGAATATCAGAGAAGCAACACCAAGACAGAGAACCCCTGGGAGATTACCTACACTGCATGGGCATCCCCAATTATGCAGGTATGAGCACACTGTACATGTACAGGTACCCCAGTTTTGGCATCTGTCTTAGTCTTGTTTCTCTGGTCTTATATAGTGGTTTACACTATGTAGTAACTCTATTTTCACCCAGCCCTTCAAGTGGCCAGCTTTCAAGGTTGTATGAAACTGAGATATCATGGAGTCATCAGACAAGGGGCCATAAACCCCTTGAATATAAAAGCCACAAGGATTTAGGTCAAACCACCACAGGCAGAGTTTCAGTAAACCTTAATGTTTTACAATGACAAACAGCAGACATATAGAGGCTTATAACTGTTTGTGAAGTGAATAAACAAACATTTCTCAAGATTCTGTCACTATGAGCATTGTCTGTCACATCTGTAAATGTTTTACAAGAAATGCAGCTATGTAATTTTCTGAATGCATTTGCTGTACAGTATTTTAATCTGGATTCCAAATCGCCATTTGTATATTCACCATTTGTACATTTGATGCAGCCAAAGTTATGGCTCTCAAGGAGAGAAACTAATCTAGTGGACAAAGAAATATTTGTAATGAACTACTGAGCCAAACTAACAGCATTGCTTTATCAAATTTATATGAAGTGTATTGTGTCCAAAATGAGCAACCAGGCAACACAAAAAGGAGCGTTTCAAGTGAGCTCTTTAAGGTACACAAATGTTATGAAGTCTTTGCCAACAAGAATGTGGTTTCACCAGTGGGGGGTACCTTTTTTAAATATATACTATTGCTATCACAGCCCCCCTTGCTGAAAATTCTGTGGCCAATAACAGTACAGAACACGTTCACCCAGGTCATGTCGTCGGAGATAAGGAAGAGACATTGCAGCAAACCGAGTTAAGAAGTAGGCCCAAAGTAGGGGTGCGGGTCTCAGAGACTTGTAATGGAGGGCATGAGCTGACAAACAATTCCCCAATGGGGGTATCTTTTTTAAAAATATACTATTGCCATCACAGCCCCTCTTGTCTAACATTCACCGGCCTATATCCGTACCGAAAACGTTCACCCAGGTCATGTAGTCGGAGATAAGGAAGAGACGTTGCAGGAAAACGAGTTAAGAAGTAGGCCCAATGTAGGGGTGTGGGTCTCTGAGACGTGTCATGGAGTGCATAGCCTGACAAGCATTTGCTCATGGGTTAAAATATTTCATGGGGATCATAGACACCCTTGCCCAAAAATTGACTGTCTGTAGCAGCACGGAACACGTGAACCCTGGTGATCTAGTGGTGGAGAATGATGAGAGGTGGAGGAAGGCCTCATTAAAACCTATTCCCAATTTAAAGGAGCTGGTCTCCTACACTTGTTATGCCCATACACTAAGTGCATGGGCTGTCAAACATTTCCCCATGGGGGGAGTTTTTTTTTTTTTTTAATTTGTTAACGGGCATCATAAACACCTTGCAAACTTTACAGTTGGTTTCCTACACAGTTGCTGCTGGGAAGGTGCAGGTTTTTACTAAAAATATGGCGGACGAATCATTGGATGAAGTCATCAGGAAAAGGGGCATGGTGATGACAGGAATGGGAGCGTACATGATTAATAACAGCGGTGGCTATGGGAGGTATGAGATCTAGGATACAGCCTACAATGATTAGTCGTTTAGCAGCCACCAATTACCAGAAGGTGTTTCATGCCTGTCAAAAGATCTGTGTGGAAGACAAAAAAAAACTTTGTTCCAGCTCCAATCACTTGAATCAAAACTTGGTACTTTATTATTTCATTGTAAAAGCAAGGGCTTTAAAGCTCTCCAGAGCACAACGGGAAACGAGCTGGCTTTTTCTTTGCTTTTCATGTTTTACAAAAGATCTGTGTAACAGATGCGCGTGTAAGGCTACTTTCACACTTCCGTCTTTTGTCCTCCATCACAATCCGTCGTTTTGGGCAAAAAACGGATCCTGCAAATGTACTTGCAGGATGCGTTTTTTGCCCATACACTTGTATTAGTGACGGATGGGCACACGTCACATCCGTCGTGCGACGGATCCGTCGTATTTTGGCGGACGCGATGCACAAAAAAAGTTCAATGTAACTTTTTTTGTGCGATGTGTCCGTCATTTTCGATCGCGCATGCGCGGCCAAAACTCCGCCCGCGCATGTGCGGCCGAAACTCCGCCCCTACTCCCCGGACTGCAGAATGGGCAGTGGATGCGTCGAAAAACTGCATCCGCTGCCCACGTCTTGCAGTTATTTCACAACGTCCGTCGGTACGTGGGCCCAACGTATTGCGACGGGCCCGTACCTACAAAAGTGTGAACGTAGCCTCAGGCTGTGTGCACATGTAGCAGATTTTTCACGTTTTTTTCGCGTTTTTTCGCTATAAAACCGCGAAAAAAAAAACGCTCACATTAAGCATCCTATTTAATAGAATGCAATCGGCATTTTTTGTGCACATGCTGCATTTTTTTCCTGAGCGGATTTGCATTCCAGAAAAAAACGCCGCATGTTCATTAAATTTGCGGAATAGCAGGGATTCCGCACACCTAGGAATGCATTGATCTGCTTACTTCCCGCATGGGGCTATGCCCACCATGCGGGAAGTAAGCAGATCATGTGCGGTTGGTACCCAGGGTGGAAGAGAGGAGACTCTCCTCCACAGACTGGGCACCATATAATTGTTAACAAAATAGAATTAAAATTAAAAAATTTTGATATACTCACCTTCGATGGCCCCCGGAGTCTTCCTGCCCCTCAGCGCTGCACGCGGCCGCTTCCGTTCCTGTAGATGGTGTGTGAAGGACCTGCGATGACGTCGCGGTCACGTGACCGTGGCGTCATCGAAGGTCCTGTACACACACCATCTATAGGAACGGAAGCCGCTGAGGAGATCGGCTGTTTGCGGTAGGTGAGTATAACCATTTTTTATTTTTTTTAAATTATTTTTAACATACTATCTTTTACTATTGATGCGGCATAGGCTGCATCAATAGTAAAAAGTTGGTCACACTTGTCAAACACTGTTTGACAAGTGTGACCAACCTGTCAATCAGTTTTCCAAGCGATGCGATCTGTCGATGCTACAGATCGCTTGGAAATGCTTGCATTCTGCAAGCTAATTATGCTTACAAAAACGCTAGTTTTCTGCGGGAATATGCATGCCAATTCCGCATGCGATATACCCGTGGCAGGAGGCGCAGAATTGCCGCAGAAATTTCCGCTGCAATTCTGCAACGTGTGCACTTAGCCTCAGACTCAGCCTAAAAAATGCCTGTCAAAAATATGTTGCCAAAGACGCACGTATCTGTCTAAAGGGCAAAGTGCAACAAGTTCGAGAGATGCTGAATTAGAGAAAGCAGATCAGTGTTGTAGGAAAAGCAAACAAAATGATGGATGCTTGTGAAAAACAAAGTTTAAAGAGCAGTGCACCGTACGTAACTATAAACACACCCGTGGCACAAGCTTCTTCATCTTCACCCATACATATTACCAATAATATCCAAATGTCACAGTCCATAATTATGTCTTCTAGTTTAACAAACACTGTTAAAGGAATGCCACAAAATGTAGATAACCACAACCCTGGGAAACACCAGATTTCCTCTTTACGAGATATGGACGATGATGGTATTGATGACCACTTTGAAAGCTGCAAAAAATGTGCAAAAAAGGCCGTGAATGTCTGGAAAATCATTTCCTCTTGGGCAAACTTTCCCTCTTACTAAAGTGGTACCGAATGATGCATACATAGCTCTCATGTCTATTTAGCCTGAGATGGTTGAAAGATGATGTATTCTGTTTTGTCCATGTCCACTTTTTGAAAGCGAGCTGAAAAGAAGGATGAATTAGCGGGAAGACGTGTGATTTTGGTCGGTCAGGTACAGATAGGTAGATCTGCGTGTCATCAGCGTACAGATGATATTGCAAAACGTGCCATTACATCAGCTGGCCCAGGCCGAAGGTGTAGATGGAGAAGAGTAGGAGTCCTAGAACTGAGCCTTGGGGAACACCGAAAGACCGGGGTCGAGGTGAGGAGGTGGTGTGGGAGAGGGAAACACTGAATGTCCCTGTAACAGCCTGGTTGTTTTTTAAAGACTGTGCCGATAACCCCAAAAAGGCCATTTGCACCACCGGCCATGCCCGCATCAGCAGGGGTAGCAAAACTCCCATCCTAACCACCACAAGCATGATCAGGCACATGGCAGCAAAGCACCCGACTTTGTTGGTTGAACACAAGGCTCCATGAACAATGTCTGCGGGTGACACCACTGCTTCTTCCAATGTTGTGCATGCAAGCCAATCCCCTGTCCATGCTGCATGCAAAGATGCCTCATACCCTGCATCCGCAATTGCACACAAACTCAACTAGCACCATCAACAAGCATATCCACATTCTTGTCCCAGTGTACTGTTCAGTTGTCCATACCCCAGTCCTTGGAACGCAAACGGAAATACGCAGCCAACACCACAGTACTAAATTCACACATTTCTCATCTGCTTGCGCTCGAAATGTTACATTTTAGGCCAGTGTGAGACCTAAGCTTTCAGCAACCTGATGGCGGTGACCATCAATGAGTACTCATTACCCAGCCGCCACAATTTTGCCCGGTATACCGTCACGACATTTCACAAGCAACGACATGTCCCACAACATTACCCGGGCCCTCAACAATGCTGTTACAGGCACCTAACCACGGACACGTGGACAAGTGCTTGTGGGCAGGGATCGTACATCTCGCTGATGGCACGCTGGTTTAGCGTAGAGGAAATAACAAATCACCTGGCACTCAGAGGGTTTTTTTGCAAGATGAAAATGAACATTCCGTTTATTTGTGCATCCAGTTTTTTGTTAAAGATATTTCTGATGAAGGTCTTGTGATTTGACCGAAAACGTTTAAAAATCTTTGGACTGGATGCACAAATAAACGGAATGTTCATTTTCATCTTGCAAAAAAACCCTCTGAGTGCCAAGTGATTTGTTATTACCTAGTTGACGGGCTGGAAACCTGACTTGTGCACCACACAGGAACCTTGAGTGCCGTGTGTATTGTCTTTAGCGTAGAAGAAGCCATAACCTAGTGGGACATTGGGAGACCATGTTACAGATGTATGGAGACAGGTTGTGGAAGGCTTTGCATGTCATAGTTAGGGTTTTGAACTGGAGCCTCTGGGCAATTGGAAGTCAGTGAAGGGCCTAGCAGAGAGGAGAGGCCGGGGAATAACAGAGGGACATTTGGATTACTCGGTCATCAGACTTTAGGATAGATTGGAGTGGTGCAAGAGTGCTAGAGGGGAAGCCAGACAGTAGAAGGTTGCAATAGTGGAGGCAGGAGATCATGAGAGCGTGCACAAACATTTTTGCAGTCTCTTGGAATGTACGGATCCTAGAACTGTTTTTGAGTTGTAGTGGGCAGGAGAAGGCAAGGGCTTGGATATGTATTTTGAAAGAGAGGGCAGAGTCGAGGATCACCCCGAGGCCCTTAACAAGTGGGACTTTTTGTACCGGTGTGGCGTCCCAGCATTATACAGGCATGTGTCCCAAAATATTACCTGTGCCCTCCAAGATGCTGTTATTGGTCAACCTAACAACAGACACGTGGACAAGTGCTTGTGGTCAGGGACAGTACATCACACTAACAGCACACTGGGTTAATATAGTGGAAGCCGGGACCCAGTCTGATCTTGGGATGGTGCACGTCCGACCAACCACGAGTATTGCGGGTTCCACGTCAATCTGGGTTGCCCCCATAGTCTTCAGCTCCTGCATCTCCTCCTCTTCAGCCTCCATCTCCACAAGTAGCACATCAGTCACAAGCTGGAAGCACTGCAGCACTGCCTCATCCAAGCGGCAACAGGCTGTGCTGAAGCTAATATGCTTAGGTGACAAGCCGCACAATGATCAAGATTTGTGGACAGCTCTGAAAGAGCAAGCAGATCTGTGGCTGACACCGCTGAACCTACAGCCAGCCATGGTCGTGTGTGACAATGGCTAGAAACTGGTGGCTGCTCTGTGTCAAGGCGTGCTCACACATGTGCTATGCCTGGTCCATGTGCTTAATCTCATTGTTCAACATTTTCTGAAAAGTGACACAGAGGTGCCAGATCTGCTAGGAAAAGTACAAGGCTCTGCGTACCCATTTTAGAAAGTCAGCTAGAGCTTCATCCGCCCTTGACGTGCTTCTGCAGCACTTGCAGCTTCTGTCTCACCGACTGGTGTGTGATGTCCTCTCCATGCATTGGAACTCTACACTGCATATTTTGGAAAGGATTTGTGAGCAGAAGAGGGCAGTTGTTGACTACCAGCATCAACAAGGCCGTCGGTATTCAGTTTTGAATTCACACATAGGATCTTAGGAGTGGACATGGATGTCAGACATATGTACCATCCTCCAAAAGTTTGAGGAATTCACCAAGATGGTGAGCGGCAATGACGCCATAATTAACATCTCCATCCTGCTTCTCTGTGTTCAAATATTAATATTTATAGTTATTTATATAGCGTCAACATATTTACAGTTTCAAACACAACAGTCCTAAGTAACAACAATAACAACAATACAATAATTAAACAGAAATAAAACTACCCTGCTCATGACAGCTTACAATCTACACTAAGTAATAATAATAACAATAATTAAACCGAAAAACCCCATCCTGCTCGTGACAACTTACAATCTACAATGAGGTGGGGGAGATAAAAACTACAGGGGAATGTATTTACAATGATGTATTTACAATGATATTACTGAGGTTTGTCGAATGTCATGGAGGCCTGAGGACAAGGAAGAGGGGGAGACCATGGTTAGTTGTCCTCTTGGTGAGGACACAGAAGTATCGACTGTTTGCCGTCTTGGATGCATGGCTGAGTTTATGCTATGCTGCCTTTCCCAACACCCTCGCGTTCTCAAAATTTTGGGTGACAGGCATTATCGATTGTTGTTGACACTTCTAGACCCATGCTACAAGGAGAACTTAATATCTATTATTCCAGAGGCAGACAGGTGTACTACAATGTTGGGGGACCAAAGGGCCCTTCTTGCTGAATTATTTAAAAAATTCCCATCTGAAAACGCTGGCAGAAGAGGTCACAGTTTGTTGGCAAAGTAAGGAGTACAGGTGAGAGAGACACAACTCCAATCCAGCACAGGCAGTGGAACACTGGCAAAGTTTGGGGAGAGTTTTCTCAGACCCTCCCATTGCACTGGCTCTGTGGCATGGTGGACTCTCACAAGGAGTGCAAAGTTTGGGAAAATGCAGAGGGAGTACCTTGCTGACAGTACCAACGTCCTCTGTGCCCGTTAATTGTTTAGCAAAGTTGAACATGGAGCATGAACTGTCTCTATTTACTGCGCACTTGCACTGTACTCACGTTCATGGAGTGCACGGCGCCTATTTCTCTGGTGGTCACTGGGCACATGGCTCCTCGTTTTATGGCAGTACAGCTTTTATTGGCAGGAGAAAACGCCTTCATAATACAGAGACAGAGTACAACACCGCCCAAGCGTTCACACTCTGCTCCTCAGACTTGCTATGCGCAGTGACTGCCTCTAGGCAGAAGATGATGATGGTGGTAGTAGTAGTTGGACCATTTATGACAGTCATGAAGCAGCCATAACAACTTGAAAGAGAAGTATTTTTCAAGAAATACCACACTGTTCCATATGTGGCCTGTATTTTTTATTTTTTTCTGCAAAATAGTGCTGTATATAAGTAGAGTCACAGACAGAAAAAACTGTGGAAAACCGGCCTAACATACCCAAAGTTGGAGCACACAGATATATGAGGCCTGTCACAGAAATACCACACTGCCAAATATGTGGCCTGTATTTTTTTAAATGCAAAATATTGCTGTATATAAGTAGAGTAACAGACAGCAAAAACAGTGGAAAACCGGCCTAAAATGCCCAAACTTGGAGCACACAGATATATGAGGCCTGTCACGGAAATACCACACTGACAAATATGTGGCCTGTATTTTTTTAAATGCAAAATAGTGCTGTATATAAGTATAGTGACAGACAGCAAAAACAGTGGAAAACTGGCCTAAAATGCCCAAACTTGGAGCATGCAGATATATGAGGCCTGTCACGGCAATACAACACTGCCAAATATGTGGCCTGTATTTTAAAAATGCAAAATAGTACTGCATATAAGTAGAGTCACAGACAGCAAAAACAGTGGAAAACCGGCCTAAAATGCTCAAACTTGGAGCACGCTGATATATGAGGCCTTTTTTGTTTATTGGTGAATTTAAAAAAAAAAAAAAAGAGTGGCACAAGGCTACCACACAGAACTAAGCTACTGAGGAAATTAGATTTTTCAAAAACAGATACACCAGGACTCAGTCTGACTTAACAGACTGTATTAATGTGTTTTTTGCAAACAACCCTTGGGGGTAAAGGGGTTAAGACCCTGATAGGCATCAGGATTCTCCTGCTGCAAGGGATTGATCCCAAGCTTTATCTGCCTCTGCGGTCTCCCATTAAGCTTCAGCCGCTGCAGGTGCTGCTGAGCATAGATGTTGGTCCCAACCTCTTGCTCAGGCTTGGCTGTTTGTTTGGTTAATGCTGACTCTCCAGCCAAGTCTATGGTAACCAGCGATAGGCAGCGGTGACCAAACCCTCTGGAGTCTAAGTCCAGAAATCACTTACTGAGCATGTCCATGAGGTGGCATCTTCCTCTTGGTGATTTGGCAACTCTGGATTGGCCTGCTTGCGAGGTCTCACCCGACTGGACGTGCTTGGGGCCGTTCCTTATGTATAAAATGCCTCCAGCAGCACACGAGGGTGCGTTAGTATCATTTTATGTATGGCTACGTGAGTTTCTACCACTCACGTAGCCAATTGCCCCAGCTAGCGTCAGTGGGGGCAATTAGCCATTGACTTAGCATCTGGTACCTACATGTGTGCGGTTAACACAGCAGAGTTCCAGAGCAAGCACAACCTGAGTCAGGGTTTTAAGCTCAGTTGCAGAGCTTCTCTTTCATTTCTGTGTGTGAGTGACACAGCTCAGTTGAAGTGCATCTGTTCCGTTTCTGTGTGTTAGTGACACAGCTCAGTTGCAAAGCTTCTCTTTCATTTCTGTGTGCTAGTGACACAACTCAGTGCAGAGCAGCTCTTTCATTTCTGTGTGCGAGTGACACAGCTCAGTGCAGAGCAGTTCTTTCATTCCTGTGTGCGAATGACAGCTCAGTTATAGAGCAGCTCTTTCATTTCTGTGTGCAAGTGACACAGCTCAGTAGCAGAGCTTTTCTTTCATTTCTGTACTGTTCCTCTCTGGTTAATAACAGAGGTTGGAACTCAGTGTCCTGTTCATACTGAGTGGCGTTAACACAGTGTGTACAGGCAATCGCTCGCCGTGTGTTCTCATTATTGTTTACTAGCAGCAGTTTTCCATCTATGCACGGTGGACCCCGGGTTACCATTGCGCTTTATTATTTATTTTATTTAGCACAATCTGCAAATCCTAACAGAACCACTCTCAGGTTCATTGGAAGTCCACGCAAACAGCAAGTTATCACTTATTTAATGGACATCAATTAAGGACTTCAGAAAAAATAATACAAAAATAGTCACAACTCCTAAAAAAATAAAAGATGCAAGAGGTTGTTATGAAGTTTAGCTTTATAATTTAATTATATATTTGCTTGTTGCTAAAAACACTTTTGTGAGAATATTTTAAATGAAAAAAAAAAACTGCCACAGTTTACCTTGTCATCTCCCTCAGGAAGCCCCTGGCTATAAAATGAATGTCCCTGTCTCCATATCACGTCCTGTTTCCTCTTTTAGCTTTCAGTGTGTTACATGTTCCTGGCTACGTTGGATGCTCTGGGTAGTAGTGGTAAGTGCATGCGTTCA
This sequence comes from Ranitomeya imitator, assembly GCF_032444005.1. Classification (NCBI taxonomy): domain Eukaryota; kingdom Metazoa; phylum Chordata; class Amphibia; order Anura; family Dendrobatidae; genus Ranitomeya; species Ranitomeya imitator. The sequence continues at coordinate 808,170,448 of NC_091282.1, read as the reverse complement.
TATACCTTGTTGAAACACGCTCAATAGATCGACAGTTGTCAACTTGTAACACTTATCTACTGTTTTTTGTTTGACTATGGTAGGTATAGTAGCGGTAGAACTTTGTCTGGGATGGCAATACTTTTACAGCTCTATGCCTTTTTATAGGTCTTCATATACAGATACACTATTTTGTTTATTTATTATAAGCTTCCTATTGGTGCATAAATAATAGTAAAACACTGCAGTTTTTAGATTTTATGTTTCATTTCTGTCTATTATAGAAGAACAGTGTGGTTATATGAAGTTGATTGTCCGACTCACTGTAAATTCTGTTGTAACAAAGCAGGATATTTGATTTTCCTGTTTCTTGTATTCTTTAACCACTCCCTACAAACCTCATTTTGACCTCACAATCGTATGCTCACACTGCTCTGTCTGTCGTTTTTATTTAGAAAGCTTGAACGTAGAAAAGAATAAATACTAATGACGTGAAAATACAGGTGCTTCTCACAAAATTAGAATATCATCAAAAAGTTAATCTATTTCAGTTCTTCAATACAAAAAGTTAAACTAAATGTAGAGTCATTACAAACAGAGTGATCTATTTCAAGTGTTTATTTCTGTTAATGTTGATGATTATGGCTTACAGCCAATGTAAAACCAAAGGTCATTATCTCGGTAAATTACAATACTTTATAACACCAGCTTGAAAAATGATATTAAAATCCAAAATGTTGGCCTACTGAAATGTATGTTCAGTAAATGCACTCAATACTTGGTCGGGGATCCTTTTCCATCAATTACTGCATCAATGCGGCATGGAAGCGATCAGCCTGTGATCTTCCTTGTGACAATACCCCATAGATTCTCTATGGAGCTAAGGTTAGGCGAGTTTGCTGGCCAATCAAGCACAGTGATACTGTTGTTTTTAAACCAAGTATTGGTACTTTTGGCAGTGTGGACAGGTGCCAAGTCCTGCTGGAGAATTAAAGGGAACTTGTCAACCCGAAAATCGCGGGTGAGGTAAGCCCACCGGCATCAGGGGCTTATCTACAGCATTCTGTAATGCTGTAGATAAGCCCCCGATGTTACCTGAAAGATGAGAAAAAGACGTTCGATTATACTCACCCAGGGGCGGTCCCGCTGCTGGTCCGGTCGGATGGGTGTCTCTGGTCCGCTGCGGCGCCTCCCATCTTCATTCCAAGACCTCTTCTGATCTTCAGCCACGGCTCCGGCGCAGGCGTACTTTGTCTGCCCTGTTGAGGGCAGAGCAAAGTACTGCAGTGCGCAGGCGCGGACGCGCAGCGACGTAGTATACAGCACAGAGCCACGTAGTATATTGCCCAGCCACGTATATCACAGGTTAAAAAACATGCCGTAGTACATGCCTGCACAGTGCAATCTTGCCTTGTGCAGGTGTGTACTATGGAGGACAGAGAATGAACTTCAATCCAATATTGCAGCCAGCATGCAGCCAGCGGGTAAGGAAGGGTGAATCAAAAACCCCAAAACCCCGCCTCCATGGCTGAAGATTGTTCCCTCCAAATTCAGGTGACAGTGTCCCTTTAATGATTTTTATTTTTATTATTTTTAACATTAGATCCTTTTACTTTTGACACTGCATAGGCAGCATCAATAGTAAAAACTTGGTCACACAGCGTTAATAGCGGCGGTAACGGAGTGAGTTACCCGCGGCATAACGTGGTCCGTTACCGCTGGCATTAACCCTGTGTGAGCGGTGACTGGAGGGGAGTATGCGGGCGCCGGGCACTGACTGCGGGGAGTAAGGAGCGGCCATTTTCTTCCGGATTGTGCCCGTCGCTGATTGGTCGCGGCAAAACAGCCACGACCAATCAGCGACTTGTATTTCCTTGACAGACAGAGGCCGTGACCAATGAATATCCGTGACAGACAGACAGATGGAAGTGACCCTTAGACAATTACATAGTACTAATGCAAGGAGCCTTCTGAGATTGCTGGCTGGGGATGAGTGCACTTTGTTAAGGTACTGTTTGTGTATACAGTGGGGCAAAAAAGTATTTAGTCAGTCAGCAATAGTGCAAGTTCCACCACTTAAAAAGATGTGAAGCGTCTGTAATTTACATCATAGGTAGACCTCAACTATGGGAGACAAACTGAGAAAAAAAAAATCCAGAAAATCACATTGTCTGTTTTTTTATCATTTTTTTTGCATTTTATGGTGGAAAATAAGTATTTGGTCAGAAACAAACAAATCAAGATTTCTGGCTCTCACAGACCTGTAACTTCTTCTTTAAGAGTCTCCTCTTTCCTCCACTCATTACCTGTAGTAATGGCACCTGTTTAAACTTGTTGTCAGTATAAAAAGACACCTGTGCACACCCTCAAACAGTCTGACTCCAAACTCCACTATGGAGTAGCCCTGCACCAGGCTGGGAAGACTGAATCTGCAATAGCCAACCAGCTTGGAGTGAAGAAATCAACAGTGGGAGCAATAATTAGAAAATGGAAGACATACAAGACCACTGATAATCTCCCTCGATCTGGGGCTCCACGCAAAATCCCACCCCGTGGGGTCAGAATGATCACAAGAACGGTGAGCAAAAATCCCAGAACCACGCGGGGGGACCTAGTGAATGAACTGCAGAGAGCTGGGACCAATGTAACAAGGCCTACCATAAGTAACACACTACGCCACCATGGACTCAGATCCTGCAGTGCCAGACGTGTCCCACTGCTTAAGCCAGTACATGTCCGGGCCCGTCTGAAGTTTGCTAGAGAGCATTTGGATGATCCAGAGGAGTTTTGGGAGAATGTCCTATGGTCTGATGAAACCAAACTGGAACTGTTTGGTAGAAACACAACTTGTCGTGTTTGGAGGAAAAAGAATACTGAGTTGCATCCATCAAATACCATACCTACTGTAAAGCATGGTGGTGGAAACATCATGCTTTGGGGCTGTTTCTCTGGAAAGGGGCCAGGACGACTGATCCGGGTACATGAAAGAATGAATGGGGCCATGTATCGTGAGATTTTGAGTGCAAACCTCCTTCCATCAGCAAGGGCATTGAAGATGAAACGTGGCTGGGTCTTTCAACATGACAATGATCCAAAGCACACTGCCAGGGCAACGAAGGAGTGGCTTCGTAAGAAGCATTTCAAGCTCCTGGAGTGGCCTAGCCAGTCTCCAGATCTCAACCCTATAGAAAACCTTTGGAGGAAGTTGAAAGTCCGTGTTGCCAAGCGAAAAGCCAAAAACATCACTACTCTAGAGGAGATCTGCATGGAGGAATGGGCCAACATACCAACAACAGTGTGTGGCAACCTTGTGAAGACTTACAGAAAACGTTTGACCTCTGTCATTGCCAACAAAGGATATATTACAAAGTATTGAGATGAAATTTTGTTTCTGACCAAATACTTATTTTCCACCATAATATGCAAATAAAATGTTAAAAAAACTGACAATGTGATTTTCTGGATTTTTTTTTTCTCAGTTTGTCTCCCATAGTTGAGGTCTACCTATGATGTAAATTACAGACGCCTCTCATCTTTTTAAGTGGTGGAACTTGCACTATTGCTGACTGACTAAATACTTTTTTGCCCCACTGTATATGTATATATATATATATACACACATATACATTGTATACACTGCATTTGTGTGGTCAGATAACTTTGACCAAGGTTTCAGACCTTTATTAGCCTGTTAGGGTTATAGTTCGTTCACTAACCAGCTTTAAAAAAACTCAGCTTCCTCTAGCCTTGTGCCATAAAACAGTAGCCATGGATTCTTCTAAGCAGCTGCCTAGGAGTCTGAAAATGAAAATGGTGGAGGCCCCCGAAGCAGGAGAAGGCCATGAGAAGCTAGCACAGCATTTTCAAGTTGCCCTTTCCTCAGTTTGAAATGGAATTAAAAAATGGCAGTTAACAGGAACAGTGGAGGTCAAGATAAGGTCTGGAAGAACAAGCAAAATTTCAGTAAGATCTGCTTGTAGGATTGCTAGAGAGGCAAATATGAACCCCCGTTTGACTGCAAAAGACCTTCAGAAAGATTTTGCAGATTCTGTAGTTGTGGTACAATGTTCTTCTGATCAGAGACACCTGCACAAATATGACCTTCATGGAAGTCATCAGATGAAAAACTTCTCCTGAGTCCTCACTATAAAATTCAGTGTCAGAAGCATGCAAGAACATCTAAACAAGCCTGATGCATTTTAGAAACAAGTCCTGTGGACTGATGAGGTTATAATTCTTGGCCACAATGATCAAACGTATGTGTGGAGAACAAAATGCACATAATTTCAGTAGAAGAAGATCTCGCCAACCATTAAGCACGGGAGTGGATTAATCATGCTTTGGGGTTGTGTTTTCAGCCAAAGGCATGGGGAACATTTCACGGGTAGAGGAAAGAATGGATTCAATGAAATTTCAACAAATTCTTGATGCAACATAACGCTATTTACACTACACATTACACTAGTAAAAAAAAAGCTGAATTTGAAAACAGGACGGCTTCTACAAATAGATAATGATACTAGACACACGTCAAAATCCACAATAGACTACCACAAAAGGTGCAAGCTGAAGGTTTTGCAATGGCCCTCACAATCCCTTGATGTGAACATCATTGAAAAAAATAGACCTCAAAATATTGCATGCAAGACGACCCAGGTATCTCACAGAATTGGAAGAATTGTCCAAGGAAGAATGGATGAAAATCCCTCAAACAAGAATTGAAAAAGTGGTTACAAGCTGTGATACTTGCAAAAGGGGGTGCTACTAGGTACTAACTCTGCAGGGTGTCCAAACTTTTGCATTGGCCCATTTTCCTTTTTGTAATTTTTGAAATGTAAAAGATGAAAATATATATTTTTTGGCCTAAAATACAAAGGAAATGTGTCATCTTTAACTTTACCCCCTTTAGAGATCATTTAATCTTCAGCTTGCTTAACTGTTAACAATAACAGTAATTTTGACAAAGGGTGCCCAAATGTTTACATGCCGCCGTATATATATCTATATATATATTAATATCTATAATACTTGGAATTATCACCTTGAGGGCTCGTTACATTACAAAGAAAAATTATAATAAGATGTTGATGCAATGGTGTTATGACTTCTAAGTGTATAAAAATGATTTCTAAATATATGCATGTGATGTCACTGGCAGTTAGTCATAAAGTTCATGTAAAACGTTTAAGACCGCCATACATATTAAGGTACCTTCACACATAACGATTTCGCTAACGATATCGTTGCTTTTTGTGACGTAGCAACGATATCGTTAACAAACTCGTTATGCGTGACAGCAACCAACGATCAGGCCCCTGCTGGGAGATCGTTGGTCGCTGGGAATGATCAGGACCTTTTTTTGGTCGCTGATCACCCCGCTGTCATCGCTGAATCGGCGTGTGTGATGCCGATCCAGCGATGTGTTCACTGGTAACCAGGGTAAACATCGGGTTACTAAGCGCAGGGACAGCTCTCCAGCGATCACACAGCGACGAAACAGCGACGCTGCAGCGATCGGCATCGTTGCCTATATCGCTGCAGTGTCGCTTGTGACGGTACCTTTAGACTAAACTTGGAGAAACATGCTGATATAGGTGATATCCGCTGATAGTGTATTGTGTATGGCAGTCCTGAAGAGAGATATCCAGCCGCTCCTTGTTCTGCTGATGATAAGACTTCCCCAGACAGTCTGGCAGCAGTTCTCTTGTAGAGGACACAGGAAAACTAATTATAGTAGTAATTTATAATAGGGCTATTGTTCAGGGCTCTTCAGGGTTCATCAGTTCTATAAAGATGGTGTGTTTGTGAAAGTTATTGGCTCATCATTGTCCCCATAAAATAATCTTTTGGGCTATACTGATTAAATACATGATGATATGGCTTCTTTTACAGAAAGTAGAAGAACTAAAGTATTTGTATTACTTTTGCCAGCAAGTAGACGGTGATGGAATGAGAAGTGACCAATATAGTATAAAGATATGGAGGAATCTTCCAAATCAGAAAACGAAAGCCAGCCACCAGTGTTAAATGCTTGCGATGAAGGTACCACTATAAAATTCAAATCATACTTATTTTTTCTGTCATGTAATGATAGTAGTGATTTCTGGGTGTTAGGGCTAGCGGAACGCACCGAGTAAATAGAGATGTTTATTGATATTGGTGCGTTCGCAGCCCGGGGTCCACCGTGCAGGAGTACCTGCTGCTAGCAAACGGCGGAGCTATATGGCGGTATAGACTAACTCAGTTAATTCACTGAGTAGCCGTGAAAGGAAAGCACTGTGTCCTGTTACAGAGGCACAGGCTAACTGCCCAAACAGAGAGCAGTCAGTGGTCACACAAACACACAAAACTCCTCGCCGGAGGAGCCAGCATTCTAGGGGCTTATTTCAGCCGGGTCCCTGAATACACTCAGACTCAATCTCCTCGCCGGAGGAGCCAGCATTCTAGGGGCTTATTTCAGCCGGGTCCCTGAACACACATACATGTGACCACACTGGCGCAAAGCACATAACATAAGACAATACTAGCGCATGGCCGTGCGGTCATGCGCAGTTTATATAGTTGCAGCACAGGAAGCTGCTACTGAAGTTTTTGCCCTTTCAGGACCTTCCAGAAGGACCAATGGAAAGTGCTGCAGTACCTGAGCATGTTTTGCCCTTTCAGGACCTTCCAGAAGGACCAATGGAATGTACTGCAGCACCTGAGCATGTGACCGAACATGTGGCCCTCGACCTCCAATGGGAGACCCTGCCCTGGGCATGCTCAGTGTGAGTAAACAAGGACTTAGTCCCAGAGAGGCTCGCTCGCCGCAGATCAGTTCAGGGTACCATAGGAAAGCCAGAAAAGGCAGTAGTGACCCTATGCACCGAAATAGGCCCCAGCGAGATGCTGGGAGCGACGTCTCCGCTGAGCAGAGCCCACTGTGGCCGATACCGAATGGGAGACCGCAGCAGACACGGATCGAGATTCCCCCTGTGCAGCAGAGGAAACTCGACTCCTAACATTACCCCCCCCTCCTAGGGCCCCCCCCTCCTTGAGCCTCACTACGCTCAAAAGCTGCAATAAGCAGCGGAGCCCGAATGTGCTCCACAGGCTCCCAGGTTCTATCCTCTGGGCTGTGACCCTTCCAGTCCACCAGATAAAATTTCTTGCCACGTACCACCTTGCACCCCACAATAGCATTCACCTCAAACTCATCCGTGGATGAACCCGATGTCCCAGCAGATGACTCGGAAAACCGGGACAAATGAACGGGCTTTAAGAGGGAAACGTGGAAAGTATCGGTGATACCAAGGCGTGGAGGAATAGCCAAACGGTAGACCACAGGGTTGACCTGTTCCAGAACCTTAAACGGGCCAATGTAGCGAGGAGCAAACTTAGTGGACTCAACTCGCAGCCTGATGCTACGGGCGGAGAGCCACACTAAGTCGCCAGGAGCAAAGACCGGAGCGGGGCGCCGGTGTGTATCAGCCGAAACCCTCATTCTCTCCTTGGAGGCCCGGATGGCATCCTGTGTGCGGTCCCAGATGTCACGTGCCTCCACCGCCCAGTCTGCCACCCTAGAATCGGTGGATGACACGGGCATGGGCACAGGGACACGCGGATGCTGGCCGTAATTAAGGAGAAAAGGAGTTTGACCAGTGGAATCGGCTACGGCGTTGTTCAGGGCAAATTCCGCCCAAGGTAGCAAAGATGCCCAGTCTTCCTGCCTAGCAGAGACGAAATGTCGCAAATATGTCACCAGAGTCTGGTTGGTTCTCTCCACCAACCCATTCGTCTCGGGATGGTATGCAGAGGAGAGGTTTAACTCTATGCTGAGTAAACGGCAGAGCTCTCTCCAAAACCGAGATGCGAACTGGGGACCCCGATCGCTGACAATCTTATCAGGCATACCATGCAAACGGAAAACATGTTTAATGAACAACACCGCCAAGGCCCGTGCTGAGGGTAACCGAGGAAGCGGCACCAAATGCACCATCTTGGAGAAATGGTCGGTGACAACCCAAATAATAGAGCAGCCACGCGACTTGGGTAGACCCACCACAAAGTCCATCCCGACCATCTCCCAGGGCCTGTCTGCCACCGGTAGAGAGTAAATTGTGACGCCCAAGAGACCGGGATACCCAGCACCGGACCAATGGGGTCTGTCTCTTGAGGGGGATGTCACGGGTGGCTTGACCCGGTGCTGTGGCCTCAGGCAATGCACAGTGTAAGGGGTATCGTGAGGGGACAGGCACTTACTTGATCAGCAGCAGGTTCTCCCAGCGGCGATGATCCCGATCCTGGATAGATGGCTATTGTCCAAATGAAAGACTGAGGCACTGAAACGTTTAACCAGTTTACTTTAACATAAAAGGATTTACAACCAGTCCTGTCACCGGAGTCTGTATGGGAACTCTGAGTTACTTTGACCCTGCCGGGGTCTTCGCCTCTTATTGTGCGCAATTTCTGTGTGGCCCTGCTGCTGTATGTGAACTGGCTGCCGGTCCAATCTGTCCCCTCCGGGTCCTGGTTCGACGGGCAACCCGAGTCCTTTTATCGGCTTACCCCCTCCGGGAGTACCGCTGAACTCTGTGTCTGTTGCTGCGTCCGGTCCTAGTGAAGCTGATATCACCTCACGTTTTTCCGGTTGCTGTATTATATATAATGAATACAGCCACGGATCCGGTATCCGTCTTTGCGCCTGTTCTGGGTAGTGATTAATGCTACCCGGTTCTCACAATGTCCCTTTTCTCTGTCTCTCTTCTCCTCAGGCCGGTGATTTGGGCCTGGAAACCGTCATAGGGCTGTTAGAAATTCAGCTGTATGACCTCTCACTTTCAGCTCCTTAGCCCAACTGCCAGTTCTTCTCTCAGACCAGAATGGATCAAGGGGAGTCTCTGGAGCTCCCCCTTCTGGCCGGAGGTGGTAGTGCAGTCTTGCTATTTTAGTATTTGTATTCAGTGTCAGTAACTCTTTTTGTGGCAAATACCCCTAGGGGTGCCACATTCCCCCTTAGTTAAGAACAGTACTCCGGGACTGTGGGACGATAACATTTTGAAATAACAATTAATATGTACAGAGTCTTAAAAATGAAAAGTTACAAAAACCACTCAAGGAAACAAAAATAGAGTTCTGTAAAAAGTCACTTCAAATAGCGTCCATTAATACAGTTCTACCCTTGAAGGTACTCAATATAAAGTCTAAAGAAAGTTCAAAAAGAGCAAAAAGCAAAGTTCAAAAAGCAGTCTTTCCAGAGCTTTGATTTAGTGCCTCCGGGCTGATAACAAGTTCAAGAATATGCAAGAAGTTCATACAGACAAGTCTCTGTAGGTACTGGGCTTAAACGTTGCAGACTGATAACAATGACTATACTACATTTTCTGTTTAACTATATACGGCATAACATATATACAATTCACATTATGAGCTTCATAGTTGGTAATCTGCATACCTGGCCGGTAATTGACCCTGGGTACTACGCTGTGATCTACGTAATAGCGGTATCTCTTCATGTGGAGTACTACTGTCTACTGCGGATGTAGTATCTGCCCGCTCTGCTAAAGATAATTCCATAACTATGGAGTTGGCAAGTCCACCGTGAATGGGATTACTCTTTTCAGGAATCTGTTCTTCCTGGCCTGGAACCTCCTGTAGTACGGGGTCAGCCTCTTCCTGTCTTGGGACTTCTGGTATTGGGTTCGGTGTTGGATAAAAGGCCACTATGGGAACCACTACTGCACCATGGTATGTTAGTAGGGTTTTGGGAAAGTCTCCTATACAGGTGTGATACACTTCCTCTTCTTTTTCCTTTACTGGTTGAACCTGTATGGGTTGAATAACTTCTGGTTCTGGCTGGACAACGTCTGGCTCTTTCAATGCTTCCGGACATAATTTAAGATTGTCTCTTGACACTAGTACAGATGTTAAGCCTCCGTTTTTGCTAATGAGACACATTTTAGGATTATCCACTCTTGTTGGTAAAACTGTGTAGGGTACGGCTTCCCACTGATTGTCCAGTTTATTGGTTCGACGATTTCTCTTGAGCACTTGGTCACCCGGTCTTAATGGGGTCGCTAGAGCATTCTGGTTGAAAGTTCGCTCTTGTCTTTCTCTAGTTTGCTGAAGGCTTCTTTCCACACTCTCTTGCACTTGGCGATACTGCTTTTGCCGTATGATATCCCAATTGGAGTCTTGAACTTCTGCGTCTGGTTTCAGAATTCCCATTTCTAGATCGATTGGTAATTGGCCGGGTCTTGCACGCATAAGATAAGCTGGGGTGCAGTTGGTGGAGCTCACCGGGACATGATTATACAGATCCACCAAGTCAGGCAATTTCTCTGGCCATTGATTCCTTTCTGTCTCAGGTAAAGTCTTTAGTAGGTCTATTACAATATGGTTCATCTTCTCGCATAAGCCGTTTGTTTGTGGATGATAGGCCGTCGTCCTGATCTTTTTGCAACCATACATATTACAGAATTCTCTGAAGATCTCTGATTCAAAGGCTGTACCTTGGTCGGTGAGAACCTGTTCCGGATATCCATGGGGTCTACAAAAGTACATTTGGAACGCTTTGGCTGCTGTTTTTGCTGTCAGATCTTTTACGGGTACTACTACCAAGAAGCGTGAATAATGGTCCACGATGGTCAAGGCATAGACATAGCCGGACCGGCTTGGTATTAACTTCACGTGGTCTATGGCTACAAGTTCAAGTGGTTGTTTGGTGATTATGGGCTGCAGTGGTGCTCTTTGGTTCTTTTGATCGTTTCTTCTGAGGTTGCACGGGCCACAATTTCTGCACCACTGTTCGATTGATTTTCTCATCCCGACCCAATAAAATCTTTCTCTTAGAAGTACTTCTAACTTTTTCCAACCAAAGTGACCAGCACCATTATGGTAAGCTTCGAGGACCATCTTGACATCTTGTTTAGGCACGATAATCTGCCAAACCAATTCATGTGTTTTCGGATTGGTGTACCTTCTACAGAGCTTCCCTTGATACAGGAACATTTTGCCTCTCTCTTTCCAGAGTTGATGCGTCTCTTCTGGGGCATCCTCATCGGGATATGCACTTTGCTCAGTTAACAGTTCCTTCACCAACTTCACAGCCGGATTGCTGTCTTGGGTGTCAGCCCATCTATGGTGTGCTAACGGATTAAAATTCACCTCTTGTTGTTTCTGATAGGTACTTGACTGATGATGTTTTGCCTTGGGATGATGGAAGGCTGGTAGTTCAATTTCTTCAAGCTCCCCCATTTCTTCTTCTACATCTCTCAAGTGTGGCATCCGGGATAGGGCATCGGCATTTCCATTCTTGCGACCTGCTCGATACTTGATCTTGAAGTTGTAATTAGATAACCGGGCTATCCATCGCTGTTCTAACGCACCTAATTTGGCTGTGTCCAGGTGGGTCAACGGATTGTTGTCAGTATAGACAATAAATTCTGCAGCAGCCAGATAGTGTTTGAAACGTTCCGTCACAGCCCAAACTACTGCCAGTAGTTCCAATTTGAAGGAGCTATAATTTTCTGGATTTCTTTCAGTAGGCCGGAGCTTTCTACTTGCAAAGGCGATGACTTTCTCCCGACCTTCTTGCTTTTGTGACAGCACCGCTCCTAGTCCCACATTACTGGCATCGGTGTAGAGGATGAAAGGTTGATGGTAATCTGGGTATGCCAGAACCTCTTCTCCGGTTAGTGCCTTCTTTAGTTGTTCAAAGGAGTCTTCCCTTTCGTCGTTCCACTGGAAAGGAGGGTTTCGGTTTGAAGGTTTCTTCGTCTGCCCTACCAAGGCGTCTTGCAAAGATGCTGCCAACTTGGTAAATCCTTTTATAAATCTGCGATAGTAACCCACCAATCCCAGGAATTGCCTCACTTCTTTTGCGCTGGTAGGTCTCGGCCAATCCCTTATGGCGGTTATTTTCTCAGGATCCGGTGCTACTCCCTCCGAACTCACGATGTGTCCCAGGTACTGTACCTTTGGCTTGAGAAGGTGACATTTGGATGGCTTGATTTTCATGCCATACCTGGATAAGGCTTCGAACACTTCTGCCAAGTCTTTTAAGTGTTGTTCGTAAGTCTTTGAGTAGACGATCACATCATCTAGGTACAGGAGGACGGTCTCGAAGTTCTTGTGTCCGAGGCAGCATTCCATCAGCCGCTGGAAGGTACCGGATGCATTGCAGAGTCCGAACGGCATGCGATTAAATTAACTTAGACCCATTGGTGTGGTGAATGCTGTCTTTTCCTTATCTCTCTCAGCCACAGGGACTTGCCAATACCCGCTTGTTAAGTCTAAGGTGGAAAAATAATTAGCAGATTTCAAAGCAGTCAAGGACTCTTCTATCCTAGGCAAAGGGTAGGCATCTTTATGGGTGATGTTATTAATCTGCCGGTAGTCTACGCACATTCTCATAGTTCCATCTTTTTTTTTGACAATCACTAGAGGGGCCGCCCAGGGGCTACAGCTGTCTCTTATTACCCCGGCCTGTTTCATTTCCCTCAGCATATCTTTTGCACATTGATAGTGAGCGGGCGGTATGGGTCTATATCTTTCTTTTATTGGGGGATGGTCACCTGTGGGGATTGTGTGTTCTACCCCTTCTATCCGTCCGAAGTCCAATGGGTGTTTACTGAAGACTTGTTCATATTCCGTCACTAGCCTATACACCCCTTGTTTTTGATGGGTAGGTGTTGAATTTATGCCCACGTGTAGCTGTTGGCACCAATCCCCCATTTCTCCATCTGAGCCATTGCCTTCCACCTGACAGGTTGGTTCTAAGGGCTCAATGGCTGTGATGGCATTGTTGTCAACAGTATATAGCTTTGCCATTGTAGCATACCTTGGCAAAGTGACCTCTTCCTCTCCACAGTTCAAAAGTCGTACCGGCACTCGTCCCCGGTGTACCTCGACTATCCCTCGTGCTGTGAGTATAGTGGGCCTGCTGTCGGTGTACACTGGTTCTATTAAGGCTTGATAATCTCGTCCCTTAGTACCAATGGCTGCTCTACACCATACCAGCATTTCTGTTTTTGGTGGGATTACAATAGACGTTGAATCACTTACCCTCACACTGCCGATTTCTCCACCTGCAACTTCTACCTGTTGCCTTAACATCAATACTTTTATTTCCCTCCGGAGAACTCTCTGCTGGCAGGATTGGGCAGTTTCAGCAATTTGCTGTAAGACAGAAATGACTTCGGAAAAGCAGTTCTCTAACACATTCATTCCTATCAATACAGTTGGTTCACAGTTCCGCCGGTCAACATCAACAACAATTATACCCTGTTTCTTCAATTCTACTTTACCAATCTTTATGGTCATCTCCCTGAATCCTAGTTTCGGTACCAACTTACCATTACTGGCCCATATATCTAGTTCAACATCAGAGGGCCCTTTATCAATATCTGCATCAGCCCAGTACCTCATATAAAGGATATACGGTATAGATGAAATCTGGGAACCTGTGTCCAGCAAAGCGTTGAGGGGCATTCCGTCCAGCACGATAGGGATAATGGGTCGTCCTCCGATGTACCTGTCGTGCCAGGGTGTTGGGCCTTGAAAGTTCATTCCTGCGAAGCGGCCCGCATTCCCAGGGGATTCCCGTTTAAATCACAATCTCGTGCAAAGTGGCCTGGCTGCTGGCAACGGCGGCAAATGGGCTGTCCATCCGGTTGGTAGCGGTCGCGGGGTCGTCCTCGCCATGTCGGGTATCTCCGGGGTCTCATCCATGGAACACCTTCTCTACGGTTTGACAACTCCATCTTGGGTCCTCTCATCTCCTGCATGGTTTTAGCCATTGAAGCAACAACATCAGTTAAAGAGTCAAGCTTTTGTTGAAGAGCCTCATTAGTACTGGGCCCCAGGGGCTTAGCAATGGCCCCGGACATAGCTGATGTCACAGGTACTCCATGTTGTTGAGGAGCCTCTGCCATGAGTTGCGCAGGCTCCTGATCCCGAGGTGCCTCTGCCAGCTGGAGACGTATAACGCTCTCCTTTAATTGGGCAAATGTCAATTCAGGGTTCTTAAAAACAAGCATGCTCACATGCCCCCGGTGAGAAGGGGTGTAGAGTCCCTTAATAAATTGATCTCTTAGCAGTTTATCCGCTCCGGTGTTAAAAATGGGTTCAGCCAGTGTAAGTGATTTAAGGGCTTCCTGCAGGTTTAAGGCAAAGTCTCTCACGCCCTCATTAACTTTTTGTTTGCAATTAAAGAATCGTACTTTAGCTTTGCTGCTGGCAGTGGTTTCAAATGTAGCTTTTAATCCAGCAAATATGCGTTCAACAGTGCCTTTTAGATCAGCTGCCCATGCTGTGACTTCTCGCTTAGCATGGCCACTTAACTGCATCATCAGGAGACTAACACGCTGAACTTCACCCACAGGGAACATGTCAAAATGGGCCAGCATCTTTTCTCTGAAATCGTCAAGGGTATTAGGCTCACCTTCATACATTGGAAGCCATGGGCCACCCGGGGTATATGGCATCAGCACCGGCATGATGGGCGCCACTCCTTGCACCGCTGCGCTACCGGACTCTCTATCGACACTCTGTCTTTCAGCTGCATTAGCGTCGCCGGGTGCTGCGGCGTCTCCGTGCTGCGACATACTGTGCCCCCTTAGTCAATCCGGACCCTTCCGGTCCTCCGCTTCCGTCGGGATAGTGTTGATTCGTTCCGCTGTGCAGCATGATCGATTTTCCCCTTGCTTTGATGTCAGAGAGCTCAGCTTGGTGCCGCCCACAATGACACGCCCCCTGCTGCTCCCACCCACCGCGCTCTGTAATGGCGGATTCTGAAGTTTTTCAGTTAGACTGGGGCTCAGGTGATGGCGTAGCTCAATTAACAGTCTCGTGCCTAACGGTTATGAAGTGATTACCTCAGGGGATGGCGGCCATCTTTACTCCATTATAACCAATGGGGAAAGGTCACTTTCAATAGTTTTCAATGGGGAATGGATTTTTCTTTAATAAAGTCAATTTTCAAGATTTTTCATCCAAGTTTTCACAGTTTTGGGCTCCAATCACGGCACACAATACCCGGTATACGGGCTGGCTAGATCCTGTTCGTGACGCCAATTGTGACGCCCAAGAGACCGGGATACCTAGCACCGGACCAATGGGGTCTGTCTCTTGAGGGGGATGTCACGGGTGGCTTGACCCGGTGCTGTGGCCTCAGGCAATGCACAGTGTAAGGGGTATCGTGAGGGGACAGGCACTTACTTGATCAGCAGCAGGTTCTCCCAGCGGCGATGATCCCGATCCTGGATAGATGGCTATTGTCCAAATGAAAGACTGAGGCACTGAAACGTTTAACCAGTTTACTTTAACATAAAAGGATTTACAACCAGTCCTGTCACCGGAGTCTGTATGGGAACTCTGAGTTACTTTGACCCTGCCGGGGTCTTCGCCTCTTATTGTGCGCAATTTCTGTGTGGCCCTGCTGCTGTATGTGAACTGGCTGCCGGTCCAATCTGTCCCCTCCGGGTCCTGGTTCGACGGGCAACCCGAGTCCTTTTATCGGCTTACCCCCTCCGGGAGTACCGCTGAACTCTGTGTCTGTTGCTGCGTCCGGCCCTAGTGAAGCTGATATCACCTCACATTTTTCCGGTTGCTGTATTATATATAATGAATACAGCCACGGATCCGGTATCCGTCTTTGCGCCTGTTCTGGGTAGTGATTAATGCTACCCGGTTCTCACAATGTCCCTTTTCTCTGTCCCTCTTCTCCTCAGGCCGGTGATTTGGGCCTGGAAACCGTCATAGGGCTGTTAGAAATTCAGCTGTATGACCTCTCACTTTCAGCTCCTTAGCCCAACTGCCAGTTCTTCTCTCAGACCAGAATGGATCAAGGGGAGTCTCTGGAGCTCCCCCTTCTGGCCGGAGGTGGTAGTGCAGTCTTGCTATTTTAGTATTTGTATTCAGTGTCAGTAACTCTTTTTGTGGCAAATACCCCTAGGGGTGCCACAAAAGCAACCCAGCAGGCCGTTGCCGAGAAGACCGATTCTGGGCGCAAGAAACGCACGCCTGAATATAGTCCTTGACATCTCGTGCCATATGCGGCCACCAGTATGTTCTAGCCAGAAGCTCAGATGTCCTCTTGGTCCCAAAATACCCACCCACTCTGGAGGAGTGAGCCCAAGAGAGAACCTCCGGTCGCAAGTTAGCTGGTACGAAAGTCTTGCCCGGGGGCACAGACTCTAGCGAAACCGGAGGTACAGTTCTCAGGCTCTCAGAAGGGACAATAAGCCGAGGCTCCTCCTCCTCCGATGACACCACGGAGCGGGAGAGAGCGTCAGCACGAATGTTATTCTTCCCGGAGAGGAAATGGAGAGTAAAATGGAACCGGGAGAAGAACAGGGACCATCTAGCCTGGCGAGAATTCAGCCGCTGGGCCGTTTGCAGATACACCAAGTTCTTGTGGTCAGTGAAGACTTGGAAGGGAAAGCGAGCTCCCTCCAAGAGATGTCTCCACTCCGAAAAAGCCAACTTCATGGCCAGCAACTCCCTGTCCCCGATGGAATAATTCCTCTCCGCTGGTGTGAAGGTCTTGGAGAAGAAGAAGCAAGGATGCTTCCGACCTTGAGCATCCTTTTGGAAAAGGACTGCTCCAGCACCAACGGATGAGGCATCCACCTCCAAGATAAATGGCTTATCAACATCGGGGCGATGTAGGATGGGAGCGCTAGCGAAGTGTGACTTGATCGAGAGAAAGGCTTTGGAGACCTCCTCTGACCACAACTTGGGATTTGCTCCCTTCTTGGTGAGGGCAACCAAGAAGTGTGGAATGAACTGGCGATAGTAATTAATGAACCCCATAAAGCGCTGCACCGCTTTAAGAGAATGGGGTTCCTGCCAGTCCATTACAGCCTGTAGCTTGGCAGGATCCATAGCCAAACCCTGGGCAGAGATGATATAACCAAGGAAAGGCAAGGACTCCTGCTCAAACACACACTTCTCCAACTTGGCGTAGAGGGAGTTTGCCCGTAAGAGGTCGAAGACTTTGCGAACATCTCTCCGATGGGAGTCAATATCTGGAGAGAAGATGAGAATATCATCCAGATAGACTACGACCGAGGTGGTGAGCATATCCCGGAAGATGTCGTTCACAAAGTCTTGGAAAACGGCTGGGGCATTACAGAGCCCGAAGGGCATCACCAGATATTCATAGTGCCCATCCCTGGTGTTAAAAGCCGTCTTCCATTCATCCCCCTCACGGATGCGAATCAGGTTGTAAGCACCCCGCAGATCTAACTTTGTAAATACCCTCGCTCCCCGTAGCCTATCAAACAGCTCAGATATCAGGGGTAGTGGGTACTTGTTCTTAACGGTGATGGCGTTAAGACCCCTGTAGTCTATGCATGGACGTAAGTCTCCAGTCTTCTTCTGTACGAAGAAGAACCCTGCCACTGCCGGTGACACTGACTTCCTAATGAATCCTCTTGCCAGATTCTCCTGGATGTACTGGGACATTGCCTCCGTCTCCGGGAGAGATAACGGATAGACTCGACCCCGGGGAGGCTCAGCACCAGGCAAGAGGTCAATAGGACAGTCATAGGGGCGGTGAGGCGGAAGGGTCTCCGCAGCTCTTTTGGAGAACACGTCTGCATAGGGTCAATAGTGCTTGGGGAGAGAGGAAAGATCTGCGGGTACCTGTGTAGTAGCAACCTGAACGCACTCCCTCAGACATCTACCCTCGCAAGATTTACTCCATCCCAAAATTCTCCCAGAGGACCACTCAATATTAGGAGAATGGTAGCGAAGCCATGGTATCCCCAACAGGACCTCATCAATTCCCTCAGGAATGACTAATAGGGAGATTATCTCCTGATGTGATGGAGACACAGATAGCGTGAAAGGAATGGTTTGGTGGGTAATCTGTGAAGGTAGTGTTGACCCATTTACCACTCGAACGGTTACCGGCTTGGCGAGCATCACCAAGGGTATTGCGTGACGCTGGGCAAAAGCGGAAGACATAAAGTTACCCTCTGCCCCAGAATCCATGCATAGCTCGACCATAAGAGTGGATGGGCCTATGGTAATTGTCCCCTTGAAGGACAACTTTGAGGCAGACGTCGCCGTGTCTAGTGTACCTCCTCCAACTGCCACTAGACGCTGACGTTTCCCCGACCGCTGAGGACCCTTGGAGGCAAGGTGTCCTGACTGCTGGCAAACATGACGGACCTTATGTGCACAGGCAGACTGAGACTTGGATCCCGCTCGTGTCACCTCTAAGGCCTCATGTGACTCGGATGCCTGGACTGGAGATTCCAAAGGTTTGGCGAAGGTGGGAGCCAGCCGAAACCTCTGCCTACACTGGGCTCGCTCCAACCGCCGCTCGTTAAAACGGAGGTCGATACGAGTAGAGACAGTTATTAACTCCTCCAGTGTGGCAGGAATCTCCCTAGTGGCCAGAGCGTCCTTAATGTGGTCAGCCAGGCCCCTCCAAAATATGGGGATAAGGGCTTTATCCGACCACTCCAGCTCGGAAGCTAAAGTACGGAAGCGGACGGAAAATTGGCTGACCAAGGACTCACCCTGAGTTAATGCCAGTAGTTGGAGCGCTGTGTCATGGGTGACTTGAGGTCCTAAAAAGACCTTTTTCAGAGTGCTCAGGAGCAACGGAGCACTCTGCACCACATGATCACCACGCTCCCACAGCGGCGTAGCCCACTCCAACGCCCTGTCCGACAAAAGAGACACAATAAATCCCACCTTAGCCCGCTCTGTAGGAAAACATGCAGCCAGGAGCTCGAGGTGAATAGAGCACTGACTCACGAATCCCCTACAAGTTTTGCTATTTCCAGAAAATTTTTCTGGCAGCGGGAGGCGAGATAACGTCGGAACAGGGGTGGCACTGGACAAGGTTGCTGCAGCCACGCTAGCAGCCTGTACAGCAACTGCGGTAACATCCACAGCTGAGGTTGAGCTCTCGAGAGCCGCCAACCTACCCTCCAGCTGCTGGATATACCGGAAAGATTGCTGAATGTCCGCCATTTACTAGCCAGACCCTGGCGCTAGTATTCTGTTAGGGCTAGCGGAACGCACCGAGTAAATAGAGATGTTTATTGATATTGGTGCGTTCGCAGCCCGGGGTCCACCGTGCAGGAGTACCTGCTGCTAGCAAACGGCGGAGCTATATGGCGGTATAGACTAACTCAGTTAATTCACTGAGTAGCCGTGAAAGGAAAGCACTGTGTCCTGTTAGACTCCACAGAGGCACAGGCTAACTGCCCAAACAGAGAGCAGTCAGTGGTCACACAAACACACAAAACTCCTCGCCGGAGGAGCCAGCATTCTAGGGGCTTATTTCAGCCGGGTCCCTGAATACACTCAGACTCAATCTCCTCGCCGGAGGAGCCAGCATTCTAGGGGCTTATTTCAGCCGGGTCCCTGAACACACATACATGTGACCACACTGGCGCAAAGCACATAACATAAGACAATACTAGCGCATGGCCGTGCGGTCATGCGCAGTTTATATAGTTGCAGCACAGGAAGCTGCTACTGAAGTTTTTGCCCATTCAGGACCTTCCAGAAGGACCAATGGAAAGTGCTGCAGTACCTGAGCATGTTTTGCCCTTTCAGGACCTTCCAGAAGGACCAATGGAATGTACTGCAGCACCTGAGCATGTGACCGAACATGTGGCCCTCGACCTCCAATGGGAGACCCTGCCCTGGGCATGCTCAGTGTGAGTAAACAAGGACTTAGTCCCAGAGAGGCTCGCTCGCCGCAGATCAGTGCAGGGTACCATAGGAAAGCCAGAAAAGGAAGTAGTGACCCTATGCACCGAATCAGCCCCAGCGAGACGCTGGGAGCAACGTCTCCGCTGAGCAGAGCCCACTGTGGCCGATACCGAATGGGAGACCGCAACAGACACGGATCGAGATTCCCCCTGTGCAGCAGAGGAAACTCGACTCCTAACACTGGGTGCATATTTAGTGACTGTAAAACATCTAGCCAGTATATCTTAATTTACTTCTGAAATACATTTTTTTTCATTGTTATCACCACTTAAAACCAAGATATGCATCTGCTATCTGGGAACTTGACCCCTTGTTTAAGAAATAGATTAAATGGATATTTATTTGTAAATTCATGGATTATTTAACCCCTTTACTCCCAAAGGTGGTTTGCACGTTAATGACCTACCAATTTTTACAATTCTGACCACTGTCACTTTGAGGTTATAACTCTGGAACGCTTCAACGGATTCCAGTGATTCTGAGACTGTTTTTTCGTGACATATTATACTTCATGATAGAGGTAAAAATTTCTTTGGCACGACTTGCTTTTATTTGTGAAAAAAAAGGAAATTTGGCGAAAATTTGGAAAATTTAGCAATTTTCAAAATTTGAATTTTCATGTCTTTAAATCACAGATACATGTCACACAAAATAGTTTTACATCAGCAGAATTTTGGAACCAAAACTTTTTTGTTAGGAAGTTATAAGGTTTAAAAGTTGACCAGCGATTTTTCAGTTTTACAACAAAATTTCCAAAACCATTTTTTTTTAGGGACCACATCACATTTGAAGTCACTTTGAGGGGTCTATATGAAAGAATATACCCAAAATATTGAGGGAGAAAACCACTGTTTGGGTGCACGGCAGAGCTCGGAAAGGAAGAAGCGCCATTTGACTTTTTGAATGCAAAAATTTCTGGAACAATTGGCGGACGCCATGTCACATTTGGAGAGCCTCTGATGTGCCTAAACAGTGAAAATCCCCAAGAAGTGAAACCATTTTGGAAACTAGACCCCTCAGGGAACTGATCTAGATGTGTGGTGAGCACATTGAACCCTCAGGTGGTTCACAGAAGTTTATAACGTTGAACCGTAAAAAAAAAAAAAAAAAAAAAACATTTTCCCCACAGATATGTTTTCAGCACAATATATTGCATTTTCATAAGGGTAACAAGGAAAATTGCACCATACAATTTGTTGTGCCATTTCTCCTGAGTATGCCGATACCCTATATGAGGGAGAAAACCACTATTTGGGCACACTGCAGAGCTCGGAAGGGAATAAGCGCCATTTGACTTTTTGAATGCAAAATTTAATGGAACAATTGGCGAACGCAATTTGGAGATCCCCTGATGTGCCTAAACAGTGGAAATTCCCCACAAATGATACCATTTTGGAAACTAGACCCCTCAGGGAACTGATCTAGATGTGTGGTGAACACATTGAACCCTCTGGTGCTTCACAGACGTTTATAACATTGAGCCATAAAAATAAAAACAATCACTTTTCCCAACAAATATGTTTTCAGCACAAAATATTGCATTTTCATAAGGGTATAAGGAGAAATTGCACCATACAATTTGTTGTGCAATTTCTCCTGAGTACACGGATACCCAATATGAGAGAGAAAACCACTGTTTGGGTGCACGGCAGGGCTCGGAAGGGAAAGTTCATCATTTGACTTTTTGAATGTAAAGTTTCCTGGAATCATTAGCAGACGTTATGTCCCATTTGGAGAGCCCCTACAAGTTACACCATTTTCTAAACTAGAACCCTCAAGGAATGCGTTTAAATGCATGGTGTGCACCTTTAACCCCCAGGTGCTTCACAGAAGTTTATAATGTTGAGCCATGAAAATAATAAAATCACATTTTCCTCACAAAAATGTTATTTTAGCCCCAAATTTTTCATTTTCAGAAGGGTAATAGGAGAAATTGCACTATAGAATTTGTTGGTCAATTTCTCCTGAGTACACAGATAACCAAAATGAAGGAGAAAACTACTGTTTGGGCACACGGCAGGGCTCGGAAAAGATGGAGTCATTTGACTTTTTGAATGTAAAATGTCCTGGAATCATTAGTGGATGTTATGTCCCATTTGGAGAGCCTCTGATGTGCCAAAACAGTGAAAACCCCCCACAAGTGACACCATTTTGGAAACTAGACCCTAAAATTAATGTATTTAGATGCGTGGTGAGCACCTTGAACCCCCAGGTGCTTCACAGACATTTATAACGTTGAGACATGGAAATAATAAAATCACATTTTCCTCACAAAAATGTTGTTTTAGCCCCACGTTTTTAATTTTTTAAGAGCTAATAGGAAATTTTTTTTTACAACAAACTGAGGTCCATTTTTTCCTGAATGCGCCAATACCCTACATGTAATTGGGAAATATTTTTCAGGCACAGTGCAAAGCTCAGAAGGCAAGGAGCGCCAGATTTTTACTGTTAAGGTTTGCCGGTGCTATGACCCACTGGGAGAGCCCATGAGGTGGCAGAACAGCAGAACACCCCCAGTAAGTAACCCCATTTTACAAAGTACACCTCTCAATCAATTCATCTAGGGGTGCAGCGATCATATTGACACCATGGGTGTGTCACAGAATTTTTTACCATTGGGCAGTGAGGACAAAATAACTTTTTACCACCAAAATTTTGTTTTAGCCAAAGATTTTACATTTTCACAGAAGAAGTAGGTAAAAATGGCAACAAAATATGTCCCACAATTTCTACTGAATGTGGCTATACACCATATGAGGCTGTACAGTGCTACTTAGCCATGCGGAGAGACTCGGGAGGAACGGAGCAGTATTTGCCTATTCATGTGAAGAAAAAATAACTACATTTTTACCATCAAAATTTAGTTTGAGCCCCAGATTTTACATTTTCACACAAGAAGTGGGTAAAAATGGCAACAAAATATGTCCTACAATTTCTACTGAACGTGGCAATACCCCATATTTGGCCGTACAGTACAGCTTAGCCATATGCAGAGACTCGGGAGTAACGGAGCGCTATTTGCCTCCTGGAGCGCAGATTTTCCTAGAAGAGTTTGCGGATTCCATATACAGAGCCCCTAATTGCTATAAGAGCAATATTTCTGTCAAATTTACCCCGTTTTGGAAATTATACCCCTTTTGGAAATTATCTACAGGTGCAGTGCTGATTTTGACTCCATGGGTATTGTCCAGAAACAATCAATGAATGTTGCCAAGTTAAAATTGCAAACTGCCACTGTAGTGACCAGTATGCTGTAGTGATCAGTACGCTGTAGTGATCATTACGCTGATAAAATTGCAAACTGCCACTGTAGTGATCAGTACGCTGCAGTCACCAGTGCGTTATGCCCAGCCCATGCTTCTGGAGTCATGCACCCGTAAGTTAGGTGGGCTCTCATTGCTTCAGAAATGCCAAACGTGGATGCTATATGTGGTTTAGGTACACTGTGGGATTTTTTTTTGTGGGTTGAGTTGAAGCTTTTATTGGGAACATTTTACGTAATGCTTGGGATCACATTTATCTGGCGTTCTACGCTGAGCACTTACTTTGGGGTTTCCATCTAAATCTTTCAGTGACATGACTCAGATGAAACCCTCGAGGGATCCATTCACTATAATGAGGCAGCAGAGTTACTCTGGACTCCATCTGGCCTCTGTTTAGCACAGTACTTTTCAGAAGTGGATAAAACTGTCGCCAACAGAATTTTTGTGTAATCCTAAAAAGATGGACATTTCCGGATCACAGGCCAGGCGGCGTTCACATTGCCTCCATCTGCCTCATTATAGGGAATATTCCACCAGAGGTTCCGTCTGAATCACGTATTTCAGAGATTTACATGGAAACTCCGGTATAAGCGCTCAACGCAGAGCGCAGGACAAATGTGTGCCGAGCCTTAGGCGAGATAGGGCTGAGTCTCGCAGGTTAAAACTAAGCTCTGGCACTGGCACTCGGGAGCAGAGCGTGCGGCTCCATGTATTGCTATGCGGCCGCACGCTCCGCTCTGGAGTACCGGTGCCAGAGCTTGGTTTTAACCTGCGAGGCTCGGCCGTATCTCGCTGTGTGTGATCCCGGCCTTACTGCGATCTTTGGAAGGCAGAATGAAAATATTTACAATAGATGAGGAATTGGTTTTATTTATTTTTTATGCCATTTCTCGTGTGGTATAGGTGATTAGGCGACTTTATTCTACTGGTCGGTGCAATTACAGCAATACCAGATTTATATTGGGTTTTTATGTTTGGCTGCTGTCACACATAAAAAGACGCTTTTTATTACAAAAAATAGTTTTTGCATCACTACATTTTGAGCGCTATAATTTTTTTTTTACGTTTTTATTGGTACCATTTTCGGGCACATGACTTTTTTTTATTGTTTTCTATTCCGATTTTTGGGAGGCAGAATGAACAAAAACCAGCAATTCAGGAATTTCTATTTTGGACGGGGTTTATGCCATTCCGTTTGTGGTAAAATTGATAAGGCAGTTTTATTCTTCGAGTCAGAAAGATTACAGAGATACCTCATTTATATCATTTTCTTATGTTTTCGCGCTTTTACACAATAAAAACTATTTTATTGTAAAAATAATTATTTTTGCATCCCTTTCTTGTGAGAGCTATAACTTTTTATTTTTTCACTGATGGAGCTGTGTGATGGATTGTTTTTTGCGGGACAAGATGACATTTTCAGCTGTACCATGTTTAGTTATAGTGCTTTGTAAAAAGCACTATATTGTTATTCCACCGTAGTCAACTTCTTATTATAGTGCTTTGTAAAAAGCACTATATTGTTATTCCACCGTAGTCAACTTCTTATTATAGTGCTTTGTAAAAAGCACTATATTGTTATTCCACCGTAGTCAACTTCTTATTATAGTGCTTTGTAAAAAGCACTATATTGTTATTCCACCGTAGTCAACTTCTTCTTCTTATTATTATTATTCAGTCCGCAATTAATGCGGCCCGAACCACTGCACGCACAGACTCCAGTGAGGTGTCGTTTCGAAGCCAGCGTTCCTGAGAGGTGTGCTAAGTATTTTTCGTGTCGATCCGATTTGTAGTTTTGGTGCAATTGGCGTTTGAAAATTTTGTCTCAATGCATTTCAATGGGGAAATTGTTCCAATAAGGGATAAAGGCTGATTTCTGAGGCAATTTCAAAATAACTGCCAACTGCCACCTGGCTGATCAGCTCATTGATATGCGCAGTCAGACCCAGTTACTATGCCAACGCCTACGAACTCTACATGACCCCACCAGGACACAGTTTTGCCAGATAATATCAGCTCTTAAAGTGACCCATCCACCAAATTGGGACCTGAGGTACCCAGCCCACCAAATTGGACCCCGAGTGGCCCCGCCCACCAAATCAGACCCCGAGTGGCCCCGCTCAGCAAATCGGACCCCGAGTAGCCCGCCCACCAAATCGGACCCCGAGTGGCCCCACTCACCAAACCGGACCCCGAGTGGCCCGCCCACCAAATCGGACCCCGAGTGGCCCGCCCACCAAATCGGACCCAGAGTGACCCCGCCCACCAAATCGGACCCAGAGGTGCCCCGCCCACCAAATCGGACCCAGAGGTGCCCCGTCCACCAAATTGGACCCAGAGTGACCCCGTCCACCAAATCGGACCCAGAGTGACCCCGCCCACCAAATCGGACCCAGAGTGACCCCGCCCACCAAATCGGACCCAGAGTGACCCCGCCCACCAAATCGGACCCAGAGGTGCCCCGCCCACCAAAACGGTCCCAGAGGTGCCCCGCCCACCAAATCGGACCCAGAGGGGCCCCGCCCACCAAATCGGCTCCTGAGGTGCCCCGCCCACCAAATCGGCTCCTGAGGTGCCCCGCCCACCAAATCGGACCCAGAGGTGCCCCGCCCACCAAATCGGACCCAGAGGTGCCCCGCCCCCCAAATCGGACCCAGAGGTGCCCCGCCCACCAAATCGGACCCAGAGGTGCCCCGCCCACCAAATCGGACCCAGAGGTGCCCCGCCCACCAAATCATACCCAGAGGTGCCCCGCCCACCAAATCGTACCCAGAGTGACCCCGCCCACCAAATCAGACCCAGAGTGACCCCACCCACCAAATCGGACCCAGAGGTGCCCCGCCCACCAAATCGGACCCAGAGGTGCCCCGCCCACCAAATCGGACCCAGAGGTGCCCCGCCCACCAAATCGGACCCAGAGTGACCCCACCCACCAAATCGGACCCAGAGTGACCCCGCCCACCAAATCGGACCCAGAGTGACCCCGCCCACCAAATCGGACCCAGAGTGACCCCGCCCACCAAATCGGACCCAGAGTGACCCCGCCCACCAAATCGGTCCCAGAGTGACCCCGCCCACCAAATCGGTCCCAGAGGTGCCCCGCCCACCAAATCGGACCCAGAGGTGCCCCGCCCACCAAATCGGTCCCAGAGGTGCCCCGCCCACCAAATCGGTCCCAGAGGTGCCCCGCCCACCAAATCGAACCTAGAGGGGCCCCGCCCATCAAATCGGCTCCTGAGGGGCCCCGCCCATCAAATCGGACCCAGAGGTGCCCCGCCCACCAAATGGGACCAGAGGTGCCCCCCCACCAAATCGGACCCAGAGGTGCCCCGCCCACCAAATCGGTCCCAGAGGTGCCCCATCCACCAAATCGGAGGCCGAGGGGCCCTGCCCACCAAATCGGAGGCCGAGGGGCCCCGCCCACCAAATCGGAGGCCGAGGGGCCCCGACCTCCAAATCGGAGGCCGAGGGGCCCGACCTCCAAATCGGACCCAAAGTGGCCCCGCCCACCAAATCAGACCCTGAGGGGCCCCGCCCACCAAATCGGCCTCTGAGGGGCCCCCAAGTGTGAAAGTCTTGCAGGGGCAGCCCGGGCACCATTCCAAAGCACTATCTGTAGTTCCTTCAGGAAATACCCATCTAGTTCTTATTATTATTATTAGGCTTTTTTCCGCAATTAATGCGGCCCGAACCGCTGCACGCACAGACTCCAGTGAGGCGTCATTTCGAAGCCAGCGTCCACGAGAGGTGTGCTAAGTATTTTTCGTGTCGATCCGATTTGTAGTTTTTTTAAAAATCGCATTTAAAAAAAAAAATTTCCCATAGGAAATAATGGCGAACTTTCCATTACCCCCAACTTGACCTTCCAAAGATGGCAGCTATGCAAATGTACGGTGTCCATTTTAGGACATGATCATTTATCAAAGTCAAACATCAGAATAAAGTGACTATGACACCCTCTTATCCCGTATGTGAAAAGTAAGTGCACCCCGATCCCGTGTGTGAAAAGTAAGTGCACCCCCGGTCCCGTGGGTGAAAAGTAAGTGCACCCCCGGTCCCATGGGTGAAAAGTAAGTGCACCCCCGGCCCCGTGTGTGAAAAGTAAGTGCACCCCCAGCCCCGAGTGTGAAAAGTAAGTGCACCCCCGGCCCCATGTGTGAAAAGTAAGTGCCCCCCGGGTCCCGTGTGTGAAAAATAAGTGCACCCCGGGTCCCGTGTGTGAAAAGTAAGTGCACCCCCGGTCCCGTGTGTGAAAAGTAAGTGCACCCCCGGTCCCATGGGTGAAAAGTAAGTGCATCCTCGGTGCCGTGTGTGAAAAGTAAGTGCACCCCCGGTCCCGTGTGTGAAAAGTAAGTGCACCCCCGGTCCCGTGGGTGAAAAGTAAGTGCACCCCCGATACTGTGGGTGAAAAGTAAGTGCAGCCCCTGTCCCGTGTGTAAAAAGTAAGTGCACCCCCGTTCCCGTGGGTGAAAATTAAGTGCACCCCCGTTCCCGTGGGTGAAAAGTAAGTGCACCCCCGATCCTGTGTGTTAAAAGTAAGTGCACCCTCGGTCCCGTGTGTGAAAAGTAAGTGCACCCCCGGTCCCGTGTGTTAAAAGTAAGTGCACCCTCGGTCCCGTGTGTTAAAAGTAAGTGCACCCCCGATCCCGTGTGTGAAAAGTAAGTGCACTCCCGGTCCCGTGTGTGAAAAGTAAGAGCACCCCGGCCCCGGGTGTGCAAAAGTAAGTGCGCCCCCGGCCCCCCAATTCGGACCCTGATTGGCACCGCCCACCAAATCGGACCCCGAGTGGCCCCGCCCACCAAATCGGACCCCGAGTGGCCCCGCCCACCAAATCGGACCATGAGTGACCCCGCCCACCAAATCGGACCCAGAGTGACCCCGTCCACCAAATCGGACCCAGAGTGACCCCGCCCACCAAATCGGACCCAGAGTGGCCCCGCCCACCAAATCGGACCCAGAGTGGCACCGCCCACCAAATCGGACCCAGAGTGGCCCCGCCCACCAAATTGGACACAGAGTGACCCCGCCCACCAAATCATTCCCTGAGGTGCCCCCACCCACCGAGGGACCCCGCCCACCAATTCGGACCCCGAGCGGCCCCGACCACCAAATCGGCCCCCGAGCGGCTCCGACCACCCAATCGGCCCCCGAGCGGCCCCGACCACCAAATCGGCCCCCGAGCGGCCCCGCCCACCAAATCGGCCCCCGAGCGGCCCCGACCACCCAATCGGCTCCCGAGCGGCCCCGACCACCAAATCGGCCCCCGAGCGGCCCCGACCACCAAATTGGCCCCCGAGCGGCCCCGACCACCCAATCGGCCCCCGAGCGGCCCGACCACCAAATCGGCCCCCGAGCGGCCCCGCCCACCAAATCGGCCCCCGAGCGGCCCCGATCACCAAATCGGCCCCCGAGCGGCCCCGAACACCAAATCGGCCCCCGAGCGGCCCCGAACACCAAATCGGCCCCCGAGCGGCCCGACCAGCAAATCGGCCCCCGAGCGGCCCTGACCACCCAATCGGCCCCCGAGCGGCCCCGACCACCAAATCGGCCCCGACCACCAAAGCGGCCCCGACCACCAAATCGGCCCCCGAGCGGCCCCGACCACCAAATCGGCCCCCGAGCGGCCCCGACCACCAAATCGGCCCCCGAGCGGCCCCGACCACCAAATCGGCCCCCGAGCGGCCCCGACCACCAAATCGGCCCCCGAGCGGCCCCGACCACCAAATCGGCCCTCGTGCGGCCCCGACCACCAAATCTGACCCAGAGCGGCCCGCCCACCAAATCAGACCCTGAGGGACCCCGCCCACCAAATCGGCCCCCGAGCGGCCCCGACCACCAAATCGGCCCTCGTGCGGCCCCGACCACCAAATCTGACCCCGAGCGGCCCCGACCACCAAATCGGCCCCGACCACCAAAGCGGCCCCAACCACCAAATCGGCCCCCGAGCGGCCCCGACCACCAAATCGGCCCCCGAGCGGCCCCGACCACCAAATCGGCCCCCGAGCGGCCCCGACCACCAAATCGGCCCCCGAGCGGCCCCGACCACCAAATCGGCCCCGACCACCAAATCGGCCCTCAAGCGGCCCCGAACACCAAATCGGCCCTCGTGCGGCCCCGACCACCAAATCTGACCTAGAGCGGCCCGCCCACCAAATCAGACCCTGAGGGACCCCACCCACCAAACCGGCACCTGAGGGGCACCCAAGTGTGAAAGTCTTGCAGGGGCAGCCCGGGCACCATTCCAAAGCACTATCTGTAGTTCCTTCAGGAAATACCCATCTAGTTGTATCTGTCTTTTTGATCCCCTTTTATTCCACTTTTTGTTTGGCGGTATGATGATAAAGCATTGTTTTTTGCCTTGTTTTTTATTTATTTTTTTATGGTGTTCACTAAAGGGGTTAACTAGTTGGAGAGTTTTTATAGGTTGGGTCATTGCAGACACGACGATGCCAAATATATGTACTTTTATTGTTTATATTTTTTTCTATTCAAATATTTCTTTATAGATACAAGATTTTTTCTTTTTTTATTATTATTATTATTATTATTATTTTATATTTTTACAATTATTTAAAAAAGGTTTTTTTTTTACTTCTTTTAACTTTTTTACTTTGTCCCACTATGGGACAATCATTTTTTTCAGGCTGATCGCTTCTACAGCATGGGGATGCACAAGCATGCTGTAGAAACTGTCAGCTCTGCACTGACAGAGAGACTTGCTGATCATGCACTGCGCGTGATCAGCGTGTTTCCTAGCTCTGGTGACTCGGATGTCGTCATGACGGCATTCGGTCACCATGGCAACGATCGGGATCCTGCGTCACGCAGCGGGGTCTCCAATCCAAAGGCAGAGAGGCTGTTCGATTGCAGCATTTCGGGGGTTAAAGTGCCAAGAGCGGTGTGTGACCGCTCCTGGCACTTAGTGCCAAGTGTCAGCTATCAGAATCAGCTGGCACCTGGCGATGATTGCCCGCACACCAACTGTGTGTGTGGGCGATCGAGCAGACGTAATAATCTGTTCGTGGTCAAATAGGCCCAGGTCACATGGATGGATTATTATGTCTCATGTCAGAAAGGGGTTAATAGGGTTCATCTGGTGAGGTGAATTCACTAAAGGTACCGCCACATTTAGCGACGCTACAGCGATATAGACAACGATGCCGATCGCTGCAGCTTCACTGTTTAGGTCGTTGTGTGGTCGCTGGAGAGCTGTCACACAGACAGCTCTCCAGCGACCAACGATGTCAAAGTCCCCGGGTAACCAGGGTAAACATCGGGTTACTAAGCGCAGGGCTGCGCTTAGTAACCCGATGTTTACCCTGGTTACCATTGTAAAAGTTAAAAAAAAAAAAACAGTACATACTTACATTCCGATGTCTGTCCCCCGGCGTCAGCTTCCCTGGACTGTGTCAGCGCCGGCCGGCCGTAAAGCAGAGCACAGCGGTGACGTCACTGCTGTGCTCTGCTTTATGGCGGGCCGGTGCTGACACAGTGCAGGGAAGCTGAGGCCGGGGGACAGACACCGGAATGTAAGTATGTACTGTTTGTTTTTTTTTACTTTTGCAATGGTAACCAGGGTAAATATCGGGTTACTAAGCGCGGCCCTGCGCTTAGTAACCAGATATTTACCCTGGTTACCAGTGAACACATCGCTGGATCGGCATCACACACGCCAATTCAGCGATGTCAGCGGGTGATCAGCGACCAAAAAAAAGGTCCTGATCATTCCCAGCGACCAACGATCTCCCAGCAGGGGCCTGATCGTTGGTCGCTCTCACGCATAACGATTTAGTTAACGATATCGTTGCTACGTCACAAAAAGCAACGATATCGTTAATGAAATCATTATGTGTGAAGGTACCTTAACCCTCAGGTCAGGGTGAACACATGCCTGAAGTGAGAACAAATTCAGATAACAGTTCTTTATGCTTACAGCAGACAAAGGGTTAATCAGCAGGTTGAGCCAGGAAGTATATGTAGGTTGTAGAAACCAAGAATTTGCAGAGATGATTGCAGCCGAGAGTACTAGATGGTGGCAAACTTAAATCAAGCACATGGTAACTGAACACAAAGCGCACGTATTCAATACTCAGATCCACTTGAGTATCTAAGTTGGCCTTAAAAGGCCTTGGCTTATAATGCTGTTGACTTTTTTCCATTGAACTTGTGAAACCTGATATAGAGCACAGCAATGAGTGGTTGCCATAGATAGGGGAAGGGAGTAGGGCCTGGCCATATAGCCCAACACTTGTGAAACATTTGTGAGAGTGAGTAAAAAGGAAAGCAGCAAAATGTAGACTCAAAACCATGTAAAAACAATATTCCAGTCATGAGTCGGGAAAGTCAAGTAGTCCGATGTCAACAGCCAGGAGGGCAGAGACGAAGTTGTAGTCAGGTAACGGTCCAAGGTCAGAATACCAGAAAGCGAATCAGAGCAAAAGGGGTAATACAAAAGGGTAGTCAATATTAAAATCCAGCGTCTGTCAACAAAGTAACAGAAAATCAGAATGCTGAGAAAAAGGCACAGAGGAACAAGCCATACAAAGCTGAAAGCTGCGACCGGCAGCTATCTGGGCCAGACAGCTCAGTTAAGTAGCTAAGTAATCACTGGAACAGGGAGCACAAAAAGAAGCTCAGCACATTCTAGACTCCGATTGGATGGCCGAGGTGTCAATAAAAACACAGACAGCTCAGCATGCCCCTACACCAGACTGGATAATGGAGCTGTCAATCACTGCACAGACAGCTCAGCACACCCCTGCACCAGACTGGATGACTGAGCTGTCAATCACTGGTTCCTAAGACTCTCTGAGGGATGCAATCATTACACTAACAATGGAGCAACTGCTTTAAGTTTGTAGCATTTTTTGTTGTTATATACTTATCCATTGATATTAGTTTATTTTTTTAATGTTTTTTTTCAGCATATCAGAATGACTTGTTCTTACAGCTGCAGGAAGTGATCTCTTCCCTGGAAACATGTGCCTTCTCCTGGAGAAATCCACCTGGAAACAGGTCAAGGGAAGAAAGTGTGACATTCCCCCCTGATCTCTGTACTCATGAAAAAACAGAAATCATGCATGGATGTAATCAGGTATGAAATTATTATATATCTAAAATAAATTCTATAATTTTATCCATAAAACCGAAAAATAAATGACTACTGACTATATTACATAAACCTGATTCATGTTGACAATCATTTCCCACTTTTCTGAATGCTGCCAGCTCTCATGATGTGATGGAGAGGGCCTAAAACTGTCCATAGAACTGGGACCCTAACTATCCTTGTCCCAGGGATACTCTTAATGGTACTGTAGACTGGGTCTCCAACCTTACTATGCTCCTGTTTCTAAACTGTCCCCTCCCCCACCCCATGAGGCATGGGACGGAAATGTAAGGGAAATAAAAGACAAAGACAGGCAGGGGTAACTGAAAGCCACTATCATGCAAAACACTCACCAAAATATAGGGAGGAACATATGGAAAGGGACGAAGGAACAAACTGAATAGAAATAAGAATGAGGAGATAAACACTCACAAAAACACTGCACACAAAACACTCAAGCAACTACTCTAACTCCAACACTACACAGCTCATCACTTCCAGGAAGAAGATTTTTTCACTGACAAGGAAGAAACACCCAGAGCTAGAATTTGTAGAGAGGAAATAATAGCTGCAGCTGAGAGCAATAATGCTGTACTGTATGTTCTCAGCCAGCACAGAAAGAGTCCATAACCCTTTCACTTATGGAAAGGAAATCCATTTATAATAGGACCCGAATCACACTGTCTCTAAAGAGGACCTGCGATTCATTACCTGTTGTGACTTTTTAACTCCAGGTCTCCCAGAGCGACGTGACACCCTCGTGATGTCAGCAGTGCAAACAATTGATATTTTCATTCTGATTGCCTTCATCACTTATAGATACGATTTCCTCTGGTCTACACTGATTTACCAAAATTAAGAAGCAGAATTAGGCCTCGTTTACAGCTACCTTATTTTACACTGCATCTTGTGCAATGAGATTTTTGCTGCACACCTTGCATTTGGCAGCCGAAGTAGTAAACTAAGAATTGTTTTCTTTAAGTGAAACAATGGTGTAATATTTGAAAAGATATCAGGATAACTGATAGTTGATCTTCTGGTCTTGCAAGAATATACAGTGGCATGTAAAAGTTTGGGCACCCCTGGTCAAAATTACTGTTATTGTGAACTGTTAAGGAAGTTGAAGATCAAATGATCTCTTAAAGATTATATATATATATATATATATATATATATATATATATATATATATATATATATATATATATATACAACCTCTGGCAAAAAATATGGAAAACTGGCCTTGGAGGATGTTCATTCAGTTGTTTAATTTTGTAGAAAAAAAGCAGATCACAGACATGGCACAAAACTAAAGTACCGTAATTTAACCAAGCATAGGGGAAAAATTATGGAGTCATTCAATTTTGAGAAAAAAATTATGGAATCACCCTGTAAATTTTCATACCCAAAAATAACACCTGCAGCAAATTAGATCTGCTTGTTAGTCTGTATCTAAAAAGAAGTGATCACACCTTGGAGAGCTGTTGCACCAAGTGGACTGACATGAATCATGGCTCCAATATGAGAGATGACAATTGAAACAAAGGAGAGGATTATCAAACTCTTAAAAGAGGGTAAATCATCACGCAATGTTGCAAAAGATGTTGGTTGTTCACAGTCAGCTGTGTCTAAAATCTGGAACAAATACAAACAACATGGGAAGGTTGTTAAAGGCAAACATACTGGTAGACCAAGGAAGCCATCAAAGCGTCAAGACCGGAAACTTAAAGCAATATGTCTCCAAAACAGGAAGTGCACAACAAAACAAATGAGGAATGAATGGGTGGAAACTGGAGTCAACGTCTGTGACCGAACTGTAAGAAACCGCCTAAAGGAAATTGGATTTACATACAGAAAAGCTAAACGAAAGCCATCATTAACACCTAAACAGAAAAAAAGCAAGGTTACAATGGGTTAAGGAAAAGCAATAGTGGACTGTGGATCACTGGATGAAAGTCATATTGAGTGATGAATCACGAGTCTGCATTGGGCAAGGTGATGATGCTGGAACTTTTATTTGGTGCCGCTCCAATGAGATTTATAAAGATGACTGCCTGAAGAGAACATGCAAATTTCCACAGTCATTGATGATATGTGGCTGCATCTCAGGTAATGGCACTGGGGAGATGGCTGTTATTACATCTTCAATAAATGCACAAGTTTATGTTGATATTTCAGACACTTTTCTTATCCCATCAATTGAAAGGACGTTTGGGGATGATGAAATCATTTTTCAAGATGCCATAGAGCAAAAACTGTGCAAACATTCCTTGAAAAAAGACACATAAGGTCAATGTCATGGCCTGCAAATAGTCCGGATCTCAATCCAATTGAAAATCTTTGGTGGAAGTTGAAGAAAATGGTCCATGACAAGGCTCCAACTTGCAAAGCTGATCTGGCAACAGCAATCAGAGAAAGTTGGAGCCAGATTGATGATGAGTACTGTTTGATACTCATTAAGTCCATGCCTCAGAGACAGCAAGCTGTTATAAAAGCCAGAGGTGGTGCAACAAAATACTAGTGATGTTTTGGAGTGTTATTTGTTTTTGTTTTTCATGATTCCATAATTTTTTCCTCAGTATTGAGTGACTCCATATTTTTTTCTCTATGCTTGGTTTAAAAAAGTAACCATTACTGACTACCACTTTTTTGTTCTTGATTTCCTTTAGAGCTTCTTAAAGGGACACTGTCACCTGAATTTGGAGGGAACAATCTTCAGCCATGGAGGCGGGGTTTTTGGGTTTTTGATTCACCCTTTCCTTACCCGCTGGCTGCATGCTGGCTGCAATATTGGATTGAAGTTCATTCTCTGTCCTCCATAGTACACGCCTGTGCAAGGCAAGATTACCTTGTGTAGGCATGTACTACGGAGGACAGAGAATGAACTTCAATCCAATATTGCAGCCAGCATGCAGCTAGCGGGTAAGGAAAGGGTGAATCAAAAACCCCAAAACCCCGCCTCCATGGCTGAAGATTGTTCCCTCCAAATTCAGGTGACAGTGTCCCTTTAAAGCCAGAAAGTTGCCATTTGAAATGACAAAATGAACATCCTCCAAGGCCGGTGATTCCATAATTTTTGCCAGGAGTTTTATACACATATCAGGAGTTATATATATATATAACTCCTGATAATTGTCTAAGGGTTTTTCCTTCTGTCTGTCTGTCTTTCTGTCTGTCTGTCTTTCTGTCTGTCTGTCTGTCTGTCCTGGAAATCCCGGCTCTCTGATTGGTCGAGGCCGCCAGGCCTCGACCAATCAGCAACGGGTACAGCGACGATGATGTCATAAAGGACGTAGAAATCTCACGTTTCTGATTCAGCAATGGGCACAGTATCGACGTAGATGTCATAATGGTTGCCATGGCGACGATGATGTCATAAAGGTTGCCTCGACCAATCAGCGACGGGCACAGTCTGCCGCGAATTCTGGAATCATCATTGTCCATATACTACGGGGACATGCATATTCTAGAATACCCGATGCGTTAGAATTGGGCCACAATCTAGTATATATATATAACTCCTGATATATATACACAGTATATGTATGTATGTATATATTTTTTTTTACATTTTAAAAATTGCAAAAAGGAAAATGGGCAAATGCAAAAGTTTGAGCATCCTTGGAGATTTGTGTGGTCAGATAACTTTGATCAAAGTTTCAGAACTTAGAGTTCTTAGAGTTATTGCCTTTTCACTATCGTCATTAGGAAGGGCCAGGTGATGCAAATTTCCCTGTTTTATAAAAACCCAGCCTGCTCTAACCTTGTGCCAAAAACAGCAGCCATGAGTTCTTCTAAGCAGTTGCCTAGAATTCTGAAAGTGAAAATGGTGGAGACCTACAAAGCCGGAGAAGGCTATAAGAAGATAGCAAAGCATTTTCAAATTGCCCTTTTCTCTTTTCAAAATGTCATTAAGAAATCATAGAATCATAGAATTTTAGAAGGGACCTCAATGGTCAACGGATCCAAACCCCTGCTGCTCAATGTAGGATTCACTAAACCATCTCAGACAGGTGTCTGTTCAGCCTCTGTTTGAAGACTCCCTTTGAAGGAGAACTCACCACCTCTCGTGGCAGCCTGTTCCACTCATTGATCACCCTCACTGTCAAAAAGTGTTTTCTAATATCTAATCTGTATCTTCTCCCTTTCAGTTTCATTTCTATTGCTTTTCATGTTTCCATGTGCAAATGAGAATAAGTATGATCCCTCTACACTGCAGCTGTTGTGAATTCTGTGGCTGAGTTCACTTCTGTGGTCACAAGTGGTATTGCAGTCTCTGGGCTTCCTCCCTCAGGTGTTTTGGTGAGCTCGTTGGCTGCCTTGCTATTTAGCTCCACCTGAGTCTGTCTTCCTTGCTCCTTGTCAATGTTCCAGTGTTGGATCTGAGCTACTGCATCTTTCCTTGGGCCTGCTGCTCTGCTAGATAAGTGCTTCTAGTTTGTTTTCTGTTTTTTCTGTCCAGCTTGCTATTAACTTTTGCTGGAAGCTCTGAGAAGCAAAGGGGTGCACCGCCGTGCTGTTAGTTCGGCACGGTGGGTCTTTTTGCCCCTTTGCGTGGTTTTCGTTTTAGGGTTTTTTGTAGACTGCATAGTTCTCTTTGCTATCCTCGCTCTGTCTAGAATATCGGGCCTCACTTTGCTGAATCTATTTCATTCCTACGTTTGTCTTTTCATCTTGCTAACAGTCATTATATGTGGGGGGCTGCCTATTCCTTTGGGGTATTTCTCTGAGGTAAGTCAGGCTTGTATTTCTATCTTCAGGCTAGTCAGCTCCTCAGGCAGTGCCGAGTTGCATAGGTAGTGATAGGCGCAATCCACTGCTGCTTATAGTTGTGTGAGGATAGATCAGGTACTGCAGTCTACAGAGATTCCACGTCTCAGAGCTCGTCCTATTGTTTTTGGTTATTGCCAGATCTCTGTATGTGCGCTGATTACTGCACGCTGTGTTGCCTGATTGCCGGCCATAACAGTACAAGGAGCCTCACCAATGATTCCCAATAGAGGGAAAAAAGAAATCCTGACATCATTTTTTTTTTCTTAGCTCTGTCTTCAGTCTTTTTTTTCCCCTAGACATTAGAGTGCTTCAGGACACAGCTGTGGACATGGATATTCAGGCTCTGTGCTCCTCAATGGATAATCTCGTTGTAAATGTACAAAAGATTCAAGATACTATTGATCAGAAATCGATGCTAGAACCAAGAATTCCGATTCCTGATTTGTTTTTTGGTGACAGAACTAAGTTCCTGAGCTTCAGAAATAATTGTAAGCTATTTTTGGCCTTGAAACCTCATTCTTCTGGTAATCCTATTCAACAGGTTTTGATTATTATTTCTTTTTTGCGCGGCGACCCACAGGACTGGGCGTTTTCTCTTGCACCAGGAGATTCTGCATGAGTAATGTTGATGCATTTTTCCAGGCGCTGGGATTGCTTTACGATGAGCCTAATTCAGTGGATCAGGCTGAGAAAAATCTGCTGGCTTTATGCCAGGGTCAGGATGATGTAGAAGTATATTGTCAGAAATTTAGGAAGTGGTCAGTACTCACTCTGTGGAATGAATCTGCACTAGCGGCTTTGTTCAGAAAGGGTCTCTCTGAAGCTCTTAAGGATATAATGGTGGGATTTCCTATGCCTGCTGGTTTGAATGAGTCTATGTCCTTGGCCATTCAGATCGGTCGTCGCTTGCGCGAGCGTAAATCTGTGCACCATCTGGCGGTATTGTCTGAGAGTAAACCTGAGCCTATGCAGTGCGACAGGACTATGACTAAAGTAGAACGGCAAGAACACAGACGTCTGAACAGGCTGTGTTTCTATTGTGGTGATTCTACTCATGCTATTTCTAATTGTCCTAAACGCACTAGGCGGTTCGATAGCTCTGCCGTTATTGGTACTGTACAGTCCAAATTCCTTTTGTCCATTACCTTAATATGCTCTTTGTCATCGTATTCTGTCATGGCGTTTGTGGATTCAGGCGCTGCCCTGAATCTGATGGATTTGGATTATGCTAAACGTTGTGGATTTTTCTTGGAGCCTTTGCGGTGTCCTATTCCGTTGAGAAGAATTGATGCTACACCTTTGGCCAAGAATAAGCCTCAGTACTGGGCCCAGCTGACCATGTGCATGGCTCCTGCACATCAGGAAGTTATTCGCTTTCTGGTACTGCATAATTTGCATGATGTGGTCGTGTTGGGGTTGCCATGGCTACAAACCCATAATCCAGTATTGGATTGGAACTCTATGTCGGTAACCAGCTGGGGTTGTCAGGGAGTACATGGTGATGTTCCATTTTTGTCTATTTCGTCATCCATTCCTTCTGACATCCCAGAGTTCTTGTCGGACTTTCAGGATGTATTTGAAGAGTCCAAGTCTGATGCCCTACCTCCGCATAGGAATTGTGATTGTGCTATCGATTTGATTCCTGGTAGTAAATTCCCTAAGGGTCGTTTATTTAATTTGTCCGTACCTGAACACACCGCTATGCGCAGTTATGTGAAGGAGTCCCTGGAGAAGGGACATATTCGCCCATCGTCGTCACCATTGGGAGCAGGGTTCTTTTTTGTAGCCAAGAAGGATGGTTCGCTAAGACCGTGTATTGATTACCGCCTTCTTAATAAGATCACTGTTAAGTTTCAGTATCCCTTGCCATTGATTTCTGACTTGTTTGCTCGGATTAAGGGGGCTAGTTGGTTTACTAAGATTGATCTTCGTGGTGCGTATAATCTGGTGAGAATCAGGCAGGGAGATGAATGGAAAACGGCATTTAATACGCCCGAGGGTCATTTTGAGTATCTGGTGATGCCGTTCGGACTTGCCAATGCTCCATCTGTTTTTCAGTCTTTTATGCATGACATTTTCCGTGAGTATCTGGATAAATTCTTGATTGTTTACTTGGATGACATTTTGATCTTCTCAGATGATTGGGAGTCTCATGTGAAGCAAGTCAGAATGGTTTTCCAGGTACTGCGTGCTAATTCCTTGTTCGTGAAGGGATCAAAGTGTCTCTTCGGTGTGCAGAAAGTTTCATTTTTGGGGTTCATCTTTTCCCCTTCTACTATCGAGATGGATCCGGTTAAGGTTCAGGCCATCCAGGATTGGACTCAGCCGACATCTCTAAAAAGTCTGCAGAAATTCCTGGGCTTTGCTAATTTTTATCGTCGCTTCATCTGTAATTTTTCTAGCATTGCCAGACCATTGACCGATTTGACCAAGAAGGGTGCTGATTTGGTTAATTGGTCTTCTGCTGCCGTGGAAGCTTTTCAGGAGTTGAAGCGTCGTTTTTGCTGTGCCCCTGTGTTGTGTCAACCTGATGTTTCTCTTCCGTTCCAGGTCGAGGTTGATGCTTCTGAGATTGGTGCAGGGGCGGTTTTGTCACAGAGAGGTTCTGGTTGCTCAGTGTTCAAACCATGTGCTTTCTTTTCCAGGAAATTTTCTGCTGCTGAGCGTAATTATGATGTGGGCAACCGAGAGTTGCTGGCCATGAAGTGGGCATTCGAGGAGTGGCGTCATTGGCTTGAGGGTGCTAAGCATCGCGTGGTGGTATTGACTGATCATAAGAACCTTACTTATCTTGAGTCTGCCAAGCGCTTGAATCCTAGACAGGCCCGTTGGTCGTTATTTTTTGCTCGTTTTGATTTTGTGATTTCATACCTTCCGGGCTCTAAAAATGTGAAGGCGGATGCTCTGTCTAGGAGTTTTGTGCCCGACTCTCCGGGGTTATCTGAGCCGGCGAGTATCCTCAAGGAAGGAGTCATTGTGTCTGCCATCTCCCCTGATTTGCGGAGAGTGTTGCAGAAATTTCAGGCTAATAAACCTGATCGTTGTCCGGCCGAGAAACTGTTCGTCCCTGATAGGTGGACTAGTAAAGTTATCTCTGAACTTCATTGTTCGGTGCTGGCCGGTCATCCAGGAATCTTTGGTACCAGGGAGTTGGTTGCTAGATCTTTCTGGTGGCCATCTCTGTCACGGGATGTGCGTGCTTTTGTGCAGTCCTGTGGAATTTGTGCTAGGGCTAAGCCCTGCTGTTCACGTGCCAGTGGGTTGCTTTTGCCCTTGCCGGTCCCGAAGAGGCCTTGGACACATATTTCGATGGATTTCATTTCTGACCTTCCCGTTTCTCAAAAAATGTCGGTCATTTGGGTGGTCTGTGATCGCTTTTCTAAAATGGTCCATCTGGTGCCCTTGGTTAAATTGCCTTCCTCCTCTGATTTGGTGCCTTTGTTCTTCCAGCATGTGGTTCGTTTACATGGCATTCCTGAGAATATTGTTTCTGACAGAGGTTCCCAGTTTGTCTCGAGGTTCTGGCGAGCCTTTTGTGGTAGGATGGGCATTGACCTATCTTTCTCCTCGGCCTTCCATCCTCAGACTAATGGCCAGACCGAACGAACCAATCAGACCTTGGAAACAT
Organism: Ranitomeya imitator; assembly: GCF_032444005.1. NCBI lineage: Eukaryota > Metazoa > Chordata > Amphibia > Anura > Dendrobatidae > Ranitomeya > Ranitomeya imitator. The sequence continues at coordinate 808,129,973 of NC_091282.1, read as the reverse complement.
ATCTGAGATGTTTTGTTTCCGCTGACCAGGATGATTGGGTGTCATTTTTGCCGTTGGCTGAGTTCGCCCTTAATAATCGGGCCAGCTCGGCTACCTTGGTCTCTCCATTTTTCTGCAATTCTGGGTTCCATCCTCGTTTCTCTTCAGGACAGGTTGAGTCTTCGGACTGTCCTGGTGTGGATTCTGTGGTGGACAGGTTGCAGCAGATCTGGACTCAGGTAGTGGACAATTTGACCTTGTCCCAGGAGAAGGCTCAGCTTTTCGCTAATCGCAGACGCCGTGTGGGACCCCGACTTCGTGTTGGGGATCTGGTTTGGTTATCTTCTCGTCATATTCCTATGAAGGTTTCCTCTCCTAAATTTAAACCTCGTTTTATTGGTCCGTATAGGATTTCTGAAATTCTCAATCCGGTGTCTTTTCGTCTGACCCTCCCAGACTCCTTTTCCATACATAATGTATTCCATAGGTCGTTGTTGAGGAGATACGTGGCACCTATGGTTCCATCTGTGGAGCCTCCTGCCCCTGTTTTGGTGGAGGGGGAATTGGAGTATATTGTGGAGAAGATTTTGGATTCTCGTGTCTCTAGACGGAAACTCCAGTATCTGGTCAAATGGAAGGGTTATGCTCAGGAAGATAATTCCTGGGTTTTTGCCTCTGATGTCCATGCCCCAGATCTTGTTCGTGCCTTTCATGTGGCTCATCCTGGTCGGCCTGGGGGTTCTGGTGAGGGTTCGGTGACCCCTCCTCAAGGGGGGGGGGTACTGTTGTGAATTCTGTGGCTGAGTTCACTTCTGTGGTCACAAGTGGTATTGCAGTCTCTGGGCTTCCTCCCTCAGGTGTTTTGGTGAGCTCGTTGGCTGCCTTGCTATTTAGCTCCACCTGAGTCTGTCTTCCTTGCTCCTTGTCAATGTTCCAGTGTTGGATCTGAGCTACTGCATCTTTCCTTGGGCCTGCTGCTCTGCTAGATAAGTGCTTCTAGTTTGTTTTCTGTTTTTTCTGTCCAGCTTGCTATTAACTTTTGCTGGAAGCTCTGAGAAGCAAAGGGGTGCACCGCCGTGCTGTTAGTTCGGCACGGTGGGTCTTTTTGCCCCTTTGCGTGGTTTTCGTTTTAGGGTTTTTTGTAGACTGCATAGTTCTCTTTGCTATCCTCGCTCTGTCTAGAATATCGGGCCTCACTTTGCTGAATCTATTTCATTCCTACGTTTGTCTTTTCATCTTGCTAACAGTCATTATATGTGGGGGGCTGCCTATTCCTTTGGGGTATTTCTCTGAGGTAAGTCAGGCTTGTATTTCTGTCTTCAGGCTAGTCAGCTTCTCAGGCAGTGCCGAGTTGCATAGGTAGTGATAGGCGCAATCCACTGCTGCTTATAGTTGTGTGAGGATAGATCAGGTACTGCAGTCTACAGAGATTCCACGTCTCAGAGCTCGTCCTATTGTTTTTGGTTATTGCCAGATCTCTGTATGTGCGCTGATTACTGCACGCTGTGTTGCCTGATTGCCGGCCATAACATGCAGCGTCCCTTCAGCTATTTGTACACAGCTATTAAGTCTCCTCATAGCCTTCTTTTTTGCAAGCTAAACATTCCCAAATCCTTTAAAGGGACACTGTCACCTGAATTTGGAGGGAACAATCTTCAGCCATGGAGGTGGGGTTTTGGGGTTTTTGATTCACCCTTTCCTTACCCACTGGCTGCATGCTGGCTGCAATATTGGATTGAAGTTCATTCTCTGTCCTCCGTAGTACATGCCTGCACAAGGCTGACTTGCCTTGCGCAGGCGTATACTATGGAGGACAGAGAATGAACTTCAATCCAATATTGCAGCCAGCATGCAGCCAGCGGGTAAGGAAAGGGTGAATCAAACACCCAAAAACCCCGCCTCCATGGCTGAAGATTGTTCCCTCCAAATTGAACTGGATGGACAAATGTCTTTTTTTGGCCTTACTAACTATGTTACTATGTTACTATGTTACTATAAATTCAGGTGACAGTGTCCCTTTAACCGTTCCTCGTAGGACATACTTGCCAGTCCGCTCACCATTCTGGTATCTCTTCTCTGAACTTGCTCCAGTTTTTCAATGTCTTTTTTAAAATGTGGTTCCCAGAACTGGACACAGTATTCCAAATGAGGCCTGACCAAGGAGGAGTAGAGGGGGATAATTACTTCACACGATCTAGGCTATATGTGTTAGGAGTTGAGTTCCCGCCACTGCACAGGGGGAATCTCGAACCATGTCTGCTGCGGTCTCTCATTCTGCATCAGCCGCAGTGGAGCCTGCTCAGCGGAGATATCGGTCCCAGCGTCTCGCTCAGTATGATTCTGTGCAAAGAGTTACTGCTGCCTTTCCAGGCTCTGCCATTGTAGCCTGTACTGATCAGCGGCGAGCAGACGTCTCTGGGACTAAGTCCTGCTTTTTCCCTTCTGAGCATGCCCAAAGAAAGACTTCTCAGTGGAGGTCTGGGGTCACATGATCAGGTACTGCAGTAGCTCCTATTGGTCTTCTAGGAAGGTCCTGAAGCTGCTCAGTTTCTGTAGCAGTCCTCATTGGTCCTCTAGGAAGGTCCTGAACTTGCTGCAGCTATAAAAGGTTTGCATGGCCGCACGGCTATGCACTAGTATACACTTGTTTATGTGTGTGTGTTGTCAGTGAAAGTCGCTCTTTAATCATCCCCTCCCTTGTGTTTGAATGCTCGCGTAAGGAGGATGATTGTAATCTAGCGCCCGACTTGTAACCAATACTGGTACACAAACAGCGTCTATTGCAGTGACTGCCAGTGCGGCGCCATGCGCTATCACTGTGCTTTCCAATCCCAAGTCTGGGAGGTTAGTGGCATCCGCCAGTGCGGCATCGCATGCACTCTCGTTCTATTTATTTATTATTTCTGTTACGTGCGGTACTGCGGCCCTGTGACGCAACAGGGTTCCCTTCTTTCACACAGGGTGAAGGTAACCCATGTGTATCCTCATTGTACCGCCATATAGTCCATCATTGCTTAGCAGCAGGTTCCATCTCTGCACGGTGGACCCCGGGCTGCGAACGCACCTTATTCCTTTTCTGTAATTATTTGGTGCGTTTTGCTAGCCCTAATAATATGCTTCTCTTAATACATCCTAGAACTGTTTGCCTATTTTGCTGATGCATCACACTGTGCAGTCTGTGATCTATTAGTATACCCAAGTCTTTTTCACACGTGTTGTTGCTTAGTTCTATTCCTCCCATTAATTTTCGTCTTTCTTGCCCAGATGTAGAATCTTGCATTTCACGCTGTTAAATACCATTTGATTAGTTGCTGTCAATTCTTTAAGCTTATCTACATCCTTCTGAATCCTTTCTCTCTCTTTTCTAGTGTTAGTTATCGCTCCTAGCTTTGTATCGTCTGCAAATTTGATCAGTTTACCTTCAGTTCTCTTATCTAGATCAATTATAAAATTGGTGAACAACACAGGGGCCAGGACAGAGCCTTGTTGTGCCCCACTTGAAACACTCTTCCAATTGGATGTGCAACTATTTATTACCACTCTTTGAGTACGATCACTGAGCCAGTTTTGAATCCACCTAACGGTAGCCTTGTCAGTCCCATACTTGATCATTTTTTCAATAAGGATAGTATGAGATACTGTATCAAATGCTTTGCTGAAGTCGAGATATACTATATCTACCGCATTTCCCTAATCCACCCAGTCAGTGATTCCATCATAGAAGGAAATTAGATTAGTTTGACATGACTTCTTTGCTACAAACCCATGAAGGCTCTGGTTAATTACTGTTTTCATTTCCAAGCACTTACATACATGCTGCTTAATAATTTGTTCCTGTATAGAAGTAAGGCTCGCTGGCGTGTAATTTCCTGGTGCTATCTTCTTTACTTTTTTGAAGATAGGGACAAAATTTGCCCTTCTCCAATCTTCTGGGACTTCTCCGGTTCTCCAGAATTTTTCAAAGATTCTGGCTAGTGGTTCTGAAATTACCCTGCCAACTGTTTCAGTGCCCTAGGATCCAAGAAGTATCGTTTCTTCTTGCGGAGAGTGACATGTTAAGCATGTCAAGATGAAGAGACTTAAAGCCACAAAGCTCCTCTGGGAAATATGTAAATTGTCTCTTTAGAGAGGAAGAGGACTAGAACTCAAGTGCCACCTATTGGAAGTAGCAATCCTAACAGCCAATGTCGACCCTTTAACGAGCCTTGTCACATGACTTAGGGTAAAAGCCAAATCAGAATCTCAATTTGCAGACATTGTGTTTCAGGGTACTGCCCCTCGTCAGTGCAAAGTGGAGATCTGGTTTGGCTGAGTGAGAGGTGTCTGACCGGGATCCAAGAAGTATAATTTCTCCTTGCGGAGAGTAACATGTTAAGCATTTCGAGTAGCCTAGGATGTAATTCATCTGGACTAGGAGATTTAAATTCATTTAAATTAGCTAAGTGTTCCCTCACCATCTCTTTGTTTATAGATAGTGGGGATCATTTTATTTTTGTCAATGGCACTGTGAAGATCAGTTGATGTTACAATTGCTTTCTTAGGGAACACAGATGCAAAATAGAAATTTAAAAGTTTGGCCTTCTCAACATCATTTTTGACCACTTTATACTTTTCTTTCTATAAAAATCCTATAGCATCTTTGACTTTTCTTTTGCTGTTGACATACCCCAAAATCCTTTTTTACTGCTTTTGGTCTCCCTTGCAAGCCTCCCTCAGCTTCATTACTGGCATTAGCTCTTCTAACGCATGCCCTGCATTCCCTCCAAACAGCATTATATTCTTTAGATATGCCCCCCTCTTTCCACTTAATATACATTTCTTTTTTACTTTTTAACAAGTGATTAAGTTCTGTGTTAATCCATCCTGGTCTCTTTAAATGCTTCCAATTCTTCTTTCTTTTCGGGATTGTTACAGAGAAACCACAGAGCAGCAGGCAGGAGCCACTAGGTAACGGAAGAGTAGTCAGATGAGCCAGATCAGCAACAGAGAGGGAATGAAGTACCAGAGGTCACAGCAATACACGTGGTCAGAAACAAGCCTAAGAAGTCAGAGCCAGTCAAGATCAGGAAAGCCAGAGACAGAAGACAAAAGAACAGGTAGGGGGGCAAGCCGACTCAAATACCAGGAGGTCACAACACAGAGACCAAGTCTTATGACGAGCGAAGTCACAGGGGAAACAGGAACGGGACCTAGGTAAATGGGCAGAGGACAAATCAGGGTATAACGGGGTCAGCTGCTCAAGCCAGAGACGGGAACTATAACTGACACTGCTTGCAGATAACAGCGGACTTAAATAGCCAGACATAAAATTAACCCTCGCATGACCATCCCGGGGAAAGAATGATCAGAAACAAACCCTGGACTGGATCATGACCCTCCCATCCTTCTTGGAAATTTCTGTCCTTTAGAACATCTAGCCATTGGACCTTTCCTACCCTCTTTCTGAGACCATTAAAATCTGCCTTTTTGAAGTCCAACCTTAAAGAGAAGTTCGTGGAAAAACTTGTCTGGGTCTGAAGTCCTAGTGTGCACCGATAACAACTCTCTGGCTCACTTGGAGAACGCAAAGTTGGGGGCTTTGGAATAGCGCTGGGTGGCGCAAATGGACAAATATCGGTATAAAATAGTCCACAGAAGGGGGGCTGAAAACACTCTCAGATGCACTCTCTAGAGTGCCACATGAGAAGCCTAGTCTCAACCGACATGAGGAGTTAGAGGCTGAAGAAGTTCCCGAGTTTCAAGATTCTGCCAGGATGCTGGCAGCTGTGCAGGAACATGTACAAGCATTGCCCAAGGAAAATATATTAGGGCAGCCTTGAGATGAGTGGGTATGGATCCAACAGGAAGATGGAGAGCTCGCACAAATACGACAGTGCGTGGCACTTAAACAACTGCCCTGCCTGAAATAGAGGGAGGCCCTATCTCCTGGGTCATTACAAATTCTTCGGCAATGGGTGAGAATACAATTGGAGAATGGACTGTTATATCGGAAGATCCAATTACAACGGGCCCTGTCCATTACTTTTCAAGTGGTAATTCTCGAGACGCTGTTGCATAAAGTGGCAACGGAGGCACATGATAGAGGACCTCACTTTGGCCAGGAAAAGACCTTTCAGTGGCTACAGAAGCTGTTTTACCACCGCTTGCTGAAGTCAGTAGTAGAAGAAGTGTGCCGGCTCTGTAGCAGCTGTGAGTTGGCTAAACCTCCAGAACAGAGAGCCCCTACACAAACGATTGTGACCTCGGCACCTTTAGAAGTGTTGCTGATCGAATATTTGACCATAGGCCTCGCTCATCAGGGGTATGAACATTGCTTGGTAATGACAGATCATTTCACCAAATTTGCCGTCGTGACCCCAACTCGGAACCAAACAGCGGAATCCGCAGCACATGCCATCTGCAAGAACTTCATCCAAGTGTACAGATGTCCAAAGAGAATCCACTCAGATCATGGTGCCTGTTTTCTTGGACGAGTAATAGCAGAACTCCATCACTCATACCAAATCGGGAAGTCTCGGACGACGCCCTACCATCCTCAAGGCAATGGAGCTTGCGAGCTGTTCAATCGGACTCTCATTCAGATGTTGAGAACCCTAGAGGAGGACCGCAAAGTGCGGTGGCCAGAATTCGTAGCAAAGTTGGTGTGGGTCTACAGTATAACAACCAAGTACATCGCAGGGGAAAGCTTAAAACCCCGGACCGACCTTTGCACTCAGTGTTAGGTGGTGCTTCTATACAAAAGAAGCTGCAGCGCGCGGGAAGCAGGGCAGACATGGTGGGAACGTGCAGCGTGCAGGAGGACATAGTCAGGGCTCCGACCAGTGTGCAACGGGAGGGAGCAGGCCCAAGCCTAAAGGGACTGCAGACAGAGACCAGCGAAGTATACGCTAAGCGTAAGAAGTAAGAGACTGTGACGGTACCTCTACTCTACCTTCTGGACCTAAGACCCCTGTCAGGACAACGAGGATACACCGCCACTCCCAGGACCCCGTCAGGACAACAAAGATTCACCGTCGCCACCAGGAACCAAAATGCCATCTTCCTCAGGACGCCACCGGACCCCTTATGCGCCAAAGCCTTGGTGCCACCGCTTGAATTCAGGATTCCAGATTCTGACGTCGTCGGACTGATAAGTGTAACATTACTGAATTTCCCCTTTAAATTGCCCGCAACTGCTTTATTCCAAGTTAACATTTACTGCTCAAATCAGTTTAATCCACTTTTCTCCCTGCGTGGAAAATCCACTGTTAAAATAAATCCCATGTTTACCCGTGCTCTGCCTCCGGTCTGTTACTGCATCCTGCATCCTGCTCACACATATATATATTTATACTAGCTATTGAACCCGTTCTACGCCCGGGTGGTGAGCATTTATATTGGTATATGGTCTCCATCCTGGTATGTGCTGCTCCCATCCTGCACCCCAATCCTGTCATGTGCTGCACCCATCCTGCGCCCCCATTCTGTCATGTGCTGCACCCATCCTGTGCCCCCATTCTGACATGTGCTGCTGGTGCCATCCTGCGCCCCTATTCTGTCATGTGCAGCTCCCATCCTGCGCCCCCATCCTGTCATGTGCTCCACCCATCCTGCGCCCCCATCCTGCGCCCCCATTCTGTCATATGCTGCTCCCATCCTGCGCCCCCATCCTGTCATGTGCTGCACCCATCCTGCGCCCCCATCCTGTTCCCCCATTCTGTCATGTGCTGCTCCCATCCTGCACCCCCATCCTGTCATGTGCTGCTCCCATCCTGCGCCCCCATTCTGACATGTGCTGCTCCCATCCTGCGCCCCCATTCTGACATGTGCTGCTGCTGCCATCCTGCGCCCCCGTTCTGTCATGTGCTGCTCCCATCCTGCACCCCCGTTCTGTCATGTGCTGCTCCCATCCTGCGCCCCCGTTCTGTCATGTGCTGCTCCCATCCTGCGCCACCGTTCTGTAATTTGCTGCTCCCATCCATATGCCCCATACACTGCTCCATAAAGGTTTATGGCCCCCATAAGATGCTCCATATTATATGCCCGGTACACTGCTCCATAAAGGTTTATGGCCCCCATAAGATGCTCCATAGTATATGCCCCCGTACACTGCTCCATTATGGTTGATGGCCCCCATAAGATGCTCCATATTATATGCCCCCGTACACTGCTCCATTATGGTTTATGGCCCCCATAAGATGCTCCATATTATATGCCCCCGTACACTGCTCCATTATGGTTAATGGCCCCCATAAGATGCTCCATATTGTATGCCCCCGTTCACTGCTCCATTATGGTTGATGGCCCCCATAAGATGCTCCATTGTATATGCCCCCGTACACTGCTCCATTATGGTTGATGGCACCCATAAGATGCTCCATATTATATGCCCCCGTACACTGCTCCATAAAGGTTTATGGCCCCCATAAGATGTTCCATGGTATATGCCCCGTATACTGCTCCATTATGGTTGATGGCCCCCATAAGATGCTCCATATTATATGCCCCCGTACACTGCTCCATTATGGTTTATGGCCCCCATAAGATGCTCCATAATATATGCCCCCGTACACTGCTCCATTATGGTTGATGGCCCCCATAAGATACTCCATATTATATGCCCCCGTACACTGCTCCATTATGGTTGATGGCCCCCATAAGATGCTCCATTGTATATGCCCCCGTACACTGCTCCATTATGGTTGATGGCCCCCATAAGATACTCCATATTATATGCCCCCGTACACTGCTCCATAAAGGTTTATGGCCCCCATAAGATGCTCCATGGTATATGCCCCGTACACTGCTCCATTATGGTTGATGGCCCCCATAAGATGCTCCATTGTATATGCCCCCGTACACTGCTCCATTATGGTTTATGGCCCCCATAAGATGCTCCATAATATATGCCCCCGTACACTGCTCCATTATGGTTTATGGCCCCCATAAGATGCTCCATAATATATGCCCCCCATAAGATGCTCCATAATATATGCCCCCCATAAGATGCTCTATAATATATGCCTCCCATAAGATGCTCCATAATATATGCCCCCCATAAGATGCTCTATAATATATGCCCCCCATAAGATGCTCCATAATATATGCCCCGTATGCTGCTGCGATATATTAAAAAAAAAATACCATACTCACCTATCGTCGCTGGGCGCCGAGTGCTGGGGGGCCTGAGCAGGCGGGGACACCGGCGCGCTGTGGGGGCCAGGTGCCGGTATCGCCGCCAGCTCAGGCCCCCCAGCACTTGCTATCTTCAAGTTTCTTAACTGTTCAAAGTAGCAGTAATTTTGATCAGGGGTGCCCAAACTTTTACATGCCAATGTATGGTTATTAAAGGGAACCTGTCACCTGAATTTGGCGGGACCGGTTTGCGGTCATATGGGCGGGGTTTTCGGCTGTTTGATTCACCCTTTCTTTACCCGCTGGCTGCATGCTGGCCTCACTATTGGGTTGAAGTTTATGCTGTGTCCTCCGAAGTACACGCCTGCGCAAGGCAAGATTGCCCTGCGCAGGCGTGTACTTCAGAGGACACAGCATGAATTTCAACCCAATATTGCGGCCAGCATGCAGCCAGCGGGTAAAGAAAGGGTGAATCAAACAGCCGAAAACCCCGCCCATATGACCACAATCCGGTCCCGCAAAATTCAGGTGACAGGTTCCCTTTAAATCCATGTGGTTTTAAGTATAATTTATAATTGTTTATTCTGGAACATTGAAGTGGTCAGCAGATTTTTAAATATGGAAGTGGTGGTATGGCTGTGTGTACTCTAGTCTAGAAGAATATGGAAATCAGGCTGCGAATGCACTGGGGGTGTGTCATTGGATATGAAGCATATCAGTTGGATTGATACACCACCAGTGCACTTTCAGTCTGATTTGTATATGGCTTCCACTATATATTCCTCTTGACTGGCACATCAGGTCTCTACAATAAAAGAGTATCATTTTTATTGGAGGACATGCACCTGCACAGCCATTCTACTACTTCCAAACTAAAACGTGCTGACTGGTTCTCTTCAAGTATTCTTTTTTATTCAGCTGCTGAAGTCATGGAAAAGTCTCTAGTATGCAATCCATGTTCTACATAATTTTTTATTAAAAACAATGTGTGGCTATACAATATCAAGAGGTATGGCCACCACTGTGAAGAAGGAGCGGTAGGTTATCTTGCCTGCAGAGTATCTCACATCTAATTTCCACTGAGGATGGCTGAGATCGCTGGAGCACACATTCTATCTCATGCATGTTAGGCCCTTGCCAAATCACCGGTCATCTGCTCTATTGAGTTCTATAGGACAGCTCCAAAACACACAGTTCTCAGGAGCTGCACTCAGTCAAGAACTTCTGCAGCACTCCCTGATTAAGCAAATAGCCTGCAATGGAACTGGAGGTGAGGTGACACAGCAAGGAGAGACAACCCATTTAAGTACCTGCTTTAGTAACTTCAAATTGAAAGAAAATACTTTGTTACCATCTTTTCAGTTAGCCATTAAAAGGTATCAACCACTGAGGACTCTCAATTCTAAAGAGAATACTTGTGATTTTAATCCAAGTCTAGGAGTAAATCGCATGTCACAATATTGACATAACAATCTTTATACAGCTTTCAGATGGCTTACATTTTTATTCTATTTTGTGCTCATATTACAGATACAATAGCCAGAACTGTGTTTCATGAACTAGGCTAGATACACATAACATTTGTGGCCATTGTCATGTGCATACGCTCAGTTGATATGCGCCCAACAGTGGCTACAGTCAGGATGGATGCCAAAGCATACTTCCACCATAGGGATCCATTGTAAAAAAAAGTATACTTCTGTATAGGAAAGGGTAGGTATTAAACAGTTAAAGAAATGGTGTGCAGGCGCAACCCTTCAAGTGTATATGGTAGTTCACAAAAGCAATATGTATCTAACTTTACTGCATTAAAGGCTTCTAGGAGATTCGGTTGTTGTGTTCATAATAATGGTGATAGGAAGCACACACATTATGACTGCCTAAAAGCGGCCTTAGCTTTTGTTCATCTTTGAATCTTAGTATGCAAGTCTGAATGAGGCCTTGTACTTGAATTTAAGCAGTAGTTCAATCAGCAGTGAGATCAGTATATAAAGGCTATTAGCACTAATAACACACTCTTTTCTTACAGAGTTCTGTTGATGATAAGGTTTTACAGTCTGAAATTACACAATTCCAGGAGAATAATGCAGCATTAAGGGTCAAACTGGGGCTTGCAGACAAGGAGCTCAGTAGGTCAAGAGCCACACTCAGTGCCTTCAAGGAGGAAAAGGACAAACTACAAATCAAGGTGATTACTTAATATAATTATAAGAATGCTGTGATCGTAGAAGAAACACAATGAGACTGTCTCAGTGCTAGTGGTGACTCTCTATGTCCCTATAGTAGTTTTAGCAATTTGTTGCTTCACTCTTCTATTTTTATGTTCATATTCAATGCTGAAAATCTCACTCATAACTTTCAGTTGCTTCATGCAAACAGCTTCTTAGGCCGGTTTCAAACGTCCGGAGACACTGACTCACGTAGACACATTGAAATCAATGTGTTTCTGCACATGTCAGCGTGTTTTCACAGACCGTGTGTCCGTGTGCAAAACACGGAGACATGTCAGTGTTCGTGAGAGCGCACGGATTACACGGACCCATTAAAGTCAATGGGTCCGTGTAAAACACGTACCGCACATGGACGTTGTCCGTGTGCAGTCCGTGTGCCATGCAGGAGACAGCGCTACAGTAAGCGCTGTCCCCCCCACATGGTGCTGAAGCCGCGATTCATATCTTCTTTCCAGCAGCGTTCGCTGGAGAGAAGATATGAATAATCCTTTTTTTTTGTTTTTCTCGTGTTTAAAATAAAGATCCCTGTCCCCACCCCCCTCCCTCCCCCTGTGCGCCTGCCCGCTGTTAATAAAATACTCACCCGGCTCCCTCGCAGTGTCCTGTCCTCGCCGCAGCTTCTCCTGTATGCGGTCATGTGGGGCCGCCCATTACAGTCATGAATATGCGGCTCCACCTCCCATAGGGGTATATAACACAGCCACGCAGTATATAGCACAGGGCACGCAGTATATAACTTAGGCCACGCAGTATATAACACAGCCCACGCAGTATATAACACAGCCCACGCAGTATATAACACTGCCAACGTAGTATATTGCACAGCCACATAGTATATTGCACAGCCACGTAGTATATTACACAGCCCACGTAGTGTATTGCACAGCCCACGTAGTATATTGCACAGCCCACGTAGTATATTGCACAGCCCATGCAGTATATTGCACAGCCCACACAGTACATTGCACAGCCCACGTACTACATTGCACAGCCCACGTAGTACATTGCACAGCCCACGTAGTACATTGCACAGCCCACGTAGTTCATTACACATACCACATAGTACATTGCACAGCCCACATAGTACATTGCACAGCCCACGTAGTACATTGCACAGCCCACATAGTATATTGCACAGCCCACGTAGTATATTGCACAGCCCACGTAGTATATTGCACAGCCCATGTAGTATATTGGCCAGCCACGTAGTATATTGCACAGCCCATGCTGTACATTGCACAGCCCATGTAGTATATTGGCAGCCAACATAGTACATTGCACAGCCCACGTAGTACATTTCACAGCCCACGTAGTATATTGCACAGCCCACGTAGTATATTGCACAGCCCACATAGTATATTGGCCAACCCACGTAGTATATTGCACAGCCCACACAGTATATTGCACAGCCCACGTAGCATATTGCCCAGCCCACGTAGTGTATTGCCCAGCCCACGTAGTATATTGCCCTGCCCACGTAGTATATTGCCCTGCCCACGTAGTATATTGCCCAGCCCACGTAGTATGTTGCACAGCCCACGTAGTATATTGCACAGCCCACGCAGTATATTGCCCAGCCCACGAAGTATATTGGACAGCCCATGTAGTATATTGCACAGCCCACGTAGTATATAGCAATGTGGGCATCATATCCCTGTTAAAAAAAAAATTTAAAATAAAAAATAGTTATATACTCACCTTCTGTTGGCCCCCGCATCTAGGCGAAGCGGTTACCGACGCTCCTCGCGTGCTCCGATCTCAAGAGTGCATTGCGGTCTCGCGAGATGATGACATAGTGGTCTCGCGAGACCGCTACGTCATCATCTCGCGAGATCGCAATGCATGAAGCTGTCACCGGAGCGTCGCGAGGAGCGGGAAAGGCCTGTTTTGGATCCGAGGGGCCGACGGACGGTGAGTATAAAACGATTTTTTTTTCTTTTATTATTTTTATAACACAGCCCACGCAGTATATAACACTGCCCACGTAGTATATAACACTGCCCACGTAGTATATAACACAGCCCACGTAATATATAGCACAGCCTACGCAGTATATAACACAGCCCACGCAGTATATAACACAGCCCACGCAGTATATAACACAGCCTATGCAGTATATAATAAAGACCACGCAGTATATAACACAGCCCACGTAATATATAGCACAGCCCACACAGTATATAGCACAAGGCACGCAGTATATAACACAGGCCACGCAGTATATAACACAGGCCACGCAGTATATAACACTGCCCACGCAGTATATAACACTGCCGACCCAGTATATAACACTGCCCACGTAGTATATAACACTGCCCACGTAGTATGTAGCAGCCACGCAGTATATAGTTACATAGTTACATAGTTATTAAGGTTGAAGGAAGACTATATGTCCATCTAGTTCAACCCATAGCCTAACCTAACATGTTGATCCAGAGGAAGGCAAAAAAACCCCATGTGCAAAGAGTAAGCTCCACATTGGGGAAAAAAATTCCTTCCCGACTCCACATACGGCAATCAGACTAGTTCCCTGGATCAACGCCCTATCAAGGAATCTAGTGTAAATACCCTGTAACATTATACTTTTCCAGAAAGGTATCCAGTCCCCTCTTAAATTTAAGTAATGAATCACTCATTACAACATCATACGGCAGAGAGTTCCATAGTCTCACTGCTCTTACAGTAAAGAATCCGCGTCTGTTATTATGCTTAAACCTTTTTTCCTCCAACCGCAGAGGATGCCCCCTTGTCCCTGTTTCAGGTCTATGATTAAAAAGATCATCAGAAAGGTCATTGTACTGTCCCCTCATATATTTATACATTAAAATAAGATCACCCCTTAGTCTTCGTTTTTCCAAACTAAATAGCCCCAAGTGTAATAACCTATCTTGGTATTGCAGACCCCCCAGTCCTCTAATAACCTTGGTCGCTCTTCTCTGCACCCGCTCCAGTTCAGCTATGTCTTTCTTAAACACCGGAGACCAGAACTGTGCACAGTATTCTAAGTGTGGTCGAACTAGTGACTTGTATAGAGGTAAAATTATGTTCTCCTCATGAGCATCTATGCCTCTTTTAATGCATCCCATTATTTTATTTGCCTTTGTAGCAGCTGCCTGACACTGGCCACTGAATTTAAGTTTGTCATCCACCCATACACCCAGGTCTTTTTCATTGACAGTTTTGCCCAGAGTTTTAGAATTAAGCACATAATTATACATCTTATTACTTCTACCCAAGTGCATGACCTTACATTTATCCCCATTAAAGCTCATTTGCCATTTATCAGCCCAAGCTTCTAGTTTACATAAATCATCCTGTAATATAAAATTGTCCTCCTCTGTATTGATTACCCTGCAGAGTTTAGTGTCATCTGCAAATATTGAAATTCTACTCTGAATGCCCCCTACAAGGTCATTAATAAATATGTTAAAAAGAAGAGGGCCCAATACTGACCACATAATATATAGTACAGCCCACGCAGTATATAATACTGCCCGCAGTGCAGTGCGAGTATCAGATCAGCGATCTGACACCATACATGTCCTGATGCCCCAGGATGGGACAATGTCCAAATATATATATATGTATTAAAAAGTGTTAAAATATTTAAAAAAAAAAAAAAAATCCCCAAATAAAGAAAAAAAATTCCAATAAATACATTAATTTATGTAAATAAAAAAATACAATAAAAATACACATATTTGGTATCTCCGCATCTGTAACGACCTTCTCTATAAAACTGTGCCACTAGTTAAGCCCTTCAGTGAACACTGTAAAAAAAAAACAAGGCAAAAAGCAATGCTTTATTATCATACCACTGAACAAAAAGTGTAATAAAACGAGATCAAAAAGATGAATGTAAATAAAAATGATACCGCCGAAAACGTCATCTTGTCCCGCAAAAGAACAAGCCATCATACAGCTCCATCAGCAGAAAAATAAAAAGTTATAGCTCTCAGAATAAAGTGATGCAAATAAAATATTTTTTCTATAAAATAGTTTTTATTGTGTAAAAGGGCCAAAACATAAAAAAAGCTATAAATTGAGTATCACTGTAATCATACTCCCATTCGCTTCCAAAATCCTGGGGCAACACGTCCACACTGAACTTTCCTCTCACCTCTCATCTATCTTGCTCTTTGACAATCTACAATCTGGTTTCCGCCCCCATTACTCAACTGAGACAGCCTTGACCAAAATTATTAACGACCTTCTTACAGCCAAAGCTAACGGACAATACTCTGTACTCCTCCTTCTAGACCTGTCCTCTGCTTTCGACACAGTTGACCACTGCCTCCTACTACAGATCCTCTCCTCCTTTGGCATCAAAGACCTCGCCCTATCCTGAATCTCCTCATACTTTTCCAACTGCGCATTCATTGTCTCCCACTCCCACACTACCTCTTCATCCCATGCTCTCTCTGTTGGAGTCCCCCAAGGCTTTGTTCTAGGACCCCTACTCTTCTCAATCTATACACTTGGCCTGGCACAACTCATAAAGTCTCATGGATTTCAGTATCACCTTTATGCTGATGACACTCAGATCTACATTTCTAGCCCAGACGTCACCTCTCTGCTGTCCAAAATCCCGGAGTGTCTATCAGCCATATCCTCCTTCTTCTCCTCTCGCTTCCTCAAACTCAATGTGGAGAAATCTGAACTCATCATCTTTCCTCCATCGCATAGATCTTCCTTACCTGACCTATCTGTCGCAATTAACGACATCAAGCTTTCCCCCGTACCGGAAGTCCGCTGCCTCGGAGTAACCTTTGATGCTGCCCTGTCCTTCAAACCGCACATCCAAGCTCTTTCCACCTCCTGTCGCCTCCAGCTCAAAAACATCTCCAGAATCTGTCCTTTCCTCAACCGTCAATCTACTAAAATGCTTGAGCATGCCCTCATCATCTCCCGCCTTGACTACTGCAACATCCTTTTCTGTGTCCTCCCTGCTAACACCCTTTCACCTCTCCAGTCCATCCTTAACTCTGCTGCCCGACTAATTCATCTCTCTCCTTGCTACTCCTCTACTTCCCCCCTCTGTATATCTCTTCACTGGCTCTCATTCCCTCAGCGTATCCAGTTCACATTACTAGTACTAACCTACAAAGCCATCCATAACCTGTCTCCTCCATATATCTCTGAACTAATCTCCCGATATCTTCCCTCACGTAATCTCTGGTCCTCCCAAGACTTCCTTCTCTCCTCCACACTTATTCGCTCCTCACCCAACCGCCTCCAAGACTTCTCCCGAATATCCCCTATCCTCTGGAATTCTTTGCCCCAACGCGCCCGACACGTCCCACTATTCTGCAAGCTATAGTGCTTACCGAATAAGCTGCAGAGGGATCCCGTATACCTGGTTTGCTCCTGCTGATCAGCTGTCCTGTGCTGCAGCTGCATGTGTTGCGGCTGTTTCACTGTTACAGCACTTGTATGGAGAGCCCAACAAACAGACTCTCCATGCATGTATTGTGACAGTGAAACAGCCGCGACACATGCAGCTGCGGCGCTGGACAGTTGATCAGCAGATGCAATCCAGGTATCCGGGTTCCCTCTGCAGCTTATTCGGTAAGCGCTATAGCTTGCAGAATAGAGGGAGCAGAACAAATTCGCTCATTTCTAGTGATGAGAGCCCGCCTAATTTACAGGTGTGTGTCTCCAGAAGCACGAGCTGGGCATAATGTACTGGTCACTACAATGGTAGTTTGCAATTTTCACTCAGCAACATCCACTGTTGCTTGTTTCTGGAAGACACCCATGGAGTCAAAATTGTCACTACGCCTGTAGATAAATTCCCATAGGGGTATAATTTCCAAAATGGGGTCATTTGAGGGGGGATTCTGCTTTTCTAGCATTTAGGGGCTTTGCTGCAGGAAGCAAATAGCATTCCGTCCCTCCCGAGTCTTTCCATATAGGCTAAGCAGTACTGTACAGCCACATATAGTTTATATTTAGCAGAAATTGTAGGACAAATTTTGGTGCCATTTTTTTTACCGTTTTCCCAGAATCAAAATGTAAAATTTGGGGCTAACACAATTTTGGTGGTAAAAATGTAAACTACCGTAGATCAGTTCTCTGAGGGATCTAGTTTCTAAAATGGTGTCACTTGTTGGGGGTTTCCACTGTTTAGGCACATCAGGGGCTCTCCAAACATGAAATGGCGTCTGCTAATTATGCAAATTTTACGTTAAAAAAGTCAAACATTCAAACAGTGTTTTTCTCCCTCATATGGGGTATCGGCATACTCAAGAGAAATTACACAACAAATTTTGGGGTCAATTTTTTGCTGTTACCCTTGTGAAAATACAAAATTTGAATTTGTGGGAATTTTTTTTGTGAAAAAATGTTAAATGTTAATTTTTTTTCCACATTACAAAAATTCCTGTGTCGTACCTGAAGGGTTAATAAACTTCATGAATGTAGTTTTGAGTACCTTGAGGGGTGCGGTTTTTAGAATGGTGTCACTTTTGGGTATCTTCTATCATATAGACCCCTCAAAGTGACTTAAAATTTGATGTGCTCCCTAAAAAAATGGTTTTGTAAATTTTATTGTAAAAATGAAAAATTTCTGGTCAACTTTTAACCCTTATAAAACTTCCTAACAAAAAAAATGTGGTTCCAAAATTGTGCTGATGTAAGGTAGACATCTTACAGATGCGCCTTTTCTGGGGTGGCTGGGGGCAGATGTTTTTAGCCAGTGGGGGGAGGGGGGGCAATGAGGAATATGTAAAAAAAAAAAAAGGGATATGAAATGGTTTACTGTATGTAAACCATGTCTCATATCCTGTCGGGTTTGATAAGGAGATAGCAAAAGCCAGCAATTGAATTACCGGCTTTTAAGCTATCTAGCTTTGTGTTAATTATATATATATATATATATATATATATATATATATATATATATATATGTATATATATATAATATATTTATTTATATATATATTCTACGTGTAGACATTTATTCTATCTATTCTATTCTAACCTGTCAGTGTGATTTTACTGTACACCGCACTGAATTGCCGGCTTTTCTATAGAACACCGCTGCGTATTTCTCACAAGTTATACTGATGGTCCATGTGTAATCCGTATTTTTCTCACCCCCAAAGATTTTCATTGGTGGATTTTTTGCGCAATACGCTGACAAACGCAGCATGCTGCGATTTTCTACACCCGTAAAATACGGCTGCGAAATATACGGCAGATAGGAGCTGCCCCATAAAGAATCATTGGTCTATGTGCAATGCAATGTTTTTGCGCCTCTCATACGTCCGTAAAACTCTCTAGTGTGACGCCGGCCTTAACCATTTTGTGTGACATATCTTTGTGATTTAAGGGCATGAAAATTCAAAGTTGGGAAATTGCGAAATAAAGTGACAGTGGTCAGAATTGTAAAAATTGGCCTGGTCAAGGTGCAAATCACCTTCGTAGGAATATGGGGTTAATTTAAATTTGAATACCTCTTCTATTTGTCGCTGCTCCACTTTTTCTGGACCAGTTTTATTTTTTTTGCCTTGCGCATTAATTCTAAATTTATGCCCCCCAGTAATAAAGAGCACCCAATTTGCAAATTTTTCCTTCAACCAACTGGACATATCCAACAGGACTTTCTGACTGTGTTTGCTTTGTCTCCTGTATTACGCTTGTCAATCAAAACATGGTCATATCATAGAGAGATAAACTAAACACCCACAAAAAAGGTACCAGTCTGGCTTTGCCTGTTCTCCTGAGATGAGGTCTGTCTCACAACAACACGCTGAGAACTCCACAGTCACCTCTTCTCCTATTGCTATTGAAGCATCAGAGCACAGAAGAGTGGAGTGTTTTCATTGGTCAGCGTCATAGAGGAGAAAAAGCTAATGTCCACTGAGAAGTTATGTGTAATAAGCCTGTTGGGTTAAGGGAAAATATGCATATTGTGCAAACTTTATTACCAGGGGACAATGGAACAGAAGGGCATAGAAAAAAAGAGAAAATCTGTTGTAGAATTAGTGGAGCAATGATGATAAGAGGAGGTGCTCGGCTTAAATAAAAAAAAAAATCCAGTGAATCCATTTGCAGTCCCTGTAAAATAGCTTCTGTTAAATGTAGTGAATTAATGAGTCTAATGGATTTATGGTAATTAAAGGGAATCTGTCATCAGGTTTTTATTACCTGATCTGCATAATGTAGGAAGAGAGACCCTGATTCCATCGATGTATCACTAAGTTTACTGGGTGCAGCAGTTATGACACAATCAGTTTTTAGATGTAGCATGTTGCAGAGCTCAGAACGCTAATGCCACCCACAGCACAGCTTTCTGTGTACATTTTCTATCCGACAGTAAACTTCTTATCAGAGGAGGAGGTATGGTCGTACAAGGGCTCACGCAAGTTGTAGTCAAGGCATAAACTCCTGGTTATAAACCATTCATTGTATTGAAACAACAGCATTGAGTCTAATAAGTGACACATCCCTGAAATCTGTGTCTCGGCCCCTACCCCATATTGTCCTCGGATTGCATAGCAAAAACCTGCTAACAGATTCCCTTTAAGATAAAACAGTGTATGTACGCTACTATAATTACAGCAGTATCCGTAGATCCTTGGTGGGCTTTAACTCCTTTCCGACATCGGGCGTGATAGTACGCCAATGTTTGACTCACCCTGCCGGAGTCCGCACCTTTCCAGGCACATGTCAGCTGATATATACAGCTGACTTGTGCCCGCAACAGCAGTGGGTGAAATCGCGATCCACCTGCGATTGTTAACTAGTTTAATGCCGCTGTTAATTTCTGACAGCGGCATGTAACTTGCGCTTCCGGCAAGCGCGCTGGGAATTCCACCCATTGGTGACCATGTTACTTGATCGTGGGTCACCGATGGGTTGGCATGACAACTAGAAGTCTCCAGCAGACTTCTGTGGTTGTCACTGCTGGATTCCTATGAGCGCTGCCCAGTGGTCGGCGCTCACAGCAAGTGAGCATTTCTACTACATACAGGCTGGGCCGGACTGGCCATCGGGCACTTCTGGCAAATGCCAGAAGGGCCGATGCCAGGAGTGGGCCGCTGCCGCTATCAGCAGCGCCAGGGCCGACTCCTCCCGCCAGTGCCGACTCACTCCCCCCGATCGCCCGCCTCGCATTCAACTATACATACATACATATACAGTTGAATGCAATGATGGAGGAGAGAGCGTCTGCTGTTGCTCCCTCTCCCATCATTCCCCGCTCTGCCTCGTGCTGACACTGCGGGCGCGCGATTACGTCATATCATCGCGTACCTGCTGTGTGTCGGGCAGGCAGACTGTAGCTGCTGAGACCGGAGCCGGGAGCAGCGCGGGCCACGAGGAGAGGAGAGTGTTTTTTTTTTTTTTTTTTATATATCAGTGAGTGATAACTGGATTTTGTGGCAATGGGGGGGGGGGCTGTATTACATTCTATGGGGGCTGTGCTGTATTACATTCTATGGGGAGGGCTTTATTACATTCTATGGGGGCTGGCTGCATTACATTCTATGGGGGCTGACTGCATTACATTCTATGGTGGCTGGCTGCATTACTTTCTATGGGGGCTGGCTGCATTACATTCTAGGTGGGCTGGCTACATTACATTCTATGAGGCTGGCTGCATTACATTCTATGGGGCTGGCTGCATTACATTCTATGGGGGGGCTTTATTACATTCTATGGGGCTGGCTGTATTACATTCTATGAGGGGTGTGCTGTATTACATTCTATGGGGGCTGGGCTGTATTACATTCTATTGTTGGGGCTTTATTACATTCTGTTGGGGCTGGCTGTATTACATTCTATGGGACTGGCTGCATTACATTCTATGGGGGGGCTTTATTACATTCTATGGGGCTGGCTGTATTACATTCTATGAGGGGTGTGCTGTATTACATTCTATGGGGGCTGGGCTGTATTACATTCTATGAGGGGTGTGTGTATTACATTCTATGGGGGGGCTGTATTACATTCTATGGGGGGGCTGTATTACATTCTATGGGGGGCTGTATTACATTCTATGGGGGCTACATTATATTCCATGGGGGTTGTATTATATTCTGTGGGGAGGTGGGCTGTATTACATTCTATGGGGTGCTTTATTATATTCTATGGGGGCTGTATTATATTCTGTGGGGCTGCTGTATTACATTCTCTGGGGGCTACATTATATTCTATGGGGGGCTGTATTATGTTCTATGAGGTGTGATTGCATCATACTCTATGAGGGGGCTACATTATATTCTATGGGGAGCTGCATTATACTATATGAGGAGGGCTGCATTGTATTCTATGGGGGGAGTTGCATTATACTCTATGAGGGGGCTACCATATGTATGCAGGGGCTGCATTATACTATATGAGGGGGCTGCATTATATTCTCTGGGGGGTTACATTATACTCAGGGGCTACAATATATTCTGTGGGGTGGCTGCATTATACTCTGAAGTGGCATCATTATACTATATGTGGGCTGCATTATACTGTATCGAGGACTATGGGGAATACATTATACTATATGAAAAACTCTGGGGTGCATTATACTATGGGAAGTGAATTGTACTACATGGATGACAATGGCAGTGCATTATACTATATGGAGCACTATGAGGAGTGTATTATACTATTTGGAGGACTGTGGCAGTACATTATACTATATGGAGGACTGAGGAGTGTATTATACTATATGGAGGACTGAGCAGTATATTTTAATATATGGAGGACTATGAGGAGTGTATTATACTATATGGAGGACTGAGAGGTGTATTATACTATATGGAGAACTGAGGAGTGTATTATACTATATAGAGGACTGAGGAGTGTATTATACTATATGGAGGACTAAGGTGCACATTATAATATATGGAGGACTATGGGGTGTATTATACTAAACAAGCAAAATGCTGCCTATTCATCGAGTGATTGGATTGTTTATGTGGGAACAGAAATCCTTGTTCTCAGCAGCACATCGCCGGTGTAAACTGTAGTTATGCTGCTGATAACATGGTACTGAATGGGGACAGATTGATCTAACTGTAACTGTTCTGTCCCCATCATTCTTTCTCAGTTGGTGTAAAGAGGCCGGGAAACAAGCGAACGACTTCAGCATTGTTGATCACACTCGTTTAGCGGCCTGAGATCAGTGCATGTAAATACAGCAGAAATGCTTCGCAGGGAGACCAGGCAAGGATGATGACAGTTGTAGTTAGCACCCGGTGCCTGGGAATAGTGCTAACTCTAATGCTTTTCCCAGCCGCCAAAGCATTTAATTCTGTTATGTGTAATGATTTCTAGGGTTGATGTCAGCTGCGTAATGTCAGCTACTATCAATCCCTGGTGTAAGTAATGGAGAGGTGTCTATCAGACACCCCCACTACTAGTCCAGACCTGGCGAGACCCAGAGACCCTGAAGAGTGGTGATGGTAGTAACAGTACCGCTCTTCACGGTCGCCAAGCTCAGCGCAAAACTCGGAATATCTGAAGAGCGGTGACGTTACTGATATCACCGCTCTTCAGAGTCACCGGGTCTCATGCTGCGCAGCGGAACCAAAAGTGGCTGTAGGCAAAGTGTATGGAGCATCAGAATGAGGTTCCATAACCTTTGGTCGTCTCAGTCCCTTCATTATCTACGAGATCCAGTTATGTAGGTAAAGTAGCGGCTTTTCTTGGTAATGCAACTAAAAGCAATAAATGGGACTGAGCTGTAATGTTGGCTACAGCTGTTATTATATGTTATACTAGATGGTGGTATTCTAGAATATGTATGTCCACATAGTATATTGCCCAGCCACGTAGTATATTGCCCAGCGACGTAGTATATTGCCCAGCGACGTAGTATACAGCACGGAGGCACGTAGTATATTGCCCAGCCACATAGTATATTGCCCAGTTACGTAGTATATTGCCGAGCGACGTAGTATACAGCACAGAGCCACATAGTATATTGCACAGTGATGTAGTATACAGCACAGAGCCACATAGTATATTGCCCATCTACTTAGTATATTGCCCAGCCACATATGTCACAGGTTAAAAAATAAAAAATAAACATATACTCACCTTCCGATCCAAGGGCCCCTTGTAGTTCTGTCGGCAGCTTCCGGTCCCAGGGTGTGATGACGTCGCGGTCACATGACCGTGACGTCATGGCAAGTCCTTCTCGCACAGGCACGCAGGACCTGTGATGATGTCGCGGTCACATGACCGTGATGTCATGGCAGGTCCTTCTCCCATACCATCATTGCCACCGGAACTTGCCGCTTGCATGGAGTGGTTACCGGAGCGTAGCGAGGAGCGGGAAAGGCGGCAGAAGATGAGTATATAATGATTTATTATTTTTAACATTAGATTTTTTACTATTGATGCTGCATAGGCAGCATCAATAGTAAAAACTTGGTCACACAGGGTTAATAGCTGCGGTTACGGAGTGAGTTACCCGCGGCATAACGCGGTCCGTTACCGCTGGCATTAACCCTGTGTGAGCGGGGAGTATGGAGCGGGCGCCGACTGCAGGGGAGTAGGGAGGGACTAATCGGATTGTGGCCGTCGCTGATTGGTCGCGGCAGCTATGACAGGCAGCTGGCGAGACCAATCAGCGACTTGGATTCCATGACAGACAAAGGCCGCGACCAATGAATATCCGTGACAGACAGAAGGACAGACAGACAGAAAGAAGGAAGTGACCCTTAGACAATTATATAGTAGATGGTGAGCTGCAGCATGTGCTACATGTTCACAGACCGACCAGAAGAAGAATCAAATTTCACCTGTCAGAAGTGTAGACTAGTGGCCCTTTTAGAAGAAAAGGTGCGGGGTCTGGAAGAAAGAATAGCAACTTTGAAACTCATCAAAGAGAATGAAGACTTTCTAGACAGAACAGAAGCATCTCTACTGGTCACAGAAGGTGAAAAAAGTGTCAGAGAACCTCCAAAAGCAGATGAGTGGAAGCATGTGACCAAAAGAAGCAAGAAGACCATGGAGAAATCACCAACCACACAACTGAAGAACCGATATCAAATCTTTGTAGAGGATGAAGATGGCACACCTAAGGATGAAGCAATACCAGCAAGCAAAAAAGAAAAGGGCACACAGCAACAAGTGACAGCAAAAAGTACAGCCAAGAAGCAACGAAGAGTGGTGGTGGTGGGAGACTCACTACTGAGAGGCACAGAAGCAGCCATCTGCAGACCGGACATAACTGCAAGAGAAGTATGCTGCCTTCCAGGTGCGATGATCAAGGATGTGACCGATAGGATACCAAAGCTCTTCAGCTCCAAGGACGTCCACCCATTTCTTCTGATACATGTTGGCACCAATGACACGGCAAGGAAAGACCTACCGACAATCTGCAAAGACTTTGAAGAGTTGGGGAAGAAAGTAAAGGAACTGGATGCACAGGTAGTTTTTTCTTCTATCCTTCCAGTAGACGGGCATGGCACCAGGAGATGGAACAGGATCCTTGATGCAAACAACTGGCTAAGACGATGGTGCAGACAACAAGGATTCGGATTCCTGGACCACGGTGTGAATTACTGGTACGATGGACTCCTCGCCAGAGATGGACTACACCTCAACATACCTGGGAAACACATATTTGCCAGAAGACTCGCTACACTCATCAGGAGGGCGTTAAACTAGAAGAAGAGGGGACGGGAAGAAAAACATTAGACTTGAACAAAGAAGACCCAGGAAAACATACTCAGATGGGAGGTAAGAACATTTCTAAAGCAATCCACAGCGAGGAGATTGGAACAAAACAAAATCCTCTAAACTGCATGCTCGCAAACGCCAGAAGCCTGACAAACAAGATGGAAGAACTAGAAGCAGAAATATCTACAGGTAACTTTGACATAGTGGGAATAACCGAGACATGGTTAGATGAAAGCTATGACTGGGCAGTTAACTTACAGGGTTACAGTCTGTTTAGAAAGGATCGTAAAAATCGGAGAGGAGGAGGGGTTTGTCTCTATGTAAAGTCTTGTCTAAAGTCCACTTTAAGGGAGGATATTAGCGAAGGAAATGAGGATGTCGAGTCCATATGGGTCGAAATTCATGGAGGGAAAAATGGTAACAAAATTCTCATTGGGGTCTGTTACAAACCCCCAAATATAACAGAAACCATGGAAAGTCTACTTCTAAAGCAGATAGATGAAGCTGCAACCCATAATGAGGTCCTGGTTATGGGGGACTTTAACTACCCGGATATTAACTGGGAAAGTGAAACCTGTGAAACCCATAAAGGCAACAGGTTTCTGCTAATAACCAAGAAAAATTATCTTTCACAATTGGTGCAGAATCCGACCAGAGGAGCAGCACTTTTAGACCTAATACTATCTAATAGACCTGACAGAATAACAAATCTGCAGGTGGTCGGGCATCTAGGAAATGGCGACCACAATATTGTACAGTTTCACCTGTCTTTCACTAGGGGGACTTGTCAGGGAGTCACAAAAACACTGAACTTTAGGAAGGCAAAGTTTGACCAGCTTAGAGATGCCCTTAATCTGGTAGACTGGGACAATATCCTCAGAAATAAGAATACAGATAATAAATGGGAAATGTTTAAGAACATCCTAAATAGGCAGTGTAAGCGGTTTATACCTTGTGGGAATAAAAGGACTAGAAATAGGAAAAACCCAATGTGGCTAAACAAAGAAGTAAGACAGGCAATTAACAGTAAAAAGAAAGCATTTGCACTACTAAAGCAGGATGGCACCATTGAAGCTCTAAAAAACTATAGGGAGAAAAATACTTTATCTAAAAAACTAATTAAAGCTGCCAAAAAGGAAACAGAGAAGCACATTGCTAAGGAGAGTAAAACTAATCCCAAACTGTTCTTCAACTATATCAATAGTAAAAGAATAAAAACTGAAAATGTAGGCCCCTTAAAAAATAGTGAGGAAAGAATGGTTTTAGATGACGAGGAAAAAGCTAACATATTAAACACCTTCTTCTCCACGGTATTCACGGTGGAAAATGAAATGCTAGGTGAAATCCCAAGAAACAATGAAAACCCTATATTAAGAGTCACCAATCTAACCCAAGAAGAGGTGCGAAATCGGCTAAATAAGATTAAAATAGATAAATCTCCGGGTCCGGATGGCATACACCCACGAGTACTAAGGGAACTAAGTAATGTAATAGATAAACCATTATTTCTTATTTTTAGGGACTCTATAGCGACAGGATCTGTTCCGCAGGACTGGCGCATAGCAAATGTGGTGCCAATATTCAAAAAGGGCTCTAAAAGTGAACCTGGAAATTATAGGCCAGTAAGTCTAACCTCTATTGTTGGTAAAATATTTGAAGGGTTTCTGAGGGATGTTATTCTGGATTATCTCAATGAGAATAACTGTTTAACTCCATATCAGCATGGGTTTATGAGAAATCGCTCCTGTCAAACCAATCTAATCAGTTTTTATGAAGAGGTAAGCTATAGGCTGGACCACGGTGAGTCATTGGACGTGGTATATCTCGATTTTTCCAAAGCGTTTGATACCGTGCCGCACAAGAGGTTGGTACTCAAAATGAGAATGCTTGGTCTGGGGGAAAATGTGTGTAAATGGGTTAGTAACTGGCTTAGTGATAGAAAGCAGAGGGTGGTTATAAATGGTATAGTCTCTAACTGGGTCGCTGTGACCAGTGGGGTACCGCAGGGGTCAGTATTGGGACCTGTTCTCTTCAACATATTCATTAATGATCTGGTAGAAGGTTTACACAGTAAAATATCGATATTTGCAGATGATACAAAACTATGTAAAGCAGTTAATACAAGAGAAGATAGTATTCTGCTACAGATGGATCTGGATAAGTTGGAAACTTGGGCTGAAAGGTGGCAGATGAGGTTTAACAATGATAAATGTAAGGTTATACACATGGGAAGAAGGAATCAATATCACCATTACACACTGAATGGGAAACCACTGGGTAAATCTGACAGGGAGAAGGACTTGGGGATCCTAGTTAATGATAAACTTACCTGGAGCAGCCAGTGCCAGGCAGCAGCTGCCAAGGCAAACAGGATCATGGGGTGCATTAAAAGAGGTCTGGATACACATGATGAGAGCATTATACTGCCTCTGTACAAATCCCTAGTTAGACCGCACATGGAGTACTGTGTCCAGTTTTGGGCACCGGTGCTCAGGAAGGATATAATGGAACTAGAGAGAGTACAAAGGAGGGCAACAAAATTAATAAAGGGGATGGGAGAACTACAATACCCAGATAGATTAGCGAAATTAGGATTATTTAGTCTAGAAAAAAGACGACTGAGGGGCGATCTAATAACCATGTATAAGTATATAAGGGGACAATACAAATATCTCGCTGAGGATCTGTTTATACCAAGGAAGGTGACGGGCACAAGGGGGCATTCTTTGCGTCTGGAGGAGAGAAGGTTTTTCCACCAACATAGAAGAGGATTCTTTACTGTTAGGGCAGTGAGAATCTGGAATTGCTTGCCTGAGGAGGTGGTGATGGCGAACTCAGTCGAGGGGTTCAAGAGAGGCCTGGATGTCTTCCTGGAGCAGAACAATATTGTATCATACAATTATTAGGTTCTGTAGAAGGACGTAGATCTGGGGATTTATTATGATGGAATATAGGCTGAACTGGATGGACAAATGTCTTTTTTCGGCCTTACTAACTATGTTACTATGTTACTATAGTCATGTTACACTCCCCTCGCTTCTTGTAACCTACAATTGTACAAAGATATTATACAGTCACCATGTGACAAGTGGGCCTGTGTAACTTCAAATGCCACGGCTGAATTTTAGTCCCAGTCCGGCCCTGCATACAGGCGATCTGATCATCGCCTCTATGTAGCAGAGCCAATCGGATTATGTCAGCTTCTAGTCTCCAATAGAGACTATTGAAGAATGCCAAAAGTTAAAAAAAAATTGTTTTTAAAAATATGAAAAAATAAAAAAATTTAAAAGATCAAATAACTTCCCTCTCGCCCCATTCAAAATAAAACAATAAAAAAAATCAAACATATGCATATTTGGTATCGCCGCGTTCAGAATTGCCTGATCTATAAATATGAAAAAAATAATTAACCCAATCATTAAACGGTGTAACGAGAAAAAAGTTAAAACGCCGGAATTAAGTTTTGTTGGTGCCCGCAACATTGCATTAAAATGCAATATTGGGCGATTAAAAGTTCATATCTGCACCAAAATGGTATAATTAAAAACGTAAGCTCGGCACCAAAAACTAAGCCCTCACCCAACCCGAGATCAAGAAAAATGGAGACACTACAGGTATCGGAATCACAATTTTTTTTTTTTTTTTAATAAACTTTGGAATTTTTTTTCAGTCACTTAAATAGAAAAGAACTTATACATGTTTGGTGTCTGAAAACAAGAGGAGAATAAGGAGTAGCAGGTGAATAGAGTAAAATCAAATATACAGTACATTTTATTAAACATCAAATTAAGAAGGTTTACAAAATACAGTAACAAGGCGGAAGGGTGACCCTGTACTGGATGGCAGGACCCCGACATGTATTTTGCACGTTCAAGACCCTGCTTTATCAAGGCGAAATGCGCGTCCGGGTACTACCATCTGGTACAGGGTCACCGGTCCACCTCCGGTAAGGTCTACCCCTTGGTATTACTTATTATTGCTTTACTTGTTAGGCCGGCGTCACACTCAGCGTAGAGAAATATGGTCCGTACTGCGTGATTTTCTCGCCGACTTGCAAAACGGACATACAATGGATCCATGGGCTCAAATATTCGTTAAAACATATATACAGTGTATATATATATATATATATATATATATATATATATATGTCAGTGAGACACACATACATACATATATATATATATATATATATATATATATATACTAGCTATTGAATCCGTTCTACGCCCGGCTGGCGAGCATTTATATTGGTATATGGTCTCCATCCTGGTATGTGCTGCTCCATCCTGCGTCCCCATCCTGTCATGTGCTGCTCCATCCTGCGCCCCCATCCTGTCATGTGCTGCCCCCATCCTGCGCCCCCATTCTGACATGTGCTGTTCCCATCCTGCGCCCCCGTTCTGTCATGTGCTGCTCCCATCCTGTGTCCCCATCCTGTCATGTGCTGCTCCCATCCTGCGCCTCCATTCTGTCATTTGCTGCACAGTCCGCGCTTTCCGGCGCCATTTTCTTGAAGACACACTGCAGTCTTCAAGAAAATGGCGCCAGAAAGCGCAGACTGCCGGCAGCAGGACCAAGAAAATGGCGGCGGAAAGGAATCAGGTGGCGTAAGTAACAAATTGCTGTGGCATGAAGTGCCACAGCTTCATGCCACAGCAATTTGTTACTTACGCCATTCCTTTCCGCCCATTTTCTTCGTCCTCCTGCTGCCGGAATCGGCGCCTGCGCAGTCCGCGCTTTCCGGCGCCATTTTCTTGAAGACACACTGCAGTGCACAGGCGCCGATTCCGGCAGCAGGACAAAGGAATCAGGTGGCGTAAGTAACAAATTGCTGTGGCATGAAGTGCTACAGCTTCATGCCACAGCGATTTGTTACTTACGCCATTCCTTTCCGCCCATTTTCTTCGTCCTCCTGCTGCCGGAATCGGCGCCTGCGCAGTCCGCGCTTTCCAGCGCCATTTTCTTGAAGACACACCTGCAGTGCACAGGCGCCGATTCCGGCAGCAGGAGGACGAAGAAAATGGGTGGAAAGGAATGGCGTAAGTAACAAATTGCTGTGGCATGAAGTGCCACAGCATAATCAGGGCGCAAATATGTGCACGGTGTCCCCCTGCTCCCGACCCCCTGCTCCCGGCAGTCCGTGCATTCCGGCGCCATTTTTTTTCCCTGACACTCTATAATGTAACGGTAGGAGCGTCGCACCTGCGCAGTGTATAAAGGCTTCGGACAGAGTGACGCTCCCAGCGTTATATTATATATATATATATATATATATGTCAGTGAGACACACATACATACACATATATATATATATATATATATTAGCTATTGAATCCGTTCTACGCCCGGCTTGCGAGCATTTATATTGGCATATGGTCTCTATCCTGGTATGTGCTGCTCCATCCTGCGTCCCCATCCTGTCATGTGCTGCTCCATCTTGCGCCCCCATCCTGTCATGTGCTGCACCCATCCTGCGCCCCCATTCTGACATGTGCTGTTCCCATCCTGCGCCCCCGTTCTGTCATGTGCTGCTCCCATCCTGCGTCCCCATCCTGTCATGTGCTGCTCCCATCCTGCGCCTCCATTCTGTAATTTGCTGCTCCCATCCTGCGCCCCCATCCTGTTACGTGCTGCTCACATACTGCGCCCCGTTCTGTCATGTGCTGCTCCCATCCTGCGCCCCCGTTCTGTCATGTGCTGCTCCCATCCTGCTCCCTAATTCTGTCATGTGCTGCTCCCATCCTGCGCCACCATTCTTTAATTTGCTGCTCCCATCCATATGCCCCATACGCTGCTCCATAAGATGCTCCATAGTAAATGCCCCGTATCAGGTGGCGTAAGTAACAAATAGCTGTGGCATGAAGTGCCACAGCCTCATGCCACAGCAATTTGTTACTTGCGCCACCTGATTCCTTTCCGCCGCCATTTTCTTGGTCCTCCTGCTGGCGGAATCGGCGCATGCACAGTCTGCGCTTTCCGGCGCCATTTTCTTGAAGACACACTGCAGTCTTCAAGAAAATGGTGCTGGAAAGCGCAGACTGCGCAGGCGCCGATTCCGGCAGCAGGACCAAGAAAATGGCGGCGGAAAGGAATCAGGTGGCGTAAGTAACAAATTGCTGTGGCATGAAGTGCCACAGCTTCATGCCACAGCAATTTGTTACTTACGCCATTCCTTTCCGCCCATTTTCTTCGTCCTCCTGCTGCCGGAATCGTCGCCTGCGCAGTCCGCGCTTTCCGGCGCCATTTTCTTGAAGACACACTGCAGTGCACAGGCGCCGATTCCGGCAGCAGGACAAAGGAATCAAGTGGCGTAAGTAACAAATTGCTGTGGCATGAAGTGCCACAGCTTCATGCCACAGCAATTTGTTACTTACGCCATTCCTTTCCGCCCATTTTCTTCGTCCTCCTGCTGCCGGAATCGGCGCCTGCGCAGTCCGCGCTTTCCGGCGCCATTTTCTTGAAGACACACCTGCAGTGCACAGGCGCCGATTCCGGCAGCAGGAGGACGAAGAAAATGGGCGTAAAGGAATGGCGTAAGTAACAAATTGCTGTGGCATGAAGTGCCACAGCATAATCAGGGCGCAGATATATGTGCACGGTGTCCCCCTGCTCCCGACCCCCTGCTCCCGGCAGTTCGCGCCTTCCGGCGCCATTTTTTTTCCCTGACACTCTATAATGTAACGGTAGGAGCGTCGCACCTGCGCAGTGTATAAAGGCTTCGGACAGAGTGACGCTCCCAGCGTTATATTATAGATATATATATATATATATATATATATATATGTCAGTGAGACACACATACATACACATATATATATATATATATATATATATATATATATATATATATACTAGCTATTGAATCCGTTCTACGCCCGGCTGGCGAGCATTTATATTGGCATATGGTCTCCATCCTGGTATGTGCTGCTCCATCCTGCGTCCCCATCCTGTCATGTGCTGCTCCATCTTGCGCCCCCATCCTGTCATGTGCTGCACCCATCCTGCGCCCCCATTCTGACATGTGCTGTTCCCATCCTGCACCCCCGTTCTGTCATGTGCTGCTCCCATCCTGCGTCCCCATCCTGTCATGTGCTGCTCCCATCCTGCGCCTCCATTCTGTAATTTGCTGCTCCCATCCTGCGCCCCCATCCTGTTACGTGCTGCTCCCATACTGCGCCCCGTTCTGTCATGTGCTGCTCCCATCCTGCGCCCCCGTTCTGTCATGTGCTGCTCCCATCCTGCTCCCCAATTCTGTCATGTGCTGCTGCCATCCTGCGCCCCCGTTCTGTCATGTGCTGCTCCCATCCTGCGCCACCATTCTTTAATTTGCTGCTCCCATCCATATGCCCCATACGCTGCTCCATAAGATGCTCCATAGTAAATGCCCCGTATCAGGTGGCGTAAGTAACAAATAGCTGTGGCATGAAGTGCCACAGCCTCATGCCACAGCAATTTGTTACTTGCGCCACCTGATTCCTTTCCGCCGCCATTTTCTTGGTCCTCCTGCTGGCGGAATCGGCGCATGCACAGTCTGCGCTTTCCGGCGCCATTTTCTTGAAGACACACTGCAGTCTTCAAGAAAATGGTGCTGGAAAGCGCAGACTGCGCAGGCGCCGATTCCGGCAGCAGGACCAAGAAAATGGCGGCGGAAAGGAATCAGGTGGCGTAAGTAACAAATTGCTGTGGCATGAAGTGCCACAGCTTCATGCCACAGCAATTTGTTACTTACACCATTCCTTTCCGCCCATTTTCTTCGTCCTCCTGCTGCCGGAATCGGCGCCTGCGCAGTCCGCGCTTTCCGGCGCCATTTTCTTGAAGACACACTGCAGTGCGCAGGCACCGATTCCGGCAGCAGGACAAAGGAATCAGGTGGCGTAAGTAACAAATTGCTGTGGCATGAAGTGCCACAGCTTCATGCCACAGCAATTTGTTACTTACGCCATTCCTTTCCGCCCATTTTCTTCGTCCTCCTGCTGCCAGAATTGGCGCCTGCGCAGCCCGCGCTTTCCGGCGCCATTTTCTTGAAGATACACTGCAGTGCGCAGGCGCTGATTCCGGCAGCAGGACAAAGGAATCAGGTGGCATAAGTAACAAATTGCAGTGTGTCTTCAAGAAAATGGCACTGGAAAGCGCGGACTGCGCAGGCGCCGATTCCGGCAGCAGGAGGACGAAGAAAATGGGCGTAAAGGAATGGCGTAAGTAACAAATTGCAGTGGCATGAAGTGCCACAGCATAATCAGGGCGCAAATATGTGCACGGTGTCCCCCTGCTCCCGACCCCCTGCTCCTGGCAGTCTGCGCCTTCTGGCGCCATTTTTTTTCCTGACACTCTATAATGTAACGGTAGGAGCGTCGCGCCTGCGCAGTGTATAAAGGCTTCGGACAGAGTGACGCTCCCAGCGTTATATTATATATATATATATATATATATATATATATTTCATGCAGCGCTTGATAGCAGAAAAGCCGGTAATTCAATTGCTGGCTTTTGCTATCTCCTTCCCAAACCCGACAGGATATGAGACATGGTTTACATACAGTAAACCATCTCATATCCCGTATTTTTTTACATATTCCTCACTACTAATGTTTGAAGTGTATGTGTGCCAAATTTGGTGACTCTAGCTATTAAAATGGCGTGGGCTCCCGCGCAATTTTCTCCGCCAGAATGGTAAAACCAGTGACTGAGGGCAGGTAATGACCTGGAGAATCATAATGGCAGGTCTGTTATAGCATTTAGTGAACATGGTTTTCCAGTACAGGATATGTTAAAACCAATGGTGTTGTTCAAAAGTACAACTTGTCCCGCAAAAAACAACCCCTCACATGGTTATTTTGACCAAAAAATAAAAAAGTTATGGCTCTGGGAAGAAGAGGATCAAAAAACGAAAACTTAAAAACAGAAAATGGCCCAGGGGTTAAGGGTTGATAATATTAATGGTGAAGATTTACTTTACTTTTTAGAACAGGAAAATAATATAGCTTTCATGGATTTTTTTATTTTATTTTCTAGATAAATCATTTACAAGACATTTTGCAAGATAAAGGTCTTTCTCCTGTAACTGTGTCGTCCCCTGGTAGTCCTGAATTGGAAGATCTAAATAGTTTTACATCTGAGCATCATCACATACTGAATGAGTTTAAGCTTCATCAGGTAAGAGAACTGTAACCAAGAAGCCCAACACATAAGTAAAGAAAAAAATAAAAATGTATGACATTTAATAATTAAAATAATTGTTTTACATATATCAATAGCATATGTGAATATATGAACATTTGTGATATATCTTATTAGATAATATAAAGTTGCATCTTCCTCACGTTCTAGCAGCCGGTAATTCCTTGTGTATTGGCACTCAGTGGCATAACTAGAGTCTGATGCGTCCCAGTGCTAAATTTGGACCTGGCCCCCAACTCTGTATGTTGGTCAGATATATGGGCTCTTGTAGTATTCTACAGTGGGTACGGAAAGTATTCAGACCCCTTTAAATTTTTCACTCTTTGTTTCATTGCAGCCATTTGGTAAATTCAAAAAAGTTAATTTTTTTCTAATTAATGTACACTCTGCACCCCATCTTGACTGAAAAAATCAGAAATGTAGACATTTTTGCAAATTTATTTAAAAGAAAACAAACAAATATCTCATGGTCATAATTATTCAGACCCTTTGCTCAGACACTCATATTTAAGTCACATACTGTCCATTTCCTTGTGATCCTCCTTGAGATGGTTCTACTCTTTCATTGGAGCCCAGCTGTGTTTAATTAAACTGATAGGACTTGATTTGGAAAGGCACACACCTGTCTATATAAGACTTCACAGCTCACAGTGCATGTCAGACCAAATGAGAATCATGAGGTCAAAGAAGGAACAGGCCAATGAGGTCAAAGACAGAATTGTGGCAAGGCACAGATCTGGCCAAGGTTACAAAAGAATTTATGCAGTACTCAAGGTTCCTAAGAGCACAGTAGCCTCCATAATCCTTAAATGGAAGAAGTTTGGGACCACCAGAAGTCTTCCTAGACCTGGCTGTCCAGCCAAACTGAGCAATCATGGGAGAAGAACCTTGGTGAGAGAGGTAAAGAAGAACCCCAAGATGACTGTGGCTGAGCTCCAGAGATGCAGTAGAGAGATGGGAGAAAGTTCCACAAAGTCAATATCACTGCAGCGCTCCACCAGTCGGGCCTTTATGGAAGAGTGGCCCAACGGAAGCCTTTCCTCCTTGCAAGACATACGAAAGCCTGGATAGAGTTTGCTAAAAAACACAAGAAGGACTCCCAGACTATGAGAACTAAGATTCTCTGGTCTGATGAAACGAAGATAGAACTTTTTGCTAATAATTCTAAGTGGTATGTGTGCAGAAAACCAGGCACTGCTCATCACCTGCCCAATACAATCCCAACAGTGAAACATGGTGGTGGCAGCATCATGCTATGGGGGTGTTTTTCAGCTGCAGGGACAGGAAGACTTGTTGCCATTGAAGGAAACATGAATGCGGCCAAGTATAGAGATATCCTGGATGAAAAGCTCTGGACCTCAGACATGACCGAAGATTTACCTTCAAACAAGACAATGACCCTAAGCACACAGCTAAAATAACAAAGGAGTGGCTTCAGAACAACTCTGTGATCATTCTTGACTGGCCCAGGCAGAACCCTGACCTAAACCCAATTGAGCATCTCTGGAGAGACCTGAAAATGACTGTCCACGAACGTTTACCATCCAACCTGATGGAACTGAAGAGGATCTGCAAGGAAGAATGGCAGGGGATCCCCAAATCCAGATGTGGAAAACTTGTTGCATCATTCCCAAGAGGACTCATGGCTGTACTAGCTCAAAAGAGTAGTTCTACTCAATACTGAGCAAAGGTTCTGAATACTTATGACTAGGGTTGAGCGAAACGGATCGGACTATTTCAAAAATCGCCGACTTTTGGCAAAGTCGGGTTTCGTGAAACCCGACCCGATCCTAGTGTGGGATCGGCCATGAGGTCGGCGATCTTCGCGGCAAAGTCGCGTTTCGTGTGACGCTTTCAGCGCCATTTCTCATCCAATGAAGGAGGACGCAGAGTGTGGGCAGCGTGATGACATAGGTCTCTCGGTCCCCACGATCTTAGGCTACTTTCACACTAGTATCGTACGACGCACATCGCAGTGCATCGTTTTGGTGAAAAAAAGCATCCTGCAAAGTTGGCTGCAGGATGCGTTTTTTCCCCAGAGACTAACATTAGCGTCGCATTGCAACGCATTGCCACACGTCGCAACCATCGTGCGATGGTTGCGTCGTGTTGTGGCGGACCGTCGGAACAAAAAAAGTTACATGTAACGTTTTTTGTGCGTCGTGTCCGCCATTTCCAACCGCATGCGCGGCCGGAACTCCGTCCCCTCCTCCCCGCAACTCACAATGGGGCAGCGGATGCTTTGTAGTAATGCATCCGCTGCCCCGTTGTGCTGCGTTGTCACAGGATGCGTCGGTACTTTGGCCCGACGCACTGCGACGGGCCGATGCCAACTTTATTGTGAAACACCACCTTTGTCCAACACCACCCTTTCTTTGCAGGGACAGTGAAGTTTTTTTTTGTGCATCAGCGCTGTAGCTTATTAGGCAGCCGTATAAGGCTCCCTGATAGCTGCATTGCTGTTTGTACGCCCCTGTGCAAACCAACTGCTTTTTTAAAAGCAAAAATCCTGTTGCTCCTTTCTGCACAGTTCTCTTGTTTCTTTGTCCACACTTTTGTGTGCAGCAGTCCTTTTTATTGCTGCCATACTTGTCCTTTGATCATTGTAGGGAGATTCAAATTGTACTACAGCCCTTGTATTTTTTGATATATCTGCCAGCCACATTCTGCCACTTACATTGTGTAGTGTTATACACAGGGCCAGTTTTTTGCTGCAGTTCCCCTCCCCCCCCCCCAAAAAAAAAAGGGAGATTTAAATTGCCAACAAGTTTCTGTACATCAGTTCTGTTTTTCGTATATCTGCCAGCCACATTCTGCCACTTACATTGTGTAGTGTAATTCACAGGGCCTGTTTTTTGCTGCAGTCTTCCCCCCAAAAAAAGGGAGATTTAAATTGCCAACAAGTTTCTATACGTCAGTTCTGTTTGTCGTATATCTGCCAGCCACGTTGTGCCACTTACATTGTGTAGTGTAATACACAGGGCCTGTTTTTTGCTGCATTCTCCCCCCCAAAAAAGGGAGATTTAAATTGCCAACAAGTTTCTATACGTCAGTTCTGTTTGTCGTATATCTGCCAGCCACGTTCTGCCACTTACATTGTGTAGTGTAATACACAGGGCCTGTTTTTTTGCTGCAGTCTCACCCCCAAAAAAGGGAGATTTAAATTGCCAACAAGTTTCTATACACCTTCTACTTTGTTTAACAGTACCATATAGCGGTTGTTATTTTGGTTAGATTTTCCCAAAAAATGAGGAAGTCTGGTGGAAGAGGCCGTGGGCGGTCGTTCCCAGCTGGTACTGATGGTGGTGGTGGTGGTGGAGCATCTGGTGGTAGTGGGAAAAGCAAAATAGCACCTAAGGCTGGAGGTGTTGAGCTAGCGTCATTGTCTGGCTACACAAGGCCTCGAAGGCTCCCTTATCTGGGAGTAGGAAAACAGCTTTTAAAGCCGGAGCAGCAGGAAAAAGTTTTGGCTTTCCTTGCTGACTCGGCCTCTAGCTCTTTCGCCTCCTCTTCAGAAAGTTCAAAATATAAAAGCAGCGAGTCGTTAGTGGATGCTCCCATTCAGGAAAAAGTCGCTTCCTTGTGTCCTTCACCCAAAGCAAAAGTGAAGGATGCGGCAGGCGACACTACAGTTTACTCCATGGAGCTCTTTACACATACCGTGCCAGGGTTAGAAAGGGAAATAACATTCCATTGACTCAGATCACTACATTGCCCTCGCAGTGTACTGAGCCAGAATCTGACCCTGATGAGACTATGGTGCCCAGTCCCGAACGCTATAGCACCTTACATGGTGACACAGAGGAAGGTGCACATGACATTGAAGAGGAGGTGATAGATGACCCAGTTGTTAACCCAGATTGGCAGCCACTGGGGAACAAGGTGCTGCTGGCAGTAGCTCTGAAGCGGAGGAGGATGATCTGCAGCAGGCATCTACATCGCAACAGCTTTGCTCTGGCAGGCCCATATCTGGCCAAAAATGTTTGACAAAACCAAAAACACTTTTAGGACAGCGTGGCCATTCGGTGAAAGGAGAACAGCGTGCAATGCCTGAAAAGGTATTCGATAGTAGGAAGAGTGCAGTGTGGGAATTTTTTAACCAAGATCCGAATGATCCGTGTAAAGTTATCTGTAAGAAATGCTCAAAGACCTTTAGCAGAGGGAAGAATGTCCAAAATTTAAATACAACATGCATACGTAGACATTTAACCAGAATGCACTTGCAAGCCTGGACTAACTATCAGACGTCCCGTACCGTTGGTGAACCCGCTCAGAATGAAGGTAGTCAGCAACGCTACATTGCTTCCCTCACTGTAAACCCACCGGTTAGGACACCACCAACAGCAAATGTGGAGGTATCGTCGCAAGGCCAAAGCAGTCAGGGAATCACAAGGTTCTTGGTAGGAAACACTGTATGTAGGCCAACATCAAGAATACCATCACTAACCCTCTCTCAATCTGCCATGTCCACCACCACCCCGCTAGTTCCACCATATGCAGCTCTCCAGTCCAGCTCACCCTACAAGAGACTCTCGTTAGGAAAAGGAAGTACTCATCCTCTCATAAGTGTACACAGGGTTTGAACGCCCACATTGCTAGGCTAAGCTCATTAGAGATGATGCGCTACCGGTTGGTTGAAAGCGAAGCTTTCAAAGCCCTGATGGCCTACACAGTACCACGCTATGACCTACCCAGTCGACACTTCTTTGCGAGAAACGCCATCCCAGCCCTCCACCAGCATATTATAAACCTATACATATGATACACACTTCATTGTTTGAAAAAATATGTATATTTTATTATTTACATCATGACGAGAACATTTAACAAGGAAAAAGAACCACCAGATGGCAATAAAGATGCTGGAATCAGCACAAGGGCATGAAATTACATATAATAAATTACATCAAGTAAGTACAAAATATATATATATATATATATACACATATATATATATATATATATATATAGCAAGGATTAGCAAGTGACATTGGAACAGTGACGTTTAAATATTTAAAAAGGGTTTTTAGAAAATTATATCCCATTGTCCAATACAGCTAGACTATTGTATAATATTTTTATAGCGCAAGGAATATATATATATATATATATATATATATATATATATATATACTGTATATATATATATAGAGAAAGAGAGTATATACCAAATTATAATGAGTCAATAATAAATACAATAATTATAGTATAATACTTCACATAAAATCTAATGATCCCCAATATGCCATAATAAATGATATAATAAATATCAGTGATATTGATAAAAATATTATAAACAGCAGTGATTAGTATAGCATTTGCTAATGAAAAAGTGCCACCGTGCAATATACATTCCTAGCGTTAACAAACAGTCAAAAGGTCAGACACCAGCATGTCAAAGACCGCATTGTCCATGCACTCAGGCAATTAGTCAGTAGAAAGGTGCACCTCACAACAGATGCATGGACCAGTAGGCATGGCCAGGGATGTTACGTGTCCATCACGGCGCACTGGGTTAATGTGGTGGATGCAGGGTCCACAGGGGACAGCCATAGTGGGACAGTTCTGCCTAGCCCACGGTCTAGGAAGCAGTTGGCAGTAGGCGTTCGACACCCCTCCTCCTCCTCCTCCTCCTCCAGAAGCGAAAGCTCGTCCACAGAGCGCAGTCGCCCGACCACACCATCCGCAACTGCCAGTGTTGCACTCAAGGTGTCACATTATGGAACAGCTAGTGGTAAGCGTCAGCAGGCTGTGTTGGAAATGAAGTGTTTGGGCGACAACAGACACACCACGGAAGTACTGGCCGAGTACTTGCGGCAAGAAACTCAGTCATGGCTGGGCAGTGTACATCTTGAGGCAGGCAAGGTAGTCAGTGATAACGGAAGGAATTTTATGCCATAGCCATTTCAGAACTGAAACACATACCTTGCCTGGCTCACATCTTGAACCTGGTGGTGCAGTGCTTCCGAAAAATTATCCGGGGTTACCAGCCCTGCTCCTGAAGGTGCAAAGACTTTGCTCGCACATCCGCCGGTCGCCTGTACACTCCAGCTGTATGCTGAACCATCAGCGATCGCTGAAGCTTCCCCAGCACCGCCTAATAATTGACGTTGCAACAAGGTGAAACTCCACACTGCACATGCTTCAGAGGCTGTGCGAACAGAGGCGTGCTGTAATGTATTTGTGGGAGGATACACATACATGGGCAGGCATTTGGATGACAGACATTGAGTTGTCTGGTGTGCAGTGGTCGAAGCTACAAGACCTCTGTCAAGTCCTTCAGTGTTTTGAGGAATGCACACGGCTGGTAAGTGCAGACGAAGCCATCATAAGCATGAGCATCCCACTAATGCGTCTGCTGCTGCAAAGTTTGATGCACATTAAGGAGCAGGCGTCTGCGGCCGAGGAGGAGGGAAGCCTTGTTGACAGTCAGCCATTGTCTGCTCAGGGAACTCTCCTGGACGAGGTGGCGGACGAAGAGGAGGAGGAGGATGGGGATGAATATTTATGGGAGGAGGATGCTTCTCAGGGGGCAATAGAAACTGGTGGCGTTGCAAGGTCAGGTACAGGGTTTTTGCGGAAGACAAGTGATGTTGATTTGCAAGAAAGTGCTCCTCAACCCAGCACAAGCAGTGAATTGACACCTGGAACATTGGCCCACATGGCTGATTATGACTTGCGTATCCTAAAAAGGGACCCCCGCATAATAAAAATGATGACCGATGAGGATTACTGTTTGGCCTGCCTCCTGGATCCACGATATAAAGGGAAATTACAAAATATCATACCACATGAGAACCTCGAGCAAATATTGGCTACCAAACAAGCAACTCTTGTAGACCGTTTGGTTCAGGCATTCCCAGCACACAGCGGCAGTGATGGTTCTCACACAAGCTGTAGGGGGCAACATGGCAGAGGTATTAGAGGTGCACAAATCAGAAATGGAGTTGGACAGAGGGGTTTTATGACCAGGTTGTGGAGTAATTTCGCAATGACCACAGACACGACAGGTACTGCTGCATCGATTCAAAGTGAAAGGAGACAGCATTTGTCCAGTATGGTTACAAACTATTTTTCCTCCCTTATCGATGTTCTCCCTCACAGGTCATTCCCCTTTGATTACTGGGCATCAAAAATAGACACCTGGCCTGAATTGACAGAATATGCATTACAGGAGCTCGCTTGCCCAGCTGCTAGTGTGCTATCAGAAAGAGTCTTCAGTGCTGCTGGTTCAATACTGACCGAAAAAAGGACTCGTCTGGCTACCCGAAATGATGATCTAACCTTCATTAAAATGAACCAATCATGGATTTCAAATTATTTTGCCCCACCTTCCCCTGCTGACACGTAGCTTGCCTGAAAAATGTCTTGCTTTTGGCCTCCTCTTACTGACTGCTCCAATTCCTCCATTTGCAGCTGCTGAATGTCCATCATAAGCCATTTTTATACCTCCCTAAATGGTCTGACTCCCCCCACAGGGCCGTGGTCACCACTTGGCGCAAGTACCCATGTGAGTGCCGTTTGCCTGGACAGGTGGATGTGCCCACTATTGGGCGACGACTCTGGCACAGGGTCCCTCATGGTACAATGAAGTGTCTCTGACGGTGGTGGTGCCAACGTCAGACACACCGTCGTAATATGAGGGGCCCTGTGCCAGTACCGCCGCCCACGAGAGAGTGTTCCCCCACTGTCTGCTACTTACCAGAGGAGCCCACCCCAGTACCTATCTATGCCACCTGTTTAGTCCTGTTACCAATTTTGAACTGGTTTTAGCCTACTTTTTTATTTTAGGCCTACTAAGTCTGTCTGCGCCACTCATTACAGCTGCCCTCCATTGAACAAAGCTAAGCCGCCTGTTTACTCCTGTTACCAATTTTGAACTGCTTTGAGCCTACTTTTTTATTTTAGGCCTACTAAGTCTGTCTGTGCCACTCATTACAGCTGTTCTCCACTGAACAAAGCTATGCCGCCTGTGTACTCCAGTTACCAATTTTGAATTGCATTTTGCCTACTTACTTATTTAGGCCTACTAACTGTGTCTGCCTCCCATTACAGTTGTCCTCCACTGAACAAAGCTGAGCCGCCAGTTTACTCCTGTTTCAAATATTAAACTGCATTTGGCCTACTTGTTTGGTTGGGCCTACTAACGATGTCTGCCGCTGCTTGTTGTTCTCCTCCACTGAACAAAGCTGAACCTCAATTTTCATCCTGTTTCAGATATTAAACTGCATTTGGCCTCTCCCTGCTCCACCACCGTGACATATTCCGCGTTTCCCGGGCCCACGAAAATCTTGAGCCAGCCCTACACCCTCACAACTTTAGCAAAATGAGCCCCTGTTTTCAATGCCTAACTATTATTATAAAGCAAATTAAGATTGACAAGCTTCAGTAATACGAATTGATGTTTTTGGCATTAAAATGGACACTGTAGGTATTTTCCTGTCCTCCACTCACTGCCGACTTTTATTCCCCATTGACTTGCATTGGGTTTCGTGTTTCGGCCGACCCCCGACTTTTCGCAATAATCGGCTGATTTCACTCGACCCAACTTTTGAGTAAGTCGGGTTTCGCGAAACCCGAAACTCTCAACTTATGACCGTGTGATATTTCAGTTTTTCTTTTTTAATAAATTTGCAAAAATTTCTACATTTCTGTTTTTATTTCAGTCAAGATGGGGTGCAGAGTGTACATTAATGAGAAAAAAAGAACCTTTTTGAATTTACAAAATGGCTGCAATGAAAAAAAGAGTGAAAAATTTAAAGGGGTGTGAATAGTTTCCGTACCCACTGTAAATCCTATAAGGACATATGTGTTGCCCCCTCCCCCTTTATGTGGTACTGTCCTCCATCCTGAGCCCCTTCCAGGTATATATGTCCCCCATCCTGGCATTCCGGTTTATGTGTCCCTTATCCTGGCATATATGTCCTCCTTCATGAGCTCATCCTGGTGTATTTGTCACCAATCATGGATCCCTTCCTGGTATATACTGTATGTCCTCCAACCTGGTATATAGTTTTCCCATTCTGATATCTATGGTGTATATATATTTATATAGATCTCTCATCCTGAGCCTCTTCCTGGTGTATATGTCCCACAACCTGGTATATATATCCCCCATCCTATTATAAGTGTCCCTCATCCTAGACCCCTTCCTGGTATTTATGTCCCCCATCCTGATATATTTCCCCTATCCTGGGCCCCTTCCTGCTATATATGTCCCACAACCTGCTGTATATGTTCACCATTCTGGTTTATATTTCCCCCATCCTTGGACTATCCTGATATATATATATTCACTGCCCTAGTATATATGTCCTCCATTCTGGGCTCATCCTGATATATTTCCCCTATCCTTGGCCCCTAACTGGTATATGTGTCCCCCAACCTGGTATACATGTTCACCATCCTGGT
Source organism: Ranitomeya imitator (assembly GCF_032444005.1). Taxonomy (NCBI): domain Eukaryota; kingdom Metazoa; phylum Chordata; class Amphibia; order Anura; family Dendrobatidae; genus Ranitomeya; species Ranitomeya imitator. Next base: position 808,086,426 of record NC_091282.1, on the reverse strand, counting down.
CTACATGTCCCCCATCCTGAGACCATCCTGGTATTTATGTCTCCAACCCTGGTATATATGTCTCCCATTCTGGGCTCATCTTGATATACTTCCCCCATCCTGGTATATATACACCCCATCCTGGGACCCTTCCTGATGCTGTATATATGTGCCCCATCCTCTGCCTCTTTCTGGTATATATGTTTCCCATCCTGAGCTCATATTGGTATATATGTTCCCCGTCCTGGTCCCCTTACTGGTATATATTTCCCCTAACCTGTTATATATGTTCACCATCCTGTTTTATATGCCTCAAATCCTGGGACCATCCTTGTATATTTGTACCCCCATCCTGGGCCCATCCTGATATATTTCCCCCATCCTGGGCCCCTTGTTGGTAGATATGTCCTCTATCCTGGGCTCACTCCTGGTATATACTTACCCCATCCTATGCCCCTTTCTGGTATATACAGCCCTGGCAAAAATTAAGTAACTTCTACATCAAAACCCTGTCATGGGCAGCCCAATGTCCAGACCTGAACCCCATTGAAAACCTCTGGAATGTAATCAAGAGGATGATGTATAGTTACAAGCCATCAAACAAAGAAGAACTGCTTAATTTTTTGCGCACACAAGCAGTGTGAAAGACTGGTGGAAAGCATGCCAAGACGCATGAAAGCTGTGATTAAAAATCATGGTTGTTCCACAAAATATTGATTTCTGAACTCTTCCTGAGTTACAACATTAGTATTGTTTGTCTCTAAATGATTATGAACGTATTTTCTTTGCATTATTTGAGGCCTGAAAGCACTGTTTTTTTTTTTTTTTTATTCTGACCATTTTTCTTTTTCAGAAAAAATACAAAACTTATTGCTTGGAAATTCGGAGACATGTTGTCAGAAGTTTATAGACAAAAGAACAATTTACATTTTACTCAAAAATATACCTATAAAGAGAAAAATCAGACAAACTGAACATTTTGCAGTGGTCTCAGTGCCAGAGCTGTATGTCCCCTATCCTGGACATCCTGATTTATATGTCCTCTATCCTGATATACAGTTGTGCTCAAAAGTTTACATATCGCGGAAGAAATTTTGCTTTCTTGGCCTTTTTTCAGAGAATATCAATGATAACACCAAAACTTTTTCTCCACTCATGGTTAATGGTTGGGTGAAGTCATTTATTGTCAAACTACTGTGTGTTCTCTTTTTAAATCATAATGACAACCTAAACATCCAAATGACCCTGATTAAAAGTTTACATACCCCATTTCTTAATACTGTGTATTGCCCCTTCTAACATCGATGACAGCTTGAAGTCTTTTGTAGCAGTTGTGGATGAGGTTCTTTATTTTCTCAGATGGTAAAGCTGCCCATTCTTCTAGGCAAAAAGCCTCCAGTTCCTGTAAATTTGCGGGCTGTTTAGCATGAACTACGCTCTTGAGATCTCCCCAGAGTGGCTCAAAGATATTGAGGTCAGGAGACTGAGATGGCCACTTCAGAACCTTCACTTTGTTCTGCTGTAGCCAATGACAAGTCGACTTGGCCTTGTGTTTTGGATCGTTGTCATGTTGGAACATCCAAGTACGTCCCATGTGCAGATTCGGGCTTGATGAGTGCAAATTTACCTCCAGTATTTGCTGATAACGTGCTGCCTTCATCTTTCCTTCCACTACGAACAAGTTTCCTGTGCCTTTGTAGCTCCCACATCCCCAAAAGATCAGCGATCCACCTTCTTGCTTTATAGTAGGAATGGTGTTCCTTTCATCATAGGCCTTGTTTTCTTCTCTCCAAATATAATGTTTATGGTTGTGGCCAAAAAGTTCAATTTGGGTCTCATCACTCCAAATTCCCTTGTTACACAAGATTTGAGGCTTGTCTTTGTGCTGTTTTGTGCATTGTAGGTGAGATACTTTGTGACATTTGTGCAGTAATGACTTTCTTCTGGCGACTCGACCATGCAACCCATTTTTCTTCAAGTTCCTCGTTATTGTGCATCTTGAAACAGCCACACAGCTAGTTTTCAGCTGATGTTTTTTGTAGGTTTTTCTTTGCATCCCGATCAATTTTCCTGGCAGTTGTTTACAACATTTTTGTTGGTCTACCTGACCGTGGTTTTGTTTTTACAGAGCCCCTCATTTTCCAATTGTTAATCACAGTTTGAACGATGTTGACTGTCATTATCAATTCCTTGGATATCTTTTTGTATCCCTTTCCTGTTTTTTACAGTTCAACTACCTTTTGCCGTTGAGCCGTTGACAATTCTTTTGCTTTCCCCATGACTCACAATCCAGAAATGTCAGTAGCTGGATGAGAGATGCAAGAGTCTGTCTGTATCGCAGAAACTCATTCAGCTTTTATGCACACACACTGATTACAAGCAAACAGGTCACATGTGAGTATGTTACCTTTAGTAACCATTCAAACCATTTGTGTCATCTTAGATGCATGTTATTAGGTCAAAATCACCAGGGTATGTGAACTTTTGATCAGGGTCATTTGGATGTTTTGGGTTGTCATTATGATTTAAAAAGAGAAAACCCAGTAGTTTGACAATAAATGGCTTCACCTTCATTTACAATATTAAATGTGATTCTGTGCAATTGTACTAAATTTGAGATCAGAAAAAAGCACAACAAAAATAAGTCTAATTCAACAAAATAAAAAAATCAGCCTATCCTAGCAAATGAAATAAATGTACAGGTGCAGGTTGCTGTGACTGCATTGAACTAGCATACAAACATATGCAACAACCCTCTGGCAATGTTAAAATGTATGCAAAGGCTTTTCTGGATAGCTGGGGTACCACAGGTTTAAACCCTGGCAATCAGTAAGTTGTCTATAGCTTACTATTTTTGGAATAATCCTTTAATGTATGAATATTGAATTGCATTACTGCCATTTAGACTATACTTTAAACTTGAGGTTCTAAGCATACACTACTGTGTGCTGTATCCATAAGATCTAGACTAGATTCATAAATATAGTCTATGTGGCAGTAACGCAAGTCAAAATTGTTAGACTGATTGTTTATATATAGCTTAGTGCTCTCAGAAGACAGTAGCATAAGTTTGTTCATGTAAGTAAGTCTGACAGGTAGCGCAGGTGGCAACGGCAAAGGGTTTTCTTTTACTAGTATGGATTCAAACACACTTTGTTGATAATGTCTTCTTTTACATTTTTGTATGATTGGGATTTGTAAATTTTTTCCTTGCCGATAGACTCCTATTCCAGCAATACAAGGTATCATAAAATACATCCAGAGTCTCCCTGGATGCCAGACTTCAGTGTCATGTCTTCCTGAGATACATCCAAGCAACATGGAGTCTGAGATAAAGTGGTTAAAAGTGTAAGTAGAAAAATGCGCATCAGAAAATCAAGCTTGTGCATGATTGCGTGGTCATTCTTCGCAGAGTAAGAAATATTACATTACCTTTCTGATTTCTAAGATCCAATGCTTTGTTCCATATGTATTTCAGGCAACTTGATCGTGTAAAACAGTTGAATGAACAGCTCAGTGTAACCCTTGAAGAGTGTAAGACTGATTCTGAAAAACTCAGTATGCACCTTGGAAAACTGGAATCTACCTGCACAGCACTGCGTCTCGCCTTGCAATCCAGGTAACAGTTTATTTACTATAAGAATTATAAAAAGCCACATTTTACTAGAAATTAATATTGAGATTAATTCAACAACCCCTTCCCAATTTAAGACGTAATAGTTCATCCTAAGTCAGGCCCCCATTTATGGAACAGGCTCAGGAGCTAAACCTGCACCTTACCAACAGATGAAGGCTGTCTTAGGGAAAAAGAAACGTGTCAAGGGAAAAAAATGTACAGATAAAAAAAATGGTGGAAAATAGCAGTAAAATGGGGAATGCATAACAGATCCTAATTCACAAGACTCAGTATAAGAATTTTTTCACTGGCAAAAGATATTTTTGTGAAGCAAGTAAACCGAGAAATATGATGTCCTCACAACAGGAACATACCTCTCATCACCGCAAGTTGGCATTACGCTGGATGAAGAATGAATTAGGAGAGAATTTGAACCTAGATTGGAGGTTTATTGCTCTGCTCATGAGATTACTGTTTTAGAGATAGAAGCCTTTCTGTGAGGAATCCCAGGATTATCTGAGGCATTGAGCTCTGCTTGAAGCCCTTATTTCAAAGGAGAACCGTAGAAATACAGTTAAGTCTGGAAACTCCGCTCTTGAAGCAGATAGAATTCCATTTCCAGTTTATAGAAAGATAAAGGAAGGGTTCTTCCGCCCTTACATTTGGAAGTATTTAATAAATCATTTGAGTCAAATCATCTTCTGTTTTAAAAAGGGAAACAACCCGGTGGGTAAGAGGCTTATAGACCTATTACATTATTGAATACAGATGTAAAAGTATTAACCAAGGTACTGGTTGAGATATTAACCAAGTACTGGTTGAGAGATTAAAGAAATTAGTGGATACAATCAAACCTCATGATCAAAATGGGTTTATTCTAAATAAGAGGGACAAGATTGAACGTGACTATTGCAAGCGTTCTCGTGGGTGATGCGGGTCACCAGTTCATCATGTCGGTTGACCCAACTAAGGTGTTTGACATGGTGGAGTTGATATTAATCTGGAAGGTTATGGAAAGATTTGGTTTTGTGTGTTCTTTCTTCCTGTAGGTGTAACTGAATGACTCTCCTAGGGTCAGGGTGGAACTGTATGAAATACTATCTGATGTTATCAATCTCACAAGAGGCACACTGCAAGGATGCCCCCTCTTCCCACTGCTATCTTCCATGATTATAGAACCTCTTGCCATTAGTAGTATAAGACATGATGACAGTTTTATGGTCTTTGGCTGTTCAGAAGTTGGGAATAAAATATTACTGTAACAAATCCACCCCTCAGTGCTGAGTTGTCTGTTCAGTGATTTACAACTCAGTTGTCCAATCTGGTGCAGGGGCATGCTGAGCTGTCTGTGTTTTGATTGACAGCTCTGCCATCCAATTTGACACTGATACTGATTATGATAATTTGATACTTAGCTCTTGTCAGGTGCTATCAGTTCCCATAATTGCTCAGCTATTTAACTGACCTGGCAGTCCCATATAGTTGTCAGACTTTTACTCTATGCATCGTATTTTTCTCATTGATCTATTGCTGCCTGAAATTGGACCTCGTTTTGCCCTTACAACTGTTTAACCCCTTTACTCTGATCCCCTATTCTCCTGGTATTTTGACCTTGGACAGTTACCTGATCGCCTTTATTTCTTCCTTCTGTTTATGACACACCCTCCTGGCTATTGACCTCGGACTGCTCTGCTATCCTGACTCACAGCTTGTTCGTGAGAACTGACTTAGCGTCACAATTACTATTTGGAGAAAAATTCTTTTCTGATGAGGGTGGTGGCTTGTTTTGACTCCCACTTTGGCCTAGAGATTATCATCCCATCACAGAGTCTAGTTTCCATAACCTGTAATATTATGTCTTTGAAGAAAGTCATCTATGCCCTCCTTGTACTTTTGTAGTGAATAAACCCTTACAATATCATGTGGCAGAGAGCTCCATAGTCTCATTGCTCTTCAAGTAAAGAATCGCCTCCTGTGATTATGATTTAACCTTCTTTCTTGTAGATCAGGGCTGGGGAATTCTTTTTCTGCCAATGGCAATTTGGATATTTATAACATCCTTCAGGGGCCCTACAAATTGCTCTCTAACGTTGTCCACAAAGTACGTCTTGATGCTGGCACTGCTTTAAGGATGTAATCTTACATTCAGTTCAGTAGTGAACGCTGTGTGAGCGTGCTCACAGAGCAAGAAGAAATTAATGGGCCAGCAACTGCCTAAATACAGCTGCCGGCCCAAGCACTGTAATCCCTGAGAATCTGTCCGGGGCAGGTTAAAAAGTCATCAAGGCCCATAAATTACCTGCGGTCCTGAGGCTCCTTCTTTAGATGTAGAGGATGCCTCCTTGACATTGCAGGCCTAGTTGTGAAATTATCATTAGAAAGATATCATGGGTGTGTCAGAGGCAATAGACAGCTTCCTTTCTCTCATCCCCTCATTTTGCACTTAGTCTTCCCACACTGTGCGTGACAAAATATCTCTGTACTGTTCCCTCACACAGTATTTTTGCAAATTGTAATAACATGACCCCTAAGCCTTAGTTTTTCCAAACTGAACAACGCTATGTTTCATAACTTGTCCTGGCATTGCAGTCTACTCATTCCCTTAATAACCTTTGTCGGGATCACACTCAGTCGGAGCAGCCTTTGGAAGTGGTGAATCACCAGAAATAATACACAAGACACGTCTTGTATAGTGTATCACTGGGAAGTCTCTGAAGCACGCCTGCCTTCAATGTGCTATCCCTTCTTTATATAGCTGTTTCAGTAGGTTTAGTGGTTATACAAGTTTTGCATGTTTAAACAAAGAGACAAAACAGGAAAGAAAGAAAAGAAAAGAAAACAGTTTCGTGGGCGGCAGTTTCACAACAAACAGTACAAAGGCAATTCCACAGACAAGAAAAACAGGATTTCATACTATAGCTAAAATGTCCTTGAATGGACAGGTCAATATTTATCACAAATTCTTTTTTTTTATTTTTGTTCATTGAGGTAATCATTTTTGTTCTGCTCTTCACAATCCCCCCTTTGACATATTCCATTCAAAACCTTGTCGATCATTTTAGTCATTCTTTTTGTGATATTACAAAAAAAAACTTTATATTCTCGCATCCATTACACAAAATTTATTTGTGCATACCGAGATACCCTTGAGTACAACCTTGAATAATACATATATAATTACAATAACCATAACTGTATGTATTAGGCTTTGCATAATCCCGGTAACCCACCCACCGATCCCTCTGAACCAATTGGCCGGGTTAAGAAAAGAAAAGGTATCTGACCACCAGCTATCCTTATTTTGGTCATTGTCTTTGTCATACTGATCCCTGAGTCGTTGTACGTCTTTTAATTTAAATCTCATACTCATAGTACTATTCGGGTCTATATAATGACAGCAGGTGGGTCCGATGATTTGACACATACCCCCTTGTGAGGCAGTTAGGTAATCCAATACCAGGGTATGTTGGTTAGTGACTATTATAAGCTGATTCTGTACAGCTATACTAGTATTTAATATGTCCAATATATCCCAAATCTGATCATCTAGATAATCCGTGGCTCTAACTAATTTATCCCACATCTGTGTTAACATAGGATAAATAAAAATGGTACTAGCAATTTTGTTGGGAATTCCCATTTGTACTATATGCGGCCTCCCCGAGGGACGTGGTGAGTTATCTGCAGCTCTTTTATACAGTGTGTGCTTGGGCACGGCTTGCATATTCACTTGTTTATTTGAAATTATGAAAGTAGCCGGGGTTAGGCGTCCTAATGTACAAGTACCCTTTTACCTACGGGAAGCCATTTATATGCTCCTTCTCCGCATATCCAAAATGTACCCTCAGGCAGATCCCACAAAGCTGAGTGCTGCAATACCAATCTGTGAGCCAAATCCACAAAACTAGATACATTCTGAAGCATACACCAAGAGGGTTTTTGTCCCAAGGGGCTACAGTACCCGGCTGCGGGATTCCCACATACATGCATTCCGTTGACATACTCATTGGATTCATTACAAACCAGGTTCCCCGGCTTACTTGTACAACTGTTTGCATCACCTTGGGGGAACAACTCAGAATGTTCCCATTTTCTATTATGTATGTATCTTTCCAATACTGTAGGTTTGAAAGCATCAGAGGAAGGGGTGGTTGTACTGAAACTGAGCTGTAGATTTTCAGTGGGGACCTGTCCTGAATAAGTTAATCCAGTCTTATTCCTAGGTACCCATTTTCCTCCCTTGAATGCTAAATATTGTAAGTTGTCTATTTTTCCTGTAAGATTGCCCTGCCACCAAGGAAATTCTACCCATCCCACAATTGGTATGGCGATTGTAGTATTCCATAGTCTAGTATTGCCAGGTTGGTTGTTGGCCAGGTTGTCTGAACAATTAGGCCAAGCGAATATTTCTTCAGCTGACACGGGAACTGCTAGAAAAGGTATACTTGTGGCTGATACTGGTGAATGGGTACAGATCCAACAATCTGCCAGGGGTTGCGTATTATTTAACAAGTCATGCACTAATTTTCTATGATGTTGTACGAATCTATTGTTCAAAGGGGCTAGAGAATTCAGTCTTTCCCATGCCTCCGTTGAGGTTAACATTATTAACATCAATATCATGAGTCTTATACTGCTTTTTTGCAATGGCTTGCATGTATCCATGATGCCTTTCCTTCAAGCTTGACTGCTGTTGGAGTTGTTAACAGGACTTGGAAAGGTCCGTCAAATCTCGGTTCCAGAGTCTTTCTGGTGTGTCTTTTCACGTAGACTTGATCACCAGGTTCCAACTTGTGGCCTCCTTCGAGATTTTCTGGATCTGGAAGGGAAGCAAAAACTTGCGAATGCACTTTAGTTAAACGTTTTTGTAATTCTTGTACATAAGCAGTTAAAGTCTCAGTATTCAACATCAGTTGTTGTGGAAAATAACAACCCAAATTTGCTGCTCTACCAAAAAGAATCTCATGTGGTGACAGCTTAGCCTTCCCCCTTGGGGTGTTTCGGATGGAATACAGGGCAAGTGGTAGACACTCGGTCCAAGGCTTTCCTGTTTCTGCCATGGCCTTCTGAATTTTTAATTTTATTGTCCCATTTAATCTTTCCACTTTACCTGAACTCTGTGGATGATATGGAGTGTGAAACTGGTTTTCTACTCCCAACATTTTCATAACATTCTGGAATATTCCCCAGTAAAATGGGTACCCCTATCTGACTCGATCACCTCAGGCATGCCGTAACGGGGTATCAGTTCATGTGCTATTTTAATGGCAGTAGTTTTTGCTGAGGCTTTACGAACTGGATAAGCCTCTGGCCACCCTGAGAACATGTCCACACACACAAGCACATATTCGTATCCATTGTACCTAGGAAGTTGGATGTAGTCGATCTGGAGTCTTTGAAAGGGATACAGTGGTCTTACATGATGCTTGGTTGGGGTTTTAATGGCCTGACCTGGATTGTGTGCCAGGCATATAGCGCATGCAGCACACATGTTCCGAGCAAAATTACCAAAGCCTGGAGCCAACCACCTTTCTTTTACCTTGAGCGTCATACCATTTGCCGACACATGCGTGGGTAGGTGGAGGTCACTTGCCACTGCGGGGTACCAGGCTCTGGGTAAACACAACAAAGTTCCTTTTTTCCATAATCCTTGCTGATCTTCTGCCCCTTTTTTTCTGCCACTGCCCTCGTTCTTCGTCGTCTACCTGTTTCTGAGCTTCCTTCAATCTTTCCTCATCATCTTCAGAGCTATCTAGTGTGTGGGCATGATGTAAGGGTTTACGTGCTGCCTGTTTTGCTGCCTTATCGGCTTTATCGTTACCCCTGGCTTCCTCGGTGTCGAGTCTCACATGTGCAGCTACCTTTATCACCGCTATTTCTTTAGTTTCTTGTGCTGCCTCCAGAATCTGTCTAATGAGGGAGGCATGTTTAACAGGTTGGCCTGAAGCAGTCATATAACCTCTGGCTCTCCATATTACGCCAAAATCGAAAATAATGCCATGTGCATATCTAGAATCAGTGTATATGTTTGCTGTCTGATCTTTGGCTATTTTTAGAGCTTCAACTAATGCCGTAAGTTCTGCTTCTTGTGCAGACTGATTAGCAGGGAGAGGTTCTGCTTTCAGCACTTCATGCTGAGTTACTACCGCATAACCTGTATGAAATTGTCCATTCATATCTGCATATCTACTGCCATCTATGAAAAGTTCAAATGTAGCATTACAGAGTGGCTTGTCACGTACATTACATAAGCCCTGAGTCTCTTGTTCCATTAATTGTACACAATCATGCATTGACTTTGATGGGTCAAAGGAGTTGGAGAGTGCAGTTTCAAAGGAGTTGGAGAGTGCAGTTTCCTCAGGTATGGTACCCCCCTCAGACTCTAAAGGGAGCAAAGACGCGAGATTAAGAGTCTGAATCCTGGCAAAGGAAATGTTGGGCAGCAGTAGTAGGGAACATTGGAGACGGAGGTGTCTGGCCATTGAAATATGTTTAGGTTGGACCTGGTTAAGAATGCCATGTACATCATGAGTGGTCTGAACTAGAAGTGGGTGATCAAGAACAATCTCAGAAGCTTTATCTAATAACAGTGAAATTGCGGCTACTACTCTTACACAAGAAGGTGCGGCTCTAGCTACAGGGTCCAGATGAGCTGATATGTATGCCACAGGTCTCTGTTTGTTTCCATGTTTTTGTGTGAGCACCCCTGTAGCATGTGAGGATATCTCAGCTGCCATCAATTGAAAAGGTTTAGTGTAGTCTGGGAGTCCCAAAGCCGGAGCTGATACCAGTGCTGTTTTCAAAGAGGAAAATGACTGTTTAGCCTCTTCACTGAGTGAATATGGTGTGTTGGCAATACAGTCATATAAAGGCTGCATGAGTTGACTTGCATGTATGATCCACTGTCTACAGTGTGAAACAATACCTAGGAAAGCACGCAGCTGTTTGTGATTCCTGGGTTCAAGCATGTTACGTATGGCTTCCGTACGTTGAGGTGTGAGGTGTCTGATGCCCTGTGATATGCAGTGACCTAAAAACACGACTGTTTGTTGACAAGCCTGGAGTTTCTGTCTATTTACTTTACAGCCTTCTTGCGCTAGGAAAATTAAGAAATTAACAGTTGAGGTAACTGCCGTCTGTTCATCAGGGCAACAAATAAGTAAGTCATCTACATACTGTAGAATGACTACTCCTGGTTCTGGGATGAAATTTTTTAGCACGGTCTGCATTGCTTCAGAGTACAAAGTTGGTGAGTGTACCATACCTTGTGGCAATCTTGTCCATGCTAATTGTTTACCCTTGAATGTAAAGGCAAACAAATGCCAACAGTTCTTATGTAGTGGCACAGAAAAAAATGCGTTTGATAAGTCAATTACCGTAAAATATGCAGCAGTGCTGGGAATTTGAGACAGTAAGGTATGAGGATTCGGTACCACAGGGGTGACCGGTGCCAAAACCTTATTGATTTCCCGTAAGTCGTGCACCATGCGATATTTCACCATAGTTTCTTTGGAGGACACTTTCTTTTTAACAGGATATAAGGGTGTGTTGGCGGGTGACCTGATTTCTACCAAAACACCTTGTAACACATAATCCTGAATTTGTTGAGAAATCACCTGTTCTTGCTGGGCGCTGATGGGGTATTGCCTAAGCTGAGGTAATATGGTTCCCGGGGCAGTTTCTAACAGTATAGGAGCTACTGATAAAAATCCTACATCAGTGTCTCCTTTTGCCCATAGGCTGTCAGGAACCCGGGACAAGTCAATTTTTGCTTGTTGAGTGTAAATTTCGGGAAAATCCTCCATTGCCTGTATTCTAACATATGGTTCCAGAGTTTCTGCATCTTCAGGGATGGTCAGCATAACTGTGCCATCTTCTCTAAAATGGATGTTTGCATGCATTTTACTTAAGACATCAGTACCCAACAAGCAGGTAGGTGCACCTTTAGCAAATAAAAATTTGGATACAAAAGTTTTAGGGCCAAAGCTCACATTTAAAGGTTTTGTAAAGGGCAACGCCTGAATTTTACCATCATACCCTTCTGCATATGTAACCTTTGAGGATATATTGTCAGGATATGGTAAAAAGTCCTGATTTAAAATGGAGGATGTTGCTCCCGTATCTATCAGAAAAGGTACATTTTTACCCTCAACTTCAACTTGTATTATTGGTCTTCTAGAAGGAAGAGAGACCTGCATAACTTTCAGTCATTCTGAGCTGTCTGTTTGATCAGGCACTGGGTTATTTATCCTATTTTTGGGTACAAAGGTTCCTGAATCTATATCTGCTTTTCTCTTCCTACATTCCCTTTGGAAATGTCCTGGCTTCTTACAGTAATGACAAGTAAACTTTTGATTAGCAGAGCCAGTATTAGCCTGTGCAATTCTTACTGGCTTAGAATTTTCTCTTAAGTCCATTTCTATCCCTACAGCTTTCTGTCTAGCCAGGTGTGGGTCTTCCAAGGTTCTCCAATCAGGGGTTGCGGCCTTAAGCTTTTCCTTCACTTTTGGAGACAATTCATCTATATAGGTTTTTGTAACTAACCTCATCATTCCTGGAGCGGTTAGATCCATGCCTTCATCTCTGAAATTATTTTCTACACTTAGATAATATTCGTCTACTGATTGTCCAGATTTCTGAGCCACCACTCCCGTTGTTCCTCTCTGCCTCTGTCTCTCCCTCATGAAAACCATTAAGTGATCTACAAATTGTGTACCTGATTCTATCGTTTGTAAGGCACCATCTCCTGCTTGGGGCCTATGTACCTGTAGATTCGCTAATAGCTCCTGGAAGAGTCCAGGAGTCATTTTCATTCTACATAATTCTTCTCCATCTGCCCAAACTCCAGCGTGAGTCTGCATAATTTGCTGTATATATTGTGCAAATCTAACTGGACACTGGGTGGGATCTGGTGCGTTATGCAAGAGAGACATGCCTTCAGCGGGGGACCAAGGGAAATATTGTCGAGTTTGGTGATATCTAGTTCCCATTACTCCGTCAGCACCAGGTTCCCTAAAGGGTCTTGGTACTACCCTAACAGGGGCAAGTACAGCGCCATGTCTAGGTGTACCACAGGCTAGGCAATCATTTCTCCAGTCTGGATTTTGTTGTCCACAGTGCGGACATACCCATCCTCCTGGTCCGACAAAACTTTGAGGTGGTGTTTGGAGAAAAGATGGGGCATGTGGGTTAAGGTATGGGGGTGGGGTATTTTTAGATTCCACATTTTGTTTTTCTCCACAGCCTGTGGGTCTAATACACCACTTTTTACTCTGTTGATTATATGTCCATCCCTCATTTTCTGCTACCCTAGAGACATCAATCAATGCTTGGATCTGATCTATCCATTTCTTGTCTCTGATTATGCCTTTTTTCCTTTCCTGAATTCCTTCCCATAGTTTTCTACTAAAAGCTTCTGCCCTAGTAACTCCAAACTTACTAAAAATCTTTTTCAGCCCCTTAGTGGCATCTTCAACACTTCTCTCCTTTATGATAGTATAGATATCTAATTCTTCTGGTTCCGACTTTGTTTGCTTATTCCCCATTTTCTTATCCTGAGCTTTCTTGCCCTAGGTGGCGTTTGGGTATGAGAATACCTCGTTACCTTCTTCCTAAGGAGCTAGGATGTCTTTTTCTTGCCCTAGGTGGCGTTTGGGTATGAGAATACCTCGTTACCTTCTTCCTAAGGAGCTAGGATGTTTTTTTCTTGCCCTAGGTGGCGTTTGGGTATGAGAATACCTCGTTACCTTCTTTCTAAGGAGCTAGGATGTTTAAACTGTGTTGATGTAAGAAAATCCTGATTCCTACACCTATAGCAAACAACACAAATGCAACCAGACAGAAAAAGAAAAAGAACATACAACGTATCTTGTCCCAGGCTAATTTATCTGTCCTGGGCTTATACTATCACATACAACGTATTCTTGTCCCAGGCTAATTTATCTGTCCTGGGCTCATACTATCATACACTTATCCGTCACCAGATTTTTGTCAAAGACAGGATCAGAGATTGAACATAGGCGCGGAGGTCTCCCCGAAAGGACGCAACCACGTTGCCCAGTGGGACAGTCACTTCTTCTGTTTCAACCCCCTGGGCGGCTTATAGGGCTATTCCCAACTTCCACACACCTTCTATTCACATTCACTCTCATTCAATGCCGTACTCCGTGAGGTGATCAATTCCTAAATAGTTCAAGAACCCGAGCTATAGGTATCCTCCTCTACTAGAACTACCCGCTAAAGAACACGACACAGAAAATCTTACGGACAGTGCAGGGCAGATATAAGAGATCTAACAGTGTCTCTTACCTGGCCAGGTTTTTGTTCATCTGCCATCCATTATCCCAGATTCTCTTTTCGTTCGTATTCTGCCGGTGTTCTTGAAGGAATACACAGACCTCGGGTCCCTGTTCAGGCGCCAGGAAATGTCGGGATCACACTCAGTCGGAGCAGCCTTTGGAAGTGGTGAATCACCAGAAATAATACACAAGACACGTCTTGTATAGTGTATCACTGGGAAGTCTCTGAAGCACGCCTGCCTTCAATGTGCTATCCCTTCTTTATATAGCTGTTTCAGTAGGTTTAGTGGTTATACAAGTTTTGCATGTTTAAACAAAGAGACAAAACAGGAAAGAAAGAAAAGAAAAGAAAACAGTTTTGTGGGCGGCAGTTTCACAACAAACAGTACAAAGGCAATTCCACAGACAAGAAAAACGGGATTTCATACTATAGCTAAAATGTCCTTGAATGGACAGGTCAATATTTATCACAAATTCTTTTTTTTTATTTTTGTTCATTGAGGTAATCATTTTTGTTCTGCTCTTCACAACCTTGGTTGCTGTTGCTCTAATTCATCTATGTCCTTATACACAGGAGACAAAAATTGTACACAGCATTCTAAGTGTGGCACACTAATGACTTGTATAGAAACTGTTGTTGTCATGAGCATCTATTCCTCTTTTAATTCATCACATCATTTTATTGTAACCAGTGTTTTACCATTTACTAAAATCCCTGTGGCTGGCTTCAAACAAGACCCGGAATTTTACTACATGCAGCAATACTTTGGTATTGCAGTATATACTGTAGTACAAGCGATGAGATGTTCTAGCTACTTAAGGAGACTGAGAAATACAGTGAAAAGATTGAAAAAAAAGTTTAAAAAAATGAAAAAAAACTCCCTTTTCCTGCATTAAAAGTAAAGATAATAAAACATTTGTAAAAGTGTACACATCTGGCATTGCCGTGTTAAGAACAGTCCAATTTATCAAAATATGAAAACAATTAACCATATCGGTTAAATAAAACCAAAAATATAAAAATGCCTAGATTGCTTTTTTTTTTAATACAACACTGTAAGGCTGTGTGCACACGTTGCGTTTTTTTCCCTGCGTTTTTTCACTATAAAAACGCATACATTATGCATCCCCTCACTTAGAATGCATTCCGCAATTTTTGTGCACATGATGCGTTTTTTCCGCGAAAAAAATGCATAGCGGTAAAAAACGCAGCATGTTCATTAATTTTGCGGATTTTTCGCATTTTTCCCGCTATTTAATGCATTGGGAAGCTCCAGAAAAAAATGCATAAAAAATGCACAAAAAACGTGTCAAAAACGCGAAAAAAAACGCATGCGGATTTCTTGCAGAAAATGTCCGGTTTTGCTCAGGAAATTTCTGCAAGAAATCCTGAACTTGTGCACATAGCCTAAGGCTGCCGTCACACTATGGGTATGTTTCCACGTTCAGGAAATACTGCATCAAACACGCAGCATCCAGATGTTACAGCATAGTGGAGGGGATTTCATGAAATCCCGTCTCCACTATGAAGTAAAACACGCAGGTGGCAGACCCGCATAAACAGACATGCGCCTCGTCTTTTCAGAACGCAGCATGTCTGTTTACAAAGCGGCGACGCTCCGTCGCCGCGCCGTAAATTTACCATAGACTATAATTAGCCACGTAGTATATAGCACAGTCACATAGTATATAGCACAGCCACGTAGTATGTAGCACAGCCACGTAGTATATAACACAGCCCACGTAGTATATAACACAGCCCATGCAGTAGATACAGTTGTGGCCAAAATTATTGACACCCCTGCAATTCTGTCAGATAATACTCAGTTTCTTCCTGAAAATGATTGCAAACACAAATTATTTGTTATTATCTTCATTTAATTTGTCTTAAATGAAAAAAAACACAAAAAGAATTGTCCTAAAGCCAAATTGGATATAATTCCACACCAAACATAAAAAAGGGGGTGGACAAAAGTATTGGCACTGTTCGAAAAATCATGTGATGCTTCTCTAATTTGTGTAATTAACAGCACCTGTAACTTACACCTAACAGGTGTTGGCAATAACTAAATCACACTTGCAGCCAGTTGACATGGATTAAAGTTGACTCAACCTCTGTCCTGTGTCCTCGTGTGTACCACATTGAGCATGGAGAAAAGAAAGAAGACCAAAAAACTGTCTGAGGACTTGAGAAACCAAATTGTGAGGAAGCATGAGCAATCTCAAGGTTACAAGTCCATCTCCAAAGACCTGAATGTTCCTGTGTCTAACGTGCGCAGTGTCATCAAGAAGCCCATGGCACTGTGGCTAACCTCCCTAGATGTGGACGGAAAAGAAAAATTGACAAGAGATTTCAACGCAAGATTGTGCGGATGTTGGATAAAGAACCTCGACTAACATCCAAACAAGTTCCAGCTGCCCTGCAGTCCAAGGGTACAACAGTGTCAACCCGTGCTATCCATCGGCGTCTGAATGAAAAGGGACTGTATGGTAGGAGACCCAGGAAGACCCCACTTCTTACCCCAAGACATAAAAAAGCAAGGCTGGAGTTTGCCAAAACTTACCTGAAAAAGCCTAAAACGTTTTGGAAGAATGTTCTCTGGTCAGATGAAACAAAAGTAGAGCTTTTTGGGCAAAGGCATCAACATAGAGTTTACAGGAGAAAAAAAAGGCATTCAAAGAAAAGAACACAGTCCCTACAGTGAAACATGGCGGAGGTTCCCTGATGTTTTGAGGTTGCTTTGCTGCCTCTGGCACTGGACTGCTTGACCGTGTGCATGGCATTATGAAGTCTGAAGACTACCAACAAATTTAGCATCATAATGTAGGGCCCAGTGTGAGAAAGCTGGGTCTCCCTCAGAGGTCATGGGTCTTCCAGCAAGACAATAACCCAAAACACACTTCAAAAAGCACTAGAAAATGGTTTGAGAGAAAGCACCGGAGACTTCTAAGGTGGCCAGCAATGAGTCCAGACCTGAATCCCATAGAACACCTGTGGAGAGATCTAAAAATGGCAGTTTGGAGAAGGCACCCTTCAAATATCAGGGACCTGGAGCAGTTTGCCAAAGAAGAATGGTCTAAAATTCCAGCAGAGCATTGTAAGAAACTCATTGATGGTTACCGGAAGCGGTTGGTCGCAGTTATTTTGGCTAAAGGTTGTGCAACCAAGTATTAGGCTGAAGATGCCAATACTTTTGTCTGGCTCATTTTTGGAGTTTTGTGTGAAATGATCAATGTTTTGCTTTTGCTTCATTCTCTTTTGTGTTTTTTCATTTAAGACAAATTAAATGAAGATAATAATACCAAAGAAGTTGTGATTGAAATCATTTTCAGGAAGAAACTGAGTATTATCTGACATAATTGCAGGGGTGTCAATACTTTTGGCCACAACTGTAGCACAGCCACGTAGTATAATAATAATAATAATAATAATCTTTATTTATATAGCGCCAACATATTCCGCAGCGCTTTACAGTTTAACAGTTTCAAACACAAAAGTCATAAGTAACAACGTTAACAATACAATAATTAAAGCAAAATAAGACGACCCTGCTCGTGAGAGCTTACAATCTACAATGAGGTGGGGGAGATACAAAGTACAGGTGTGTATTTACAATGATGTATTTACAATCATGGTCCAGCCATCTTCAGGGGTTGGGGAATAGATGGGGATAGTGAATGGGCTACACACAAACACAACATAACTTTGATTAGTGAACGTGATAGGCCGCTCTGAACAAATGTGTTTATAGCACAGCCATCTAGTATATAACAGTCACGTAGTATATAGCACAGCGATGTAGTATATAGCACAGCCCACTTAGTATATAACACAGCCACGTAGTATATAGTACAGCCAACACAGTAGATAGCGCAGCCACATAGTATATAGCACAGCCACGTAGTATATAGCACAGCCATGTAGTATATAGCACAGTGATGTAGTATATAACACAGCCCACAAAGTATATAGCACAGCCAACGCAGTAGATAGCACAGCCACGTAGAATTAAAATAGAAAAATAGTTATATACTCACCTTCCATCATCCACCGAAGCTGTCCCGCTCCTCGTGATGCGGCCGGCAGCTTCCGTTCCCAGAGATGCATTGCAAAATTACCCAGATGACTTAGCGGTTTTTGCCAGAGACCGCTAAATCATCTGTGTAACTTTGCAATGCATCTCTGGGAACAGAATCTACCGAGAGCATCGGGAGGAGCGGGAAAGCTGCGGAGGCGACGGCAGGTCAGAATAGCATGATTTTTTTTATTTTTTTTATTACTTTTACTATTGTATCTTTTTACTATTGATGCTGCATAGCCAGCCTGGATGGGGAGTAGGGAGGGGCCAATTCGTGGCCGGACTGCCGGCCGCGACCAATCAGCGACTCGGGATTTCCGTTACAGACAGAAAGACAGACAAACAGACGGAAGTACCCCTTGGATGATTATATAGATAGATGGATAATCTATCTATAGATATATTTATAGATAGATATATCTATAGATACATAGATATACTGAACATCGGGCTTGGTATTATCTATCTATCTATCTATTATCTATGTATCATCTATCTATTATCTATCTATCGATATATCTAGCTATCTACAGATATGTCTATCGATAGATATATTTATAGAAAGATAATAGATACGATAGATGCGATAGATCTATTATCTGTCTATTATCTATCTATCCATCCCATATCTATCATCTATCTATCGATCTATCTGTTATCTATCATCTATCTGTCTGTGTGTGTAAACATTATTCATCAATGGATTATGTAAATGAAGAGGATGGACAAGAAATTACATCACCCTTTTTTTGGTATATCTTTATTGAGCTTACAAAAACATACACAAATCCGCATGAAAAAACGCATTAAAAAAACGCATGAAAAACGTGTCAAAAATGCGTCAAAAACGCATGAAAAACGCAGGTGACCTGCCAGTGACCTCAGGTGCAGATTTGGTGCAGATTTTACCTGCGTCAAATCCTGATCAAATCCTGAACGTGGACACATACCCTATCAGTATTTGTTCAGTATTTTACATCAGTATTTGTAAGCCAAAACCAGGAGTGGTTGATAAATACAGAAGTGGTGCATATGTTTCTATTATACTTTTCATCTAATTGTTCCACTTCTGGTTTTGGCTGAGAAATACTGATGAAAAATACTGACCAAATACTGCTAGTGTGATGGCAACCTTAGGCAGATATCACACATGCGAGTCTCTCCCATCAAAACAATGCCTAAAAAACAACGTCAGATTGCATGTTTTCATCTCAATTTCAACGCACTTTAATTGTTTTTCAGTACACTATGTAGTTAAATGAATGTTGTCTTTCAAAAGTACAACTCATCCCTCAAACACCAAGCCCTCATATTGGCCATTTCAGGAAGTGGTTAATATATACAGTACAATTAGTACACGTTATTATTAGTATAGCATGTTGTTATACATGCATTTCTTTGATGGATGTTATCTTCATGAGGCTGGGATAGGCAGGAAGGGTTATTGGTGATGTTATAATTATTGTAATATTGTAATTGAGTTAAAAATAAAAAAGGGCATCAATACCAGATTGATAGGGGTCTAACACTCGATACTCACACTGATTATATGCTTTTTGCTCCGGCCGACAACGGAACAAGAAAAAAGGAGCACCCAATTTATTAATGTGACCGTGGCCAGAGGAAATAACAGCTGATCTGTAAGGGTGCCTGGTGTTGAACCCCACTGATCTGATATTGATGAACTATGCAGTGGATAGGTCAATATGTTGTGACCAGACAACCCCTTTAATTTTATTCCACATACATTATCCAAAAACAAAAAATCCACACAATATTTGGTGACTACTAGTACCATAGGTTATTTAGTGTATAATGTGATTGGCACAAAACATCGTTTTATATTTGCTTTGAAATATATTAAACACCAAAACTTCCCTGAGAAATGGGATTGGTAAAAAGTCAAAAAACTCAAACCACAATATAAATATCAACAAAAACCCCAGTAGGCTGATTTTAGCAAGAAGGGGATCAGAGAGTGTATTTAGACAATATTAATAAATTTTATTAAGCAAATAAATTTCATAAATTACAAAGCAGAGCAAAACTCACTAAGCAGGCTCAAAAAGGGGGGATTCAAAGAATAAAATGTATTCATAAAGGCCACTATACATGATTAAGCAAAGAAGTTATTATAGTATAAGGCAGGTGTAAGGCTATATTCACACGTTGCGGTTTTTACCGCGGAACCGCAGCGATTTTGCCGCTGCGGGTCCGCAGCAGTTTCCATAGCGTTTACAGTAACATGTAAACCCTATGGAAACCGCAAACCGCTGTGCACATGCTGCGGGAAAAACCGCGCGGGAACGCAGCGGTTTACAACCCGCAGCATGTCACTTCTTTGTGCAGAATCGCTGCGATTCTGCACCCATAGGAATACATTGAACCGCTTACTTCCCGCATGGGGCTGTGCCCACGTTGCGGGAAGTAAGCGGATAATGTGCGGATGGTACCCGGGGTGGAGGAGAGGAGACTCTCCTCCAGGCCCTGGGAACCATATTTGTGGTTAAAAAAAAAAATAAAAAAAAAAAAAAAATCATGTATACTCACCCTCTGAAGTCTCAGCGCTGCACGCGGCCCTCCGGTCAGAGTTGCTGTGCGACCAGGACCTTCGGTGACGTCGCGGTCACATGACCGTGACGTCACGAAGGGTCCTTCGCGCACAGCATCTTTGGAACCGGACCGCCGCCTGCAGCGCCGAGGAGATCCGGACATCAGAGGGTGAGTATACCGATTTTTATTATTTTTAACATTACTATTGATGCTGCATATTGCTGCATATGCAGCATCAATAGTATAGGCGGAAACCCGCAGCGGAAACCGCGGAACAAACCGCGATAAATCTGCAGGGAGAACCGCAGTTGTTTTGCCCTGCAGATTTATCAAATCCGCTGCGGGAGAACCCGCAGGGACAGGACGCAAAGTGTGAACATAGCCTAAGGCTGCACAATACAGCTGAAATAATGCCCATTGAAATACACAAATAACCCTAGAGCAACTATTCCATTATCCCAGATAGGGAAATTTTTTCTCATGTGAGGGTGTGGATTATAGTCAAGAAAAAATACCAATATGGCAAAAGCAATATAAAGTGCATAGAGTGCAAGACCTGCATGAGAACACCTGTATAATAAAGTGCATGTAGAGGACTGGTACTTACCGTATATACTTGAGTATAAGCCAACCCGAGTATAAGCTGAGACCCCTAACTTTGCCACAAAAAACTGAGAAAACTTAATGACTTGAGTATAAGCCTAGGGTGGAAAATGCAGCAGCTACCGGTACATTTCAAAAATAAAAATAGATACCAATAAAAGTGAAATTAATTGAGACATCAGTAGGTGTTTTTGAATATCCATATTGAATCAGGAGCCCCATATCATGGTCCATAAAGTTCATGATGGTCCCATAAGATGCTCCATACAAAATACGCCCCATATAATGCTCTATAAAGTTTATGATGGGTCCCATAAGATGCTACATATTAAAATATGCCCCATATAATGCCGCACAAAGGTTAATAATAGCCCCATAAGATGCTCCATAGACACATTTGCCCCATACAGTGCTGCATAATGGTTAATAAGGGCCCCATAAGATGCTCCATAGAGATATTTACCCCATATAATGCTGCACAAATGCTGATTATGGCCCCATAAGATGCTCCATAGAGATATTTGCCCCATATAATGCAGCACAAATGCTGAGTATGGCCCCATAAGATGCTCCATAGAGATATTGGCCCCATATAATGCAGCACAAATGCTGACTATGGCCCCATAAGATGCTCCATAGAGATATTTACCCCATATAATGCTGCACAAATGCTGAGTATGGCCCTATAAGATGCTCCATAGAGATATTTGCCCCATATAATGCAGCACAAATACTGATTATGGCCCCATAAGATGCTCCATAGAGATATTTGCCCCATATGCTGTTGCTGTGATTAAAAAAAACATGACATACTCACCTCTCGCCGCTCAGGCCCCCAGCACTTGCAATATTCACCTGTCCTCGTTCCACCGAAGTGCGCCGCTCCGTCTTCAGCGTCCTCTGCACTGATTTCATCGCGCCCTCTGACCTGAGCGTCACAGCAGAGGACGCGGCAGACAGAGCCCGGCGGTGGAATGAGGACAGGTGAATATCGCACAATAATGCTCACCCTCCCCATTATACTCACCAGCTCCCGGCGTGGCCCCTGGCTAATGGTCTTCTCCGGGCGCTGACAGCTTCTTCCAGCATTGAGCGGTCACCGGTACCGCTCATTACAGTAATGAATATGCAGCTCCACCCCTATGGGAGTGGTGCCGCGCCCATATTAATTACTGTAATGAGTGGTACCATGTGACCGCTCCACACTGGAAGAAGCTGTCAGCACCCGGAGGCCATCGGAGATGCAGGGACCATTCCAGAAGCAGGTGAGTATGTCACAGCCGCCGCTCCTCCCCCGCCGACCCCCTGGGACAATGACTCGAGTATAAGCCGAGAAGGGCAGTTTCAGCCTAAAAAAATGGGCTGAAAATCTCGGCTTATACTCGAGTATATACAGTATATGTGAATTCTGTGATCAAGTCCCCCGTATGCCACCCCTACTCGCGTTTCGCTGCGACTTCATCAGGAGGCGTGACGTAGTAGCGGCGAAATGCGCGTAGGGGAGGCAGGCCGGGGGACATGATCACAGATTTCACATGAAAGCACCGGTCCACTACATGCACTTTATTATACAGGTGTTCTCATGCAGGTCTTGCACTTTTTGAAATAAATGTATAGAAATTATTTAAATGATTATTAGGTAGCCCTAAATGGTGCTGAAAATAAGTTAAGTGGTTAAAGACTGACTTGTATGTTGTGATTCCTACTTCTTGTCTTTTATAGTGAGAAATGTCTGAAGACATACAGTGTGTTGTTGGCTCTTGCAGAAGCAAAGCAGGAAATCATGCTTGGTCAGGTGTCATCGGGGGACATTTTGAACTCGGGTACTAATTCAGTAATGCTTTTTGCCTTAAGTTAGTTCTATCCTCATAAGATAAGAGCAGGTTCACACAACCTTATTTTCCGTCCTGGAAAAAATGGACAGCACTCGGACCAATTTATTCAAAGGGGCAGTGCAAATTGTTTTGACAGACCGAATCTGCATGTTAAAAAAAATCACAGCATGCATTGTTTCTGCAAATCAGATGAGACTCGCCTATTCTAATCTGAGTGTGCAAAGAATTCATACAGTGCCACAGTTTACCATTTTAGTTATTTGGATACATTGCAATTCTTTGACATAGGAAACTGTAAATGATCTTGTAAATTATTGATAGGTGCTGCTTTATAAAAATGGATTCCATGTGGATGACAAGAGAAAACAGTATTAGTTTTCGGGATGAAACTCAGATGATTTTGTAGAAGATTGTGGGAACCTGGCCGAAAAAGAAATAAAAATTCAACTTGATTAGCAATGTTAATAAAAAAAAAAATGGAGGGTGTAATTTGTGATTTGTTGCAGGGATGAGTCTGTTACATAGATATCATATGCAATAGCAAACCCAACCAGTGTGTCCCTATAGACTTTAATAGGAAATATGTCATCTGACAATACTGTGTTTTACGGTTTACATACCATATAGAAAACATGGTGGTGGAACAATAGCCAACAAATGTAATGGCAACAAGCAGTCTTGCAGCTGATGATTCTGATGTCATCTTTAATAGCATGGCTTTTAAAACAGTTGTCTCTCCACTGCACCTGCATTATTACATTGTGTACATCTTTTTATGCGACTACACAACTTAAAAAATATTATTTCAAGTGTTATGTACTGAATGTATATGCTTGGAACTTTTACTTGACTATAACTACCGTATATTGTTTTATATCTTATAAAATAAGGCTGGAGGCTGCTGCCAAAAGACTTGGAGATTCAAACCAAACTGTTCCTGATGGAGGTAAAAAAGATATTTAGGAGAGAAGAAAATAGATCAGAATTAGAATCAAAGAAAATGGCTGGGCAAACACTAAACAGGTAAGAAAATAATATCGGTTTCCATACTATGCTTTATGAGATTGTCAGCGTTACTGTAGACGGTCTGTTTTCTTTGCTAGAAGGTTCCTAGACTTAGACTTATAAACTTACGGTAGTTAAAAAAATTCTCATTTCATGTGATTTTAACAGCCCCTATGCCCCGTGGCTCAGCGACGAAGAAGAGCAGATGCTAAAAGATTACATTCAGTCGCTAAAGTGGGACTTATCTTCCGTTACAATGTCAGATCACTTCATACCTGGTATATCACATGCAGAGGAAGTAACTCAGTGTGCTGAAGAGATCAAAGCTAAAGTGGATGGTGCCATTAAAAATTCTACAGACGCTTCATCTTGTCTCCCAGAGAAACCTGCTAGAGCGCAAATCATGCAGGATCTGATGTACACTAAGGTAATGTAAACTTTCCTTGTGGGAGGAGATTTATCAGCTGTCAAATTTGTGAAAACGATGTATGGTTAATTATGTCATTTTTTTCTGTATGATAAATACTGCATGATAAATTTAGCACAAGTAATTAGATAGATTAACCATATAGGCAGTGCACATGTGGAGCCAAAAGAATCTGACCTATACCGATCTAAATAGCATTTCACTCTATATGCTTAGTTGCCTTTGCTTAAAAGGGTTGTCCGGGCATTGATGTATGATGACCTGCTATACCTACAGAATATGTCCTCGCTCAATAGCAGATCGCTTGGGGTCTGACTCCCGTCGCCGCAACCAATCAGCTGGCTTTTGTTTCTCTGGCCGGTGGATGTAATAACTTTGCATTGATCTGCTAAGGGCAACCATTACTGGCTACTGCTGAAAAGCTCCTACTTTTTCTAAATTGAAGCTGTGCTGTAGAAGTCAACAGCGGCTGCTAAGCTGTGACTAGAGCTGCAAAAACAGCAACAAAAAAGCTGATTGGTGGAGGTGTTGGGTTTCAGAATCCGATTGTTCTGCTATTGATGATCTATCATGCAGACCACAAATACGCATTAAAACAGCAGCTATGAATGGGCTTTGTTCCCTCCTCGGATCTGGAATAAGTGAATAGTGTCCCTCCCCCCCCCCACAGGTGAAATTCCCATGGGTGAGAGCTGTACAGGACAGGTGACACCCTGCGGCATTGACCTCGGATGGTGATGGAACTGGAGCCAATTACCCCCTTAAATACCACTGTCAATCGTGACAGTGGCATCAAAGTGGTTAAAAGTGGGTTAAAAGACCCCATTTGACAAGATTGACCACCCTGCATCGTAATCTCAGGTTTCAATGGTTGCCATGATACCGTAAGGTCGTCTGATAACCCTAGCATATGGTGGCCTATTAGATCCTGCTATGAGCAAAGTCTAAAGGTACCTTCACACTGAACAACTTAACAACGATATCGCTAGCGATCCATGACGTTGCAGCGTCCTGGATAGCGATATCGTTGTGTTTGACACGCAGCAGCGATCTGGATCCTGCTGTGACATCGTTGGTCGGAGCAGAAAGGCCAGAACTTTATTTCATCGCTGGATCTCCCGCAGACATCGCTGAATCGGCGTGTGTGATGCCGATTCAGCGATGTCTTCACTGGTAACCAGGGTGAACATCAGGTTACTAAGCGCAGGGCTGCGCTTAGTAACCTGATATTTACCCTGGTTACCAGTATAAATGTAAAAAAAAACAAACACTACATACTTACATTCCAGTGTCCGTCGCGTCCGTCTGCTTCCCTGCACTGTGTCAGCACCGGTCGGCCGTAAAGCAGAGCACAGAGGTGACATCACCGCTGTGCTTTACGGCCGGCGCTTACACAGTGCAGGGAAGCAGAACGCCGGGGGACGCGACAGACACCGGAATGTAAGTATGTAGTGTTTTTTTTAAATTACATTTACACTGGTAACCAGGGTAAACATCGGGTTACTAAGCGCGGCCCTGCGCTTAGTAACCCAATGTTTACCCTGGTTACCCGGGGACTTCGGCATCGTTGGTCGCTGGAGAGCTGTCTGTGTGACAGCTCTCCAGCGACCACACAGCGACGCTGCAGCGATCGGCATCGTTGTCTAGATCGCTGCATCGTCGCTAAATGTGACGGTACCTTTAGGGTATGTGCACACGTTGAGGAAAGTCCTGTGGATTTTTCCGGACTGATTTTTGTAAATCCGCAGGTAAACTGCACTGCGGATTACCTGCGGAATTACCGTGGATTTACTGCTGTTTTTTTGTGGTTTTTATGTGGATTTCACATGCTGTTTTACAACTGCGGATTCCTGTTATGGCTCTGTTGTCCTGCCAACTAAGAGGCTCTGCAAATGTCGCCTGTAAACTATTCTACCAAAATCTGTGCTCCAAAAGCCAAATAGCACTCCTTCCTTCTCATCCCTGACATGCGGCCTATACGTTGTTTCTAAGGACATATGGGGCATCACTGCATTCAGGAGAAATTGTGCAATAAATTGTGGAGTTCAGTTTCACCTATTAACCCTTGTGTAGCTGAGAAATTTGCATCAAATAAAAAAATATGTTTTGACCACTAAAATATTATATTTACACTTCCTAAAGTTATAAAATTCTGCAAGGTACCGATGGGTTCAAAGTACTGACGACGCCCCCAAACAAAATCCTTAAGCAGTGAAGTTTCCAATATGGTGTGACCTGGGATCTGCGTTCTAAAAGCCAAGTAGCCCTCCTTCCCATCTGATCACTGCCGTGTGTTCAAACAGTAGTGTACAACCACATATGGGGTACTGCTATGTTCAGTAAAAATTGCATAAGAAATTATGGGGGCCATTTTCTCCTATTACCCGTAGTGGAAATTATACATTTCGTGCTAAAACAGTATTTTAGTGGAAAAAAATTTTCTTTTGCATTTTTTATGATCCTTGTTGTTTTTTTGACCCACTTGCTTGTGCACAGGAGGATTCTGAATTAAAGTCTGAAAAATCTGTATTAATGTCAGTAGAATCACGATCTGACATTTTTGGTATTAGAATCCCGATCCACATATGTCCTTATGTTGGTGCGTTTTTTTTAAATTGATTTGGGTGTTTCAGTAATAGTTTTATATTGCTGCCAGTTGCAATTATTCACTGATGAATCTGTTGCTGGATTCCTTTTCTTCTTTGATACTGCTCATTTGCTGCTAACACAAACTTCTGGATTCTACTGCGGTGAGCTGGATTGTTTTTACAAAGTTTATTTTTGTTTCACTGTGTACTGAGTATGTCCATTTACATAAAATATAATATTTTCATATATACACGATATATTGAATTTGGGGTAAAGGACTGTTTTTGTCTTATGTCCTTAACCCTCGTCTCCGGCTAAATTCTTGATGCTCAGTTGAGCAGAACGTCTCTTGATCCTCCTGCAAATGAGAAACGGACCAATATATATGATTACGACCAGGAGGGCAATGACAGGAAGAGGTAGCTTTGGGCCTTTATTACAGTCTCCTCCTCATGGCTGAAATTTGAGAGGAGAGGTTTCAGCTCAGTGCCAAGCGCAAAAGGGATCTTCTGGTGTCTCTCAGGGGTATCTGGGAGAATATCAAGTCTTCTCTCTGGAGTGATAGGTGTTCTTCTACATTGATACCTAAAATGAGATTAAGGGAACAATACACTCCTGGGAGTTCTTCTGTAGTTAATTAACATCCTGGCACTGGATAACCTCCCTTATTTTAGGGCTTCCCTGTCCCACCGTACTCACTCATTCTTTACGTTGCTCCTTCAGGATGACCTCCTCCTGTTAACCTTTCCTGAAGTGCCCAGTAAGTTCACATAGAATAACTGATGCCTTGACTCTCCTGGACCCCACAAAATGAATGCAATTTTCTCTTGGTACACTGCTTAGTCAATTGCTGCTTTTTCCTGTACAGACCCCCTTTCCAGTTTTTCACAATTCAAAGGAGTAACATACAGCCTTTGCAGCTACTTACTCTCCTGTACACAGCTTCAAAATGACTACACAGAGAAAAAGGCTCATCGTATATAGTTGACTTAACCTACAACAGGATTTCTGGAGTAATGCCCCAGTGGCATGTTGCCAGTGTTATTAGTAAGGAAAGGCGTTCTTCCTCATAATGAAACTGCCAATCCCTGGGTACCGTTCTGCTTTTTGCAGCAATTTTATAGCTTGAGTTGCTGTGAGACAGGGACCACTTGTGCTGGACAACTGACATCAGCGATAGTTCCAGTATTGTACTGGCAAGTATTAGTTTTGTATCTGGATTTAAATAAACCAAGTCTTGAATTGTACCCACGCTATGGTTCTATTTTCGAGTCTAGGTATGCTGGGTCTGCGCTAGTCCTGTCTGCTCCTCATCTTGGATACGGATGTAGGAAAAAGGTCTCACAGGACCTATTCAGTCAGCTATACCTTCATTCGCCTTCATTCACCTTATGTGGAGACAGAACACACAGCACTGACTGACTTCTATCAGTTAAAACAGTTAATTCACAGAAAAAACTTTACATTCATTTTTCTCCTTTAGAAAAAGCTACTTGAACTGAAAGCCAGTCTGCAACTACTTCAGATTGAGAAACGTGCCTTAGAGTTGCAATGTTTAACTCAGCAAGAGCAAGAGAAAGCCTACATGCTTATCAGAGACCACCTGCAGATGGAGCAGAACGATTGGACAAAGGAAGGATCTGGAAAATATAAAGCAGACAAACAGGTAATGCACACCTCTATCTAGTTAATGGTGTTCCGTCAAACGTGACACTTGTGACATATCAAAAAAATTAGTTTGGGTACTACATTTGGGAACACCACCACTCTCAATGATGGGGTTCTGGTCTGTGGTTTTACACCAAGATTTTTTTTTAACTCATAATGATTTCTAATGTAAAACCACCTCTGCAGTGAAAACCTAGACTGTATCCTCACCGCTGTAGAGTTCAACGAAGTACCACAGCTTTGGGCCTCTTATTAATTTGACACTTAAAACATATCTGATTAAAATATCACATCAGAATTTGAACATTTCCCTATTAAAATGTGTTTGTTATCATTCCTTCTTATTGTGAGAAACACATCCAGAAGTCTGTCCAGTTTGCTTTAAATATTACCAGTTTCTATAATAGGAGAGGATTAGGATTTAAACACACAGCAGAAACACCAAGTAACAGTCACAGATAAACACTCCAAATGCCTCTACCAACAATTGATTCCTCCACTCCATACCAGGCAGTACAATACTAACAATGGCAATCCAGATTGCCATAGGCGAGTATATATAGCAGAGAGGAGTGGCCAATACTGAACAGCGGAGATCATCCAAGCAGGAAGGCTTCAGAGACCCTAAGTTGAACAGTTTAACCCCTGCACTGCTAACAGAAACTTGCACCGTTTAATATGAAGAAGTGCTTCTAATCTTTGCAGGAGTACATAAAATCAGACGCTGCGGTCTTCTGGCCCCCCTGTGCTTTGGTAAACCCGTGACCAATATACTGAATAATTTCAAAGCCAATACAATTTGTCTCCAAAGAGCTGGAAAACAATCTATTACTGCATTCACCTGCCGGCGTACCACAGGCCATATTAACATTTGAAACCCTAATTTCATTTTTTTTTGCAATTTGCTTAGTCGGTATTAAATATTATATATTTTCTTTTTATCCATTTTACCAAGAAATCACCAGATGGCGAAAGAGAGTCTCTTAGCCAAAGTAAGAAATCCACTTCATCTCCTACCATGCAGAGACTGCTAGATTCCTTGAAAACGTAGGTGTTCTTTCTTTATCTGCATAGTTTAGAAGGAACAGGTAATGCCTGTCTATATTTTTTTTATATTCCAAAGGCCTATGACTATGAAAGTAGCTAATTCTACAATAAAGCCATTGATTTACCTTTTATACCACAGTCGTGCATTGTTGAGAGCTTTTAAGTGAAATAACAGATGCATGAATAATAGTAATAAATATATTTTGATCAGTCATTCCTTAAAAATATGCTCTTAGGCTATGTGCTTGACAAGTGTGACCAACTTTTTACTATTGATGCTGCCTATGCAGAATCAATAGTAAAAGATAGAATGTTAAAAATAATAAAAAAATAAAAAATATGATCATTCTCACCTTCCGACGGCCCCCGATCTCCTCAGCGGCGCTCCCGGTACGTTCCGTTCCCAGGGATCCTTTGCGCAAAGGACCTTTGCGACATCACAGTTGCGTGACCACGACGTCATCTCAGGTGATTCGCGCAATACATCCCTGGGAACGGAAGCCGCCACGTGCACCGCTGAGAGGCGGGAGGACTCCTGGGGCCATCAGAATGTAAGTACGGTATATCCCTATTTTTTATTTTAATTCTTTTTTTTACAGGAATATTGTACCCAGGGCCTGAAGGACAGTCTCTTCTCCTCCAAACCCTGGGTACCATCCGCACATCCAAGCATGGTGGGCATAGCCTATGCAATCCTATGGCGGCAAAATCGCCACGATTCCGCAGACATAATGAACATGCTGCGAATTTTACCACTATGCGATTCCGCAGCAGGAAAATCCGCAGCGTGGGCACAGCCACTGCGGAATCCCATTGGATTGCATGGGAATGCGTTTAAGTGTTTTTTTAAGCGTTTCCGCTGTGGCAAAAAACGCGGCGGAAACGCATAAAAAACGCAACGTGGGCACACAGCCTAAAAGAAAATCTGTCAACAGGTCTTTGCTACCTCATCTGACAGCTTTATGATGTAGGCAAAGAGAAGCTGAATCCAATGATGCATCACTTAGTTTACTGGGTGCAGCTGTTCTGATACAATCAGAGCTTTTAGATTTAGAATGAACAAGAGCTGAGAAAGCTGCCCCCGCCCATACTAGGCTCTCCATGTACAAAGTTCTTAGTTGCTGGACTAGTCCGGCAGTGTTAATCTCTTAGGCCTCTTTTCCATTTGCGAGAAACACATCCGTGTCTCGCATGTGAAAACCAAGCTCTGGCGCCGGTACTGCGGAGCGGTGCGTGCAGCTCCATGTGTTGCTATGCGGCCGCACGCTCCGCTCTGAAGTGCCAGCGCCACAGCTTGGTTTTCACATGCGAGACACGGACGTTTATCTCGCAAATGGAAAAGAGGCCTTAGTGATAAATGCTTCACAGCAAACAGCGCACACTTTGACAAGTGACACATCCTTGAATTCTGTGTTTCAGCCTCTATCCCCTACTGTCTTCAGATCATATAGCAAAAACCTGCCGACAAATTCTCTTTAAAGAAAAACTTGTTTTTTCATCTGAAATGTCTGGGAGTCTCATAAAATTAGGTTGATATATTACCACTTTCCTGGATTGATCTCTGATAGAGTTCAGACTAGGATCAGAAGTAAAATTTAAACTTATTATGTGGGCACTGTGGCTTTCATTATAGAAGCATTATAGATATTTTTATGTAGGCACTGCAGATGACCTAAAGAAGGAACAATGTGTAGGGATAAAAATAAGCTAACATATAGAATAAAAACCTACATTAAAAATATAATTTATGGATATACTGTATGCACTGCTGGCAGGAGATAGGCCAGGGAAGGCAAACTTTGCAGCACGCAGTTGTTATAAATCCCTGCAGAGTTTGGCCATGTCTTCCTATAGCCGGGTGGAGGCTCTCCAGCAACAGGAGATGTAGCAGAGCTGGAAGTGTTTGTAACGACAACTTGGCGAGATGGTCATACACTGGGAGGAGCAGAGCTGCACACACAGTGAGTAGGACAATGCTGAGGAGGAGTGCGAGTTACCAGCGTGACAATTTATAAGTTACTTTTTGGCTATGTGCACACGTCAGGATTTTCTGCAGAATTTTCCTGAACAAAACCGGACTTTTTCTGCAGGAAATCAGCATGCATTTTTTTTCGCATTTTATGTGCCTTTTTTTGCGCGTTTTTTTCCGGAGCTTCCCAATGGTTTAAATAGCGGCAAAAACATGAAAAATCTGCAAAATTAATTAACATGCTGCGTTTTTTACCACGATGCATTTTTTTGGTGGAAAAAAAACGCATCATGTGCAGAAAAATTGCAGAATGCATTAAAAATGATGGGATGCTTATGTATGCATTTTTAAG
This sequence comes from Ranitomeya imitator, assembly GCF_032444005.1. NCBI lineage: Eukaryota > Metazoa > Chordata > Amphibia > Anura > Dendrobatidae > Ranitomeya > Ranitomeya imitator. Next base: position 808,054,406 of record NC_091282.1, on the reverse strand, counting down.
CGTTTTTTTCCACGGAAAACGGCTGAAAAACCGCAAAAAAAAACCACGAAAAATCCTGAACGTGTGCACATAGCCTTTCATTGTCAACCGATTGTGCTGCTAGTTTGTTTATATGGAAAGCTTTTTTCTTATTGGAAATCTGTTTTCCCTTAGTCGCAACAGCAGCACAAGCTTCACTACCCTTTTGTTCTTTTTTTATATCTCATAATGTAACTCCGAGTGTGTGGGACTTGAGGGGTCTTTATAGTGTGGGAAGAGGATGTTTCTTTTTGTTTACTTATTAAATCTGTCCTACCAGTTCATAGGGTCATAAGTACCCCATGACTATGTTGCTGTAAGTAGTAAGGAAAAATAGTTGAAAGGGAACCTGTCACCTGAAAAAACGTTATTAACCTGCACAATTAACCTGCAGATATGGGATTAATCTTCAGGGATATAGTGTTGTGAACCTGACCAGTGCCGACACTTAGACCAACGCTGCCGGTCCTAATGGTAGGTGGCTTTCAGTCAGTGCCAGGAACGCAGTTACAGCCCCCCACTCTCTATACACAGAGCCATGGCTGAACCTGCACCAACGCCACCCCATGACTAAAACTGAAACACTGCCAGGGAATAAAGTTAATTTCCTTCTAACAGCGTGGGTCTAAAACAGGTGTCTGGCAGGTTTACAACATTATTAACCTAAAAATTGAGCTTAACTTGAGTTGGTACACATGCAGAGGTTAAACGCATGTTCACATTGGCCACAAAACATTGAAACCTACAAGAGAAAAAAGTAAGCAAAAACCCTGATGTAACTAAGTAAAAAAGCAAAAGTGCATTTAAATAACACACGTTAACATTATTAACCTGAAGATTAACCCCATGTCTGCAAATGATAGTGTTTTTTTCAGATGACAGCTTCCACTTAAAAATAAAAAGTCAAGACTTCTGCCTTTTGAATTGAGCATCATTCCGTAAATTGCAAAAAAAAAAATTCGATATATTCTGCAAGAAATAAATGAGAGCATTTTAATCAGAGGATTATCTAAATAGCAATTCTTTAATACAGTATTATTATTTATTGAATTGCTCATGTTAGATATAAGAAAAACACAGTACGGCAACGAGGAAAAATTCAGATTCCATGTGTATGCGCTGCTGATTTGTCTGTAGCCTTTAGCTCCTTGGTGTTAATGGATAGTACAGTACGTCTGTCTGGGCTGCATGTGTGTAGGTAGCTCATAAGTTGAGCCTGCTCTACATGCAACCTATGCCAGTTGTGTAATACACTTACACTGCTCTGATTTGTGACGGCGCCATTTACATGTAATGGGGTCCTGATGTGTTAACATAAAAGACGGGGGGCCTACTCAAAGACCCCATGGCTACCATCTTGGTTATGAATCCATCATTTACACTATACTGTATATTGCAATACTGTATACAATACAATACGCCTCCTGAAGTAGTTGCCATGAAACATGCGTTGGGGTGGCAGGGATCAACTCTACAGTCTTAGCTTACTTGTATGTTTACCTATTTATAAATCTATTGTATGTGATTTTCATTGGCTTAGTTTAGAATAAGTTTACTTATGGTACTTTGTTATTACTTAGGCTAAGTTCACATTTGCGTAAATGTGCGCAGTGTATCATCTGCATGCGCAAATGCATGCAAACACATGCTTACGCAGCGTTTTTATCCGCATCATCTTACGCATGACGCCAAAAAAAGCTGCGTGTGCATGCATTTGTATGCATTTTGGCATGCGTTTGCGCTGTTTATGCGTATGCGTTAGATATTTCCAATGCTACACAGTAGCTTTTCCTTGACATCAGACACCCAGTAGGCGAGTCTCATGGGATTTCTATATATAGAGACCCACTGAACAGATGAAATCCTCGTCTTTGGCTGCTATATCAAGCTGCAAGATGGATCTTGACATGGACAGCTTTTATGAAGATCTGGATTTACAATTTAAATTGGCTGCTGCCTTTGCTGTGGCTTGTCAAGAACAAAGAAGAAGAGAAAGACAGAGAAGACATCGTTGTCGCTATTGGCAACACCTCATTCTTGAACTCCGAGAGAGCCAAGGAGCCTACCACTCTTTGTATACAGAGCTGCGTGCAAACCCTACTTTCACACATCAGGTTTTCAGTGTCAGGCTACGTCCGGTGAATGTTGGAAGAACTGGATCTGGCGCAGATTGTGAAAAACTGATGCAACGGATCGGTTTTTTTGACGGATCCGGCTAGCATATCTAGATTATTAGATAAAAAAAAATTTGGAGCATGCTGTTTAAAAAACCGGATCAGGCCGCCGGATCCGCCTTTTTTCGGATCCGGTACCTTCCGGCTCCCATAGGCTTCCATTCTAGCAAACAGCCGGAAGCGCCGGATCGGCGCTTCAGGCTTTATCGCCGGAGACAAAAAATGTTGCTATGGCTGTTTTTTCAAGAAACTGGAAGCGGCAGATTTTCCGGATCCTGCGAAAACCGGATGAAACGCAATGACATCCGGCGCAATCCAGCACTAATACAAGCCTATGGGAAAAAAACCTGATCCGGCGGCAACATTCGCCTGATCTGGTTTTTTGAAAATTAGCCGGATTTAGCCTGACACTGAAAACCTGATGTGTGAAAGTAGCCTAAGGCACACACATGCAACACATTCTGAATCCAGGCCAGGAGGGGGAGCTAAAGACCCGGATTCAGGGGAGCTTCCCTAGGCTTTATGTATTCTGACCTGGAGGAGAAGCTAGTTTAGTCTGGGAGAGACACAAAAGTAGATGGAAGTCTGGAACTGAGTGCAGACAGAGAGACCTGGCAGCCACGAGGGAGCTGCAGCCTCTGGAACGAGGAAGAACCTGAAGGGTTGTTGTATGTGGAGTAGTCAGAAATGAAGGAGCACAGGAGTGGAACAGAGCTCAGAGGGGAACTGTGGCAGGGCACCCTCAGAGCTGAAGCACAGTAGCAGGGAACCTAGGACACAGGGCAGATCCAGAGGGCAGGACACTACACGTTACACGTTACCTGCCCACACCACGCCTGAGACACAGCAGCACCCGAGGAGTCCGGGGCATGTTAGAGTCCCTGTAAAAAGGCTCAAGCAGCCCGTCGTGCAGGTACCTGTCCTAGGGCAGGGGGAAACTCGAGGACCCTGTAGGAAGCTTCAGGCAGCAGGGACCTCAACTTGAAAGGCGCTAGTTGGAAAGGCTCATGGACCTCTACTGGTACAGGAGAACTCTCAATTGCCTCTGAGCCGGCCGGACCACCCTCACTCGTGCCTGGTACCCTGGACTGTGGCCAGCAACTTGCAGTAAACCAGGTATAGACTTACAACTTGTCTCCTCTATTCACCGACACATATCATCTTAGTCACACATCATAGGACCCCTGGGGACCCCGCTTCCCCTGTGGGAAGTGTAACATCTGGGCTGCCTCAACATCCCCCAGGGGACCCCTCTAATGCAGCGTCGGTCCCCCTATTCACCGAACTCCACAGGTGGCGTCACGACAAACTTTGAACATTTAACCCCTTTTAACGTTGATGCCCAGGGCCACGGACCGGGTTGCAGCCACGGACCGGGTTGCAGCCACCGTGACATCCCTCTTTGCGACCGGACCCGGTAGCGAGTACCCCACTGCCCTGTGGGCGCGTCATATGAGGATCAAATGCTGTGCACATATATGCAAATGTGAAACCAGCCTTAGAGAGCACATCTTCTAAAAGCATTGTTTATTGTTATTGTTTTCATTTGATCCCTGCAGCATTTCTTGACAGCTTCTGTTTTTGCATGCAGTTTTTACCATGTCTGCTGTTATTTGTGAATTAAAATAAAATTGTTATTTAAGGCTTATATAGTTTGTGTTTATTTACACCTTTTTGTTGGTCTAATATGTTTCTTTGAGTCTTTGCCCAATTTATAATCATTTTCTGCTAATGGGTGTCTATTAGTAATACGTGAGTATAATCGTTGCTCGGGTTTTCCCGAGCATGCTCGAGTGTTCTCCGAGTATTTGTGAGTGCTCGGAGATTTATTTTTTGTTGACGCAGCTGGATGATTTGCGGCTGCTAGACAGCTTGAATACATGTTGGGATTCCCTAGCAACCAGTTAACCCCCACATGTACTCAGGCTGGCTAGTAGCCGTAAATGCAGCTGCTTCGACAAATACTAAAACTCTGAGCACTCACAAATACTCAGAGACCACCCGACAATGCTCGGGAAAACCTGAGCAACGAGAATACTCACTCACCACTAGTGTCTATTTTACATATTGGAGTGTTGCAGTATTTAAATAAGTGATCAAAGGTTCACATGTTCAAGTCCTACAGAACTTCATTCAAGAATTGTTTGTAGGTAGTTAATGATTGTGTATTTAAATAGGGTTTTCATTAGATAAGTAAATGCCATCTTTTGCAAAGTGATATTCTTTATTTCTTTTAATTTTAGGAGCAGTGAAATGAAAGTAAGAATTGAAGGTCTCATTTCAGAAGTGGACCAATTATCTTCTAAAGTCTGTGCAGATAATGTGATATCTGCACAGATGATCAAAGATTTCTTCAAGGCTCATAGGTATACAGATCATAGAGTTTTTAGCATACACACATTGCTTTGAAAAAGTATTTATGCTTTTGAACTTTTCCGCATTTTTTTCATATTACACTTCACTGTTCAATCCATCCTCCAAAAATGGAAGGAGTATGGCACAGGTGCACACATACCAGAAATGGCCATCCAACTAAGCGGACTGCCCAAGCAAAGAGAGCACTAACTAGAGACGAATATGGTGGTGAAAGCATCATGCTATGGGAATGCTTTTCTTTAGTAGGGATAGGGAAGCTAGTCAGAGTTGATAAAAAGATGAATGAAGCTAAATACAGGGCAACAACGTAAGAGGCTGCAGAAGACTTCAGACTGGGGAGTAGGTTCACCTTCCAGTAGGACAATGACCCTAAACATGGTAAATGGGAACAAACTGAGGGCGTTACTGAACAATATATAAGTAAGATCACTGGCCACACACTTAAAAATTGCTGTATAAGAAAAGAGAAAAGAAGTGTGTGTATATAGGCTAGGACAGTGATGGTGAACCTTTTAGAGACCGAGTGCCAAAACTGCAATTTAAAGCCCACTTATTTATCGCAAAGTGCCAACACAGCAATTTAACTGGAATACTGAGGTTTTAGATTAGAAAAACAACTCCTACATTAGAGCGCTATGTAGACCAAAGAGCTTGTAAGCGCTGCACTCCAAGCTTAAGATACTAGCCACCGATTGCAGTGGAGGTTTGTACTTGAGAATGAAGGGGATTTTTATTCAAAAGTAAAATTGTCAAGTTGTAGTGCTTCATACTTTATAATGACCCCACATTATGCTCCATACTGTATAATGGTCCCATATGATGCTCCATTCTGTATAATGGTCCCACATGATGCTTCATTCTATATAATGGCCCCATAGTATGCTCCATACTGTATAATGTCCCCACATGATGCTCCATACTGTATAATGGTTTTAAATGATTCATCATACTGTATAATGGTCCCACATGATGCTCAATACTGTATAATGGCCACACAGTACTCCATACTGTATAATGGCCACATATGATGCTCCATACAGTATAATGGCCACACATAGTGCTCCATACTGTATAATGGTCCCACATGATGTTCCATACTGTATAATGGCCACATAGTGCTCCATACTGTATAATAGCCCCACATGATTCTCCATTCTGCATAATGACCACACATAGTGCTCCATAATGTATAATAGCAACACATGCTGCATACTGTGCAATGGCCCCATATGATGCTCCATACTGTATAATGGCCCCACATGATGCTCCATACTGTATAATGGCCACAAATGATGCTGCATACTGTATAATGTCACCATATGATGCTGCATAATGTATAATGACCCCACATTATGCTCCATACTGTATAATGGCCCCATATACTGCTCCATACTGTATAATGGCCTCACATTAAAAAAAGAAAAAAAAACCTACTCACCTCTGCCCATTCCAAAGCTGATCTGGTCTCTTCATATATCAGTCCTATCTGTGAGCACATATGCCATCTCGGCAATAACGCCACCACTCTCCTCAGCCCACGCGCCATCACCGTCCTCAGCCCACATGAGATCCCAGTCCTCAGCACATTCGCAGATTGATGGAGCGGCGCACGGCCTGATGGGAGAGTTAGTAGCAGAGGAGAGTGGCTGCGGCACTAGTGATGAGGGAGATTACGAGCGGGCTGAGGAGAGTGGTGACGTGCTAGTTTTGAGGAGATCCGGCGCGTGCCCACCGGGAGGGCTCTGCGTGCCCCCTCTGGCACGCATTCCATAGGTTCGCCACCACTGGGCTAGGATCACCTTAAATTGACAAGCAAATAGACTTTTATTATAATACAAAATAAGCAAGGAAAAAGACCCACATTTCAAAACAATTAAAAAGCCAAAAAAAGGCTAAGCATAAGCAACAACTGGAAGGCCATGTAAGTTCCATCCAGACTCCTCCACTATGTGCACCAGGCTATAGCAAGGTAATACTCACTAAAAATAATATATACCATGAACTAATTTAAGGTGATCCTAGCCTATATACACACTTCTTTTCTCTTTTCTTATAATGACCCTAAACATACTGCCAGAACTACAAAGGAAAGGTTTAGATCAGGGGTCTCAAACTCGGCTGGCTATATGGGCCGCTTATAGAAAAAATTTGAATTTGGGGGCCCGCATTCTTTGAAGGACAAAGTGACATTTTTACGCCGGCAACACATTATTTCAGTAAAATGTGTGCCCTTGGACGTATGTTCAATTGAAATGTAATGCCGCGCAGATACTCTCTGCCCAGTAATACCAATGAAAGCCGCCGGCCAATCAGAGGCAGCTGACATGACAGCAGAGGTGTGTTTACGTTTTCTGGCACCCGGGGCAAGAACACCCCCCCAGCGCATATGCGAGCTGCACACTTATTCATGTGCCAACGAACTGCTCTCCCTATATCAATGTTCAGTGAAAAACAGAGAAGCAGGAAGAGAAGCTCGTTGTCTTGTGAATAGTGTTTAGCATTCCGATACTGCAAATATCGGGTATCAGCCGATATTCGCTGTATCGGAATTCCGATACTTTTGCGATATCGGATACTGGAATCGGAAGTTCCCATAGTGCAATGATGCACTATAATGGAGTGTGGGTGGTGCGTGGGCGGAGACTGCGTGTGTGTGTGTGTGCGGGCGGGGACTGTGCGTGACCGTGGGGGGTCTGTGCGGGCCTGCCGGGGGTCTGTACGGGCCTCTCGGAGGTCTGTGCGTGTCTGCCGGGGGTCTGTGCGGGCTGCCAGGGGTCTGTGCGTGCCTGCCGGGGGTCTGTGCGGGCCTGCTGGGGCTCTGTAGGCTGCCGGGGGTCTGTGCGGGCTGCTGGGGCTCTGTGCGTGCCTGCTGGGGCTCTGTGCGGGCCTGCCGGGGCTCTGTGCGGGCCTGCCGGGGCTCTGTGCGGGCCTGCAGGGGTCTGTGCGGGCTGCCGGGGGTCTGTGCGGGCCTGCGGGGGGTCTGTGCGGGCCTGCCGGGGTCTGTACAGGCCTGTCGGGGGTATGTGCGGGCCTGCCGGGGCTCTGTGCGGGCTGCCGGGGGTTTGTACGAGCTTGCCGGGGGTCTGTACAGCCTGCCGGGGCTCTGTGTGGGCTGCCGGTGGTCTGTGGCGCCCTGCTTGTGAATCCCAGCCCCGCACTGTGCATAATGCATAACACACTGCAAGACTGCATCTGAGGTCAGACGGCCAGAGCTCACTGCGCCTGCCCCAGCCAGTACTAAACAGCGCAGGCACCGGATTTGATTGGAAAACAGCGCAGAGGGGGCGGCGCCCGGCGCCGAAGAAAATTTGAGTGACTGAAGTGTGGCGTTTGCAGCCGGGGGGTTAAGACCTGCCTCCAAGACTAAAGAGAGGTATTTTGGCGAAATTATAAAACGCTTTATTTTGGCTTTAACTGCACCAATAACTAAAAGAGCCACCTTGTCAGAATGCAGCATTACTGCTGCACAAGGTGGCTCTTTTAGTTTCTAACTGCTGGAGGGGGTGACAGAGTCGCTTGAAGTGGCAATTTGCATAACTAGTATTAGAACATTTTGAGAGGTAGATCTTTTGACAACTAATTAAAGGGGGAATTAACTAATAGCATTAGGAGGTCCTAGTCTATTCTTTACTATGTCTGTACTTAGCTGTCTTCCACTTCATTGCAGGAATCTTTTTCTGACATATCAGAATGCTTGCAGGAAGTACCATGAGCAACAGCACAAACTGGAGTCTCAGGCTGATCTAATTTCGCAACAGCAACAACGACAGCTACAAAAACTTGGGCAAAGTATCCAAAGTCTGCAAAAGAAAAAGATTGACAAGGACAAGGGGGAAACATCCCTGTAAAAGAAAAAAATACATTTTGTGCTTCCTGTAAAGGGAATTATTGGATGACATTATAATTAACACTCTATTATAAAGTAGAAACAATAACACTTAAAACACTTACATAGTACTGAAGATTGACTTACCTCTGCCGTGCAGTGTTTAATTGTGTCGTTAATTTGCCTCTTTAATAAAGTAACACAACTCTTTATGTCAACTATTTTATGTATTTTTTTCTTTTAAAACATGTTGTTATAGAACTAGTGTTGAGCGATGCCTTTCGATATTCGGAAATATCGGTATCGGAGTGGATCGGCCGATATCCAAAAAATATCGGATATCGCCGATACCGATACCCAATACCAATGCAAGTCAATGGGACAAAAATATCGGAATTAAAATAAACCCTTTCTTTCCTTGTAGGTTAATTCTACATGAAGGCAAACAACTAAGAATAATGTAGGATGTATTGGGGGAGGTGGAGGAGACATTAAAGGCATAGAGGTTTAGCCCAATCAAATGGAATAGCAGGAATTATTTTTTTTTAAGACGTTCGGAGTTACAAAGATATTGACTATGTTAAGATTTTTTATATTTTCTCAGATATTTATGTTTCGCTACTTCCATGCTCTTTACCTTCTTTTTTACTTCTCCCACACTTTCTTCTTCATCATCCTCAGCAGCAGCATCTTTTTCATCAACTTCTCCTTCACCTTATTCATCTTCTTCACCTTCTTCCTATTATTCTTTTTTTTTTACATTCTTCATATTCTTTTTATTCAACTATTATTCTTCTTCATATTCTACTTCTTCATCTTCTTCATCTTCTTCTTCTTCATCATATTCTTATTTGTGACAGGCATTCCTGTAGTTGTTATCTATAAAAGTTTGAAGATTACAACTTCCGTTCTGCCTGTCACAAAAGATTTACAACAGGATTTGTCCGTGTTCAGTTTGGCCTGCAGCAGCAGGTTTTTTCCAGGGGCACCATGAGGAGAAACGAAGTCACCACCCATAGACTGCTTATTCTTCTCCTGCTTATAATTTAGATAATATCTTTTGCTCTGATTTTTAGTCTTATGCTTAATGTTCTTCTGCTTTTTGTTCTGCAGCTTCTTGTTCTTCTGCTTCTCCGTCTCCAGGGTTGTCGTCTCCAGGGTCGTCGTCTCCGGGGTCGTCGTCTTCTTCGGGGTGGTCTCCAGGGTCATCGTCTCCGGGGTCATCGTCTCCGGAGTCGTCACCTTCTTCGGGGTGGTCTTCAGGGTCGTCGTCTTTAGGGTCTTGAACTTGGAAATGTAGCAGAAGGTACAAGAAGGCTGAGGAAATGCCGAGAACCAGCTGACGGTACTGGAACCCGGATTGCTACCCGAAGGTACAAGAGCCAATGGAACTACTGAGGACCAGCTGACGGTACTGGAACCCTGTTACTAAGCAGGAGGTACCTGTGCCAGAAAGCACTACCAAGGACCACAGACGTTGGTGGAACTCGGATACCCAGAAGGAGGCAGCTAAGCCAAAGGCTCTGCCTGGAACCAGCTGACGGTACTGGAACCAGGATGGGGAGCAGAAGGTACAAGAGCCAAAGACACTGCCGAGAACCAGCTGACGGTACTGGAACCTGGATGGGTAGCCGAAGGTACAAGAGCCAATGGAACTACCGAGGACCAGCTGATGGTACTGTAACCCGGTTACTAAGCAGGAGGTACCCGTGCCAGAAAGCACTACCAAGGACCACCAGACATTGGTGGAACTCGGATGCCCAGAAGGAGGCACCTAAGCCAAAGGCTCTGCCTGGAACCAGCTGATGGTACTGGAACCAGGATGGGGAGCAGAAGCTAAAAGAGCAAAAAACACTGCCGAGAACCAGCTGACGGTACTGGAACCAGGATGGGTAGCAGAATGTACAAGAGTCAATTGAACTACCGAGGACCAGCTGACGGTACTGGAACCCGGTTACTAAGCAGGAGGTACCCGTGCCAGAAAGCACTACCAAGGACCACCAGACGTTGGTGGAACTCGGATACCCAGAAGTAGACACCTAAGCCAAAGGCTCTGCCTGGAACCAGCTGACGGTACTGGAACCAGGGGGACCTATTCAAGATTGTCTTCCAAAGAACTAGCCAATGGTGCTGGAACTCAAAGGCAGCAGAAGGTCCACAAGAAAAAAAATTGCTAGGCCGCGAGCCAGCCGTAGTTACCGAAAACCCACAGTCCTACAGGGGGAGCTTGTCCTATTGGCACTACGGAACCAGCCTTGATTGCCAGTTCCCGCAGCCCACATAGGAAGCACCTAAACTGCAGGCACCGTAGAGTTGGCTAACCCGACCCTAACCCGACAGGACAATGTATTGGAGGCCAAGTGACCTTGACACTACCTGGAAACAGCTGCTGGAACCAGGCTGGGCAAGAGGGAGTACCCATGCCAAAGACACTTCTGAGCAGCAACTGGCGGTGTTGGTGCCCAGGGATTACAGGATAAACAGAGTGTAGGCCGAGGCCTAATTGGAGCAAGTTTAATCTGTAGTTGTGTGAATGTGGAGGGAGCAGGAGCAATTGCTGTATGCACAGCTGGGGATCAGCTAACGTAACTGAACCCCAATAACACTGGAGCAGGTGTTGACTGTGCAGACAGCACTTCCGAGCAGCAACTGGCGGTGTTGGAGCCCAGGGATTACAGGAAAAACAGAGTGTAGGCCGAGGCCTAACTGGAGCAAGTTGAAAGGGAACCTGTAACCCTTCCAGGCATTTGTAACTAAAAGAGCCATCTTGTGCAGCACTAATGTTGCACAAGGAAAAGGTGGCTCTTTTACTTATGCTCCTTGCACACGCTGAAGTTAACACTTATAAAATGTGCCCCCTCATACTGTGAAATCGTCACAGAGGTGGGACTTTCCTTCGTAATGAGATGCAGCACAGCCGTCATTCATACCCCCTTTGGCGCCGGGCGCCGCCTCCTCAGCGTTGTTTGAATCTGTCCCAGAGCCTGCGCTGTTATGTTATCCCTTGGCCTTGCGCAGTTAGCGCTGCCCGTCTTCTGACATCATTTGACTGCACCTGTGCGGCCGCGCTGCCCGAGATCCCGCCCCGCAGTGTCTTCTGATTTGTTCACACTGCGGGGCTGGGATTCATGCATGGGCATGCGCAGTGCATATCTTCGCCTCTCACTCATCTCCTTCTGCCTTCTTCAGACTGTGCGGCTTCAGCTGATCCCTAAGCGCATGCCACGGCGATTAGGGATCAGCTGACGCCGCACAGTCTGAAGAAGGCGGAGGGAGATGAGTGAGAGGCGAACATATGCACTGCGAATGCCCAGGAATCCCAGCCCCACAGTGTGAATAAATCAGAAGACACTGCGGGGCGGGATCTCGGGCAGCGTGGCCACACAGGTGCAGTCAGCCTGACATCAAATGATGTCAGAAGATGGGCAGCGCTAACTGCGCATGGCCAAGGGATAACATAACAGCGCAGGCTCTGGGACAGATTCAAACAACGCTCAGGAGGCGGCGCACGGTGCCAAGGGGGTATGAATGACAGCTGTGCTGCGTCTGATTAGGAAGGAAAGTCCCGCCTCCGGGACTTTTTTTGGTATGAGGGGACACATTTTTAAGTGTTTAGTTCAGCGTGTGCAAGGAGCATAACTAAAAGAGGCAACTTTTCCTTGTGCAGCATTAGTGCTGCACAAGGTGGCTCTTTTAGTTACAAACGCCTGGGGGGGACAGGTTCCCTTTAATTTCTGTAGTAGTGTGAGTGTGGAGGGAGCAGGAGAAATTGCCGGATACACAGCAGGGGATCAGCTGACATTACTGAACCCCAATAACACGGCAGCAAGTGTTGACTGTGTAGACGGCACTTCCGGGCAGCAACTGGCGGTGTTGGAGCCCAGGGTCAATGCTAGAAACTGAGTGGAGAAATTGCCCCACACACAGCAGGGGAGCAGCTGGCATTACTGAACCCCAATAACAGAGGAGCAACTGTTGACTGTGCAGACAGTACTTTCGGGCAACAACTGGCGGTGTTGGAGTCCAGGGTCAATGCTAGAAGCAGAGTGTAGGCCGAGGCCTAATTGGAGCAAGTTTTATATCTGTTGGAGTCTTAGTGTGGAGGGAGCAGGAGACATTGCCGCACACACAGCAGGGGAGCAGCTGGCGTTACTGAACCCCAATAACAGAGGAGCAACTGTTGACTGTGCAGACAGCACTTCCGAGCAGCAACTGGCGGTGTTGGAGCCCAGGGTCAATCAGGGTGTAGGCCGAGGCCTAATTGGAGCACATTTAATATCTGATGTAATGTGAATGTGGAGGGAGCAGGAGCAATTGCCGGACACACAGGAGGGAGCAGCTGACGTTACTGAAACCCGCTAACACAGGAGCTAGTGTTTTTCTCTGTGCAGATGGCACTTCCGAGCAGCAGCTGGCGGTGTTGGTGCCCAGGGTCAATCAGGGTGTAGGCCGAGGCCTAATTGGAGCAAGTTTAATATCTGATGTAATGTGAATGTGGAGGGAGCAGAAGCAATTGCCGGACACACAGCAGGGGAGCAGCTGACGTTACTGAACCCCACTAACACAGGAGCTAGTGTTTTTCTCTGTGCAGACGGCACTTCCAAGCAGCAACTGGCGGTGTTGGAGCCCAGGGAAACCAGGAGAAGCAGAGTGTAGGCCGAGGCCTAATTGGAGCAAGTTTAATATCTGAAGTAGTGTGAGTGTGGAGGTAGCAGGACAAATTGCCAGATACACAGCTGGGGATCAGCTGACGTTACTGAAACTCTATAACACTGGGTCATGTGTTGACTGTGCAGACAGCACTTCTCAGCAGCAACTGGTGGTGTTGGAGCCCAGAGATTACAGTTCAGGTGGTAGAAACATGAACACAACAGGAATCCTGGATACTGTTGCCAACTAATTATTTACTCTGGAAGAGGACTGGCAAATTCCTGCGAGATCCAGGCCTTGTTCATTTTCAGAAAAGTAAGCCGGTCAACGTTATCGGAGGATAGTCGCATGCGACGGTCTGTTAGTACACCACCTGCGGCACTAAAGACGCGTTCTGATAATACACTAGCAGCAGGGCAAGCCAGCACCTCCACTGCATACTGGCTAAGCTCTGGCTATGTATCCAGCTTAGAGACCCAAAACTTGAAGGGGGAAGAGCCGTCTGGGAGTACACTGAGAGGGCAAGACATGTAGTCTGTCACCATCTGACTGAAACGTTGCCTCCTGCTGACTGGAGCCGTTTGTGATATTGTAGACATTTGTGGCGGGCACACAAAACTTTGCCCATACTGGTCTTGCCTTGTGCTGAGGCACTGCTTCTGCTCCCTCTTAGTGCAGAGCTTTCTCCACTGCCTCGATGCACTGAGCTGCTTTGTAAAGCACTAGCAGCGCTGCTCTCGATTGGACTGGAGAAGATGATGGACTGCACCAGTGTGTCTTGGTACTCCTGCATTTTACGCTTCCGGTTCAACGGTGTTATGAGGCTTTGAAAGTTGTCCCGGTAGCGAGAATCTAGGAGGGTGTACACCCAATAATCAGCCGTGTTGAGAATGTGGGCAATGCGGCGGTCGTTTCTCAGGCACTGCAGCATGAAATCAACCATGTGCTGCAGACTGCCAACTGGCCAAGAAACGCTGTCCCCTGCTTGAGGCGTGATCTCTGCCTGCTCTGCATCACCCCACCCTCGCTCTACATAGTGACTACTGGAGAATTGTGTAAACTCCCTCCTCTGGACAGATGTCTTCCTTCTCCATTGACTCCTCCTCATCCTCCTCACAAAGTGTCCCCTGCCTAGGCCTTTGTGAGGAACCACGTCGTGCAGACTGTCCAGAAGCAGATGGCATTTCTGACTCCTCATCCTCCACCTCTTCCACAACCTCATCCCTTAGCACTTGCAGTGTTTTTTCAAGCAGGCACATAAGGGGGATAGTCATGCTGACTAGTGCATCATCTGCACTCGCCATCTGCGTGGAATCATCGAAGGCACGCAAAACCTGGCAGATGTCCTTCATAGTGGCCCACTCAGTCTGAACGGCGCGCAGTGCGACTTCTTTGCGCCTGATGCAGCTGGTACTCCATTACTGCTGGCTGCTGCTCACACAACCGCTCCAACATATGTAACGTTGAATTCCACCTGGTGGGTAGGTCACATATGATGCGATGTTCCGGAAGGCGGAATCGGTGCTGCAGAGCTGCAATGCGCGATCTTGCCATGCTGGAATGCCGCAAGTGAGCACACTCTAGGCGGACCTTGTGCAGCAGTGCATCAAGATCCGGATAGTCCCTCAAAAAACTCTGCACGACCAAATTGAGCACATGTGCCAGACATGGGATGTGAGTGAGGTTGCCTAGGCCCAGAGCTGCCACCAGATTTCGGCCATTGTCACACACTGCCATGCCTGGCTGGAGATTTGCTGGCACAAACCACACGTCACTCTCCTGCTTGATGGCATTCCAGAGCTCCTGCGTTGTGTGGTTTCGATTCCCCAAAGAAATTAATTTCAATACGGCCTGTTGACATTTGGCCACAGCTGTGCTCATATCGGACGTAACAGGTAAGCGTTCACGGGTCCATGTTGAGGTGGACTGTGACGGCTCCTGCAGCGCTGATTCAGAGGAACTGGAGTATGAGGAGTCAATGTGTACAGACTGGATTCCTGCAATCCTTGGAGTTGGCAGAACACGTACAGCGCCACTCGCAAGATCTGTACCTGGCTCCACAATATTTACCCAATGAGCAGTGAGGGAAAGGTATCGTCCCTGTCCATGCTTACTGGTCCACGCATCAGTGGTGAGGTAGACCTTGCTACTGATAGCGTTTAGTAGCGCATGTTTAATGTTTCCCTCCACATGCTTTTTCAGGGCAGGGACGGCTTGCCTGCTGAAATAAAAGCGGCTGGGCATGTTGTATTGTGGGACTGCCAATGCCATCAAGGTGTCAGTCTCCACCAGCCTGAATGACAGCATTTCAAGGGACAGTACTTTTGCAATGCCAGCATTCAGAGCCTGTGCTCAAGGGTGGTTTGCCGAGAATGGCCACCTTTTCTCCCATGCCTGTGCTACCAATGCCTGTAGACTGGGCTGGGAGTGTGAGGATGACAGGGAACGTGGTGCTGTGGGTGGAATTACACTGGATCTCTGTACAACAGTGCCAGACGTTTTTCCATGGCGATCCTGTGAGGAAGCCGAACCAGCTGTGTGTGAACTGGAGGAAGAGGCTACAAAACGAGCTGAAGAGGTGGTAGGTGCCACTGTAGGTTGGCCTAGGTCTTCAGTGTATTTTTGTAACTCCACCATGTGCTTGGTCCGCACATGTTTCCACATATTTGTGGTATTGAGGTTGCTGACACTTTTCCCTCTTTTGACTTTCTGATTCCACAGCTTCCATTTGACAAAGCAAATGTCATCTGCAACTGTGTCAAAAAAGGACCAGGCACTGCAAGTCTTGGGAGCACCCGTTTTGGCTTTTGGAAGAGGCATGCTCCTAATGGGTGCCGAAGTGGAGGCTACAGGCAACGCAGTCTTCCCCCTCCCTCTCCTTCTTTGGGCCATTCGGGGAATCTCTTCCTCAGAGCTGCTCCCACCACCTTCCTGTACCTCACGCCATGATGGGTCAAGGACCTCATCATCTACACTACCCTCTTCCAACAACTGCTTCTCCTGGGTAGTCTCGGCAGCACAGTACGCACCAGAAAGTGGCACCTGAGTCTCATCATTAGATGCGTACTGAGGTGTGCTGACCGTAGGCACTGGTCCACCCACCTCTTCAGATTGAGAGAGACAAAGCAGTTGCACATCACAGCATACTGCCTCTTCTTCAGTTTCTCGTATGCTGCTTGGCTAGCCCCCTCTTTCCAAGCCAAGAGATTCAGAGAACAGAAGTAGAGATTGCTCCTGTGCTGGGCTCTCTAACTGCCTGGGCAATTTGGCAGGTGGTGAAGAGACAGATGGGTGCTCTTCAGTGCTCTGTGCCTGAGAGGATGTGGCACTAATTGAAGTCGATGCGTTTGCTGCCATCTATCCGACAATGGCTTGAATTTGTTAGTCACACAGTAGCGGGGTACGGCGAGCTCCTACAAAGCTGCGCATGAAGGACTGTTCCCTGCTAAAACTGGGGGATGATGAGTCACCGGTGACCGCAGCAGGCACAGAATCCCCACGTCCTCTCCCTGCTCCACCTCCATGCCCATGACCACGTGCCTTACTCCCTGCCTTCATCTTGGTAGACTGATAAAGATAAGCAGAAAAGTACTAAGGGCTTAGTGCGCTTATTCCTGAACAGCTGCTAACAAGTACAGTGGGGCAAAAAAGTATTTAGTCAGTCAGCAATAGTGCAAGTTCCACCACTTAAAAAGATGAGAGGTGTCTGTAATTTACATCATAGGTAGACCTCAACTATGGGAGACAAACTGAGAAAAAAAAATCCAGAAAATCACATTGTCTGTTTTTTTATAATTTTTTTTGCATATTATGGTGGAAAATAAGTATTTGGTCAGAAACAAACAATCAAGATTTCTGGCTCTCACAGACCTGTAACTTCTTCTTTAAGAGTCTCCTCTTTCCTCCACTCATTACCTGTAGTAATGGCACCTGTTTAAACTTGTTATCAGTATAAAAAGACACCTGTGCACACGCTCAAACAGTCTGACTCCAAACTCCACTATGGTGAAGACCAAAGAGCTGTCAAAGGACACCAGAAACAAAATTATAGCCCTGCACCAGGCTGGGAAGACTGAATCTGCAATAGCCAACCAGCTTGGAGTGAAGAAATCAACAGTGGGAGCAATAATTAGAAAATGGAAGACATACAAGACCACTGATAATCTCCCTCGATCTGGGGCTCCACACAAAATCCCACCCCGTGGGGTCAGAATGATCACAAGAACGGTGAGCAAAAATCCCAGAACCACGCGGGGGGACCTAGTGAATGAACTGCAGAGAGCTGGGACCAATGTAACAAGGCCTACCATAAGTAACACACTGCGCCACCATGGACTCAGATCCTGCAGTGCCAGACGTGTCCCACTGCTTAAGCCAGTACATGTCCGGGCCCGTCTGAAGTTTGCTAGAGAGCATTTGGATGATCCAGAGGAGTTTTGGGAGAATGTCCTATGGTCTGATGAAACCAAACTGGAACTGTTTGGTAGAAACACAACTTGCCGTGTTTGGAGGAAAAAGAATACTGAGTTGCATCCATCAAACACCATACCTACTGTAAAGCATGGTGGTGGAAACATCATGCTTTGGGGCTGTTTCTCTGCAAAGGGGCCAGGACGACTGATCCGGGTACATGAAAGAATGAATGGGGCCATGTATCGTGAGATTTTGAGTGTAAACCTCCTTCCATCAGCAAGGGCATTGAAGATGAAACGTGGCTGGGTCTTTCAACATGACAATGATCCAAAGCACACCACCAGGGCAACGAAGGAGTGGCTCCGTAGGAAGCATTTCAAGGTCCTGGAGTGGCCTAACCAGTCTCCAGATCTCAACCCTATAGAAAACCTTTGGAGGGAGTTGAAAGTCCGTGTTGCCAAGCGAAAAGCCAAAAACATCACTGCTCTAGAGGAGATCTGCATGGAGGAATGGGCCAACATACCAACAACAGTGTGTGGCAACCTTGTGAAGACTTACAGAAAACGTTTGACCTCTGTCATTGCCAACAAAGGATATATTACAAAGTATTGAGATGAAATTTTGTTTCTGACCAAATACTTATTTTCCACCATAATATGCAAATTAAATGTTAAAAAAACAGACAATGTGATTTTCTGGATTTTTTTTTCTCAGTTTGTCTCCCATAGTTGAGGTCTACCTATGATGTAAATTACAGACGCCTCTCATCTTTTTAAGTGGTGGAACTTGCACTATTGCTGACTGACTAAATACTTTTTTGCCCCACTGTATAAGAAACACTAATTTTATAAAGTGTGGAGTGTTTGGTGAACTTTATTTACTTTTTGTTTTTTTCGCAGAACAGACTACAGCGTGAGCTGCACTCACACAGAGACCTTGCAGACAGTCGTGAATGGCGCTGCAAGGCCACAAAAAGCTCCTCTATGTACTCCTATATAGTGTTTTTCCACAATCTAGCAGGATACGGATGGAAACCTACTAATAGGATAATTTTGGAAAAAATGTGCAGCAGGCAGCACTAATTTAAAAAAGGACAATGGAACAGTATGAGGCAGTGACGCATGCTGAGCTGAGTACAACCGGCTGTGGCTGCAGAACAGACTACAGAGTGAGCTGCACTCACACAGAGACCTTGCAGACAGCCGTGAACAGCGCTGCACGGTCTAAAAAAGCTCCTCTATGTACTCCTATATAGTGTTTTTCCACAATCTAGCAGGATATGGATGGAAACCCACTAATAGGATAAATCTGGACAAAATGTGCAGCAGGCAGCACTAATTGAAAAAAGGACAATGGAACAGTATGAGGCAGTGACGCACGCTGAGCTGACTACAACCGGCTGTGGCTGCAGAACAGACTACAGAGTGAGCTGCACTTACACAGAGACCTTGTATGTATAATAGGTTCCATGTGAGATGCATGTCCCTAATGCATGAGCCCACAGGCTGCGCCTCTGGGCAGAGGGGACACAATATTCCCCTTTTGTCCGCCCCCTACCTTTGTAATTCCCACAGTAAATATTGGCAAGCTCCGGCCACCTGCGGCTATTGTAATGTATGTCTGGCCTGCCGCTTTTCTATTGGCCTGCCCTCTGTATCTGTGTGATATATTCTGTGTCCTGTGAGTAAAGTGTTGTCAGACTGGAAATACGTGGAGAAGCAGTGATCTTTTATATGCGCCCATGTAATCAAGCAATTCCAGCGAGCGCCCTTCATTCAGACTCCAGCCAAAGCAAAGTGGACCTCCTGAAACACGGGGTGGTACTGAAAGAGGTACCCCAGCTTGGTAGACCCTGTGTTAGGTCTCGAGTTCCCGCTTCTGCACAGGGGGAATCTCGAGCCATCTCCGCTGCGGTCTCCCATTCTTATCCAGCCGCAGTGGAGTCTGCTCAGCATGGACGTCGGTCCCAGCATCTTGCTCAGTCTCACTCTGTACAGAGAGTTACTGCTGCTTCTTCAGCTTCTGCCATTAAAGCCAGTGCTGGTCAGCAGCGAGCGGACTTCTCTGGGACTAAGTCCTTGTCTGCACACACTGAGCATGCCCAGGGCAAGATCTCCCGTTGGAGATCGAGGGTCATGTGCTCAGGCTCTGCAGCACATTCCATTGGTCCTCTTGGCAGGTCTTGGAAGGGCAAAGTTTCTGTGGCCACTTCCTGTGCTGCAACTATATAAACTGCGCATGACCGCACGGCCATGCGCTAGTGTACAATTGTTTATGTGTGTATGTTGTGATTGCAAGTCGTCCTTGGATACCCCTACCCTATTGAATGTCTGTTCGCGGAAGGTGTATGGTTGCTATCTAGCGCCCGACTTATCCTACAGCACGAATCACACATTACAGCGTCCAGTTGCTGTGACCGCCAGTATGGCACCGTGCACTTCCTCTGTGCTTTCCTTACCCAAGCCTGGGTGGTTAGTGGCGTTCGTCAGTGCGGCACCGCATGCACTCTTGTGCCTTAATATTGTTATTTGGTTTCCTTACACACCCAGTTGCGGTGTTGTGCCAGCAAGGGTCTAATCGGACTTCAATCCTAGTTGAGGTTGAGTTCGCTGACTACTTGCTTGCGCTCTATGTGCGGTACCGCGGTCCTGTGACGCAACAGGATCGCTTCCTTCACGCTGGGTGAAGTTTAACCCACGTGTGTATACTTATGAGTACCGCCATATAGTCCGTCATTACTTGGCAGCAGGTTCCATCTCTGCACGGTGGACCCCGGGCTGCGAACGCACCATACTCTATCTGTCTTATTATTTGGTGCGTTCCGCTAGCCCTAACACCCTGTTACAGAAGCAAATCGCTATCTCAAACTAGCCCTCAGTCAGAACACAGCATACTGTCCCTGTTATGACCTGGTGGTTAAGAGGCCACACTGAAATGACCTGGTGGCTAAAACGCAACATGGAACGAGCTCTGAGAAGGTGGTATCTCTACTGACCGCAGTCCCTAATCCTAACAACACAACTAGAAATAGCCGTAGGATGTTCCTGACACTCCCTAGACACCTTGTAACAGCCTAAGATATAACTACCCCTAAAGAAGGAAATAGAAAGCTATCTTGCCTCAGAGAAACCCCCAAAAGGAAAGACAGCCCCCCACAAATATTGACTGTGAAAGGAGAGGGAAATGACGAACACAGTAATGAAATTAGAATTCAGCAAAGGGAGGCCAAAACTAAACTAGACAGACAGAGAGCAAAGGATACTGTGCGGTCAGTATTAAAAACTACAAAATCCACGCAGAGTTTACAAAAATGAACTCCACACCGACTCACGGTGTGGAGGGGCAAATCTGCTTACCCAGAGCTTCCAGCTAGCCTGAATAAGACATAGTGACAAGCTGGACAAAAAGAGACAAAATGCAAAGCAATAGAGTCCAAACAAATGGACAAACAAAACTAGCAAAACTTATCTTTTGCAGACAAGCACTGGCCATATGAGAAATCCAAGGGAAGAATCAAATCCAACCAAGAACATTGACAGCAGGCATGGACTGAAGCCCAGAGCAGGTTTAAATAACAAACCCAGGCAAGGCGATTAGTGAAGGCAGCTGCCACAGCCACCCAACGGAGCAGCAGCTCCACTCGAAACCACCAGAGGGAGCCCAAGGGCAGAACCCGCAAAAATACCACCAGCAACCACAGGAGGTAGCTCCAGAACGGAACTCACAACATGTCCCTAACTGAATTCACAGCAGAGTGAACCCAAAATGGCGGCGGCGACTTTTATAGTGCATCATGGCATCATTTCAGCAGCCAATCACAGCCATGCCAGTAGTTACATGACTAAGGCCGGGATCACACATGTGAGAAGCACGTCCGTTGTCTCGCATGTGAAATCCAAGCTCTGGCGCCGGCACTTGGGAGCGGAGCCTGCGGCTCCATGTGTTCCTATGCGGCCGCATGCTCCGCTCTGGAGTGCCGGCGCCAGAGCTTGGATTTCACATGCGAGACACGGACGTGTTTCTCGCATGTGTGATCCCGGCCTTACATGCATAACAGGATGTGCCCACACTTCTTAGGATTCCTCATTGGCCGAATTAAATGAAACTGGCTCTTTGCATTATGGGAACTTCCGATTCCGGTATCCGATATTGAGAAAGTATCGGAACTCAGTATCGGAATTCCGATACCGCGAATATCGGCCGATACCCGATATTTGCAGTATCGGAATGCTCAACACTATATAGAACACATACTGCTTTCTAATAAATATTTCTAATTTGAGTGGTGCATCTTCCTAAGTAGCTAACATACCAGCTGTGATGGGGGCTTACACATGTCTGCGACTAAAAAGCTGTTTGATTATTTTCATCTAATTTCCATGTATTTTGGTGTGTTGAAAACGAAAAAAATATTTAAAAAATCCTCGACGTCAGGATTTGCCACAAAATGCAAAATTTCTCTTCAAATTTAGTATATTTTTCTCAATTTTTGGTATTTTTTTTCTCTTAGGGTTTTGAAAGTCAAAATTAATATTAATTAATTCACATCAATGCATTGAAGATATACAATGCCAAAAAAATATAAATTTCAAAGAAAAGAACTTTCAGTGTGAGCTACTGAAACCAGCATCAACATGTTGCAAGCTGAACGAGCAGGCTCTGACATGCTCGGGCTTGATTCAATTGTTTTATCTTGGTTCGCGCCTGTTCACACTTTTTCATCTCAGTTCGTGTTAGCTTGTCATATTCAACCGTATTTCCGAAAATTAGCATTATGGCTCAGCGGAAGTGTATTAATTCGCCTAACAGTTTCTGCTACACTTGTGGTGAATATCCTCAAAAAGAAGTGTGGTTTGCATTTAAAAAGGTCGTAGAGAAATTTTTAGGCAATAACAAAGACCCTGACTACAAAAAAATCGTTGGACGAATGCTGAAAGCATTTTAAGCTTTAGGTTGCCTGATGAGTTTGAAAGTGCATTTCCTCCATTCCCACCTTGACAACTTTCCTGAAAATTTGGGAGCTGTGAGTGAAGAGCAAGGTGAACGATTCCACCAGGACATTAAAGAGATGGAAAGAAGATACCAGGGAAGATGGAACATTACAATGATGGCAGACTACTGTTGGGCGCTTCAGAGAGATATTCCAGATGCTACTCACAAGCGTAAATGTACCAAGAGAAGCCTCACAGGGAAGAAGAATCGATTTTAGTGTGTGTTAGTGAGTTCATTGCAGTTAAAAAATGATTTTCTTGAAACATTTGTAATAAAAAATTAATTTTATGAGTCTATTTTCATTTATTTTGAGGTATTGTCTTATTTAATATAGTTACTTAAATTGTCAGAAAACGTGATGTCCCATGACAAAATGGAGATCATTTTCGTATTCAGTGCACTTAAAAACATAAAGATTATGTGGAATAACCAAAACAGCTCAAAAAAAATTTTTTTTGCAGACCTGTGCTATCTTTGCCTAAGCTTAGCTGTGTATTTACGGACCAATCAAAACAATGACATTTGACATGTAACCATTTCCCACTGTGGCCATTTATCCACTTTTAATTTTGTTTCTCCCCTTCTTCCAAGAACCACAGCTCTTTTATTTTTCTATCAATAAAGTTATGTGACATCTGGACGAGTTGTAGTTTTGAATTACAGTGCAGCAGTGGCAGTGTGCGGGCCTGTTTCCTGTGTGGCAAGTTGACGTTTTTATTAAAGCCATACAAAAAAATCACAACTCTGACATTAGGTTTTTGCCTTTACAGAGTCTACCAAACTATTTAATCAACTGTACATTTTCGTATATCAAAGTTTTAGGCCTCATGTGATACTAAATATACTTTTTTTTGCAATTTCTTTAAAATTAAAAAAGGGGGGTGATTTGAGTATCATTTTTATATTTTAAACTTTTTTTTACTTTATTTTTTAGCCCGTTCTATATCATGCAATACTGAAGTATTGGATTATATAGTTAAAATGTCATTTTCCTATGAAACCCATCCACAGCAGTGAGAAAACTTTTTTTTTTTTTTACATGGAACGCATAGGTTTTTACGCCAAATCAAAAAAACAGAATTCTGACTTTTCAGTTTGTTTCTTTTTACGGAGTTTACTATAGGGGTAACACAACTATTATGGCCGCCATCAGGGCATTACTGCCCTGACTGGCGTATGGGGCCCGATGGGCCATGGTGTGGCGGTATTTGTTCCTTGTATGTGGTATTATAGGTCAGTATGTGGTGGTAATATGGTGTCTGGTCATGGTGAGGTGGTATTTGTCCTTTGTATGTGATATTATTTGTCATTTTAAAAATTTAAAAATAAATAAAAATATACCTAAATTGTATAGGATGTTTTAACAAATATTTAATAGGTTAGAGTTGAGTAGAGCTCAATCAAAAGAGTCTACCTTATCCTTTTGGCGGCTTAAAAAATCTTTTGGCCAAAGCAAAAGCTGCTGGTTATATGTATGATCTGGTGATGGGAACTGTTAATGTGTGATTGGTGAGAAGTGGATTTTTTCCAAGAGAGAGCGGTGGGACTGTGGACAGTTCGAGGGGTGGAGGTGGGTCTGGGATGGAGCCTGGTCGGGGTCTCAATGGGGCTCCAAAAATGTTTGCCAGTATGGGGCCCTGAAATTCCTGGTGATAGCCCTGGGAACAGCAAATGCTGTATTGAATATGTGGGACGGAGACAGCAAATGATGTATTGAAGGTGATGGACAGCAAATGAAGAACTGAGGGTGAGGGAGGGGAGACAGAAAATTATGTATTGAAGGTGGGAGAAGGGGACAGAAAATGATGAATTGAAGGTGGGGTATGAGGAATTAAGAGTGGGAGACAGCAAATTATGAAATGAGGCTGGGGATGAGGAAAGCCAGGGCCGGAATGGCCATCGGGCATTTCTAGCAAATGCCAGAAGGGCTGGTGGCAGTAGTGGGCTGCTCGCCAGCGCCGACTTCCGCCCCCCACCGCTGACTCCCCCCCCCTGCCAGTGGCACCACATTCAACTATGCCGGCGTCCCTCTCCCATCATTCCCCGCTCTGCCTCTGACACTGCGGGTGCGCGATGACGTCATATCATCGCGCACCTGCTGTGGGTGGGGCGCGGGGCAGAATGCAGCTGCTGAGACTGGAGCTGGGAGCAGCGTGGGGCACGAGGAGAGGTGACGAGAGTGTTCTTTTTTAAATATATCAATGAGAGATAACTGGATTGTGGGGCTATTGGGGGGCTGTATTACATTCTATGGGGGCTGTGCTGTATTACATTCTACCGGGGGATTTATTACATTCTATGGGGGGCTGGCTGCATTACATTCTATGGGGGCTGTGCTGTATTACATTCTATGGGGGGCTGTGCTGTATTACACTCTCTGGGGGGATTTATTACATTTTATGGGGGCTGGCTGCATTTCGTTCTATGGGGGGCTGGTTGTATTACATTCTATGGGGGCTGTGCTGCATTACATTCTATGGGGGCTGTGCTGCATTACATTCTATGGGGGCTGGCTGCATTACATTCTATGGGGGCTGGCTGCATTACATTCTATGGGGGCTGTGCTATAATACATTCTCTGGGGGCTGGCTGCATTACATTCTATGGGGGCTGGCTGCATTTCATTCTATGGGGGGCTGGCTGCATTACATTCTATGGGGCTGGCTGCATTACATTCATTGGGGGAGGGCTGTTTTTCATTCTCTGGGGGCTACATTATATTCTATGGGGGGCTGAATTATATTCTATGGGGAGGTGGGCTGTATTACATTCTATGGGGGCTGTATTACATTCTATGGGGTGCTGTATTATATTCTATGGAGGGGCTACATTATATTCTAAGGGGGCTGCATTATATTCTATGAGGTGGGCTACCATATATTATATATGCAGGGGCTGCATTATACTATATGATGGGGCTGCATTATATTTCTGGGAGGTTACATTATACTCAGGGACTACAATATATTCTGTGGGGTGGCTGCATTATACTCTGGGGTGGCATCATTATACTATATGTGGGTTGCATTATACTGTATTGAGGACTATGGGGAATGCATTATACTATATGACGAACTATAGGGTGCATTATACTATGGGAAGTGAATTGTACTAAATGGATGACAATGGTGGGGCATTATACTATACGGAGCACTATGAGGAATGTATTATACTATTTAGAGGACTGAGGAGCAGGGCCGTATTTGCCACTAGGCACTTGAGGGCACGTGCCTAAAGCGGGCACGATGCGGGGGGCGGCACCTGAGCAAGGTTTTATTTTTTTAAAGTCCTGGGTCACCTTCCGACCGACTGCCCCCCTCGCCCCCCGCCCGCCTGCCCGCCTGCCTCCCACCCACCCTCCTTGAAGACGATACTCACCCTGCTCCAGCGATGCCTGGTCTCAGCGTCTGTAGCGCGTCCTGAGTGAGCGGTCACATGGTACCGCTCATTAAGGTCATGAATATGCGCATATTCTTGACCTTAATGAGCGGTACCACATTGCCCGCTCACTCAGGAAGAAGGTGCTGCGCCGGGAGTCGGGACAGAGCCAGAGGGATCTTGGCGTGGCCGCGCAGTGTGGGACAGGTGAGTATGAGGGACGGGGGGAAGAAAGAGGATGGGGAGCCCGGAGCAGAGCCATGGGTGAAGGATCGGGGGGGTGAAGAGATGAGCCATGCATCCTTGGGGATTATGAGCCATGCATACAGGAGGGGGGGGGAGGAATATGAGCCATGCATACAGGAGGGGGGATATGAGCCATGCATACAGGGGGGGAATTATGAGCCGTGCATACAGGAGGGGGAGATATGAGCCATGCATACAGGGGGGGAATTATGAGCCATGCATACAGGAGGGAGGGTGGAATATGAGCCATGCATACAGGAGGGGGGGGTGCAATATGAGCTATGCATACAGGAGGGGGGGGGAATTATGAGCCATGCATACAGGGGGGGATTATGAGCCATGCATACAGGAGGGAGGGGATTATGAGCCATGCATACAGGAGGGGGGGTGCAATATGAGCCATGCATACAGGAGGGGGGGGGGAATTATGAGCCATGCATACAGGGGGGATTATGAGCCATGCATACAGGAGGGGGGATATGAGCCATCATACAGGAGGGGGATATGAGCCATGCATACAGGAAGGGGGTGCAATATGAGCTATGCATACAGGAGGGGGGAATTATAAGCCATGCACACAGGAGGGGGGGATTATGAGCCATGCATACAGGAGGGGGGGTGCAATATGAGCCATGCATACAGGAGGGGGGGAATTATGAGCCATGCATACAGGGGGGATTATGAGCCATGCATACAGGAGGGGGGATATGAGCCATCATACAGGAGGGGGGGAATATGAGCCATGCATACAGGAGGGGGGGAATATGAGCCATGCATACAGGAGGAGGGGGGGAATATGAGCCATGCATATGGGATGGGAGGGAGATGAGCCACGCATACAAGATGGGAGGGGAGCATCATGTGGGGTCATTATACAGTATAGAGCATCATGTGTGGCCATTATACAGTATGGAGCATCATGTATGGCCATTATACAATATGGAGCACTGTGTGGCCATATTTATTTTTGTTTATAATTATTGAATATGAAACAGTGTGATCAGCAGTGCTAAATGGGTGTGGTTGGGGCGTGGATATGGGTGTGACTAGTTGTAAAATGGGTGTGGTTAGAGGTGTGGCCTAAAATTTGTCGTGGCCTCAAACTTTATACCTCTTTCCCTTCTTCAAAAGTTGGGAGGTATGGTACCACATTTGCCAGATCACGGCAAGTGCCTCAAATCCTATGGGGAATGAATGAGGCCAAACAGTGTTGCCGTAAGTGATCCGTTACACGGCAGATGCAGAAAAAGGCTACTTTCACATCAGCGATGCTTGCCAAAGTCTATGCCGATAGTGTCATACTCACCAATGGGGGAGGCAGCACTAAAAGTGCCTAGGGCAGCAGAAACTCTAAATACGGCCCTGCTGAGGAGTGTATTATACTATATGGAGGACTGTGGCAGTACATTATACTATATGGAGGACTATGAGGAGTGTATTATACTATATGGAGGACTGAGGAGTGTATTATACTATATAGTTACATAGTTATTAAGGTTGAAGGAAGACTATAAGTCCATCTAGTTCAACCCATAGCCTAACCTAACATGCCCTAACATGTTGATCCAGAGGAAGGCAAAAAAAACCCATGTGGCAAAGAGTAAGCTCCACATTGGGGAAAAAAATTCCTTCCTGACTCCACATACGGCAATCAGACTAGTTCCCTGGATCAACGCCCTATCAAGGAATCTAGTGTATATACCCTGTAACATTCTACTTTTCCAGAAAGGTATCCAGTCCCCTCTTAAATTTAAGTAATGAATCATTCATTACAACATCATACGGCAGAGAGTTCCATAGTCTCACTGCTCTTACAGTAAAGAATCCGCGTCTGTTATTATGCTTAAACCTTTTTTCCTCCAAACGTAGAGGATGCCCCCTTGTCCCTGTTTCAGGTCTATGATTAAAAAGATTAAAAGATAATCAGAAAGGTCTTTGTACTGTCCCCTCATATATTTATACATTAAAATAAGATCACCCATTAGTCTTCATTTTTCCAAACTAAATAGCCCCAAGTGTAATAACCTATCTTGGTATTGCAGACCCCCCAGTCCTCTAATAACCTTTGTCGCTCTTCTCTGCACCCGCTCTAGTTCAGCTATGTCTTTCTTATACACCGGAGACCAGAACTGTGCACAGTATTCTAAGTGTGGTCGAACTAGTGACTTGTATAGAGGTAAAATTATGTTCTCCTCATGAGCATCTATGCCTCTTTTAATGCACCCCATTATTTTATTTGCCTTTGTAGCAACTGCCTGACACTGGCCACTGAATATGAGTTTGTCATCCACCCATACACCCAGGTCTTTTTCATTGACGGTTTTGCCCAGAGTTTTAGAATTAAGCACATAATTATACATCTTATTACTTCTACCCAAGTGCATGACCTTACATTTATCCCCATTAAAGCTCATTTGCCATTTATCAGCCCAAGCTTCTAGTTTACATAAATCATCCTGTAATATAAAATTGTCCTCCTCTGTATTAATTACCCTGCAGAGTTTAGTGTCATCTGCAAATATTGAAATTCTACTCTGAATGCCCCCTACAAGGTCATTAACCCCTTCCCGACCTTTGACGCATACGCTGCGTCATGAAAGTCGGTGCCATTCCGACCCATGACGCAGCATATGCGTCATGGAAAGATCGCGTCCCTGCAGATCGGGTGAAAGGGTTAACTCCCATTTCACCCGGCCTGCAGGGACAGGGGGAGTGGTAGTTTAGCCCAGGGGGGGTGGCTTCACCCCCTCGTGGCTACGATCGCTCTGATTGGCTGTTGAAAGTGAAACTGCCAATCAGAGCGATTTGTAATATTTCACCTAAAAAATGGTGAAATATTACAATCCAGCCATGGCCGATGCTGCAATATCATCGGCCATGGCTGGACACACTAATGTGCACCCACCCCACCGATCGCCCCCCCAGCCCCCCGATCTGTGGTCCGCTCCCCTCGGTCCTGTGCTCCGCTCCCCCGTCCTCCTGCGCGCTCCCCCCGTGCTCCAATCACACCCCCCGTGCTCCAATCAAACCCCCCCGCACTCCGATCCCCCCCGCACAGCGATTCCCCCCCCCGTGCTCCGATCCACCCGCCCGCACAGCGATCCCCCACTCCGTGCTCCAATCCACCCCCCCGTGTTCCGATCCACCCCCCCGTGCTCCGACGCCCCCCCCTTATACTTACCTGGCCTCCCGGGGACCGTCCGTCTTCTTTCCTGGGCGCCGCCATCTTCCAAAATGGCGGGCGCATGTGCAGTGCGCCCGCCGAATCTGCCGGCCGGCAGATTCGTTCCAGAGTGAATTTTGATCACTGAGATATAACCTATCTCAGTGATCAAAATAAAAAAAAAAGTAAATGACCCCCCCCCTTTGTCACCCCCATAGGTAGGGACAATAAAAAAAATAAATTTTTTTTTTCCCACTAAGGTTGGGGTAAGAACTAGGGTTAGGGTTAGGGGTAGGGTTAGGGGTAGGGTTAGGGTTAGGGGTAGGGTTAGGGGTAGGGTTAGGGTTAGGGGTAGGGTTAGGGTTTCGGTATGTGCACACGTATTCTGGTCCTCTGCGGATTTTTTCCGCTGCGGATTTGATAAATCCGCAGTGCTAAACCGCTGCGGATTTATGGCGGATTTACCATGTTTTTTCTGCGCATTTCAATGCGGTTTTACAACAGCGATTTTCTATTTGAGCAGTTGTAAAACCGCTGCGGAATCCGCAGAAAGAAGTGACATGCTGCGGAATGTAAACCGCTGCGTTTCCGTGCAGTTTTTCCGCAGCATGTGTACAGCGATTTTTGTTTCCCATAGGTTTGCATTGAACTGTAAACTCATGGGAAACTGCTGCGGATCCGCAGCGTTTTCCGCAGCGTGTGCACATACCTTTAGAATTAGGCTATGTGCACACGGTGCGGATTGGCCGCTGCGGATCCGCAGCAGTGTTCCATCAGGTTTACAGACCATGTAAACATATGGAAAGCCAAATCCGCTGTGCCCATGGTGCGGAAAATACCGCGCGGGAACGCTGCGTTGTATTTTCCGCAGCATGTCAATTCTTTGTGCGGATTCCGCAGCGTTTTACACCTGTTCCTCAATAGGAATCCGCAGGTGAAATCCGGACAAAAAACACTGGAAATCCGCGGTAAATCCGCAGGTAAAACGCAGTGCCTTTTACCCGCGGATTTTTCAAAAATGGTGCTGAAAAATCTCATACGAATCCGCAACGTTGGCACATAGCCTTAGGGCTAGGGTTGGGTTGGAATTAGGGTTGTGGTTAGGGTTAGGGGTGTGTTGGGGTTACGGGTGTGTTGGGGTTAGGGTTGTGAATAGGGTTACGGCTACAGTTGGGATAAGGGTTAGGGGTGTGTTGGAGTTAGAATTGAGGGGTTTCCACTGTTTAGGCACATCAGGGGGTCTCCAAACGCAACATGGCGCCACCATTGATTCCAGCCAATCTTGTATTCAAAAAGTCAAATGGTGCTCCCTCACTTCCGAGCCCCGACGTGCACCCAAACAGTGGTTTACCCCCACATATGGGGTACCAGCATACTCAGGACAAACTGCGCAACAATTACTGGGGTCCAATTTCTCCTGTTACCCTTGTGAAAATAAAGAAATGCTTGCTAAAACATCATTTTTGAGGAAAGAAAAATGATTTTTTATTTTCACGGCTCTGCGTTGTAAACGTCTGTGAAGCACTTGGGGGTTCAAAGTGCTCACCACATATCTAGATAAGTTCCTTGGGGGGTCTAGTTTCTAAAATGGGGTCATTTCTGGGGGATCTCCAATGTTTAGGCACACAGGGGCTCTCCAAACGTGACATGGTGTCCGCTAATGATTGGAGCTAATTTTCCATTTAAAAAGCCAAATGGCGTGCCATCCCTTCCGAGCCCTGCCGTGCGCCCAAACAGTGGTTTACCTCCACATATGGGGTATCAGCGTACTCAGGACAAACTGGACAACAATATTTGGGGTCCAATTTCTCCTATTATCCTTGGCAAAATAGGAAATTCCAGGCTAAAAAATCATTTTTGAGGAAAGAAAAATTATTTTTTATTTTCATGGCTCTGCGTTATAAACTTCTGTGAAGCACCTGGGGGTTTAAAGTGCTCAATATGCATCTAGATAAGTTCCTTGGGGGGTCTAGTTTCCAAAATGGGGTCACTTGTGGGGGAGCTCCAATGCATAGGCACACAGGGGCTCTCCAAATGCGACATGGTGTCCGCTAACAATTGGAGCTAATTTTCCATTCAAAAAGTCAAATGGCGCGCCTTCCCTTCCGAGCCCTGCCGTGTGCCCAAACAGTGGTTTACCCCCACATATGAGGTATCGCCGTACTCGGGAGAAATTGCCCAACACATTTTAGGATCCATTTTATCCTGTTGCGCATGTGAAAATGAAAAAATTGAGGCTAAAAGAATTTTTGTGTGAAAAAAAGTACTTTTTCATTTTTACGGATCAATTTGTGAAGCACCTGGGGGTTCAAAGTGCTCACTATGCATCTAGATAAGTTCCTTGGGGCGTCTAGTTTCCAAAATGGGGTCACTTGTGGGGGAGCGCCAATGTTTAGGCACACAGGAGCTCTCCAAACGCGACATGGTGTCCGCTAACGATGGAAATAATTTTTCATTCAAAAAGTCAAATGGCGCTCCTTCCCTTCCGAGCCTTACCATGTGCCCAAACAGTGGTTTACCCCCACATATGAGGTATCGGCGTACTCAGGAGAAATTTCCCAACACATTTTAGGATCCATTTTATCCTGTTGCCTATGTGAAAATGAGAGAATTGAGGCTAAAAGAATTTTTTTGTGAAAAAAAAAGTACTTTTTCATTTTTACGGATCAATTTGTGAAGCACCTGGGGGTTCAAAGTGCTCACTATGCATCTAGATAAGTTCCTTTTGGCGTCTAGTTTCCAAAATGGGGTCACTTGTGGGGGAGCTCCAATTTTTAGGCACACGGGGGCTCTCCAAACGTGACATGGTGTCCGCTAAAGAGTGGAGCCAATTTTTGATTCAAAAAGTCAAATGGCGCTCCTTCCATTCCAAGCCCTGCCGTGCACCCAAACAGTGGTTTACCCCCACATATGAGGTATCAGCGTACTCAGGACAAATTGGACAACAACTTTCGTGGTTCAGTTTCTCCTTTTACCATTGGGAAAATAAAAAAAATGTTACTAAAAGATAATTTTTGTGACTAAAAAGTTAAATGTTCATTTTTTCCTTCCATGTTGCTTCTGCTGCTGTGAAGCACCTGAAGGGTTAATAAACTTCTGGAATGTGGTTTTGAGCACCTTGAGGGGTGCAGTTTTTAGAATGGTGTCACTTTTCGGTATTTTCAGCCATATAGACCCCTCAAACTGACTTCAAATGTGAGGTGGTCCCTAAAAAAAATGGTTTTGTAAATTTCGTTGTAAAAATGACAAATCGCTGGTCAAATTTTAACCCTTATAACTTCCTAACAAAAAAAAATTTTGTTTCCAAAATTGTGCTGATGTAAAGTAAACATGTGGGAAATGTTATTTATTAACTATTTTGTGTCACATATCTCTCTGGTTTAACAGAATAAAAGTTCAAAATGTGAAAATTGCGAAATTTTCAAAATTTTCGCCAAATTTCCGTTTTTATCACAAATAAACGCAGAATTTATTGACCTAAATTTACCACTAGCATGAAGCCCAATATGTCACGAAAAAACAATCTCAGAACCGCTAGGATCCGTTGAAGCGTTCCTGAGTTATTACCTCATAAAGGGACACTGGTCAGAATTGCAAAAAACGGCAAGGTCTTTAAGGTCAAAATAGGCTGGGTCATGAAGGGGTTAATAAATATGTTAAAAAGAAGAGGGCCCAATACTGAACCCTGTGGTACCTGTTGTGAATTCTGTGGCCAAGCTCCCTCCTGTGGTCATGAGTGGTACTGCGGCTGGTTCTGTCTATAAGCTTCCTTTGGTGGATGAGAGTGGTACTGCGGCTTCTGAGTTTCCTTCCTCAGGTGATGAGGTTAGGTCGTTAGGTGCTGCTCTATTTAACTCCACCTGGTGCTTTGATCCTGGCCTCCAGTCAATGTTCTAGTATTGGTCTTGCTTCCTCTTGGATCGTTCCTGTGGCCTCTCTATCCTGCATAAGCTAAGTTCTGCTTGTGTTATTTTTTGTTTGCTATATTTTCTGTCCAGTTTGCTATTTTGGTTTTTCTTGCTTGCTGGAAGCTCTGAGACACAGAGGGAGCACCTCCGTACCGTTAGTCGGTGCGGAGGGTCTTTTTGCCCCTCTGCGTGGTTGTTTGTAGGTTTTTGTGTTGACCGCAAAGCTATCTTTCCTATCCTTGGTCTATTCAGTAAGTCGGGCCTCACTTTGCTAAATCTATTTCATCTCTGTGTTTGTATTTCATCTTTACTCACAGTCATTATTTGTGGGGGGCTGCCTTTTCCTTTGGGGAATTTCTCTGAGGCAAGGTAGGCTTTTTTTTTCTATCTTCAGGGCTAGTTAGTTTCTCAGGCTGTGCCGAGTTGCATAGGGAGCGTTAGGCGCAATCCACGGCTACCTCTAGTGTGGTGTGTTAGGATTAGGGATTGCGGTCAGCAGAGTTCCCACGTCTCAGAGCTCGTCCTTTGTTTTTGGTAATTGTCAGGTCACTTTGTGTGCTCAGTACCTCTATGTCCATTGTGGTTCTGAATTACCTGTTCATAACAGTACTGGAGGCCCAAAGTACTAATGCTTCTCAATAGAGGGAAAAGAGAAGTTCTGAGACCATTTTTTTTCTTTGCACTGTGTTCTGTCTCTCTATTCCCCTTTACATCAGGGTGGTTCAGAACACAGGTGTGGACATGGACATTCAAGGTCTGTTCTCTTTGATGGATAATCTCGCTATAAATGTACAGAATATTCAAGATTTAGTGGTTCAGAATCCTATGTTGGAACCTAAGATTCCTATTCCTGAGTTATTTTCTGGCAATAGAGCAAAGTTTTTGAATTTTAAAAATAATTGTAAACTATTTCTGGCTCTAAAACGCCGCTCCTCTGGTGATCCAGTTCAACAAGTTAAGATCATTATTTCTTTATTACGTGGCGACCCTCAAGACTGGGCATTTTCCCTTGCGCCAGGAGATCCGGCATTATGTAATATTGATGCGTTTTTTCTGGCGCTCGGATTGCTGTACGACGAACCCAATTCAGTGGATCAGGCAGAGAAAAATTTGCTGGCTCTGTGTCAGGGTCAGGATGAGATAGAGATTTATTGTCAGAAGTTTAGAAAGTGGTCCGTGCTCACTCAATGGAATGAAAGTGCGCTGGCAGCTATTTTCTGAAACGGTCTCTCTGAAGCCCTTAAGGATGTCATGGTGGGATTTCCTATGCCTGCTGGTCTGAATGAGTCTATGTCTTTGGCCATTCAGATCGGTCGACGCTTGCGCGAGCGTAAATCTGTGCACCATTTGGCGGTATTATCTGAGCATGAACCTGAGCCTATGCAGTGCGATAGGACTTTGACCAGAGCTGAAAGGCAAGAACACAGACGTCGGAATGGGCTGTTTTTCTACTGTGGTGATTCCACTCATGCTATCTCCGATTGTCCTAAGCGCACTAAGTGGTTCGCTAGGTCTGCCACCATTGGTACGGTACAGTCGAAATTTCTTTTGTCCGTTACTTTGATCTGCTCTTTGTCTTCCTATTCTGTCATGGCATTTGTGGATTCAGGCGCTGCCCTGAATTTGATGGACTTGGAGTATGCTAGGCGCTGTGGGTTTGTCTTGGAGCCCTTGCAGTGTCCTATTCCATTGAGAGGAATTGATGCTACGCCTTTGGCCAAGAATAAGCCTCAGTATTGGACCCAGCTGACCATGTGCATGGCTCCTGCGCACCAGGAGGATATTCGCTTTCTGGTGTTGCATAATCTGCCTGATGTGGTCATGTTGGGGTTGCCATGGCTACAAGTCCATAATCCAGTATTAGATTGGAAATCAATGTCTGTGTCCAGCTGGGGTTGTCAGGGGGTACATGGTGATGTTCCATTTCTGTCTATCTCATCATCCACCCCTTCTGAGGTCCCAGAGTTCTTGTCTGATTACCGGGATGTATTCGATGAGCCCAAGTCCAATGCCCTACCTCCGCATAGGGATTGTGATTGTGCTATCGATTTGATTCCTGGTAGTAAGTTTCCTAAGGGTCGACTGTTTAATTTATCTGTACCTGAGCACGCCGCTATGCGGTGTTACGTGAAGGAGTCTTTGGAGAAGGGTCATATTCGCCCGTCATCGTCACCATTGGGAGCGGGTTTCTTTTTTGTGGCCAAGAAGGATGGTTCACTGAGACCTTGTATTGATTACCGCCTTCTAAATAAAATTACGGTCAAATTTCAGTACCCCTTGCCGCTGCTGTCTGATTTGTTTGCTCGGATTAAGGGGGGCTAGTTGGTTCACCAAGATAGATCTTCGTGGTGCGTATAATCTTGTGCGTATCAAACGGGGCGATGAATGGAAAACAGCATTTAATACGCCCGAAGGCCATTTTGAGTACCTGGTTATGCCATTCGGGCTTTCTAATGCTCCATCAGTGTTTCAGTCCTTTATGCATGACATCTTCCGAGAGTACCTGGATAAATTCCTGATTGTATACTTGGATGATATTTTGGTCTTCTCGGATGATTGGGAGTCTCACGTGAAGCAGGTCAGAATGGTGTTCCAGGTCCTGCGTGCTAATTCTTTGTTTGTGAAGGGGTCAAAGTGTCTCTTTGGTGTTCAGAAGATTTCATTTTTGGGGTTCATTTTTTCTCCTTCTACTATCGAGATGGACCCTGTTAAAGTTCAGGCCATTTATGATTGGACTCAGCCAACATCTCTGAAGAGTCTGCAGAAGTTCCTGGGCTTTGCTAATTTTTATCGTCGCTTCATCGCTAATTTTTCTAGCATTGCTAAACCGTTGACTGATTTAACCAAGAAGGGTGCTGATGTGGTAAATTGGTCTTCTGCTGCTGTGGAAGCTTTTCAGGAGTTGAAGCGACGTTTTTCTTCTGCCCCTGTGTTGTGCCAACCAGATGTTTCGCTTCCGTTCCAGGTCGAGGTTGATGCTTCCGAAATTGGAGCAGGGGCTGTTTTGTCGCAGAGAGGTTCTGATTGCTCGGTGATGAAACCATGCGCCTTCTTTTCCAGGAAATTTTCGCCTGCTGAGCGAAATTATGATGTTGGCAATCGAGAGTTGCTAGCCATGAAGTGGGCATTCGAGGAGTGGCGTCATTGGCTTGAAGGAGCTAAGCATCGCATGGTGGTCTTGACTGATCACAAAAACTTGACTTATCTCGAGTCTGCCAAACGGTTGAATCCTAGACAGGCTCGTTGGTCGCTGTTTTTCTCCCGTTTTGACTTTGTGGTTTCGTACCTTCCGGGCTCTAAAAATGTGAAGGCGGATGCCCTGTCTAGGAGTTTTGTGCCCGATTCTCCGGGTTTGTCTGAGCCGGCGGGTATTCTCAAAGAGGGGGTAATTTTGTCTGCCATCTCCCCTGATTTGCGGCGGGTGCTGCAAAAATTTCAGGCTAATAGACCTGACCGTTGCCCAGCGGAGAAACTGTTTGTCCCTGATAGGTGGACAAATAAAGTTATCTCTGAGGTTCATTGTTCGGTGTTGGCTGGTCATCCTGGAATCTTTGGTACCAGAGAGTTGGTGGCTAGATCCTTTTGGTGGCCGTCTCTGTCGCGGGATGTGCGTTCTTTTGTGCAGTCCTGTGGGATTTGTGCTCGGGCTAAGCCCTGCTGTTCTCGTGCCAGTGGGTTGCTTTTGCCCTTGCCGGTCCCGAAGAGGCCTTGGACGCATATCTCTATGGATTTTATTTCGGATCTCCCCGTCTCTCAAAGAATGTCGGTCATTTGGGTGGTTTGTGATCGCTTGTCTAAGATGGTCCATTTGGTGCCCTTGTCTAAATTGCCTTCCTCCTCTGATTTGGTGCCATTGTTTTTTCAGCATGTGGTTCGTTTACATGGCATTCCAGAGAACATCGTTTCTGACAGAGGTTCCCAGTTTGTTTCGAGGTTTTGGCGAGCCTTTTGTGCTAGGATGGGCATTGATTTGTCTTTTTCCTCGACTTTCCATCCTCAGACAAATGGCCAGACTGAACGAACCAATCAGACCTTGGAAACATATCTGAGATGTTTTGTTTCTGCAGACCAGGATGATTGGGTGTCCTTTTTGCCGTTGGCTGAGTTCGCCCTTAATAATCGGGCCAGCTCGGCTACCTTGGTTTCTCCATTTTTTTGCAATTCTGGGTTCCATCCTCGTTTCTCTTCAGGACAGGTTGAGTCTTCGGACTGTCCTGGTGTGGATTCTGTGGTGGATAGGTTGCAGCAGATCTGGAGTCAGGTAGTGGACAATTTGATCTTGTCCCAGGAGAAAGCTCAACTTTTCGCTAATCGCAGACGCCGTGTGGGTCCCCGACTTCGTGTTGGGGATCTGGTTTGGTTATCTTCTCGTCATATTCCTATGAAGGTTTCCTCTCCTAAATTTAAACCTCGTTTTATTGGTCCGTATAGGATTTCTGAGGTTCTCAATCCTGTGTCTTTTCGTTTGACCCTCCCAGACTCCTTTTCCATACATAATGTATTCCATAGGTCGTTGTTGCGGAGATACGTGGCACCTATGGTTCCATCTGTTGAGCCTCCTGCCCCGGTTTTGGTGGAGGGGGAATTGGAGTATATTGTGGAGAAGATTTTGGATTCTCGTGTTTCGAGACGGAAACTCCAGTATCTGGTTAAGTGGAAAGGTTATGGTCAGGAACATAATTCCTGGGTCTTTGCCTCTGATGTCCATGCTGCCGATCTGGTTCGTGCCTTTCATGTGGCTCATCCTGGTCGGCCTGGGGGCTCTGGTGAGGGTTCGGTGACCCCTCCTCAAGGAAGGGGTACTGTTGTGAATTCTGTGGCCAAGCTCCCTCCTGTGGTCATGAGTGGTACTGCGGCTGGTTCTGTCTATAAGCTTCCTTTGGTGGATGAGAGTGGTACATGCATACAGGAGGAGGGGGGGGAATATGAGCCATGCATATGGGATGGGAGGGAGATGAGCCACGCATACAAGATGGGAGGGGAGCATCATGTGGGGTCATTATACAGTATAGAGCATCATGTGTGGCCATTATACAGTATGGAGCATCATGTATGGCCATTATACAGTATGGAGCACTGTGTGGCCATATTTATTTTTGTTTATAATTATTGAATATGAAACAGTGTGATCAGCAGTGCTAAATGGGTGTGGTTGGGGCGTGGATATGGGTGTGACTAGTTGTAAAATGGGTGTGGTTAGAGGTGTGGCCTAAAATTTGTCATGGCCTCAAACTTTATACCTCTTTCCCTTCTTCAAAAGTTGGGAGGTATGGTACCACATTTGCCAGATCACGGCAAGTGCCTCAAATCCTATGGGGAATGAATGAGGCCAAACAGTGTTGCTGTAAGTGATCCGTTACACGGCAGATGCAGAAAAAGGCTACTTTCACATCAGCGATGCTTGCCAAAGTCTATGCCGATAGTGTCATACTCACCAATGGGGGAGGCAGCACTAAAAGTGCCTAGGGCAGCAGAAACTCTAAATACGGCCCTGCTGAGGAGTGTATTATACTATATGGAGGACTGTGGCAGTACATTATACTATATGGAGGACTATGAGGAGTGTATTATACTATATGGAGGACTGAGGAGTGTATTATACTATATAGTTACATAGTTATTAAGGTTGAAGGAAGACTATAAGTCCATCTAGTTCAACCCATAGCCTAACCTAACATGCCCTAACATGTTGATCCAGAGGAAGGCAAAAAAAACCCATGTGGCAAAAAGTAAGCTCCACATTGGGGAAAAAAATTCCTTCCTGACTCCACATACGGCAATCAGACTAGTTCCCTGGATCAACGCCCTATCAAGGAATCTAGTGTATATACCCTGTAACATTCTACTTTTCCAGAAAGGTATCCAGTCCCCTCTTAAATTTAAGTAATGAATCACTCATTACAACATCATACGGCAGAGAGTTCCATAGTCTCACTGCTCTTACAGTAAAGAATCCGCGTCTGTTATTATGCTTAAACCTTTTTTCCTCCAAACGTAGAGGATGCCCCCTTGTCCCTGTTTCAGGTCTATGATTAAAAAGATCATCAGAAAGGTCTTTGTACTGTCCCCTCATATATTTATACATTAAAATAAGATCACCCCTTAGTCTTCATTTTTCCAAACTAAATAGCCCCAAGTGTAATAACCTATCTTGGTATTGCAGACCCCCCAGTCCTCTAATAACCTTTGTCGCTCTTCTCTGACAAAGCTGCGGAGCCAGCGAAACGCGCGTCGAGGTGTCAGTGTGACCGCTATCCTCTGCTGACATGGCCGCAGGTACTGGGTTCACTTTATCCTAATATGCCTTTTGGTGGTTATATATCTACACTGTGGAGTTGGCCCATTTATATATTTGCTATTAAGCTCACCCCATTTATATTTACTATGGTTTCTATGGGCTAACTATCCATCTAGTTACTACATAAGGTATAATCCATCAGGCCTTTGCAGTATAAGCGGCTACATAGGTCCACCAAGTATAGATCATTATGATATTATATCTTCTCTTTATCTGTGTGGATTTATGATATTCGGATAGGTCACTCTCTGTCTTTGTTCTTTGTTGCTCATTCTTATTGCAGAGTCCATGTGCAGCAGTGGTTTTGACACTGCTGCTTAGTATATTTACAGATATTTGTAAGTTATTATGATTATATTGTTACTTATGTAATATTGCTATGTTACGTGTTAATAAAGAGTTGTATTCTTTTATATAATGTGGATCGTGTTGTGACTTCACTATCTCAGTTGGTTACATATATTAAATGGAGGACTGAGGAGTGTATTATACTACATGAAGGAATATGAGAAGTGTATTATACTATATGGAGGACTGAGGAGTGTTTTATTCTATATGGAGGACTATGAGGAGTGTATTATACTATATGGAGGACTGAGGAGTGTATTATACTATATGGAGGACTGAGAAGTGTATTATACTACATAAAGGACTATGAAGAGTGTATTATACTATATGGAGGACTGAGGAATGTTTTATACTATACGGAGGACTATGAGGAGTATATTATACTATATGGAGGACTGAGGAGTGTATTATACTACATGAAGGACTATGAGGAGTATATTATACTATATGTAGGTCTGAGGAGTGTATTATACTGCATAAAGGACTATGAAGAGTGTATTATACTATATGGAGGACTGAGAAGTGTATTATACTATATGGAGGACTGAGGTGCACATTATAATATATGGAGGACTATGGGGTGTATTATACTAAACAATCATAATGCTGCCTATTCTTCGAGTGATTGGATTGTTTATGTGGGAACAGAAATCCTTGTTCTCAGCAGCACATCGCCGGTGTAAACTGTAGATGTGCTGCTGATAACATGATACTCTCTGGGGACAGATTGACCTAATTGTGATTGTTCTGTTCCCTTCATTCTTCCTCAGTTGGTGTAAAGAGTCCGGGAAACAAGCGAACGACTTCAGTATTGTCGATCACACTCGTTTAGCGGCCTGAGATCAGAGCATGTAAATACAACAGAAATGCTTCACAGGGAGACAAGGCAAGGATGATGACAGTTGTAGTTAGCACCCGGCGCCTGGGAATAGCGCTAAGGCTAGGTTCCCATTGCGTTAATGGGACCGCGCTAACGGACAGCGTTGCACGGCTAAATTAACGCCGTGCAACGCGTCCGTTAGAGCGCCCATTAACAGCAATGGGGACGCGCATCACTAGCGCGTGACATTTTCGGCACGCGCTAGCGATGTGCCGGTGTTTTGTGGTGCACCGCGGACGCTGCTTGCAGCGTCCGAGGCACGCCTGCGGGACGTTTAACGCGACCCCTTTACAACACATTGTATTGCACTAATGCAATCTGAACCTAGCCTAACTCTACTGCTTTTCCCAGCCGCCAAAGCATTTAATTCTGCTATGTGTAATGATTTTTAGGGTTGATGTCAGCTGCGTAATGTCAGCTGCTATCAATCCCTGGTGTAAGTAATGGAGAGGTGTCTATCAGACACCCCCACTACTAGCCCAGACCTGGCGAGACCCAGCAACTCTGAAGATCGGTGATGGTAGAAACAATACCGCTCTTCACAGTCACCGAGCTCAGCGCAAGACCCGGAATATCTGAAGAGCGGTGACGTTACTGATGTCACTGCTCTTCAGAGTCACTGGGTCTCATGCTGCGCAACGGAACCAAAAGTGGTTGTAGGCAAAGTGTATGGAGAATCAGAATGAGGTTTCATAGCCTTTGGTCGTCTCAATCCCTTCATTATCTACGAGATCCAGTTATGTAGGTAAAGTAGCGGCTTTTCTTTGTACTGCAACTAAAAGCAATAAATAGGACTGAGCTGTAATGCTGGATACAGCTGTGATTATATGTTATATAGTTGTGTTACACTCCCCTCACTTCTTGTAACCTACAAGTGTACAAAGATATTATACAGTCACCATATGACAAGTGGGCCTGTGTAACTTTAAATGCCAGGGCTGAATTTTAGTCCCAGTCCAGCCCTGACGAAAGCAAATTATGTTTTGAAGATGGGGACGGGGACAACAAACGATGAATTGAGGGTGGGGGATGGGGATAGCAAATTTTATATTGAAGGTGTGGTATGGGGGACAGGTTATGCTTTCACACTCGTGGTAGCATGAGATGGACTCTACAACCCACACAAGTGGCTCAGGTAGTGCAGCTCATCCAGGATGGCACATCAATGCGAGCTGTGGCAAGAAAGTTTGCTGTGTCTGTCACCGTAGTGTCCAGAGGCTGGGGGTGCTACTAGGAGACAGGTCAGTACACCAGGAGATGTGGAGGGGACTGTTGGAGGGAAACAACCCAGCAGCAGGACCGCTACATCTGCCTTTGTGCAAGGAGGAACAGGAGAAGCACTGCCAGAGCCCTGCAAAATTACCTCCAGCAGGCCACAAATGTGCATGTGTCAGCACAAACTGTTAGAAACCAGCTCCATGAGGATGGTCTGAGTACCTGACGTCCACAGATCGGGGTGTGCTCACAGTCCAACACAGTGCAGGACGCTTGGCATTTGCCACAGAACACCAGGATTGGCAAATTCACCACTGGCACCCTGTGCTCTTCACAGATGAAAGCAGGTTCACACTGAGCACATATGACAGACGTTACGGAGTCTGGAGACGCCGTGGAGAGCGATCTGCTGCCTGCAACATCTTCAGCATGACCGGTTTGGCAACGGGTCAATAATGGTGGGGGTGGCATTTCCTTGGAGGGCCGCACAGCCCTCCATGTGCTCGCCAGAGGTAGCCTGACTGCCATTAGGTACTGAGATGAGATCCTCAGACCCCTTGTGAGACCATATGCTGGTGTGGTTGGCTCTGGGTTCCTCCTAATGCAGGACAATGCCAGACCTCATGCGGCTGGAGTGTGTCAGCAGTTCCTGCATTGAAGCTATGGATTGGCCCGCCCGTTCCCCAGACCTGAATCCAATTGAACACATCTGCAACATCATGTCTCGCAGCATCCACCAACGTCACGTTGCACCACAGAATGTCCAGGAGTTGGTGGATGCTTTAGTCCAGGTCTGGGAGGAGATCCCTCAGGAGACCATCCGCCACCTCATCAGGAGCATGCCCAGGCGTTGTGCAGTAGGGAGGACACACAGGTACGTGGAGGCCACACACAATACTGAGCATATTTTCCTTATCATGAAGCATTTCCACTGAAGTAGGATCAGCCTGTAATTTGATTTTCCACTTTGATTTTGAGCATCATTTCAAATCCAGACCTTCATGGGATATTCATTTTTATTTACATTAATAATTGTTATGTGTTATTGTTCTGAACACATTCCACTATCCATAAATACAAATTTGCAACTGGAGTATTTCATTCAGAGATATCTAGGATGTGGTATTTTAATGTTCCCTTTATTTTTTTGAGCAGTGTATATAGACTGTATATATGTTTTCACGAATATTTAAGCCCATGGATCCATTTACGTCCATTTTGCAAGCCGGCGAGAAAATCTCGCCACACGGTTGCTTACATGCGAGAAAATCGCATGCTCGCACTGCACATGGATGGCATACGGATCACTGTTCAGGGAACATTTCTGCGATTCTCGTCCATGTAAAATGGAGCTTTTTTTATACGTTGTGTGGTTATATATACTAGATTCCTTGATAGAGCGTTGATCCAGGGAACTTGTCTGATTGCCGTATGTGGAGTCAGGAAGGAATTTTTTTCCCCAATGTGGAGCTTACTCTTTGCTACATGGGGTTTTTTTTTTGCCTTCCTCTGGATCAACATGTTAGGGCATGTTAGGTTAGGCTATGGGTTGAACTAGATGGACTTAAAGTCTTCCTTCGACCTTAATAACTATGTTACTATATTACTAGGTTATGTGTGTGACTCCAGCTTCAGAGGCCCACTCAGAAGTTTCTCCTCCCAGAACCAAAATGCTAGCTACGCCTCTGCAGCCAGTGAAATGTTTTGCCTCATAAAAAGAATCATCTGTGATCCCATGCTGTAATGTCGGTATACGTTTTTCTCCCCTTGCCAGGAGATGTGGTATTATCAGACCATGTTTCTGTATGGTCACACGGCCATTA
This sequence comes from Ranitomeya imitator, assembly GCF_032444005.1. Lineage (NCBI taxonomy): Eukaryota > Metazoa > Chordata > Amphibia > Anura > Dendrobatidae > Ranitomeya > Ranitomeya imitator. The sequence continues at coordinate 808,010,698 of NC_091282.1, read as the reverse complement.
CACACTACACAGCAGGGGCACATTTATAAGACTCTCGGCACAAGAACATTTTCATTTAACACATCTAAATATGAACTTGTTTTTATTCCAGTATCTATTTATTAAAATGTACTTTGTTCATGGGAACGTTTTTAACATGTACAACAATATAAGAGTTCCAAAGACATACTGATAGGGAGATTAGATTGTGAGCCCCAACGGGGACAGCGATGATAATGTGTGCAACTTGTAAAGCGCTGCGGAATATGTTAGTGCTATATAAAAATAAATAAAAAAATTAAATAAATAAATAAATAAAAATAAAGATTATTATTATTATTATTAATAATAATAAGAGTTCATGTATTCATTAAATGCACTGTGCTGACACCTAGTGTATGTACATGTTTTATATTGGCCACATAACGAATATGTGCACCTGTACATACTAAATGGTGTTTGGGTCTCTATTTTTAGCTCTTTTATGTATGATAAGAGACACTTGAGATACTTCCAATCAGTTTAGTTTTTCTCACCCAAGCGGGTGCTGTCTGTCTACATATTGTCTTATAAATCTTTGTGGATAAGGTGGACACTGAGCACACTTACCAAAAGTTTCCCACGTCTCCTCTCCTCCCCCATCCCGGGTGAAATTGAGCTTTGCAGCTGTCGCAAGACGTTTTCGGGTCTAAATTTAAGCGTGGTTTGTGTGTGAGGAATGTCACTCTAGAGCCACAGGCGCTCAGGCAAGGCCACCTGTTGCCACTTCCAAACCTCCCATTCTCAGTTTTTATAACGTGTATCTATCAATACAATGTACTGAATTTTGATGGGATTTGATTTACCTTTAAGAGCTTTCTGCAACGAAGACGGACACATAGGAGCACCTTATAAGAGAACGAGGTAACTGTTCGCCTGTTGTGCACGTTCCCATGTCAGTAGGAACTAATGAATTTTTCTTTGGGATCTGTAGGTAGAAAATACTTACAATACAAATGCTAGTTGAATTCATGGTGCGTAGCTTACAAATCCCTCGTGAATATTAGATACCTACTACGCAGATTATATTTAACCTTCTAGAAATAATCCTCGATGCCGAATGTACATGTAATTGGCCGGTATCCACTGGTAAAGTTGCAATCATTTTGATACCTAAGAGGTGCCCAGGCTGTTCACAGTGAACTGTATTGTTCAATTTGTGGTTTTCAGCATGTATCATGGGGAGCACAAGACCATTCCTTTTACTACTGTTCAACTATCTTCTTCGTCAGTTACTCACTTCTGAAATAAATTATATTCTAGATGTCCCCCAAAGTTTTTATCCATCTCCAGCAGGTCTATAGAGAATAAATCGAGTGCTCCTTGCTTACGTGTTCTCGGGATCAGTGGACTGAAACTGTTATTTAAATGGTTTCTGTGGTTATCTGCAGATGCTTAACAAATTCAGTACTATGACTGCGTTAAAAGATGCTTTGACCCTTAAGAGTTTCTAACTCATTCTACCATCAAGATTTACACCTGTCTACAACATTGCCTACCGGTGGCCCACTTTGTACCTACTGATATTGTACCTACTAGGAATATCTGGTTGCTGTAAAATATTCACAAACACATTTGTGGCAGAATTTCTGTTATAATCCTATTTGTCAGCACAAATATACTGAAACTCACATGTGATAGTGTCCTCAGGCTGGGTTTTCACAGGGAGTTTTAATTGAGATATTAATCCATTTTTTGTACATGAAAAACAAGTGTTTTAAACTGAAATTTGCAATGTGGTTTTCATGTTTAAATAAGTTTTTATTAATCACTTTGTGACTGGGGCGATTTTTTTTGCAATGTGAAAAAAAAATAGCTTTTACTTTGTTTGTTATTTACCAATAAACGATCCAAAAAGCATGATTCTTTAGGTCAGTACAATTATGGGAAAGCTAAACTTAAGGTTTCCTTATAAGTGGTGAGAAATTCAGAAATTTGAAGAAAAAAAAAACACAACGCAAGTTTGTTTTGTGTCTCTTTTTTTCTGAGGCCCAGACTCTTTTTTTCCCCCATCGATTGAAATGTATAAGGGCTTTTTTTTTTCAGAGTGAGCTGACTTTTTTATTGGTACCATTTTGGGATGCAAAGTACATCTTGATCACTTTGCATTTTTGGTGGAGTTACAGCAACCAGAAAAACCACAATTTTATAGTATAAATTTTATTTCTCGTTACGACTTTCACTGTAGCGGTGAATTCATGTTATATATTTTTAAATTCAATATGCCGTATATATATATATATATATATATATATATATATATATATATATATGTGTTTTTGTTTTTTTTTTTTCAGAAGAACATTTTTTATTATGTTTTTAGGTATTGATATACACTACAGTCATGCAAATAGGGAAAACGTTCAGTTTACATGATGCATAAACAAAGGTCGCAAACATGAATATCTTCTCAAAAAATAAAATCTACAATATAAAGTAGTATTTTGTGAGTCGTAAAATGTCAAAATGACATTAAGCTTAGACATGAATTGGTATAATTATCAAAAGGAAAGAAATAGTGACTTGAAACAAAACAAAAGAGGAAAGAGAGAAAAGGAGGGAAGGAAAAGGGCAGAGATGGAAGAGAAGGGGACAAACAGGTATAACCAAATTTATACAGATAATATGGCGTAGAAAAAAACAGTTACGAGAGCCATGATGCAAATCATTATTATTATTATTTATTATTATAGTGCCATTTAGTCCATGGCGCTTTACATGTGAAAAGGGATATACATAATAAACAAACAAGTACAATAATCTTAAACAATACAAGACAGCGACTGGTGCAGGAGATGAGAGGAACCTGCCCGCGAGAGCTCACAGTCTTCAAGGGATGGGTGGGGATAGAGTAGGTGAGGGTAGATCTGGTCATGCAGCAATATAGTGAAGCAATGGTAAAATCGGGGGGCCTTCTTTAAAGGATGACCATGGAAACCAAATTTTAGAGTATAGGTCCCAGCTGTCATGGTCATGTGCCATAGGGAATAAATTCTATAAGATTAAGCTTGTTTATCCATTTTCTAGTAGTGGAAATTATGGAAGATTTTCAATGTCTAGGGATGATGCAGCAAGCAGCAGTGAGTAAGAACCACAGTATGCCTCTCTCGATTGGGGAAATGGATCCAGGAAGTAAGGAGAGAAGTACAATCTGAGGAGAGGGGCTCAATCTAGTACCTGTCACCTGGAATACAGTAGATCTGAAACATTTCCTGCCAAAATGGCTGTAGGAGGTGACATGACCACCAGGCATGGATCATAGTGCCAACTTTGATCCCGCATCTCCAGCACAACTTGGAAGATGTTGGGAAGATTTTATGCAGAAGCTCTGGCCATCTGTACCAGCTTAAAGTTGTTGTTTTTTCTAGAGCCAGACGGGAAGTTGACTTCTTATGAGTGAGAGTAAATATTTTAAGATGTTCCATCTCTGGCAGAGTAATCTGAAGTTCCTTTTGCCAATTGTCAAGGTACCAATACACATTATCTGAAAGGTCATCAGAGAGGATGTAATACAAGAGAGAAATGAGATGCGAAGAAGGGGCAGATAATAGCAGAAGAGATTCAAAGGAGGACGGGATAGTGGAGGTTAGGCCACGAGGGAAAGTGGTTCAAAGGAAGGCCTTAAGCTACAATACTCAAACCAGGAAAAAGACAACACCGGACTGGCCCTCTGGAGGGCAGCAAAAGAGGGAAGCTTGGACAAATCAGCTTACATTCGTCCCAATCCGACCCAGTCAGAAGAATGCCAGCTCAAAAAAGAATATTTCCCTGTAGCTGGGGGGAAATGTTGGGTTATCAAAAAAGGGGACTCATTAGGCCTGGTCTATGGGAGAGTTTCAGTCTTTCATGTGATTTGTCCCAAAATGAGAGTAGAGCTTGAGTCAAAAGTGGGAATTCAGAGATTGGTGGTCTCAGGGAAGGAGGGACCCATTGCAGGGAGTTTAAGGAAATGGGAGAGGCAAGTCTTTAAATTATTACCCATTGTTTATTGATTTCATTAAATATCCAATCTATGATTCATGAGAGAAGGACCCCTTGATAATAACATTACATTTTAAGCATTCCTGCTCCTCCTTTCAGTTTAGGCCTTGTTAGAGTATTAAAGATAATCTGCGGTTTGAATGATCTCCAAACTTGGTTAATGGTTTTTGAAGAAGTACTTAGGGTTCTATGTGTATTGGTAATCTTTGGAAAAGGTAGAAAAAATGTGGTAACATATCAATTGAGATTCTGTTGGAGCAGTGCTGCATAGTTAGAAGAAAAAGGGCCCCCTGGATTAGTCGAGACTTGAATTCTTGAATATTTAATCGTTTTGTGTTGCCATTTGAAATGAGGATTGAAGGTTATTAACAAGGGCGTGTAATTCACTTTAAAATTTGAGACCGCACTACAACGTTTGAACTTTTTAGTTAAGACCGGGAAAGAAATGCTAGAATTGGTCAGGTACAATAGTAGGTCATCCATGTATAGAGCTAGTTTAAAGTATTTCAGGCCACTCTGAGGACCTGTGGTATCAGGAGATTTATGAAGTGCAACTGCTAAGTACTCCATGACCAAGAGGCATAGTAGTGGAGACAAGGGACCACCTTGTCTTGTCCCATTGCGATTTTGAAGAATGCAGAAAGCACACCATTCATGGGTACACGGGCTGTGGTTTTGTGGTAGAGTGAAAAAATTCTCCCCATCATACAATCCTTAATGCCTGGTTGTTTCAAGGTTGTAAGTAAAAGGTCCAGTTAACCCAATCGAACGTTTTTTCAGCGCTGATTGAGAGGACTCAACTAGGTGTTTTAAGTCTATACATTTAAGAAGTAAGAAGAAGGGTCTTGTTAGTGTTGTTGCGGGCCTCTCTGTATTGAACGAACCCTGTTTGGCAAGTGTGGATAGATTTGGGAATGAGAGGACCCAGTAGTTTGGCAGAAACCTTTACATCTACATTAATTAGGGAACTGGGCCAATAATTAGAACATACAATTACATCTTGCCCAGGTTTTGGGATAACTGAGATAGTAGCGGATAGCGTTTGAGGGGTAAATGGACAATTATAGGTGATTTGAAAGTTTTAGTCACAAATAAAATTGGTAGGGAAGCCATCAGGGCCAAGGCTTTTTCCGGTAAGCAAAGCCTTTCACTAAGACTTCTTTTTCTGTAAAGGAGTCATCTAGAGAGGTAGTTTCCTCTTCAGTCAAGGGAGAAAGGTTTTTTTTCTTGCCACGTATGAGTCGATTCTTGTCTTTAAGTGTGAAGGGAGCATACCAGCCAAGGGTCCCTTCAGGTTGTATAAAGAATTATGTATCAGTGGTTAGCAGTGCAGCCTTGCAATGCTTGGGTCCTGGGTTCAAATCCCACCAAGTACAACATCTGCAAGAAGTTTGTATGTTCTCCCCATGTTTGCATGTGTTTCCTCCGGGTTTTCCGGTTTCCTCCTACACTCCAAAGACATACTGATAGGGAATTCAGATTGTGAGCCCCATTGGGGACAGCGATGATAATGTCTGTAAAGTGCTGCGGAATAAGATAGAGCTATATAAGCAATGCATAATAAATAAATAATAATCATGGAAGGAATTGACAATTTCCTGGGAATTATGGAGGGAGTCTCCTGAGGGTGGCTTAATTGTGGAATTACGTATAGTCAGAGACAAAAAAAATGGAGTGTGATCAGACCAGACCATAGAGCCAATGTTGGTGACCAAACTGAAAGAGATGGCTGAGTAGAAAAAGGTCTATTCTGCTATACGAGTTATTTACAGTAGAGTAGTAAGTGTAATCTCGTGCCTTGGATTGAGGAGACGCCAGATATCAAGTAACTTCATATCCAGTAGTTTAGATTTTAGAGCTGAGATTTGTGACAAAGGAACAGGGGATTTGCCAAGGAAGAGTCCACCACACGATCCAGAGGGAAGTTGAAATCCCCTCTGATAATGGCCGAGCCGTCAGCAAAGTTGGCAAGAGTGGTAAGGTATGACCTACAAACACTAACCTAGTCCTGGTTGGGAAGATAAAAGTTCACAATTGTGAAAAGAGATGCGAATTTTGCTAAAGAGAAAACGACCGCCAGGGTCGGCCTCAAATACAATTGCTCTTACTGGTAAAGATTTGTGTAGAGTGATACCCACATTTTTAGACTTTAGAATTGGGGTTGGCACTATGAAACTATTGGGTATAATATCTGTGCTAAGTACGGGAATGTGATTAGACCTAAAATGCGTTTCCTGGAGAAGGATATGCACACGTTCTTTGTGCATATGGTAAAGAATCTGTGATTTTTTTTTTTTCAGGAAGGTTAAAACCTCTAACATTTAAGGCACACAGGTTTAAGAGGGCCACTTGGGGGGTCTAGAGTCTTAAAAAAGAAAGTGATGGAAAATGGAGAGAGAAAAGTTGAGGAGAGAGATGAGGAGAGAGAAAAAGAAAGAGAGGAAAAGGGAAAGAGAAGAAAAATAATTAAAGAAAGTATCCTCTATTCCCTGACTACACATGGAAAATAAGAATTGGAGAAAATAAAATTGTAGTATTGTGTTCCAAGAACAAGTAAAGTATCGGAGACCACTATTGGTCCCAAAACCAAATAAAGATGATGAAACAACTATTCGGTTCATCACAAAGTACTCCAATAGAGCTAATGATATTAGAGCAGTTCTTCAAAAACACTTGTCTATTTAATTAATGGACTCTGATGTCAAAGAAAAAATTTCCCTTTTCCCATAAATAACTTACAGAAGGAGAAAGTCGCTTTGGGATAGTCTGGTCTACAGCCATTATTGATCCACAGGCCAATAGTTTTGGCTTGATGTAGAAAGCCAAGGGATGTTTTAGATGCACCGGTTGCAAGGCATGTAGGGCAATCGTACCTGGGAAGGAATTCAAGAGCAACATCATGGGAACCATGTACTCCATCAGACATTTCATTAATTGCCGCACAAAAGTCATAATATACAAAGCCACATATGAATGTGGTATGGAGTACGTGGGAAAGACCAGGAGAGAATTTCACAAAAGGGTTGGGCAGCCTCTACGGAATATAGCCAACAAAAGGGACACACCTGTAGCCAATCATCTTAACCAGAGGCATACGGGGACACTAATAAGATCTGGTTTACAGGAATGGATAAGATTTCACCACCCATAAGGTGTGGAGATTGGGATAGGCAAATCCTACAAAGAGAAACCTAATGGATTTACAGACTCGGGATGGTACATCCCAAAGGACTGAATGAACAAATGTACATTAGTTCATTCCTTTAGTGTAGGTACTACATAGGGCCAGGTACCCTATGGACAGCTTCTATCGAGTGGCGGCACCATTCGCGCAGGTCCTAGGGTGCCAACCTCCGTGTTAGGTAGGAAATACACAAAATAGTGGTTGAGTAGGGAAAAAGTTGTTTCTGGCCCCCCTTTCTCCCATGATCGGTGGTGTCCTGTGTTGAATTTTACAACCTGGATGGACTCTCTTGCATCTGTTGATTGCCCCACAATATGTTGCGGGTCTATTGCATATCTATATACAGTACATTACACACTTGTCATCCGAGCATACCTTTACACAAACCATTGATTGTCTTAGTATGCTGTGTTGATAATTCCTGTACCATGTTTCAAGGGACTTACAGGACAGATGTAGGAATATTAACTATTGTCCTTTCAGTTAGCTATTTACCATCCTAAGCAAGATTCACTTCAGTTTTATGTATAGCTGCTTGATTGTGGGACAGGATGGTCCCAAAAAAAGGTGTTGGGGGGAACATTCTCTTCTCCTCTATTGCATCCGGGATGGCTAACCAGGCTGTTGGTCCGGTGCAGCTAGAGTTCTTGGATCGGTTGTCATTCATCATCAGATCAAGACAGAAGACACCCTCCCAGCTTCCCCTTTTTTATCTTATTCCTTTTTATTGTTTTGTCGTGTTGATTTATTAGATGGATAATCGCCCAGCTTTTGCTGGGTGGAGTTGGTCGTTAGAGATTATTGTCATTGGATTTCTATGATAATTTTTAGTTGCATAATATTTTATCTTAATATTTATGGTAACTCTTAAAAAATACATCACGGCCTATTTTCAATCCATATTTCTTTCTCATGTGTATTTATTTTAACAATTAGAAAAATATTGCGTCTTGTGTTACCATGTTTTGTGAATTATTATAAGCTCCTCTGATGAATCCTTATAGATGAAACGTGTTGTGAGATCTTTGAAGGGCTGATACCCTGTATAATAGTGACAGAGGTACCTTTTGGAATAAGGCTGTTAGAAGAAACTTTGACTAAATGGGTGAGATCAATCCAGTTTTCTACATTTAGATATCCATATGGTGTAGTCAATGGTATCTGACTGGGTGCTTTCCCTGTGTGACAGATTAAGAGACTGTAGTTTGTTTGAATATCTCTGTCTTCTGAGGGCATAGTTTGTGCTATAAATGTGTAGGCTGCATTCTCTGTGGGCACATACAGCCCATTAACGTTCTGTACCTAATGTCATGAAAAAGGGGGTTTCTGATTAATAGGATGGCCACTTACACTTGACACCCCTCTGGACTCATACATACTCAGATAAATATACCCTTGATTTTTTGGCACAGCACTAGAATCAAATGAGTATAATATCCTTACATAAAGACTGAGCTAGATGCTTTTTGATCATTTGATAAGTTCACAGATGCCCTGCTGAGCATTACTCTATATAAAACATACCACAGTATCTCACCAAACGTTGGGTGAATTCAGTGAGGTAATGAGTCACTATCTGGATCTACATGAGGTGCATGTATTGATCCCTTTACATAGGATACGTCAGTGCCAATTAGCATGTCTACTAAATGAACTAGGTGTAATAGACCTCTGTGATCAACTGCTGAGTTTTGGTGGTCTCGTATTCATGTGCATGTAGATACTTTATATATCTTACTAGCTGTCTGTTCAGAGCACTGATTTGCACCTTTAAAACATTTTTAATGATTTTCGATTAAAAGTACATTTTTAACTACCCCACTTTTCACTATACACACGTGGTCAAAATTGTTGGTACCCCTCGTTTAATGATAGAAAAACCCACAATGGTCACAGAAATAACTTGAGTATGACAAAAGTAATAATAAGTAAAACATCTATGAAAATGAACAAATAAAAGTCAGACAATGCTTCTTTTCAACCATGCTTCCACAGAATTAAACAAAAAATAAAACTCATGAAATAGCCCTGGACAAAAAAGATGGCACCCTTAACTTAATATTTTGTTGCACAATCTTTTGAGACAATCACTGCAATCAAACGATTCCTGTAACTGTCAATGAGACTTCTGCACTAGGATTGAGCGAAACGGATCGGACAAATTCAAAAATCGCTGACTTTCGGCAAAGTCGGGTTTCATGAAACCCGATCCTAGTGTGGGATCGGCCATGAGGTCGACGATCTGTGCTCAATAGTTGCATTTCTTATGATGCTTTCAGCGCCATTTTTCAGCCAATGAAGGAGGACGCAGAGTGTACTGTAGGCAGCGTGATGACATAGGTCTCGGTTCCCACCATCTTAGAGAAGGGCATGACAGTGATTGGCTTGCTTTCTGCGGCGTCACAGGGGCTATAAAGGGGTGTGCACACCGGCCGCCATCTTACTCCTGCCGATCTTAGCATAGGGAGAGGTTGCTGCAGCTTCATCAGAAGAAGGGATATAGTTAGGGAGGGAAGATTAACCCCCAAACTGCTTGTGCTGTAGCGATTTCCTCTGTCCAACGCCACCATTTTTTTGCAGGGAAAGTGGAGGCTATATTTTTGTGCATCAGCTCTGTAGCTTATTAGGCTGCCTCATAAGGCTCCCTGATAGCTGCATTGCTGTTTGCATGCTGCTGTGCAAACCAACTGCTTTTTTAAAAGCAAAAATCCTGTTGCTCCTTTCTGCACAGTTATCTTGTTTATTTGTCCACACTTTTGTTTGCAGCAGTCCTTTTTATTGCTGCCATACTTTTCCTGAGATCATTGTAGGGAGATTGAAATTGTACTACAGTCCTTGTATTTTTTCATATATTTTCCAGCCACTTTCTGCCTCTTACATTGTGTTGTTTTATACACTGGGCCTGAGTTTTGGTTCAGTCTCCCCCCCAAAAAAGTGAGATTCAAATTCTCACAAAGTGGATATACTGCAGTCCTGTTAGTTTGTTGTATATCAGCTAGCCACTTTCTGTCACTTACATTGTGTTGTTTTATGCACAGGGCCTGAGGTTTGGTTCAGTCTCCCCCAAAAAAGGGAGATTCAATTTCTCACAAAGTGGATATACTGCAGTCCTGTTAGTTTGTCGTATGTCAGCCAGCCACTTTCTGCCACTTAGATTGCATTGTTATATACACTGGGCCTGAGTTTTGGTTCAGTCTCCCCCCAAAAAAGGGAGTTTCAAATTCTCAACAAGTTTATATACACCTTCTACCTTGTTTTAAGTACCATATAACGGTTGTTATTTTGGTTAGATTTTCCAAAAAATGAGGAAGTCTGGTGGAAGAGCCCGTTGGCGGTGGTTGTCAGCTGGTACTGATGGTGGTGGTGGTGCATCTGGTGGTAGTGGCAAAAGCACAATAGCACCTAAGGCTGGAGGTGTTGAGCCACCATGTGAGTGCCGTTTGCCTGGACAGGTGGGTGGGCCCACTCTTTGGCGACGGCACTGGCACTGGCACTGGCGACGGCACCCCCCAGCTCGAACAGTGCTCTACCACTTGCACTACTTACCTCTCCCTGCTCCACCACTGTGTATTCTGTGCTGTTAAATCCTTCAATGGCACTGCCAATACAAATTTGTTGAAATGATAGATGATAGTTAAAATATACAGGGGCCCTGGCCTCCATTTAGACCAGTTAATATTTTGCGCCTACTACCACTGTCTGCTACTCAGCAGAGGAGCCCACCCCTGTACCTACTGTAGCTATGCCACCTGTTTAGTCCTGTTACCAATTTTGAACTGCATTTAGCCTACTTTATTATTTGGGCCTACTAACTGTATCTGCCACTTATTACAGTTGTCCTCCACTGAACAAAGCAATGCCACCCGTTTAGTCCTGTTACCAATTTTGAACTGCATTTAGCCTACTTTATTATTTGGGCCTACTAACTGTATCTGCCACTCATTACAGTTGTCCTCCACTGAACAAAGCAATGCCGCCCGTTTAGTCCTGTTACCAATTTTGAACTGCATTTAGCCTACTTTATTATTTGGGCCTATATCTGTGTTTCCTCCTCATCCTGCCCATTGCCCGGCCACTGCTAGATGAGTCTGCTGGTACATTGACCCAGACCACTACATTTCCCTTGCACTCTACACAGCCAGAATCTGACCCTGCTGAAAGTCAGGTTCCCCTTCCCACATACTATACCATCTTACACAGGGGCAAAGAGGAAGGTGCAGATGAAAGTGCAGGTTCCTTCATCAGGTGGGGGAGCATACTCGTTGGCAACGTCACTGGCACAGGGCCCCTAATAGTACGCAAAAGTGTCTCTGCCAGTGGGAGGCACCACCCGCCGTCAAACACAACCCGCAGTTTTCAATGCCTAATTATTATTGTAAAGTAAATTAAGATTAACAAGCTTAAGTAATAAGAATTGATGTTTTTGGCATTAAAATGAGCACTGTATGTGTTTTCCTGTCCTCCACTCACTGCCGACTTTGAGTCCCCATTGACTTGCATTGGGTTTCGCGTTTCAGTCGGCGCCCGACTTTTCGCAATAATCGGCCGATTTCACCCGACCCGACTTTTGACAAAGTTGGGTTTTGCGAAACCCGACTCGATCCGAAAAAAGTTAAAGTCGTTTAACTCTATTCTGCACCTCTCAACAGTTTTTTTGGCCCACTACTCAAGAGCCAACTGCTCCAGTTGTCGCATCTCATTTTTGTCTCATCTGTCTATAGGACATTCTCGCAGAAGCTTTAAGGCTTGTCAACATCTAGTTTAACAATTTCCAGTCTGGCTTTTTATGATTTTTTTTCAACAATGGTGTCCTCCTTGATCATCTCCCACTTTGGTTTACACAACGACGGATGGTGCGATCTGACCCTGATGTTCCTTGAGTTTGAAGTTCACCTTTAATCTATTTAGAAGTTTTTCTGGACTCTTTTGTTACCATTCATATTATCTGTCTCTTTGATTTGTCATCAATTTTCCTCCTGTAGCCACGTCCAGGGAGATTGGTTACAGTCCCATGGATCTTAAATTTCTGAATAATATGTGCAATTGTAGTCACAGGAACATCAAGCTGCTTGGAGATGGTCTTATAACTTTTACCTTAAACATGTTTGTCTATAATTTTCTTTCTAATCTCCTGAGACAACTCTTTCCTTCGCTTCCTCTGGTCCATGTTGAGTGTGATACACACCATGTCACCAAACAGCACAGTGAGTATCTGTAGACCTATATAGAGGCCCGCTCACTGATTCCAAGATTGTAGACACCCGTGATGCTAGTTAGTGGACACACCTTGACATGTCCTTTTTGTCACATTATTTTCAGGGGTACCATCATTTTTGTCCAGACCTATTTCATGAGTTTTATTTATTTTTTTTAAATTCTGTGGAAGCATGGTTGAAAAGCGATGTCTGACTTTCATTTGTTCATTTTCACAGATCTTTTATTTATTATTACTTTTGTCAGATTCAAGTTATTTCTGTGACCATTGTGTGTTTTTCTGTCATTAGACGAGGGGTACCAACAATTTTGACCACATGTGTATCTATTACTACATAGGTTGGGTTATATGTGCATTTCTCTTGCTGTATTAATTGTTCCAAGAATATACCCTAGTGAGAGATTTGGCTGGAAGTATAAGGCCATGTTCACACAATGCGTTTTTTACTGCGGAACCGCCGCGATTTTGCCGCTGCGGGTCCGCAGCTGTTTTCCATGCAGGGTACAGTACAATGTACCCTATGGAAAACAGGAACCGCTGTGCACATGATGCGGAAATTCACTAAAAAAGCCGCGTTGAATAGCTGCGGTAAAAAAGAAGGACCATGTCACTTCTTTGTGCGGAACTGCAGCGGTTCTGCACCCATTGACCTCCATTGTGAGGGTCAAACCCGCAGTAAAACCCGCAGATGAAAAAAATATCTGCGGGTTTTCTGCGGTTTGTGGTGCAGAACCGCTGCAGCAGGAAGTGCGTGGGCGGAGTGTGGCTGTCCCCCGTGCCCCAATCCCACCCCCCATGCTCCGATGCCACCCCCCCGTGCTCCGACGCCCCCCCCGTGCCCTCATCTCCCCCCCTTATACTTACCGGGCCTCCCGGTGTCCGTCCGCCCGTCTTCTCCCTGGGCGCCGCCATCTTCCAAAATGGCGGGCGCATGCGCAGTGCGCCCGCCGAATCTGCCGGCCGGCAGATTCGTTCCAGGCACATTTTGATCACTGTGATAACCTCACAGTGATCAAAATAAAAAAAAAGTAAATGACCCTCCCCCCTTTATCACCCCCATAGGTAGTAGCAATAATAAAATAAAGAATTTTTCCCCCCCCCCCCACTACAGTTAGAACTAGGGTTAGGGTTAAGGGTAGGGGTAGGGTTAGGGTTAGGGTTAGGGTATTTTCAGCCATTTTAACCCTAAAATAACTTCCTAGAAAACACACAGACTCTGCAGAGAAAACTGCATAAAAAACGCACTAAAAACCGCATAAAAAAATGCATCAAAAAACGCACCAAAAACGCACCAAAAAACGCACCTGCGTTTTCTGCCAAGAGCTGCGGTTTTTAGTGCAGAAAAAACAGCAGGGAAATCAGGAATGTGTGAACATGGCCTAAATCTTTTCCCACAGCTAAATGTCAACTGCCCCAGGAATAGTAAAAGAGACCTAATGGGGTAAGGGGAAGAAGTACGAGGACTAAATTCTAATTTCACAGGAAGAGAACAGCAAAACATAAGTAAAGGTACCGTCACACTGAACGATATCGCTAGCGATCCGTGACGTTGCAGCGTCCTGGCTAGCGATATCGTTCAGTTTGACAGGCAGCAGCGATCAGGATCCTGCTGTGACATCGTTGGTCGGCGCAGAGATTCCAGAACTTTATTTCGTCGCTGGACCTCCCGCAGACATTGCTGAATCGGCGTGTGTGACGCCGATTCAGCGATGTCTTCACTGATAACCAGGGTAAACATCGGGTTACTAAGCGCAGGGCCGCGCTTAGTAACCCGATGTTTACCCTGGTTACCAGCGTAAATGTAAAAAAAAACAAACACTACATACTTACATTCCGGTGTCTGTCCCCCGGCGCTGTGCTTCTCTGCACTGTGTAAGCGCAGCGGCCGGAAAGCACAGCGGTGACGTCTCTTAGTGCAGAGAAGCACAGCACTGGAGAGGACAGACGCCGGAATGTAAGTATGTAGTGTTTGGTTTTTTTTACGTTTACGCTGGTAACCAGGGTAAACATCGGGTTACTAAGCGCGGCCCTGCGCTTAGTAACCCGATGTTTACCCTGGTTACCAGGGGACCGGCATCGTTGGTCGCTGGAGAGCTGTCTGTGTGACAGCTCTCCAGCGACCACACAGCGACGCTGCAGCGATCGGGATCGTTGTCTAGATCGCTGCAGCGTCGCTTATGTGACGGTACCTTAAATCTACTGTTACATATAGAGCTTGCAGAGATTCAACATATTATCAGAGTATATATGCAAGTATTAAACAAGCAGGTATAAAACCAGATTGTGCAAGTTGTGTCCTTGTAGACGATACCCTCTTCAATACGGGAAAAAGAGAATCAGGAAAGAGGATAATGGAACAAAGATAAGGTCAAGCACAATTAGTTAGGAAAGACATGCAGGTATGCCGAGCAGCTGCATCTTCCTCTACTTAGAACTTGGAGCCTAGAATGCCCATAAGTGGTGATCAGTTTCCATTGCCATTTTGGAGCTGTTGGATCATCTGTCTACGAGCCAGTGGCTGTCCAGAGGAGGGTCACCCTTCAGAACTTGAAACGGGTACCTGCAAAAGAATGGGATGTTTTTCCCATGTAGTTATTCTAAAGGAGGGAGTAATGCTCTGCTCTTGACAAGAGTTATGCGGGGAAAGTTGTTACAGGGCGGTATATCATATATTAATTACACTGAGGTTTTGTCCCTTGGACAATTTTGAGTGTTCCTGATAGATTTTTTCATGCAGATTTAAGAAAAGACTTCAGATTTTTCCTATAACATCAGATACGAAACATTATAATATTGTTATAATTCTAAAAAACACGGATTATAATGCGCAACAAATTTCAGGGAAGTTCTTGTCCCCTGAGAAAATTGATTGTATCTTAGGGATTTTGATATGCGGAACATGAATATGTGCTCCAAAAGTCTCTATCACATAAGGTTTTTAACCCCTTCATGAGCGGAGCTTTTTTCATGAACACTCAAAATTGTCCGAGGGACAAAACCTTTGCAACACAGTGAAATGAAAGTCGGCTGCAAAACACTTTTGAACAATTGCTTTTGCTACTGACATCGATGCACATGTATGTAGTGTCTCGGACGTCATAATGTAGACTATAAACTGCTGTTTCTTACTCCTACTACCAGTTCATGGAATAGTATGTCAGCTGGCAGTATCCCCCGCTTTGAGGTGGGCTCCAGTGGTGAGCCCGCCTCAAAGCTGTGACATGTCAGCTGTTTTTAACAGCTGGCATGTGCCCGCAATAGGAGCGAGTGGAATCGCTATCCACCCGCGCCTATTAAGTAGTTAAATGCCGCTGTCAAACTCTGACAGCTGGCATTTAAATGCACTTCCGGATGCCGGTCCGGAGATACGCGCAGCGACGACCCATGTCATGTGATCGGGGGTCACAGCTGCATTGCCATCACAACCAGAGGTCTCCTCGAGAACGCTATGGTTGTTGATAGCAGATTGCTATGAATGCCATCCTGTGGTTGACGCAGCCTGTAATTCTGCTGCATAGAGGTGATCTGGGCATCACTTCTATGTAGCAGAGGCGATCGCGCTATGGCAGCTTTTAGAGCCAGTGTCCAATAAAGCGTTCATCGGGATGCCGTCGATCACAATGGGGAGGATCGGTCGTCCTCCAACGTATTTGGCTCTCCAGTTTTGTGGGCCTGGTAGTCCTATTCCTGGGGGTTGGCCCTCTGCCCCAGGGGTCGCTCATTTAAATGGCAGAACCTTGCGATGTGTCCTGCCTGGTTGCAGCGGCGGCAGATGGGTCATCCGTCCTGATGATAGCGGTCGTTGTCTCTTCCTCTGGTCTGCAGGATCCTCTTCTGTCGTCGCCAAGGGACGTCCTCCAGTCTGGAAGCCAGTGTGATCTTCTCCTTTGGGGGTTCCTGTAGGGGCTGCACGGTACTGGCTAGTGCATCTACGCTTCTAGTCAGTTCCTGCACCTCGAGGTGTAGTCCTGTGGAGGGGTCATCATCCAGAATCTGTGTGTCGGCCTCAACGGGGAATTGAAGGCAGGATTCCACCTCCTGGTGGTACATGAGGGCTGGACGCCTGGGGGCACTGTGCAGCTGAGTTGAGGTTCATGGCCCTGTCTTTAAATTATGCATAGTCCAGGTCAGGGTTTTGCAAGCCCAGGATGCGTAGTTGAGTCCTGTGGTTGTTGGACATGAGCCCTCCATCATGCACGCTGTCAGAGTCAATCTGTTTGATGGCCCGTAGTGCCTCTTGCAGATTAAGCGCATAGTCCCGTATGCCATTGCAGCGCCCCAGAGATCTGGTCATTGCAGTATGACACTCTGCCGCTAAGGGGAGTGATGGTACGTCTGATGGCACTGAAGGAATTCTACTGACCAGGTATCACCAGCACACATTACACTTCACACTCCGGCCACAAGGGGGAGAAAAAGGCTTTATTTATTGGGCCACTCCTCACACTGGTAAAACTAAGGGTTGGAAAAAAAAAACCACGATGTTCCAGCTCCAAAAGGTAAAATAAACAAACTTTATTGGGAAAATATAAAAATATGAAAAACTAGGGGTTGGCTAGGAAGTTAGTCAGAAGCTGACTGGGTTGGATTCAGGCAACATCCCGTGGCAGGGGGTGTTGCAGGGAGAAGATTCAGGGGGTGCTTGTCAGGCGTGGGAACCTGGCAGGTACCTAGCGAACAGAACAGAACGTTACGGAACCGCGCCTGCACTACCTTGCGGCGGTATCCTAAGAAAGAGACACGAAGCGAAGGATATCGTGGAACAGTAAGAAACGAGATCAAGCACAAAGGAGAGCCAGTAGGAGTCGTGCCCCGAGAACAGCAACATCCTACTGAGGCGCGTAGCCGGTGGCCGAAACACCGAGGAAGTAACTGACTCTATGCCTTACTTCAAACTCCGCAGGACAGTTAATTACAGGTTGGCTGTCTACCTTAAATTTCCTACGAAGACATAGGGGGCAACGCGTGGAGAGGGGCGTCTCTAGGGTCCCGGAAGAGCTCCGAGCCTTCCCGTCATACGAGTGCGTCCTAGCCATAACATACCTGGGGGACGAGAAACTAGTAACATCTGGAACGAAATAGAAAGAAAGAGAAAGAACTAGAAAGAATGAACGAACGAACTAGAACAGAAGTTGTGAGGACTATACCGAATGCTCAGCAGGGTAGCACTACAACACACAGACACTATTGGTAGGCAACGATTTCCACCTGTAAAGGGAATTCTGGATGTGCCATCGGACCGGCCGGTCTCAGACAGCCCTGTTAACTGTGCTCTGGATTGTGGATCCTGAAGTCTTCAGTAAAGAGGTAAAGAGACTGCAAACTTGTGTCCTCGTTATTGTCTGCACCTCACACCATCGCCATCTACATCACTGGGAAGCCCTGGGGACATACTTCACCTGTGGGAAGGTATACCATCTAGCTGCCATTCCATCACCCCAGCGGACCCCAAGCAGCGTCGGTCATCCTGACCAAACACCACAGGTGACGTCACGAAACCTTGACAGACTCCTATCACCTTTTATTGGACGCCCCTTAGCAGGGTCACGGACCGGGTCCAGCCACCGTGACAACCCCAGAACTGAGACAGAAAGGACCGGTACCGAGTAACCTGTGGCCCTGTGTCTGGGGGCGCTCCAACTATCCTGTGTTCGTTGTTTGCACCCAATATACCTCATTTTTATTTCTGCAGCGGTGCGGGTGTCAAAAGTGGTTTTAAGTTTGGCAAATATCTGCTGAACAGTTCCTTTTTCCATATCTGGTCAAGATTTTACTTCTCTTAGGGCTGTGCCAATTAGTTGGCCAGTTAGGATGCTGACCTTTTGGTGGTCTGTCAGGGGACAAACTTCAAATAGGCTTCTTTAAAGTCACTTAGTGTATGGGACTCCCCGGAATATTGTGGAAGCCAGGCCGCTCCTGGAATATAGGGCATGGATAGCGGCATTATGGGAGCGGTCACTGCGGCGGGGTCCGGCCGGCTTGTAGGAGCTTTGTGCAGTGTAGGGCCTGGTGGCATTACTGGACCCATGGCTGCATCCACCATGAGGTCCGGGGGCATCACGGGGCCTGCGATTGCGACCGATGCCAATTCTCCTCCCAGGGCAGACATGTCCCTTTCCCCATGCTAACCCTGCAGAGGCCCAACGTCTTGCCTCCGGAGTTTGCAGCGGTTCCTCTTCTGCACGGTCGGGTGCGTCTCCCGGTCCTCCGTCTAGTGCTTTGCGACGTTCTCACTTGTGGTGTTGCTGCACGCGTCTTCACCTCCTGCTTTCCTCGCAGCGTGGCACCCGCGCAATGCAAAATGTGAACAATGGAAGGAAAAGGTAGATGTACCCATGATCCCTGAAGAAGAATCCACGAAACATGCGTTGGGGTGGAGGGAAGTACTGCCAGATCTCGCACTAAAGGTACCTTCACACATAACGATATGGTTAACGATATCGTTGCTTTTTGTGACGTAGCAACGATATCGTTAAGGAAATCGTTATGTGTGACAGCGACCAACGATCAGGCCCCTGCTGGGAGATCGTTGGTCGCTGAGGAAAGTCCAGAACTTTATTTCGTCGCTGGACTCCCTGCAGACATCGCTGGATCGGCGTGTGTGACACTGATCCAGCGATGTCTTCACTGGTAACCAGGGTAAACGTCGGGTTACTAAGCGCAGGGCCGCGCTTAGTAACCCGATGTTTACCCTGGTTACCAGCGTAAAAGTAAAAAAAACAAACACTACATACTTACCTACCGCTGTCTGTCCCCGGCGCTCTGCTTCTCTGCACTCCTCCTGCACTGACTGTGAGCACAGCGGCCGGAAAGCAGAGCGGTGACGTCACCGCTCTGCTTTCCAGCTGACCGGCGCTCACAGCCAGTGCAGGAGGAGTGCAGAGAAGCAGAGCGCCGGGGACAGACAGCGGTAGGTAAGTATGTAGTGTTTGTTTTTTTTACTTTTACGCTGGTAACCAGGGTAAACATCGGGTTACTAAGCGCGGCCCTGCGCTTAGTAACCCGATGTTTACCTTGGTTACCAGCATCGTTGGTCGCTGGAGAGCTGTCTGTGTGACAGCTCTCCAGCGACCAAACAGCGACGCTGCAGCGATCGACATCGTTGTCGGTATCGCTGCAGCGTCGCTGAGTGTGATGGTACCTTTACACACTGACTGGACTCACACTTGGACTCTCATTGTCATAGGTAAATCTACCTTTTCCTTCCATTGTTCACATTTTGCATTGTGTTACATCATAGGTCACTTTAGCTTATACTAATGACACCACATGGGCACTTGTACCTTTTGTGCTCTGTCATTACTGTGAAACGAAAGTACTTAGCACAATGAATCCAATTTAGGATTCCTATACAGGTTTTTTATATGGTAGACAAGCCTCTTGATGTATAAATAGGCTATTGTCCAGTTGAAATTATGTGGGCATCTGTGACAATATAATATATGCGGTGACTGGTACGTCTCCCCTCATGCGAAAGGCACCTTGTTGGTATTTGTAATATAGTTTATATGTGTTTTTTAAAAAATGTTTAATAAAATATTGTAACTTCTAAATGAACACATTGATATCAGTAGTTATTGCTGTATGATCCTGGTATTGTGATTGTGCTGGGTCATAGTGCTGGATTCTATATATTTGTAAGTAACCACAACCCTATTTGGACTATTTTGGTTGATAATCTCAAATATCCAGCAAGCAGCTTTTGTCCTAACAATGAATCTCTCAGAACAGTTGTTTTGAGGAGATGCTATGTAACTGCCTAATCTGGCATAGTTGATTAACATGCAAGATGCTATCAGATGGACAACTGTCCATCTTCTTTGATATGCCCAGACTGGACATTCTGGTTTAGGGAACGATATAGATATGAGGACCTTTATTTGTGTGGAGGGAAAAACATTCTGTTGGTTTGTTGGAGGGATATACAGCTCTGGCAAAAATTAAGAGACCACCACGTCAAAACCCTGTCATGGCCAGCCCAATCTCCAGACCTGTACCCCATTGAAAACCTCTGGAATATAATCAAGAGGATGATGGATAGCAGGTACGGACTGGCATTTGAAATCACACAGGTTCATGTTGTCCCCGTCCCCAAGCACCAGATGAAATATATTATTAATATTACTCTGGATAGAGGAAACGAAGATTTTCTACAACGCCAATATTTCTAATGATTATCTGTGGCTTGCTGGGGTAAGTGACGAGTCAGCGACTTTGTGCTCCATCACAACTCTTAAGGCTATGTGCACACGTAGGAAGGGGGCTGTGGGTTCTCCCGCACGTTTTCCCGCAGCGGATTTGATAAATCTGCAGGACAAACCCGCTGCAGTTATCCCTGCAGATTTATCGCGGTTTGTGTTGCGGGTTCCGCTGCGGGTTTAATCCTGCACTTGTTTTACTATTGATGCTGCATATGCAGCATCAATAGTAATGTTAAAAATAATAAAAAATAATGATATACTCACCCTCTGACGTCCCAATCTCCTCGGCGCTGCAGGCGGCGTTCCGGTTCCAAAGATGCTGTGCGAGAAGGACCTTTGTGACGTCACGGTCATATCACCGCGATGTCACGGTCATGTGACCGCGACGTCACCGCAGGTCCTGCTCGCATAGCAACCTGAGACCGGACGGCCGCGTACAGCGCTGGGAGGTGAGTATATCATTATTTTTTATTTTAATTCTTTTTTTTACACAAATATGGTTCCCAGGGCCTGGAGGAGAGTATCCTCTCCCCCACCCCGTGTACCATCTGCACATTATCCGCTTACTTCCCGTATGGTGGGCACAGCCCCATGCGGGACGTAAGCGGATCAATGCATTCATATGGGTGCAGAATCGCTGCGATTCTGCACAAAGAAGTGACATGCTGCGGGTTGTAAACCGCTGCGTTCCTGCGCGGTTTTTCCCGCAGCATGTGCACAGTGGTTTGCGGTTTCCATAGAGTTTACATGTTACTGTAAACGCAATGGAAACTGCAGCGGACCCACAGCGGCAAAATCGCTGCGGTTCTGCGGTAAAAACCGCAACGTGTGAACATGGCCTAACAGTATGGGTGTCTTGAGAACACCAATTCTGTTAACAATGTAGCAGACAAGGCAGCCCATGACCACAAAGACCCTTCTGGCATTTGCCAGAATTGCTTATTTTTTTGTGCCAGGAGCAGAGCGAAAGACTGGTGGAAATCATGCCAAGATGCATGAAAGCTGTGATTAAAAATCTTGGTTATTCCACAAAATATTGATTTCTGAACTGTTCCTGAGTTAAAACATTACAGTAGTATTGTTGTTTCTAAATAATTATGAACTTGTTTTCTTTGCATTATTTGAGGTCTGAAAGCACTGGTGATTTTTTTAAATTTTGACCATTTCTCCTTTTCAGAAAAAAAATATAAAATGTATTGCTTGGAAATTCAGAGACATGTTGTCAGAAGTTTATAGAATAAATGAACAATTTACATTTTACTGAAAAATATACCTATGAAGAGAAAAATCAGCCAAACTGAACGTTTTGCAGTGGTCTCTTAATTTTTGCAAGAGTTGTATATTATATGTGCATGTATGTTTTGTATATATTTCAAATATACAATAAATAAATGTATTGGGGAACTTCCTCTACATTCCCCCTGTTGTCGAGAACGTGACAATGAAATTTGAGGGAAGCGTTGTGCAAGGATATATTTGCGTACTCAACCCTAATTATAATTGACAACAGTTCAGGATGGCATGAAGTATAATTCCACACTTAGGTATCTAGACATCATCCAAGCAGCCATCAGCTTTTCCCTGCCATTCACCGTAACCCAACATCTCCATCCACAGAATACACCCTGCTTCTTCTTTCTTGGAGTCTTATTGCAGTCTTCAGTCTTTGTTCCGGTCTTTTCTGCATTCATATCACTGTCAATCTTCAGGTATCCGCCTATCCCAAAGCCATCTTACTCCAGTTGTGACTGGTCATACTCTGAAAAGGCTTTACCCTCACAGTCCATAGGTCGGTCAACATCATCCTGTGTACACCCCTCACCCTGCCAGACTTCACGTTACTCTCCTACAGCAGGATTTTGAGTATGTCTGGCATGATGAGCCTGCTGGGTGTCACAGTTTGGAGTTGGGCATCACGGCACAACTTGACTCAGGCACTGGAAAAGACTTGACTCAGGCACTGGAAATGACTTGACTCAGGCACTGGAATGTTATGTTTGCTAATGACAGGTGTTATGAAGGCAATCCAGAAACACAGTGTGCTTAGCGATCAGAGCGCACACAGTGATCTGACAAATACCCAAAAATACAAGAACGAGCTCTGAGACGTGGAAACTCTGTAGACTGCACACCTGATCCTATCCTAAACACAACTAAAAGCGGCTGTGGATTGCGCCTAACAACTACCTAGGCAACTCGGCACAGCCTAAGAAACTAGCTAGCCTGAAGATAGAAAAATAGGCCTGACTTGCCCCAGAGAAATTCCCCAAAGGAAAAGGCAGCCCCCCACATATAATGACTGTGAGTAAGATGAAAAGACAAAACGTAGGGATGAAATAGATTCAGCAAAGTGGGGCCCGATATTCTAGGACAGAGCGAGGACAGTAAAGCGAACTTTGCAGCCTACAAAAAACCCTAAAGCAAAACCACGCAAAGGGGGCAAAAAAAACCCCACCGTGCCGAACTAACGGCACGGCGGTACACCCTTTGCGTCTCAGAGCTTCCAGCAAAACAAAAGACAAGCTGGACAGAAAAAAAGCAACAAAAAAAACAAAAAGCACTTAGCTATACAGAGCAGCAGGTCACAGGAACAATCAGGAGAAGCTCAGATCCAACACTGAAACATTGACAAGGAGCAAGGATAGCAGCATCAGGCGGAGTTAAGTAATGAAGCAGTTAACGAGCTCACCAGAACACCTGAGGGAGGAAGCTCAGAAGCTGCAGTACCACTTGTGACCACAGGAGTGAATTCAGCCACAGAATTCACAACAGTACCCCCCCTTGAGGAGGGGTCACCGAACCCTCACCAGAGCCCCCAGGCCGACCAGGATGAGCCGCATGAAAGGCACGAACAAGATCGGAAGCATGAACATCAGAGGCAAAAACCCAGGAATTATCTTCCTGAGCATAACCCTTCCATTTAACCAGATACTGGAGTTTCCGTCTAGAAACACGAGAATCCAAAATCTTCTCCACAATATACTCCAATTCCCCCTCCACCAAAACCGGGGCAGGAGGCTCAACAGATGGAACCATAGGTGCCACGTATCTCCGCAACAACGACCTATGGAATACATTATGTATGGAAAAGGAGTCTGGGAGGGTCAAACGAAAAGACACAGGATTGAGAACCTCAGAAATCCTATACGGACCAATAAAACGAGGTTTAAATTTAGGAGAGGAAACCTTCATAGGAATATGACGAGAAGATAACCAAACCAGATCCCCAACACGAAGTCGGGGACCCACACGGCGTCTGCGATTAGCGAAAAGTTGAGCTTTCTCCTGGGACAAGATCAAATTGTCCACTACCTGAGTCCAGATCTGCTGCAACCTATCCACCACAGAATCCACACCAGGACAGTCCGAAGACTCAACCTGTCCTGAAGAGAAACGAGGATGGAACCCAGAATTGCAAAAAAATGGAGAAACCAAGGTAGCCGAGCTGGCCCGATTATTAAGGGCGAACTCAGCCAACGGCAAAAAGGACACCCAATCATCCTGGTCTGCAGAAACAAAACATCTCAGATATGTTTCCAAGGTCTGATTGGTTCGTTCGGTCTGGCCATTAGTCTGAGGATGGAAAGCCGAGGAAAAGGATAGGTCAATGCCCATCCTACCACAAAAGGCTCGCCAAAACCTTGAAACAAACTGGGAACCTCTGTCAGAAACAATATTCTCAGGAATGCCATGCAACCGAACCACATGCTGAAAGAACAAAGGTACCAAATCAGAGGAGGAAGGCAATTTAGCCAAGGGCACCAGATGGACCATTTTAGAAAAGCGATCACAGACCACCCAAATGACTGACATCTTTTGAGAAACGGGAAGGTCAGAAATGAAATCCATCGAAATATGTGTCCAAGGCCTCTTTGGGACCGGCAAGGGCAAAAGCAACCCACTGGCACGAGAACAGCAGGGCTTAGCCCTAGCACAAATCCCACAG
Source organism: Ranitomeya imitator (assembly GCF_032444005.1). Classification (NCBI taxonomy): domain Eukaryota; kingdom Metazoa; phylum Chordata; class Amphibia; order Anura; family Dendrobatidae; genus Ranitomeya; species Ranitomeya imitator. The sequence continues at coordinate 807,986,153 of NC_091282.1, read as the reverse complement.
GACTGCACAAAAGTACGTACATCCCGTGACAGAGATGGCCACCAGAAGGATCTAGCCACTAACTCTCTGGTACCAAAGATTCCAGGATGACCAGCCAACACCGAACAATGAAGTTCAGAGATAAGTTTATTAGTCCACCTATCAGGGACGAACAGTTTCTCTGCTGGACAACGATCAGGTTTATTCGCCTGAAATTTTTGCAGCACCCGCCGCAAATCAGGGGAGATGGCAGACACAATGACTCCTTCCTTGAGGATACCCGCTGGCTCAGATAAACCCGGAGAGTCGGGCACAAAACTCCTAGACAGAGCATCCGCCTTCACATTTTTAGAGCCCGGAAGGTACGAAATCACAAAGTCGAAGCGGGCAAAAAATAACGACCAACGGGCCTGTCTAGGATTCAAGCGCTTGGCAGACTCGAGATAAGTCAAGTTCTTATGATCAGTCAATACCACCACGCGATGCTTAGCTCCTTCAAGCCAATGACGCCACTCCTCGAATGCCCACTTCATGGCCAGCAACTCTCGATTGCCCACATCATAATTACGCTCAGCGGGCGAAAACTTCCTGGAAAAGAAAGCACATGGTTTCATCACTGAGCAATCAGAACCTCTCTGTGACAAAACCGCCCCTGCTCCAATCTCAGAAGCATCAACCTCGACCTGGAACGGAAGAGAAACATCTGGCTGACACAACACAGGGGCAGAACAAAAACGACGCTTCAACTCCTGAAAAGCTTCCACAGCAGCAGAAGACCAATTAACCAAATCAGCACCCTTCTTGGTCAAATCGGTCAATGGTTTGGCAATGCTAGAAAAATTACAGATGAAGCGACGATAAAAATTAGCAAAGCCCAGGAACTTTTGCAGACTTTTCAGAGATGTCGGCTGAATCCAATCCTGGATGGCTTGGACCTTAACTGGATCCATCTCGATAGTAGAAGGGGTAAAGATGAACCCCAAAAATGAAACTTTCTGCACACCGAAGAGACACTTTGATCCCTTCACAAACAAAGAGTTAGCACGCAGGACCTGAAAAACCATTCTGACCTGCTTCACATGAGACTCCCAATCATCTGAGAAGATCAAAATGTCATCCAAGTAAACAATCAGGAATTTATCCAGATACTCACGGAAGATGTCATGCATAAAAGACTGAAACACAGATGGAGCATTGGCAAGTCCGAACGGCATCACTAGATACTCAAAATGACCCTCGGGCGTATTGAATGCAGTTTTCCATTCATCTCCTTGCCTGATTCTCACCAGATTATACGCACCACGAAGATCTATCTTAGTGAACCAACTAGCCCCCTTAATCCGAGCAAACAAGTCAGATAACAATGGCAAGGGATACTGAAATTTAACAGTGATCTTATTAAGAAGGCGGTAATCAATACACGGTCTCAGCGAACCATCCTTCTTGGCTACAAAGAAGAACCCTGCTCCCAGTGGTGATGACGATGGGCGAATATGTCCCTTCTCCAGGGATTCCTTCACATAACTGCGCATAGCGGCGTGTTCGGGCACGGATAAATTAAATAATCGACCTTTAGGGAATTTACTACCAGGAATCAAATTGATAGCACAATCACAATCCCTATGCGGAGGTAGAGCATCGGACTTGGGCTCTTCAAATACATCCTGATAATCAGACAAGAACTCTGGGACCTCAGAAGGGGTGGATGACGAAATCGACAAAAATGGAACATCACCATGTACCCCCTGACAACCCCAGCTGGATACCGACATGGAATTCCAATCCAATACTGGATTATGGGTTTGTAGCCATGGCAACCCCAACACGACCACATCATGCAGATTATGCAACACCAGAAAGCGAATAACTTCCTGATGGGCAGGAGCCATGCACATGGTCAGCTGGGCCCAGTATTGAGGTTTATTCTTGGCCAAAGGTGTAGCATCAATTCCTCTCAATGGAATAGGACACCGCAAAGGCTCCAAGAAAAACCCACAACGTTTAGCATAATCCAAATCCATCAGATTCAGGGCAGCGCCCGAATCCACAAACGCCATGACAGAAAACGACGACAAAGAGCATATCAAGGTAATGGACAGAAGGAATTTGGACTGTACAGTACCAATGACGGCAGACCTAGCGGACCGCTTAGTGCGCTTAGGACAATCAGAAATAGCATGAGTGGAATCACCACAGTAGAAACACAGACCATTCAGACGTCTGTATTCCTGCAGTTCAACTCTAGTCATAGTCCTATCGCACTGCATAGGCTCAGGTTTAACCTCAGGCAGTACCGCCAAATGGTGCACAGATTTACGCTCGCGCAAGCGTCGACCGATCTGAATGGCCAAAGACAAAGACTCATTCAAACCAGCAGGCATAGGAAATCCCACCATGACATCCTTAAGAGCCTCAGAGAGACCCTTTCTGAACAAAGCTGCCAGCGCAGATTCATTCCACTGAGTGAGTACTGACCATTTCCTAAATTTCTGACAATATACTTCTATATCATCCTGACCCTGGCACAAAGCCAGCAAATTTTTCTCAGCCTGATCCACTGAATTAGGCTCATCGTACAGCAATCCGAGCGCCAGGAAAAACGCATCGACACTACTCAATGCAGGGTCTCCTGGCGCAAGAGAAAATGCCCAGTCTTGAGGGTCGCCGCGCAAAAAAGAAATAATAATCAAAACCTGTTGAATAGGATTACCAGAAGAATGAGGTTTCAAGGCCAGAAATAGCTTACAATTATTTTTCAAACTTAGAAACTTAGTTCTATCTCCAAAAAACAAATCAGGAATAGGAATTCTTGGTTCTAACATAGATTTCTGATCAATAGTATCTTGAATTTTTTGTACATTTATAACGAGATTATCCATTGAAGAGCACAGACCCTGAATATCCATGTCCACACCTGTGTCCAGAATCACCCAAATGTCTAGGGGAAAAAAAAAAAGTGAACACAGAGCAGAAAAAAAAAAAAAATGATGTCAGAACTTTTTCTTTCCCTCTATTGAGAATCATTAGTTTGGCTCCTTGTACTGTTATGTTTGCTAATGACAGGTGTTATGAAGGCAATCCAGAAACACAGTGTGCTTAGCGATCAGAGCGCACACAGTGATCTGACAAATACCCAAAAATACAAGAACGAGCTCTGAGACGTGGAAACTCTGTAGACTGCACACCTGATCCTATCCTAAACACAACTAAAAGCGGCTGTGGATTGCGCCTAACAACTACCTAGGCAACTCGGCACAGCCTAAGAAACTAGCTAGCCTGAAGATAGAAAAATAGGCCTGACTTGCCCCAGAGAAATTCCCCAAAGGAAAAGGCAGCCCCCCACATATAATGACTGTGAGTAAGATGAAAAGACAAAACGTAGGGATGAAATAGATTCAGCAAAGTGGGGCCCGATATTCTAGGACAGAGCGAGGACAGTAAAGCGAACTTTGCAGTCTACAAAAAACCCTAAAGCAAAACCACGCAAAGGGGGCAAAAAAAACCCCACCGTGCCGAACTAACGGCACGGCGGTACACCCTTTGCGTCTCAGAGCTTCCAGCAAAACAAAAGACAAGCTGGACAGAAAAAAAGCAACAAAAAAAACAAAAAGCACTTAGCTATACAGAGCAGCAGGTCACAGGAACAATCAGGAGAAGCTCAGATCCAACACTGAAACATTGACAAGGAGCAAGGATAGCAGCATCAGGCGGAGTTAAGTAATGAAGCAATTAACGAGCTCACCAGAACACCTGAGGGAGGAAGCTCAGAAGCTGCAGTACCACTTGTGACCACAGGAGTGAATTCAGCCACAGAATTCACAACACTGGAAACGACTTGATTGAAGATCATTGTTGATTTTTTTCCATGGATAGATACACAGATCTTTATTAGGCAGGTCAGAATTTTTTGATTAGGGAGTGATGTCACAATACCTAAGTTGACTGCGGGAAGGAACACCGTCTGACGCTACCAGACATTCAATCCATCCCTTGTGAACTTTACCATTGCCAGGGTTGAAGTGATAAATACCTTGGACAAGGAGGAGACCTGTCCCTAGGGAACCATACTCTTTTTCCCATTCACACAAGAAAACCCAAAAATAAATCTTCATCCCTCCCCACCCAACACATCTACAGTGAACAATATTTACAATGCTCTGGGTGCTTAGTACAGAGTTGAGGTCATGTCATGTCAGGTCTAATAACCAGTATCAGAAGGACTACTGTATAACCAGATGGATAAGAAAGTTGAAAAATGAGGTGGCTGTCTGGCTGTAGCCAAATAAACTCTCCCATCAGGACACTTTTAAGTCTTTAGCTAAAGAGTTGGTAATCCCTATGATCTTTGTCCTATCATGCTCAAGTTGGATGATGGCTTGATCCTCAGCCTCTTGAAGATTTCTGAGTATATCATCCTCTTGACTGAAATCGCTTGAAGAGACGCTTGAGCTCACAACCAAAACCAAGGGGATTCTTCTGTAGCCTCACGGAAGTGTCAGGGCAGATGTCATGACTCTTCTCCGGCATTATTGGGGTTCTTCCCTGCTATTCTGCGATGTCTAGACCTGGGATGGGACTATAGGTACAATATGCTCCTTGTAGGAGTTTTCCTCTTTTAGTACAATATTTTGCCCTTGGTACCAACACCAATACCCTTGACCCATTTATTTGAGGCGGGAGGAGGGTATTGGGTTAGCTTTCATCTCACTGGATCCTTTGGAGTCCCAACACTGGTGTCTTAGCACCCGATCTTGACTACCTTGGCAGAGGATAGCATCCTCTTTCCTCCAACATCCATCTGTATTAAACAGATAAGGATGGCCTCCCTCATACGTTAGAATGTCCGAGGGGAGCTGTAGATGAAGTACCGTCCGGTTGTTCACCACAATTCCCAGATTAATGGCACTGTACCCCTGTCTGAGAGACCCGTGGAAGCGCTATTGTCGGCGCGAAACGGCCATCGTCACATCCTGCTCACCTCCCTCCTTGCTTGTATCCCGATGCCGTGAAGATGCGGTTGTGTGCACTCTTCTAATAAATGATTCAGACCACACAGGACCGGTGAGTGTTGCCGCTTCTTTCTACGCATTGCCAGTGGTATTCTACTTGTTTCATGCGTGCACCTCTACCTGGCAGTCGGATCCCTGAGAAGTTACTATGCACTGAAGATACCGCTATTGATTGAGGAACAGCTGTGCGGCGTTTTCGTCTTAGATTGCTATACCTGATACAGGTGCCAATGAAGACGCAGTGCAGGTGAGATTCTGACACTCATGCCACTGAACCATCCACCAGTTGGCATGGTTGGCTGCAAAAGCGGAGATCAGGGAGCATACTCTTTGTCGGAGGTTAAATGGGTAGTGGCCCCTGTATAAAGAGGGCACAATATGTTTCAGGTTGTCCGAGAGTTCACACTGGACTTGTGTACATACTAGGGTAAACTGAACTCTGTCTTGAACCTCCATGAGGCCTGCAATTAACCTTTTAACCCCTTTATGACCGGGGGATTTTTCGTTTTTCCGTGTTCGTTTTTCGCTCCCCTCCTTCCCAGAGCCATAACTTTTTTATTTTTCCGTCAATTTGGCCATGTGAGGGCATATTTTTTGCGGGACGAGTTGTACTTTTGAACGACATCATTGGTTTTAGCATGTTGTGTACTAGAAAACGGGAAAAAAATTCCAAGTGCGGTGAAATTGCAAAAAAAGTGCAATCCCACATTGGTTTTTTGTTTGGCTTTTTTGCTAGGTTCACTAAATGCTAAAAATGACCTGCCATTATGATTCTCCAGGTCATTATAAGTTCATAGACACCAAAAATGACTAGGTTATTTTTTATCTAAGTGGTGAAAAAAAATTCCAAACTTTGCTAAAAAAAAAAAAAAAAAAAAAATTGCGCCATTTTCCGATACTCGTAGCGTCTCCATTTTTCGTGCTCTGGGGTCGGTTGAGGGCTTATTTTTTGCGTGCCGAGATGACGTTTTTAATGATAGCATTTCGGTGCAGATACGTTCTTTTGATCGCCCGTTATTGCATTTTAATGCAATGTCGCGGCGACCAAAAAAACGTAATTCTGGCGTTTCGAGTTTTTTTCCCGCTACGCTGTTTAGCGATCAGGTTAATACTTTTTTTTATTTGATAGATCGAGCGATTCTGAGCGCAGCGATACCAAATATGCGTAGATTTGATATTTTTTTTATTGATTTATTTTGATTGGGGCGAAAGGGGGGTGATTTAAACTTTTATTTTTTTTTATTTTTTTCACATTTTTTTAAACTTTTTTTTTTAACTTTTGCCATGCTTCAATAGCCTCCATGAGAGGCTAGAAGCAGGCACAACCCGATCGGCTCTGCTACATAGCAGCGATCTGCTGATCGCTGCTATGTAGCAGAATTGCACGTGTGCTGTGAGCGCCGACCACAGGGTGGCGCTCACAGCGACGGGCAATCAGTAACCATAGAGGTCTCAAGGACCTCTATGGTTACAATATACAAGCATCGCCGACCCCCGATCATGTGACGGGGGTCGGCGATGACGTCATTTCCGGCCGCCTGGCCGGAAGCGGTAGTTAAATGCCGCTGTCTGCGTTTGACAGCGGCATTTAACTAGTTAATAGGTGCGGGCAGATCGCGATTCTGCCCGCGCCTATTACGGGCACATGTCAGCTGTTCAAAACAGCTGACATGTCCCGGCTTTGGTGCGGGCTCACCGCGGAGCCCTGCATCAAAGCAGGGGAGCCGGCATCGGACGGTATAGTACGTCCGATGCCGGTAAGGGGTTAAACTTCTCTCAAAGAGCCGAAGATAGAGAGGTAGTGGCTTCAATGTGTGAATGCTGTAAACCCTATAAAACATGGTTTACATCAAGCTGAGTTCTAAATCCTTTCCCAACATGTCGACCAATGTCCCCAAGTTTACAAGTTTACGTCTCAGGACTTCCATATCTATAGTGTTCAGGACACCCACTCCCAGTGCAAACCCAACCAATTCCATGGCTATTGTGTCTCTCTTCCCCCTGAATTTCCTATGTCGGGGATCATCTTTTCTCACCTCTTGCCCTGCCTCTACCCATCCTCTCATCATGTCAGTTTGGTTCCTCACAAACTCCTCACATCTGTGATCCCAATGATCTACTCTGAAATCATCTATGGAAATTCAAGGACAAATTTTGTTCCCGTGATAATCTTCCATGGGGATGACAGTTGAGGAGCTATGGGATCTGCCAATTGATGAGTAGAAACATTGCAAGAGTCCAGGTGCGGTTTGGCAGGTTGAAGACCTTCGGTCAGGTGATCCCTATTGCTTTGGCTACTTGGCATCATGGTGGTCCGTCATCCAGTGATCTGTAGAATGAATATAATATTATATGTATGTGAATTGTATGATGACTTAGGGATCCACCTTTGACCTACCAACCCCCCCCTTCACCCAACTCTATTTGTGAAGCTATTATTGAGTTGAGGAGGCTCGGGTGGCTTTTGCTTGGTCGATGTGGATCCAAAAGGCTTCCTGTCATCTACAAGTTTATTTTTTGTTGTCATCAGTCTCTGTACCTGTAGCATGGTGTCACCCATTACTTCCAGGACCTGGTAAGATCCTTCCCAGTTTGCATCCCAAGGTCCAGATCGGCGAAAAATTTTCACCATTACATTTTCACCTACAAAGGGCATTGGTGTCTCCCACTGTAGGTATGGTTTGTGCAATTGTAAAGCAGCATGGGCCAGCAACTCCTTGATGTTCTGTTGAACCTGTTGGAGGAATGTGTCTCTGGTAATGGCATTTTTCATGGTCTCAGACACTGGGGGCTTGTTGGATAGACACAGTGGCATTTTACGTCCAGTCATCAGTTCGAATGGAGTGATATTAATACTGTTGCCCGGATACCCATCAGCACTGCTGGAAGCTACATTACCCATGAGGAACCCCTCTCCAACAGTGCTTTAGAAAGCCATGTTTTGAGGGTACAATTCATACTCTCAACAATGCCCACTGACTGAGGGTGGTAAGGGACATGAAACCTCTGCTTTATGTCTAGAAGTCCACAAAGAGCTTTCATGAACTTACTCGTGAAATGTGTCCCTCTGTCTGATTCTATCACTCTGGGGATTCCCCATCATGATAGAACCTGTTCCCAGAAAACCCGAGCAGTGGTGGTAGCCGAATCATTAACTGTGGGGATGGCTTCTACCCATTTGGAGAAGACATCCACCACCAGCGCATAACGGCAGTTACGACTTCCTGCTTGTAATGGTCTAATCTAATCAATTTGGATTGTGGACCATGGACCCTCTGCTGGTGGAACTTGCTGCAGCACTGGCTTCAGGGCTGACGCCCTAGGATTCACCTAAGCACACTCCAGGCATTGTTGAGTGACTTCCTCTACCATGTTGGACATACAAGACCATTATAGTTTATCCCTCAGGAGGGACAGTAGCTTGTCATGGCCAACGTGTCAAAACAATTGGTGGTTTATTCTTGTCAGCTCTGTCTGCAGATGCTGAAGGACTACTGGTAGAAGAAGTTGCTGTGTACCGGTATCATAACACAGGATCCCCTGATGTATTGTCCAGGGATGCCTTGGATCTGTGATGTGTGTCATTAGAAGAGGATCTTTACCCTGTTCCTCTTCAAATGACACAGGTCCATCTTTGAGTCTGACCTGTCTCACTGCAATCTGGAATGCCGGGATCTCTTCAGTACCTGGTTCCCGAAGGACCCCAGATACTGCTGCAAATTTGGCCAATTTGTTAGCCTTGTTATTCCCCAAGGTCAAAGGCTGTTCTCTCTGGTGTGCTGGGACTTTAATAATTGCAGCCTCTGCCTGATGTGCCATGCCCCATTCCCACAATTCCTTCAGGACCATTTCTTGGGCCAGAGGTTTATTCTGGCTGTCCATGAATCATCGTCTCTTCCATGTGTCCAGATGCATGGTGAGGGATCGAACTACATATGAACTGTCGCTATATAAAGTTTGATTCCCTGAAGGTTGAAGAAGGAGATCCACCTTGACAGCCTCCAGTTCAGCCCGTTTGCTGACATGAGACGTAGCAACCTATTGAGACTCAGGGTGCCTGTGGTCTCATCCAGCACCGCAAACCCTGTCACATAGGTGCCATCCAGAAAAAATCGAGAGCCATCAACAAAGATGACCCTGTCTTCCAGATGGCTGTCGGTCCTGAACATTTGTGTTTGGGCGATCTATGGTAATTCTCCACAGCCATGTTCAGTCCCTGTTATGTTCAACAACTGGGACAGTACATACTTCACCTTGTGGTCCTCCTGTAATATAAAATTGTCCTCCTCTGTATTAATTACCCTGCAGAGTGTCATCTGCAAATATTGAAATTCTGCTCTGTATGCCTCCTACATCTACTGGCTAACACGGTACCAAGATATATATCTTTCCTGCCCCCTACAAGGTCATTAATAAATATGTTAAAAAGAAGAAGGCGCAATACTGACCCCTGTGGTACCCCACTGCTAACCGCGACCCAGTCCGAGTGTGCTCCATTAATAACCACCCTTTGTTTCCTATCCCTGAGCCAGCTCTTATCCCACTTACACATACTTTCCCCTATCCCCATTGTTCTCATTTTAGGTATCAACCTTTTGTGTGGCACCGTATCAAAAGCTTTTGAAAAGTCCATATATAGTACATCCACTGCGTTCCCTTGGTCCAGTCCAGAACTTGCCTCTTCATAGAAATTGATCAGATTAGTCTGACAGGAATGGTCCCTAGTAAACCCGTGCTGATACTGGGTCATGAGGTTATTCCTCTTCAGATACTCCAGTATAGCATCCCTTAGAATGCCCTCTAGGATTTTACCCACAGTAGCGGTTAAGCTTACTGGCCTATAATTTCCGAGTTCAGTTTTTGTCCCCTTTTTGAATATTGGCACCACATTTGCTATACGTCAGTCCTGTGGTACAGACCCTGTTATTATGGAGTCCTTAAAGATTAAAAGTAATGGTCTATCAATGACTGTACTTAATTCCTGCAGTACTCGGGGGTGTATCCCATCCGGGCCGAGATTTGTCAATTTTAGTGATTTTTAGACACCGCCGTACTTCCTGCTGGGTTAAGCAGGTGACATTTAATGGGGAATTTTTGTTATCACTGATCATATTGTCTGCCATGGGATTTTCTTGTGTAAGTACTGATGAAAAAAAGTAATGTAGCATATTGGCTTTTTCCTCATCCTCATCCACCATTTCACCTAGACTATTTTTAAGGTGGCCAACACTATCATTTTTAGTCTCTTACTATTTACGTAGTTAAAGAATATTTTGGGATTATTTTTACTCTCTGATTTGCTTTTTACATACTTTATTTAATTTTCTGTATTTATTTAATGCCTCATCACTACCTACTTCCTTTAATTCTCTAAATGCTTTCTTTTTGTCACTTATTGCGCCCCTTAAGGTACCTTCACACATAACGATATTGTTAACGATATCGTTGCTTTTTGTGACGTAGCAACGATATCGTTAATAAAATCGTTATGTGTGACAGCGACCAACGATCAGGCCCCTGCTGGGAGATCGTTGGTCGCTGAAGAAAGTCCAGAACTTTATTTCGTCGCTGGACTCCTGCTGACATCGCTGGATCGGCGTGTGTGACACCGATCCAGCGATGTCTTCACTGGTAACCAGGGTAAACATCGGGTTACTAAGCGCAGGGCCGCGCTTAGTAACCCAATGTTTACCCTGGTTACCATCCTAAAAGTAAAAAAAACAAACAGTACATACTTACCTACCGCTGTCTGTCCTCCAGCGCTGTGCTCTGCTCTCCTCCTGTACTGGCTGTGAGCGTCGGTCAGCCGGAAAGCAGAGCGGTGACGTCACCGCTCTGCTTTCCGGCCGCTGTGCTCACAGACAGTACAGGAGGAGTGCAGAGCACAGCGCTGGAGGACAGACAGCGGTAGGTAAGTATGTACTGTTTGTTTTTTTTTACTTTTAGGATGGTAACCAGGGTAAACATCGGGTTACTAAGCGCGGCCCTGCGCTTAGTTACCCGATGTTTACCCTGGTTACCGGCATCGTTGGTCGCTGGAGAGCGGTCTGTGTGACAGCTCTCCAGCGACCAAACAGCGACACTGCAGGGATCCGGATCGTTGTCGGTATCGCTGCAGCGTCGCTTAATGTGAAGGGGCCTTTACAGCTCTATTTAGCCATATTGGTTTCCTCCTATTTCTAGTATGTTTATTTCCATACGGTATATATTGTGCACAGGTCTCATCCAAGATGCTAATAAACGTCTCCCATTTTCTTTGTGTATTTTTATGTCTCGGGATATCGTCCCAGTTAATTGCACCAAGATCATCTCTCATCCGTTGGAAATTTGCCCTCCTGAAGTTTAGTGTCCGTGTAACCCTTCTACTACACATCTTATTAAAGGATACATGAAAACTTATTATTTTGTGATCACTATTACTCAAGTGACCCCCAACCCTTATATTTGCTATGCGGTCTGGCCTGTTGGTTAATATTAGGTCTAGCAGTACCCCCCTTAATGTTGGGTCCTGAACCAGTTGTAAAAGGTAATTGTCTCTCATAGTTGTCAAAAAATGATTACCTTTGCTGGACCTGCAGGTTTCTGTTCCCCAATCTATTTCAGGGTAGTTGAAGTCACCCATAATAATGACTTCTCCTTGAGTCGCAGCTTCATCTATTTGCTTTATGAGGATATTCTCCATTGCTTCCATTGTTTTTGGAGACTTATAACTAACCCCTATCAGTAATTTATTATTTTTTCCCCCTCCCCTTATCTCCACCCACAGGGACTCAACATTTTCATTAAATTCACCTATATTTTCACGCAGGATGGGTTTTAACCCCTTCACGAAATGCCCCATACTAGTACGGCGCATGTTGTGTCTCCCCTTTGATGTGGACTCCGGCGCTGAGCCCACATCAAAGTCGCGACATATCAGCTGTTATGTACAGCTGACATGTGCGCGCAATACCGGCAGGTGGAATCGTTATCCACCTGCTGCTATTAACCAGTTAAATGCCGCTGTCAAACACTGACAGCGGCATTTAACTACCGCTTTCGGCCGTGCATCCGGAAATGCGCACATCGCCGACCCCCGTCACATGAACGGGGGTCAGCGATGTGTCGGCATAGTAACCAGAGGTCTCCTTGAGACCTCTATGGTTACTGATGCCGACTTGCTGTGAGCGCCATCCTGTGGTGGGCGCTCATAGCAAGCCTGCAATTCAGCTACATAGCAACGATCTGATGATCGCTGCAATATAGCAGAGCCGATCAAGCTATGTCAGCTTCTAGCCTCCCATGGAGGCTATTGAAGCATGGCAAAAGTTAAAAAAAATGTTTTAAAAAATATGATAAAAAAATAAATAAATAAAAGTTTAAATCACCCCCCTTTCGCCCCATACAAAATAAAACAATAAAAAAAAAATCAAACATGCACATATTTGGTATCGCCGCTTTCAGAATCGCCCGATCTATCAATAAAAAAAAAGCATTAACCTGATCACTAAACAGCGTAGCTAGAAAAAAATTCAAAACGCCAGAATTACGTTTTTTTGGTCGCCACGACATTATTAAAATGCAATAACGGGTGATCAAAAGAACGTATCTGCACAAAAGTGGTATAGTTAAAAATGCCAGCTCAGCATGCAAAAAATAAGCCCTCACCTGACCCCAGATCACGAAAAATGGAGATGTTACGGGTATCGGAAAATGGCGCAATTTTTTTTTTTAGCAAAGTTTTGAATTTTTTTTCACCACTTAGATAAAAAATAACCTAGACATGTTTGGTGTCTATGAACTCGTAAAGACCTAGAAAATCACAATGACAGGTCAGTTTTAGCATGTAGTGAACCTAGCAAAAAAGCCAAACCACAAACAAGTGTGGGATTGCACTTTTTTTTGCAATTTCACCGCATTTGGAATTTTTTTTCCCGTTTTCTAGTACAAGACATGGTAAAACTAATGGTGTCATTCAAAAGTACAACTCGTCCTGCAAAAAATAAGCCCTTACATGACCATATTGATGGAAAAATAAAAAAGTTATGGCTCTGGGAAGGAGGGGAGCGAAAAACCAAAACGCAAAAAATAAAAATGACCGCGTCTTGAAGGGGTTAAGGATGATTTTACATATAGACACAAACCTCCCTCTCGCTTATCCGTTCGGTTATTTCTGAACAGACTATAGCCCTGCAAGTTAACAGCCCAGTCATGGCTCTCATCCAGCCATGTTTCAGATATCTTTACCATGTCATAATTATGCTCCCACAACATTAATTCTAATTCCTCCATTTTGTTGGGGAGGCTTCTGGAATTAGTATACATGCACTTTATGTATCTCTCTGTACCTCTGATGCCATTACCCGTAATCGGCCAGGAGTAGGGGAGGACGCTCGTGGACCTACTCCTAGCCGATTTCGGGTAATGGCATCAGTTGATATACTTGCAACATTGATATATACTGCAGCATTTATGATGAAGTGTGATTAGGCTATATGGGAAATGTGCAATATGCGTGATCACATTTTATAACATTGAATATGACCCTTCAGCCTGTTTGATAGTTCATACAATGTCCCCGAAGCATCCAATTCTTTGTATATGCCAGTGGGTGTAACCCCCTCCTCCTTTTCCCATCAGTACCTGGCTATTTAATAAATTTACTTTTTGGTTATTTAAATTATTCATGGAATTTTTTGTCGTTGTTTTTTTTGGTTGGTTATTATGACTATTGCGACTTTTCCTTATAATTTCCATAAATATACGATCACAGCATATAAATATTAGATCTATCGATATACTGTATATACTCGAGTATAAGCCAACCCGAGTATAAGCAGACCCCCCTAATTTTGCCACAAAAAACTGGGAAAACTTAATGACTACCTAGGGTGGAAAATGCATCTTCTTTCTGTATTGAGCGGTCACAGTTACCGCTCATTACAGTAATGAATATGCGGCTCCACCTCTATGGGAGGTGGGGCCGCATATTCATTACTGTAATGAGCGGTATCATGTGACCGCTCAGCACAGGAAGAATCTGCAGCGCTGGAAGAAGCAGGGACGTGCAGGGACCGCGCCAGCAGTAGGTGAGTATTATTAGACAGCCCGGCCCCCCCTCACCTGCCGACCCCCCGGGTATGACTTGAGTATAAGCCGAGAGAGGGACTTTCAGCCCAAAAAAAGGGTTGAAAATCTCAGCTTATACTCGAGTATATACGGTAATTACTGTGATGTATGTTGTTCTCATGAGGTGGTTTTACCCATTTAGCACTGCTGATCACACTGTTTCATAAACAATACTTATAAACAGAAAAAAATAAATTTATTTACAAGTAATGAATTAAAGTATTAACGCAACCTTGGTAATAATATTTCTTTTAACCCGTTAGTGATAGAGCCAATTTGGTACTTAATGACCAAGCCAATTTTTACAATTCTGACCACTGTCACTTTATGAGGTTATAATTCTGGAACACTTCAACGGATCCCGCTGATTCTGAGAAAGTTTTTTGATGACATAGTGTACTTTATGTTAGTGGTAACATTTCTTCGATATTACTTGCTTTTTTTTATGAAAAAATGGAAATATGGCAAAAAAATGTAACATTTTTCAAAATTTTAATTTTTATGCCGTTAAACCAGAGAGATATTTCACACAAAATAGTTAATAAATAACATTTCCCACAAGTCCACTTTACATCGGCACAATTTTAGAAATACTTTTTTTTTGTTAGGAAGTTATAAGGGTTAAAAGCTGACCAGCAATTTTGCATTTTACAACAAAATTTACAAAACCATTTTTTTTAGGGACCATCTCAAATTTAGAGTCAAATTGAGGGGTGTACATGACAGAAAATACCCCAAATTGACACCATTCTAAAAATTACACCTCTCAAGGTGCTCAAAACAACATTCAAGAAGTTTATTAACCCTTTACGTGCTTCACAGGAAGTGAAGCAATGTGGAAGGAAAAAATTAACATTTAACTTTTTTTTGCAAACATTTTAATTGAGAACTAATTTTGTTTTTTATTTTCACAAGTGTAAAAAGAGAAAATGAACCACAAAATTTGTTTTGCAATTTCTTCTGAATAAGCCAATACCCCATATGTGGGGGTAAACCACTGTTTGGGCGCACAGCAGAGCTTGGAAGAGAAGGAGTGCCGTTTAACTTTTTCAATGCAGAATTGGCTGGAATTGAGATCGGACGCCATGTTGCGTTTGGAGAGCCCCTGATGTGCCTAAACAGTGGAGAACCCCCACAAGTGACACCATTTTGAAAGCTAGACCCCTTATGGAACTTAGGTAGATATGTGGTGAGCACTTTAAACCCCCAAGTGCTTCACAGAAGTTTACAATGTAGAGCCTTGAAAATGAAAAATCATATATTTTCCACAAAAATGATATTTTTGCCCCCAAATTTTTATTTTCACAAGGGTAACAGGAGGAATTAGACCATGAAAGTTATTATGGAATTTGTCCTGAGTATGCAGATACCCCATATGTGGGGGTAAACCACTGTTTGGGCGCACAACAGAGCTCGGAAGGTAAGCAGCGCTGTTTGACTTTTTCAATGCAGAATTGACTGGAATTGAGATCGGACGCCATGTCGCATTTGGAGAGCCCCTGATGTGCCTAAACAGTGGAAATCCCCCACAAGTGATAGCATTTTGGAAATTAGACCCCTTAAGGAACTTATCTAGACATGTGGTGAGCACTTTGAACCCCCAAGTGCTTCACAGAAGTTGATAACGTAGAGCTGTGAGAATAAAAAATCGTATTATTGCCACAAAAATATCTTTTCACCCCAAAAATTTTATTTTCATAAAGGTAACTTGAGAAATTAGACCACGAAAGTTGTTGTGCAATTTGTCCTGAGTACATTGTGGGGGTAAACCACTGTTTGGGTGCACAACAAAGCTCGGAAGGGAAGCAGCACTGTTTGATTTTTCAATGCAGAATTGACTGGAATTGAGATCGGACACCATGTCGCGTTTGGAGAGCCGTTTGGAGAGCCCTGATGTGCCTTAACCAGGTTAAAATCACTACAAGTGACACCATTTTGGAAACTAGACTTAAGGAACTTTACTAGATGTGTGGTGAGCGCTTTGAACCCCAAATGCTTCACAGAAGTTTTTAACGCAGTGCCGTGAAAATAAAAAATCTCCACAAAAATGATTTTTTTTAGCCGGGTAACAGGAGAAATTGGACCCCAAAAGTTGTTGTCCAATTTGTTCTGAGTATGCCAATACCCCACATGTGGGGGTCCACTGTTTGGGCACACATTGGGGCTCGGAAAGGAAGTAGTGATGTTTTAAAATGCAGACTTTGATGGAATGGTCAGTGGGCGTCATGTTGCATTTGCAGAGCTCCTGATGTACCTAAACAATAGAAACCCCCACAAGTGACCCCATTTTGGAAACTAGGCCCCCCAAGGAGCTTATCTAAATGTGTGGTGAGCACTTTGAACCCCCAAGTGCTTCACAGAAGTTTATAACCTAAAGCCGTGAAAATAAAAAATCATATTTTTCCACAAAATTGATCTTTTCACCCCCAAATTTTTACTTTCACAAGGGTAACAGGAGAAATTGGACTGCACAAGTTATTGTGTAATTTGTCCTGAGTACGCTGATACCCCATATGTGGGGGGGACCTCTGTTTGGATGCATGGTAGTGCTCGGAAGTAAAGGAGTGCCGTTTTGGAATGCAGACTTTGATAGAATGGTCTGCGGGCATCATGTTGTGTTTGCAGAATCCCTGATGTGCCTAAACAGTAGAAACCCCCCACAAGTGACCCCATTTTGGAAACTAGACCCCCCAAGGAACTTATCTAGATGTGTGGTGAGCACTTTGAATTCACAAGTGCTTCACAGAAGTTTATAATGCGGAGCCGTAAAAATAAAAAATCATTTTTTTTCCACAAAAATGATTTTTTAGCCCCCAATTTTTTATTTTCCCATGGGTAACAGGAAAAATTGAACCACAAAAGTTGTTGTACAATTTTTCTTGAGTATGATGATGCTCCTTATGTGGGAGAAAACTACTGTTTGGGTTCACGTCGTGGCTCGGAAGGGAAGTAGTGATGTTTTGGAATGCAGACTTTAATGGAATGGTCTGCGGGCGTCATGTTGCGTTTACAGAGCCCCTGATGTGCCTAAACAGTAGAAACACCCCAAAAGTGACCTAATTTTAGAAACTAGATCCCCCCCCCCAAGGAGCTTATCTAAACGTGTGGTGAGCACTTTGAACGCCCAAGTGCTTCACAGAAGTTTGAGGCAGAGCCGTGAAAATAAAAAATCTTTTTTTCCACAAAAATGAGTTTTAGCACCTAAATTTTTATTTTCCCAAGGGTAACAGGAGAAACTGGACCCCGAAAGTTGTTGTCCAATTTATCCTGAGTAGGCTGATGCCCCATATGTGGGGGTAAATCACTGTTTAGGTGCACGGCAGAGGTCAGAATGGAGGGAGCACCATTTGACTTTTTGAATGCAAAATTGGCTGGAATCAGTGGTGGAGCCATGTTGCATTTGGAGACCGCCTGATGTACCTAAACAGTGGAAACCCCCCAATTCTAACTCTAACCCTAACCCCAACACACCCCTAACCCTAATCCCATCCCTATCCGTAATCCTAATCACAACCCCAACCCTAACACACCCCTAACCCTAATCACAACCCTAACCATAACCCTAACCACAAACCTAACCCTAATCCCAGCCCTAATCCCAATACACCCCTAACCCTAATGCCAACCCTAACCATAACCCTAACCCAAACCTAACCCTAATCCCAACTCTAACCTTAACTTTAGCCCCAACCCTGGCCCTAACCCTAACTTTAGCCCTAACCCTAACCCTAACTTTAGCCCCAACCCTAACCCTAACTTTAGCCCAATTCACTTTAGCCCAACTGTAACCCTAATTGGAAAATGGAAATAAATACATTTTCTTTATTTTGTTATTTTTTTCTAAATAAGGGGGTGATAAAGGGGGGGTTTATTCACTATTTTTTTATTTTGATCACTGTGATAGAGTCTATCATGGTGACCAAAATGAACCAATAGGAAAAATCTTCCTATTTTTGGCGGGAGCCGGCCGGCAGATCTTGGCAGGCGCACTGCGCATGCTTCAGCCATTTTCTCCCGAAAGAAGAAGCCGGAGGCACGGGGGACTTCAGGGGGCCATGGAGGGACAACGGAGGTACAGGGGAGGATCGGGGACTCTATTTCTCTCTCCACTGATGTGTGATCAAATCAGAGGAGAGAAATGAAATGGCACATCAGGCTTTTTTTTTTTTGAGGCCGCCGTTACACATTTAGTAACGGCGATCGCTAAACAGGGGTCTGTAAAAACCGACAGAACAGATCCACTCTATTAGATAAAATATCTTTACCAATATTGTGCTTTTGGTTGATATGAGGAACTAGAGAATATTGACTTATTGTTCTGCATATCTGCTGAAATCATGAGAAGCATTACCCTCACCTCTCTCAACAGTGAGGTCAACTTAAGCAGAATGACCGACAGGAGCGTCTGTGACCACAAATCGGCACCGAGCAGAACAGGCAGGAAGTTAACTACTTGCCTGTGAATTCTTAGCCCCTTAAGAAAAAAAATACAAAGGTCCTGGATGGATAACCCAATTAACCAAGATCACATTATTATTTGTGCTATTTTTTCCTTAAAGGAGATAATACCTGTCACTTCAAGGGTAGGTTCACATTGCGTTTCTGCTGTCTGTTTAACGCATCCGTTTGACAGCAGGAAAAACGCAATATAACGGAGACATTAACGCCTCCATAGGCTTGCATTCAACAAACGCATCCAAATGCATGTCAAAATAGGCAAGTATGTGTTTGTTGCAATGCACAGGCACACGCTGACTGCAGTGATTTTATGTCCGATTAGCAAACAAATGCAATATAACGTCATACTACAGATTTGTACAAATCTGCAGCATTGCATTATATTGCGTTTGCGATAGATGATAGGATAGAAAGGTGATGGAACACTGTGCATGGACTGCCCAAACTGACCTGACCAAATGGACCTGACCTGAATACAACATCATATACTCCTAGGAGGATGTCACATTCTGGTCATGAGTTCTGCGGTTAGTCCTTGTATTGCGGAGCACATACAGACATCTGAACTCGCCCCCTGAAGGTGAAGGATAGATTTGGTGGGGGGGACAATATACAGCAACACTGAGGGGACAGATTACAGAAGGCAGGACATGGTGGATGTATTTTGCTTCTCCATTGTTGCTCAGATTTACTCCTGAATCCTGCTTGTAAGGGTATGTTTCCACGTTCAGGAAACGCTGCGTTTTTGATGCAGCCTTGAGCCGCAGCATCAAAAACGTAGCGTCCAGATGTTACAGCATAGTGGAGGGGATTTAATGAAATCCCGTCTCCACTATGCAGTAAAAGACGCATGCGGCATACCCGCGAAAACACACATGCGGCGCGTGTTTTAAGAAGGCAGCATGTCCTTACATTGCAGAAAAAACGCAAGGACAACGCAGGTGACCTGCCAGTGACCTCAGGTGCAGATTTTGTTCAAAGATTTTACCTGCATAAAATCCTGACCAAATCCTGATGCAATCCTGAACGTGGACCATACCCTAACAGGTAATGATCCTAGTACAGTACTCGGATGGACACATTCCAGAAGCCAAGTTCACATTTGGATTTTTTCCATAGTGAGTGACATATAAAGACAGCATTTTGATTCTTCTTTTAATAAAGTGGGGTTTCCTTACTCAGATATAAAGATTATCCTGTGGGCAGGTCATCATTATAAGATTGGTGGGGATCCAAAAGCCGACACTCCAACCAATCAGCTGTAATCAGTGCGCAGAGGCCAAACAGCACAGCGCCTCACACTGTGTAGTGACCGTTCTCAGGTCCTGCAGATCAGCTCCTATTCACTTCAGTAAAGCGGAGCAGCTCTATACAGTGCACGGCATTGTGCTGTTCTGATCTGTACACTGGTGATAACATCCGATATTCTAGGTAGAAAGTCCATGGGGTGTAACAGTAACAACGTGGATGTGATTGTATTAAATCTCACCCATGTGCAGCAAAAAAATTCCACACAGCATCTAAACACAAATTGCCCTCCAGTGCAGATTCTCATGCAGATTTTGCAGAGTTTTAGTCACAGATGTTCTACATTTGTTTTATGCCCTGTACTAAACGACCCGTGAAGTGGCTTCTAGTGATAAGCAAACATGCTCAGGTAAGGCATTATCCGAGTATATCGGGTGTGCTCAAATAGTATGTTCAATCCCTGCAGCTGCATGTCTCACGGCTGTTAGACAGCAACAACATATGCAGGGATTCCTGTTTGATAGGCAATTCCCCGCATGTGTTGCTGCTGTCTAACAGCCGAGAGACATGCAGCCGCGGATAACGCCTTACCCGAGCACGCTCACTCATCACTAGTGGCTTCAAACCGGAGCTCATTCCAAACAAGGTTATCTAGTTTTCAATATTTGACCTCTCATTGCCAGTCGGGCTCTGCACCAAAAATACTATCTAGTGCACCATAGGGAAGCATGGCCAGGCTCTGGATATGCCCCACTGCCAAGCACAACATGGCGCCAGGTTTCTGATTCCTAATCCACTGCCCAGCACCAAGTACAGATTGGTGGTGTGCTTACAGGGTCACGCTTGTACTGTCAGGCTGAAAGAAAAGGGGTCTCACTGGCATAGAAGACAGAAAACCACATCTGGCTGTAAAATGGCAAATGCAACTGGGCTCCATGTACACATCATACCAGGCACCACAGGGCACTGTAGGCACATGTCATCATGAGGATTTCCCGGGTGCCACACAGAACATAGTATGGTGCTAAACTCCTGTCTTCTCACACAGTCATGGGATAAAGGATCCACAACAGTCGTCAAATTGGACAGGACCTGGGCTCTGTGCAGTCATCATCATCACAATGGACAGGACCTGGGCTCTTTGCAGTCATCATCATCACATTGGACAGGAACTGGCTCTGTGCAGTCATCATCATCATCACATTTGACAGGACCTGGGCTCTGTGTAGTCATCATCATCATCACAATGAACAGGACCTGGGCTCTTTGCAGTCATCATCATCACATTGGACAGGACCTGGCTCTGTGCAGTCACCATCATCATCACATTGGACAGGACTTGGGTTCTGTGTAGTCATCATCATCATCACATTGGACATGACCTAGGCTCTGTGCAGTCATCATCATCACATCTGTTGGGACATGGACTCTCTGCTATCATCATCATCATCATCATCACATTGGACAGGATCTGGGCTCTATGCAGTCATCATCATCATCACATTGGACAGGACCTGGGCCCTGTGCAGTCAGCATCATTACATCTGTTGGGACTTGGCCTCTGTGCAGTCATCATCATCACATCTGTTGGGACCTGAGGCTCTCTGCAGTCATCATCATCACATCTGTTGGGAACTGGACTCTGTGCAGTCATCATCATCATCACATTGGACGGGACCTGGTATCTTTGCAGTCGTCATCATCATCATCACATTGGACAGGACCTGGGATCTGTGCAGTCATCATCATCATCACATTGGACAGGACCTGGGCTCTTTGCAGTCATCATCATCATCATCACAATGGACAGGACCTGGGCTCTTTGCAGTCATCATCATCACATTGGACAGGACCTGGCTCTGTGCTGTCATCATCATCACATTGGACAGGACCTGGCTCTGTGCAGTCACCATCATCATCACATTGGACAGGACTTGGGTTCTGTGTAGTCATCATCATCATCACATTGGACATGACCTAGGCTCTGTGCAGTCATCATCATCACATCTGTTGGGACATGGACTCTCTGCTATCATCATCATCATCATCACATTGGACAGGATCTGGGCTCTATGCAGTCATCATCATCATCACATTGGACAGGACCTGGGCCCTGTGCAGTCAGCATCATTACATCTGTTGGGACTTGGCCTCTGTGCAGTCATCATCATCACATCTGTTGGGACCTGAGGCTCTGTGCAGTCATCATCATCACATCTGTTGGGAACTGGACTCTGTGCAGTCATCATCATCATCACATTGGACGGGACCTGGTATCTTTGCAGTCGTCATCATCATCATCATCACATTGGATAGGACCTGGGATCTGTGCAGTCATCATCATCATCACATTGGACAGGACCTGGGCTCTTTGCAGTCATCATCATCGTCACATTGGACAAGACCTGGGCTCTGTGCAGTCATCATCATCATCACATTGGACAGCACCTGGGCTCTGTGCAGTCATCATCACATTGGACAGGACCTCGGCTCTGTGTAATCATCATCATCTTGTTGATTGTAGATTGTAAGCTTTAGAGCAGGGACCTCACCCCTAATGTCACTGTTTTAATTGTTTTAACTTGTACTGAATTTATTGTCTGTACATGTCCCCGCTTAATTGTAAAGTGCTGCGGAATTTGTTGGCAATTATTGTTGTTGTTTTTATTATTATCATCATCACATTGGACAGGACCTGGGCTCTGTGCAGTCATCATCATCATCACATTGGACAGGACCTGGGCTCTTTGCAGTCATCATCATCATCATCACAATGGACAGGACCTGGGCTCTTTGCAGTCATCATCATCACATTGGACAGGACCTGGCTCTGTGCAGTCATCATCATCACATTGGACAGGACCTGGCTCTGTGCAGTCACCATCATCATCACATTGGACAGGACTTGGGTTCTGTGTAGTCATCATCATCATCACATTGGACATGACCTAGGCTCTGTGCAGTCATCATCATCACATCTGTTGGGACATGGACTCTCTGCTATCATCATCATCATCATCATCACATTGGACAGGATCTGGGCTCTATGCAGTCATCATCATCATCACATTGGACAGGACCTGGGCCCTGTGCAGTCAGCATCATTACATCTGTTGGGACTTGGCCTCTGTGCAGTCATCATCATCACATCTGTTGGGACCTGAGGCTCTGTGCAGTCATCATCATCACATCTGTTGGGAACTGGACTCTGTGCAGTCATCATCATCATCACATTGGACGGGACCTGGTATCTTTGCAGTCGTCATCATCATCATCACATTGGACAGGACCTGGGATCTGTGCAGTCATCATCATCATCACATTGGACAGGACCTGGGCTCTTTGCAGTCATCATCATCATCATCACAATGGACAGGACCTGGGCTCTTTGCAGTCATCATCATCACATTGGACAGGACCTGGCTCTGTGCAGTCATCATCATCACATTGGACAGGACCTGGCTCTGTGCAGTCACCATCATCATCACATTGGACAGGACTTGGGTTCTGTGTAGTCATCATCATCATCACATTGGACATGACCTAGGCTCTGTGCAGTCATCATCATCACATCTGTTGGGACATGGACTCTCTGCTATCATCATCATCACATTGGACAGGATCTGGGCTCTATGCAGTCATCATCATCATCACATTGGACAGGACCTGGGCCCTGTGCAGTCAGCATCATTACATCTGTTGGGACTTGGCCTCTGTGCAGTCATCATCATCACATCTGTTGGGACCTGAGGCTCTGTGCAGTCATCATCATCACATCTGTTGGGAACTGGACTCTGTGCAGTCATCATCATCATCACATTGGACGGGACCTGGTATCTTTGCAGTCGTCATCATCATCATCATCACATTGGATAGGACCTGGGATCTGTGCAGTCATCATCATCATCACATTGGACAGGACCTGGGCTCTTTGCAGTCATCATCATCGTCACATTGGACAAGACCTGGGCTCTGTGCAGTCATCATCATCATCACATTGGACAGCACCTGGGCTCTGTGCAGTCATCATCACATTGGACAGGACCTCGGCTCTGTGTAATCATCATCATCTTGTTGATTGTAGATTGTAAGCTTTAGAGCAGGGACCTCACCCCTAATGTCACTGTTTTAATTGTTTTAACTTGTACTGAATTTATTGTCTGTACATGTCCCCGCTTAATTGTAAAGTGCTGCGGAATTTGTTGGCAATTATTGTTGTTGTTTTTATTATTATCATCATCACATTGGACAGGACCTGGGCTCTGTGCAGTCATCATCATCATCATCACATTGGACAGGACCTGGGCTCTGTGCAGTCATCATCATCATCATCACATTGGACAGGATCTGGGCTCTGTGCAGTCATCATCATCACATTGGACAGGACCTGGGCCCTGTGCAGTCATCATCGTCATCACATTGGACAGGACCTGGGCTCTGTGCAGTCATCATCATCACATTGGACAGGACCTGGGCTCTGTGCAGTCATCATGATCATCACATTGGACAGGACCTGGGCTCTGTGCAGTCATCATCATCACATTGGACAGGACCTCGGCTCTGTGTAATCATCATCATCATCATCACATTTGACAGGACCTGGGCTCTGTGCAGTCATCATCATCATCATCATCATCATCACATTGGACAGGACATGGGCTGTGTGCAGTCATCATCATCACATTGGACATGACCTAGGCTCTGTGCAGTCATCATCATCACATCTGTTGGGACCTAGGCTCTGTGCAGTCATCATCACATTGGACAGGACCTAGGCTCTGTGCAGCCATCATCATCACATTTGACAGGATTTGGGCTCTATGCAATCATCATCATCACATTGGATGGGACCTGGGCTCTGTGCAATCACCATCATCACATCTGTTGGGACTTGGGCTCTGTGCAGTCATCATCATCACGTCTGTTGGGACCTGGGGCTCTGTGCAGTCATCATCACATCTGTTTGGACCTGGATTCTGTGCAGTCATCATCATCATCTAATTAGACAGGACCTGGGCTCTGTGCAGTCATCATCATCATCATCATCAAATTGGGCAGGACCTGGGCTCTGTACAGTCATCATCATTACATTGGACAGGACCTGGTCTCTGTGCAGTCATCATCATCATCATATTGGACAGGACTTGGGTTCTGTGTAGTCATCAACATCATCACATTGGACAGGACATGGGCTGTGTGCAGTCATCATCATCACATTGGACATGACCTAGGCTCTGTGCAGTCATCATCATTACATCTGTTGGGACCTGGGCTCTGTGCAGTCATCATCATCACATCTGCTGGGACCTGGAATCTATGCAGTCATCATCATCATCACATTGGACAGGACCTGGGCTCTGTGCAGTCATCATCATCATCAAATTGGGCAGGACCTGGTCTCTGTGCAGTCATCATCATCATCATATTGGACAGGACATGGGCTGTGTGCAGTCATCATCATCACATTGGACATGACCTAGGCTCTGTGCAGTCATCATCATCACATCTGTTGGGACCTGGGCTCTGTGCAGTCATCATCACATTGGACAGGACCTCAGCTCTGTGTAATCATCATCATCTTGTTGATTGT
Organism: Ranitomeya imitator; assembly: GCF_032444005.1. Classification (NCBI taxonomy): domain Eukaryota; kingdom Metazoa; phylum Chordata; class Amphibia; order Anura; family Dendrobatidae; genus Ranitomeya; species Ranitomeya imitator. The sequence continues at coordinate 807,960,761 of NC_091282.1, read as the reverse complement.
AGGTTGTAAGCTTGCGAGCAGGGACCTCACCCCTAATGTCACTGTTTAAATTGTTTTAACTTGTACTGAATTTATTGTCTGTACATGTCCCCCCTTAATTGTAAAGTGCTGCGGAATTTGTTGGCGCTATATAAATAAAAATTATTATTATTATTATTATCATCATCACATTGGACAGGACCTGGGCTCTGTGCAGTCATCATCATCATCATCACATTGGACAGGACCTGGGCTCTGTGCAGTCATCATCATTATCATCATCACATTGGACAGGATCTGGGCTCTGTGCAGTCATCATCATCACATTGGACAGGACCTGGGCCCTGTGCAGTCATCCTCATCATCACATTGGACAAGACCTGGGCTCTGTGCAGTCATCATCATCACATTGGACAGGACCTGGGCTCTGTGCAGTCATCATCATCACATTGGACAGGACCTCGGCTCTGTGTAATCATTATCATCACATTCGACAGGACCTGGGCTCTGTGCAGTCATCATCATCATCATCACATTGGACAGGATCTGGGCTCTGTGCAGTCATCATCATCACATTGGACAGGACCTGGGCCCTGTGCAGTCATCATCATCATCACATTGGACAGGACCTGGGCTCTGTGCAGTCATCCTCACATTGGACAGGACCTGGGCTCTGTGCAGCCATCATCATCATCACATTGGACAGGATTTGGGCTCTATGCAGTCATCATCATCATCACATTGGATGGGACCTGGGCTCTGTGCAATCACCATCATCACATCTGTTGGGACTTGGGCTCTGTGCAGTCATCATCATCACGTCTGTTGGGACCTGGGGCTCTGTGCAGTCATCATCACATATGTTTGGACCTGGATTCTGTGCAGTCATCATCATCATCAAATTAGACAGGACCTAGGCTCTGTGCAGTCATCATCATCATCATCAAATTGGACAGGACCTGGGCTCTGTACAGTCATCATCATCACATTGGACAGGACCTGGTCTCTGTGCAGTCATCATCATCATATTGGACAGGACTTGGGTTCTGTGTAGTCATCAACATCATCACATTGGACAGGACATGGGTTGTGTGCAGTCATCATCACATTGGACATGACCTAGGCTCTGTGCAGTCATCATCATTACATCTGTTGGGACCAGGGCTCTGTGCAGTCATCATCATCACATCTGTTGGGACCTGGACTCTATGCAGTCATCATCATCATCACATTGGACAGGACCTGGGCTCTGTGCAGTCATCATCATCCTCACATTGGACAGAAACTGGGCTCTGTGCAGTCATCATCATCACATTGGACAGGACCTGGGCTCTGTGCAGTCATCATCATCACATTGGACAGGACCTGGGATCTGTGCAGTCATCATCATCATCATCATTACATTGGACAGGACCTGGGCTCTGTGCAGTCATCATCATCCTCACATTGGACAGAACCTGGGCTCTGTGCAGTCATCATCATCACATTGGACAGGACCTGGGCTCTTTGCAGCCATCATCCTCACATATGTTGGGACTTGGGCTCTGTGCAGTCATCATCGTCACGTCTGTTGGGACCTGGACTCTGTGCAGTCATCATCATCATCACATTGGACAGGACCTGGGCTCTGTGCAGTCATCGTCATCACATTGGACACGACCTGAGCTCTGTGCAGTCATCATCATCATCACATTGGACAGGACCTGGGTTCTTTATAGTCATTATCATCATCACGTTGGACAGGACTTGGGCTCTGTGCAGTCATCATCATCATCACATTGGACAGGACCTGGGCTCTGTGCAGTCATCATCATCACATTGGACAGGACCTGGGCTCTGTGCAGTCATCATCATCACATTGGACAGGACCTGGGCTCTGTGCAGTCATGATCATCATCATCTTCACATTGGACAGGACCTGGGCTCTGCAGTCATCGTCATCATATTGGACAGGACCTGGGCTCTGTGCAGTCATCATCATTATTATCATCATCACATTGGACAGGACCTGGGCTCTGTGCAGTCATCATCATCACATCTGTTGGGACCTGGACTCTGTGCAGTCATCATGATCATCATATTGGACAGGACCTGGGCTCTGTGTAGTCATCAACATCATCACATTGGACAGGACATGGGCTGTGTGCAGTCATCATCACATTGGACATGACCTAGGCTCTGTGCAGTCATCATCATTACATCTGTTGGGACCAGGGCTCTGTGCAGTCATCATCTGTCATGATCCCAATGGCAGGGGATCACAAAAGGACAAGCACAAAAACAAAACAAGCTCTAGGGTGATGGAACCTGAGCTGACCGCGATCCTGAACCTAAACACACAACTAGCAGTAGCCAGGGAACGTGCCTACGATGATTCCTAGACGTCTCGCGCCAGCCGAAGGATTAACTTCCCCTATCAGAAGAAACACAGACCTCACTTGCCTCCAGAGAAACACCCAACAGAAATAGCAGCCCCCCACATGTAATAACGGTGAAATGAGAGGAAAGCACATACGTAGTTATGAAAATAGAATCAGCAAAAATGAGGCCCGCTAAAGCTAGATAGCAGAGGATACAAAAGTGAACTGCGCGGTCAGCGAAAAACCCTTCAAAAAACCATCCTGAAATTACTTGAACTCATGTGCCAACTCATGGAACATGAGGAGTAATTTCAGCCCACTAGAGCAACCAGCAGCAAGGAATCACATATCTGCAAGCTGGACTAAGACAAAAATTAAGCAAAACGTGGAACAGGAAAATCAAAACTTAGCTTGTCCTGAAGATAACAGACGCAGGGAGCAAAGGTAAAAAGACATGCTGATTACATTGATAGCCGGCGAGGAAATGACAAAAAAGCCAGGTTAAATAGGAAACTCCCATAACCTGATGGAACAGGTGGACACCAGAGACCGCAGAGAACACAAGTCACCCAGTACCATCAGTAACCACCAGAGGGAGCCCAAAAACAGAACTCACAACAATCATCATCACATCTGTTGGGACCTGGACTCTATGCAGTCATCATCATCATCACATTGGACAGGACCTGGGCTCTGTGCAGTCATCATCATCCTCACATTGGACAGAACCTGGGCTCTGTGCAGTCATCATCATCACATTGGACAGGACCTGGGCTCTGTGCAGTCATCATCATCACATTGGACAGGACCTGGGATCTGTGCAGTCATCATCATCATCATCATTACATTGGACAGGACCTGGGCTCTGTGCAGTCATCATCATCCTCACATTGGACAGAACCTGGGCTCTGTGCAGTCATCATCATCACATTGGACAGGACCTGGGCTCTTTGCAGCCATCATCCTCACATATGTTGGGACTTGGGCTCTGTGCAGTCATCATCGTCACGTCTGTTGGGACCCGGACTCTGTGCAGTCATCATCATCATCACATTGGACAGGACCTGGGCTCTGTGCAGTCATCGTCATCACATTGGACACGACCTGAGCTCTGTGCAGTCATCATCATCATCACATTGGACAGGACCTGGGCTCTTTATAGTCATTATCATCATCACGTTGGACAGGACTTGGGCTCTGTGCAGTCATCATCATCATCACATTGGACAGGACCTGGGCTCTGTGCAGTCATCATCATCACATTGGACAGGACCTGGGCTCTGTGCAGTCATCATCATCACATTGGACAGGACCTGGGCTCTGTGCAGTCATCATCATCATCATCTTCACATTGGACAGGACCTGGGCTCTGCAGCCATCGTCATCATATTGGACAGGACCTGGGCTCTGTGCAGTCATCATCATTATCATCATCATCACATTGGACAGGACCTGGGCTCTGTGCAGTCATCATCATCACATCTGTTGGGACCTGGACTCTGTGCAGTCATCATGATCATCATATTGGACAGGACCTGGGCTCTGTGCAGTCATCATCATCACATTGGACAGGACCTGGGATTTGTGCAGTCATTGTCATCATCACATTGGACAAGACCTGGGATCTTTGCAGTCATCATCATCATCACATTGGACAGGACCTGGGCTCTGTGCAGTCATCATCATCATCATCATCATCACATTGGACAGGACCTGGGCTCTTTGCAGTCATTATCATCATCACATTGGACAGGACCTGGGCTCTGTGCAGTCATCATCATCATCACGTTGGACAGGACCTGGGCTCTGTGCAGTCTTCATCATCATTATCATCACATTGGACAGGACCTGGGCTCTTTGCAGTCATTATCATCATCACATTGGACAGGACCTGGGCTCTGTGCAGTCATCATCATCACATTGGACAGGACCTGGGCTCTGTGCAGTCATCATCATCACATTAGACAGGACCTGGGCTCTGTGTAGTCATCATCATCATCACATTGGACAGAACCTGTGCTCTGTGAAGTCATCATCATCATCACATTGGACAGGACCTGGGCTCTGTGCAGTCATCATCATCACATTGGACAGGACCTGGGCTCTGTGCAGTCATCATCATCACATTGGACAGGACCTGGGCTCTGTGCAGTCATCATCATCACATTGGACAGGACTTGGGCTTTGTGTAGTCATCATCATCATCACATTGGACAGGACCTGGGTTCTGTGCAATCACCATCATCATCATCACATTGGACAAAAACTGGGCTCTGTGCCATCATCATCATCACAATGGGCAGGACCTATATTCTGTGACTGTAACCCCCTAAGCCTGCCTCTGTACATGATTAGGTAGCACATCCTTTGCAATGACTGGGGTCCAGACACACATACACAATCATACACCCATCCCCATCTGCGGCATTGCTGGGACCAGTAATGCCCTGCACCTCACATACCTGCTCCTCCTGCATGATGTCAAGGACACCGCAGCTCGGCACTGCATCTCGGCATGAGGAGGCTGAGGTCTGTTCAGTGTGACCCCACTGTCAGCACTGAGCTGCAGGCACAGAATAGTGCATAGAGCTGCCCCGCTTGCTCCTCACTTGTCCGTGCGCTGCGGAGACTCCCGGGCCCTCCAATCAGCAGAGCTGACAGGCGCCACCTGGTTACAGGCAGTTTTATCGCAGGCAGCTCCAGCAGTTCTGCTCGGCGATCACCTCCTGACGTCAGGAGATCACATGACAGTGCCAGTCACATGGTCCAGGACTCACAGGCGGCTTGTTTTTGGGAAACGGAGCAATTGCTGGGATTTATTAGCAGTGAGGGGCTGCAGTGGGTCTCTCTGGGAGGGCGAGGATGGGGTGCATGGATGCATCAAAAGGTGGCTGATTCTTGGTGCAGTGCGGGAAAAGTAAGATTCCGGCCAGGATAGCGGGACAGAGTCTCAAAATTGGGATTGTCCTGCTTGATCTGGGACAGTTGGGAGGTATGTGTGTGGGAGGTAGAAATGACTGTGGGAATGTGGTGAGGAGGACCAAAATTTGGAGAAATCTCATCATCAGGAGGAGCAGAGAAAGTGTTAGCAGGTGGGGGCAGGTGTGGGCATGAGGTGTCTGTGTTTGGAGACAGAGGATTGTATGTTGAGGAACAAATCTGAGGAGGAGATGATATGGATGGGGAGGATGGAGGGAGAGATGACCAGTTCCTTTTTAGGTGTAGGGATTAGGGGGGTTAGTAGAAAGGAGCTGAAGACATATGAAGTTAGTAGGAGCTGAAGACAAATGGTGGTCTGAGCGGGCAAATCTCACAAAGATAAGGACTTTACTATACTTTATCTTATGTTTTGTCATTATTCCAGAAAGGCCATGTTTATTTTGTTAAACCCTGCCACGGTTTTTGCTGTGCTATAATAAACCAGCAAGTGATTTACCCAAGAAGCGTTCCTATGTCTCTTTCTGAAAGTCGCTGAGTGAGTCAATCCCTCGCACTATATAAAACTTGATGACACTGCATAGAAATATATGCTGTGACATTCAGGTCAGGGGAGTTGCCGGCCAGTCTGAGCATTGCGATGTGATCGTCATTCATGTTAAATGGACTTCTGATTGCGCTTTTTGACTGAACATATGATATTGAGGCAGCCCCACTTGTTGAGTACCTTGCAAAAAAATGAATATTTTTAAAAGTCATAAAAGGATGTGCATATAGTGCAATACAGAATAAAGTAGTGTATCTGTAATGCTTGACTAATAATAGAAGTGATGACATTGTGCGTAACCACATGCTAAAGGGATTTAACTTGGTAATTTACAAGATGCAATTTCTTAATTTAGAAGACTATTTTTAAATGAGCCAATTCTACAGGTATGTGGTTAATTGTCAGATAAATAATACAAAATTATACCAAGAATCCAGCGCCGTACAGCCATGGGGATTTACAAAATCAAATCAATGGGAGGTGGTTTGTGTAAGCATACCGTAATTTAGCAACTATGCACTGTTTTCAATACAACAATGAGGCCTGGATTCTGACTTCTACACTGAAGCAGGAAATTTTGACTATAAAAAACAAGAAAATATATCTAGTCTCAAGAAACTTGACACCAATGCATCAGGAAAGTAAAGGCATAGTTCAGTAACAATGTTTACTAAAATAATGAATGTGTACCAAAAAGAAGAACAATGGCACACACCAAATCCTATCCTTAAAAGTCCTTTAACCACTTTACCCCCCAAGGCTGTTTGTATCTTCATGACCAGGCCAAATTTTACAATTCTGACCATTGTCACTTTATGTGGTAGTAACTGGAATGCTTCAACGGATCCCACTGGTTCTGAGACTGTTTTTTGTGACATCTTATACTTCATAATAGTGATAAAATTTCTTCCATATGACTTGCGTTTATTTGTGAAAAAACAGAAATTTAGTGATAATTTTGCAATTTTCAAAAAAATATTTATGCCCTTAAATCATAGAGCGATATGTCACACAAAATAGTTAATAAATAACATTTCCACATGTCTACTTTACATCAGCACAATGTTTTAAACATAACTTCCTAAAAAAAAATTATAAGAGTTAAAAGTGTAGTAGAAAATGGTGCACAAGCGACCGGGATAACCGTCTCCTTGAAAGGATTGTTAAGAAAAGGCCATTCAAAATTTTGGGGGAGATTCACAAGTAGTTGGACTGCTGCTGGAGTCATTGCTTCAAGAGCCACCACACAGAAGTATTCAGGACATAGGCTACAAGTGTTGCATTCCTTGTGTCAAGCCAGTCATGACTAAAGGACTTGGCACCTGTCTACACTGCTAAAAGTACCAATACCTGGTTTAAAAACATAAGTATCACTGTGCTTGATTTGCCAGCAAACTCGCCTGACTTTAACCCCATAATCTATGGGGTATTGTCAAGGGGAAGATGAGAGACACCAGACTCAATAACGCAGACCTGCTGAAGTCTGTTATCAAAGAAACCTGGGCTTCCATAACACCTCAGCAGTGCCACAGGCTGATCGCCTCCTTGCCACACCGCATTAATGCAGTTATTGATGCAAGTGGAGCCACGACCAAGTATTGAGTGCTTTTACTGAAGATACATTTCAGTAGGCCAACATTTTGTAGTATAAAGTATTGTAATTTACTGAGATAATTACTTTTGGATTTTCATTGGCTGTAAGCCATAATCATCAACATTAACAGAAATAGATCATTCTGTTTTTAATGATTCTATATACAGTGGGTAGGGAAAGTATTCATACCCCTTTACATTTTACACTCTTTGTTTCATTGCAGACACTTGGTAAATTCAAAAAAGTTAATTTTTTTCTCGTTAATGTACACTTTGCACTCCATCTTGACTGAAAAAAAAACAGAAATGCAGTCATTTTTGCAAATGTATTTAAAAAGATAAACTGAAATATCACATGGTCATAAGTATTCAGAGCCTTTGCTCAGTATTGAGTATGATGCAATATATTTTTCACATCATCTCCAGTTCCATCAGGTTGGATGGTGAACATTGGTGGACAGCCATTTTCAGGTCTATCCAGAGATGCTCAATTGGGTTTAGGTCAGGGCTCTGGCTGGGCCAGTCAAGTATGGTCATAGAGTTTTTCTGAAGCCACCCCTTTGTTAGTTTAGCTGTGTGCTTAGCGTCATTGTCTAGTTGGATGGTGAACCTTCGGTCAAGTCTGAGGTCCAGAGCACTCTGGAAGAGGTTTTCATCCAGGATATCTCCATACTTGGCCGCATTCATGTTTCCTTCAATGACAACCAGTCATCCTGTCCCTGCAGCTGAAAAACACACCCATAGCATGATGCTGCCACTACTGTTGTGAGTTCCGTTCTGGAGCTCCCTCCTGTGGTTGCTAATGGTATTTTTGTGGGTTATGCCCTTGGGCTCCCTCTGGTGGTTTCGAGTGGAGCTGCTGCTCTGTTAGGTGGCTGCAGCAGCTGCCTTCACTAATTGCCTAGCCTGGGTTTGCTATTTAAACCTGCTCTGGGCTTTATTTCATGCCTGCTGTCAATGTTCTTGGTTGGACTTGATTCTTTCCTTGGATTTCTCATATGGCCAGTCCTTGTCTGCAAAAGATAAGTTTTTGCTAGTATTTGTTTGTCCATTTGTTTGGACTCCATTGCTCTGCATATTTGTCTCTTTTTTGTCCAGCTTGTCACTATGTCTTATTCAGGCTAGCTGGAAGCTCTGGGAAAGCAGATTTGCCCCTCCACACCGTGAGTCGGTGTGGAGTTCATTTTTGTAAACTCTGCGTGGATTTTCTAGTTTTTAATACTGACCGCACAGTATCCTTTGCTTTCTGTCTATCTAGTTTAGTATTGGCCTCCCTTTGCTGAATTCTGATTTCATTTCTATGTACGTCATTTCTCTCTCCTTTCACAGTGAATATTTGTGGGGGGCTGTCTTTCCTTTTGGGGGTTTCTCTGAGGCAAGATAGCTTTCTGTTTCCTTCTTTAGGGGTAGTTATATCTGAGGCTGTGACAAGGTGTCTAGGGAGTGTCAGGAACATCCCACGGCTATTTCTAGTTGTGTTGTTAGGATTAGGGACTGCGGTCAGTAGAGATACCACCTTCTCAGAGCTCGTTCCATGTTGCGTTTTGGCCACCAGGTCATATCAGTGTGGCCTCTTAACCACCAGGTCATAACAGTACAGCAGGCCAAAAATGAATTGAATGCATCTCAAAAGAAGGAAGAAAAAAGAGTTCTGAACCATTTTTTTTTTCTGTGCTCTGTTCTGTCTTTTTTTTCCTCTTGATATCTGGGTGGTGCTGGATATATGCTCTGGTATGGAGGTTCAGAGTTTGTTTTCTCGTGTGGATCAACTTGCTGCAAGAGTCCAGAGTATCCAAGATTATGTTGTCCAGACTCCAGCTCTAGAGCCTAGAATTCCTACTCCTGATTTGTTTTTTGGGGACAGGTCCAAGTTTTTGAACTTTAAAAATAGCTGCAAATTGTTTTTTGCTTTGAAACCCCGTTCTTCTGGTGATCCCATTCAGCGAGTGAGAATCATCATATCCTTGCTGCGTGGTGATCCTCAAGACTGGGCATTTGCTCTTGAAACAGGGGATCCGGCATTGTTGAATGTAGATGCATTTTTTCAGGCGCTCAGATTGTTGTATGACGAACCTAACTCTGTAGAGCATGCTGAGAAAACACTGTTGGCCCTGTGTCAGGGTCAGGAAGCGGCAGAGTTATACTGCCAGAAATTTAGAAAATGGTCTGTGCTCACTAAATGGAATGAAGAGGCTCTGGCTGCTATTTTCAGAAAAGGTCTTTCTGAAACCCTTAAAGATGTTATGGTGGGCTTTCCTACGCCTACCGGTTTGAGCGAATCTATGTCCCTGGCCATTCAGATTGATCGGCGTTTGCGTGAGCGCAAGGAGGTGCACCATATGGCAGTGTCCTCTGAGCAAAGTCCTGAACCTATGCAATGTGATAGGATTTTGACTAGAGCAGAAAGGCAGAAATTCAGACGTCAGAATGGCCTGTGTTTTTACTGTGGTGATTCAGCTCATGCTATTTCTGATTGTCCTAAGCGTACAAGGAGGGTCCCTGGGTCTGTTACTATTAGTAGTGTACAGCCTAAATTTCTCTTGTCTGTTACCCTGATTTGCTCATTATCGTCCTTTTCTGTTATGGCATTTGTGGATTCTGGCGCTGCCCTGAACTTAATGGACTTAGAGTTTGCCAGGTGCTGTGGTTTTTCCTTGGAACCTTTGCAGAGTCCTATTCCCTTAAGGGGGATTGATGCTACGCCATTGGCCAAGAATAAACCTCAGTATTGGACACAGTTAACCATGTGCATGGCTCCAGCACATCAGGAAAATATTCGTTTTTTGGTGTTGCATAATTTGCATGATGTTGTTGTGCTGGGTTTTCCATGGTTGCTGGATTGGAGATCCATGTCTGTGACTGGTTGGGGTTGTCAGGGGATACATAGTGATATTCCTTTGATGTCCATTTCCTCGTCCCCTTCTTCTGAGGTCCCTGAGTTTTTGTTGGATTTCCGGGATGTGTTTGATGAGCCCAGGTCCAGTTCCCTGCCTCCTCATAGGGACTGCGATTGTGCCATTAATTTGATTCCTGGCTGTAAGTTCCCTAAGGGCCGACTTTTCAATCTGTCTGTGCCAGAGCATGCCGCTATGCGGAGTTATGTAAAGGAGTCCTTGGAGAAGGGGCATATTCGCCCGTCTTCGTCACCATTGGGAGCAGGATTTTTTTTTGTTGCCAAGAAGGATGGCTCCTTGAGACCCTGTATAGATTATCGCCAACTCAATAAGATCACTGTCAAATTCCAGTATCCTTTACCTTTACTTTCTGATTTGTTTGCATGGATTAAGGGTGCCAGTTGGTTTACTAAAATCGACCTTCGAGGGGCGTATAATCTTGTGCGTATTAAAAAAGGTGATGAATGGAAAACAGCATTTAATACGCCTGAAGGCCATTTTGAATATCTTGTGATGCCATTCGGGCTCTCTAATGCTCCATCGGTATTTCAGTCCTTTATGCATGATATCTTCCGGAATTATCTGGATAAATTCATGATTGTGTATTTGGATGATATTTTGGTTTTCTCTGATGATTGGGAGTCTCATGTGAAGCAGGTTAGGATGGTATTTCAGGTCCTTCGTGCTAATGCGTTGTTTGTGAAGGGGTCTAAGTGCCTCTTTGGAGTTCAGAAGGTTTCTTTTTTGGGTTTCATTTTTTCTCCCTTGGCTATTGAAATGGACCCTGTTAAAGTTCAGGCCATTCATGATTGGACTCAACCTACATCGGTAAAGAGCCTTCAGAAATTTTTGGGCTTTGACAATTTTTATCGCCGCTTTATTGCTAATTTTTCTAGTGTGGTGAAGCCTCTGACCGATTTGACGAGGAAGGGCGCTAATGTGGTGAATTGGTCCTCTGCGGCTGTTGAGGCCTTTCAGGAGCTTAAACGTCATTTTACTTCTGCCCCTGTGTTGCGTCAGCCAGATGTTTCCCTTTTCAGGTTGAGGTGGATGCTTCTGAGATTGGGGCAGGGGCCGTTTTGTCTCAGAGAAATTCTGATGGCTCTTTGATGAAACCATGTGCTTTCTTCTCCAGAAAGTTTTCGTCTTCTGAGCGTAATTATGATGTCGGCAATCGGGAGTTGTTGGCGATGAAGTGGGCATTTGAGGGGTGGCGACACTGGCTTGAGGGAGCCAAGCATTGCGTGGTGGTCTTGACTGATCACAAGAATCTGATTTACCTCGAGTCTGCTAAGCGGTTGAATCCTAGACAGGCTCGGTGGTCTCTGATTTTCTCACGTTTTGATTTTGTGGTCTCGTATATTCCGGGATCTAAGAATGTGAAGGCTGATGCCCTTTCTAGGAGTTTTTTGCCTGATTCTCCAGGAGTTCTTGAGCCGGTTGGGATCCTCAAGGAGGGGGTGATTCTTTCTGCCATCTCCCCTGATTTGCAGCGGGTACTTCAGGAGTTTCAGGCTGATAAACCTGACCGCTGTCCTGTGGGGAAATTGTTTGTTCCTGATAGATGGACTAGTAAGGTAATTTCTGAGGTTCATTGTTCGGTGTTGGCTGGTCACCCTGGGATTTTTGGTACCAGAGATTTGGTGGCTAGGTCCTTTTGGTGGCCTTCCTTGTCGCGGGATGTGTGTTCGTTTGTGCAGTCCTATGGGACCTGTGCTCGGGCTAAGCCTTGCTGCTCCCGTGCCAGCGGGTTGCTTTTGCCTTTGCCTATTCCTGAGAGGCCCTGGACGCATATTTCCATGGATTTTATTTCTGATCTTCCTGTTTCTCAGAAGCTGTCTGTCATCTGGGTGGTTTGTGACCGGTTTTCTAAGATGGTCCATTTGGTGTCGTTGCCTAAGTTGCCTTCCTCTTCTGATTTGGTTCCATTATTTTTTCAGCATGTGGTTCGTTTGCATGGTATTCCGGAGAATATTGTGTCTGACAGAGGTTCCAAGTTCGTTTCTAGGTTTTGGCGGTCCTTTTGTGCTAGAATGGGCATTGATTTGTCTGTTTCTTCTGCATTCCATCCTCAGACAAATGGCCAAACTGAGCGAACCAATCAGACCTTGGAAACCTATTTGAGATGCTTCGTGTCTGCTGATCAGGATGATTGGGTGACCTTTTTGCCGTTGGCCGAGTTTGCCCTTAATAATCGGGCTAGTTCTGATACCTTGGTTTCGCCTTTTTTTTGTAACTTTGGTTTTCATCCTCGTTTTTCTTCAGGGCAGCTTGAGCCTTCTGACTGTCCTGGTGTGGATTCCGTGGTGGACAGGTTGCAGCAAATTTGGACTCATGTGGTGGACAATTTGACGTTGTCTCAGGAGAAAGCTCAGCGTTTTGCTAACCGTCGTCGGTGTGTTGGTCCCCGGCTTCGTGTTGGGGATTTGGTCTGGTTGTCTTCTCGTCATGTTCCTATGAAGGTTTCTTCCCCTAAGTTCAAGCCTCGCTTTATTGGGCCTTATAAGATTTCTGAAATTATCAATCCAGTGTCTTTTCGTTTGGCCCTTCCAGCTTCCTTTTCCATTCATAATGTGTTCCATAGATCCTTGTTGCGGAGATATGTGGTACCTATGGTTCCCTCCGTTGATCCTCCTGCCCCGGTGTTGGTTGAGGGGGAATTGGAATATGTGGTAGAGAAGATTTTGGATTCTCATTTTTCAAGGCGGAAGCTTCAGTATCTGGTCAAGTGGAAGGGTTATGGCCAGGAGGATAATTCTTGGGTTGTTGCCTCCGATGTTCATGCTCCCGATTTGGTTCGTGCTTTCCATTTGGCTCGTCCTGATCGGCCTGGGAGCTCTGGTGAGGGTTTGGTGACCCCTCCTCAAGGGGGGGGGGGGTACTGTTGTGAGTTCCGTTCTGGAGCTCCCTCCTGTGGTTGCTAATGGTATTTTTGTGGGTTCTGCCCTTGGGCTCCCTCTGGTGGTTTCGAGTGGAACTGCTGCTCTGTTAGGTGGCTGTAGCAGCTGCCTTCACTAATTGCCTAGCCTGGGTTTGCTATTTAAACCTGCTCTGGGCTTTAGTTCATGCCTGCTGTCAATGTTCTTGGTTGGACTTGATTCTTTCCTTGGATTTCTCATATGGCCAGTCCTTGTCTGCAAAAGATAAGTTTTTGCTAGTATTTGTCCATTTGTTTGGACTCCATTGCTCTGCATATTTGTCTCTTTTTTGTCCAGCTTGTCACTATGTCTTATTCAGGCTAGCTGGAAGCTCTGGGAAAGCAGATTTGCCCCTCCACACCGTGAGTCGGTGTGGAGTTCATTTTTGTAAACTCTGCATGGATTTTCTAGTGTTTAATATTGACCGCACAGTATCCTTTGCTTTCTGTCTATCTAGTTTAGTATTGGCCTCCCTTTGCTGAATTCTGATTTCATTTCTATGTACGTCATTTCCCTCTCCTTACACAGTCAATATTTGTGGGGGGCTGTCTTTCCTTTTGGGGGTTTCTCTGAGGCAAGATAGCTTTCTGTTTCCTTCTTTAGGGGTAGTTATATCTGAGGCTGTAACGAGGTGTCTAGGGAGTGTCAGGAACATCCCACGGCTATTTCTAGTTGTGTTGTTAGGATTAGGGACTGCGGTCAGTAGAGATACCACCTTCTCAGAGCTCGTTCCATGTTGCGTTTTAGCCACCACGTCATATCAGTGTGGCCTCTTAACCACCAGGTCATAACACACCACCATGCTTCAATGTTGGAATTGTATTGGGTAGGTGATGAGCAGTGCCTGGTTTTCTCCACACATACCGCTTAGAATTATCACCAAAAAGGTCTATCTTTGTCTCATCAGACCAGAGAATCTTAGTTCTCATAGTCTGGGAGTCCTTCATGTGTTTTTTAGCAAAGTCTATGCAGGCTTTCATATGTCTTGCACTGAGGAGAGGCTTCCGTCGGGCCACTCTGTCATAAAGGCTCGACTGGTGGAGGGCTGCAGTGATAGTTGACTTTGTGGAACTTTCTCCCATCTCCCTACTGCATCTCAGGAGGTCAGCCAAAGTGATCTTGGGGTTCTTCTTTACCTCTCTCACCAAGGCTCTTCTCCCACGATTGCTCGGTTTGGCTGGACGGCCAGGTCTCGGAAGACTTCTGGTGGTCTCAAACTTCTTCCATTTAAGAATTATAGAGGCCACTGTGCTCTTAGGAACCTTGAGTACTGCAGAAATTCTGTTGTTCCTTGGCCAGATCTCTGCCTTGCCACAATTCTGTCTCTGAGCTCCTTGGCCAGTTCCTTTCACCTCATGATTCTCATTTGGTCCGACATGCACTGTGAGCTGTGAGGTCTTATATAGACAGGTGTGTGCCTTTCCAAATCAAGTCCTATCAGTTTAATTAAGCACAGCTGGAAACCAATGAAGGAGGAGAAGCATCTCAAGGAGGATTGCAAGGAAATGTGCAGCATGTGACTTAAATATTAGTGTCTGAGCAAAGAGTCTGAATACTTATGACCATGTGATATTTCAGTTTTTCGTTTTTATTAAATTTTCAAAAATGTCTACATTTCTGTTTTTTTAAGTCAAGATGGGGTGCAGAGTGTACATTAATGTGAAAAAATGAACTTTTTTGAACTTACCAAATGGCTGCAATGAAACAAAGAGTGAAGAATTTAAAGGGGCCTGAATACTTTCCGTACCCACTGTAATATGTGAGTTTCACTTTTTGCATTGAAGAAGTGAAATAAATTAACTTTTGATGATATTCTAATTTAGTGAGAATCACTTGTATCTGACTCTGCTGACAAGCTGATCTTTAAATGCTCTGCAGCATCTAAACATTTCTCAGTTCATCACAATGGGGATACCTTACAGTGTAGAGTCACGGTTATTGAAAAAGTACACAGACCACCAGATGTGGCATAGACCACCATAGGAAATTGCTTAATCGGGAGTCCTGGAGGATAAACTGCCTTTACTAAAGTCACCAACGACCTACTATCCGCGAAATGAAAGTGACATGAGTTTGTCCTTCTCCTTGACCTGGTATCTGTCTGACACAGTGTACCATTCCCTCTTACTACAGACTTTCTGATCTGTTGACATTACAGACTTGACCCTTTGTTGGCTTTCCTCCTACCAGACAGACCGGACATTCAGTGTCTCCCACTCACACAACACCTCCTCATCTTGCCCCCTATGTGTCATGTCAACCAAGGCTCAGTTGTAGGACCGGCAACTATGCTTAGAGAGTGCACGTGCATGCACCCTCCCTCTTAAAGGGATCAACTTAAGGTATTCCCAGCCTATAGCTGGGTGATACCTTCTATTTAAGGCTTCTCCTCCAATATTGAGGTGCATGAGCTACATTGTTAGTTTGCCTTGCATGCTTGCTACACTGCGTGCAGATTTATTAGGCAAGTTGTTTTTTGGATCGCATGATACATTTTATACATGTTGTCCTACTCCAAGCTGTTCAGACTTGAGAGCCAAACACCAATTAAGTAAATCAGGTGATGTTCATCTCTGTAATGAGGAGGGGTGTTGTCTAATGACATCAAATCCCTATATAAATTGTGCTTAATTATAAGGCAACGTTCTTTCCTTTGGCAAAATGGATCAGAAGTGAGATTTGACGGGCTCTGAAAAGTCCAAAATTGTGAGATGTCTTGCAGAGGGATACAGCAGTGTTGAAATTGCCAAACTTTTGAAGCGTGATCACCGAACAATCATGGCAAATAGCCAACAGGGTCGCAAGAAGCGTGTTGGGCAAAAAAGGCGCAAAATGTTATGAAAGGTAATTCAGTACCACAATGGACATAGAGGTCAGCGCACATACAGTGACCTGGCAATAACCCAAAAAACAAGAACGAGCTCTGAGACGTGGGAACTCTGTTGACCGCAATCCCTAATCCTCTCCAACCACACTAAAGGCAGCCGTAGATTGCGCCTAACGCTCCCTATGCAACTCGGCACGGCCTGAGAAACTAGCTAGCCTGAAGATAGAAAATAAGCCTACCTTGCCTCAGAGAAATACCCCAAAGGAAAAGGCAGCCCCCACATATAATAACTGTGAGTTAAGATGAAAAGACAAACGTAGAGATGAAATAGATTTAGCAAAGTGAGGCCCAACTTTCTGAACAGAGCGAGGATAGGAAAGGTAACTTTGCGGTCAACACAAAGCCCTACAAAAACCACGCAAAGGGGGCAAAAAGACCCTCCGTACCGAACTAACGGCACGGAGGTACACCCTCTGCGTCCCAGAGCTTCCAGCAAGCAGAAAAAAACAAATTGACCAGCTGGACAGAAAAAAACAGCAAACAAATAGCAAAGAGGAACTTAGCTATGCAGAGCAGCAGGCCACAGGAACGATCCAGGAGGAAACAGGTCCAATACTAGAACATTGACTGGAGGCCAGGATCAAAGCACTAGGTGGAGTTAAATAGAGCAGCACCTAACGACTTCACCACATCACCTGAGGAAGGAAACTCAGAAGCCGCAGTACCACTTTCCTCCACCAACGGAAGCTCACAGAGAGAACCAGCCGAAGTACCACTTGTGACCACAGGAGGGAGCTCTGCCACAGAATTCACAACAGCAAAATAACTGCCCATGAATTGAGGAAAATCAAACGTGAAGCTGCCAAGATGCCATTTGCCACCAGTTTTGCCATATTTCAGAGCTGCAACGTTAGTGGAGTATCAAAAAGCACAAGGCGTGCGATACTCAGGGACATGGCCAAGTTAAGGAAGGTTGAAAAACGACCACCTTTGAACAAGAAACATAAGATAAAATGTCAAGACTGGGCCAAGAAATATCTTAAGACTGACTTTTCAAAGGTTTTATGGACTGATGAAATGAGAGTGACTCTTGATGGGCCAGATGGATGGGCCAGAGGCTGGATCAGTAAAGGGCAGAGAGCTCGACTCTGACTCAGACGCCATCAAGGTGGAGGTGGGGTACTGGTATGGGCTGGTATCATCAAACATGAACTTGTGGGACCTTTTCGGGTTGAGAATGGAGTGAAGCTCAACTCCCAGACCTACTGCCAGTTTCTGGAAGACAACTTCTTCAAGCAGTGATACAGGGATACAGGAAAAAGTCAGTATCTTTCAAGAAAAACATGATTTTCATGCCGGACAATGCTCCATCACATGCCTCCAACTACTCCACAGCGTAGCTAGCCAGTAAAGGTCTCAAAGAAGAAAGAATAATAATATGGCCCCCTTGTTCACCTGATCTGAACCCCATAGAGAACCTGTGGTCCCTCATAAAATGTGAGATCTACAGGGAGGGAAAACAGTCCACCTCTCGGAACTGTGTCTGGGAAGCTGTGGTGGCTGCTGCACGCAATGTTGATCGTAAACAGATCAAGCAACTGACAGACTCTATGGATGGAAGGCTGTTGAGTGTCATCATAAATAAAGGTGGCTATATAGGTCACTAATTTTTTTTTGTTTTGTTTTTGCATGTCAGAAATGTTTATTTCTAAACTTTGTGCAGTTATATTGGTTTACCGAGTGAAAATAAACAAGTGAGATGGGATTATATTTGGTTTTTATTAAGTTGTCTAATAATTCTGCACAGTAATAGTTACCTGCACAAACAGATATCCTCCTAAGATAACCAAATAAAAAAAAACCACTCCAACTTCCCAAAATATTTAAGCTTTTATTTGTGAGTCTTTTGGGTTGATTGAGAACATAGTTGTTGATCAATAAAAAAAATAATCCTCTAAAATACAAGTTGCCTAATAATTCTGCACGCAGTGTAGTTGTCAGGTTCCCCAGGTCCCCCTGTCTGCTTGTCTACCCTGTACCTGTCTGCTCTTACCTGTCTGCACCTATCCGCTCATACCTGTCTGTGCTCTTCTCTCCATCAGTCGGTCCAGTATCGCACCTGCCAGTGCTTTACTGTTCCTCCGCTGGTCCCATCTGCACCCATGGTTCCAGAGTCCCTACAGTGCCTGCCTGCATTTTTCATCTCTCCTTCGGACTGTAGCAGCTTACCTGCTGTAGGGGGTCAGCTGCCACCTTCCATAGGTCAGCCATAGAGTAGCACCTGGTGCCACCTCTTTGTCCCTCCTTGGGTTGCAGTTTTCACCTGCAGCCACTTTTCCGAGTAGGGATTTGGTAGGTCATCTAATTATGCACCTTCCAGGCTTTCAGAGGGATACAGAACAGTGATTCCACCACCTTGCCCGTTACAGTCTCCATCTGTACAACCATCTGGTTGTAGTGGAAGAGGTGTAGGTCCCCGCTATAATAGTTCTACTCTATTGCAATTGATGCCACTTTGCCACATGATGCCACATGCGTGTTGCCTGTAGCAGTAGGCCTCCACTTCCTTGGAGTCAACTGCTCATGGTACTATCCTTAGATTTTTCTGACAATAGTAGTCTACAAAATTTATATGATATTTGTGCCACCTGAGTGTGGCTGAGTATGAAAGCAGGTTGAGCTGTTGCATGTGGTATCAGGGCTCCCAGCACAGGAAGCCTACACAGATCCCTCACCCACCTCGTCTTACTGTGACATTCAATTGAAAGCTGTAAATGCTGTCCCAGACCCTGATACCTCATGCCTGGCTGATTGCTGCCATGCCATGCTACAATTAATACTGTGGGTGAATTGAGGCCACTTTCCTGGTGTCTGCCCCTCATTTGATGTATTTTGGCAACATTTGAGGCCGTTATAAGGTGTTGTGCATTTTTGCCTCCCATTGACCTGAATGGCGTTTGGTTATGTTCGGTGAATATTCAATGAATTAATTGGTGAATATTGCAAATTGGGTGATTGTAATCCAAACTGAACATTGAAATATTCGCTCATCTCTAAAAAGGACTTCAATTAGGGAATGTGATGGCCGCCCTAAACAGATGAGCTCCCTAAAAACACCTAGGTCTGCCACCTCCATGCTGAGCTGCTGCAGTTGCCCTTTCAGAGCAGTGATAGGATCCATAATGAATCAAAAACGGTTTCAGTCAAGTCAGAGCTAATGTCACAACTCTGTTGTCGAGTGGCTCCTGCATTGCTATGCTTTATAAAAGATCAGAAGTAGTGATGAGCGAGCATGCCCAGAAGTGCTCAGTGCTCACCCGAGCATCTCAGTGCTCGAGATGTTCGGCGAACGGCGAGCATTTCCGGGGTTGCTCGGCAGGAGTTTGGGTCACTGCCTTGAATGTTTGGCGCTCTTTACAGAGCCCATCCACATGCAGGAATTGTCTGCCACACACTGTAATCCCGCAACCATGTTAGTTGTGGCATTACAGTGATTGACTGGCTGCACAGCGACATCAGGCTGTATATCAGACCTGGCACTGCCCTGCTCGTCACAGTCAACTCCGGACTTAGGCAGTGTAGGGACAGTTGCTGCAGAGATAGGGACAGATTTGGTGTTGTTTTAATTAGTGTGAGTATACCATCTTTACTACACAAATCCATCTAAACAAACAGTCTTTCTGAGGATTAATCAAAGTGCATAGAGCCATAGATATCACTGCTAGGTAGGCAGGCAGTGTATGTGGCAGACTTCATTGCAGTACTGTTTGCTGCTGCCTATTACAGATATTTACCGTATTTACATAGCCCCTGGTATCAGGGGCCAGGAATAATTTTTTTTGCATCTTAATCCTGATTATTTTCTTCAAAAGCAATCCAGAGCACACTGTATTTTTGCTCCATTTGTTGGCACTGCAGAATACATCCAGATCCTTTCCGTATTACAAATGTAAAATTCCAGCTATTTTAAACAGGGGTTTGGCTGTCAGAGCGATCACATCTGAGTGTACAGCAAATTCTGCCATTTCTGGGCTACTGTAAAATTTTGTTGGAGTGTCTTATACAAGTTATTGACACCAGTTTGTTGAAAAAAATAGTTACCTGCAGGGCATTTATTTTAAACAGGGGTTTGGCCGTCACAGCGATCACATCTGAATGTGCAGAAAATTCTGTCATTTCTGGGCTGCTGGAAAATTTTTTTGGAGTGTCTTAAACAAGTTATTGACACCAGTTGGCTGAAAAATAAAAATAGTTACCTACAGGCCACCTATTTTAAACTCAGCCATTTGTAGTGACCGTCCAAAATATTGTCCTCCATTTAAAATGGGCAAGGCACGTGGCAAGGGACGGGGAACTGGGCGTGATTGTGATGATGTATGCAGAGGCTGAGGCCGTGGGCAAGCTGAAATTGTGCCACAACAAACACCCACATCTTCCCGCCTGACCTTCCTGTCCCAATTACAAGGGGACCGCAGTAGCCCACCAGTATTGAACCCAGATCAGTGTCAAAAGGTTGTTGGTTGGATAGCGGATAATGTTTCCAGTCAGTTTGCCACCACCACCGCTGTGAGTCTAGAGCGTATATTCCCCACTCTGATCCTCGTTCCACCATGCGGAGTGCCCGGAGACAACTGATCCCACACTTGGACACTCTGAAGATCTGTTCATTTTTCCATTTATAGTTTCAAGGCCTCTCGCCCAGTACACTTGAAATGGGGCAAGAGGGGTTAGCATGTAGCAATGCCCCAACATTTGCACAGCCACGGTCACACAAAGGCGAAGGTGAGAACGTGTCACAAGAGGTGGACGATAATGAGACACAATTGCCAGAAAGTCAGGAGGAGGACAAGGGTGCATAAGTGGAAGATAAGGGGGTGGATGATATAGTAACTGACCAAAGCTGGCAGGAGGACATGCAGAGCAAGGACAGCAGCACACAGGGGGAGGGAGTCAAAGCACCCCAACAGGCAAGAAGCAGTGTGGTGGCCGCAGACAGAAGGTGGGTAACCGGGCTGTAACACCAACATGATGAAATTTGGCAGTAGAACTGTTAGGTCTTCCCGAGTCTGGTTGTTTTTTAAAGACTCTGCCGATAACCCCAAAAAGGCCATTTGCACCACCTGCCAGGTCAGCATCGGCAGAGGTAGCAAAACTACCAGCCTGACACCACCAGCATGATCAGGCACATGGCATCAAAGCACCCGACCTTGTTGGCCAAACCCCAGGGTCCAGGAACAGTGTCTGCGGATGACACCACTGCTTCTCCTGCTGTTGTGCCTGCAAGTCAATCCCCTGTCCATGGTGAATACAAAGACGCCTCCTGCCCTGCTCCTGTTGTTGCACACACTCAACTAGCACCATCATCAAGCACGTCCACGTCCTTGTCCCAGCGCAGCGTTCAGTTGTCAACACTGCAGTCGTTGGAACGCAAGCACAAATATGCAGCCAACGCCCCACAGGCCACGCTACTAAATTCAAACATTTCTCGACTGCTTGCATTCGAAATGTTGCCTTTCAGGCTCATGGAGATGGAAGCTTTCCGTTACCTGATGGCAGCGACTGTCCCTCGGTACTCGATCCCCAGCCGCCACTATTTCTTCTGGTGTGCCATCCCCGGATTACACAAGCTTGTGTCCCACAACATTAGCCGTGCCCTCAATACTGGAAAAGTCTACCTAACCACGGACATGTGGACAAGTGTTTGTGGGCAGGGACGGTACATCTCGCTGACGTCACACTGGGTTAACATAGTGGAAGCCGGGACCCAGTCAGACCTTGGGATGGAACATGTCCTCCTGTCCCCGAGGATTGCGGGTGCTAGGTCAATCAGGGTTGCCCCCACAGTCTACAGCTCCTGCACCTCCTCCTCCTCTTCAGCCTTCATCTCCAAAATGACCACATCAGTCACAAGCAGGAAGCACTGCAGCACTGCCTCAGCCAAGCGGCAACAGGTTGTGCTGAAGCTAGTATGCTTAGGTGACAAAAAGCACAATGCTGAAGAGTTGTGGACAGCTCTGAAAGAGCAGGCAGATCTGTGGCTGACACTGCTAAACCACGGTGCATGTGCTCCCGACGCCAAGGACTGCAAGCCCTATTCCTATCAGGGTTTCCTCCACCTCCTACAGCAGTTCCTGCACCCCCTCCTGCTCCTCTTCATTCTCCATTTCCTGGTGGCTAAGGGAGCAGTGTATGCCTTCTTTGCTGGGAGCCCTGATACCTCATGCAACATGTTTTGTTTATTTTTCCCAGCCACACTCAGATGCCACAAATAAAGAGTTTCATAGAGTACTATTGGTAGAAAAATGTAAGGAAAGTAGCACAGGTTGTTGACTGATCAATTGACTCACAGTAGAACATTTTATAATGATTTGCATCATGATATGTGATCTGGTGCCTGCAACAGACTATTATCCCAAATTATTTGGATTATAAATTCAGGCCTGGTTCCTGCACCAGAGTTTTATCCCAAACAGTTTGGGTTATGAAATGAGGCCTGGTTCCTGCAGCCCAGTATTAGCACAAAGGATTTATATTATGAAATGTGGGCTGGTGCCTGCACCCGAGTATTATCCAATACTATTTTGACTATGAAATGAGGCCTTATGCCTCCTCCAGATTATTAGCCCAAACAATTATGATTAGTAAATCTGGCCTCCTGAGTCCTGCCTGCAACACAGTATTAGCCCAAACTATTTGGATTAGGAAATAGGGCCTGATGCCTGTACCCCAATATTATCCCAAATGATTTTGAATAGTAAATGTGTGGATGCCATCTATCTAGTGGTATCCTCCGTCCTCTTTACTGTTGAATCCACCCAGCGCTCAAACTATGTGCTGCGGGGATTCGCAGGTATCAGACCCTGTAATGGATTGTATATATGAGTTATACATTCTCCCAAACAGTTACCGCGGCCTCACTCTCCTTACACTTGTATTGAGCGAGGCCACACCCACTAGACAGATGCTCCCACTGGCAATCCACATAACTAGACGGGGCGCGGCCTCGGCTCTATACAATTATTTGAAGTGAGGCCGCTCATACATGCCCTCTGTTCCCAGGTCTGAAAAAGTAAATTCATAAGTCTGCAGTCACACAGAGTGATTGCAGACTTATCGGTTTTGACTGGACAACCACTTTAACTAAGGCTACTTTCACACTAGCGTTATCTGCAATCCATCACAATACGTCATTTTGCAGAAAAAACGCATCCTGCAAAAGTGCTTGCAGGATGCGTTTTTTCCCCATAGACTTGTATTGACGACGCATTGCGACGGATTGCCACACGTCGCATCCGTCGTGCGACGGATGCGTCGTGCTTTGGCAGACCGTCGGGAGCAAAAAACGCTACATGTAACGTTTTTTGCTCCTGACGGACCGCTTTTTCTGACCGCGCATGCGTGGCCGGAACTCCGCCCCCACCTCCCCGCACCTCATAATGGGGCAGCGGATGTGCCGGAGAAATGCATCCGCTGCCTCCGTTGTGCAGTGCGTTAAACGCTAGCGTCGGAATCTCGGTCCGACGCATTGCGACGGGGAGATTCCGACGCTAGTGTGAAAGTAGCCTAATTTATGTGATATAACTCTCTGATTTTAGGGCATAAAAATTAAAAGTTTGAAAATTGCAAATTTTTTCACATTTTCGCCAAATTTCTGATCTTTTCAGAAATAAACCCAAGTCATATCAAACAAATTTTACCACTATCATGAAGTACAATATATCACTAAAAAAAAATCTCAAAATCAGTGGGATGCATGTTATTAAGATGTCAGAGAGCAGCAGCAGCAGCTTTCACTTCCAGCTGTTAGTTTTGTCTGAAGGAAGTGACAGATAAGTGGCTGCTGATTGGCTGCAGGGGTCACGTGACATAGCAATATCACATGAGTCCCAGAGTGCTCAGCGCACACATCATAGTGGATAACCTCTTTTAAGAATTCTGATTGGTTAAGATATATTTAATCTCGCAGTGGCACAAACATGATAAAGTGAGAATTAATTTTTGTGTAAGCACATTCATTTACAGTGTTAATGCCAAGATTACTGGATGGGCAGTCCAGCTACAAATAAGATGCCATTCTGGCATAATATAGGGGTCATACATTACTGCTTTTTGGATTCTTTTGGTACTCTTTGTAATATTTTTTTAAATTTCAAAATTTTCACTGCAATGAAAAGTGTAGCAACAAAATCCACAAAATGTCTATATGTCAAACTATATGTACTACAGCTGTGCTCCCTCCCAATGCTAGCTCTCTTTTCTATTGTAATCACATAGGAAAACTTGTGCTTATTTCTTAGCTTCCAGCATCTCTAGTCTTGCCAACTTCTAGACTGGCTAACAAATATTTGATGGGATAATGGTTAACACAAATTTGTTGATGAGATTATTGTAGGGCTCCTCTATTCACCCACAATTAACATATTTAATAAAGGGGAAGGAAAAAAGCTTGCAATATAAAAAACATTACCTCCAATAAATCAGATGATGTTGATGTAAATACAATTATTTTGATTGCTTGTTGATATTGATATAAATGTTGCCGCAGACCTTTAATAGAATTTGATTTTTATGTGTTCTAGATTCTGGCTGTATAAGGGATAAGAACAGCAAGAGAGCCTAAAGGTACTGCAGAAAATATGGATCTTAAGGGAGCAGCTGCCGAAGAGGGACAACAGAAGAAAAAGAGGAAACCTTTAGTACCACCATCTCCACGTCCTCTTCGCTCATTGTTTTGTTTGAGCCTTCAGAACCCATTCAGAAAAGGCTGCATAAACATTGTAGAATGGAAGTATCCTTTAACAAGTTAAATATTGAGTGATTAATAATGCAGGCCTATTTTTGTTAGAGCAAATATGTTGTTGGCTTTCATTTTTCATTAGGGTATTTTAATACTAGAGACAATTAATTTGTGCAACGAAGATGCATGCATGCAATAAACTAAGCAAGCTATTTTACAAACATTTCAGAAAAAAATGTTTATATCTGAACATATATTACTATCACCTTCACTGACAATATAAAGAGAAGGAATAGGGACAAACTAAGAAGTGCAGAAATGTTAGCATAGTGGTTAGTCATAAAACCAGTTAAAACACTATTGAGGCAAGTAAAAATTAAATGCTTTAATAAATGATGCACAGATTAATGCAGGTTCTAGTGCACTGACATATTCCAAGTAGTACAGTAGAATAAAGAAGCCATGAGGGGATAATTTTTAAGCAAGCTAAGGTATAGAGCCAAGAAGTTTGGCTGTGAAAACACGTGCATTGCCTTTCTTTTTCAGTTATCTCAAGGGAAGCTGAAAAAAGTGGGCATGACTGCCACCAGCACATTGAAATGGGGCATAATCCTGGTTTATACACTTTGAGAATTTCAATGTTAAACTTGGGCTAGAAAACCCTTTAAATATTGTGGACTTTCAACTTCTGTATTTTAGTCATATCTGGAGCTCCTGCTCCCCATTGATTCTTCATAAAAAATCAAGGTGGCCATGCATAAGCTCAACTATCTTCATTGTAGTCTAAAGGTACCTTCACACTAAACAACTTCACAACGATATCGCTAGCAATCCGTGACGTTGCAGCGTCCTGGCTAGCGATATCGTTGTGTTTGACAGGCAGCAGCGATCAGGCCCCTGCTGTGCCATCGTTGGTCGCTGCAGAAAGTCCAGAACTTTATTTCGTCGCTAGACTCCCTGCAGACATCGCTGAATCGGCGTGTGTGACGCCGATTCAGCGATGTCTTCACCGGTAACCAGGGTAAACATCGGGTTACTAAGCGCAGGGCCACGCTTAGTAACCCGATGTTTACCCTGGTTACCAGCGTAAAAAAAACAAACACTACATACTTACCTTCAGCTGTCTGTCCCCGGCGCTGTGCTTCTCTGCACTCCTCCTGCATCCTGTGTCAGCGACGGCCAGCCGGAAAGCAGAGCGGTGACGTCACCGCTCTACTTTCCGGCCGCTGTGCTCACAGTCAGTGCAGGAAAGCACAGCGCCGGGGACAGACAGCTGAAGGTAAGTATGTTGTAGTGTTTGTTTTTTTTACTTTTACGATGGTAACCATGGTAAACATCGGGTTACTAAGCGCGGCCCTGCGCTTAGTAACCCGATGTTTACCCTGGTTACCGGCATCGTTGGTCGCTGGAGAGCTGTCTGTGTGACAGCTCTCCAGCGACCAAACAGCGACGCTGCAGCGATCGACATTGTTGTCGGTATCGCTGCAGCGTCGCTTAGTGTGAAGGTACCTTAAGAGACAGATGTTCCAACCATTCTAAACCATCATAACATGCACCAAAAACAAGATTTTCCTCTCTGGGGTACTGAAAAGAGTGCACCTGCGGGTAAGTATTTCTCCAAGACAGCCACAATCTCCATGAGAAATAATTTAAGGGATATTTCTACTTAACACATTTATCATTTATTCACCAAAGGAACCCACATAAATCTCCAAAATGTGGGTCATCAACCCCCAGAAGCCAGGTGGAGAAACAATGGAGAGGTGACTATCTCTCTCTCTACTCACCTTAGTGGGATTTACATAAAAGAAATATATCTTGGTACCGTGTTAGCCAGTAGATAGAAAAATATTTAGAATTGAGAGTCCTCAGTGATTGATACCTTTTAATGGCTAACTAAAAAGATGGTAAATTGCAAGCTTTCGAGACTACACAGGTCTCTTCATCAGGCTATGACTAAAACAAATTCTGAAGAATCACATATTTATGCACAACATGGCATAGAAAAAAAAAAGGGGAAACACCATGGATAAGACAGGTGACATGCAGCAGAATTACCATGGGTGATAAACAGTTACGTCCATAAATATTGGGCCAATTCATAGATAAGGATTGTTTTATTGTCCTGTGATTAGGGTCTCTGTTGTGATGACCCCACATGGTCCAAGGGGCAAGTTCCTTAGATGATGTAAAAAGACATAAATTCATGCGACACATTCATTCCTGCAGTGTGAGTGTCAAAGGTCGTCATCAGTTTATATTCCCAGACTCTTCTGTCTCTCTGGGATTTGAAGCTACCCTGGGATTTACAGAAACAGCAAGCCTATTACTTTGCTGAGTTATATGACAGTCATTTGCAGTATTTTGAAAAATGCTGCTGTTACATTGTTACTGACCCCCAAGGGCAGGACAGGGTATTTTGTTGTTCTAGGCAATTCAGCTAATGACATCCCCTTCCCACCCACAATTAACCCTTAGCCCCTAAGTAAGCCATGGGTCACAGAGCAAAGTAAAAGAAGCCCTAATGCACCCCCTCCCACTCTGATGGGTCAGGCTACAAGCTCTGATGACCACTTCCATTAGAATTGTTACTTTTTTCACCTAATAACACCATCAAAAGTTAAAAAAATGATGTACTTTAGGGTGAGGCTCAACAGAGAATGATTATTCAAGCTTAAATATAGAATCATTCACTGTTTGGGAACCATTTACACACTATCAGGGACAAATAGTGATATTCATCCCTGACATCCTATATTTTATATGTCAGACAAAAGGACAGTTATGGAAACTAATATAACTTAATTATAAAGAGTGACAATTGGTTTCAATTAAGGTGTCCAGCATTTGACAAATACCCTAATGGAAACTAAACAGACTAAATAGATAAAGAGATATGTCTGATGGTTTTTACATCTGGTATGCGACAAATACAGTTTGCAATAAAACTGATGGTGGTACTGATGCCATATTCCTGTTCTGATGGCAGTTCTGGTGATGTATTGACGAAGTAATGGTTGTTCTGGTGCTGTTTTCTAACACCAGCATATGTATATGTCACCAGAACCACCATCAGTACATGAATGACTCATCAGATCTACCATTAGTACATTAATACTTCAACAGAACCTCAATCAGTACATGAATACATCATGAGAACCACTGTAAGTAAATAAATACACCACCAGCACCATCATAAGTACATGTATACATCATCAGAACTACCATCGCTACATGAATTCATAACCAAACTTAGTACAGCAATCAATTGTAATGTCAAGTCAGACCCATATACATAGGTATCTCATGAACTCTTAACAATGGTAAGGAGATGTTGGGAGTTTTTGCTATCAGTATTTATCAGACTGCAGGCCATACAGGAACCACAATGTTGATGAGACATAGTAAATATCATCAAGTAAACGTTTACACCAAGGTACCTTATAGGCAACATCCTCTTTGAGTTGTTTCTTTCTTTTTTCTCTTATGTAAGACAGCACCAGGGAGAGAGGGGACCCACCCTTTAAGGACAGGAAATCTACAGAATGAAAGGGAAATGCCTTTCCCTCGCATCAGTTGGTTTCCTGTCCTTGATGAGGGAATCATTCTTTGGGCATACCTGAAAAGAAGAAGATGGACTTCGGAAATGTTCTAGGCCTGGTCCTGCCTCAGCTGGTGCAGGATCCTGAAGGGCCATTGCTGGGTCCAGGGGGCCTTTTTGGGTGAGTGAAAGGAACCCAGCCGCAGCGTCACAATCGGTGGCTTGCTGGCTTCCACGTCCCTTCCTGCGCATGCATGGGGACGTGCTGGACGGTGCTTCCTTATGACGCAAGCACCAGGGTCAGGCAAGCACCAGGGGCAGGTATGGACTGGGAACGAAATTCAGCCCTGGCAATGGAAATCATACTGGCCAATGCTGTCCCCGTCCCCGAGCACTAGATGGAATATATTGCTAATGTTACTCTGGATGAAGATTTACTACAAGACCAATATTTCTAATCATTCCTGTGGCCTGCTGGGATAAGAAATGGAGTGGGTGACTTTGTGCTCCATCACAACTCTTAACAGTATGGGTGTCTTGAGAACACCAAATCTGTTAACAACATAGCAGACCAGGCGGCCCATGACCAGACAGGCTCTTCTGGCATTTGCCAGAATTGCCAGATGGCCTGTCCGGCCCTGACCGTAAGTAATTTCTGGTGATGGAGCCAGAGGAAGCTGGAAGGGACACACTGTTGGCTAGTCCCGTTTTAAAATGTTTAGACCACCAGGAGATCATTCTACCATAACTCCAGCGATCCTTTCAGGTAAAATGTAGGTCGAGTCACAGGAGCCAGAACAACAGCAGCAGCTGCAGCAGAAGCCACACAAGTAGCAGCAAAATGTGCGGCAGCATGAAGATTCCCAAACAACTTCAGGGCGTCCTGAGCGTGGCAGCGGCAGCAGTGGATGTTCGGAGGGAAGAAGCAGCAGGTTTATGCAGCAGATCAGAGACTCCAGCAAGGTGGACGAATCTGCGGCCTCCAGAGGAGCTCTATCAACTCATATGATCCCTCCTCCAAATCCGGGACAAAAGTGTGTAGCAAAGGTCAAGCACAGGGATTGTGCGCTCTGTGATGAAGAGTTGCCTGTTACCTAGGAGATAAAGCTCTGTCAGTTATGTATTGAACAGATATTATGTGGAGAGACCCCTAACTTCACCTAAGATTAGAGATGAGCAAATTTGATCGGGTCCCTGCTTATTCGGCAAGCTATGTCGCTTACCGAATAAGCTACAGTGGAAACCTGGATACATGGAGCGTGACGGCTGATCAGCTGTTTGGCTCCGCAGCTGCATGTGTAGTGGCTGTTTCACAGTCACAACACATGCATGGAGAGCCTGTGTGTTGGGCTGTCCAAGCATGTGTTGTGCCTGTCACACAGCCACGACACATGCAGCTGCAGAGCTGAACAGTTGTGTCACGG
Organism: Ranitomeya imitator; assembly: GCF_032444005.1. Classification (NCBI taxonomy): domain Eukaryota; kingdom Metazoa; phylum Chordata; class Amphibia; order Anura; family Dendrobatidae; genus Ranitomeya; species Ranitomeya imitator. The sequence goes on along the minus strand of NC_091282.1, from coordinate 807,931,004 downwards.
AGTCCTTCTCCGGTATCACACAATCAACAGAGCAAGAGAATAGTGAACAATTCCAAGACCTTTATTTAGGCAAAAATAAAAAAGGTCCATATACAATCCACCACACAGAGGATAAGATAGTGCAGAACCTGAATGCAGTTCAGTGACAGGATAAAAGTCCTGGGAGATGAGAGTCCAACAATCCAGCAGAGAGAGGATAACATAGTCCATATTCTCTCTTTTTCTCTGAGGTGCTGTGTTCATTAATAATCTTTATTTTTATATAGCGCTAACATATTCTGCAGCGCTTTACAGTTTGTGTTCATTCACATCATGGTTCCACACAGGATCTGATCTTGTGCCTTAGGGTATGTGCACCCGTCAGGATTTCTTGCAGAAATTTCCTGAAGAAAACCAGAAATTTTCTGCAAGAAATCCGCATTTTTTTTTTTGCGTTTTTCTCCCGGTTTTCTTAGCATTTTGCAAGCATAATTAGCTTGCAGAATGCTAAAGTTTTTCAAGCGATCTGTAGCATCGCTTGGAAAACTGACTGACAGGTTGGTCACACTTGTCAAACATAGTGTTTGACAAGTGTGAACAACTTTTTACTATAGATGCTGCCTATGCAGCATCAATAGTAAAGGATAGAATGTTTAAAAATAATAAAATAAAATTAAAAAAATGGTTATACTCACCCGCAGAGAGCCGATCTCCTCAGCGGCGTCCGTTGCTATAGATGGTGTGTGTGTGCAGGACCTTCCATGACGTCGCGGTCACGTGAGCGGTCACGTGAGCGGTCACGTGACCAATCACAAGACCACGACGTCATCGCAGGTCCTTCACACAGAGTATCTATAGGAACGGAAGCGGCAGCGTGCACCGCTGAGAGGCAGGAAGACATCGAAGGTGAGTATACTACTGTTTTTTTTTTAATTCTTTTTTTTTTAACCAATTATATGGTGCCCAGTCCGTGGAGGAGAGTCTCCTCTCCTCCACCCTGGGTACCAACCGCACATAATCTGCTTACTTCCTGCATGGTGTGCACAGCCCCATGTGGAAAGTATGCAGATCAATGCATTCCTAGGTGTGAGGAGTCACCGCAATTCCGCAAATTTAATGAACATGTTGCTTTTTTTTCCACGATGCGATTTTTTCGCGGAAAAAAGGCAACATTTGCACAAGAAATGCGGAATACATTGTAAATAATAGGAGGCATATAAGTAGTTTTTTCGCATTTTTATCACGTTTTTATAGTGAAAAAACGCGAAAAAAACGCGAAAAACACTGTACGTGTGCACAGCTCCCTGATATTTTTAACCCCCCCCCCCCCCCTCCTTTTTCACAGGTCAGGTGGTAAGGTCCCAGGGGCTCATTGTTTCAACAAGCTAGGTCAATATGTCATTAGCATATTAGCAAACAGGAGCCATTCATCAATTAACAAATAACAACTCATCCTACAAAAGAAACACCATGAAAATCTAAAATATTAATAGAAACAAAATGATACACACATACCATATCCCACCATCACAAGTTGATCAGCCAGCGGGCTCCATATATCTGGGTTCCCGCTGTAGCTTATTCGGTAAGCGCTATAGCTTGCAGAATAAGAAGAGACCAGATCAAATTCGCTAATGTCTAATTAAGATCTATTTTTAGAATGAAGGACAAGAATTCTTTTAAATTCCTGACCCAAGGGGTTGGTAATAAGGATAAAAAGAATAAGAAGTTTAGAAAGCTGTGCCCAGAATTGGATATTTCTGCAGGGTTAAGATGTGATGGAACATACTGCCATTGTTCAGGTTTGGAAGATTTCCTGATCCTTTCAACGCAGTTACTGATATAGACGTAGAAGCTTTTAGTCTGGTTGTATATGTAGCCCAGAACAACCTTGCTGTCTGTGTAGAATCTTGTGTCATCAACGTGAGTAGCTAGTTCGTTCTGTTTGAAATCTGCAATCTCTGTGGCTAGCACAGCCCCACAGAGCTGAAGTCTCAGTGTGGTGTATTCAGGTTTAGGAGCCAATTTAGCCTTCCCAAATAGAAATCCAACATGAGCTTTATTGTTAGAGTCTATAATCTTCAAATAGGCAACAGCTGCAATGCCTTCAGTAGAAGCATCAGAAAATATATGGATCTCTTTCCTTTGACTCGTAACAAGGGATGCTGGAGTGTAAAAACGTGGTATGAGGATCTTATCCAAGGCACAAAGAGATTCCCTCCATGACTTCCACCTTAGTTGTTTGTGTGCAGGGAGTGGTACATCCCAGTCATTAATAGAATGAGAGTTGTCTTAAGAGAAGCTTGTGTGTATAGTCAAGGGTGCAACAAACCCAAGAGGATTGTATAGACTGTTCACCACTGACAGAACTCCTCGCTTAGTAAATGTTTTTTCTGCACCACTAATATGAAAGCTGAAGGAGTCCTTTAACAAGTTCCATCTCAAGTCCAGACTTCTCTGTACTGGAGAATTGTCTGAGCCTAGATTCAAGTCCCTGAATTCTGCAGCATGAACATTAGGGTGAAAGGCTTTCATGACAGCAGCACTATTGGTGGCAATTTTATGCAATCTTAAATGAGCTTTAGAAAGCATTCCTTGTGTCCGTTTGAGCAGATCTATGGCTTCTTCCAGTGTGGGCAAGGATTTGAGACCGTCATCTGAAGTCCTTTTCATTGAACAGTTGGGCATCCTTCCTGAACTCTGATTCACCATCAGAGGCAGTCCTATGTAGGCCGTATGTAGCAACTGCAGGAGAAGGACTGTTTCCGAACACGTGCACCTTCATGTGGTATTCAACCATTTCCTGGTTGGTGTTGTTGTCTTGGTGCCATAGAAAACTGAGATAATTTCTGTGGTCTTGTCGCACGATGAAACAATGGAACATTTGTTCAATGTCAGCACTCAGCAGTAATAGCGACTGGCTCTTTTCTGAATCTCATAAGTACTCCCACCAGGTTATTAGTAATTTTGGGACCAGTGAGGAGAAGTTCGTTCAGAGATACACCATGATGCTTGGCGCTTGAATCGAACACCACTCTGATTTGTTTAGGTTTTCTCTGATGATTAACTCCAAAAGAAGGTAGATACCAGCATTCCTCATTCTCTTGCAAAGGTGGAGCTGGCTCTGCATGGTCATTGCGAAATATCTTGTCCCTAAAGGTTACAAAATGGTCCTTCATTTCAGGCTTATTTCTTAATGTTCTCTGCAATGAGGTGAACCTGGATAAAGCCTGTTTTCGATTGTTAGGAAGCTTGGTTCTTGTAACCTTGAAGGGTAAGGGAGCAACCGAACGGTCAAATTCATTCTTGAAGAATCCACTGTCCATTATTTTAACAAATTCCTTGTCTTCTATGGATAAGGCGATTTTGTTGTCCTCTTGTGTTGTGTGAAACAATGTTCTTCCTAAGTCATCACCATATGGAGTTGGAATTATGTGAGGCTCTTGGATGAAGTCTGAGAACCTTTCTTTCACTTCATAGTGAAGGGAGCATGGTTTGAAGTGAGTTGTGCGACCATTTTGGAGTGCATACATTTTAAAGGAGTTAACTTCAGATGCTTTGTGACTCTTATCCAGACATACATAGCTCACGATTACCCAGCCTATATCGAGTCTTTGGGCATATGGAGTATGATCTGGGCCGTTGCATTGTTGACACACCTTGTTGGCCTTCAGGATGTCTCTCCTGAGTAGGATTAGAATATCAGCATTTGTGTCCAGAGGAGGAATCTGGTTACTTAAGGTACCGTCACACTGAACGATATCGCTAGCGATCCGTGACGTTGCAGCGTCCTGGCTAGCGATATCGTTGAGTTTGACAGGCAGCAGCGGTCAGGATCCTGCTGTGCCATCGTTGGTCGGAGCATAAAGTCCAGAACTTTATTTCGTCGCTGGACTCCCGCAGACATTGCTGAATCGGCGTGTGTGACACCGATTCAGCGATGTCTTTTGCAGGTACCCGTTTCAAGTTCTGAAGGGTGACCCTCCTCTGGACAGCCACTGGCTCGTAGACAGATGATCCAACAGTTCCAAAATGGCAATGGAAACTGATCACCACTTATGGGCATTCTAGGCTCCAAGTTCTAAGTAGAGGAAGATGCAGCTGCTCAGCATACCTGCATGTCTTTCCTAACTAATTGTGCTTGACCTTATCTTTGTTCCATTATCCTCTTTCCTGATTCTCTTTTTCCCGTATTGAAGAGGGTATCGTCTACATGGACACAACTTGCACAATCTGGTTTTATACCTGCTTGTTGACTAATACTTGCATATATACTCTGATAACATGTTGAATCTCTGCAAGCTCTATATGTAACAGTAGATTTAAGGTACCGTCACATAAGCGACGCTGCAGCGATCTAGACAACGATCCCGATCGCTGCAGCGTCGCTGTGTGGTCGCTGGAGAGCTGTCACACAGACAGCTCTCCAGCGACCAACGATGCCGGTCCCCTGGTAACCAGGGTGAACATCGGGTTACTACCGCTCTGCACAGTCAGTGCAGAGAAGCACAGCGCCGGGGGACAGACACCGGAATGTAAGTATATAGTGTTTATTTTTTTTACGTTTACGCTGGTAACCAGGGTAAACATCGGGTTACTAAGCGTGGCTTAGTAACCCGATGCTTACCTTGGTTACCAGGGGACTTCGCATAGTTGGTCGCTGGAGAGATGTCTGTGTGACAGCTCTCCAGCGACCACACAGCGACGCTGCAGCGATCGGGATCGTTGTCTAGATCGCTGCAGCGTCGCTAAATGTGACGGTACCTTTAGGTGCATCAAGTAGGGATGATGAAGCGCGGCTTCCGGAGTGGGAATTTCTTCCCTGTTATCAGATATGTGGTCACATTCAATTAAAGTTGGCAAGAGTATGTGCACATTTCCTTTGATTGAAGAGACAATGTACTCAGAGGCACTGCTGCCTGAAGTCTCAATATGACCAGAGCAGGTGTTGAGGGTATATGGAGTCGTTTGTCCCTTTATATTGAAGATCTCAAAAAGTTTTGGATTTGCTAGAGACCTGTTGCTCTGCTCATCTATTATGGCATACATTCTGGAGGCCTTGTCGGGTTGGCCTTCTGGATAGACATTGAGCAGAGATACCTTGGCACACCATTTAGGACCAGTTCCTTCTCCTCAAACTTCAATACTTCAGGAGGAAACAGCAGTTGCATTAGGATCAGGAACTTGTGGCTACCCGCCATGCTTTTGAGCAGGATTGGATGCTGCTGAAGTTTGTGGTAAAGTCTTAGTCTCCTTCCTTTGTAATTGGGCCTCCATCTTGGCCCCCTTCCTAGCAAATGAACTTCTTACTTTAGCTTCCTCTGCAGACGCACGGATTTCCAGTAGCTTGTCAGGCATTGTTGACTTCCTGGATTGAGATGATCTGGAAGATCGTGATGTGATTTTGGTCGATGTTGTGCGATGTGACCTAACCTCTTGGAGGTGTGCGATGCGGGGTTCTGCCTTATCCAGGGCATCTTGCACTAATGAGGTCTTTTTCTGATAATTTTCCCTTTCAGCTAGCTCTGCTGGGGCTTCTTCCATGTCACAGTTACTCAGGAACGTGATGTACTTTGAAGACAGTCTCTGGTAGCTATCATAGGCAGCAGATAAACGATTCAATGTTGAAGTTAAATCTGCTGCGTCATTGTTAGAGCATGAAAGAGCTGCTAAATTATGATCAACTCTGCTCCATAAATGATCAAGGTTATCTAAGAACTCATCTCTAGTTGTCTTAAAGTTTTCTCTGACCTTTTGTCTTGGTTTGGTTACATGTTTGGGTCGTATGTCCTGCTCTGCAGTAAGTGTGAACTCAGTAATATGATGTGAGATGTACGGTTCTCTGTATAAGCATTAGCATTAACTCGCTAATTTGTGCCTCTAATCCTGATGAGCTGCACATGATTAGTCTGCATGGGCAGCACGGAGGCGCAGTGGTTAGCACAGCAGCCTTGCAGCGCTGGAGTTCTGGGTTCTAATCCCACTAAGGACAACATCTGCAAAGAGTTTGTATGTTCTCTCCGTGTTTGTGTGGGTTTCCTCCGGGTACTCCAGTTTCCTCCCTCATTCCAAAGACATACTGATAGGGAAATTAGATTGTGAGCCCCAACGGGGACAGTAACGATAATGTGTGCAACCTGTAAAGCGCTGCGGAATATGTTAGCGCTATATAAAGATTATTATTATTAAGGATGATGCACTGATGAATTCAACAGGTTTTATTTACAGTACCTTGATGAGATGAGGGGAGATATCAGGGAAGATGAAGGGATGAAGATGAGGTAGGAGCTAAAGTCGATATTAGAAGCACTTTCTCTAGTCCTGAAGCATGTGTTGTCCAAGATGGCACTGACCAAGAAGAAGGAAGTGAGATAAAGATAGTAGGAGTTGCAGAAAGAAAGGTATTATGGGTAAAGCACAGTAATAATACATGAACAACATAGTATAACAACGGCCAGTAGAAGGCAGCAAAGCACAACAAATACAATAGATGGACTTAAACTGTATACATTGCATAATGTCCTATAATGACTGACAGTCTTTGCAAAACATTTAACTAACAGGACATCCACAGTGTCTCCCTACCATACTAACTTTTATCCATACTGTGCCCCATTTCACTCTGCCCCTTTCTCCATATCCATTTTGTGCTTCCTTTCCACACTATGCCCTCATACTGCTCACCACAATGATGATCACCATAGCAGCCCAAACAGTATGATATCCACAATTGCTCCCCAATATGCATGGTAATCATAAATATTTCCCATAAAACCGGGATTAACGTTATTTAATGTAAACCCAATATATATTATTTGAAAAATTAAAAAATGTATGCTCCCCAATATACACTATAATGTAAACCACAGCCCCCCAATATACACTATGATCTACACCACAGCCCCCCATGCAGTATAATGCCCACTACAGCTCCCAATATACAGTATGATGTACACAACAGCCACCCCTATACAATATGGTCACCACAGCCCACTTTACGGTATGATGTATCCACAGCCTCAGGTATAATGTCCCCCACAAATCCCTATACATTATGATGCGCCCAACATATTGTGTATAGTATTATGGCCCACATGCCCAGAAATAATGTCCCCCATAGCTCCCATTATAATGTTCTCTACAGTCTCCCATATAATATGATGTCCCCCACAGCCCCTCTTGTTATGTCCCCACAGTCAGCCCCTCTTGTAATGTCTCCACAGTCAGCCCCACGTATGTCTCCACAGTCAGCTCCACAGCCAATCCCATGTTTTCCTCCACAACCAGCCTCATGTGTGTCCCCAGAGCCAACCCCACAAATGTACACACAGCCAACATTAAATAGGCCCCACAGTGAGCCCCACATATGACACCAATTCTTTGTCAAACTAATATAAGATAAATAAAAAACAGCTTACACTCACCTCATCCTTACTCCTGTCCCTCGCAGTCTCAGTCTCCTCTTCTGTCTGGTACAGCAGTGGGCGTTGGATGGCCATGTGACGTCCCCTGTGTGTGCCATCTCCAAAAGGGTGCAGGGAACTAATTGCAGCTCCTCTGCTCCGGTCCCGGGTAATGCTCACATCAATTGTTTTTGGGTCTGACAGACATGAATGAGTGTGGGAAGGGAACCACGGCCAGAGCACAGACAGATGGAGGGGAGACCGGTGTCAGTGACTGACATTGCAACTGTGCCTGCACCACGGCCATCACTTTGCTGAATGCATGTGGCCGGAGAAAAGCTGTAGGCATTCAGGGAGGTGGTGCCCTAGGCAGGTGACTGTCCTGCCTACCCCTCATCCCAGCCCTGCTTCCCCATCCCCCATGATGTTATTTGATTGCTGCTCAGAATATTCACCTCCATTGCCAGAAGAACTCGGGCACACAGCCTGAATCTTCTTGCATGTGGTTGGCAGAAATTGTGCTGTTATTTGCAGGGTAATAGGAAAAAATTTACTCGAAGTGTGTTCTCACCAATGTAGGACATACTATATTAAAGGAATCTGTCAGTAACATTTTCTTTTGGCTAGCAAAGGTAGTGCAGGATAGGGCAGTATCAAGCATTTCCTTGGGTACCTTTCTCCGTAGTAGCTGGTGCCCTGTTATTCATATGAAAATAAAGCTCAAGAGTAGAGATGAGCAAATTTGCTCGGGTTCCCTCTTATTTGGCAAGCTATAGCACTTACCGAATAAGCTGCAGAGGGAACCTGCTTCCTGGATCTCGCTGGCTGATCAGCTGTTCAGCTCCCTCTACATGTGTTGCGGCTGTGTGACAGTCAGGACACATGCATGGATAGCCTGTTTGTTTGGCTCACTCTCCATGTATGTGTTGTGACTGTCACACAGCCGCGACATATGCAGCTGCGGAGCCGAACAGTTGATCAGCTGGAACGATCCAGGAAGCCGGGTTCCCTCTGCAGCTTATTCGGTAAGCACTATAGCTTGCGATATAAGCAGGGACCTGATCAAATTCACTAAACTCTACTCAAGAGCACTGGTGGATATATTATTGCACTTACAGTTCTTGGTTTCTCCTAGCTTCTCCATACCACTGCCACCATCTGCTGCTTTGCTGACAGTGCAGACAAAGACTCTGCTGCAAAATGTCACTTCTACTCTCCACTGTCAATCAAGTAATGGATGGCTGATACCGCAGAAAGAAGAACAGAAAAGACAAGGACTACATGTGCATCGACAAAACCACCGGTGCACTTGAGCCTAATTTGCATATGATTAAAGTACAAATCTCTGCACAAGGGGACACAAGATAGTAGCAAAATGGGTACGCATGGGAGTGTTTAAAGTGAACCTGAAGGATTTTGCGAAGTAACCTACAGACACTGTCAGGTTGGTGCCGTTATACTGATTAAAATGATGACTGACTTTAAAACCAAAGAAAGACCTGCCTACAGGCTGCCCTGAAGCACAAACATGATCCTCATTATAGAGACAGACTCTTTGTGCTTCAGGGCGACCTTTGGGCAGTTCTTTCCTTGGTTTCTCTGGCTTAGATCAAGAAAATAAGACTCTGCCTACAGTTCTGCTCAAGAGCAAGAGCAAGAACATATCGTTAGCTGAAAACATTCAACACTGATTGCACAAGAACCACAAGACGGATTTCATCACCCCAGGTATCATTTTAATCAGTTTAATAGTGCCAACCTGACATTGTCTGTAGTTTACTTAGCAAAATCCTGCTGACAGGTTCACGTTAACACTTCCCTAGCCTGCACTATCTTTATTAGTATAGGACAAATGTTATTGTCAAATTAAAAGGGGTTGTCTACTATTGAACAACCCCAGCTAATTCACTTCAGGGTCCCATTTGGAATAAAAACAACGGGTACCTCTGGGAGCAGCATCATTACAGCTATGCCATCACCACTATTCCCAGGAGTTACATGGCATTGTTGTGTCAGACAATCTGAGGGCTCTGGTCAGCAGACACTGATTGACTACAGTAGACCGGTGACATTACATTGTGATGTGACCCCTGGGAATAGCAGCACTGACGTAGCTAGAAGGGTGCCTATGTGGGAGGTGAGTCCCTATTGTTTACATTTTAAATGGGGCACTGAAATGATTAATTTGGGGATCTCCAGTAGTTCGCAACCTCCTTAAAATAACACTCAACTCCTTCCAAATCCAAGACTGTTCACCTATCATTGTCCTAACATAGATAGATACCAAAAAGGATTATTTTTCAGACACGAAAAGTCAGCATCAATGGATTCAGTGTCACCTGCTCATGATGATTTCGACACGGTTACTATAAAACTACGGCATATTATAAATTAGTATAAGTTTCGTGAAAAGACTGTATATACTATGGAAAATGGGTCAGTGAAATAAGAAAAATCTTTATCAGGCCAACCGAATGAAAAAACATTGCATTTAAAAAAAAAAAAAAAAAAAAAAAAAGGCAATTTTAATTTTCTCCCCCCTAAGAAGATTTTCTGAAACCAAAGTAAACACTTTGAGCATGAATTTTGAATAGTACACTCGATAATACTTTTTTACATTCAGTATGAGTATTATAAATACCAGGGATGCAATATCCACATACATCTATTATGCTACCTTTAGGCTGTGTGCACACGTTGCGTTTTTTTCGCGCTTTTTCCTGATAAAAATGCTATAAAACCGCATACAATAAGCATCCCATCATTTAGAATGAATTCCGCATGTTTTGTGCACATGATGCGTTTTTTTCCGTGAAAAAAACGCATCGTGGTAAAAAAAGCAGCATGTTCATTAATTTTGCGTTTTTTTTTTGCAGATTTCCCACTACAAAATGCATTGGGAAGTGTCCGGAAAAAACCGAGGTAAAAACGCGTCAAAACCGCGGCAAAAACGCATGCGGTTTTTTTGTCCGGTTTTTCTCAGGAATTTTCTGCGAGAAACCCTGAACGTGTGCACATAGCCTTAAAATTTAGATATTTGTATGTAATTAAATTTACTCACTGTAAACAAATAATAGCATTCTTTGCTTCTTTTGCTATAACAACCAATTGTATTCTGTACTTCATATAACATAGTATACAAAAAAAGAACAGACAAACCGCGGCACCTTAAGTGAGTAAACACAATATTATAGTCTTTAAAGGGTGCACAATTGTATGCACTCATAATACGGCTTTAGATTGTGTATCCTCAAAAATCCCTCTGGGATACTTTTCAATAGACAGGGTTTGCAGCTTGCCTGGGTGGATCCAAGTGAAAGATCCAGATTCGGGCTCACGCAGGATGAGTAAATCAAGAAAAGCGCATCCAGCCCATGAATGGCAGCGCTTCCTAGTACTCATATCCAAAAATGATATTTCTTTTTTTTTTTTTTGATAAGTTAAAATATAGGAGATACAACACTTTTTGGATGCAGTATATATCCTTCAGGTATCATAAAAACACAGAACAAATCCTCAAGGAGGATGTGAGTCCAGGGAAGCACTGCCATTCATAGGCTGGATGTGCTTTTCTTGATTTTCATATAGTATATGGAATTGTCTTTGTTGTTTTTTTGTAGGTTGTAAATTCTATTTACATATTCAATAACTTATTTCCTTTGACTTCTTTGACTCTAGACCATTTGAAATTATTATTCTTCTTACAATTTTTGCAAATTGCGTGGCACTAGCAGTCTTTTTACCAATGCCAGAAGACGATACCAATGCGACCAATGTGGTGTTGGTAATTATCCTTTTCTGTTTTTATTGTATTGTATAATGTACTTTTGTTTGTTTTTTGGAGGCGGTATATTTTGATTTCCATGGATCTACTTACAGAGTTTGTATAATAATAATAATAATACTATTTTTTAATGTACCATTAATTTCCAGGTGCGGAACATGTGAAAATGGTTACATACAGCTCTGGCAAAAAATTAAGAGACCACTGCAAATTATTCAGTTTGTCTGATTTTTCTCTTTATAGGTATATTGTTGAGTTAAATGTAAATTGTTCTTTTAATCTATAAACTTCTAACAACATGTCTCTGAATTTCCAAGCAATATATTTTGTTTTGTTTTGTTTTCTAAAAAGGAGAAATGTTCAAAAAAAAAAACAACCCAGTGCTTTCAGACCTCAAATAATGCAAAGAAAACAAGTTCATAATCATTTAGATACAACAATACTAATGTTTTAATTCAGGAAGAGTTCAGAAATCAATATTTTGTGGAATTACCATGATTTTTAATCACAGCTTTCATGCGTCTTGGCATGCTTTCCACCAGTCTTTCACACTGCTCCTGGTGCAAAAATGTAAGCAGTTCTTCTTTGTTTGATGGCTTGTGACTATCCATCCTCCTCTTGATTACATTCCAGAGGTTTTCAGTGGGGTTCAGGTCTGGAGATTGGGCTGCCCATGACAGGGATTTGAAGTGGTGGTCTCTTAATTTTTGGAAGTGCATTGAACAGCAGGGTGGATTGCTGCTAAAGGTACCGTCACACATAACGATATCGCTAACGATATTGTTGCTTTTTGTGACGTAGCAACGATATAGTTAAGGAAATCGTTGTGTGTGACAGTGACCAACGATCAGGCCCCTGCTGGGAGATCGTTGGTCGCTGAGGAAAGTCCAGCACTTTATTTCGTCGCTGGATCTCCCGCTGACATCGCTGGATTCACTGGTAACCAGGGTAAACATCGGGTTATAAGCGCAGGGCCGCGCTTAGTAACCCGATGTTTACCCTGGTTACCAACGTAAAAGTTAAAAAAACAAACACTACATACTTACCTTCAGCTGTCTGTCCCCGGCACTGTGCTTCTCTGCACTCCTCCTGCATCCTGTGTCAGCGCCGGCCAGCCGGAAAGCACAGCGGTGACGTCACCGCTCTGCTTTCCGGCTGACCGGCGCTGACAGTGCAGAGGAAAGCAGAGCGCCGGAGGACAGACAGCTGAAGGTAAGTATGTAGTGTTTCTTTTTTTAACGTTTACGCTGGTAACCAGGGTAAACATCGGGTTACTAAGCGCGGCCCTGCGCTTAGTAACCCGATGTTTACCCTGGTTACCGGGGACCTCGGGATCGTTGGTCGCTGGAGAGCTGTCTGTGTGACAGCTCTCCAGCGACCAAACAGCGACGCTGCAGCGATCGACATAGTTGTCGGTATCGCTGCAGCGACGGTACCCAAAGGGGAAAAAAAATGTCTTTAAATCTTCTGCTTAGCGAGTGTGAACGAGCTGAGTGTAACCGGAGCGTAAGTGCGAATGGCGGTAAGTGTGTGACTTGTGATTCAGTGAAGAAGCATTTGGAAAACCTTTAACAAATACCTGTGTGAATTGGTGTGAGTTGATGAATTGTGAATTGCTGAGTGCTTTTCTACCTGTTCAAATTTTGGGGAGCTTTCTTAACCTATTTTTTCTCTCTACAGGATTAATCTTATTTTAAATCTTGAGGAGTAGCTATATTCATAAGGGGTTAATTTAGGGTGGGGGCTCATAATTAAGGGTTTATAAGGGGCAGCTGGTTGGGGCTCAAGTCCTTTTGGAAGTGCATTGAACAGCAGGGTGGATTGCTACTAAGGGAAAAAAAATCTCTTTAAAACTTCTGCTTAGCGAGAGTGAACAAGCTGAGTGTGACCTGAGCGTTAGTGCGAATGGCGGTAAGGCTATGTGCACACGTTGTTAGGGCTAGAGGAACGCACCGAGTAAATATAGAGGTTTAATTATAATAGATGCATTCGCAGCCCGGGGTCCACCGTGCATGAGAACCTGCTGCTAGTAAACAGCGGAACTATATGGCGGTATGAGCTAATTCTGTTACTTCACAGAGTAGCCATGAACTCAAAGCACTGCGCCCTGTTTGACTTCACAGTGGCACAGGCTAACAACCCAACTCAGAGCAGTCAGTGGTCATGCATGCACACAAAACTCCTTGCCGGAGGTGCCAGCATTCTAGGGGCTTATTTCAGCCAGGGCCCTGAATACATTCACACAAAATCTCCTCGCCGGAGATGCCAGCATTCTAGGGGCTTATTTCAGCTGGGTCCCTGAACACAAACTCACATGACCACACTGGCGCAAAGCACATAATATAGAACGATACTAGCGCATGGCCGTTCGGCCATGCAAACCTTAAATAGTTGCAGCACGTACAGGACCTTCCCAGAAGGACCAATGATAGGCTGCCACAGAGCGTGAGCACCTACAGGGCCTTCCTGAAGGAACAATGGCTTTAGCTGCACTATCTGATCATGTGACCCTCGATCTGCACTGAGAGATCTTACTCTGGGCATGCTGAGAACGAGAAAAGCAGGACTTAGTCCCAGAAGCGTCTACTCGCCGCTGCCCAGCACTGACTTCAATGGCAGAAGCAGGAAAAGAAGCAGTAACTCTTTGTACAGAGTCAGACTGAGCGAGACGCTCGGGCTGACGTCTCCACTGAGCAGGCTCCACTGCGGCAGGAGAAGAATGGGAGACCGCAGCGGAGATGGCCCGAGATTCCCCCTGTGCAGAGGCGGGAACTCGACCCCTAACACACGTTGCGGATCCGAAGCGTTTTTTGCGGTGCAGAAACGCTGCAGATCCGCAATTGATTTACAGTACAATCTAAATCAGTAAGAAAAAAAAAATGCTGTGCACACTTTGCAGAAAATCCACTGGGGTTTAGAAGAAGTAGCATGTCACTTCTTTTTTGTGAATCTGCAACGTTTTTGTACCCATTCCATTATAGAAAACCGCAGGGGTAAAACCGCAGCAAAAACGCACAAAAAACGCTGCGAATCTGCAGAAAAAATCGCGACAAATCCGCAGGTGCGTTTTCTGCCAGGAGAGGCAGAATCCGCACCAGAAATTCCTAAGGCTAATCCGCAACATGTGCACACAGCCTTAGTGTGACTTGTGAATCAGTGACTTTGGATTCAGGGAGTTTCCAAGGGAGGAATTACTGAATTGCTATCTGTATTTTATTAATACTTTGCATTTATTTGTATTTAACGTTTCTGTGTGGTGCAATCCCCATTAGGAAATGTGCTCCACTATTGTTAATGCCATCCAGTGTACATCTTGCCACATGTATGCAATCCTTGAGCAGCCAGTCGAGGGTGCATACTGCTGTACGAGATGTGAGCACGTTGTGCATTTGGAAGCCCAGATACTGGATCTAAATGTGCAGCTGGCAACACTGAGATACATAGACAATATGGAAAGGAGTCTTCTGCTCACTGAGCAGACGCTCAATGGAATAGATGAGGTGGGGGATGGTAGGATGGAGCTGCAGGACAGTGGAGCAGCTGGGTGACAGTTAGAAAGCGGGGTAGAGGAAAGAGTGCCAGGGAGGCTAGTCCTGATCTGGCTCACCCCAAGTTTGCTAAGTTGGCACATGAGTGGGGTGCCAGTACAGGGGTAGCACTGCTGCCGCAAGGCATGTCCTCTAAAAGCTGGAGGAGTGACTGCTCCAATAAGGAGGGAAATAGGAGAGTAGGGCAGGCCAGACAGGTGCTGGTAGTGGGGGACTCAATTATTAGGGGAACAGATAGGGAAATCTGTCACAAAGACAGAGATCGTCGAACGGTGTGCTGCCTATCTGACGTTCGAGTCCAACAGATTGCTGATTGGGTTGACAGATTACTGGGAGGGGCTGGTGAGGACCCAGCGGTCATGGTGCACATTGGCACAAATGACAAAGTTAGAGGTAGGTGGAAGGTCCTTAAAGGACCTCCAAGGTGGTATTTTCCGAAATACTGCCTGTACCACGTGCCACGCCAGAGAGGCAATGGGAGATTAAGGAGGTTAATTAGTGGCTCAAGAATTGGTGTAGGAATGAGGGGTTTGGGTTCCTGCAGAACTGGGTCGACTTCTCAGTTGGCTACAGGTTCTACGCTAGAGACGGGCTGCATTTCAATGGGGAAGGTGCAGCTGTGCTGGGGGAGAAAATGGCTAGAAGGTTGGATGAGTGCTTAAACTAGGGATTGGGGGGAGGGTATTCTTTTTATAGGAGGGGAAGATAGTGTAGAGTGACCTGGGCAGGAATAAAGTTGGGGGTGGCGGTGGCATGGAGGGTGGGGATAGAGCAGATAATAATTTAAAAAACAATAGAGATACAGAGAGATACATAAAGTTCATGTATACTAATGCCAGAAGCCTCGCCAACAAAATGGAGGAATTAGAATTAATGGTGTTGGAGCCTAATTATGACATAGTGGGGATATCTGAGACATGGCTGCATGAGAGCCATGACTGGGCTGTTAACTTGCAGGGTTATAGTCTGTTCAGAAATGACCGAATGGATAGGCGAGGGGGAGGGGTGTGTCTGTATGTAAAATCATCCTTAAAACCCATCCTGCGTGATAATATAGGTGAATCTAATGAAAATGTAGAGTCCATGTGGGTGGAGATAAGGGGAGGGGAAAAAATAATAAATTACTGATAGGGGTTAGTTATAAGTCTCCAAAAACAATGGAAGCAACGGAGAATATCTTCATAAAGCAAATAGATGAAGCTGCGACTCAAGGAGAAGTCATTATTATGGAGGACTTCAACTACCATGAGATACATTGGGGAACAGAAATCTGCAGTTCCAGCAAAGGTAATTGGTTTTTGACAACTATGAGAGACAATTACCTTTCACAACTGGTTCAGGACCCAACAAGAAGGGGGGCACTGCTATACCTAATATTAACCAACAGGCCAGACCGCATATCAAATATAAGGGTTGGGGGTCACTTGGGTAATAATGATCACAAAATAACAAGTTTTCATGTATCCTCATCATCCTGATGAGAGAGGATCTTGGTGCAATTAACTGGGGCGATATCCTGAGACATAAAAATACACAAAGAAAATGGGAGACGTTTATTAGCATCCTGGATAGGACCTGTGCACAGTATATACCGTGTGGGAATAAACATACTAGAAATAGAAGGAAACCAATATGGCTAAATAGAGCTGTAAGGGGCGCAATAAGGGACAAAAAGAAAGCATTTAGAGAATTAAAGCAAGTAGGTAGTGATGAGGAATTAAATAAATACAGAAAATTAAATAAATTCTGTAAAAAGCAAATCAAGGCAGCAAAGATTGAGACAGAGAGACTCATTGCCAGAGAGAGTAAAAATAATCCTAAAATATTCTTTAACTACATAAATAGTAAGAAACTAAAAAATGATAGTGTTGGCCCCCTTAAAAATAGTCTGGGTGAGATGGTGGATGAGGATGAGGAAAAAGCCAATATGCTAAATGACTTTTTTTCATCAGTATTTACACAAGAAAATTCCATGGCAGACAAAATGACTAGTGATAACAAAAAATCCCGATTAAGTGTCACCTGCTTAACCCAGCAGGAAGTACGGCGGTGTCTAAAAATCACTAAAATTGACAAATTTCCGGGCCCGGATGGGATACACCCCCAAGTACTGCAGGAATTAAAGGGAACCTGTCACCTGAATTTAGCGGGACCGGTTTTTGGTCATATGGGCGGAGTTTTCAGGTGTTTGATTCACCCTTTCCTTACCTGCTGGCTGCATGCTGGCCGCAATATTGGATTGAAGTTCATTCTCTGTCTTCCATAGTACACGCCTGCGCAAAGCAAGATTGCTAGGCGGTTGTACATCAGTCAGATATCGTAGTTAGCTAGTGTCTAGGGTGCCTGTTAATTTTACCTTCCAGCATTTTTTTTTTGCCATTACTGAGGTCTACAGAGAAAGCCAGCAGGGCGCATGTCCTACAACTGTGTTATGCCCTACTTCAAGGTGTTCCATGCACAAGTATAGCATTCTAAATAATATTTTTTTACTCTTCGCCACAACAGCACCCACTGGAGAGAGGGATCCGCCCCATAGGAACAGGAAACCTACAGAAAATAAAAGGGGGCGATCTGCCTTTCCTCCTTGGTTGGTTTCCTGTTCATAAGGGAACCGCAGGACTATCCTACAAGAAGTCATACCTGGGCCAATGCATGCCGCCTATGTGGTGTCTGCGGGAATGCTAGGGGCTGCGGCTCAGAAGCAGCGTCAGAGGAGTTCCGTTTGATGGCTCCCTCCTCGTCTGGTGGATACAGTGAGGACCGGGTCCAGGGAGGGCTGCCCGGTCTCACTCAGGAGGCGCACAGTTGGTGTGTGGAATAAGTCTGGTTACTCCAGCGGCATCCCGAGGTATTGAGCAGGTTGTGGGGCACAGCGGTCGCTGAAGGGAGAAGCAGCGTTCCCGAACGTGGCCTGGTGCAAGAAGCTGGGTCCGCAAGTGCGCCGACCAGTGCAGAGGCTCCTGCCCCAGAAGTAAGGATAGGACTTCCAGGGCACACAGACCAAGGCAGCGGTGTGGGAAGCGCTAACCGGTACATTCACAGTATACCGCGGCCACTAACCTGGAACTGGAGGACAACTTCTGGGTCTCCAAAAAAAAAAAGAGGGGGAAAATGTGTTTCATGTTCTATAAAAGCAGAGTATCGCTAGTAGTTGGCGATGCAATTATGTCATCCCCAGGCCAGATTACGAATCCAGAAGACTCAGCAGGCAGGAACCACTCCGGCAGAGGGTCTACAGATGCCAGTCGCAAGAGTGACACAGTGGACTCCAGGACTGTACCTTGGCCTCCTGATCCGATAGCTTCACTGGGTGAGTGTATAAACTCTACCTATTAAGCTGACAACTCTTTTCTGTCTCACCATATTACCCCTCCAGGCCAAAAAGAAGCAAAAATCAAAACATAAGCAGTGTGCATTATACAGTGAACCTCTCCCTGATTCCTACCCTAAGAAGCTATGTAAAGAATGCATCAGTGAGACAATGCATGGGGCAACGATGTCAGTCATGGACATACGTGCTATAAATAGAGAGGAGTTACAAGCGATTACACATGCCAGTACACCCCTAGAGAGCAAAAGCAGGAAAAAAGTAGCTTCTAGCTCAGAATCCAATAATGACCAAGTGGTAGCCTCGGACTCCTCACATGCATCATCTTCATCATCAACATCATCAGATATTGAAGGACGAACATGCTTCCCCTTAGATGGTGTGGATTATTTAGTAAAATGAATAAGAAACCCTATGGGATATGAGGAGACAAAAGATGCTCAAACCACGCAGGATATAATGTTTGTGGGGTTGGCAGAGAGGAAAAGGAGAGCTTTCCCAGTAATTCCGGCAGTTAAGACCTTGATAAAAAGGGAATGGGAGAAGCAAGACCAGAGAAGCTTCTTCCCATCAGCCTCTAAAAGAAAATACCCCTTCAGCGATGAGGAGTTAATAACATTGGCTAAAGGCCCTAAGGTGGACGCAGCCGTTGCCTCTACCTCTAAACAATCCACACTACCGGTGGAAGATGCAGGCCTGCTTTCTGATCCTATTGACTGCAAGGCAGAGTCATCATTAAAAAGGTCATGGGAAGCTTCTACAGCATATATAAACCAGCAGTAGCTAGTACATGCACCACCAGATCAATGCTAATATGGATTGATCAACTAGACCAGCAAATTGAACAGACGGTCTCTAGAGACAAGCTGCGGGATGCTATTCCTTTAATTAGAGGGGCAACAGCCTTTATGGCCGATGCATCAGCTGACACACTACGCCTAGCAGCAAGGTCAGCGGGTTTAGTAAATAATGCCAGGCAGGCTTTGTGGATGAAGAGTTGGAAAGGGGACACGCAGTCGAAATAAAAAATCTGCGCTATCCCATGTGAGGGTGAGTTTCTCTTTGGGAAAAACCTAGATGACATACTATTCAAGGCAAAAGACAGAAAAAAGGCTTTTCCTGACCCCTCAATTCCTTTCTATAGGAGAACATTTAAAAAGAGGCCATTCGGTAAAAGAAGACAAGCAGAAAGAATAACGAGATGGGCCACAAATGAAGAAAAACAGAGGGGTACTAAGTTTAGAGGACCTGTCTTCCGCAAAGAGAACAAGTACTAAAGAACTGGTCACCTCAGTAGGGGGTAGACTAAAATTATTCTTCCCACAGTGGGAAAAAATAACAGCTAGCTCGTGGATCTTGAATATTATCAGAGAAGAAATTAAAATAGAGTTCCTTCAGATTCCCCACGACTCATTTCCTAATTCCCAAGCCCGATGGTTCATTCAGAACAATCATAAATTTGAAAAAGCTTAATACATTTATTCGGAATCATAAGCCCGCTGTATCACACTTTGTAATTTTGTTGGGTTGAAATTAAGCTGTAGAGGACTGATACAGAGGCCATCCAAAAATTCTTGTGTTCCTAACATCATACAGTAGGGGACCTGACTTTAAAATAGTTTATATCATCCAGTGTGTTATAGATGCCTTATCCAGAGGCCACCAACAAATTATTGTGTTCCTAGCATCATACAGTAGGGGACATCTGACCTTCAAACTGTTTGCAGGATGTCTTCTTTGTCATACAGGCCTCATCCACACTCAAACAATTCTTTCTTCTGTGACTAACACGATACAGCATGCCATATTTCATCTTTGAACTTACTGTCGCTGAAATTCAGCTATTTGCAGAGGTGGTGCAGAGTTTAAAATCTATTTTTCTGTTGCTAGTACTGTGCTCCTACCACACTATCTGAGCAACATGACTGGGGAAAAGCGAGGCCGTGGTGGAAGGGGAATTAGGCGTGTTCAAAGTGTACGTGGGGTAGGTGGTGATGTTTGTGAAAGGACTACTGAACCAATGTCATGTCCTATGCAAAGACAACTGAGAAATTCTGTTACTGGACGGGCTATTGCATTACCTTTCTTTGGCAGACACACAGCGGTACACCTTGTTGATGAGGCCCAGAAAGAGCATGTGCTCAAGTGGATGGCAAGCACAGCTTCAAGTAGCCTCTCCTCCTCTTCCTCCACCTTAACATCACACCCCAATACAGTCCACAAAGGTGGCATCCAAATTCTCCTTGCTTCCTCCCGCGTACCAACTCTTAAACTGTACAACTGACTGTACGGAACCACAAATGGGTGAGTCTGAAGAGATGTTCACGCATTCTATGAAATGGTCATCAGAAGTGTACTCAAAAGCTTCACAGAGTCTAGAGGAGGAAATCTGCACCAATGCCCAATTTTTTTTTAACTTGGATCCGGGGCAAGATGAAATAGGGTCTGAACAACATCCAGACCCTCATCATCAGGCATTACCCCCTGGGGGGAAGGTGATCCTGATGATACTTAGATATCTGAGGCTCAAGCAGACTGTACTGTGCTGTCAGGGCAGGAAGAAGGGGAGGATGACTCCAAGGGCGAGGAATGTGATAACAAAGAGGATGATGATGATGAGGTGTTAGATCCCAGTTGGCATGAACATATAGGCAGACAGCTGAGTAGGTCATCTGAGGAGGTTACGTTGCACCGTACCTCACAGGCACGTAGTGATGCAGCCATGACGAGCAATGCATCCTCAACCACAACTGTGGCTGTGACCAGCAGTGTCCGCGGGTCTGCAGCTCATAGGGGTGGCAAGGGTTGCCTAGCCTGGGCCTTTTTTGACACTGCAAAGGAGCCAACTCACTTAATCTGCCAACTGAGCAAAAAAACTGAGTAGAGGTAAAAAGTGCAATAATTTGACTACTACGTGTATGAAGCTTCACATGTGCAATCAACATGCGTTACTCTTGCAATTCCACTGCGCTAAAATGCAGACCAGTGGAACTCAACAACCATCAGCTGCCCCATCAATTGTATCTTCTGCTTCTTCCTCCTCCTCTCTTACCGTGTCATTTCCGACCACAGAACCGCGGGTTCTTTACCCACTCCAGTCATGCTGACTGAGAGCACTTAGTCAGATATAACGGAAGCGGACATGCCTGCTGTTTTTGACCCATCTCAGAGAATGAGCACACCATAACTTTCTCAATCCACCGTAACATCTCTGCCTGCACCTCTCTCACGGTACAGCAGTTTCTCCTGTTCACTGTACTCCACCCTCTCTCACCACTACAGCCAGCCCACGATTCTGCAGTTGTGGTCTCGTAAAAGACTGTTTCCTCCTATGCATGATAATGCTAAGAGGTTGAACTCCACCATCTCGAATTTGTTGGCCACGGAAATGCTGCCTTTCTGCCTGGTAGATGCAGATGGTTTCTGAGAGCAGATAGCCGTTGCAGTCCCCCAGTACCAATTGCCAAGTCGCCATTACTTTTCAGAAAGCTGTGCCTGCACTACACCAGCATGTTGCAGACAACATCATTTGTTCCTTGACTAAATCTCTGTCTCCCAGGGTGCATTTCACCACAGACACTTGGACGAGTAAGCATGACCAAGGGTGTTACATCTCGCTGAGTGGGCACTGGGCTACTCTGGTGGCTGTGGGGGCAGGCGCTGCAACACAAGTCTTGGAATCCTCAAGGCTTGGATGACAAACCTCTATATTTAACACTTTCTCCACTGCTTCTGCCTCCTCCTTTACCTCCTCTAGTGCCTCCACCTGTGCCCTCAACCTCTGCTTTAATGAGACACACGTTCCAACAGTGCAGAGCGAATCCCCACCACCTGCGTACTGCACAGCCACAATCAGGCAGTATTAAAATTGATATGTCTTGGAGATTGCAGTCATACAGCTGAAGAGTTGTGGACAGCTCTCCGGGCTGAGTTTGATCAATGGCTGTCTCCATTTTCTCCACCACTATCCTGGCCTGGGTGAGCTGCTCCAGAAAGCACGTAAGCTGTGTGCTCATTTTTGCTGTTCGCAGCCCTCAGGTCATATCGACTTGCATCGATACAGGAGTCTTTGTCCATGCAAGTTAATAGGTTGATATGCGATGTGCCGACACTGTGGAATTCAACTCTGCGCATGTTGCAGCGACTGTGGCAGCAGCAACAAGCCCTGATGCAGTATGTCATGTTGTGTAGCCTGGGCCAATGCAGTACAGATGTGGTGCATATCACGTTTACAGAGTGGGCACAGATTAAGGACCTCTGCACCCTTCTGCACAGTTTCAAAATGGCTACTATGGTGGTTAGTGCTGATGATGCTGTCATTTGCTGGAGCAGACTTTGCATAGCCTGCGGAAGGAGATGGTGGTCCCAGAAGAAGAGGAGGAAGCAGAGGAGGATGCGGAAGGGATAACATTGTCTCTAAGTTCAAGACTGTCGTCACACAGGCGGGGGCCAAGGGAGAGTGGATTACTGAGATTGAGGGGGGCTGGTGATAACAGATGAACTGTTATCGAAGGTGCATGATCCAAGGAACAAATGGGGAGGAAGAAATGATGGGCGAGCAACTGTCAGATGAAGAGGATAATCCTCCCCTTTCTGTTGTTCGTGGTTGGTGGGAGGGTCGGAGGAGATGAAACTTGGTGAAATATTACAATCCAGCCATGGCTGATGCTGCAATATTATCGGCCATGGCTAGAGACTGCGATCTGACCCCTCCACCGGCTGACAGCGGCGATCTGCTGCCGCTGTCAGTCTTTCCTCCCCTCCGTTCTGTGCTCCGTTGCCCTCCTCTCCGCCTGCCCCCGGCTTCCCCTCTGCCCCCTCCTGTCCGATACCACCCCCCATACTTACCAAGTCCCGGTGTCCCTCCCGATGTCCGTCCGTCTTTAGCGATGGACGCCGCCATCTTACAAAATGGCGGGCGCATGCACAGTGCATCTGCTGGCCTGCAGATTCATTCCAGGTACATTTTGATCACTGTGATAGGTTATATCACAGTGATCAAAATAAAAAAAATAGTAAATAAAGCCCCCCTTAACACCCCCATAGGTAGGGAAAATAATGAAATAAATAAAATATATTTATTTTAATTTTTCCACTAGGGTTAGGGTTAGATCTAGGGTTAGGGCTAGGGTTAGGGTTAGGGCTAGGGTTAGGGCTAGGGCTGGGTTCGAATTGGGATAGGGTTGCAATTAGGGTTAGGATTGCAATTAGGGTTAGGTGTTGTGAATTCCGCTCTTGGGCTCCCTCCGGTGGTTGTAAGTGGCACTTTTGTGAGTTCTGCTCTTGGGCTCCCTCCGGTGGTTTTAAGTGGAATGGCTGCTCCTTGGATTTAGTAGTCAGCAGCTGCTTCCACTGATTGTCTATTCTGCTCGGCTATTTAGCCTGGCTCTTTCCTTCAGCTTGTGCCACTTGTCAATGGTTCCTGGTTGGATTCACATCTCTTTGGATTTCCCTGTTATCCTGACCAGTTCAGCAAAGTTAAGTCCTTGCTTGCTCTTTTCTGTCCACAGGTTGTGGACTTATCCGTTCTGTGCTTTCTATGTTTGTCCAGCTTGTCAGTATGAATTAATTCAGTGAAGCTGGAAGCTCTGGGAAGCACATTTACCCTCCACACCTTTAGTCAGGTGTCGAGATTTTTGTAAACTCTGTGTGGATTTTTTGTAGTGTTTTATACTGACCGCACAGTATTCCATCCTGTCCTATCTATCTAGCTAGACTGGCCTCCTGTGCTCATCCTGGTTTCATTCTGTGAATGTTGTTGTGAATTCTGTGATCAAGCTCCCTCCTGTGGTCACGAGTGGTACTGCGGCTTCTGAGTTTCCTTCCTCAGGTGATGAGGTTAAGTCGTTAGGTGCTGCTCTATTTAACTCCACCTAGTGCTTTGATCCTGGCCTCCAGTCAATGTTTTAGTATTGGTCTTGCTTCCTCCTGGATCGTTCCTGTGGCCTGTCTGCTCAGCATAAGCTAAGTTCTGCTTGTGTTTCTTTTGTTGCTATATTTTCTGTCCAGCTTGCTTTTTTGGTTTTGCTTGCTTGCTGGAAGCTCTGAGACGCAGAGGGAGCACCTCCGTACCGTTAGTCGGTTAGTCGGCCTTTTTGCCCCTCTGCGTGGTTGTTTGTAGGTTTTTGTGTTGACCGCAAAGCTATCTTTCCTATCCTCGGTCTATTCAGTAAGTCGGGCCTCACTTTGCTAAATCTATTTCATCTCTGTGTTTGTATTTTCATCTTAACTCACAGTCATTATATGTGGGGGGCTGCCTTTTCCTTTGGGGAATTTCTCTGAGGCAAGGTAGGCTTATTTTTCTATCTTCAGGACTAGCTAGTTTCCCAGGCTGTGCCGAGTTGCATAGGGAGCGTTAGGCGCAATCCACGGCTACCTCTAGTGTGGTTTGATAGGTTTAGGGATTGCGGTCAGCAGAGTTTCCACGTCTCAGAGCTCGTCCTATGTTTTGTGGTTTTTGTCAGGTCACTTGTGTGCTCCGAAACTTCAAGGTCATTTGTGGTTCTGAATTACCTATTCATAACAGTATGTCTTTTCCCTCTCCACTCACAATCATTACTTGTGGGGGGCTATCTATCCTTTGGGGATTTTCTCTGAGGCAAGATAGTTTTCCTGTTTCTATCTTTAGGGGTAGTTAGTTCTCAGGCTGTGACGAGGTGCCTAGGGAGTGTCAGGAGCATCCCACGGCTACTTCTAGTGTTGTGTTGAGCTTAGGGACTGCGGTCAGTACAGGTACCACTTTCTTCAGAGCTCGTCCCATGTTGCTCCTAAACCACCAGATCATAACAGTACAAGTGGCCAAAAATGAATTAAATGCATCTCAAAAGAAGGAAAAAATTCTGAGCCATTTTTTTTCTGTGCTCTGTTTTGTCTTATTTTTCCTCTTGATCTCTGGGTGGTTCAGGATTTATGCTCTGGCATGGATGTTCAGGGTTTGTTTTCTCGTGTGGATCAACTTGCTGCAAGAGTACAGAGTATCCAAGATTATGTTGTCCAGACTCCGGCTTTGGAGCCTAGAATTCCTACTCCTGATTTGTTTTTTGGGGACAGATCCAAGTTTTTGAACTTTAAAAATAACTTCAAATTGTTTTTTGCTTTGAAACCCCGTTCTTCTGGTGATCCCATTCAGCAAGTTAAAATCATCATATCCTTGCTGCGTGGTGACCCTCAGGACTGGGCATTCTCCCTTGAATCAGGGGATCCGGCATTGCTGAATGTAGACGCATTTTTTCAAGCGCTCGGATTATTGTATGACGAACCTAATTCTGTGGATCATGCAGAAAAAACCCTGTTGGCCCTGTGTCCAGGTCAGGAAGCAGCAGAATTATACTGCCAGAAATTTAGGAAATGGTCTGTGCTCACTAAATGGAATGAGGATGCTCTGGCTGCTATTTTCAGAAAAGGTCTTTCTGAAGCCCTTAAAGATGTTATGGTGGGCTTCCCTACGCCTACTGGTTTGAGCAAATCTATGTCTCTAGCCATTCAGATTGATCGGCATCTGCACGAGCGCAAAGCTGTGCACCATATGGCAGTGTCCTCTGAGCAGAGTCCTGAACCTATGCAATGTGATAGGATTTTGACTAGTACAGAACGGCAGGAATTCAGACGTCAGAATAGGCTGTGTTTTTACTGTGGTGATTCTGCTCATGTTATTTCTGATTGCCCTAAACGTACTAGGAGGGTCGCTAGGTCTGTTACCATTAGTACTGTACAGCCTAAATTTCTTTTATCTGTGACCCTGATTTGCTCATTGTCGTCCTTTTCTTTCATGGCATTTGTGGATTCAGGCGCTGCCCTGAACTTAATGGACTTAGAATTCGCCAGGCGCTGTGGTTTTTCCTTGCAGCCTTTGCAGAGCCCTATTCCTTTGAGGGGCATTGATGCTACACCATTGGCCAAGGATAAACCTCAGAACTGGACGCAGATGACCATGTACATGGCTCCAGCACATCAGGAAAATTGCCGTTTTCTGGTGTTGCATAACCTGCATGATGTTGTTGCACTGGGTTTTCCATGGCTACAGGAACATAATCCGGTGCTGGATTGGAAAACTATGTCTGTGACTAGTTGGGGTTGTCAAGGGGTACATAGTGATGTTCCTTTGATGTCAATTTCCTCTTCCCCCTCTTCTGAGGTCCCTGAGTTTTTGTCGGATTTCCAGGATGTATTTGAGGAGCCCAAGTCCAGTTCCCTTCCTCCACATAGGGACTGTGATTGTGCTATTAACTTTATTCCTGGTTGTAAGTTCCCTAAGGGCCGACTTTTCAATCTGTCTGTGCCAGAGCATGCCGCCATGCGGAGCTATGTTAAGGAATCTTTGGAGAAGGGGCATATTCGTCCGTCTTCGTCACCATTGGGAGCGGGTTTCTTTTTTGTTGCTAAGAAGGATGGCTCCTTGAGACCCTGTATAGATTATCGTCTTCTTAATAAGATCATGGTCAAATTCCAATACCCCTTGCCTTTGCTTTCTGATTTGTTTGCTCAGATTAAGGGGGCTAGTTGGTTTACTAAGATTGACCTCCGAGGGGCATATAATCTTGTTCGTATTAAACAGGGTGACGAATGGAAAACTGCATTTAATACGCCCGAAGGCCATTTTGAATACCTTGTGATGCCATTCGGGCTCTCTAATGTTCCATCTGTGTTCCAGTCCTTCATGCATGATATTTTCCGCAATTATCTTGATAAATTCATGGTTGTATATTTGGATGATATTTTGATTTTTTCCAGTGATTGGGAGTCTCATGTGAAGCAGGTCAGGATGGTATTCCAGATCCTTCGTGATAATGCTTTATTTGTGAAGGGGTCTAAGTGCCTATTCGGAGTTCAGAAGGTCTCTTTTTTGGGTTTTATTTTTTCTCCCTCGTCTATGCAAATGGATCCTGTTAAGGTCCAAGCTATTTATGACTGGATTCAACCCACATCTGTGAAGAGCCTTCAAAAATTTTTGGGCTTTGCTAATTTCTATCGCCGTTTAATTGCCAACTTTTCCAGTGTGGTTAAGCCCCTTACTGATTTGACGAAGAAAGGCGCTGATGTGACGAATTGGTCCTCTGCAGCTGTTGAGGCCTTTCGGGAGCTTAAACGCCGATTTACTTCTGCCCCTGTTGCCTCTGTTGTTGTGTTGCGTCAGCCGGATGTTTCTCTTCCTTTTCAGGTTGAGGTTGACGCTTCTGAGATTGGGGCAGGGGCCGTTTTGTCTCAGAGGGATTCTGATGGTTCTTTGATGAAACCGTGTGCTTTTTTTTCCAGAAAGTTTTCGCCTGCGGAACGCAATTATGATGTCGGCAATCGGGAGTTGTTGGCTATGAAGTGGGTGTTTGAGGAGTGGCGACATTGGCTTGAGGGAGCTAAGCACCGCGTTGTGGTCTTGACTGATCATAAGAATCTGATTTACCTCGAGTCGGCCAAGCGGCTGAATCCTAGACAGGCTCGATGGTCCCTGTTTTTCTCCCGTTTTGATTTTGTGGTCTCGTATCTTCCGGGATCTAAGAATGTTAAGGCTGATGCCCTCTCTAGGAGTTTTTCGACTGATTCTCCTGGAGTCCTTGAGTCGGTTGGCATTCTTAAGGAAGGGGTGATTCTTTCTGCCATCTCCCCTGATTTGCGGTGGGTGCTTCGGGAATTTCAGGCTGATAGGCCTGACCGCTGTCCAGTAGGGAGGCTGTTTGTTTCTGATGGATGGACAAGTAAAGTGATTTCTGAGGTTCATTGTTCAGTGTTGGCTGGTCATCCTGGGATTTTTGGTACCAGAGATTTGGTTGCTAGGTCCTTTTGTTGGCCTTCCTTGTCGCGCGATGTGCGTGCTTTTGTGCAGTCCTGTGGGACTTGCGCCCGGGCCAAGCCTTGCTGTTCCTGCGCTAGTGGGTTGCTTTTGCCTTTGCCGGTCCCTGAGAGGCCCTGGACGCATATTTCCATGGATTTTATTTCGGATCTTCCTGTTTCCCAGAAGATGTCTGTTATCTGGGTTGTTTGTGACCGGTTCTCTAAAATGGTCCATCTGGTACCTTTGCCTAAGTTGCCTTCCTCCTCAGATTTGGTTCCATTGTTTTTTCAGCATGTGGTTCGTTTGCATGGCATTCCGGAGAATACTGTGTCTGACAGAGGTTCTCAGTTTGTCTCTAGGTTTTGGGGGCCTTTTGTGCTAGGATGGGCATTGATTTGTCTTTTTCTTCGGCGTTTCATCCTCAGAATAATGGCCAAACTGAGCGAACTAATCAGACCTTGGAGACCTATTTGAGATGATTTGTGTCTGCTGATCAGGATGATTGGATGGCTTTCTTGCCGTTGGCCAAGTTTGCCCTTAATAATCGGGCTAGTTCGGCTACTTTGGTTTCACCTTTCTTTTGTAATTTTGGTTTTCATCCTCGTTTTTCTTCTGGTCAGGTTCAGCCTTCTGATTGTCCTGGTGTGGATTCTGTGGTGGACAGGCTGCAGCAGATTTGGACTCATGTGGTGGACAATTTGACGTTGTCTCAGGAAAGGGCTCAACGTTTTGCTAACCGCCGTCGGTGTGTTGGTCCCCGGCTTCGTGTGAGGGATTTGGTTTGGTTGTCTTCTCGTCATGTTCCTATGAAGGTTTCTTCCCCTAAGTTTAAGCCTTGGTTTATTGGTCCTTATAAGATTTCTGAAACTATCAATCCGGTGTCTTTTCGTTTGGCTCTTCCAGCCTCTTTTGCCATTCATAATGTTTTCCATAGATCTTTGTTGCGGAGATATGTGGTGCCCGTTGTTCCCTCGGTTGATCCTCCTGCCCTGGTGTTGGTTGAGGGAGCGTTGGAATATGAGGTTGAGAAAATTTTGGATTCTCGTTTTTCGAGGCGGAGGCTTCAGTATCTTGTCAAGTGGAAGGGTAATGGCCAGGAGGATAATTCTTGGGTTGTTGCCTCCGATGTCCATGCCGCCGATTTGGTTCGTGCTTTTCACTTGGTTTGTCCTGATCGGCCTGGGGGCTCTGGTGAGGGTTCGGTGACCCCTCCTCAAGGGGGGGGGTACTGTTGTGAATTCCGCTCTTGGGCTCCCTCCGGTGGTTTTAAGTGGCACTTTTGTGAGTTCTGCTCTTGGGCTCCCTCCGGTGGTTTTAAGTGGAATGGCTGCTCCTTGGATTTAGTAGTCAGCAGCTGCTTCCACTGATTGTCTATTCTGCTCGGCTATTTAGCCTGGCTCTTTCCTTCAGCTTGTGCCACTTGTCAATGGTTCCTGCTTGGATTCACATCTCTTTGGATTTCCCTGTTATCCTGACCAGTTCAGCAAAGTTAAGTCCTTGCTTGCTCTTTTCTGTCCACAGGTTGTGGACTTATCCGTTCTGTGCTTTCTATGTTTGTCCAGCTTGTCAGTATGAATTAATTCAGTGAAGCTGGAAGCTCTGGGAAGCAGATTTACCCTCCACACCTTAAGGGTGGTTTCACACTTGCGTTTTTGTCTGCAGCGTTTTTTTTTCCTATATTTAACATTGAAAACGCATGCATTTTTTTGTGTACGCGTTTGGTCGCGTTTTGTGACGCATGCGTTTTTTTACTGCATGCGTTCATTTTCTGAAATGCTACTTGTAGTATTTTTAAAAGCGTTTTTTGGACCAAAAAAAAAAAGCATGCATTTTCATGCGTTTTTTTTTGGTCAAAAAATACATTGGAGTCAATGGGGACGCATGCGTTTTTTGGTGCATGCATTTTTTGCGGTAAAAAATGCATGCGTTTTTTAATTAAAACCCAGAAAACACACTGATATGCCACCCCCCAACATAAAGGTGATAAAGGGAACCTAACCCTACCCCTAATCCTACCCCTAACCCTACCCCTAACCCTAACCCTACCCCTAACCCTAAGGGATCCTAACCCTAACCCTACCCCTAACCCTACCCCTAACCCTAACCCTAAGGGATCCTAACCCTAACCCTACCCCTAACCCTACCACTAACCCTACCCCTAACCCTACCCCTAACCCTAACCCTACCCCTAACCCTAAGGGATCCTAACCCTAACCCTAATCCCTTTATGGTTAGGGTTAGGGTTAAGGGTAGGGTTATGGTTAGGGTTAGGGTTAGGGTTAGGATCCCTTAGGGTTAGGGTTAGGGTTAGCGGTAGGGTTAGGGGTAGGGTTAGGATCCCTTAGGGTTAGGGGTAGGGTTAGGTTAGGATCCCTTAGGGGTAGGGTTAGGGGTAGGATCCCTTTAGGGTTAGGGTTAGGGTTATGATCCCTACCCCTAACCCTACCCCTACCCCTAACCCTAACTATTTCTGCTTATAGTGGGTTTTTTACTTTATTTTGATGATTGGCAGCTGTCACACATTTCTCAGCATGCGTTTAAAAAACGCAAACGCATGTAAAAACGCATGTAAACGGGTCAAAATGCCGCGTTTTTTCACCACATGCAAAAACGCATGCGTCAAAAAAACGCAGCGTTTACACGCGTTTACATGCGTTTTTTCACCATGCATTTTTTTGCGTTTTTTACCGCAAAAGCGCACCCCAAAAAACGCCAATGTGAAACCAGCCTTAGTCAGGTGTCGAGATTTTTGTAAACTCTGTGTGGATTTTTTGTAGTGTTTTATACTGACCGCACAGTATTCCATCCTGTCCTATCTATCTAGCTAGACTGGCCTCCTGTGCTCATCCTGGTTTCATTCTGTGTATGTCTTTTCCCTCTCCACTCACAGTCATTACTTGTGGGGGGGCTATCTATCCTTTGGGGATTTTCTCTGAGGCAAGATAGTTTTCCTGTTTCTATCTTTAGGGGTAATTAGTTCTCAGGCTGTGACGAGGTGCCTAGGGAGTGTCAGGAGCATCCCACGGCTACTTCTAGTGTTGTGTTGAGCTTAGGGACTGCGGTCAGTACAGATACCACTTCCTTCAGAGCTCGTCCCATGTTGCTCCTAAACCACCAGATCATAACAGTTAGGGTTAGAATTAGGCTATGTGCACACGGTGCGGATTTGGCTGTGGATCCGCAGCGGATTGGCCGCTGCAGATTCATGTTAGTTTTCCATCACGTTTACAGTACCATGTAAACCTATGGAAAAGCAAATCCGCTGTGCCCATGGTGCGGAAAATACAGTGCGGAAACGCTGCATTGTATTTTCCGCAGCATATCAATTCTTTGTGTGGAATCCACAGCGTTTTACACCTGTTCCTCAATAGGAATCCGCACAAAAGACACTGGAAATCCGCGGTAAATCCGCAAGTAAAATGCAGTGTGTTTTACCTGCGGATTTTTCAAAAGCGGTGCGGAAAAATCCACAAACGAATCCACCACGTGGGCACATAGCCTTGGGGTTAGAGCTGGAACTAGAGTTAGGGTTGGAATTAGGTTTAGGGTTGGAATTAGGGTTAAGATTAAGGTTAGGGGTGTGTTGAGGTTAGGGTTAGGCTTGTGGTTAGGGTTATGGTTAGGGTTGAGATTAGGGTTGGTTGTGTGTTGGGGTTAGGATTGTGGTTAGGGGTGTGTTGGGGTTAGGGTTGTGATTATGGTTATGGTCAGAGTTAGGATTAGGGTTAGGGGTGTGTTGGGGTTAGTGTTGGAGTTAGAATTGAGGGGTTTCCACTGTTTAGTCACTTCAGGGGGTCTCCAATCACGACATGGCACCACCATTGATTCCAGCCAATCTTGCATTCAAAAAGTCAAATGGTGCTCCCTCCCTTCCGAGCCCCAACATGCGCCCAAACAGTGGTTTACCCAAACATATGAGGTATCGGCGTACTCAGGAAAAATTGTACAACAATTTTGGGGGTCTAATTTCTCCTGTTACCCTTGGAAAAATAAAAAATTGGGGGCTAAAAAATTATTTTTGTGGGGAAAAAAATGATTTTTTATTTTCCCGGCTCTGCATTATAAATTTCTGTGAAGCACTTGGGGGTTCAAAGTGCTCACCACACATCTAGATAAGTTCCTTCGGGGGTCTTATTTCCAAAATAGGGTCACTTATGGGTTTTTTTACTGTTTAGGTGCATCAGGGGCTCTGCAAACGCAATGTGACGCTCACAGACCATTCCATCAAAGTCTGCATTTCAAAACGACACTTCCTTTCCGAGCCCTGACATGTGCCCAATCAGTCGTTTACCCCCACATACAGGGTATCAGCATACTGAGGACAAACTGGACAACAACTATTGGGGTTCAGTTTCTCCTGTTACCCTTGTGAAAATAAAAAATTGCGGGCTAAAAAAATGATTTTTGAGGAAAAAAATGATTTTTTTTTCACAGCTCTGTGTTATAAACTTTTGTGAAGCACTTGCTGCTTAAAAGTGCTCACCACACATCTAGATAAGTTCCTTGTGGGGTCTAGTTTCCAAAATGGGGTCACTTGTGGTAGGTTTCTACTGTTTAGGCACATCAGGGGCTTTGCAAACGTAACATGATACCCGCAGACCATTCCATCAAAGTCTGCATTTCAAAACGTCACTACTTCCCTTCCGAACTCTGCCATACACGCAAACAGTGGTTTACCCCCACATATGGGATATAAGCATACTCAGCACAAACTGGAAAACAACTTTTGAAGTCCAATTTCTCCTGTTACCCTTGTAAAAAAAATTGTGGGGTTAAAAATAATTTTTGAGGAAAGAAAAATGATTTTTTTATTTTCACGGCTCTGCGTTATTAACTTCTGTGAAGCACTTGGGGGTTCAAAGTGCTCACCACACATCTAGATAAGTTCCTTGGGGGCTCTAGTTTCCAAAATGGGGTCAATTGTGGGGGGTTTCTACTGTACTGTTTAGGCACATCAGGGGCTCTGCAAACGTAACATGACGCCCGCAGACCATTCCATTAAAGTCTGCATTCCAAAACTTCACTACTTCCCTTCCGAGCTCTGCCATGCCCCAAATAGTGGTTTACCCCCACATATGGGGTATCAGCGTACTCAGGACAAACTGTACAACAACTTTTGGCTTCTTTGGCTGCTGCTGATGATGATGTTAACACAAATTTTTGGAAATGTGAACAATCATGGTTGGTCTACATCTGCTGGGTTAGCTATAGTGGAAGACGTGTTGATCCCAATTATACTATTTCTATTCTCATGACAGTTATTCCACTTTGATGGTGTCAAGCCCTCATGTTTTAAAATGTGAAAACTCCAGGTTGGGTGTCCATCTGATGGATTGGTCGTAGTGGAAGACCTGTCGGTCTCTATTATACTATTTCTTTTGTGATGAAATTGATGACACTTTTGTGGTGTCTGCCAGTGATTTTTCTAAATGTGAATGCTCCTGGTTGGGTGTCCATCTGCTGGATTGGGTGTAGTGGAAGACCTGTCAGTCCCTATTATACTATTACTACTGTGGTGAAATTGATGCTTCTTTTGTGAAACCTGCCAGTAATTTTTGGAAATGTGAACACTCCTGGTTAGGTGTCCATTTGCTGGATTGGGTGTAGTGGATCACATGTCGGTCCGTATTATACTATTTCTGCTGTGGTGAAATTGATGCCACTTCTGTGGTGTAAGGCCCTCATTTGTTTCAATGTGACTGTACGCTTAGACTGTGTGCCCACGATCAGGAATACTAGCATCCAAAATGCTGTGTTGTACAGTACAAGCACACTGGATGGAATGAATAGAAATCCCATGCACACTGTGCTTTTTCGCGCAGCATAAAATCGCCTGTGGTGCTGTGGAGACCTAAGGGTCAGTAAGTGCTCTCGTCCACTGGCCTGGCTGTCTTTAAAAAGACCACATGGACCAGTGCCTATCCCACTGAATGCCTGTACTCCTTGTCCATGGTCAGAATACTACTCAGACAACACAGGATGAGGGTAAATCAGTGTGGCAATATTTTATTGAATCACTGACAGACAATAACAAATAGAACAGTCCCTGTAAGTGTAGCACTGACATCTCTGCCCTTTGCTCCTCTTCTTAGGCAGAGATGCCAGTGTACTCAACACTGTGGCCTCCATTCTGCTCTGTCTCCTCTTTCCAGGTCTGCAGCTGCTTGGGATGTGCTCACTGTGTGCAGGTCCCCATGCACTGTGCATAGGGTGAGCGCAAACTTCCCCTTTCTTGAAGGGGCTGGGCGTGTCATCTTGAAGTGTCCCCAGCCAATTGCTGGAGGACACTTACTACTTAAGGCACCTCCTCCAGCATGGAGGTGCCTGTGCAACATTGTAAGTTTGTTCCTAAACACTGTTGCTAGTTGTCAGGTCCTAGTGCTTGTATTCCTGAATACCTGCCTGGCTATCAGCTGTGTCCATCAGCCTGTCTATCAACCATGCCTGTCTGCTGGTCTATCAACCGTGCCCTTCTGCCTGTCTATTAGCTGTGCCCTCTTACCAGCCAGTCCAGCCTGCACATGCCAGAGCTCAACTCTACGTCAGCCTGTCCAGCTGCCAGTGCTCATCTACATCAGATGGTGCAAATTACAGAGTCTCACCAGGATTAGAGCAGCTGCAACTTCGGGGCATCCAGGGCCAACTACCCTCACCAGTGGCAGCCCACTTTTGGCAGGCACCACAAAGAGAAAGTAACGACAAGCTTAGGAAGATGATAGCCCATTGAGGTTTATGGCCAAGTGATCTGATTGTCCTAACCTGGCTTCTCTGAACGTCTCCATGGAGCAGGTGAATGGATTGTCCCAACTTGGCTTCCTCAAACATCTCCATGGGTTCAGTGATGGTAAATGGAACAGATCTCTATTCCTCCAGCTGGGGTCGTGGTCCCTGTAGAATGTCTCAAATCTGTATGTTTCCAGTTGGAGTCATGGTGTGCTGGCTGCTGTTCTGTAGAGTCTCTCTGCAGAAGAAAAAAGATCTCTTTTCATACCCACTTCTATCCATCTAAACATCA
Source organism: Ranitomeya imitator (assembly GCF_032444005.1). Classification (NCBI taxonomy): domain Eukaryota; kingdom Metazoa; phylum Chordata; class Amphibia; order Anura; family Dendrobatidae; genus Ranitomeya; species Ranitomeya imitator. Next base: position 807,896,181 of record NC_091282.1, on the reverse strand, counting down.
TCCACAGGGCAGGGGAAATGTAGGATGGGGTCAACTCTCATTGTTTCAGTATTTAATTAATTTGTATACTTTATCCTTTAATGTTTGCACATGAACAAACTGCATGACCTAGTACACTGGGTAATAAACATATTAGCAAACCTAACTTGTTCAATTACCCAGCATCCCCGTCCTCCAAGGATAACAACACAATAATCAATTTAAGAGTCAACATTTAGGCTCATATAAACTATGGCCTAAGTCCACATATGGCGTCCTCAGCATTCCATGGTTCCTGGAAGCTGATGAAGAGGAACGGTGTGGCAACACCTCCCCCATGATTCTTCAGCTCAATGGTACGGTTCTGCCCATACCAACAGAACAACTACTCCAGCTCCTGCTTGAGGCTCCGGATCCCAATGCACAAACAACTTCTGCATTCTGGCTACTTGGGAGTGAGTATTTGATTCCAAACAGCCACTAGATCCTTGATTTAGCAGGCAGTTTAATTCCTCTTTGTCAAACTCATCATCCTCCGTGACGTTTCAGGTATCCCAAATGACCAATTGGTGTATTCCATCTGTCAAAGCTGGTACAATTCCTTTAGTTGTCATTTACTGTTGAGGCTGTATTTCCACTCCAGTCCTCTTCTCAAGACTGAGCTGTGGGGTTGGACATAGTGGCGTCTGAAATCTGCTATGTATGCATCACCTATAGTCTGATGGAACTGTCTATATACCTCCCTTCTTGTTGAGCTCCTGGACAGTGTCAAGAACACCAGTCCCCGGTAACTCCCCCAGATCCACTGGGTTTCCAAGCCGCAGCATGTCATTTTTGCTTGCAGAAATGCTCAATCTTTGCGGAATTTCCCTATAAACTTGCATTAGATGTGGTAAATCCACAGTAGAAAATAAAAAATGTGTTGTAAGAGCAATTTACACAGTTGTTTTTAGCGTGGTTTACCCTAATAAATAATTGAAAAAATGACACGAAGTCACTACTATTTTTTGCTAACCAGCCAAGGTAAAGCAGACAGTTGCGGGCTTATATAATCAGGCTGGGAAGGTCCATGGTTATTTTTCTCTTCCTAGCCTAAAATTCAAGCCTGCAGCTGCCTCAGAATTGGCAGATCACATTAGATGTGCCAATTCTGGCGCTTTTCTCGAATGTAAAATATATAAATTCAAAAAACAAACCAGAAAAAACTGCTTTATCAACACCAAGTCAGATCATAAATGCACAAGGAGGATGCAGCAGACCCCATTTTAAAGGCGGGGCAGCACAGGTGCAAACTACTGATGAAAGAAGCCACTCTCAAACCTACTAATTTATGGAGGGGGTGGCTGCCTAGTAAAAAATACACACAAATGAGGCTTGAACAAAATGCCAGTCACACAGGTATATGTGATGCACAGTGTCCAGCTTACAGCCTATTAATGATGCCTGTCAGGAAAATATGAATAATTTTCCATTGTCTGTGTTACACAATCAAAGCTGACTTATTGCCCTTCCCCCTTTTTTGTTTCTGTAAGGACCCAAAATCCTGCCTTCAGCTACAATCCCCCTCAAGCCCCCTCAAGCCCCCTATGTAATCCTCTGTGAAATTCTACTCTCTCACCCCTCCCTCGGGAATGTGAGTTTATTGCTCTGGCCAGCTCTAGCAAGAGTGAAAGTTTTTTCCACCGGAGATTCCTTTGTTCCTATCCCAAAATACTAAAAGTAAGATTTAATAACTCCCAGTAATCCTAGAAACGTGGAATAGGATTTCCAGGATCTGGGCACATAGGGCTACGCATGGTGGCGTTCTGTGGCCGTTAGGGCCATCAGAAACCTGGGAAATTATTATCTGCTCCCCAGTAACACACAGACATGCCATGTTTGGTCTCAAAAGAATGGTAAATTCTCAGGGGAAAATATAATGCCCATATCGTCACCCTGTGATCTCCCAAGCCAAAGATATAGAGAATAGGACTTTTGATAACTTCCCCAAAAAGGTGTATCTTCTTGAACACTGCCAACCAGTGAGGTCAGCAAAAGAAGGAGTCTCTAGGTTTGTGGGCAAAACATAAAACAGAAATGTACATTTTGGGAAGCGTTCACAGCCGGAGAGACAGCCAATAACACCATGCTGTGCTGCTGAACCATTTCCTTGGGACCTCTCTTCCCCTTTTATGGACACGTCATACCTGTGACTGAGATATACAGTAGTAAGCTCATATGTTCATCTCTTATTTTCTAACTGTTGTAAATATTATACTTTGTCTCTTTTTGTAATATCTTTTGTATTTTTGTAAACACTGCTGATATTGTCTGGAGTAAACTTATAAATTTACTAGCTTCATTCTTTGCTCTATGACTGAACCAGCATGTTCGCAAATTCCCGCTACCTGGGGTTGGTTTCTGACCTGATATTGGCTTGGTAACGGACTTTTCTTATATAAAATGAGGAACTGGTGGCAGCTTAGCGTTCTGGTGTTTTTAGGGAATCCTGGCAGTGACGGATCGGAGGTTCATATGTGTATTCCCGTCCTGGGACTGGTGATATACATACTGCTCTCACTGCAGCGTACCCGATAGCCAGTACGTGACAGGGCAGCCTTTCCAGCAACTAATTATCCTAGGTTGAGTTCCCTGGCTGACCTGAGGGTAAAGGGGCGCCAGAGAGCTGCAAGTTCAAGAACTGAGCTGAAACTAAATTGGCTTCCCTGACAATGTCCATAATATTATGTCAGGTGGGCTGCCCAGCACGATACAAGTGCACCCCACAAGGACAGATGCCCCAGTGCACACAACAAACAAAAAAGGGCCTGGCTGCATTCTGCAAAAATGGTAAAATGTGCAATAAAAGATGAAAAAATGAAAAATAATGTATATGATGAATACATTAAATGAGGTTAGTTGATATTTTGGCCAAAATAGACAAGATCGCAACCCACGTCAAGGATCCTCACCTAAAGGACATAAATTCAAAAAACATGCCAGAAGAAAATAATGGGAGTCTGATGTATCCTGCTTGTGCATTTGTGATCTGACTTGGTTTTGGTAAGACTGCTTTGCTCAAATGCCCTGGTGGGTTGCAATCGAGGTAATGGTAGTTGGGTTTGATGTCAGATGGGTAGTGTCCAAAAACACAGCTGCCATCAAACCCTGGGGTTAGTAATAGAAAGGTGTTTTTCAGACACCCCCATTACTAACCCGGTAATACAAAATAAAAACACACACAGAAAAAAAACACTTTATTTGAATAAAGACTCCACACTAGGGTTGAGCGACTTTTACTTTTTTAGGATCGAGTCGGGTTTCGCGAAACCCGACTATCTCAAAAGTCGAGTCGAGTGAAATCAGCTGATTATCGCGAAAAGTCGGGGATCGACCGAAACGCGAAACCCAATGCAAGTCAATGGGGAAGCATAGTCGGCAGTGAGTGGAGGCCAGGAAAACACCTACAGTGTCCATTTTAATGGCAAAAACATCCATTCTTGTTACTGAAGCTTGCCAATCTTAATTTACCTTATAATAATAGTTAGGCATTGGAAATTGGGGGTCATTTGGCTAAAGTTGTGGGGGGTATGGCTGGTTCAAGTATTTAGTGGGCGCAGGAAACGTGGACCACGTCACGGCAGTGGAGCAGGGAGAGGTAAGTATTTCAACTTTGCAAGTGCTGTGATCCTGAGCAAGCAGGGGGCCCACTCATTCGCATTGGCACTGGCATAGCGCCCCTCAAAGTATGGCGGTGTGTTTGCACGGCGGGGGTGCCTCCCACCGGCAGCGACACTTTCGCGTACTATGAGGGGCCCTGTGCCAGTGACGTCGCCAACGAGTATTCCCCCCCACCTGATGAAGGAACCTGCACTTTCATCTGCACCTTCCTCTTTGTCCCCATGTAAGGTGGTATAGTATGCGGGAAGGGGAACCTGACTTTCAGCAGGGTCAGATTCTGGCTGTGTAGCGTGCAACTGGAATGTAGTGGTCTGGGTCAATGTACCAACAGACTCATCTAGCACTGGCTGGGCAATGGGCAGGATGAGGAGGAAACACAGAAATAATAAAGTGGGCTAAATGCATTTCAAAATTGGTAACAGGACTAACCAGGCGGCATTGCTTTGCTCAGTGGAGGACAACTGTAATGAGAGGTTGACACAGTGAGTAGGCCCAAATCAGTAAGTAGGCTAAATGCAGTTCAAAATTGGTAACAGTAGTAAACAGGCGGCACTGCTTTGTTCAGTGGAGGAGAACAGCAAGGAGCGGCAGACACCGCTAGTAGGCCCCAACCAAACTAGTAGGCCAAATGCAGTGTAATATTAAAACTACTTAATGAAAGCCTGCTGAAGATAGAAGCTCAGGAAAGGAAACCAGGAGAAAACCTTGGAGCTGCAGACACCGTTAGTAGGCCCCAACCAAACTAGTAGGCCAAATGCAGTGTAATCTAAAAACTACTTAATGAAAGCTTGAAGATAGAAGCTCTGGAAAGGAAACCAGGAGAACACCTAGGAGCGGCAGACACCGTTAGTAGGCCCCAACCAAAGTAGTAGGCCAAATGCATTTCAATATTAAAACTACTTAACGAAAGCCTGAAGATTGAAGCTCAGGAAAGTAAACCAGGAGAACACCTAGGAGCGGCAGACACTGTTAGTAGGCCCCAACTAAACTAGTAGGCCAAATGCTGTTTAATATTTTAAAAAACATAGGACGAAAGCCTGAAGATTGAAGCTAATGAAAAAAAACCAGGAGAACACCAAGGAGCGGCAGACACCGTTAGTAGGCCCCAACCAAACTAGTAGTCCCAATGAAGTTTTCAAATTCCGAAAAACCTGACAATTGAAGCTCAGCTTTTTTAAGAGAAGGACAGCTGCATTGAGTGGCGCAGACAGAAACAGGTAGTAGGCTTTAAACCAAAAAGTTGGCTCAAAGCAGTTTAAAAAAGGTTACAGGGGTGCACGGGCAGCATTGGTGTGGTCAGCGGAGGACAATTGGAAGGAGGGACCGCAGACAGACTTACTAGGCCTAAAATAAACAAAGTAGGCTCTATGCACTTTTAAATAGGATCCAGGGGTACACCGGCAGCATTGGTGTGGTCAGTGGAGGACAATTGGAAGGAGGGACCGCAGACAGACTTACTAGGCCTAAAATAAAAAAGTAGGCTCTATGCACTTTTAAATAGGTTCCAGGTGTACACAGGCAGCATTGGTGTGGTCAGTGGAGGACAATTGGAAGGAGGGACCACAGACAGACTTACTAGGCCTAAAATAAAAAAGTAGGCTCTATGCACTTTTAAATAGGTTCCAGGGGTACACAGGCAGCATTGGTGTGGTCAGCGGAAGACAATTGGAAGGAGTGTCTGACACAGTTAGTAGGCCAAAATAATAAATTGCGGTTAATGTCTGTGAAAAAAAAAATTAACAAATAAACAGGTGGCATACCTAGGTACAGGGTGGGCTCCTCTGCTGACTTGCAGACAGTGGTATTTGGCGCAAACTGGTGTAAATATAGGACAGGGCCCCTGAATATTTTTACTAGCATCATATATGTCAACAAATTGGTATTGGCAGTGCCATTGAAGGATTTAACCGCATAGACTAAACAGTGGTGGAGCAGTGAGAGATAATTTTGCAAGTGGTAGAGCACTGTTTGAGCTTGAGGGGGGGGAACACTCTCTTGTGGCTGGCGGTACTGGCCCAGGGCCCCTCATGTTACAACTTTGTGTCTGACGTTGAGTGTGCACCACCACCGCCAGAGACACTTCATTGTACTATGAGGGACCCTGTGCCAGTGCCGTCGCCCAAAAGTGGGCACACCCACCTCTTCAGACAAACGGCACTCTCACGGGTGCTTGTGCCAAGTGGTGACCACGGCCCCGTGGGGGGAGTCAGCCCATTTAGGGAGGGGTAAAAATGTCATATGTTGGACATACAGCAGCTGCAAATGGAGAAATTGGAACAGTCAGTAAGACCAATCCAAAAGCAAGACCTTTTTACAGGAAATCTGTGTCAGCCGGGAAAGGTGGGGCAAAATAATTAGAAATCCATGATTGGTTCATTTTAACGAAGGTTAGATCACCAACATTTTGGGTAGCCAGATGACTCCTTTTTTTGGTCAGTATTGAACCAGCAGCACTGAATACTCTTTCTGATAGCACACTAGCTGCTGGGCAAGCAAGCTCCTGCAATGCATATTCTGCCAATTCAGGCCAGGTGTCTATTTTGGATGCCCAGTAATCAAATGGGAATGACGGTTGAGGGAGAACATCGATAAGGGATGAAAAATAGTTAGTAACCATACTGGACAAATGTTGTCTCCTGTCACTTTGAATTGATGCTGCAGTACCTGTCATGTCTGCGGTCATTGCGAAATCACTCCACCACCGGGTCAGAAAACCCCTCTGTCCAACGCCACTTCTGATTTGTGCACCTCTAACACCTCTGCCATGTTGCCCCCTGCAGCTTGTGTGAGAACCATCACCGCCGCTGTGTGCTGGGAAAGCCTGAATCAAACGGTCTACAAGAGTTGCTTGTTTGGTTGCCAATATTTGCTCAAGGTTCTCATGTGGCATGCTATTTTGCAATTTCCCTTTATAGCGTGGATCCAGGAGGCAGGCCAACCAGTAATCGTCATCGGTCATCATTTTTATAATGCGGAGGTCCCTTTTTAGGATACGCAAGGCATAATCCACCATGTGGGCCAATGTTCCAGGTGTCAATTCACTGCTTGTGCTGGGTTGAGGAGCACTTTCTGGCAAATCAACTTCACTTGTCTCCCTCAAAAACCCTGAACCTGACCTTGCAACGCCATCAGTTTCTATTGACCCCTGAGAAGCTTCCTCATCCAAAAAATATTCATCCCCATCATCCTCCTTGTCCTCCTCCTCTTCGCCCACCACCTTGTCCAGTAGTCTTCCCTGACCAGACAATGGCTGACTGTCATCAAGGCTTCCCTCGTCCTCGGCTGCAGACGCCTGCTCCTTTATGTGCGTCAAACTTTGCATCAGCAGACGCATTAGGGGGATGCTCATGCTTATGATGGCGTCGTCTGCACTAACCAGGCATGTGCATTCCTCAAAACACTGAAGGACTTGACACAGGTCTTGTAGTTTCGACCACTGCACACCTGACAACTCCATGTCTGCCATCCAACTGCCTGCCCATGTATGTATATCGTCCCACAAATACATAACAGCACGCCTCTGTTCGCACACCCTCTGAAGCATGTGCAGTGTGGAGTTCCACCTTGTTGCAACATCAATTATTAGGCAGTGCTGGGGAAGCTTCAAAGATCGCTGATGGTTCTGCATACGGCTGGAGTGTACGGGCGAACGGAGGATGGGCGAGCAAAGTCTGCGCACCTTCAGGAGCAGGTCGGGTAACCCTGGATAACTTTTCAGGAAGCACTTCACCACCAGGTTCAAGGTGTGAGCCAGGCAAGGAATGTGTTTCAGTTGTGAAAAGGCTATGGCAGCCATAAAATTCCTTCCGTTATCACTGACTACCTTGCCTGCCTCAAGATGTACACTGCCCAGCCATGACTGAGTTTCTTGCTGCAAGAACTCGGACAGAACTTCTGCGGTGTGTCTGTTGTCACCCAAACACTTCATTTCCAACACAGCCTGCTGATGCTTACCACTAGCTGTTCCATAATGGGACACCTCGTGTGCAACAGTGGCAGCTGCGGATGGAGTGGTCGAGCGACTGCGGTCTGTGGACGAGCTCTCGCTTCTGCTGGAGGATGAGGAGGAGGAGGGGGGCGAACACCTACAGCCAACTGTTTCCTAGACCGTGGGCTAGGCAGAACTGTCCCAATATGGCTGTCCCCTGTGGACCCTGCATCCACCACATTAACCCAGTGTGCCGTGATGGACACGTAACGTCCCTGGCCATGCCTACTGGTCCATGCATCTGTTGTGAGGTGCACCTTTCTACTGACAGATTGCCTGAGTGCATGGACAATGCGGTCTTTTACATGCTGGTGGAGGGCTGGGATGGCTTTTCTCGCAAAGAAGTGTTGACTGGGTAGGACGTAGCGTGGTACTGCGTAGTCCATCAGGGCTTTGAAAGCTTTGTTTTCAACTAACCGGTAGGGCATCATCTCTAACGAGATTAGTCTAGCAATGTGGGCGTTCAAACCCTGTGTACGCAGATGAGAGGATGAGTACTTCCTTTTCCTAACGAGAGTCTCTTGTAGGGTGAGCTGGACTGGAGAGCTGTATATGGTGGAACTAGCGGGGGTGATGGTGGACATGGCAGACTGAGAGAGGGTTGGTGATGGTATTCTTGCAGTTGGCCTACATACAGTGTTTCCTACCACGAACCTGGTGATTCCCTGATTGCTTTGGCCTTGTGACGAAACCTCCACATTTGCTGCAGGTGATGTCGTAAACGGTGGGCTTACAGTGAGGGAAGGAATGTAGCATTGCTGACTAGCTTCATTGTGAGAGGGTGCAACAATGTTACGGGACATTTGGTAGTTAGTCCAGGCTTGCAAGTGCATGGTGGTTAAATGTCTACGCATGCAACTTGTATTTAGATTTTTCACATTCTGACCTCTGCTGAAGGTCCTTGAGCATTTCTTACAGATGACTTTGCACTGATCATTTGGATCTTGGTTAAAAAATTGCCAGACTGCACTCTTCCTTCTATCGGATACCTTTTCAGGCATTGCACACTGAGCTACTTTAACCGGATGGCCACGCTGTCCTACAACTGTTTTTGGTTTTGACACACGTTTTTGGCCAGATACGGGCCTGCCAGATGAAAGCTGTTGCGATATTGATGCCTGCTGTGGCTCCTCCTCCTCCTCCACTTCAGAGCTCCTGCCGGCGGCACCCTGTTCCCCCAATGGTTGCCAATCAGGGTCAACAACTGGGTCATCTATCACCTCCTCTTCTATGTCCTGTGCACCTTCCTCTGTGTCACTGTGTAAGCCGGTGCTACAGCGTTCGAGACGGGGCACCATAGTCTCATCAGGGTCAGATTCTGGCTCAGTACACTGCGAGGGCAATGTTGTGATCTGAGTCAATGGAACAGCATAATAATCTAGCTGTGGCTGTGCATCTGTGCACTCCATGTCCGATTCATCTTGTAATGGGCATGGCCTGTTAACATTTTCCCTTTCTAACCCAGGCACAGTATGTGTAAAGAGCTCCATGGAGTAACCTGTTGTGCCACCTGACGCATCCTTCTCTGTTGTTCTGGGTGAAGGACACAAGGAAGCGACTTGTTCCTGACCGGTAGCATCCACTGATGACGCGCTGCTTTTAAATTCTGCACTTTCCGAAGAGGAGGCGAAAGAGCTAGAGGCAGAGTCAGCAAGGAAAGCCAAAACTTGTTCCTGCTGCTCCGGCTTTAAAAGCGGTTTTCCTACTCCCAGAAAAGGGAGCGTTCGAGGCCTTGTGTAGCCAGATGATGACGCTGGCTCAATAACTCGAGACTTAGGTGCTATATTGCTTTTCCCACAGCCACGACCTCTTCCACCAGACTTCCTCATTCTTGGAAAAATGTAACCAAACTAACAAACATTATATGGTACTGTAAAACCAGTTAGAAGGTGGACATAAACTTGTTGCGAGTTTAAATCTCCCTTTATAAGTGTGTGAGACTGCTGGGAAAATCAGGCCCACTGTATTACACTACACAGTTTGAGTGGCAGAAAGTGTATGACAGATGCCACAAACAGGACTGATGCAGATGCACTCAGTGGCAATATAAATCTCCCTTTTTTATGTGTGGGAAAATGCAGGAAAAAATCAGGGCCACTGTATTACACTACACAGTTTGAGTGGCAGAAAGTGGATGACAGATGCCACAAACAGGACTGATGCAGATGTACTCAGTGGCAATATAGATCTCCCTTTTTATGTGTGGGAGAATGCAGGAAAAAATCAGGCCAACTGTATAACACTACACAGTTTAAGTGGCAGAAAGTGGATGACAGATGCCACAAACAGGACTGATGCAGATGCACTCAGTGGCAATACAAATCTCCCTTTTTTATGTGTGGGAGACAACAGGAAAAAATCAGGCCCACTGTATTACACTACACAGTTTGAGTGGCAGAAAGTGGATGACAGATGCCACAAACAGGACTGACGCAGATGCACTCAATGGCAATATAAATCTCCTTTTTTATATGTGGGAGAATGCAGGAAAAAAAAATCAGGGCCACTGTATTACACTACACAGTTTGAGTGGCAGAAAGTGGATGACAGATGCCACAAACAGGACTGATGCAGATGCACTCAGTGGCAATACAAATCTCCCTTTTTTATGTGTGGGAGAATGCAGGAAAAAAATCAGGGCCACTGTATTACACTACACAGTTTGAGTGGCAGAAATTTGATGACAGATGCCACAAACAGGATTGACGCAGATGCACTCAGTGGCAATATAAATCTCCCTTTTTTATGTGTGGGAGAATGCAGGAAAAAAATCAGGCCCACTGTATTACACTACACAGTTTGAGTGGCAGAAAGTGGATGACAGATGCCACAAACAGGACTGACGCAGATGCACTCAGTGGCAATACAAATCTCCCTTTTTTATGTGTGGGAGAATGCAGGAAAAAAATCAGGGCCACTGTATTACACTGCACAGTTTGAGTGGCAGAAAGTGGATGACAGATGCCACAAGCAGGACTGACGCAGATGCACTCAGTGGCAATATAAATCTCCCTCTTATATGTGTGGGAGACAACAGGAAAAAATCAGGCCCACTGTATTACACTACACAGTTTGAGTGGCAGAAAGTGGTTGGCAGATATATCAAAAAATACAAGGGCTGTAGAAGAATTTCAATCTCCCTACAGTGATCAAAGGACAAGTATGGCAGCAATAAAAAGGACTGCTGCACACAAGAGTGTGGACAAAGAAACAAGAGAACTGTGCAGAAAAGAAGGAGCATCAGGATTTTTGTTTTGAAAAAAGCATTTGGTTTGCACAGCGGCATACAAACAGCAATGCAGCTATCAGGGAGCCTTATAAGCTACAGAGCTGATGCACAGAAATCTAGCCTCCACTGTCCCTGCAAAGAAAAGGTGGTGTTGGACAGTGGAAATCGCTACAGCACAAGCTGTTTGGGGGTTAATATTCCCTTCCTAACAATATCCCTGCTTCAGATGAAGCTACAGCAACCTCTCCCTATGCTCAGATCGGCAGAAGTAAGATGGCGGTCGACGTGCACGCCCCTTTATAGCCCCTGTGACGCCACATAAAGCAAGCCAATCACTGTAATGCCCTTCTCTAAAATGTTGGGGACTGAGACCTATGTCATCACGCTGCCCAACTTCATTGGCTGAGAAATGGCGCTGAACGCGTCATATGAAACGCAACTTTGGCGCGAAGATCGCCGACCGCGTGGCCGATCCCACATTGGGATCGGGTCAGGTTTCACGAAACCTGACTTTGCCGAAAGTTGGCGACTTATGAAATTGACCAATCCGTTTCGCTCAACCCTACTCCACACACTATCCGTCTTTCTCCAATTTATTGAAAAAAATAAAAAAAATCCCATGCAGGTCTGAACTAATCTGACAAATCCAAAGCAGTCCAGAAAAGGATACCTGAAAGACGTATAAAAAGACAGAAATAAAAAGAAGAGACATTGCCTTGTACACCAATTTATTGCTCAAAATGTTGCCACGTAGGTCTGATGTAGTCCATGTTCCCAGAATCTATCTTTGGCATCTGTGAATAGCAGTAAAGTGACCGCTAATTCATAGTTGACGGGTAGTGGTGTCAACCCTCACCATCGTCGCCAAGTCTCACTGAGCACAGCAAGATTCGGCAACTTGTTATAGTCACTACCCAGCGCCTGTGAATAGCGGTCACTTTATTGCTATTCACAATCGCTAGAGTAAAATTTGGAGAATGTGGATTATGAAGGCGCATCATGGGAACATTTTTACAAATAAACTGATGAACGAGGGACTGTCTCTTGTCTTTATTTATGTATTTTTATGTATTTCAGGTATTATTTCCTGGACTTCTAAGGATTCATTGGATTACTACAGACCTGCATTGGATTTATTTATTTATTTTTGCATTATTACTGGGTTAGTATAACCCCAGGGGTTGATGCCAGTTGTGATCTTTGACAAATCAGGGCTGTCATCAACCCTAACTATCATTACCTGCGTTCTGGCTAGGAATGGAGCTTCTGTGACCGGAGGTAACCTCGAGGACGTCACCGCCAGTCACTGAGGATGCGCTCGCAGCAGTTCAATCACCAGTGGTTCTCAGCCTGGATGACCGCATCTTGGCAGCGTCCAGGTTGAAAGCTGATTTTCCCCCAGACATGGATTATGGCATGGAACAGAATTACAGAGAAGTGAGGGACATTGCTGTTTTTTTAATTTTAGCTTTATTACAGGAGAACGAGGGCTTCGGTGAGTATAACTGTGTTTGTTATTTTTAAATAAAAAAGAAAAACTGTATTTTGTTTTGTTTCTCATAAAGAACTTTATTTTGTCTGTGTCTTTATTTACAATACAACTGTAGACGTCTTACAGATGCCTAACATTACTAAGCCATGGGCTTGATGTTACTTGACAATGCAAAGGCGACATCAATCCCACAAATACGAACTCCACTTGCCACCGCTCAGGGCAAGTGGGAAGAGCCAGGCAAAGCGCCAGAATTGGCGCATCTAATAGATGTGCATTTTCTGGGCAGCTGCTGGCTGCTATTTTTAGGCTGGGGGCCAATATCCATGGCCCCTTGCCAGCCTGAAAATACCAGCCCCCGGCTGTCTGCTTTAGCAAGGTTGGTTGTCAAAAATAGGGGGTAACCCACGCCGTTTTTTAAATGATTTTTTTAAAATAATTAAAACATGCAGCGTGGGAACCCCTCTATTCTTGATAACTAGCCTTGCTGAATCTGACAGCTGAGGGTTGCAGCCCCCAGCTGTGAGTTTTGACTGGCTGGTTAACAAAAATACAGGGGAACCGACGCCGTTTATTTAAATTATTTATTTACAGCTCAGGAGCGGCTGATGAATACTCCCATCCGCCGCTCCTGCTCTCGATGTTACACGCAGGTGTCGGATCATGGGAGCAGTTGTCGCATCAGCTGACACCAGTGACCGGAGATAAACTTTATACCTCCGCTCACAGCTGAGCGCTCACATTGTCTTTTGACAGCGTGGGAACCGCAGCTCTCTGACCGGCGGGGATGATTTCACAGCTGATCAGAAGCAGTGTTTGCCACGCTGTCATGCACATGACAGCGCAGCAAACACTGGATGTTTGGGCCCCCCATTCAAGTGAATGCGGTCTGGGTACTGTTCTAGTACCTGAACCCAAACTTTTTGGAACTGTTCGGGGTGTCTGACCATCTCTATTTCTGAAATGATTCCTCTTGCCTGCAACACAATATTAGCACAAACTATTTAGATTAGTAAATGTGGTCTCCTGCCTTCACCACAAAATTAGCACAAACAATTTACATTATGAAATGTGGCCTCCTGCCTGTACCACATTATTAGCACAAATGAGTTAGATTTTGAAATGTGGCCTCCTGCCTGCACCATGGTATTAACATAAATGATGTGACGGGGAAGAGTCCCGAGGAGAGAATTTGCATATTCCTTGTGCCTTCTGGGATAAGTGAGGAGTCTCTGTAAGCTCAAAGAACACTGGATTTTGGCCATTGCAGCTGAAAGGAGGACATCGGTAAACCAGGGGAAGAGTCCCGAGGAGAGAATTTGCATATTCCCAGTGCCTTCTGGGATAAGTGAAGAGTCTCCGTGAGTTCAAAGAACACTGGATTTTGGAAATTGCAACTGATATCCATTTTGATATCTTTTTAACAATAAGAAATGGGAGAGGCCAGGAGCCATTTGGTGAGCTGCATTTCTTGCTACATGATTAGAGACTTACCAGAGGAAAAGCCAAACTTCACATACCAGAAATGCAAGCTTGTGTCCCTGTTGGAGAAAAAGTTGCAAAATTTAGAAGAAAGGTTAGCTACATTGAAAATCATTAAGGAAGATGAAGAGTTCTTAGACAGAGCAGAATTATCTCTTCATGTTACAGAAAGAGAAGAAATTCGAAGTGGACCTGAAGAAACAGGAATGGAAGCATATGACCCAGAGAAGCAGGAGGATCAAGAGGCAGTCAGCACCCATACTGCTCAGGAACTAGTATCAGGCTCTCAAGCAGGAGAACAACGAAGAAATACATGAAGATAAGACTTTGCCAAAAAAGAACAACCTTGGATGCCCCCAGAGTCCTCCTGGATGGAGATAGAAAAATGTTGCGAAGAAGAAACGGAGAGTTTGATCATGTGCGATTCCCTGTTGAGAGGAACAGATCACACAATCTGCAGACCGGTGTAGGGGTTACACTCGCTCAGGTGCCACGGCTGACACTCAGGAGGCACCTTCCATTAAAAGTTCACAGGGTTTATTGCTCCATAAACCACATAGTAGATAACAGAAATCAAGTAGCCATTAGCTCAGGAACAGAAAATACAAGTGTCCAGTCCTTCAGGCTCAGTCCTGGAGCCTTAATACACTCTGGAGGCTTTCACCTCCACACACACCTCCTGTGTTAAGCATTAGCCTGTCTTTTATGGATCTAACTACACCCAGGAACCCATCACATGATTTGACATGTGGTTATGACATCACCACAGGTCCTGAAACACACATAGATAGGCATGGTTATGTGCATCAAAGAAAACACTCCGGGTTACATCACAGCGACAAGCCACCTATTTGACACATACCTACATCGACTCCACAACCTTTAGCCATGCTACACCGAATATAACCTCAAGAGAAATGTGCTGTCTTCCAGGTGCAAAAATTAAAGATGTGTCTGACAGGATATCAGGATGTAACGGGGTCTACCAAGCTGGGGTACCTCTTTCAGTACCACCCCGTGTTTCAGGAGGTCCACTCTGCTTTTGCTGGATTCTGAATGAAGGACGCTGGCTGGAATTCCTTGGTTACGTGAGAGCATATAAAAGCTGAATGCTACCCCACGTATTTCCAGTCTAAAAGAACTCACTTTATTTACAGCACACAGAATATATAACACAGATACACAGGGCAGGCCAATAGAAAAAGCAGGCCAGACATACATTACAATAGCCGCAGGGGGCCGGAGCCTGCTGATATTTACTGGGGGAATTACAAAGGTGGGGGAGGACAGAAGGGGGATATCTTGTCCTCTCTGCCCAGGGGCGCAGCCTGTGGACTGATGCATTTCACATGGAACCTATTATACATAATATATACTGCATAACATATTCTTGGTGCTGGGGGTTCTGTAACACGGCTCCCCTTTTCAGCGACGTGATCAGCATACACAGTCTGATCCTTAACGGATCGGTTTGGGGATGACCGAAGTTTATGGGGTTGGTACAAGTTCCGTTTGTCGACTTAGTCCATCGGCATTACCGTTTTGTTTGCCGGGTCTGTAGTGGATGGTGAAGTTCAGAGGTTGTAGCGCTAAACTCCACCGCAGTAATCTGGCGTTGTCTCCGGAGACCCGATTAAGCCAGACTAGGGGATTATGGTCCGTTAGGAGGGAAAACTGTCGTCCATACAAATATGGTTGTAACTTTTTGAGTGCCCATACTATTGCCAGGCACTCCTTCTCGATGGCCGCATAGCTCACTTCACGGGGCAGTAGTTTCCGACTCAGGTAAGCTACCGGGTGTTCTTGGCCGTCCGGCCTGACTTGGCTTAGTACTGCCCCCAATCCAAACATAGAAGCGTCTGTGTGAACAAGGAAACGTTTAGTTGGATCAGGTGCGGCCAATACAGGGGTATTGGTGAGGGCGTCCTTTAGCTGGCGGAAGGCTTCCTCACACTCTGGGGTCCAGGTTACCTGGCGGGGTTGGTTCTTACGGGTCAGATCAGTGAGGGGCTTGGCCATGCTGCTGTAATTGGGAACGAATTTCCTGTAATACCCCACAGTCCCTAGAAATGTCATGACCTGGGTTTTAGTGCGTGGGGTGGGCCATTTGGCTATGGCCTTAATCTTGGCTGGTTCTGGTCTCTGTTTCCTGCTTCCCACCCAATGCCCTAAATACTGAACCTCTGCTTTGCCCACGTGACACTTGTTTGGGTTCAGGGTGATTCCGGCTTTGTGGATCCTGTCTAATACTGTCTCTAGGTGACTTAGATGCTCTTCCCATGTGGCGCTGTAGATGGCAATGTCATCCAGGTAGGCACACGCATAGTCCTGGAGACCATCCAGAAGCCGGTCAGCCAGCCTCTGGAAGGTCGCTGGGGCAGTCTTCATCCCGAATGGCATAACTCGAAACTGGAATAAGCCAAACGGGGTGACAAATGCCGACTTGGGAATAGCATCAGGACTAAGGGGAATCTGCCAGTAGCCTTTGCATAGATCGATGGTGGTCAAATACTTTGCCCCTGCCAGCCGGTCTAACAAGTCATCCACACGTGGCATGGGATACGCATCCGTCACTGTTTTCTCATTGAGCTTACGATAGTCTACACAAAACCGTGTAGTCCCATCCTTTTTGGGCACTAACACTACGGGGGATGCCCAGGGACTATCTGACTCTTCAATGACCCCTAAACGCAACATCTCTTGTATCTCTTGTCGCATTCCTTCTCGTACAGACTCAGGGACGCGGAAGGGGGGTTGTCGCGGGGGGGGGGTCTGATCCTGGGTCTCAATCTTGTGTTGTGCCAGGTGAGTGTACCCGGGTTTCCCCGAAAACATCCTCTGTCGCTGCCTCAACAACTCCTCCACCTGCTGTCTCTCCCGGGGACCTAAGTCTTCACCCTAGTGTACCTGGTCCCATGTTTTAGACTGAGTCCTCTCCCCTAAGACATCAGGCAAGGGAAGTCCGGCTAAATCCTCTGCTTCAGGTGCACAGATGGCCACTACCTCTTCATGGCGCTCCCGATAGGGCTTCAGCATATTCACGTGGAACATGCGGATAACCCTGGGGTCGTCACAATCGGCGACATTATAGGTGGTGTCGGCTATTTTCCCCACTACCTGGTAGGGCCCCTGCCATGCAGCTTGGAACTTGTTCTGCCTAGTGGGCTCTAACACCAGGACCTTCTGCCCTATTCCCAAGGTGCGCTCTCTGGCCCTCCGATCATACCATATGCGCTGGCGCCGCTGTACAGCCTGGGTCAGCTCCTGTAGGTGGTCCCGGAATTCCAGCACATAGGGTACAATAGGTACCCCTTCTATGATGCCCTCCCCTTCCCAGTGTTCTAGCACTAAGTCTAGGGGTCCCCTTACCCATCTCCCATATACCAGTTCGAATGGGGAGAACCCCATGGATTCTTGGGGCACCTCTCGATAGGCAAACAGGAGATGAGGCAAGAATTTCTCCCAGTCCCTGTAGGTCCTGGTAAAAGTCCCAATGAGTTGTTTTAACGTCCCGTTAAAGCGTTCACACAACCCATTGGTTTGCGGGTGGTACGGGGCGCTTCTAATGGACTTTACGCCGCACAGCTTCCACAGTTGGTTGGTCACCTCTGCTGTAAACTGGGTACCCTGGTCTGAGATAATCTCCCGGGGAAATCCAACCCATGAGAAAACCTGGAGCAGGGCAGCCGCCACTGTCTCTGCCAGTATGTTAGGTAATGCAACCGCCTCTGGATACCGTGTGGCATAATCTACCACTGTCAATATATACCTTTTCCCTGACGGACTGGGTTTGGCTAACGGCCCTATCAGATCGGCCGCTACTCGGCTAAATGGTTCCTCCACAATGGGGAGGGGGTGTAATTTGGCCTTGCATCGATCTCCCCTCTTGCCAATGCGCTGGCAACTGTCACAGGTCTGGCAGTATTGACGAACATCATAGGTTACCCCCGGCCAAAAGAAGTTTTGTGTCAGACGATGCCTGGTGCGACTGACGCCAAAGTGCCCGGCCAAGGGTATGTCATGAGAGATTCGCAGTAACTCCTGCCTATACTTCTCGGGAACTACCAGCTGTCGTTTTATAGTGGGGCTCGTCCCTGTGTGGTGCTGCTCTGTGATCCGGTAGAGGAGTCCTTGCTGCCATATAAACTGTTCCCCTTCCAGTACCCCTCTCCCCTCCTGTGCCTTCCCACAATATCCCTCCAATGAAGGATCCTCAAGTAACTCCCTCTTAAATTTATCTGGGGTGGCCCAAGAAATGTGTCTGGCTATGGGAATACGTGTAGGGCTGGGATATCTTACCTGGGCCTCCTCTGAGTGTGATTCCGCCTCCGCAGCTCGAGCTTGTCTCCGGGTGGTCACAGGATATGTCTCAGCCAGAGGGGCAACCGAGAAGGCAGACAACATGGGCCCCAAGTCATTTCCCAGCAAAACGTCTGCAGGCAAATCCTCCATCAAGCCGACCTCAACAAGGCCATCCCCAACTCCCCAGTTCAGGTGCATCCTGGCAGTGGGCAGTCGATGTATGGCTCCCCCTGCTACATGGACTGCCACTGTCCGGTCCGTCTTCTCTTGGTCCTGGACGAGATGAGGCTTCACAAGGGTCAAAGTTGCTCTGGAATCTCTTAGTCCCTGCATGCATTTCCCATTAACCCACACGACGTGTCGATGCTGTTGTCGATTATCTGCCCGTGCTGCCTCTACTTCATGCAGCACTTCCTCCATGTCTTCCACCCCTTGGTTAGTTGTAGCCCCCATTGCCGGGTCAGCTTTGCCTTGGTAGCAGTGTACAGCGGCCCGGCGGAAGGTAGCTGTTCCCGCCTTTGGCCACTGGGTATGCTGAGTCTGGTTGGGACATTGTCTTTGCAGGTGGCCCAGCTGACGGCAGGTGTGGCATCGCGCCCCAGGGAAACTGTGGTAGGCCGGGTTTCTAGCTGGTCCCCCTACAATCTTCGGTGGTTTGGGGCCCTCCAGGTCCATGGGTGGACCCCTAGTGACCATCTTTGATCCGGACAACTGAGGCCTCCTGGTGTCATGATGTTCATTGGGCAGAAAAAATATGTAGAAAAAAGCATCACTGCACCACATGCACACCATCCAAATAATAACAAATATATAGAAAATAGTATAGTTTATTAATACATCTAAAACACACCAACAATATTAAAACATACTTAAAAAACACCAAAAGCAATACATCACAGGTTGAATAGCCGTACAAAATAAGGTAAGCACCAATACCTAACCTAACTGGCTCATATTATAATATCCCACGTGGCTATAGCAGAATAAGCCAGCCACTAATACGGATCCAGTAGGGGAAGCAAGGGAAAATAAATCTATCCCCACAAATAAATGGCCATAGCCGGATTGGTGACCAAAGTCCTAATTATAAGCAGGACATAAGGTAGAAATACTAGAAAAAGTTCACCACCAGCACTCGGATAAAGGATGCACGCTCAAGAGTCCGAGGATCCAATCAGACCCATAATAGCATAAAAAGAAAAAAGAGCAGCGTCCATACCAGGTGAAGTCGTGTCCAAAAAGGTCTTTATTCAGCCATACAGAAAAATACAACGTTTCGGCCGGGTTGGCCTTTGTCAAGTATACAAAACATCCACAGTGGCCATCTTAAATAGTGTGGAACCAATAAAGGAACCAATCACTATCAAGGGGCGGCCTTTATTAAATCCCAGTAAAATCGCATTTGAGACATGCATATTACATATAACATTATAAAATCAAGCAGTTAACAACCAATCACCGCCTCATCATATAGAAATCTATAATAATATTAAAAGAAACACACAGGGAGCATAATAACAAATCGAATGTCCAATCCTGACTGTAGCTGTTTCGTTGTCATGACGATGGTTCACCCAATCGCATGGTCCCATATAAGTCCATATATCAATCATCAAATCACCATCTGTTAAACAATAGGGGCACAGATGCTGCTCACCAATAGTCAACACCTACCCATGTAGAGGTATCCATCCACCGTCGGACGCCGGCGCATGCGCAGAGCGCACACCAGGAGAGCGGTCATGTGATCGCAACCTGGTGTGACACACCGCGCCCGCGCCCAGCATCGCAGGAGGAGCGTCATCACCCAGACCATCAGGCAGAGGGCGCAACCACATGATTGGCAGGGAGGAGCAAGGCGCATCAGCGCCAACACCCCCTGCATGCCCATATGCCGCACCACATCAGCACCGATAGGGATGATATACACTTAGCCAAATCCATGGCAACCGCCCTATACTCACAAGGGATGCCCTGTTAGTAAGGTGATTTGGCAGACAAGGATCAAAAGGAGGAGAAACTGAAAGTCAGCCGGAAAAAAGGGGAAAAGGGAAAAAAATCCCCAATGTCCTCTGTATGTTCCTTGGATATCAAATCCTAAATACACAAAAAAAAGACAAAAGAGAAAAAGAGAAGAAAAAACAATTAAAAGCATGTACAACACAAAATTAAAAATACACGGGGGATGCCACATGAGGATTATGGCACAGGATATACATATTGATCTTATTAATAATATGGACCATCCAGTCCTCACATATAATAGCTATATTAAACCATGCATATTTGTAGATTGTAATCTACATTTAGCCCTCTTGGCTGTAACGTCTCTAGTATTGAGATCCACCTTAGCTCCTTTTGTTTAAGTTTCAATGTCCTATCACCCCCTCTCCTCAAAGCAGGGACCCCATCAATGACCCTAAAACGCAGCTGGTTAATGGAATGTCTACACTCACTAAAGTGTTTGGGAATAGGTAACTCATGTAAATTAGTCCTTATTGTGCTCTTGTGTTTACTTATTCGTGCTTTGACTTCCATCGTTGTCTCACCAACGTACATGAGTCCACATGGACATACTATTAAGTAGATGACAAATTTCGAAGAACATGTGTACCGATCTCTAATCATAAATTTTTTACCAGTTCGAGGGTGATAAAAACTATCGCCCTTAAGCCTATTGCCGCAGCAGGCACAATTGAGACAGGGAAAATTGCCCATCCGAGGAGGACATAAAGTCTTCTGAATGGCAACCTTGCCTGTCCCCACATCTGACTTAACCAATTGATCCTTAAGATTACGTCCCCGTCTATAGGAGAGAATGGGGCGAGAACAAAAATCCTGAATGTGAGGCAAACCCTTCTGTAATAGCCCCCAATGTCTATTCAAAATATTAGAAATACCATTACTTGCTGGGCAATAGGTGGAAACAAATGGTATACGTTTTTGTTTCATTTTTGTTCTATTGGTCTGTAAATCATCATCAGATAGTCTAATTAACCTATCCTTGTGCCCTAATACTCGCTCCTTCGGATACCCTCTCCGCATGAATTTCTCACACATTTCGTCCAATCTTTTATCACAAACCTCATTGTCCGTGACTATCCTCCGTACACGGACTAACTGACTCCAAGGTAGTGAATCCATCATTCTTTTCGGATGGTAACTGTCATAATTTAAAAGGCTATTCCTATCTGTTGCCTTTATGAACAAATCAGTCCACAGAGTATCACCTTGCTTATAAACCATGGTATCTAAATATTGTATCCTATCAAGTGAGTATGTCATGGTAAATTTCAACTCCGGGTGTATACCATTAATTTCGGCCAGAAAATCAAAAAGGTCCTCCTGGGTCCCCTCCCACACACAAAAGATGTCATCAATGTAGCGCCACCAGGCCCGGACGTGACGCCAGAAGATGGATCTGTACACGTGTTGGTCCTCGAGTACCGCCATGTAGATGTTAGCATAAGTAGGGGCCACATTGGACCCCATGGCGGTACCCCTTAGCTGCTGGTAGTAATCATCCCCGAAGAGGAAAAAATTCCTCCCGAGGATGAACTCCAGCAGCGTGAGGACCAACCGTGCACAATCCGGGGCCACGTCCGAGCCTGATAGCGCCACATCGACAGCATCCAGACCCCTTGCATGCTCAATCGAAGTGTACAACGACACTACATCGAAGGATACCAAAATAGTAGAGGCATTTACAGAAATGGTACTTAACTTTTCCAAAAAATCGTTCGTATCTCTAACATAGGACTGGGCAGAGGTAGCAAAACCACGCAAGATCTTATCCAAAAAAATAGCCACCTTATTACACATAGATCCCCTCCCCGACACAATAGGGCTAACATCTACATGGCGGTACTCGAGGACCAACACGTGTACAGATCCATCTTCTGGCGTCACGTCCGGGCCTGGTGGCGCTACATTGATGACATCTTTTGTGTGTGGGAGGGGACCCAGGAGGACCTTTTTGATTTTCTGGCCGAAATTAATGGTATACACCCAGAGTTGAAATTTACCATGACATACTCACTTGATAGGATACAATTTTTAGATACCATTGTTTATAAGCAAGGTGATACTCTGTGGACTGATTTGTTCATAAAGGCAACAGATAGGAATAGCCTTTTAAATTATGACAGTTACCATCCGAAAAGAATGATGGATTCACTACCTTGGAGTCAGTTAGTCCGTGTACGGAGGATAGTCACGGACAATGAGGTTTGTGATAAAAGATTGGACGAAATGTGTGAGAAATTCATGCGGAGAGGGTATCCGAAGGAGCGAGTATTAGGGCACAAGGATAGGTTAATTAGACTATCTGATGATGATTTACAGACCAATAGAACAAAAATGAAACAAAAACGTATACCATTTGTTTCCACCTATTGCCCAGCAAGTAATGGTATTTCTAATATTTTGAATAGACATTGGGGGCTATTACAGAAGGGTTTGCCTCACATTCAGGATTTTTGTTCTCGCCCCATTCTCTCCTATAGACGGGGACGTAATCTTAAGGATCAATTGGTTAAGTCAGATGTGGGGACAGGCAAGGTTGCCATCCAGAAGACTTTATGTCCTCCTCGGATGGGCAATTTTCCCTGTCTCAATTGTGCCTGCTGCGGCAATATGCTTAAGGGCGATAGTTTTTATCACCCTCGAACTGGTAAAAAATTTATGATTAGAGATCGGTACACATGTTCTTCGAAATTTGTCATCTACTTAATAGTATGTCCATGTGGACTCATGTACGTTGGTGAGACAACGATGGAAGTCAAAGCACGAATAAGTAAACACAAGAGCACAATAAGGACTAATTTACATGAGTTACCTATTCCCAAACACTTAAGTGAGTGTAGACATTCCATTAACCAGCTGCGTTTTAGGGTCATTGATGGGGTCCCTGCTTTGAGGAGAGGGGGTGATAGGACATTGAAACTTAAACAAAAGGAGCTAAGGTGGATCTCAATACTAGAGACGTTACAGCCAAGAGGGCTAAATGTAGATTACAATCTACAAATATGCATGGTTTAATTTAGCTATTATATGTGAGGACTGGATGGTCCATATTATTAATAAGATCAATATGTATATCCTGTGCCTTAATCCTCATGTGGCATCCCCCGTGTATTTTTAATTTTGTGTTGTACATGCTTTTAATTGTTTTTTCTTCTCTTTTTCTCTTTTGTCTTTTTTTTGTGTATTTAGGATTTGATATCCAAGGAACATACGGAGGACATTGGGGATTTTTTTCCCTTTTCCCCTTTTTTCCGGCTGACTTTCAGTTTCTCCTCCTTTTGATCCTTGTCTGCCAAATCACCTTACTAACAGGGCATCCCTTGTGAGTATAGGGCGGTTGCCATGGATTTGGCTAAGTGTATATCATCCCTATCGGTGCTGATGTGGTGCGGCATATGGGCGTGCGGGGGTGTTGGCGCTGATGCGCCTTGCTCCTCCCTGCCGATCATGTGGTTGCGCCCTCTGCCTGATGGTCTGGGTGATGACGCTCCTCCTGCGACGCTGGGCGTGGGCGCGGTGTGTCACACCAGGTTGCGATCACATGACCGCTCTCCTGGTGTGCGCTCTGCGCATGCGCCGGCGTCCGACGGTGGATGGATACCTCTACATGGGTAGGTGTTGACTATTGGTGAGCAGCATCTGTGCCCCTATTGTTTAACAAATGGTGATTTGATGATTGATATATGGACTTATATGGGACCGTGCGATTGGGTGAACCATCGTCATGACAACGAAACAGCTACAGTCAGGATTGGACGTTCGATTTGTTATTATGCTCCCTGTGTGTTTCTTTTAATATTATTATAGATTTCTATATGATGAGGCGGTGATTGGTTGTTAACTGCTTGATTTTATAATGTTATATGTAATATGCATGTCTCAAATGCGATTTTACTGGGATTTAATAAAGGCCGCCCCTTGATAGTGATTGGTTCCTTTATTGGTTCCACACTATTTAAGATGGCCACTGTGGATGTTTTGTATACTTGACAAAGGCCAACCCGGCTGAAACGTTGTATTTTTCTGTATGGCTGAATAAAGACCTTTTTGGACACGACTTCATCTGGTATGGACGCTGCTCATTTTTCTTTTAATAAGGTAGAAATAGTCAACCATTAAAACGGCACAAGAAAAGCTCATAGTGAGATCCAGATGAGCATACAACCTGGTGTAACCCAATGTCCCACGCGTATCGCCCGGCGAACCGGGCTTCCTCAGGGAATGTGCCGATGTTCATTGGGCAGACGAGCGGCTTCCTCAAGAGTCATTGGCCGCCTGTCCCGAAGCCATTCCTGTGTCTCGGGGTTTAGTCCATTAAAGAATCTTTCTAACAAGAAGAGCTGGAGGACGTCCTCCTTAGTGGTTGCTTGGCTCCCTTGTACCCACTGTAGCAGTGACCGCCGTAATTTACAGGCCCATTCAGCGTGGGTATCGGTTACTCGTTTTATAAGTCCGCTGAACTTTGGCGGTATGCCTCTGGTGTCAGCACATACCGGGCCAAGATCACTTCTTTGATCACTTCCGCTGCCCGGCCTGTCAGCTTGCTGGCCAGAATCTGAACCCGTTCCTCCGGCTTCACTTGATAAAGGGCACACTGCCGCTCAAAGTCCTGCAGAAAGCCATCAATGTCTTTCTCTGCCTCCCCCAACTGTCGGAAGGCATTATACTGGATCTTTTTGTGGCTCACTGTTGAAGATACCTGGGCGGAAGCCAGAGCTCCCCCTGCTCGCTGACTCTCCTCTCTCCGCTCTGCCATCTCCATCTTGGCCAGCTCCACTTTGGTCCGCTCTGCCATCTCCATCTTGGCTAGCTCTATCCTGGTCCGCTCGGCCATCTTTTCCTTCAGATCAGTACGCACATCAGCCATCACCTCTCATATGATCTCTACTGCAGGGTTTGGGCCATAGAACGCCAGTCTGTTCTTTACCTCCCTCTGGAATTCAGTCTCCTCCACGTTCACATTGGGGGGCGCTGCACTGTCGTGTTCCATGATGGCTGCTATCAAATCCGCTTTTGTTTTGTTGCTGGCGATTAACCCTCGGGCTTCCACCAGATCTTTTAATGTAGTCCTCTTTAACTTCTGGTAGTTGTCTTCCATTCATTCCTTTCGTCCTGTAGAAGGGGTATCAGATCCTGCTGTCTGCCACCAGTGTAACGGGGTCTACCAAGCTGGGGTACCTCTTTCAGTACCACCCCATGTTTCAGGAGGTCCACTCTGCTTTTGCTGGATTCTGAATGAAGGACGCTGGCTGGAATTCCTTGGTTACGTGAGAGCATATAAAAGCTGACTGCTACCCCACGTATTTCCAGTCTAAAAGAACTCCCTTTATTTACAGCACACAGAATATATAACACAGATACACAGGGCAGGCCAATAGAAAAAGCAGGCCAGACATACATTACAATAGCCGCAGGGGGCCGGAGCCTGCTGATATTTACTGGGGGAATTACAAAGGTGGGGGAGGACAGAAGGGGGATATCTTGTCCTCTCTGCCCAGGGGCGCAGCCTGTGGACTGATGCATTTCACATGGAACCTATTATACATAATATATACTGCATAACATATTCTTGGTGCTGGGGGTTCTGTAACACAGGACTCTTCAGACCTACAGATGACTACCGATTCCTGCTAATACTTGTGGGGACAAATGACACCGCAAGTAAAGACCTGGAAACCATGTGCAGTGACTTTGAAAACTTAGATAAGAAAGTGAAAGAACTGGGAGCGCAGGTGGTCTTCTCTTCCATCCTTCCAGTGGATGGCCATGGAACAAGGAGGTGAAATAAGATTCTGCAGGTGAACAACTGGCTACGTTGATGGTGCCGTCAGCAAGGATTTGGATTTCTGGATCACAGAGTGAATTACCTATATGACGGACTGGTTGCTAGAGATGGGGTGCACCTTGCAAAGACTGGAAAACATGCATTTGGAAGTCACCTTCAGGAGAGCTTTAAACTAGAACAATATGGGAAGGGAAGCAAAAGGCCAGAAAAAGCCATACACATGACAAATACTATTGAGAACTCTGCTATTAGCAGTGGAAGGGAAGAACAAAGACAACAAAATCTAAATAATAAAAATATTGGAGAAAGAGAAACCAATCACAAACTAAAATGTTTCTATATGAATGCACAAAGCATGGGCAACAAAGAGGGAGAAGTGGAACTACTAATGCAGGAAAAGAAATATGATGTAATTGGAAACACTGAAACTTGGCATTTTCTTCCATTGACTCCTCAACCCTGCTCTCCTTGCTGGTCTGCACACTGCAGAAAGACATTGTAGTTGGCAACTGTGTTTCATTATCATCTGCACATGTCCTGCTGTAGTTCACTGACTGTGTGCGCTAGCCCTCCCGTGTACTCATCCTTCCAGAGTCATCAAAAAGCAGAAGAAATTACTGCATGACTTGGAGCTCAGAATGTTTGGCTGATTTGCAAGGGGGTGAGGTTGAAGCCGGATGACCATGGTCCTCGAGTGCAAACTGTACTTTTTCTGCATTTCTGCAGTGGACTGGGTGGAAGATAATGTGAAGGAACTGAAGCCACTCTCAGCCATCCAATCGAACACCTTTTCAACATCTTATGGCTTCACCATTCCTGCAGCGATTTTCAGGCCTACGAAAGGAGGCATAACATCCTGTTGCCAAAGTACACCATAGGAAGGTGTTGTATTTGGGCATGTACCAAGTACAGAATGACCACATCCTCTCCCGGCATCAGCTATATCACCACCACCACGGCCACATCCACATGCCTTATTTGATGCTCTCCTCATTTTTGGAAGTGGTTTGTTAGCATAAAATTCGCAAAGAGATGGCTGAAGAGTATATTTATTTATTTGAGAAATTAAACAATGGGCCAGAAAGGTGCAATACAACTCCAATAAAAAGAATAAAATGTGTATTTAATGAATAAATTAAAATACACAAAGTCAACAATAAAATTAAAGCTAAGCAACAATACCTCATAAAACTTAATGCACTGTGGTGTCCGTATTAAATAGTATATACCAAATTAAATGGTAAAAAGAAGTGCCTCTAAAAACTACCTAATTAATTGCAACATGTAATGATGATAGAAGAATATGCAAGTGCCTATATTCTCTAAATACCAATGATCATAGTCATTCTGTGTAACAAAAAATAGTAGCTATTAGAATGGAGGATGAAGATGATGAAAAGAAAACCTTACTTTATCGTTTTGCTGACCCATATGTGCTGAGCTCCAACGCACATTTCACTCTGCCTCCTCAAGGTGTGTGAGGAACCACCAAAAGCGGTAAAAGTGATTACAATCTTTTTGTAGAAAATGAATATAATCATGAACATGAATATAGTCTCCATCAAATGATGTAATATTATGTGTTATGAACCACAAAGAATATAGAGAATGCATGTTGTAATGCAATGAAAGTGAATAGGATCTTTTTTATGAAAGTATGAGTATAGTCATGGAAATGGATATAGCCCTCATCAAGTGGGGTAGTATGAGGCTCAGTAGTGTTCAAGTGATAAGAAATTACAAAAAATGAATTGAAACAGGGAA
Organism: Ranitomeya imitator; assembly: GCF_032444005.1. Classification (NCBI taxonomy): domain Eukaryota; kingdom Metazoa; phylum Chordata; class Amphibia; order Anura; family Dendrobatidae; genus Ranitomeya; species Ranitomeya imitator. The sequence continues at coordinate 807,868,475 of NC_091282.1, read as the reverse complement.
GCCACGATCTATGAGTAAGTCCAATATTAAAAAAGCAATTTCTGCAGTAATTGGGAATAGCGAAAGATCAGGAATAAGTGTTTATGGTGGACAAAATAGGTCTTATGAAACAAAGGTGAGTGGGAAATGGCGACAACACAGCTGGTGCCAATTATTTATTTCCCAGACTACTAAGAAAACCCACACTGTTTGTTATTCATTTACTTCCTATTTTGCTATGGTGAAATAACCCCTTTAAGTCATTTTCCTACCCACATTTGTTTGCAGGGCAATGGTACTGCTGTATTCCTCATTTTTCTTACTTTTGCAGCTCCTCAACCCTAACTCCGACCATTTTAGAGCCATTTCACAGCACTGAAGTTCGGGTCACCGTCAACTTACATGGGTTAGGGGTTCGGTGTTCGGGTCAGTTTTGGCTACCGAACTGAACTTTTTAAAAAGTCAGGCTGAACCCCGGCGAAACCAAAATATCCATGGGTTCCGGGATTACTACTTCTCACTCATGTTTGCTTTCAAATCTGTTCCAAGCCAACATGAAAACTGTAGTATTTAGAAAAATTAGTGTATGTATTGATTGCCATCCAGATTTTTATGGAATCCTGAGGTACTTGGAAACCAGTTAGCAGCACCGAGAAGACTGCTTAAGGCTATGTGCCCACGTTACTGTGCGTTTTTTTCCACTCAGTTTTAGAAAAATACGCACTGTGTTTTACCTGCACATTACCCGCGGATTTACCAAAGATTTCCAGTGTTTTTTGTGCGGATTTCACTTGCATTTTAACACCTGTGGATTCCTATTGAGGAGCAGGTGCAAAACGCTGCGGAATCCGCACAAAGAATTGACATGCTGTGGAAAATAAACTGCAGCGTTTCCGTGCTGTGTTTTCCACAGCATGTGCACTACGGATTTTGTTTTCCATAGTGTAAGACTCATGCTGGTGTGGTAGTTGGAGGCAGGTATATCTCGCCCAGGTGTTTGTCCTATGTGAATTAGGCCACTCAGTATCTTCAGGGTGCTAATGGGTTAATAAGTGCAGGTATAAAAGATGACCAGCTGGGGGTTTCCAGCGTCAGCCTGGGGCACACAGATTGCCTGTCTGTGTGAGACAAACGTGAGTGAGAGCTCTGCTCAAGAATTGTGTGATGTTAGCTGGGTGGGAGAAGCCCCCCAGTTGTTAAGTTAGCAACGTGTTTGTTTAGTTAGTGCCGGACAGGCTAGGATTTATTTTTATGTTTTGTTTTTCTGTGTTGCTTTCACTTTAATAAATCTGACCTGAGGTCAGCCTACTTGGAAACCTGCTGTACACCTCAGAAATTCAATGCACAAACCACGTGACCTTTGACCCCAGCAAAGGCGATCCCGGAGTGTTTTGTCACATTGTGGTGGAGAATGCGGGCATACCGTGGCACAGGCGACAGCATGGAAGACGCGGTGAAAGCCTTAGTACAGTCCACTGCCGTACAGCAGCAGGCCACTGCCGCACAGCACAAAACTAATCGCTTGATGGCCGCACAGCTGAAGGAGTTAGTGGACATGACGGTTGCAGACCGCCAACTTCTCCAACAGGTGGCGCAGCGCCTGGTGAGCATGCCTGACGCTGACCCGAAAGCAGAGTCCAGAAGGATCCATGTGAGTCGATACTGGCAAAAGCTGACTGCAGAAGATGACGTCGAGGCATACCTGACAACGTTTGAGCGGACGGCATTGAGAGAGAAGTGGCCGAAGGCACGATGGGCCGATTTGATTGCCCGATTTCTCTCCGGCGAGGCCCAAAAAGCTTACCATGATTTGGACCCGGAGGTCACTCAGGACTTTGAGAAACTGAAAGCTGAGATCCTGGCCTGGCTAGGTGTGACGACGGCTGTCCGGGCACAGAGGGTACATCAGTGGACATACCAGCAAGATAAACCGGCGCGGTCTCAGATGTTCGACCTGATCTACTTGACAAAGAAATGGCTGCAACCCGAGGTACTGACAATACCCGAAATAATCCAGCGGGTTGTCCTGGACAAGTACCTGAGAGTACTACCCCCAGCGCTGAAAAGGTGGGTAAGCCAAGGAAATCCCACGACAGCGGATCAACTTGTGGAGTTGGTCGAGCGTTATTCCGTGGCAGAAGGACTTCCCGACGACACCGCCAACTCCCGGTCTGTGCCTCCTCCTCGTGGAACCGGTAAGACTTTTCCAGGGACCACGGGTGAAGGAAAATCGCTTAAAACTGTGGGGGAGGAGTCCGGGACTGCTCGCACTCCGAGACCAAGAGTATTGGACGGTGGTCTCAGTAGGGGACCTGTTAGGTGTTTCCGCTGCCATGAGAAGGGTCATGTTTCTGCGAACTGTCCTGTTACCACTGAACCCATGCAGTGCGACGTTATAGACTCTAAAAAACGCATGTCTTTGGTTACACAGCTAGTGAGTGTGAATGCGGGTCAAAATGATACAGCGAAACACCTGTGTGAATTATCTGTTGATGGGAAAAATGTTGTGGCATTACTAGACTCTGGAAGTGTGGTGACTCTGGTGATAGCTAGTCTGGTGGCACTTCCATCTGGTCCGTCTGACAAGTTTTCTGTGACGTGTGTGCATGGTGACACCTGCTCGTACTTAACAGCGGTCATATGGATTTCCACTCCCTATGGGTCAGTGCAGCACAAAGTGGGACTCGTTCCCGCATTTTTACAGGATGTAATCCTGGGCAGGGATTTTCCCTATTTCTGGCAGTTGTGGGAGAATCAGTTGCTCCTTCACGGTAGCTGTACCCGTGAATCTTCTCCCATGCCATCCGGAGGTCCCGAGTCCCTAGAGGAGACCCCACAGGAAGATGTTGCTAGGGAGGTTAGTGAATCTAACCTTCAGTACCCCTTCTCCGTCATGGCGGGGGAAACGGAGGAAACTGAGGAACCTCAGCGAGAAGCGGAGGCAGACAGCCATCCGGCACCCTGCCTGCCAGATTTGGGAGTCCAGGTGGATGACTTCCACAGCGAGCAAATGAAAGATCCTACCCTGACTCCGGCTAGGAAAAATGTAAAAATGATAGATGGGGTACCCGTAGAACCTGACACTAGGCTAGCGTACTGACAATACCCGAAATAATCCAGCGGGTTGTCCTGGACAAGTACCTGAGAGTACTACCCCCAGCGCTGAAAAGGTGGGTAAGCCAAGGAAATCCCACGACAGCGGATCAACTTGTGGAGTTGGTCGAGTCGTTATTCCGTGGCAGAAGGACTTCCCGACGACACCGCCAACTCCCGGTCTGTGCCTCCTCCTCGTGGAACCGGTAAGACTTTTCCAGGGACCACGGGTGAAGGAAAATCGCTTAAAACTGTGGGGGAGGAGTCCGGGACTGCTCGCACTCCGAGACCAAGAGTATTGGACGGTGGTCTCAGTAGGGGACCTGTTAGGTGTTTCCGCTGCCATGAGAAGGGTCATGTTTCTGCGAACTGTCCTGTTACCGCTGAACCCATGCAGTGCGACGTTATAGACTCTAAAAAACGCATGTCTTTGGTTACACAGCTAGTGAGTGTGAATGCGGGTCAAAATGATACAGCGAAACACCTGTGTGAATTATCTGTTGATGGGAAAAATGTTGTGGCATTACTAGACTCTGGAAGTGTGGTGACTCTGGTGAAAGCTAGTCTGGTGGCACTTCCATCTGGTCCGTCTGACAAGTTTTCTGTGACGTGTGTGCATGGTGACACCTGCTCGTACTTAACAGCGGTCATATGGATTTCCACTCCCTATGGGTCAGTGCAGCACAAAGTGGGACTCGTTCCCGCATTTTTACAGGATGTAATCCTGGGAAGGGATTTTCCCTATTTCTGGCAGTTGTGGGAGAATCAGTTGCTCCTTCACGGTAGCTGTACCCGTGAATCTTCTCCCATGCCATCTGGAGGTCCCGAGTCCCTAGAGGAGACCCCACAGGAAGATGTTGCTAGGGAGGTTAGTGAATCTAACCTTCAGTACCCCTTCTCCGTCATGGCGGGGGAAACGGAGGAAACTGAGGAACCTCAGCGAGAGGCGGAGGCAGACAGCCATCCGGCACCCTGCCTGCCAGATTTGGGAGTCCAGGTGGATGACTTCCACAGCGAGCAAATGAAAGATCCTACCCTGACTCTGGCTAGGAAAAATGTAAAAATGATAGATGGGGTACCCGTAGAACCTGACACTAGGCTAGCGTACTGACAATACCCGAAATAATCCAGCGGGTTGTCCTGGACAAGTACCTGAGAGTACTACCCCCAGCGCTGAAAAGGTGGGTAAGCCAAGGAAATCCCACGACAGCGGATCAACTTGTGGAGTTGGTCGAGCGTTATTCCGTGGCAGAAGGACTTCCCGACGACACCGCCAACTCCCGGTCTGTGCCTCCTCCTCGTGGAACCGGTAAGACTTTTCCAGGGACCACGGGTGAAGGAAAATCGCTTAAAACTGTGGTGGAGGAGTCCGGGACTGCTCGCACTCCGAGACCAAGAGTATTGGACGGTGGTCTCAGTAGGGGACCTGTTAGGTGTTTCCGCTGCCATGAGAAGGGTCATGTTTCTGCGAACTGTCCTGTTACCGCTGAACCCATGCAGTGCGACGTTATAGACTCTAAAAAACGCATGTCTTTGGTTACACAGCTAGTGAGTGTGAATGCGGGTCAAAATGATACAGCGAAACACCTGTGTGAATTATCTGTTGATGGGAAAAATGTTGTGGCATTACTAGACTCTGGAAGTGTGGTGACTCTGGTGAAAGCTAGTCTGGTGGCACTTCCATCTGGTCCGTCTGACAAGTTTTCTGTGACGTGTGTGCATGGTGACACCTGCTCGTACTTAACAGCGGTCATATGGATTTCCACTCCCTATGGGTCAGTGCAGCACAAAGTGGGACTCGTTCCCGCATTTTTACAGGATGTAATCCTGGGAAGGGATTTTCCCTATTTCTGGCAGTTGTGGGAGAATCAGTTGCTCCTTCACGGTAGCTGTACCCGTGAATCTTCTCCCATGCCATCTGGAGGTCCCGAGTCCCTAGAGGAGACCCCACAGGAAGATGTTGCTAGGGAGGTTAGTGAATCTAACCTTCAGTACCCCTTCTCCGTCATGGCGGGGGAAACGGAGGAAACTGAGGAACCTCAGCGAGAGGCGGAGGCAGACAGCCATCCGGCACCCTGCCTGCCAGATTTGGGAGTCCAGGTGGATGACTTCCACAGCGAGCAAATGAAAGATCCTACCCTGACTCCGGCTAGGAAAAATGTAAAAATGATAGATGGGGTACCCGTAGAACCTGACACTAGGCTAGCGTACCCGTATATGGTTCTTGAAAATGATTTGCTCTACCAGGTAGAAAAAAAAGGGGAAGACACAGTGCAACGGTTAGTGGTACCCAAACCTTATCGGCGGAAGGTACTGGATTTGGCCCACGGACATATAATGGGGGGACATCTGGGGGTACAGAAAACCACAGAAAGGATATTGCATTGTTTTGTGTGGCCTGGAATACATTATGATGTGCGTAACTATTGTGAGTCCTGTCCAGAGTGCCAAATCGCGGCCCCTAAATCTCGGTTCCGTAGCCCTTTGGTGCCCCTTCCTATCATTGGGGTCCCTTTTGAGAGAATTGGGATGGATTTGGTTGGGCCCCTTCCCCGATCCGCACGTGGGCACCAACATATCCTCGTCATCGTGGACTATGCCACTCGTTACCCGGAAGCCGTCCCTTTGCGTAACACAGCTACCAAGACGATCGCCAAGGAATTGGTACAAGTGTTTAGTCGGGTGGGAATTCCAAAACAGATACTCACCGACCAGGGGACTCCCTTTATGTCGAGGGTAATGAAGGAGTTCTGCAGGCTCTTACAAATAGACCCGTTGCGTACGTCTGTCTATCACCCTCAAACAGATGGCCTGGTTGAGCGCTTCAACAAAACCTTAAAACAGATGCTCCGGAAGGCGATAGACAAAGATGGGAAGAACTTGGATTACTTGTTACCCTATTTGCTGTTTGCCATTAGGGAAGTTCCCCAGTCTTCCACAGGGTTTTCGCCTTTCGAACTGTTGTACGCCCGTCGTCCCCGGGGACTGCTGGACGTCGCAAAAGAAACCTGGGAAGGTCAAGTCACTCCCTTTAAAACGGTGATCGACCATGTAACACAAATGCAGGATCGTATTGCCGCTGTCATGCCCATTGTTAGGGACCATATGTTACAGGCCCAGGAAGCCCAGAGGCAAAGTTATGATAGAGGCGCTAAGGTCCGTACATTTGCACCCGGCGATAGGGTGTTGGTCCTAATCCCTACGGTGGATAGCAAATTCCTGGCGAAATGGCAGGGCCCATTTGAGGTCCGAAAAAGAGTTGGTGAAGTAAACTATAAAGTGTACCAGCCGGGTAAGAGAAAACCGGAACAGATTTATCATGTGAATCTGATAAAATCCTGGAAAGACCGCTCTGCCCTGACGGCGGATCTGCCCCGTCCGGTTTGTTCACCTACCGTACCGGAGGTGCAGGTTGCCGAGACTCTCTCAGAATGACAAAAATCTGAGGTTAAGCAATTTCTGTTACAGAACCGACAGTTTTTCTCCGAAAAACCTGGCCGGACTAAGTTGGTGAAACATGAGATTGTCACAGAGCCTGGCGTCACTGTTCATGTGAAGCCCTACCGGATTCCGGAAGCCCGCCAATTGTGTTGATACCTAAACCGGATGGCTCCATCCGGTTTTGTAATGACTTTAGGAAACTGAATGCAGTTTCTAAATTTGATGCGTACCCTATGCCCCGGGTCGATGAGTTGATCGACCGGCTTGGTAAAGCCAGATACATTACGACCCTGGATTTAACAAAGGGGTACTGGCAGATTCCTCTGGCCGAGGCGGCCAGAGAGCAGACGGCATTTGCTACACCGGAAGGTCTGTTCCAGTATGTCTATATGCCGTTTGGACTTCACGGAGCTCCCGCAACGTTCCAAAGATTGATGGATCGAGTCTTGAGGCCTCACAGACAGTACGCTTCTGCCTACCTGGATGACATCGTAATTTACAGCATGGACTGGGAAACTCATCTCCAGAAGGTACAAGCGGTGATTGATGACCTGCAAGATGCAGGTTTAACGGCAAACCCCAAGAAATGCCACATCGGGCTTAAAGAAGCCCGATACTTGGGCTACGTGATTGGCCGAGGAGTGGTTAAACCCCAGATCGACAAAATACAGGCAATTCAGGGCTGGCCACAACGAGTGAACAAAAAACAAGTACAGGCTTTCCTGGGGATGGCTGGCTATTATCGCCGGTTCATACCCAATTTTGCAGCCATGGCTACTCCCTTGACGGATCTTACCAAGGGGAAGGGTTCCGTCATGGTAAAATGGACCTCAGCTGCTGAAGAGGCCTTCCACAGCCTGAAACGGGCTTTGTGCTCTCAGCCCGTACTAGTGACTCCTGATTTCAGCAGCGAGTTTGTGGTGCAAACTGATGCCTCTGATACTGGTGTCGGAGCTGTACTTTCCCAGGTGAGGGACGGAGTCGAACACCCGGTCCTCTACCTCAGTCGGAAACTGAATGTACATGAGCAGAGGTATGCGGTGGTTGAAAAAGAGTGCCTAGCCATTAAATGGGCTCTCGACTCCCTCAAGTATTACCTGGTCATGGTCACAGACCATGCCCCTCTCAAGTGGATGCACCTCCACAAAGACCGTAATAGTCGGGTAACCCGGTGGTTCCTTGCCCTGCAGGCTTACTCTTTTACGGTGGAGCACCGACCTGGGGTGCAGATGGGGAACGCCGATTCCCTATCCCGACTGCACTGTTTCAAGAGTGTTCTTGCTCGACCGGAGTGGTCTGAGCAAGGGGGGGGGGGGATATGTAAGACTCATGCTGGTGTGGTAGTTGGAGGCAGGTATATCTCGCCCAGGTGTTTGTCCTATGTGAATTAGGCCACTCAGTATCTTCAGGGTGCTAATGGGTTAATAAGTGCAGGTATAAAAGATGACCAGCTGGGGGTTTCCAGCGTCAGCCTGGGGCACACAGATTGCCTGTCTGTGTGAGACAAACGTGAGTGAGAGCTCTGCTCATGAATTGTGTGATGTTAGCTGGGTGGGAGAAGCCCCCCCAGTTGTTAAGTTAGCAACGTGTTTGTTTAGTTAGTGCCGGACAGGCTAGGATTTATTTTTATGTTTTGTTTTTCTGTGTTGCTTTCACTTTAATAAATCTGACCTGAGGTCAGCCTACTTGGAAACCTGCTGTACGCCTCAGAAATTCAATGCACAAACCACGTGACCTTTGACCCCAGCAAAGGCGATCCCGGAGTGTTTTGTCACAGTAGGTTTACATGGTACTGTAAACCGGATGGAAAACTGCTGCGAATCCGCAGCGGCCAGTCCACTGCGGATCCGCAGGCAAATCTGCAACATGTGCACATAGCCTAAACAGTAACCAAGTCAGTTTTACAAGAGGGATTCCATCTTTTATTTATTTTTTATTATTATTATACATTTATATAGCGCCATTTATTCCATGGCGCTTTATATGTGAATAGGGGAAAAATATAGACAAGTACATTAAACATGAGTAAAAACAAAGCACACAGGTACTTAAGGAGGGAGGACCCTGCCCGTGAGGGCACACAGTCTGCAGAGATGGGTGAGGATACACTAGGAGAGGATAGAGCTGGTTGGACGGTGGTTCAGTAGGTTGAGGATCACTGCAGGCTGTAGGCTTGTCGGAAGAGGTGAGTCTTTAGGTTCTTTTTGAAGGTTTCTATGGTAGGTGAGAGTCTGATGTGTTCGGGTAGAGAGTTCCAGAGAATGGGGGAAGCACGGGAGAAGTCTTGGATGCGGTTGTGGGAAGAAGAGATGAGAGGGGAGTAGAAAAGGAGATCTTGAGAGGACCGGAGGTTGCGTTAAGGTAAGTAACGTGAGACCATGTCACAGATGTATTGAGGAGATAGGTTGTGGATGGCTTTGTATGTCATTGTGAGGGTTTTGAACTGGAGTCTCTGGGCGATAGGAAGCCAGTGAAGGGCTTGGCATAGGGGAGAGGCTGGGGAGTAGCGGGGAGACAGGTAGATTAGTCGGGCAGTAGAGTGTAGGATGGATTGGAGTGGTGCCAGAGTGCTAGAGGGGAGGCCAGAAAGTAGGAGGTTGCAGTAGTCGAGGCGGGAGATGATAAGGGCATGCACTAGTGTTTTTGTGATGTCGCGGTCAAGGAATGCACACATCTGGGAAATAATTTTGAGTTTGAGATGGCAGGAGGAGACAAGGGCTTGGATATGCGGCTTGAAAGAGAGGGCAGAGTCTAGGATCTCCCCGAGGCACTGGGCGTGTGGGACTGGGGAAAGTGAGCAGCCATTGACATTGATGGATAGGTCTGGTGGAGGGGTAGAGTGAGATGGGGGAAAGATGGTGAATTCTGTTTTGTCCATGTTCAGTTTTAGAAAGCGAGTGGAGAAGAAGGCTGAAATAGCAGACAGACAGTGTGGGAATTTTGGTAAGTAAGGAGGTGAGGTCAGGTCCGGATAGGTAGATCTGCGTGTCATCGACGTAGAGATGGTACTGCATACCGTGGGATTCTATGAGTTGTCCCAGGCCAAAGGTGTAGATGGAGAAGAGTAGGGGCCCTAGAACAGAGCTTTGAGGAACAAGGGGCGAAGTGAGGAGGTGGCGTGGGGAAGGGAGACACTGAATGTTCGGTCTGTCAGATATGACGAGATCCAGGATAGGGCCAAGTCTATGATACCAAGAGATAAGAGAATCTGTAGCAGGAGGGAGTGATCCACAGTGTCAAAGGCAGAATACAGGTCCAGGAGAAGGAGGACAGAGTAGTGTCGCTTGCTCTTGGCAGTCAGTAGGTCATTGGTGACTTTAGTTAGGGCAGTTTCAGTTGAGTGATGGGGTCGGAAACCAGATCTTAACTGGTCAAAGAGGGAGCAGGAGGAGAGGTGGGAGGACAGTTCAAGATGGACATGCTGTTCCAGTCATTTGGAGGCATAAGGGAGAAGAGATATCGGGTGATAGCTAGACACAGAGGATGGGTCGAGGAAGGTTGAGGATTGGTGTGATCTTGGCATGCTTGAAGGATGAGGGGAAGACACCTGTTGTGAGTGAGAGGTTTAAGAGGTGTGTTAGGGTTGGGATGAAGACCGTGACAAGGTTAGGGATGAGGTGGGACTGGAGCGGGTCGAGCGTGCAAGTGGTGAGGTGTGATCCTGCCATGGTGGAGAAGCTGGTTTTGGAGGAACAGGGTTGAGCAGCTAAGAGGGGCATTGGGTGCTGTGGGCCAAGTCTTTCTCTGATTGTATCTTGCAATTTTTATGCAGTTTGGAGTCTAGTCCTTTAAAAAATCTTTGGCTTTCTTACAACAAGATAAAACTTGTCTGTGTTTCACTTCTGAAAAACCGGGTTGATTTTCTGTCTGAGTTGAACCAGATTGTGTCCAAGTAATTCCTGCTTTTTAATGACCCATTGATTTGGATATAGGAGAACCTGGACCTAGAGTTAGAAGAAAGTAGTGCATGCTGTACTTTTCTCTGCACAACACCAATGCACACTCTCATGGATGGATGCACTTAGAGCCCATTGTGAGAAAAGTGCAATACAAATGTTGGAAATAACACAGCCTTCTCTGTATTCCTGAGAATACGTGCAAGGGTCTCATTTTCATGATTGATTAAGGCCATTTAGCAGATATTATCGTACATTACAAACCCATTAATAGGTAATTGTTCAATCAGAGTACTGTCTAATCAAACATTCCTTGTGAACAACATTAACTTGAATAGCCTCTCGGTCAAACCTTATACAATAATTTTTGGAAATAGAGATGGGATTTAAACCATTTTTAAGGTATTTAAAATGTTCAGAATAAATAATGACATAGTAGTGACATGGAAAATGTATCCATTGTTATGTAATGTGAAAACTTTATTTAAACAATAGGTATTTTAATCATAATACCTTTTAAGTCTTACTTATGTTATTTGCCCTTATTTTACAGGAAAAGGTTGAATATATATTTCTGTTTATTTTCACAATTGAAGCCTTTTTGAAGATTGTAGCATATGGATTAATATTACATACAGATGCTTATCTGCGCAATGGCTGGAACATCCTTGACTTCACAATTGTGTCTGTAGGGTAAGTGATGTACCATATTTTGGATTTCGTAATTTTAAGTTTCCTATGTTACATAACAGTGGTAATGTCATGTGGTCACTGTTCATGGTCACCTGGAAGCTCCAAAATGGCTACCATAAACATGTTTTGTGCTAGCCAGAACCCAGGGTTTGACCTTGCCTTCATCTTTTAACCCCTGTACAGGGATCTGGACGTAATATTATTATTTTTTATTATAGCGCGGTTTATTCCATGGCGATTTAAATTTGAAAAGCGGTATATATAATAAAAAATAAGTACAATAATCGTAAGCAATACAAATCACGACTGGTACAGGAGGAGCAAGGATCCTGTCTGTGAGGGCTCACAATCTACAAGGGATGGGTGAGGATACAGTAGGTGAGGGCAGAGCTGGTCGTGCAGCAGTTTGGTAGATCTGTGGTTACTGCAGGTTATTGGCTTGTCAGAAGAGGTAGGTCTTCAGGTTCCTTTTGAAGGTTTCCAGAGTAGGCGAGAGTCTGATATGTTGGGGTAGAGAGTTCCAGAGTAGGGGGAATGTGCGGGAGAAAGCTTATATGTGATTGTGGGAAGAGGAAATAAGAGAGGAGTAGAGAAGGAGATCTTGTGAGGATCGGAGATTGCAAGCAGGTAAGTACCGGTAGACAAGGTCACAGATGTATGGAGGAGACAACTTGTGGATGGCTCTGTATGTCATGGTTAGGGTTTTGAACTGGAATCTCTGGGTAATGGGAAGGGATTTAACAGAGAGGTAGAGGCGGGGGGACAGGTGGATTAGTCAGGCAGCAGACTTTAGGATAGATTGAAGGGGTGTGAGAGTGTTAGAGGGTAGGCCACATAGCAGGACATTGCAGTAGTCAAGTTGGGAGATGATGAGGGCATGCAATAGAGTTTTTGCAGATTCTAGGTTGAGAAATGTACGGATCCAGGAAATATTTTTGAGTTGAAGTCGGCAGGAAGTGGAAAGGGCTTGGATATGTGGTTTGAAGGAGAGATCAGAGTCAAGGATTACCCTGAGGCAGCAAGCTTGTGAGGCTGGGGAGAGTGAGCAGCCACTTACTTTAATGGATAGGTCTATTGGGGGAGTCGGGTGAGATGGGGGAAAGATGATGAATTCTGTTTTGCCCGACTTAAAGGGAACCTGTCACCCTCAAATTTGAAGATGAGCTAAGCCCACCGGCATCAGGGGCTTATCTACAGCATTCTGTAATGCTGTAGATAAGTCCCTGATGTCACCTGAAAGATGAGAAAAAGAGGTCAGATTATACTCACCTGTAAGGGCAGTCCGATCCGAAGGGCATCATGGTCCGGCCTCCCATCTTCATAGGATGACGTCCTCTTCTTGTCTTTACACTGCGGTTCCGGTGCAGGCGTACTTTGTCTGCCCTGTTGAGGGCTGAGCAAAGTACTGCAGTGCGCAGGCACCGGACCTCCCTTGTAGAATGCTACAAAATGTCCCGCACCTGTGCACACAGATACACACAGGGATGTTATTCGTGTGACATGTACCTGCGCCTGAAAAGCAGCGGTACATTAAGTGCTGAAGTCCTGCTCTGCCGGTGATTAGCGTGAGAAGAGGAGAATGATGAGAGTTATATTCAAGTGAGAACAATGAGAGCAGGCGGTGTCTGATGATGGAACTATCAGCCTACACCTGCTGCCGCTAATAACAGCAAGAACAGGAGCGGCTGATTGGAGTATTCATCAGCTGGCGCTTGCGCTATTAATAAATAAATAAATGTAAAATCCGGCATTCCCCTGCATTTTCTATAACCAGTTAGGCAAAACTGACAGCTGGGGGGCTGCAACCGTCAGCTGGGAGCTTCAGCAGCTACAGCAAGTCTGGTTATTAAGAATAGAGGGGTCCCAGGCTGTTTGTTTTAAATTATTTAAATAAATAATGAAAAAAACGATGTGGGGTCCCTACGTTTTTGACATCCAGCCATGCTAAAGATGACAGCTGGGGGCTAATATTCTCAGGCTGGTAAGGGGCCATGGATATTGACCCCCTTCCCCTGGCCTACAAATAGCAGCCCGCAACCGCACAGAGAAGGCAAATCTATTAGATTCTGATGCTTTGTCCGGCTCTTTCTACTTGCCTTGTAACAGTGGCAAGTGGGGTTGATGTCACCTTTGTATTTTCTGGTGAAATCAAGCTCATGACTTAGCAATGGAGAGGAGTCTATAAAACACTTATCCATTACTAATCCTATAGATATACAGTTAGGTCCATATATATTTGGACAGAGACAATATTTTTCTAATTTTGGTTATAGACATTACCACAATGAATTTTAAACAAAACAATTCAGATGCAGTTGAAGTTCAGACTTTCAGCTTTCATTTGAGGGTATCCACATTAAAATTGTATGAAGGATTTAGGAGTTTCAGCTCCTTAACATGTGCCACCCTGTTTTTAAAGGGGCCAAAAGTAATTGGACAGATTCAATAATTTTAAATAAAATGTTCGTTTTTAGTACTTGGTTGAAAACCCTTTGTTGGCAATAACTGCCTGAAGTCTTGAACTCATGGACATTACCAGACGCTGTGTTTCCTCCTTTTTGATGCTCTGCCAGGTGGTTTTCAGTTGCTGTTTGTTTGTGGGCCTTTCTGTCTGAAGTTTAGTCTTTAACAAGTGAAATGCATGCTCAATTGGGTTGAGATCAGGTGACTGACTTGGCCATTCAAGAATATTCCACTACTTTGCTTTAATAAACTCCTGGGTTGCTTTGGCTTTATGTTTTGGGTCACTGTCCATCTGTAGTATGAAACGCCGACCAATCCGTTTGGCTGCATTTGGCTGGATCTGAGCACACAGTATGTCCTGAATACCTCAGAATTCATTCGGCTGCTTCTGTCCTGTGTCACATCATCAATAAACACTAGTGACCCAGTGCCACTGGCAGCCATGGATGCCCAAACCATCACACTCCCTCCGCCGTGTTTTACAGATGATGTGGTATGCTTTGGATCATGAGCTGTACCACGCCTTCGCCATACTTTTCTCTTTCCATCATTCTGGTAGAGGTTGATCTTGGTTTCATCTGTCCAAAGAATGTTCTTCCAGAACTGTGCTGGCTTTTTTAGATGTTTTTTAGCAAAGTCCAGTCTAGCCTTTTTCTTCTTGATGCTTATGAGTGGCTTGCACCGTGCAGTGAACCCTCTGTATTTACTTTTATGCAGTCTTCTTTTTATGGTAGATTTAGATATTGATATACCTACCTCCTGGAGAGTGTTGTTCACTTGGTTGGCTGTTATGAAGGGGTTTCTCTTCACCATGGAGATTATTCTGTGATCATCCACCACTGTTATCTTCCGTGGGCGCCCAGGTCTTTTTACAATGATGAGTTCGCCAGTGCTTTCTTTCTTTCTCAGGATGTACCAAACTGTAGATTTTGCCACTCCTAATATTGTAGCAATTTCTCGGATGTTTTTTTTCTGTTTTCGCAGCTTAAGGATGGTTTGTTTCACCTGCATGGAGAGCTCCTTAGACCGCATGTTTACTTCACAGCAAAACCTTCCAAATGCAAGCACGACACCTCAAATCAACTCCAGGCCTTTTATCTGCTTAATTGAGAATGACATAATGAAGGGACTGCCCACACCTGTCCATGAAAAAGCCTCGGAGTCAATTGTCCAATTACTTTTGGTCCCTTTAAAAACAGGGTGGTACATGTCAAGGAGCTGAAACTCCTAAACCCTTCATCCAATTTTAATGTGGATATCCTCAAATGGAAGCTGAAAGTCTGAACTTCAACTGCATCTGAATTGTTTTGTTTAAAATTCATTGTGGTAATGTCTATAACCAAAATTAGAAAAATGTTGTCTCTGTCCAAATATATATGGACCTAACTGTATTGTAAATAAAGACACAGCAATTCTAAAGTCCTTTATTATAAATAAAACAAAGCACACTTTTCTATTTTCATTTAAAAATAGCAAACAAGGTGATACTCACGTAACGCTTAATTCCACTGAATCCCTTGTCTCCTGTAATGAAAAAAATAAAATAAAGCAACATATCTCTCACCTGTCCGTCATTCTGTCCCATGCTGTAAACCATGTCTGGGGGAAAAACAGTTTTCAAGATGGACAGTGCCAAAATGCGACCGTCCAGGCTGAGAACCACTGGTGAATGAGCTGCTGCGAGTGCAGCATCAGTGACTGGAAGTGACATCACCCAGGTTACAGCCGGTCAGTGAGGCTGTGGGGGTAGCATTCCTCATGTTCCTTCTGGAAGGAGAGCATTCCTGCCATGGCTCAAGCCCTTGTGGGAGAGAGCAGACCCTATCAGTCTGACTTCTAAACTCGGCTGGAACAATGAAGCACTGGTAAATGCCATCTGGGAGGGATTGTCCAGAAGGATCAAAGATGAGCTAGCAGGTCGAGGCATTCCCCCTACGATCTAGTTTCCCTGTCCATCCGAATGGACCTCCGGTTCCAGAATCTCTCCCGAGAGACAGCTCGTCAAAGAAAACAGCCTCCTCTGGCTGCGTCCTTCCAAAGACTGCTCATATGCAGCCTTCCATGGCCACAACCCCACTTAAACCTATGCAGGTTGATAGCTTAGGGCTGGCAGAGGAACAGCAGGAGATCAGGTGAACCAAGGGCTTGTGCTTCTATTGTGGAAGCACAAGAAACCTCATCTGCTTATGTCCCATGAAGTCAGGAAACTTCAAAACTTAAGGCCAGTAGGAGAGGCTACCCTGAGAGAGAACAATATCTCCCCACTATTGATCCTGACCGTATCTGGGACATGTGTAGGTTCCCAGTTGGTGGAGATGGTGCACCTGGATTCTGAAGCGGCTGGAAATTTTATCCAACGAGCTGTGGTAGATGATTATCAGATCCTAGTTCAACGACTCTAGAATCTGTTGTTGGTGTCATGTGTTGATGGGAGGCCGTTATCCGAAGCTGTCCAGGTGATCACCGAGCACGTAGAGCTTTGGATAGGAATACTGCACACTGAGAATATTGTGTTCTAAGTGCTACCTAGTCTCATCCACTTCTCCTGGGGCTTGCGTGGCTCCACGTGCATGAACCTGTCATTGACTGGAGATCCGAAGAGGTGTTTAGTTGGAGACTGTTTTGTCATGAGAAATGTCATGTATGACCTGTTCGGCTGCTGTTAGCACCATCTTCTCTCTCAGGATTACCATCTGCCTACTGGTTGTCTGCTGACATCTTCGACAAGGAGGCTTAGATCCTACCTCCACATTGGCCGTACGACTGTCCTATAGACCCAATTCTGAGATTCTCTCTTCCTCAAGGCCGTATCTACCCCCTGTCTAAGGTGGAGATGCTAGCCATGTCTGAATATGTATAGTGAATCTGGCAAGGGGATTCATTCATATGTCCTTGTCATGAACCGGGGGTGTTTGGTTGCCCCCAGTTCTTCATCAGGGATTTATTTATGTCTAACTTCCCGATTCTGGTTTGGAACTGACAGATCTC
Source organism: Ranitomeya imitator (assembly GCF_032444005.1). NCBI lineage: Eukaryota > Metazoa > Chordata > Amphibia > Anura > Dendrobatidae > Ranitomeya > Ranitomeya imitator. Next base: position 807,851,922 of record NC_091282.1, on the reverse strand, counting down.
TGGCGTCCCCCTTACCCTCAGGTCAGTCAAGGAATAGAATCTAGGGTAATTAGTCATCAGAAAGGCTGCCTTGCTATGTACTGGCTATTGGGCACACTGCAGTGAGGGAGATGTAACTACTCCCGCTCAGGTGGGAAATATAATTAACAACGCCGTCTGTCGCTGCCAGTTTCCCCAAAAGTTCAGGACAGCTTCTATTACTATGATCAGGAATAATTTACTTCAAAGGACATTGGAGGTACATTTAAGAGCAAGGAAAACGAAACTAGTAAATATTATAACCTTTACTCCAAAAAGAAATAGGCAGTGTTTACAAAAGTCTAAAAAGATATTACAAAAATGAGACAAATACAATATGTACAGAATGATTACAAAATAAAAGGGATTAAAGATGAAAAAACACTTAGTCATCTCAGATCATAACAAGCCATGTGGTGGGGCGAAGGGCAACACATCACAATTCATCAGAGCAGATTACAGAGCTTCTGTTAGCTGACTTCCTGGGCAAAGACCACTTCCCAACTGAGCTCATCAATATCATATCCTCTGCTCTGTGACCTCACTGAGTGGGCTGTGCCCTGGAATGCACATCCCTTTTCAAAGCCATCAAAACTTTGTTAATTTCATAACTCAGTGGGGGGGGGGGGGATGGCCTCGTGGCGCGATGACAAGACTATCATTGATATTGTTTTAAAATTAGCTTTCTATTAAGTGTAAACATGAAGTGGAAGAATGACCCGGTTAAGCAGAAATCTATTTCTCTTATTCTGCTGGTGTTGGTGCTTAGAAAAGCCACTGTGTGATGGCTCTGCTGGGGCACATTATAAAAATGTAAGATTCACACCTCTATCAATAATCGGTGCCATTTTCAAGAACAAAGAAGTCCCATGTGCATGGAACAAAGGCTGATTCCTAATCACCAACACATTTTTGAGGGAGGGGGATGAGTGGTTTAGAATTACACAGGCAGACTGAGGGGGCCATGCAGCTGTGTGTCTGCAGAAGTGCTTTGTGTTTAGACCAGCAAATGCATTTGAAAGTTCTGGAAGTGTAATTGGGGCAAGACATTCTTCCTATTCCCTGACAGTCCTCTTCTCCGGCAGGAACCGGCTTCTTTGTCAAGAAAAAGAATGGAACCCTCTGGTCTTGCATAGACTACAGTGGTCTTAATCAGATCATGGATAAGAACAAGTATCAGTTGCCGTTGATTCCGGAATTGTCCAATCGCCTCAGGGTTGCTAGGATTTTCACTAAGCTGGATCTGAGTGGAGCATACAATCTAGTTCGGATATATGCCAAAGTGATGAATGGAAGATGGCTTTCAACAACTGAGGTGTTTATTATGAGTACCGAGTCATGCCGTTTGGGCTCATCAATGCTTCCAAGAATTTGTGAACGACATATTTCTACACCTTTTTTATACTTCTGTACTTTTTTATCCTGGTCTTCTCTCCAGATCTGCCCTCTAATAGGAGGAAAGTTTGCCAAGTCCTGCAGCAGCACAGGGAGAATCGGCTGTACGCTAAATTTGAAATATGCATTTTTGAACAAAAATTTCTGCCTTTCCTGGGGTATATCATCTCTGTCACGTGCTTGAAGATGGATCCATAGTGTCTTCCATCCTTGAGTGTCTGCAACCTGTTGGCATAAAGGCAGTCCAGTGATTCCTTGGGTCTGCCAATTACTACCAACAATTCATTTGTAATTTCTCTTCTCGGACCCCTCTAATCTCTACTATGATCGTTAAGGGTGCCAATCCAAAATCCAGAGGCTGAAGACGCTTTTCTCTCCCTGAAACAGGCCTTTCCTCCACTCGAGTATAACATTGACCAGAAGTGAACAAACAATTCTTTCTGGAGGTAGATGCTTCATCTTTTGGGGCTGGAGCAGTTCACATCCAAAAGTCTTCTTTTGATCGTATGATGACCTGCGATTTTTTTCTCCAAAGCCTTCTCTGTCCCGGAGCACAACTACTCAATTGGCGACCGAGAGTTGTTGGCAATTAAAATGGCTCTAGGGTAGCAGGGGTACCTCCTCGAGGGAGCAGTTCATCCAGTCGTCATTAATACAGACCATAAGAATCTGGCTTATCTGCAGTCTGCATAAAGAATGAAACCCATGCCAGGCTAGGTGATCTCTATTTTTTGTGCATTCTGACATTGGTCTGCGTTTTTTGGCCAGCTGACGAAAACATCAAGGCTGATGCATTTTCTTGCTCCTTCCTGCTCACTGACCAAGAAGAGGAACCTCAACGCATCATTCAGCCATCCAAGATGGTTAATATAGCAATAGTAAGCATGTCACAAATTGCTCAAGAAAAAATCTTGGTGTCAGAATCGGATAAGAGGTGAGTATTGCAATGGGAGCACTCTTCCAACATGGCCAGCAATGCCGGGCAGAGAAAGATGTTGCATCTCCTCTCACGTCACTACTGGTGGTCTACCATGAGTTTGTTTCCGCCTGTACCTCCGGTGCCTGCAACAAAACTCCCAGACAACTTACGTCTTTGCAACTCCTACCACTTCATGTGTACTTGGCACCTTGGCAGCAAATCACCATGGACTTCATCTCCCTGTGTCCTCTTGCTGCTCTGTCATCTGGGTAGTGGTGGATTGATTCTCTAAAATGGCTCATTTTACCCCATAGCTGCATCTCCCGTCCAAAGCTTGCAGAGAGATTCATCCAGCACATCTTCCATCTTCATGGATTTCCTCTCCACATTGTGTCTGAAAGGGGTGTCCAGTTCTCATCCAGATTCTGGTGAGCTTTGTATAGATTTCTTAACGTAGTGCTGGACTTCTCTTTTGTGTACCACCCTCAATCCAATGGTAAGGCAGAGAGAGTGAACAAGACTCTGGCCAACTTCCTGTGGCACTTCACGAACGTGCATCATGACAACTGGGTCAAGCTCTTACCATGGATGAAGTTTTCCTATAACAAGCATGGAAGTGAGTCTTCTGCAAACTTTCCATTATTCTTTGTCTTTGGGCAACAACAAGGAATTCCTTTTCCTGTGTCAGCTGCTTTTGGTGTACTAGCAGGCAATGCTCTCACTAGGAATTTCTCTATGATATGGGAGGACACCAAAGCTATTCTCAAGAGATCGTCTGAGTGTATGAAGAAACATGCCGACAAGAGACGCTTAAATCCACCTTGTTATAGTCCAGGTTACAAGGTGTGGCTATCTTCTAAGTACATCCATCTCAAGACCCCATTGTACAAGCTGGGCCATCGCTTCATTGGTCCCCTTGAAGTCATCAAGCAAATTAATGCTGCATTTTATAAATTGAAGCTGCCAACCTCTGCTTGTCTTGAGTTCCTACAAGGATCCTGGTTTTACACCTGCTTTCACCAGCTCAGAGGATGTCTTCGAGGTGAAGAGTATCCTAGCCTTGTAGAAGGTGAGAGGAAAAAACTTTTTCTTTGTTGACTGGAATGGATTGGCCATGAAGAAAGGTCTTGGGAGCACAAAGAAAATATTCATGCTCCACTTCTTTTACAGAAATTCCTCAAGGCCTTGAAGAAGAGGGGGCATAAGGGGATGGTACTGTTATAGCAGAACTGGCACACCTGAGCATGTCTCCCTCCTCTTCTCAGCAGTTACGTCAGCATGTTTACGTACCTCCCCGCTATCTCTGCCTCCTCCCAAGGCCTGCGCATGGCACTCAGGTCTAGTGTCGGACTGGCCCACCAGAGAACCGGACGCTTCTCCGGTGGGCCCAGGCACTGACATCTGTTGGTGCACAGAGCGGGAAGCTGAGTAGGGCCCTGGTTGCACCAGAGGCTCTCAGCGAGTGTGGTTTCATTAATAGTGGCACACCACGTGGCTGCTACGTGGCCTATGAGTCAGGGGGGACCCACCTGGAGCTAGCAGAGCAGCAGCGGTGGAGCAGCAAGTGACAGGAAGCAGATTCCGGCTGCTGCGGCTAAAGCCTGTGACCGCTGATATAGATACATGAATATTCCCTGCTGCATCTTCCGAGTCTTCTGAATGTGATGTTTAGGTCAGAAGGCATGGTGACGTTACGTCTGTGCACCCTCTGCCTGAACAGTCACAGTGTGGAGAGTCGGAAGACACCGATGGTGAGGAGTCCAGAGCAGAGCAACGGCCAGCATTTTTTTTGAGCATTATTTTTGGGGACCATCATGCAATGGAGCATCATATATGGGGCCCATTATGCACAGAGCATCATATATGGGGCCCATTATACACGGCGCATCATATATAGGGCCTATTATATACTAGAGCATCATATATGGGTCCATCATATACTGGAGCATCATATATGCGGCCCATTATACACTGGAGCATCATATATGGGCTCATCATACACTGGTGCATCATATATGGGGCCTATTATACACTGGAGCATCATAGATGGGACCCATTATACACTGGAACATCATATTTGGGACCCATTATACAATGGAGCATCATATTTGGGGTCCATTATACATTGGAGCATCATATTTGGGGTCCATTATTCACTGAAGCATCATATATGGGGCCCATTATATATGGAGCATTATATGGGCCCATTATACACTGGAGGATCATATATGGGCCCTTTATATATGGAGCATTATATGGGGCCATCATACACTGGAGCATCGTATATGGGGCCCATTATATATGGAGCATTATATGGGGCTCATCATACACTGGAGCATCATATATGGGGCCCATTACATATGGAACATTATATGGGGCCCATTATATATGGAGCATTATATGGGGTCCATTATATATGGAGTATTATATGGGGCCTATTCTGTATGGAGCAATATATGGTATCCATCATATACTGTATGGAACATTATATGGGACCCATTATTTATGCAGCTCATTAAAATGTATGGAGCGTTATATGGGGCTCATTATACTGTATGGAGCAATATATGGAGCTTATTATTCATTATGGATCATTATATGGGGCTCATTATACAGTATGGAGCAATATATGGGCCTCGTTGTACTGTGTGGAGAAATACATGGAGGCTATTATATACTGTATGGAGCAATCTATTGGGCTCATTATTCTGTATGGAGCAATATGTGGCTCATACTGTATGGAGCAATATATGGGGCTCATTATTCTGTATGGAGCAATATATGGGCCCTACTATATACTGTATGGAACAATATATGGGGCTCATTATACTGTATGGAGCATTATATAGGGTCCATTATTCTGTATAGAGCAATATATGGCACCTATTATATACTGTATAGAAATATATTGGGCTCATTATTCTGCATGGAGCAATATATGGGGCCTACTATATACTGTATGGAACAATATATGGGGCTCATTATACTGTATGGAGCAATATATGGGGTCCATTATTCTGCATGGAGCAATATATGGGGCTCATTATTCGGTATGGAGCACTATGTGGTGGCCATAATACTGTATGGAGCACATAATACTGTATCTTCTCACTCCTTTACAAGTCCAGTATTTGAACCCTTTATTTCCTCAGCCTATGCTCTGTATTTTAAAGGGATCTATCACCAGAAAATTAAATTTTGTTTAAATCAGGTTTTGGCGCCATGTGTTTATGAGTGAGTAAAACACTGCTGCCTACTATAGGGTGCCATGAGAATTGTGCCGACTGCCCCATTCAATATTGTTTATACAGTCTTCATTTTAATGGTTTTATGCAAGTACTGGCCAGCTTTGCCAAGTGGATGGGGTTTAGCTGGGCATAGAGCCAAACACATCTGTCAAATGCATCATAATTTAGATCAAAGACAGAAATGTATTACAGTCAGTCACTGATTATGGTGCTGATGGCACATGATAGCTGAAAATGTGACAAAGTCATTAAGAAGTGCATGCCTCATAATTAATTTGTCACACGTTCAACACTAGTCTTGATGAATCAGACTTTAAAGCCCTGACTCACTAAGATTGACATTTCGTATATCAGTCTTTATGATGCGCATGCAGGAATAAGACACATCTAATTAATTAAGAGGCAAGCAACACTTAATGAATTAGATGCATCTTATCAGTAGTGTGTACGTCTCCAGAAATGTTACTCCGGTCAGGGAGCAGGACTGAAATAACATATTTGCTATAAGGAATGCCTCCACCCTTGAATGAATTTGTGAGGTGGGTGCTGCTACAACTTCTTCTGGTTTTCTGCAGCTCCACCCATTTTGGCGGAGTTTTCTGGATCTGGTATAAAAATTGCAAAAGTTACATTTATTTGTAACTTTGTGTTGGACAAAAATTCTGTGACATTTGAAAATGTTTTACTTGAGTATTCTGGTGTAAACCCCATGATGAATCTTGACCTTAGTTCTTATTCACTGAGAGCTTCACAGCCTGTCATATCTCATTTTCTGCCTATGAAGCAGCACAGCAGAGTACAGCAGAGCTCAGCAGTCTAAAAGACTTTGTCATGCTTCTGTGCTCTGCATAGTCAGTGAACAAAATGACAAAGTGGTTGGTACAATAGCTATACTGAGTACTTTGTCATCTTGGTTATCTATGCAGCATCCGATGGTAAACTTATATTTTATGCTGCACTTTGCATAGGTACTGCAGGCGGTAAGAAGCATGCTGCATTAGGCCGGATTCAGAAGAGTGTATTTCACGGACCCACGGACCGTATATATGGATTCCAAACTTACAGCCATATGAGACCTGAGTCAGTCCAAGTATTGCAGTCTATATAAGGAATGTGACATATGCCTGGCTGAAGACAGCTTTATTCTGAATGAAGCAAGTGCTTGCTGGGTACTCATTGCTTCTACATTGGCTGTACAGCAAAAATCCCCTAGAAGCTGATCCTGATGTTTTAGATCATATTGCAGTGTGTGTGGGGAATGAAGGGACACCCAAAGTATTGCCAACATATAGAAACTTGTAATAGTATGTTTTTTTTGTTGTTGTTGTTTTTTTTATTTAAGAAAAACAGTTTAGCATAATTTTTTTTCAATTAATTGCAATTCTCAACTTACAGGGTATTCTCGGTAGTCTTAGAGCAAATTAATAAGCTGCAAGGTATAACAGCCCCTGGAGGAAAAGGAACTGGATTTAATGTCAAGGCTTTAAGAGCATTTCGTGTTTTGCGGCCGCTTCGTCTTGTATCTGGAGTTCCCAGTAAGTAATTATAACATTCAAATCTATTCAGATATTTCAGTGTGTAACATTTGTTAAAGAGTTTTTTTCAAAGATTAAAGGAGTTGTCCACTACTAGGGCAAACCCTTCTTAACGTAAATGTTTGGCCTAAAATACTAAAGTCTATACTCACCTCTCGTGCCTCCGCCATTCCCACGGTGTTGACGCTCACGCTCTCCGGGCCTGTGATGCGGTGTTGTGACACATGATGCCGGTTCTCAATCAGCGCTGGTGTCACTGTCTTCGCCTTCATATGAACTGAACATGAAGAGGATTCGAGGGATCAATCACAGCCAAACTTCCTCTTCATGTTCAGTTTGTCCGAAGGTGGAGACAGTGACGTCAACGCTGATTGGGCAAAGGCATCACATGTCCACCGCATCACAGCCCTGGGACCGTGAGCACCGACACCACTGGTCGAAACGAGAGGTAAGTATAGGCTTTATTATGTTATCGGGGCATAACATTTAGTTTAAAAGTGGTTGTCCTAGTAGTGGACAACTCCTTTAAATGGTCACTGTCATTTCAAACAACTAGTTCTCATTGAAAAAGTATTAGAAAAGCGATGAAAATTGTAGATTACTTTATTTAAAAAATTATCTGTATCCCTCCTGAAAATTCACTCTTAGGGAACAAACGGCCTCATAAATCGGACGGAGATCAGACTGGCCCTAGCTCTTCTGACCCGAGCGAGACAGCTGCATAGAAATATATGAAGCTGTCACGCTTGGGTCAGTCTGTGCATTGCGGTCCTTTTTATATGGCAGTCTGACTGTGCCCTAAGGCATTCATAATTTGGATCTCAGGGGATTGATTTCTGCAGTGCATCCTGGGATGTATGGGAAAGGAAGTAAAAGTAATGCAGTAGTCTCAGATTAAAAATAGGCTGTGGTAGCACTCAAAAAAGGTAAGAATGGCATGGAAGATCTAAACAAAGAAGTCTTCGTTCTTATTGAAGTCTTTGTTGAAAAAATAGACACTCTTTAAGTCTTTTATATTCCATAGGCTTGCCCAAGTTAAAAATAACAAAATTAGAGATGACTGAATCGATCTACAGAGAATTAACTTTGAGTCAAATTTCCTGAAACCCGACGCAATTTCACACATTTCTGAAAAGTTACAGTGCAGGCTATAGTACACCTCATTCCGAACACCCTTAAGCCCAAGCTATATATATAAATATATATATATGAATATATATATATACAGTTAGGTCCATATATATTTGGACAGAGACAATATTTTTCTAATTTTGGTTATAGACATTACCACAATGAATTTTAAACAAAACAATTCAGATGCAGTTGAAGTTCAGACTTTCAGCTTTCATTTGAGGGTATCCACATTAAAATTGTATGAAGGATTTAGGAGTTTCAGCTCCTTAACATGTGCCACCCTGTTTTTAAAGGGGCCAAAAGTAATTGGACAGATTCAATAATTTTAAATAAAATGTTCGTTTTTAGTACTTGGTTGAAAACCCTTTGTTGGCAATAACTGCCTGAAGTCTTGAACTCATGGACATTACCAGATGCTGTGTTTCCTCATTTTTGATGCTCTGCCAGGTGGTTTTCAGTTGCTGTTTGTTTGTGGGCCTTTCTGTCTGAAGTTTAGTCTTTAACAAGTGAAATGCATGCTCAATTGGGTTGAGATCAGGTAACTGACTTGGCCATTCAAGAATATTCCACTTCTTTGCTTTAATAAACTCCTGGGTTGCTTTGGCTTTATGTTTTGGGTCACTGTCCATCTGTAGTATGAAACGCCGACCAATCCGTTTGGCTGCATTTGGCTGGATCTGAGCACACAGTATGTCCTGAATACCTCAGAATTCATTCGGCTGCTTCTGTCCTGTGTCACATCATCAATAAACACTAGTGACCCAGTGCCACTGGCAGCCATGGATGCCCAAACCATCACACTCCCTCTGCCGTGTTTTACAGATGATGTGGTATGCTTTGGATCATGAGCTGTACCACGCCTTCGCCATACTTTTCTCTTTCCATCATTCTGGTAGAGGTTGATCTTGGTTTCATCTGTCCAAAGAATGTTCTTCCAGAACTGTGCTGGCTTTTTTAGATGTTTTTTAGCAAAGTCCAGTCTAGCCTTTTTCTTCTTGATGCTTATGAGTGGCTTGCACCGTGCAGTGAACCCTCTGTATTTACTTTTATGCAGTCTTCTCTTTATGGTAGATTTAGATATTGATATACCTACCTCCTGGAGAGTGTTGTTCACTTGGTTGGCTGTTGTGAAGGGGTTTCTCTTCACCATGGAGATTATTCTGTGATCATCCACCACTGTTATCTTCCGTGGGCGCCCAGGTCTTTTTGCATTGATGAGTTCGCCAGTGCTTTCTTTCTTTCTCAGGATGTACCAAACTGTAGATTTTGCCACTCCTAATATTGTAGCAATTTCTCGGATTTTTTTTTCTGTTTTCGCAGCTTAAGGATGGTTTGTTTCACCTGCATGGAGAGCTCCTTTGACCGCATGTTTACTTCACAGCAAAACCTTCCAAATGCAAGCACGACACCTCAAATCAACTCCAGGCCTTTTATCTGCTTAATTGAGAATGACATAATGAAGGGATTGCCCACACCTGTCCATGAAATAGCCTCGGAGTCAATTGTCCAATTACTTTTGGTCCCTTTAAAAACAGGGTGGTACATGTTAAGGAGCTGAAACTCCTAAACCCTTCATCCAATTTTAACTCAAATGGAAGCTGAAAGTCTGAACTTCAACTGCATCTGAATTGTTTTGTTTAAAATTCATTGTGGTAATGTCTATAACCAAAATTAGAAAAATGTTGTCTCTGTCCAAATATATATGGACCTAACTGTATATATATATATATATACATATATATATATATATATATATATATAAGCCTAAGCTTATATATACACATACGTGCCAATCTGGGTCATCCTCGTTGAGATGCTGCAGCAGCTGGATTTTGTAAGGGTGCCATTTGTGAATAGCTAATATCCGCCGAAGGTATGTTCGACTGATGCCAGAGTGGCACGCTGAATTTGCAGAATGGGCAAAACAAAAATTGGAACAGGACCCTCAGTATACACAGAACATTATGTTCAGTGATGAGGCAAACTTTTTTGCGTGGGCCATTTATATGTATACACCTAAATCAAATGGGAATGGTGAGTTTTCTTGCATAAGGTGTCTTGCATTGAAATCTGCTGCAATGACCCGGGCACTGCGTTCACCAGACATCAACACAATTTCTTTCTGCTCCTCACGTGTTAACCTCTGCAAAAGTCAATGGTTGTAAACAAAGAGAAACTTGTAAATAACTCCAGAAAGAATAAAGTTAGGTTAAACCAAGCACACCATTGTATTTCTTGTGAAAAACTCAATAACTTTGATGTGTCACATGACCCTCTTCCCATTGGAAAAAATAAAGTTGGATCCAAAATGGCCGACTTCAAAATGGCCGCCATGGTCACCACCGATCTTGAAAAGTTTTTCCCCTCCCATTGACTAATGTGCCACAAACAGGAAGTTGATATCACCATCCATTCCCATTTTATTTAGGTGTATCCATATACATTGCCCACCCTGTATATGTACAGAAAATGATAGCACATTATGATTTTGAGAATTAACCTTTGAACCTGATTCATCAAGGTGTTTTCACCAGAATTCTGTGGTAAAATACCTTGAAATGTTGCAATTTTTTGCACATCTCAACATTTTGCAACATTTTTTTGACTCTTTGTGCTTTTACTCCATTCCCAGATAGCTCCATTAACATTAAGAAAAATGTGTGGAGCTGAAGTGGGATAAGGTGTGACTAAGTGGACCTGACTAATTCATAATACTTTGCACCATAAATTCACTCCAGTCCCTAACTGAAGCAATCTTTCTGGTGGTAGCACACCAGTTGAAAGATACACAAATTCATTAAGAGGCTCCTGACTCTTAAATTAATTTGGTGCACATTACTCAGGGGTGAGTTTGGCCGGGGGACGAAAGGGAATATGCCCCATGGGTCGGTCTCCTAGCTGCATATTAGGGCTGCCCAGCGACAAATTACATTGGCAGACCACAGTACCTTTACATGCTCTTCCTACAGAGTCACTTTCCACTGATTGGTGCAGCAGAAGTCACCAAAGTCGGCTGTGTGGTTCCAGCTCTCTGATTGTAGACTAACTGTCACTTGACGCTGCAGTGCGCCACGTGATCTCTGATTGGTGGGTTAGGGCTACAGGCAGCATTATCTGCTTCCTCCTCAATTGATGGACAGCTTTCTCTAGAGGCTGCAGTGTGATGCCTCTAGTAACTAATGCTCCATCAATCGGAGAGGAGGGAGCAGGCAGTGATGCACTGCCGAGGAAGATGAAGCAGGCTGCCTCACACCATGTTGAAGGATCTTCATACTGAAGTTTGAGTAGCTAAATATAATCAGGGAGGCTTTTCATAAGGTATCTAGCTGTTCATTAGATGTTTGGGGGGAGCAAAGGGCAAAACTCAGCTATAGGGGAACAGGTGGGGCACAGAAAGTCATGGTCAAAAGTGTTGTCACCCTTGAAATTGTTCCATGAAATAAAGTATTTCTCCCAGAAAATTATTTCATTTCCATGTTTTGTTATGCACATGTCTATTTCCTCTGTGCTTATTAGAACAACACAAAAAAAAACTGAGGAAAAAAGGAAATTAGACATAATTTCCCACAAAATCCCCAAAATGTGGGTAAACAACTTTGTTTCAAGCATGTGATGCTTGTTCAAACTCTCCTATGACAAGTAACAGATGTGAGCAATAGGAAAATCAAAACTGAAACCAGATAAAAAGGGGAGAAGTTGACTTAGCCTTTGCATTGTGTGTCTGTGTGTACCACACTAAGCATGGAGAACTGAAAGAGGAGAAAAGAACTGTTTGAGACTTCAGAAACAAAGTTATTGAGCAATATCAACAATTTTAAGGTTGCAAGTTGAACTCCAGAGATCTTGATGTTCCTTTGTCCATGGTGCACAACATAATCAATAAGTTTACAACCCATGGCACTGTAGCTAATTTTCCTGGACATGGACAGCAAAGAAAAATTGATGAAGGGTTGCAACAAAGGATAGTCCAGATGTTGGATATGTCAGCGCGAATCATCCATCGATGTTTGAATGAAATTAAACTTCATGGCAGGAGACCCAGAAGGACTCCACTGCTGACACAGAGACATAAAAGGGTAGATAACAGTTTGCCAAAATGTTCGTGACAAAGCCAAAATCCTTCTGGAAAGCTGTCTTACGGACAGATGAGATCAAGATAGAACTTCTTGTTAAAGCACATCATTCTACTGTTTAGCAAAAATGGAATGAGGCCTACAAAGAACACAGAACCTATCGTCAAATATAGAGGAGGTTTAAAGATGTTTTGGAGTTGTTTTACTGCTTCTGGCACTGGGTGCCTTGACTGTGTGCAAGGCATCATGAAATCTGATGGTTAACAAAGTATTTTGGGTCACAATGTAGCGCACAGTGTCAGAAAGCTGAGTTTGTGTCCTAAGTCATGTATCTTCCAGCAGCTCAATGACCCCAAACATATTTCAAAGAAGCACCCAGAACTGAAAGGAAACAAAGCGCCGGAGAGTTCTGAAGTGCCAGCAATGAGTTTGGATCTAAATTTATCGAACATCTGCGGGGAGATTTTAAATTGCTGTTTGGAGAAGGCACCCTTCAAATATGAGACACCTGGAGCAGTCTGCAAAAGAGCAGTGATCTAAAATTCCAGTTTAGAGGTGTAAGAAGATTATTGATGGTTAAAGAAAGTTATTGATTGCAGTTATTTATTCCAGAAGGTGTGCAAACAAATATTAAGTTCAGGGTGCCAACAATTTTGTCCGACCCATTTTTGGGATTTTGCGTGAAGTCATGTCTAATTTGCCTTTTTTCCACCTTTTTTGTGTTGTTCCAATACACACAAAGGTGATAAACATGTGTATAACAACACATTTGCAATTTCAATAATTTTCTGGGAGAAATACTTCATATTCTAGAACAATTTCTAGGTTGCCAACACTTTTGGTCATGACTGTATGTGGTGGAGATGTGTGTGTATCCATGTACATAGTGATGTCTACGTAGAGACATGTGTATGAGTGCATTTTTGTGTATGTGTGAGTCCTTGTACGTTGTGACGTGTGTGTGAATGTGTGGGGTTAGAATAGGTGTATATCTGGCACCAGTGACCCAGAATAAATGAATGATGTAATTAAAAATAAATAAATAAATAAATAATACTTTATTTGAATCTTCAAAGTGCATGGTCACAAATAACAAAATCAATTGAAAAAAAAGTAGGGGGATTACTTTTTGCGAGAATAACAATCTCCATATCAAAATAGAAAAGAAGAAGAAAACGATCTCCCAAATAGATTTGAACAAATGAATAAATAAGCAAGGGTTGCTAAAAACGAAATTGCATATAAAATATGCAGATAAAAACATGAATAAAGCAAGGAAAAAACAAAAACAGTGTTGGATTGCTCCTCTTTTCCCTCTTCCACCTACACATCCACCTCCTCACTAGGACTTCAGCCTCCTGGTTATAGATGTTATTTTCTCATTGTTAATTCTTTGTTCTTTTAAGTCATTTCCCTAAAAAAAATAAAAATAAAACTTAAAAAAATAAACAAGAAAAAAACAAACATAACCCCCCCCCCACAAAAACAGTGTTGTATTACTCCTCCCTAGCATCTTACAGCTAAACCGCCACGTCCATCTCCTCCCCAAATTGGACCTCGGCCTCCTGGTTCTAAATTGTTATTTTTTTCAGTTAATTATAGGCTCTTTTAAATTAGATCCCTAAAAAAAGTCCTAACAAAAAAAAAATAAAACAAACCACCCCCGCAATCCCCCCCAGCAAAAACAGTATTGGATTAATTCTGCCTTGACTCTTAAACCTACATCGCTACATTCACCTGCTCCTCCACTTGGACCTCTGGCTCCTGGTTATAGATTATTTTTTCTGTTAATCCTATGTTCTTTTAAATCAGTTCCCTATGAAAAAAACACACAGAATAAAACAAGCAAAAAAACACGAAAACAGTATTGAATTACTCCTCCCGTGCCGTCTTTTTCTTGCCCTAGGTGGCGTTTGGGTATGAGAATACCTCGTTACCTTCTTCCTAAGGAGCTAGGATGTTTAAACTGTGTTGATGTAAGAAAATCCTGATTCCTACACCTATAGCAAACAACACAAATGCAACCAGACAGAAAAAGAAAAAGAACATACAACGTATCTTGTCCCAGGCTAATTTATCTGTCCTGGGCTTATACTATCACATACAACGTATTCTTGTCCCAGGCTAATTTATCTGTCCTGGGCTCATACTATCATACACTTATCCGTCACCAGGTTTTTGTCAAAGACAGGATCAGAGATTGAACATAGGCGCGGAGGTCTCCCCGAAAGGACGCAACCACGTTGCCCAGTGGGACAGTCACTTCTTCTGTTTCAACCCCCTGGGCGGCTTATAGGGCTATTCCCAACTTCCACACACCTTCTATTCACATTCACTCTCATTCAATGCCGTACTCCGTGAGGTGATCAATTCCTAAATAGTTCAAGAACCCGAGCTATAGGTATCCTCCTCTACTAGAACTACCCGCTAAAGAACACGACACAGAAAATCTTACGGACAGTACAGGGCAGATATAAGAGATCTAACAGTGTCTCTTACCTGGCCAGGTTTTTGTTCATCTGCCGTCCATTATCCCAGATTCTCTTTTCGTTCGTATTCTGCCGGTGTTCTTGAAGGAATACACAGACCTCGGGTCCCTGTTCAGGCGCCAGGAAATGTCGGGATCACACTCAGTCGGAGCAGCCTTTGGAAGTGGAGAATCACCAGAAATAATACACAAGACACGTCTTGTATAGTGTATCACTGGGAAGTCTCTGAAGCACGCCTGCCTTCAAAGTGCTATCCCTTCTTTATATAGTTGTTAGTGGTTATACAAGTTTTGCATGTTTAAACAAAGAGACAAAACAGGAAAGAAAGAAAAGAAAAGAAAACAGTTTCGTGGGCGGCAGTTTCACAACAAACAGTACAAAGGCAATTCCACAGACAAGAAAAACAGGATTTCATACTATAGCTAAAATGTCCTTGAATGGACAGGTCAATATTTATCACAAATTCTTTTTTTTTATTTTTGTTCATTGAGGTAATCATTTTTGTTCTGCTCTTCACAACTATAAGGTAATAAATAGCACCGCTGCAAACAATCCACGGAAAATATATTGGGTGGCAGCGGATATGCAACAAAGTAGAGGCAGCATGAATAAATAAAAAGGATGTATTAGGTAGATATACCGTTACCTTGAGACATAGTGGCGATAAAGACCAAGGTACTGCAGGCAGGGAGGGAAGCCTCAACGCGCGTTTCACCTGAATGGCTTCGTCAGGGTGCTATTTATTACCTTATAGTGCACACATGGGATCACTTTACCAGTGCACGTCTTTATAGCATGTCTTTAAAGATTATGGTTATATACTTCTGTCTTGTACCTCTATTTTTGCTCAGACCTATGGTTAATTACCTTTCCCTATGCTATCCATATCGGATCTAGGGTGGATTAGAGTCTCTGGTGCGATTTTTTCTAGGTTTTTTAAGAAAAAAACAAACATAAACCCCCCCACAAAAACAGTGTTGTATTACTCCTCCCTAGCATCTTACAGCTACACCGCCACGTCAATCTCCTCCCCAACTTGGACCTCGGCCTCCTGGTTCTAAATTGTTATTTTTTTCAGTTAATTATAGGCTCTTTTAAATTAGATCCCTAAAAAAGTCCTAACAAAAAAAAAATAAAACAAACCACCCCCGCAATCCCCCCAGCAAAAACAGTATTGGATTAATTCTGCCTTGACTCTTAAACCTACATCGCTACATCCACCTGCTCCTCCACTTGGACCTCTGGCTCCTGGTTATAGATTATTTTTTCTGTTAATCCTATGTTCTTTTAAATCAGTTCCCTATGAAAAAAACACACAGAATAAAACAAGCAAAAAAACACGAAAACAGTATTGAATTACTCCTCCCGTGCCTCTTACATCTACACCGCCACATCCACCTCCTCCACTTGGACCTCCGCCTCCTGGTTCTTGATTATTTTTTTTATAATGTTAATTCACTGTTCTTTTAACCCCTTAAGGACTGAGCCACTTTGTATGTTAATGACCAAGCCTCATATTTAAAATCTGACAAGTGACACTTTATGAGGTAATAACAACTCTGGAATGCTTCAACGGATCCCAGTGATTCGGAGATTGTTTCTTTGTGACATATTCACAATTTTACTTTTAATTCTTATGCCCTTAAACCAGATAGTTATGTCACCCAAAATACTGTCACTGTCTACCTTACATCAGCACAGTTTTTGAAACATAATTTTTTTTGTTAGGAAATTACAAGCGTTAAAAGTTGACCAGCAATTTCTAATTTTTCAAACAAAATTTATAAAACCATTTTTTTAGGGACCACCTTGCATTTGAACTTTGGGAGGCCTATATGTCTGAAAACCCAAAAGTGACACCATTTAAAAAAAATCACCCCTCAAAGTACTTTAAAAGAGTCAAAACCATATTCATGAAGTTTACTAGCCCTTGAGGTGGTTCACTTTTTTTCACAGAAATTTTACTTTAGCCTCAATTTTTTATTTCATTTTTGTTTATATTTTTACTAGCTATTGAACCCGTTCTATGCCCTGGTGCCTGGTATATGGTCTCCATCCTGGTATGTGCTGCTCCATCCTGCGTCCCCATCCTGTCATGTGCTGCTCCATCCTGCGTCCCCATCCTGTCATGTGCTGCTCCATCCTGCGTCCCCATCCTGTCATGTGCTGCTCCATCCTGCGTCCTCATCCTGTCATGTGCTGCTCTATCCTGCGTCCCCATCCTATCATGTGCTGCTCCATCCTGCGCCCCCAATCTGTCATGTGCTGCTCCTATCCTGCGCCCCTGTTGTGAATTCTGTGGCAGAGGTCCCTCCTGTGGTCACAAGTGGTACTTCGGCTGATTCTCTCTGTGAGCTTCCGTTGGTGGAGGAGAGTGGTACTGCGGCTTCTGAGTTTCCTTCCTCAGGTGATGTGGTGAAGCCGTTAGGTGCTGTTCTATTTAACTCCACCTGGTGCTTTGATCCTGGCCTCCAGTCAATGTTCTAGTATTGGACCTGTTTCCTCCTGGATCGTTCCTGTGGCCTGCTGCTCTGCATAGCTAAGTTCTGCTTTGCTATTTTGTTTGCTGTTTTTTTCTGTCCAGCTTGTCTATTTGTTTTTTTCTTGCTTGCTGGAAGCTCTGGGACGCAGAGGGTGTACCTCCGTGCCGTTAGTTCGGTACGGAGGGTCTTTTTGCCCCCTTTGCGTGGTTTTTGTAGGGTTTTGTGTTGACCGCAAAGTTACCTTTCCTATCCTCGCTCTGTTCAGAAAGTCGGGCCTCACTTTGCTAAATCTATTTCATCTCTACGTTTGTCTTTTCATCTTAACTCACAGTCATTATATGTGGGGCTGCCTTTTCCTTTGGGGTATTTCTCTGAGGCAAGGTAGGCTTATTTTCTATCTTCAGGCTAGCTAGTTTCTCAGGCTGTGCCGAGTTGCATAGGGAGCGTTAGACGCAATCCACGGCTGCCTTTAGTGTGGTTGGAGAGGATTAGGGATTGCGGTCAGCAGAGTTCCCACGTCTCAGAGCTCGTTCTATGTTTTTGGGTTATTGTCAGGTCACTGTATGTGCTCTGACCTCTATGTCCATTGTGGTACTGAATTACCTTATCATAACAGTACTGCAGGCCCAAAGTACTAATGATTCTCAATAGAGGGAAAAAAGAAGTTCTGAGACCATTTTTTTTTCTCTGCACTGTGTTTTGCCTTTTTTTTCCCCTAGACATTTGGGTGGTTCAGGACACAGGTGTAGCGATGGACATTAAAGGTCTGTCTTCATGTGTGGATCAGCTCACGGCAGGAGTACAAAATATTCAAGACTTTGTGGTTCAGAATTCTATGTTAGAACCGAGAATTCCTATTCCTGATTTGTTTTTTGGAGATAGAACTAAATTTCTGAGTTTCAAAAATAATTGTAAACTATTTCTGGCTTTGAAACCTCGCTCCTCTGGTGACCCAGTTCAACAAGTTAGGATCATTATTTCTTTTTTACGTGGCGACCCTCAGGACTGGGCATTTTCTCTTGCGTCAGGAGATCCTGCATTAAGTAATATCGATGCGTTTTTCCTGGCGCTCGGATTGCTGTACGATGAACCTAATTCAGTGGATCAGGCAGAGAAAAATTTGCTGGCTCTGTGTCAGGGTCAGGATGAGATAGAGGTATATTGTCAGAAATTTAGAAAGTGGTCCGTACTCACTCAATGGAATGAAGGTGCGCTCGCAGCTATTTTCAGAAAGGGTCTCTCTGAAGCCCTTAAGGATGTCATGGTGCGATTTCCTATGCCTGCTGGTCTGAATGAGTCTATGTCTTTGGCTATTCAGATCGGTCGACGCTTGCGTGAGCGTAAATCTGTGCACCATTTGGCGGTATTACCTGAGCTTAAACCTGAGCCTATGCAGTGCGATAGGACTTTGACCAGAGTTGAACGGCAAGAACACAGACGTCTGAATGGGCTGTGTTTCTACTGTGGTGATTCCACTCATGCTATCTCTGATTGTCCTAAGCGCACTAAGCGGTTCGCTAGGTCTGCCACCATTGGTACGGTACAGTCAAAATTTCTTCTGTCTGTTACCTTGATCTGCTCTTTGTCATCGTATTCTGTCATGGCATTTGTGGATTCAGGCGCTGCCCTGAATTTGATGGACTTGGAGTATGCTAGGCATTGTGGGTTTTTCTTGGAGCCCTTGCAGTGTCCTATTCCATTGAGAGGAATTGATGCTACGCCTTTGGCCAAGAATAAGCCTCAGTACTGGACCCAGCTGACCATGTGCATGGCTCCTGCACATCAGGAGGTTATTCGCTTTCTGGTGTTGCATAATCTGCATGATGTGGTCGTGTTGGGGTTGCCATGGCTACAAGTCCATAATCCAGTATTAGATTGGAAATCCATGTCTGTGTCCAGCTGGGGTTGTCAGGGGGTACATGGTGATGTCCCATTTCTGTCAATTTCGTCATCCACCCCTTCTGAGGTTCCAGAGTTCTTGTCTGATTACCGGGATGTATTTGATGAGCCCAAGTCCGATACCCTACCTCCGCATAGGGATTGTGATTGTGCTATCGATTTGATTCCTGGTAGTAAATTCCCAAAAGGTCGACTGTTTAATTTATCTGTGCCTGAGCACGCCGCTATGCGGAGTTATGTGAAGGAGTCCTTGGAGAAGGGGCATATTCGCCCGTCATCGTCGCCATTAGGAGCAGGGTTCTTTTTTGTAGCCAAGAAGGATGGTTCGCTGAGACCTTGTATAGATTACCGCCTTCTAAATAAGATCACGGTTAAATTTCTGTACCCCTTGCCGTTGTTATCTGATTTGTTTGCTCGGATTAAGGGGGCTAGTTGGTTCACCAAGATAGATCTTCGTGGTGCGTATAATCTTGTGCGTATTAAGCGAGGCGATGAATGGAAAACTGCATTTAATATGCCCGAGGGCCATTTTGAGTATCTAGTAATGCCATTCGGACTTGCCAATGCTCCATCAGTGTTTCAGTCCTTTATGCATGACATCTTCCGAGAGTACCTGGATAAATTCCTGATTGTGTACTTGGATGACATTTTGATCTTCTCGGATGATTGGGAGTCTCATGTGAAGCAGGTCAGAACGGTGTTTCAGGTCCTGCGTGCTAATTCTTTGTTTGTGAAGGGATCAAAGTGTCTCTTTGGTGTTCAGAAGGTTTCATTTTTGGGGTTCATCTTTTCCCCTTCTACTATCGAGATGGACCCTGTTAAGGTCCAAGCCATCCATGATTGGACTCAGCCGACATCTCTGAAAAGTCTGCAAAAGTTCCTGGGCTTTGCTAATTTTTATCGTCGCTTCATCTGCAATTTTTCTAGTATTGCTAAACCATTGACCGATTTGACCAAGAAGGGTGCTGATGTGGTCAATTGGTCTTCTGCTGCTGTGGAAGCTTTTCAAGAGTTGAAGCGTCGTTTTTCTTCTGCCCCTGTGTTGTGTCAACCAGATGTTTCGCTTCCATTCCAGGTCGAGGTTGATGCTTCTGAGATTGGAGCAGGGGCTGTTTTGTCGCAGAGAAGTTATGATTGCTCGGTGATGAAACCATGCGCCTTCTATTCCAGGAAGTTTTCGCCTGCTGAGCAAAATTATGATGTGGGCAATCGAGAGTTGCTGGCCATGAAGTGGGCATTCGAGGAGTGGCGTAATTGGCTTGAAGGAGCTAAGCATCGCGTGGTGGTCTTGACTGATCATAAGAACTTGACTTATCTCGAGTCTGCCAAGCGGTTGAATCCTAGACAGGCTCGTTGGTCGTTGTTTTTTGCCAGTTTTGACTTTGTGATTTCGTACCTTCCGGGCTCTAAAAATGTGAAGGCGGATGCTCTGTCTAGGAGTTTTGTGCCCGACTCTCCGGGTTTATCTTAGCCGGCGGGTATCCTCAAAGAGGGAGTAATTGTGTCTGCGATCTCCCCTGATTTGCGGCGGGTGCTGCAAAAATTTCAGGCTAATAAACCTGATCGTTGCCCAGCGGAGAAACTGTTTGTCCCTGATAGGTGGACGAATAAAGTTATCTCTGAGGTTCATTGTTCAGTGTTGGCTGGTCATCCTGGAATCTTTGGTACCAGAGAGTTAGTGGCTAGATCCTTTTGGTGGCCATCTCTGTCGCGGGATGTGCGTTCTTTTGTGCAGTCCTGTGGGATTTGTGCTCGGGCTAAGCCCTGCTGTTCTCGTGCCAGTGGGTTGCTTTTGCCCTTGCCGGTCCCGAAGAGGCCTTGGACACATATCTCTATGGATTTTATTTCAGATCTTCCCGTCTCTCAAAAGATGTCAGTCATTTGGGTGGTCTGTGATCGCTTCTCTAAGATGGTCCATTTGGTACCCTTGTCTAAATTACCTTCCTCCTCTGATTTGGTGCCATTGTTCTTCCAGCATGTGGTTCGTTTACATGGCATTCCAGAGAATATCGTTTCTGACAGAGGTTCCCAGTTTGTTTCGAGGTTTTGGCGAGCCTTTTGTGGTAGGATGGACATTGACTTGTCTTTTTCCTCGGCTTTCCATCCTCAGACTAATGGCCAGACCGAACGAACCAATCAGACCTTGGAAACATATCTGAGATGCTTTGTTTCTGCTGATCAGGATGACTGGGTGTCCTTTTTGCCTTTGGCTGAGTTCGCCCTTAATAATCGGGCCAGCTCGGCTACCTTGGTTTCGCCGTTTTTCTGCAACTCTGGGTTCCATCCTCGTTTCTCTTCAGGGCAGGTTCAGTCTTCGGACTGTCCTGGTGTGGATACTGTGGTGGACAGGTTGCAGCAGATTTGGACTCATGTAGTGGACAATTTGACCTTGTCCCAGGAGAAGGCTCAACGTTTTGCTAATCGCAGATGCTGTGTGGGTCCCCGACTTCGTGTTGGGGATTTGGTTTGGTTATCTTCTCGTCATATTCCTATGAAGGTTTCCTCTCCTAAGTTTAAACCTCGTTTCATTGGTCCGTATAGGATTTCTGAGGTTCTTAATCCTGTGTCTTTTCGTCTGACCCTTCCAGATTCTTTTTCCATACATAACGTATTCCATAGGTCATTGTTGCGGAGATACGTGGCACCTATGGCTCCATCTGTTGATCCTCCTGCCCCAGTTTTGGTGGAGGGGGAGTTGGAGTATATTGTGGAGAAGATATTGGATTCTCGTGTTTCAAGACGGAAACTCCAGTATCTGTTTAAGTGGAAGGGTTATGCTCAGGAAGATAATTCCTGGGTCTTTGCCTCTGATGTCCATGCTCCCGATCTTGTTCGTGCTTTTCATATGGCTCATCCTGGTCGTCCTGGGGGCTCTGGTGAGGGTTCGGTGACCCCTCCTCAAGGGGGGGTACTGTTGTGAATTCTGTGGCAGAGCTCCCTCCTGTGGTCACAAGTGGTACTTCGGCTGATTCTCTCTGTGAGCTTCCGTTGGTGGAGGAGAGTGGTACTGCGGCTTCTGAGTTTCCTTCCTCAGGTGATGTGGTGAAGTCGTTAGGTGCTGTTCTATTTAACTCCACCTGGTGCTTTGATCCTGGCCTCCAGTCAATGTTCTAGTATTGGACCTGTTTCCTCCTGGATCGTTCCTGTGGCCTGCTGCTCTGCATAGCTAAGTTCTGCTTTGCTATTTTGTTTGCTGTTTTTTTCTGTCCAGCTTGTCTATTTGTTTTTTCTTGCTTGCTGGAAGCTCTGGGACGCAGAGGGTGTACCTCCGTGCCGTTAGTTCGGTACGGAGGGTCTTTTTGCCCCCTTTGCGTGGTTTTTGTAGGGTTTTGTGTTGACCGCAAAGTTACCTTTCCTATCCTCGCTCTGTTCAGAAAGTCGGGCCTCACTTTGCTAAATCTATTTCATCTCTACGTTTGTCTTTTCATCTTAACTCACAGTCATTATATGTGGGGCTGCCTTTTCCTTTGGGGTATTTCTCTGAGGCAAGGTAGGCTTATTTTCTATATTCAGGCAAGCTAGTTTCTCAGGCTGTGCCGAGTTGCATAGGGAGCGTTAGGCGCAATCCACGGCTGCCTCTAGTGTGGTTGGAGAGGATTAGGGATTGCGGTCAGCAGAGTTCCCACGTATCAGAGCTCGTTCTATGTTTTTGGGTTATTGTCAGGTCACTGTATGTGCTCTGACCTCTATGTCCATTGTGGTACTGAATTACCTTATCATAACAGCCCCCATCCTGTCATGTGCTGCTCCCATCCTACGCCCCCATTCTGACATGCGCTGCTCCCATCCTGCGCCCCCATTCTGACATGTGCTACACCCATCCTGCGCCTCTATTCTGACATGTGCTACACCCATCCTGCGCCTCCATTCTGTCATTTGCTGCTCGCATCCTGCGCCCCCATCCTGTCATGTGCTGCTCCCATCCTGCGCCCCCGTTCTGTCATGTGCTGCTTCCATCCTGCACCCCCGATCTGTCATGTGCTGCTCGCATCCTGCGCCCCCGTTCTTTCATGTGCTGCTCCCATCCTGCACCCCCGTTCTGTCATGTGCTGCTGCCATCCTGCACCCCCGTTCTGTCATGTGCTGCCCTATTCTATCATGTGCTGCTGCCATCCTGCACCCCCGTTCTGTCATGTGCTGCCTTATTCTATCATGTGCTGCTCCCATCCTGCGCCCCCGTTCTGTCATGTGCTGCTTCCATCCTGCGCTATATATATATATATATATATATATATATATATATATATATAAAAGCCTAAGCTTATATATACATATACGTGCCAATCTGGGTCATCCTCGCTGAGATGCTGCAGCAGCTGGATTTTGTAAGGGTGCCATTTGTGAATAGCTAATATCCGCCGAAGGTATGTTCAACTGATGCCAGAGTGGCACGCTGAATTTGCAGAATGGGCAAAACAAAAATTGGAACAGGACCCTCAGTATACACAGAACATTATGTTCAGTGATGAGGCAAACTTTTTTGCGTGGGCCATTTATATGTATACACCTAAATGAAATGGGAATGGTGAGTTTTCTTGCATAAGGTGTCTTGCATTGAAATCTGCTGCAATGACCCGGGCACTGCGTTCACCAGACATCAACACAATTTCTTTCTGCTCCTCACGTGTTAACCTCTGCAAAAGTCAATGGTTGTAAACAAAGAGAAACTTGTAAATAACTCCAGGAAGAATAAAGTTATGTTAAACCAAGCACACCATTGTTTTTCTTGTGAAATTCTCAATAACTTTGATGTGTCACATGACCCTCTTCCCATTGGAAAAAATAAAGTTGGATCCAAAATGGCCGACTTCAAAATGGCCGCCATGGTCACCACCGATCTTGAAAAGTTTTTCCCCTCCCATTGACTAATGTGCCACAAACAGGAAGTTGATATCACCAGCCATTCCCATTTTATTTAGGTGTATCCATATACATTGCCCACCCTGTATATGTACAGAAAATGATAGCACATTATGATTTTGAGAATGAACCTTTGAACCTGATTCATCAAGGTGTTTTCACCAGAATTCTGTGGTAAAATACCTTGAAATGTTGCAATTTTTTGCACATCTCAACATTTTGCAACATTTTTTGACTCTTTGTGCTTTTACTCCATTCCCAGATAGCTCCATTAACATTAAGAAAAATGTGTGGAGCTGAAGTGGGATAAGGTGTGACTAAGTGGACCTGACTAAGTCATAATACTTTGCACCATAAATTCACTCCAGTCCCTAACTGAAGCAATCTTTCTGGTGGTAGCACACCAGTTGAAAGATGCACAAATTCATTAAGAGGCTCCTGACTCTTAAATTAATTTGGTGCACATTACTCAGGGGTGAGTTTGGCCGGGGGACAAAAGGGAATATGCCCCATGGGTCGGTCTCCTAGCTGCATATTAGGGCTGCCCAGCGACAAATTACATTGGCAGACCACAGTACCTTTACATGCTCTTCCTACAGAGTCACTTTCCACTGATTGGTGCAGCAGAAGTCACCAGAGTCGGCTGTGTGGTTCCAGCTCTCTGATTGTAGACTGTCACTTGACGCTGCAGTGCGCCACGTGATCTCTGATTGGTGGGTTAGGGCTACAGGCAGCATTATCTGCTTCCTCCTCAATTGATGGACAGCTTTCTCTAGAGGCTGCAGTGTGATGCCTCTAGTAACTAATGCTCCATCAATCGGAGAGGAGGGAGCAGGCAGTGATGCACTGCCGAGGAAGATGCAGCAGGCTGCCTCACACCATGTTGAAGGATCTTCATACTGAAGTTTGAGTAGCTAAATATAATCAGGGAGGCTTTTCATAAGGTATCTAGCTGTTCATTAGATGTTTGGGGGGAGCAAAGGGCAAAACTCAGCTATAGGGGAACAGGTGGGGCACAGAAAGTCATGGTCAAAAGTGTTGTCACCCTTGAAATTGTTCCATGAAATAAAGTATTTCTCCCAGAAAATTATTGCATTTCCATGTTTTGTTATGCACATGTCTATTTCCTCTGTGCTTATTGGAACAACACAAAAAAAACTGAGGAAAAAAGGAAAATTAGACATAATTTCCCACAAAATCCCAAAAATGTGGGTAAACAACTTTGTTTCAAGCATGTGATGCTTGTTCAAACTCTCCTGTGACAAGTAACAGATGTGAGCAACAGGAAAATCAAAACTGAAACCAGATAAAAAGGGGAGAAGTTGACTTAGTCTTTGCATTGTGTGTCTGTGTGTACTACACTAAGCATGGAGAACTGAAAGAGGAGAAAAGAACTGTTTGAGACTACAGAAACAAAGTTATTGAGCAATATCAACAATTTTAAGGTTGCAAGTTGAACTCCAGAGATCTTGATGTTCCTTTGTCCATGGTGCACAACATAATCAATAAATTTACAACCCATGGCACTGTAGCTAATTTCCCTGGACATGGACAGCAAAGAAAAATTGATGAAAGGTTGCAACAAAGGATAGTCCAGATGTTGGATATGTCAGCGCGAATCATCGATCGATGTTTGAATGAAATTAAACTTCATGGCAGGAGACCCAGAAGGACTCCACTGCTGACACAGAGACATAAAAGGGTAGATAACAGTTTGCCAAAATGTTCGTGACAAAGCCAAAATCCTTCTGGAAAGCTGTCTTACGGACAGATGAGATCAAGATAGAACTTCTTGTTAAAGCACATCATTCTACTGTTTAGCAAAAATGGAATGAGGCCTACAAAGAACACAGAACCTATTGTCAAATATAGAGGAGGTTTAAAGATGTTTTGGAGTTGTTTTACTGCTTCTGGCACTGGGTGCCTTGACTGTGTGCAAGGCATCATGAAATCTGATGGTTAACAAAGTATTTTGGGTCACAATGTAGCGCACAGTGTCAGAAAGCTGAGTTTGTGTCCTAAGTCATGTATCTTCCAGCAGCTCAATGACCCCAAACATATTTCAAAGAAGCACCCAGAACTGAAAGGAAACAAAGCGCCGGAGAGTTCTGAAGTGCCAGCAATGAGTTTGGATCTAAATTTATCGAACATCTGTGGGGAGATTTTAAATTGCTGTTTGGAGAAGGCACCCTTCAAATATGAGACACATGGAGCAGTCTGCAAAAGAACAGTGATCTAAAATTCCAGTTTAGAGGTGTAAGAAGATTATTGATGGTTATAGAAAGTTATTGATTGCAGTTATTTATTCCAGAAGGTGTACAAACAAATATTAAGTTCAGGGTGCCAACAATTTTGTCCGACCCATTATTGGGATTTTGCGTGAAGTCATGTCTAATTTGCCTTTTTTCCACCTTCTTTGTGTTGTTCCAATACACACAAAGGTGATAAACATGTGTATAACAACACATTTGCAATTTCAATAATTTTCTGGGAGAAATACTTCATATTCTAGAACAATTTCAAGGTTGCCAACACTTTTGGTCATGACTGTATGTGGTGGAGATGTGTGTGTATCCATGTACATGGTGATGTCTACATAGAGACATGTGTATGAGTGCATTTTAGTGTATGTGTGAGTCCTTGTACGTTGTGACGTGTGTGTGAATGTGTGGGGTTAGAATAGGTGTATATCTGGCACCAGTGACCCAGAATAAATGAATGATGTAATTAAAAATAAATAAATAAATAAATAATACTTTATTTGAATCTTCAAAGTGCATGGTCACAAATAACAAAATCAATTGAAAAAAAAAAAGTAGGGGGATTACTTTTTGCGAGAATCACAATCTCCATATCAAAATAGAAAAGAAGAAGAAAACGATCTCCCAAATAGATTTGAACAAATGAATAAATAAGCAAGGGTTGCTAAAAACGAAATTGCATATAAAATATGCAGATAAAAACATGAATAAAGCAAGGAAAAAACAAAAACAGTGTTGGATTGCTCCTCTTTTCCCTCTTCCACCTACACATCCACCTCCTCCTCACTAGGACTTCAGCCTCCTGGTTATAGATGTTATTTTCTCATTGTTAATTCTTTGTTCTTTTAAGTCATTTCCCTAAAAAAAATAAAAATAAAACTTAAAAAAATAAACAAGAAAAAAACAAAAACACCTACATAACAATGCCCTCACAGCCAACAGGGGGCATACCTCTAAGCCAAAATCTGAAAAAACCTAGAAAAAATCGCACCAGACACTCTAATCCACCCTAGATCCGATATGGATAGCATAGGGAAAGGTAATTAACCATAGGTCTGAGCAAAAATAGAGGTACAAGACAGAAGTATATAACCATAATCTTTATTAGAGTATCAAATATACACAAAAATGTAATAATACAAAATAACAGTACAAAGACAAAAGCGGGTAACAGGAAAGAAGCAGCTAAAAGAGAGCATGTACGAGATGGCAAAATACAATGCTAGAAACAACATGAAAAGAAAATTGAGCACCCTTCCCTGACTGCAGACCAAGGGCTATAAAGACGTGCACTGGTAAAGTGATCCCATGTGTGCGAAATGTCGGGATCACACTCAGTCGGGGCAGCCTTTGGAAGTGGAGAATCACCAGAAATAATACACAAGACACGTCTTGTATAGTGTATCACTGGGAAGTCTCTGAAGCACGCCTGCCTTCAAAGTGCTATCCCTTCTTTATATAGTTGTTAGTGGTTATACAAGTTTTGCATGTTTAAACAAAGAGACAAAACAGGAAAGAAAGAAAAGAAAAGAAAACAGTTTCGTGGGCGGCAGTTTCACAACAAACAGTACAAAGGCAATTCCACAGACAAGAAAAACAGGATTTCATACTATAGCTAAAATGTCCTTGAATGGACAGGTCAATATTTATCACAAATTCTTTTTTTTTTATTTTTGTTCATTGAGGTAATCATTTTTGTTCTGCTCTTCACAATCCCCCCTTTGACATATTCCATTCAAAACCTTGTCGATCATTTTAGTCATTCTTTTTGTGATATTACAAAAAAAAAAACTTTATATTCTCGCATCCATTACACAAAATTTATTTGTGCATACCGAGATACCCTTGAGTACAACCTTGAATAATACATATATAATTACAATAACCATAACTGTATGTATTAGGCTTTGCATAATCCCGGTAACCCACCCACCGATCCCTCTGAACCAATTGGCCGGGTTAAGAAAAGAAAAGGTATCTGACCACCAGCTATCCTTATTTTGGTCATTGTCTTTGTCATACTGATCCCTGAGTCGTTGTACGTCTTTTAATTTAAATCTCATACTCATAGTACTATTCGGGTCTATATAATGACAGCAGGTGGGTCCGATGATTTGACACATACCCCCTTGTGAGGCAGTTAGGTAATCCAATACCAGGGTATGTTGGTTAGTGACTATTATAAGCTGATTCTGTACAGCTATACTAGTATTTAATATGTCCAATATATCCCAAATCTGATCATCTAGATAATCCGTGGCTCTAACTAATTTATCCCACATTTGTGTTAACATAGGATAACTAAAAATGGTACTAGCAATTTTGTTGGGAATTCCCATTTGTACTATATGCGGCCTCCCCGAGGGACGTGGTGAGTTATCTGCAGCTCTTTTATACAGTGTGTGCTTGGGCACGGCTTGCATATTCACTTGTTTATTTGAAATTATGAAAGTAGCCGGGGTTAGGCGTCCTAATGTACAAGTACCCTTTATACCTACGGGAAGCCATTTATATGCTCCTTCTCCGCATATCCAAAATGTACCCTCAGGCAGATCCCACAAAGCTGAGTGCTGCAATACCAATCTGTGAGCCAAATCCACAAAACTAGATACATTCTGAAGCATACACCAAGAGGGTTTTTGTCCCAAGGAGCTACAGTACCCGGCTGCGGGATTCCCACATACATGCATTCCGTTGACATACTCATTGGATTCATTACAAACCAGGTTCCCCGGCTTACTTGTACAACTGTTTGCATCACCTTGGGGGAACAACTCAGAATGTTCCCATTTTCTATTATGTATGTATCTTTCCAATACTGTAGGTTTGAAAGCATCAGAGGAAGGGGTGGTTGTACTGAAACTGAGCTGTAGATTTTCAGTGGGGACCTGTCCTAAATCAGTTAATCCAGTCTTATTCCTAGGTACCCATTTTCCTCCCTTGCATGCTAAATATTGTAAGTTGTCTATTTTTCCTGTAAGATTGCCCTGCCACCAAGGAAATTCTACCCATCCCACAATTGGTATGGCGATTGTAGTATTCCATAGTCTAGTATTGCCAGGTTGGTTGTTGGCCAGGTTGTCTGAACAATTAGGCCAAGCGAATATTTCTTCAGCTGACACGGGAACTGCTAGAAAAGGTATACTTGTGGCTGATACTGGTGAATGGGTACAGATCCAACAATCTGCCAGGGGTTGCGTATTATTTAACAAGTCATGCACTAATTTTCTATGATGTTGTACGAATCTATTGTTCAAAGGGGCTAGAGAATTCAGTCTTTCCCATGCCTCCGTTGAGGTTAACATTATTAACATCAATATCATGAGTCTTATACTGCTTTTTTGCAATGGCTTGCATGTATCCATGATGCCTTTCCTTCAAGCTTGACTGCTGTTGGAGTTGTTAACAGGACTTGGAAAGGTCCGTCAAATCTCGGTTCCAGAGTCTTTCTGGTGTGTCTTTTCACGTAGACTTGATCACCAGGTTCCAACTTGTGGCCTCCTTCGAGATTTTCTGGATCTGGAAGGGAAGCAAAAACTTGCGAATGCACTTTAGTTAAACGTTTTTGTAATTCTTGTACATAAGCAGTTAAAGTCTCAGTATTCAACATCAGTTGTTGTGGAAAATAACAACCCAAATTTGCTGCTCTACCAAAAAGAATCTCATGTGGTGACAGCTTAGCCTTCCCCCTTGGGGTGTTTCGGATGGAATACAGGGCAAGTGGTAGACACTCGGTCCAAGGCTTTCCTGTTTCTGCCATAGCCTTCTGGATTTTTAATTTTATTGTCCCATTTAATCTTTCCACTTTACCTGAACTCTGTGGATGACATGGAGTGTGAAACTGGTTTTCTACTCCCAACATTTTCATAACATTCTGGAATATTTCCCCAGTAAAATGGGTACCTCTATCTGACTCGATCACCTCAGGCATGCCGTAACGGGGTATCAGTTCATGTGCTATTTTAATGGCAGTAGTTTTTGCTGAGGCTTTACGAACTGGATAAGCCTCTGGCCACCCTGAGAACATGTCCACACACACAAGCACATATTCGTATCCATTGTACCTAGGAAGTTGGATGTAGTCGATCTGGAGTCTTTGAAAGGGATACAGTGGTCTTACATGATGCTTGGTTGGGGTTTTAATGGCCTGACCTGGATTGTGTGCCAGGCATATAGCGCATGCAGCACACATGTTCCGAGCAAAATTACCAAAGCCTGGAGCCAACCACCTTTCTTTTACCTTGAGCGTCATACCATTTGCCGACACATGCATGGGTAGGTGGAGGTCACTTGCCACTGCGGGGTACCAGGCTCTGGGTAAACACAACAAAGTTCCTTTTTTCCATAATCCTTGCTGATCTTCTGCCCCTTTTTTCTGCCACTGCCCTCGTTCTTCGTCGTCTACCTGTTTCTGAGCTTCCTTCAATCTTTCCTCATCATCTTCAGAGCTATCTAGTGTGTGGGCATGATGTAAGGGTTTACGTGCTGCCTGTTTTGCTGCCTTATCGGCTTTATCGTTACCCCTGGCTTCCTCGGTGTCGAGTCTCACATGTGCAGCTACCTTTATCACCGCTATTTCTTTAGTTTCTTGTGCTGCCTCCAGAATCTGTCTAATGAGGGAGGCATGTTTAACAGGTTGGCCTGAAGCAGTCATATAACCTCTGGCTCTCCATATTACGCCAAAATCGAAAATAATGCCATGTGCATATCTAGAATCAGTGTATATGTTTGCTGTCTGATCTTTGGCTATTTTTAGAGCTTCAACTAATGCCGTAAGTTCTGCTTCTTGTGCAGACTGATTAGCAGGGAGAGGTTCTGCTTTCAGCACTTCATGCTGAGTTACTACCGCATAACCTGTATGAAATTGTCCATTCATATCTGCATATCTACTGCCATCTATGAAAAGTTCAAATGTAGCATTACAGAGTGGCTTGTCACGTACATTACATAAGCCCTGAGTCTCTTGTTCCATTAATTGTACACAATCATGCATTGACTTTGATGGGTCAAAGGAGTTGGAGAGTGCAGTTGCAGTTTCCCCAGGTATGGTACCCCCCTCAGACTCTAAAGGGAGCAGAGACGCGAGATTAAGAGTCTGAATCCTGGCAAAGGAAATGTTGGGCGGCAGTAGTAGGGAACATTGGAGACGGAGGTGTCTGGCCATTGAAATATGTTTAGGTTGGACCTGGTTAAGAATGCCATGTACATCATGAGTGGTCTGAACTAGAAGTGGGTGATCAAGAACAATCTCAGAAGCTTTATCTAATAACAGTGAAATTGCGGCTACTACTCTTACACAAGAAGGTGCGGCTCTAGCTACAGGGTCCAGATGAGCTGATATGTATGCCACAGGTCTCTGTTTGTTTCCATGTTTTTGTGTGAGCACCCCTGTAGCATGTGAGGATATCTCAGCTGCCATCAATTGAAAAGGTTTAGTGTAGTCTGGGAGTCCCAAAGCCGGAGCTGATACCAGTGCTGTTTTCAAAGAGGAAAATGACTGTTTAGCCTCTTCACTGAGTGAATATGGTGTGTTGGCAATACAGTCATATAGAGGCTGCATGAGTTGACTTGCATGTATGATCCACCGTCTACAGTGTGAAACAATACCTAGGAAAGCACGCAGCTGTTTGTGATTCCTGGGTTCAAGCATGTTACGTATGGCTTCCGTACGTTGAGGTGTGAGGTGTCTGATGCCCTGTGATATGCAGTGACCTAAAAATACGACTGTTTGTTGACAAGCCTGGAGTTTCTGTCTATTTACTTTACAGCCTTCTTGCGCTAGGAAAATTAAGAAATTAGCAGTTGAGGTAACTGCCGTCTGCTCATCAGGGCAACAATTAAGTAAGTCATCTACATACTGTAGAATGACTACTCCTGGTTCTGGGATGAAATTTTTTAGCACGGTCTGCATTGCTTCAGAGTACAAAGTTGGTGAGTGTACCATACCTTGTGGCAATCTTGTCCATGCTAATTGTTTACCCTTGAATGTAAAGGCAAACAAATGCCAACAGTTCTTATGTAGTGGCACAGAAAAAAATGCGTTTGATAAGTCAATTACCGTAAAATATGCAGCAGTGCTGGGAATTTGAGACAGTAAGGTATGAGGATTCGGTACCACAGGGGTGACCGGTGCCAAAACCTTATTGATTTCCCGTAAGTCGTGCACCATGCGATATTTCACCATAGTTTCTTTGGAGGACACTTTCTTTTTAACAGGATATAAGGGTGTATTGGCGGGTGACCTGATTTCTACCAAAACACCTTGTAACACATAATCCTGAATTTGTTGAGAAATCGCCTGTTCTTGCTGGGCGCTGATGGGGTATTGCCTAAGCTGAGGTAATATGGTTCCCGGGGCAGTTTCTAACAGTATAGGAGCTACTGATAAAAGTCCTACATCAGTGTCTCCTTTTTGCCCATAGGCTGTCAGGAACCCGAGACAAGTCAATTTTTGCTTGTTGAGTGTAAATTTCGGGAAAATCCTCCATTGCCTGTATTCTAACATATGGTTCCAGAGTTTCTGCATCTTCAGGGATGGTCAGCATAACTGTGCCATCTTCTCTAAAATGGATGTTTGCATGCATTTTACTTAAGACATCAGTACCCAACAAGCAGGTAGGTGCACCTTTAGCAAATAAAAATTTGGATACAAAAGTTTTAGGGCCAAAGCTCACATTTAAAGGTTTTGTAAAGGGCAACGCCTGAATTTTACCATCATACCCTTCTGCATATGTAACCTTTGAGGATATATTGTCAGGATATGGTAAAAAGTCCTGATTTAAAATGGAGGATGTTGCTCCCGTATCTATCAGAAAAGGTACATTTTTACCCTCAACTTCAACTTGTATTATTGGTCTTCTAGAAGGAAGAGAGACCTGCATAACTTTCAGTCATTCTGAGCTGTCTGTTTGATCAGGCACTGGGTTATTTATCCTATTTTTGGGTACAAAGGTTCCTGAATCTATATCTGCTTTTCTCTTCCTACATTCCCTTTGGAAATGTCCTGGCTTCTTACAGTAATGACAAGTAAACTTTTGATTAGCAGAGCCAGTATTAGCCTGTGCAATTCTTACTGGCTTAGAATTTTCTCTTAAGTCCATTTCTATCCCTACAGCTTTCTGTCTAGCCAGGTGTGGGTCTTCCAAGGTTCTCCAATCAGGGGTTGCGGCCTTAAGCTTTTCCTTCACTTTTGGAGACAATCCATCTATAAAGGTTTTTGTAACTAACCTCATCATTCCTGGAGCGGTTAGATCCATGCCTTCATCTCTGAAATTATTTTCTACACTTAGATAATATTCGTCTACTGATTGTCCAGATTTCTGAGCCACCACTCCCGTTGTTCCTCTCTGCCTCTGTCTCTCCCTCATGAAAACCATTAAGTGATCTACAAATTGTGTACCTGATTCTATCGTTTGTAAGGCACCATCTCCTCCTTGGGGCCTATGTACCTGTAGATTTGCTAATAGCTCCTGGAAGAGTCCAGGAGTCATTTTCATTCTACATAATTCTTCTCCATGTGCCCAAACTCCAGCGTGAGTCTGCATAATTTGCTGTATATATTGTGCAAATCTAACTGGACACTGGGTGGGATCTGGTGCGTTATGCAAGAGAGACATGCCTTCAGCGGGGGACCAAGGGAAATATTGTCGAGTTTGGTGATATCTAGTTCCCATTACTCCGTCAGCACCAGGTTCCCTAAAGGGTCTTGGTACTACCCTAACAGGGGGCAAGTACAGCGCCATGTCTAGGTGTACCACAGGCTAGGCAATCATTTCTCCAGTCTGGATTTTGTTGTCCACAGTGCGGACATACCCATCCTCCTGGTCCGGCTAAACTTTGAGGTGGTGTTTGGAGAAAAGATGGGGCATGTGGGTTAAGGTATGGGGGTGGGGTATTTTTAGATTCCACATTTTGTTTTTCTCCACAGCCTGTGGGTCTAATACACCACTTTTTACTCTGTTGATTATATGTCCATCCCTCATTTTCTGCTACCCTAGAGACATCAATCAATGCTTGGATCTGATCTATCCATTTCTTGTCTCTGATTATGCCTTTTTTCCTTTCCTGAATTCCTTCCCATAGTTTTCTACTAAAAGCTTCTGCCCTAGTAACTCCAAACTTACTAAAAATCTTTTTCAGCCCCTTAGTGGCATCTTCACCACTTCTCTCCTTTATGATAGTATAGATATCTAATTCTTCTGGTTCCGACTTTGTTTGCTTATTCCCCATTTTCTTATCCTGAGCTTTCTTGCCCTAGGTGGCGTTTGGGTATGAGAATACCTCGTTACCTTCTTCCTAAGGAGCTAGGATGTCTTTTTCTTGCCCTAGGTGGCGTTTGGGTATGAGAATACCTCGTTACCTTCTTCCTAAGGAGCTAGGATGTTTAAACTGTGTTGATGTAAGAAAATCCTGATTCCTACACCTATAGCAAACAACACAAATGCAACCAGACAGAAAAAGAAAAAGAACATACAACGTATCTTGTCCCAGGCTAATTTATCTGTCCTGGGCTTATACTATCACATACAACGTATTCTTGTCCCAGGCTAATTTATCTGTCCTGGGCTCATACTATCATACACTTATCCGTCACCAGGTTTTTGTCAAAGACAGGATCAGAGATTGAACATAGGCGCGGAGGTCTCCCCGAAAGGACGCAACCACGTTGCCCAGTGGGACAGTCACTTCTTCTGTTTCAACCCCCTGGGCGGCTTATAGGGCTATTCCCAACTTCCACACACCTTCTATTCACATTCACTCTCATTCAATGCCGTACTCCGTGAGGTGATCAATTCCTAAATAGTTCAAGAACCCGAGCTATAGGTATCCTCCTCTACTAGAACTACCCGCTAAAGAACACGACACAGAAAATCTTACGGACAGTGCAGGGCAGATATAAGAGATCTAACAGTGTCTCTTACCTGGCCAGGTTTTTGTTCATCTGCCGTCCATTATCCCAGATTCTCTTTTCGTTCGTATTCTGCCGGTGTTCTTGAAGGAATACACAGACCTCGGGTCCCTGTTCAGGCGCCAGGAAATGTCGGGATCACACTCAGTCGGAGCAGCCTTTGGAAGTGGAGAATCACCAGAAATAATACACAAGACACGTCTTGTATAGTGTATCACTGGGAAGTCTCTGAAGCACGCCTGCCTTCAAAGTGCTATCCCTTCTTTATATAGTTGTTAGTGGTTATACAAGTTTTGCATGTTTAAACAAAGAGACAAAACAGGAAAGAAAGAAAAGAAAAGAAAACAGTTTCGTGGGCGGCAGTTTCACAACAAACAGTACAAAGGCAATTCCACAGACAAGAAAAACAGGATTTCATACTATAGCTAAAATGTCCTTGAATGGACAGGTCAATATTTATCACAAATTCTTTTTTTTTATTTTTGTTCATTGAGGTAATCATTTTTGTTCTGCTCTTCACAACTATAAGGTAATAAATAGCACCGCTGCAAACAGTCCACGGAAAATATATTGGGTGGCAGCGGATATGCAACAAAGTAGAGGCAGCATGAATAAATAAAAAGGATGTATTAGGTAGATATACCGTTACCTTGAGACATAGTGGCGATAAAGACCAAGGTACTGCAGGCAGGGAGGGAAGCCTCAACGCGCGTTTCACCTGAATGGCTTCGTCAGGGTGCTATTTATTACCTTATAGTGCACACATGGGATCACTTTACCAGTGCACGTCTTTATAGCACGTCTTTAAAGATTATTGTTATATACTTCTGTCTTGTACCTCTATTTTTGCTCAGACCTATGGTTAATTACCTTTCCCTATGCTATCCATATCGGATCTAGGGTGGATTAGAGTCTCTGGTGCGATTTTTTCTAGGTTTTTTAAGAAAAAAACAAACATAAACCCCCCCACAAAAACAGTGTTGTATTACTCCTCCCTAGCATCTTACAGCTACACCGCCACGTCAATCTCCTCCCCAACTTGGACCTCGGCCTCCTGGTTCTAAATTGTTATTTTTTTCAGTTAATTATAGGCTCTTTTAAATTAGATCCCTAAAAAAGTCCTAACAAAAAAAAATAAAACAAACCACCCCCGCAATCCCCCCAGCAAAAACAGTATTGGATTAATTCTGCCTTGACTCTTAAACCTACATCGCTACATCCACCTGCTCCTCCACTTGGACCTCTGGCTCCTGGTTATAGATTATTTTTTCTGTTAATCCTATGTTCTTTTAAATCAGTTCCCTATGAAAAAAACACACAGAATAAAACAAGCAAAAAAACACGAAAACAGTATTGAATTACTCCTCCCGTGCCTCTTACATCTACACCGCCACATCCACCTCCTCCACTTGGACCTCCGCCTCCTGGTTCTTGATTATTTTTTTTATAATGTTAATTCACTGTTCTTTTAACCCCTTAAGGACTGAGCCACTTTGTATGTTAATGACCAAGCCTCATATTTAAAATCTGACAAGTGACACTTTATGAGGTAATAACAACTCTGGAATGCTTCAACGGATCCCAGTGATTCGGAGATTGTTTCTTTGTGACATATTCACAATTTTACTTTTAATTCTTATGCCCTTAACCAGATAGTTATGTCACCCAAAATACTGTCACTGTCTACCTTACATCAGCAGTTTTTGAAACATAATTATTTTTGCTAGGAAATTACAAGCGTTAAAAGTTGACCAGAAATTTCTAATTTTTCAAACAAAATGTATAAAACCATTTTTTTTAGGGACCACCTTGCATTTGAACTTTGGGAGGCCTATATGTCTGAAAACCCAAAAGTGACACCATTTAAAAAAATCACCCCTCAAAGTACTTTAAGAGAGTCAAAACCATATTCATGAAGTTTGCTAGCCCTTGAGGTGCTTCACTTTTTTTCACAGAAATTTTACTTTAGCCTCAATTTTTTATTTCATTTTTGTTTATATTTTTACTAGCTATTGAACCCATTCTACGCCCGGGTACCGAGCATTTATATTGGTATATGGTCTCCATCCTGGTATGTGCTGCTCCATCCTGCGTCCCCATCCTGTCATGTGCTGCTCCATCCTGCGTCCCCATCCTGTCATGTGCTGCTCCATCCTGCGTCCCCATCCTGTCATGTGCTGCTCCATCCTGCGTCCCCATCCTGTCATGTGCTGCTCCATCCTGCGTCCCCATCCTGTCATGTGCTGCTCCATCCTGCGCCCTCATTCTGTCATGTGCTGCTCCTATCCTGCGCCCCCATCCTGTCATGTGCTGCTCCCATCCTGCGCCCCCATTCTGGCATGCGCTGCTCCCATCCTGCGCCCCCATTCTGACATGTGCTACAGCCATCCTGCGCCTCTATTCTGACATGTGCTGCACCCATCCTGCGCCTCCATTCTGTCTTTTGCTGCTCCCATCCTGCGCCCCCATCCAGTCATGTGCTGCTCCCATCCTGTGCCCCTGTTCTGTCATGTGCTGCTTCCATCCTGCACCCCCGATCTGTCATGTGCTGCTCCCATCCTGCGTCCCATTCTTTCATGTGCTGCTTCCATCCTGCACCCCCGTTCTGTCATGTGCTGCTCCCATCCTGCACCCCCGTTCTGTCATGTGCTGCTGCCATCCTGCGTCCCCGTTCTGTCATGTGCTGCCCTATTCTATCATGTGCTGCTCCCATCCTGCGCCCCCGTTCTGTCATGTGCTGCTCCCATCCTGCGCCACCGTTCTGTAATTTGCTGCTCCCATCCATATGCCCCATAGGCTGCTCCATAAAGGTTTATGGCCCCCATAAGATGCTACATAGTATATGCCCCGTACACTGCTCCATAAAGGTTTATGGCCCCCATAAGATGCTCCATAGTATATGCCCGTACACTGCTCCATAAAGGTTGATGGCCCCCATAAGATGCTCCATAGTATATGCCCCGTACACTGCTCCATAAAGGTTTATGGCCCCATAAGATGCTCCATAGTATATGCCCCGTACACTGCTCCATAAAGGTTTATGGCCCCCATAAGATGCCCCATAGTATATGCCCCGTACACTGCTCCATAAAGGTTTATGGCCCCATAAGATGCTCCATAGTATATGCCCCGTACACTGCTCCATAAAGGTTTATGGCCCCATAAGATGCTCCATAGTATATGCCCCCGTACACTGCTCCATTATGGTTTATGGCCCCCATAAGATGCTCCATATTATATGCCCCCGTACACTGCTCCATTATGGTTGATGGCCCCCATAAGATGCTCCATAGTATATGCCCCCGTACACTGCTCCATTAGGGTTTATGGCCCCCATAAGATGCTCCATTGTATATGCCCCCGTACACTGCTCCATTATGGTTGATGGCCCCCATAAGATGCTCCATTGTATATGCCCCCGTACACTGCTCCATTATGGTTGATGGCCCCCATAAGATGCTCCATTGTATATGCCCCCGTACACTGCTCCATTATGGTTGATGGCCCCCATAGGATGCTCCATTGTATATGCCCCCGTACACTGCTCCATTATGGTTGATGGCCCCCATAAGATGCTCCATTGTATATGCCCCATATGCTGCTGCGATATATAAAAAAAATACCATACTCACCTATCGTCGCTGGGCGCCGAGTGCTGGGGGGACTGAGCAGGCGGGGACACTGGCGCGCTGTGGGGGTCAGGTGCCGGTATCGCCGCTAGCTCAGGCCCCCCAGCACTTGCTATATTCACCTGGCCGTGATCCAGCGTTGCACGCCGCTCTGTGTTCCGGCTCCTCTGGCTGTGACTGTTCAGTCAGAGGGCAGCGCGCATTAAGTGTGTCATCGCACCCTGTGAACTGTGAACGTCACAGGCAGAGGACCTGAAAGATGGAGCGGCGCACAGCGCTGGAACGGGGGACAGGTGAATATAATACTCACCCTCCTGGCACGTCCACGGTCCCTGCCTCTCCGTTGGAGATCACGGTGTGCGTTCAGTGTTTACGCATACCGCGATCTCCTGGGAGCGTCACTCTGTGGGGTCCAAACTGCGCCGGCGCTTGCGCTTACGCAGTCTATAAAGGCTTCGGACAGAGTGACGCTCCCAGCGTTATATTATAGATATACTGTTTGGGTGCATTGCAGGGCCTGGAAGGGAAAGAGCACCGTTTGACTTTTTGAACGCAAACAGACACCATGTCGCATTTGGAGAGCTCCTGATGTGCCTAAACAGTGGAACACAATGCGAGAACTGACACCTGCTTCTTAGTCACTTTTTTTAATTCAGTAGCTGAATGTGTGGAAGTGGTGTGCCTTTAAGTCACTTTTTTTTACTCTGCAGCCATGTGTGTGGGGGTAGTGTGCTTTAAAGGCTACGGTCACACTATCAGCATATGGTCAGTATATTACCTTAGTATTTGTAAGCCAAAACCAGGTGAGGAAGAATCAGAGAAAAGTATAATGGAAACATATGCACCACTTCTGCATTTTTTACTTACTCCTAGTCTTGGCTCAATGTGCTTTTAAGCCACTTGTTTTTACGCTTCAGCCGTGTGTGGAGAACTGTCTTAAAACCCTTTTTTTACTGTGCACCAGTGTCTTTCAGAGTACTGTGCCTAAAAATCACTTATTTTATTCTGCATGTGATGAAAATGAGCTTTCCTTGTGGTTACATAGGGTTGCATAGTTTGGTCGCAGAAGAAACTTGTGAGAGTAGATTATATAGGGTAATTCAACTATTATCTCCACAGAACATGAGGTACATGCATCAGTTTCTCAATACAGCATAACAGGAAGTCTGAAAGGACCTTTTACTAGAGAGAAAATGAAATCAAAGTATAACAAGTATATGCATTACATTCAACTAAGCATATAACAGTAACAACATCGCCATCTACTGTGAGAAAAGTGTAAACTTCTCCTGCACACAAATAAGTGTGTAACTGTTACATATCTGCCAACACATACATCTCTTCCACAGTCCACAACATGCTTGTTTCTGTCCATGCATTCATTGACAAATTCAGACTGTTTCTGATCATTTGTAGACAGAAATTCCCAAAAGAAGGCAACATTTACAGATTCAATGACCATTCGCAGTTTCACTGTACCATCCATGTGTACACGGTAGTCGTAGGAGAGGGTCTCATTTTTCAAACTCTGATTATCCGTTACCGGTTTTCACCCCAACATGGAACACAGCCAGTATGAGATGGGGGTGTTCGGAAGGGAAAAGGCCTTGCTGTGTCTCAAAGCTGTAGGCCTATGGAAAATACTCATGGCAAAGGAAGGATGAGGTGACAGTCCTCCAGAGGACACTATGGTCAGCTGGCCTTGTTATCCATCACACCCAAGGCGACTAGGCGGTGACTCTGTCAAGCTTAGACCTGCCTCCACCACAGGGGTCCTTTTCTTCTTATGTTTTTTTTTACAGTGGAATGTAAAAGTTTGGGCACCCCTGGTCAAAATTACTGTTATTGTGAACAGTTAAGCAAATTGAAGATTAAATGTTCTCTAAAAGGGATTAAAATAAGATGACGCATCTCCTGTGTCTTTTATGCTAAAATATATATATATTGTAAGATGGCCGCCAGACACGTTCTTGAGGGAAGATATGTATCATCGAGGTTGGTAGCTTCAGTGATGTAAGCCCGGGAAAGCATTCTCCAGCACATATAGCACTGAGTTAACAGGGTGTATCAGGGCCAGATTTTACAAGCAGTCATAGATATTGTTGGGACTGACTGCTTGCATATACCACCCCAGGGTCGTGGTATGGCTGATAAAATGGAGGCCAGTTTTCTCATTCAGTGGGCTATTACCGCAGGTTTATCCCTAACTTCACCATGATAGCTGCCCCTTTGGTTGACCTCCTGAAAGGAACAAAGTCATCTATGGCTAAGTGGTCTCCAGAAGCTGAGATGACCTTCCAGGAACTGAAGCTAACCCTGTGTAAACAACCTTTGTTGGTGGCACCGGATTACTCTAAAAAGTTTGTTGTCCAGACGAACGTGTCATGTAAAGCTGCGTGCTATCACAAGAGGTGAATAGGACAGAGCATCCCTTAATGTATCTAAGTCATCCTGCGAGAATTACTCCATAGTGGGGAAGAAATGTTTGGCCATCAAGTGGGAATTGAACATGCTAAGGTACCACCTCTTAGGCAGGATATTCAGGCTCATATGAGACCATGCCCCGCAGAGGTGGATGAGGTAGAAGGAAACAATGCCTAAGTGATCAAGTGGTTCCTAGCAATTCAAGATTTTAGTTTCCATGTGAAATGGGAAATTGCATGGCAATGTTGACGCACTGTTGAGGGTCTACTGTTTTATGGCGGAAGGTGCCAAGCCCCCAGCTTTGGGCAGAGGGAGATTGGTATGTAAGATGGCCCCGGACAGGTCCTTGAGGGGAAGATATGTATCAT
Source organism: Ranitomeya imitator (assembly GCF_032444005.1). Classification (NCBI taxonomy): domain Eukaryota; kingdom Metazoa; phylum Chordata; class Amphibia; order Anura; family Dendrobatidae; genus Ranitomeya; species Ranitomeya imitator. Next base: position 807,810,279 of record NC_091282.1, on the reverse strand, counting down.
CGAGGTTGTGAGTTTTGATTATGTAAGCCTGGGAAAACAGGCTCCAGCGTGTATAGTGCTGAGTTTATAGGGAATATCAGGGCTGGATTTTACAAGCAGTTATAGAGATGGGTGGGACTAACTGCTCACATATGTCACCCCAGGGTCATGGTATGGCAGATAAAATGGAGGCCAGGTTTCTCATTCGATGTCTGTGATTGGAGATGTGGAAACCTCCAGTTTCTTTGATAATGGACAGTGACCTGAGCCAGTGAACCAGCACTACAGTATGGTTTATTTACTTTTACTTTTTTATTTTTTCACTGTGCTGGAAAAGGCTGTCTTTTTGTTTGCTTATGCAGAGTGGATTATAAAATCTTAAATAAATCAGCCTGGACATTTTAATAAAACCGCTTCCTGTGCCTACCTCAACCGCAGCTGAGTGAGTAAAAAACCCTACAATATATTCTCATTTTTTACATTTTATAAATTTCAAAAAGGAAAATGGGCCAATACAAAAGTTTGGGCACCCTACATGGTTAGTATCTAGTAGCATCCCTTTCTGCAAGTATCACAGCTTGTAAATGCTTTTTCGATACAGTCAAGAGTCTTTCAATTCTTGTTTAAGGGATTTTCATCCATTATTCCTTGGAAAATTCTTCCAGTTTTGTGAAATTCCTGGGTCGTCTTGCATGCACTGCTATTTTGAGGTCTAGCCACAGATTTTCAATGATCTTTATATCTGGAGACTGTGAGAACTATTATAAAACCTTGAGCTTGTGCCTTTTGAGGTAGTCTATTGTGAATTTTGACTTGTGTTTAAGACCATTATCCATTTGTAGAAGCCATCCTCTTTTCCATTTCAGCTTTTTTTTACAGATGGTGTTGTGTTTGCATCAAGAATTTGTTGAAATTTAATTGAATCCATTCTTCCATCTACCCGTGAAATGTTCCCCGTTCCATTGACTGCAACACAACCATAAAGCATGATTAATCCACCCCCATGCTTAATAGTTGGCGAGATGTGCTTTTCCTGAAATTCTGTGCTCTTTTTTTCCACACATACCCCTTTGATCATTGTGGCCAAAGAGCTTTATTTTAACAACATCGGTCCACAGGACCTGTTTTCAAAATGCAACAGAAATTTTCTTCTGATGACTCTTCCATGAAGGCCATATTTGTGCGGGTGTCTCTGAAAACTAGAACAATGTACCACAGCTCCAGAGTCTGCTAAATATTTCTGAAGATCTTTTGCAGTCAAGCAGAGGTTTTGATGTGCCTCTCTAGCAATACTGCAAGTACGGTAGCTATTATTGACATTTTGCTTGGTCTTTCAGACCTTATCTTGACGCCCACTGTTAACTGCCTTGTCTTAAATACTTGAAATGGCAACTTGCTATTTTCTCATAGCCTTTGTGGATCTCCACCATTTTCATTTTCAAAGTGATAGGCAGCTGCTTAGAAGAACTCATGGTTGCAGTTTTTTGGTACAAGGTTAGAGAAGGCTGGGTTTTATAAAGCTGGGAAATTTTTTATCTAGGTGATACAGGCCTTTCTTACCAAAGATAGTGAATAATCCATAACCCTAACATGCTAATTAAGGTCTGAAACCTTGGTTAAAATGATCTGCGCACGTAAATCTTCAAGGGTGCCCAAACTTTTGCATCAGCCCTTTTTGTAATTTTTAAATGCATACCAGGATGGAGATGAGGAGCCATGCACAGAAGGATAGGGATGAGGATCCATGCATATAAGGATAGGGATGAGGAGCCATGCATACCAGAATGGAAATGAGGAGCCATGCATACAAGGATGGGGATGAGGAGCCATGCATACAAGGATGGGAATGAGGAGCCATGCATACCAGGATAGGGATGAGGGGGCCATGCATACAAGGATGGGGATGAGGAGCCATGCATACAAGGATAGGGATGAGAAGCCATGCATACCAGGATAGGGATGAGAAACCATGCATACAAGGATGGGGATGAGGAACCATGCACAGAAGGATAGGGATGAGGAACCATGCACACCAGGATAGGGATGAGGAGCCATGCATACCAGAATGGAAATGAGGAGCCATACATACAAGGATGGGGATGAGGAGCCACGCACAGAAGGATAGGGATGAGGAGCCATGCATACAAGGATGGGGATGAGGAGCCATGCATACAAGGATGGGGATGAGGAGCCATGCATACAAGGATGGGGATGAGGAGCCATGCATACAAGGATAGGGATGAGAAGCCACGCGTACCCGACTTATACTTGAGTCAATAGGTTTTCCCAGTTTTTTGTGATAATAATAAAGCAAAAAGTGGAAGATAAAAGGTAACTTTTAATACACTATAGTCAATAAAAAACTAGTCACCCAAGTGAACACATAGAATGAGGCAGAGTCTCAACCATATGTAATTGATTTTAGAGACTAATAAGCCCTGGACAGGATTAAAAAGATTCCGACTATATTTATGCTTGCAAAATCAATCTTTCTGAGGTAGGGTTAATGAAGAGGCTGTACGAAAATTGTTTTTATAAGACAGCAGCAATTCCCATACACTCAGTCGCATATAGGAACAATAAACAGTTATAGCATATACTGTGAGAGATGCTTACTGAAACTTTTACACATAGTAAAAGGAACGGTCTCACCAATTCCATAAGACAGGCATCGGAGCACCGGATGTTCGTTTGTCAGGTAGACATCCGGGAAACGAAGAGATGACAATCCCTATGTCAATCCCTATGGGGCTACCAGTAAGCTATCCCCAAAGCTCCTGCCCTTACAAGGGCAGTCCACATCTACCCCTGTATACACATGCCCTGCACTCTGCCTATCTTGTCATCCCGACGCGTTTCTTCCAAGCTAAAGTCATCAGGGGACTTGCTTGTGTGAGGAGATGATGCTATGTGCTAGGAAAAGAGGGATAAAAAGTCCTGCCACCCTCTATGCTGTCCTGCAGAGAGTGGTCCAGGCAAGGGCCGTTGTTAAATAGGAACCAAAATGTGAAAAAAAAAACGTATCACACTCCCATAGGGCACTCAAAATGACATGGCAGCTGTAAGTAATTTAGATGTAATGTGAGAGCTAATATCGGCGCTATGGTTGTGCGCTGTATACTACATAATGCGTGCACATATAGCGTTGTAAAAACATAAAGATGCAGCAAAGCAGTAAAACTTATGGTGTGGATGATGTCACACGCCAGACTCCATGTGGAGTACATAACTCCATAAACAATGGAGGCACTTCCTGTCATGCGCTCTGTAGCAGGAAGTTGCCGCTGCCTAGTGACCAGGACTACACGCTGTAACAGTGTAGCCCACAACAAAGAGCAAATCATTGCTCAGAAGAGTGCGGTCACTTCTGGGGAACGATATATCATCCCTAGTGTCGTACAACATAAAATAAACCCGCCGTATACAGAGGACTTTGATGCGGAGTGGAGCGCTAACCGGAAGTGTCCGTAACCCGGCAACCTAGATGTAACTATACACAATACGGAGCGGTAACACTGCAGCGCTACAAATGTAAAATAATCGGTGCTCAAAATAGTTTTTTGTGGTAAAATTAGGTGCCTCAGCTTATACTCGGGTCGGCTTATACTCGAGTATATACGGTAATCTTCAACTTGCTTGTTCATAATAACAGTAATTTTGACAGGGGTGCCCAAGCTTTTACATGCCACTGTAAGTCATTTCCCTATCCACATTGGTTTGCAGGGCAATTGTCCTGCTCTTACCCCCATTTTGCTTCCTTTTGCAGCCCTCTATAGCCTATTTAATGCACAGACATTCGGGTTAACATTGACTTCTATTGGGTTCGGGAGCAAGGTCAAGTTCAGGGTCAAGTTTGGACACCAAAACGGGCTTTGGATGACATTTCAAATGAAACTGGACATCCACGGGTCCACCCATCTCTATTGGCCACTAGTCCTGAGCCAGTGCTTTGTGTTTGCCCCACCACCACCACCAAGCTAAAGTTGGCCAGTCAGCCCCTAATATTATTACAGTAGACAATTAATTAAGAACGGTGTACAAAACACAAGACTTGATGAATTAAGCACTCTAAGATTTTCTTGTCAATTTTTACATTCTTTGCAGTAGCCAGAATTCCTACAACAGTATAAGTGTAGCAATAATCATTTACTAATGTTAAACATTTTTTTTTATTTCCTAAGGTCTTCAAGTGGTGCTAAACTCCATAATTAAAGCAATGGTTCCCCTTCTGCATATAGGATTGCTGGTTCTTTTTATGATAATTATATATGCTATTGTCGGAAAGGAGCTGTTTTCTGGGAAGATGCATAAGACTTGTTATTATAAAGGAACAGGTAATAATCAAAATTAATATATCGTTAGTATAAAATATGTCTGATGTTTAGTTTTACATGTTTTTCTTTATAAACAGAAGAAGAGTTCTAGAACTACAATAAGTTTGCCAGCTTGTTTTTAGAAATAGATTTTGATACATTTGTATAAAAATTGTCCATACATCAATTGTCATCTAATGTGTATGAAAGTCTTAAAAGATGTCTGGAGGAGAAAAAAGAGGAGATGAAGAAAGCACTTGATGAGAGAAGATAGTAAAGAGAGCTTTAGGCGACCCACAAAAACTCTCGCACTGGAGTGGGGGTAATCCATAAAGTGAATATTACTTTAGATTCTTTTATTTTATGCCATTCTGAGCATTTTTAAGTGGCTAGATAACGTCTATAAGCTACTACTGCAGAGTAAAGTGCTGTGCTAACAAAGTAATTTATGAGACATACAATAAACACTGAACAAAAAAAAAGGGAGCAATAAAATCCCACATCCTAGATATCTCTGAATACTCCAGGTGCAAATCTTTATTCATTACATAGTGGAATGAGAAAAATAAAACATAAAAAATTATCAATGTAAATCAAACTTATTATCCCATGGAGGCCTGGATTTGGAATAATACTCAAAATAAAAGTGGAAAATCAAATTACAGGCTGATCCAACTTCAGTGGAAATGCCTAAAGACAAGGACATTATGCTCAGTAGTGTTTGTGGCCTCCACATTCCAGTATGACCTCCTTACAATGCTTGGGCATGCTCCTCATGAGGCAATGGATGTTATCCTAAGGCAGTGATGTCAAACCTTTTAGAGACCAAGTGCCCAAAATGCAACCCAAAACCCACCTACTTATTGCAAAGTGCCAACACGGCAATTTAACCCGAATATTGAAGTTTTACTTTAGAAAAAACAGCTCATACAGACCACAGGCAGGGGTAAGAGAGAGCAGTTAAAGGGAACCTGTCACCCCGTTTTTGGAGATTGAGCTATAAATACTGTTAAATAGGGCCTGCGCTGTGTGTTCCTATAGTGTATGTAGTGTACCCCGATTCCCCATGTATGCTGAGAAATAACTTACCAAAGTCGCCGTTTTCGCCTGTCAATCAGGCTGGTCAGGTCGGGAGGGCGTGGTGACATCGCTGGTTCTTCCTCAGCTTTACGTTGGTGGCGTAGTGGTGAAGACACAGCGCGCGATCTGCGCTGTCATCCCTTTCGTCGGTGGGGGCGGCCATCTTCCTGGGGCCGCGCGTGCGCAGATCGAGTGCTCTGCTGCACGGGGCTTCAGGAAAATGGCCGCGGGATGCCGCGCGTGCGCATTAGAGATCGCGGCGGCCATTTTCCCAAAGCCGAGTTTGCATCTCGGCTTTGGGAAAATGGCCGCCGCGATCTCTAATGCGCACGCGCGGCATCCCGCGGCCATTTTCCTGAAGCCCCGTGCAGCAGAGCACTCGATCTGCGCACGCGCGGCCCCAGGAAGATGGCCGCCCCCACCGACGAAAGGGATGACAGCGCAGATCGCGCGCTGTGTCTTCACCACTACGCCACTACGCCACCAACGTAAAGCTGAGGAAGAACCAGCGATGTCACCACGCCCTCCCGACCTGACCAGCCTGATTGACAGGCGAAAACGGCGACTTTGGTAAGTTATTTCTCAGCATACATGGGGAATCGGGGTACACTACATACACTATAGGAACACACAGCGCAGGCCCTATTTAACAGTATTTATAGCTCAATCTCAAAAAACGGGGTGACAGGTTCCCTTTAACAGCGTAAACAGGCATATCAGAGGGCAGGCAGGGGCAACAGAGAGCAGGCAGGGGTAAGAGAGAGCAGGTAACAGTAAGCAGGCATATCAGAGCAGGCATGGGCAAGAGAGTGCAGGCAGGGGTAAGAGAGAGCAGGCAGGGGAAACAGATCAGGCAGGGGCAACAGAGAGCAAGAAAGTGTATCAGAACAGGCAGGGGCAACAGAGCAGACAGGGGCATCAGAGAGCAGGCCGGGGTAAGAGAGCAGGTAACAGAGAGTAAGCAGGCATATCAGAGAGCAGGCAGAGGCAACAGAGAGCAGGCAGGGGTAAGAGAGAGCAGGCAGGGGTAAGAGAGAGCAGGTAATAGAGAGTAAGCAGACATATCAGAGAGCAGGCATGGGCAACAGAGAGCATGCAGGGGTAAGAGAGCAGGTGACAGAGTAAGCAGGCATATCAGAGAGCAGGCAGGGGCAACAGAGAGCAGGCAGGGGTAAGAGAGCAGGCAGGGGAAACAGATCAGGCAGGGGCAACAGAGAGCAAGCAGGCGTATCTGAGCAGGCGGGGCAACAAAGAAGACAGGGGCATCATAGAGCAGACAGGAGCATCAGGGAGCAGACAGGGGCATCACAGAACAGGCAAGGGCAACAGAGAACAGGCAAGGGAAAAATAGACCAAACAGGCATAGCACAGAGGAGGCAGGGGCAACAGAGAACAGACAGTAGCAACAGAGTAGACAGTGGCAACAGAGAACTGAGGGGCAATAAAGAACATACAGGGCAACAGAGATCAGGCAGGGATATCAGTGTACAGGTAGGGGGATCTGAGCAGTCAGGGACAACACAGATCAGGCAGGGGTATCAGAGAACAGGCAGGGACAACAAAATACAGCCACAGACAGGAGCAGGGGTAGCAGACTGCAGATATAAAGCAGGAATAAAGTACAGGCAACAGACTGCAGGCAGAGGAGAGACAGTGACAAATTGCAGAATCAAGAAAGAGCAGAGAAAGCAGAAAGCAAAGTAGAGAGTATGGAGAGGACGGAAGAGCAGAGATAGAGAAGAGCAGAGGGGTAACAAGCAGAACCAAGAGTCAGGCAGGGAGAGGGGCCGTAGTGGGATCCCCAGTGCAGATCATGTTAGGTTGCTGCCAAGCAGTGGTCTCTGTGTGCGCTGCAGCATATATCTCCCCGGGCACCTGCTGCTCTTCTTGGCCTCATTGGTCACCACATCCTACTCGGAGGTCCTGTTATGCTGCCTGCAGTGCACCCTCCCCGCAGCCTTCTCCCATCCTGCCTGTGTGCAGCTGGTGTGGGTGCCAAGCTGTGGCTGCTGCTCCATGTACGCCTGGCTGGAGGGGGAATCATGCGGGGTCTATACTGCACACTGCACTGTCGTTCTGAACTGCTACCCCACCCCCCAGCACAGAGCACCACCTGCTCGTGCTGAGGAAATGCTGCGCATGTCCACAGGAAGGGCTCTGCGTGCCCTCTCTGGCACATGTGCCATAGGTTCATCACCATTGTTCTAAGGGATCTCTTCCCACACCAGGATTAAAGAATCAGTTAACTCCTGGACAGTATGTGGTGTAATGTGGAGTTAGTGGATGGAACAAGAAATGATGCCCCAGAGGTGCTTGATTAGATTCAGGTCTGGGGAACACGCAGGCCAGTTCATAGTATCAATGCATTCATCATGCAGCAACTGGTGACACACTTCAGCCACATGAGGCCTAACATTATCATGAATCAGAAGGAACCCAGGACCCACTACATCTGCACATGGTTTCACAATGTGTCTGAGGATCTCATCCCGGTACCTAATGACAGTCAGGGTACCATTGGCTAGCACATGGAGGGCTGAGCGATCATCTAAAGAAATGCCTCTCTATACCATTACTGACCCACTGCCAAACCGGTCATGCTGGAGGATGTTGCAGGCAGCAGAACATTCTCCACGGCGTCTGCAGACTCTGTCACATGTGCTCAGTGTGAACCTACTCTCATTCATGAAGAAAACAGGGCGTCAATGTCGAATCTGCCAATCTTAGTATTCTCTGGAAAATGCCAATCACCCTGCATGGTGTTGGGCTGTAAGCATAACACCCATTTGTGGATGTCGGGCCCTCATACCACCCTCATGGAGTCTGTTTCTGACAGTTTGAGCAGACACTGTTAGGTGTCGAGTTCCTGCCTCTGCACAGGGGGAATCTCGTGCCATCTCCACTGCGGTCTCCCATTCTTCTCCTGTCGCATTGGAGCCTGCTCAGCGGAGACATCGGTCCCAGCGTCTCGCTCAGTCTGACTCTGTGCAAAGGGTTACTGCTGGTTTTCCAGCTTCTGCCATTGAAGCCAGTGCTGGGCAGCGGCGAGCAGTCGCTTTTGTGACTCAGTCCTGCTTTTTCCCTTCTAAGCATGCCCAGGGTAAGATCTCTCATTGGAGATCGAGGGTCACATGCTTAGATACTGCAGCAAAACCCATTGGTTCTCCAGGAAGGTCCTGAAGTTCCTCAGGCTCTGTGGCAGCCTCTCATTGGTCCTGCTAGGAAGGTACTGTACTTGCTGCAGCTATAAAAGGTTCGCATGGCCGCACGACCATGCGCTAGTATCAAATCTAAGTTATGTGCTTTGCGCCAGTCTGGTGACGTTTGTATGTGTTCAGGGACCCAGCTGAAATAAGCTCCTAGGATACCGGCACCTCTGGTGAGGAGATTGTGTGTATGGATTCAGGGCCCGGCTGAAATAAGCCCATAGAATACCAGCTCCTCCGGTGAGGAGATTGTATGTTTGCGTAACCACCAACTGCTATCTGCTCAGCAGTCGATGTGTACTCCTGTGAGGTTAACAGGACACAGTGCTTTCTTTAGGTGACTTTGTGAAGTAACAGAGTTAGCTTCTACCGCCATATAGGGCTGCCATTTGCCAGCAGCAGGTTCTCTCCTGCACGGTGGACCCTGGGCTGTGAACGCGCCAAATAACATCTATTTACTCTGTGCGTTCCACCAGCCCTAACAGACACATCAATGTTAGTTGACTTTTGGGGGTCATTTTGCAGGGCTCTGGCACAAAGGAGGAGGTAGTGGTCCTACTGCTGGCTTGTTGCCCTCCTATGGCCCTCTACATGTCTCCTGGTGTACTGGCCTGTCTCCTGGTATCTGCTCCATGCTCTGGACATTGTGATGACAGACACGGCTACCCTTCTTGCCAGAACTTGCATTGATGTGCCATCCTGGATGGGCTGCAACACCTGAGCAACTTCTGTTGGTTGTACGGTAGACAACACCTCATGCTACTGTAGCTCTAGGGATGAGAGCAATGATACAATGCAAAAGTGACCAAAACAACAGCCAAAAAGGATGAGAACAGAGAAATGGTCTGTGGTTGCCACCTGTAGAACTATGCCTTTTATAGGGATTGTCTTGCTAATTGCCTATCATTTCTACCTGTTGTCTCTTCGCTTGCACAACAGCAAGAGAAATTGATTCATAATCAGTGTTGGTTCATAACTGGACAGGTTGTTTTCACAGAAGTGTGATTCACTTGGAGTTCAATTGTGTTGTTCAAGCAATTACAAATGTATTTAATTTTTTTGTGAGTATTCCAGGTCTCGAAGCGATAACCTAAACACATTACAGATATGGCACTTAATCTACTGAGCAACAAAATACACTGCTGTGATTTTTTTCATCCTATAAAATGACTAAAAAATAATAATGAAAAACACTTGATAATGAAAAAAATAATGTAATTTTCAATGCGTTTTATAAAAAAAAAATGAATATCACAAATCAGCAAATAACACAGACATATTTGGTGTCCCTGTGTCAACGACACAGCTGTCGGATGTCCCAGGACCAGGGGCTCCATCCTTGTCCTTAACACTAGGGGACACTCTAGCTTGCTCTAATCCCAGGGATACTTCTGAAGGTGAAGATGCTGGGGCCTCCACGCTTGCCTTATCTCCTGAGTAGTGTTGAGCGATACCTTCCGATATCGGAAAGTATCGGTATCGGATAGGATCGGCCGATATTCAAAAAATATCGGATATCGCCGATACCGATACCCGATCCCAATGCAAGTCAATGGGACCAAAATATCGGAATTAAAATAAACCCTTTCTTGCCTTGTAGGTTCATTCTACATGAAGGAAAACAACTAAGAATAATGCCGGATGTATTTGGGGAGGTGGCGGAGACATTAAAGTCATAGAGGTTTATCCCAATCAAATAGAATAGCATGTTTTTTGTTTTTTTTTTAAGACGTTCGGAGTGACAAAGATATTGACTATGTAAATTTTTTTTTTTATTTTGTCAGATATTGATGTTTCACTATTCCACGCCCTTCCCCTTCTTTTTTTTCTTTTTTTTTTTTCTTTTCCCACACTTTCATCTTCATCATCATCAGCATCTTTGACATCAACTTCTTCTTCACCTTATTCATCTTCTTCTTCATCCTTTACCTTTTTTTTTTTTTTGATTACATTCTTCATATTCATTTTATTCAACTATTATTATTCTTCCTATTCTACATATTCTTTTTATTCCACTGTTATTATTCTTCCTATTCTACTTCTTCATCATATTCTCATTTGTGACAGGCATTCCCGTAGTTGTTATCTATAAAAGTTGGAAGATTACACCTTCCGTTCTGCCAGTCACAAAAGTTATATTTGTCCGCGTTCAGTTTGGCCTGCAGCATCAGGCTTTATCCAGGGGCACCACGAGGAGGAACGGACTCACCCCCATACACTGCTTAGTCTTCTTCTGCATATAATTTAGATAATATCTTTTGCTCTGATATTAAGTCTTATGCTTAATGTTCTTCTGCTCTTTGTTCTGCAGCCTCTTGTTCTTCTGCTTCTCGGTCTTCCATGTCGTCGTCTCCAGGGTCGTCGTCTCCAGTGTCGTCATCTCCGCCGTCGTCGTCTCAGCCGTCGTCGTCTCCGCCGTCGTCTCCGCCATCGTCGTCTCCGCCGTCATCGTCGTCGTCATCGGGGTGGTCTTCCGGGTCGTCGTCGTCGTCATCGGGGTGGTCTTCCGGGTCGTCGACTTTAGGGTCTTCAACTTGGAAATGTAGCAGAAGGTACAAGAAAGCTGAGAAAATGCCAAGAACCAGCTGATGGAACTGGAACTCGGATGGCTACCCGAAGGTTCAAGAGCCTATGGAACTACCGAGGACCAGCTGACGTTACTGGAACCCGGTTACTAAGCAGGAGGTACCCGTGCTAAAAAGCACTACCAAGGACCGCCTGACGTTGGCGGAACTCGGATACCCAGAAGGAGGCACCTAAGCCAAAGGCTCTGCCCGGAACCAGCTGACGGTACTGGAACCAGGATGGGGAGCAGAAGGTACAAGAGCAAAAGACACTGCCGAGAACCAGCTGACGGTACTGGAACCCGGATGGGTAGCCGAAGGTCCAAGAGCCAATGGAACTACCGAGGACCAGCTGACGTTACTGGAACCCGGTTACTAAGCAGGAGGTACCCGTGCCTGAAAGCACTACCAAGGACCACCTGACGTTGGTGGAACTTGGATACCCAGAAGGAGGCACCTAAGCCAAAGGCTCTGCCCGGAACCAGCTGACGGTACTGGAACCAGGATGGGGAGCAGAAGGTACAAGAGCAAAAGACACTGCCGAGAACCAGCTGACGGTGCTAGAACCAGGTGGTGGACCTGAAGGCCCACAGGAGAGGAGAGAACAGCTAGGCCGCGAGGCAGCCGCAGTTACCGAACCCCAACAGTCCTACAGGGGGAGCTGGGCCTACTGGCACTACAGAACCAGCCTTGACTACCAGTTCACGCAGCCCACATAGGAAGCTCCTAAACTGGAGGCACCCTGGAGTTGGCTAACCCGACAGCACCACGACGGGGCAAGCATAGGCGTCTCAGTGAACTTGACACAACCCGGAAACAGCTGACGGTGCTGAAACCAGGCTTGGCACGAGGGAGTACTTGTGTCAAAAGCACTGCCGAGAACCAGCTGGCGTTGCTGGAACCCAGATGCGTTGCCCCAGTGTGCAAGAGCCAATGGCACGACCGAGGACCAGCTGACGGTGCTGGAACCCGGTTACTAAGCTGTAGGTGCCCGCGCTTAAAAGCACTACCAAGGACCGCCTGACGTTGGCGGAACTCGGATACCCAGGAGGAGGCACCTAAGCCAAAGGCTCGGCCCGGAACCAGCTGACGGTGCTCGAACCAGGAGGTGGACCCGAAGGCCTACAGGAGAGGAGAGAACAGCTAGGCCGCGAGGCAGCCGCAGTTAACGAACCCCAACAGTCCTACAGGGGGAGCTGGGCCTACTGGCACTACAGAACCAGCCTTGACTACCAGTTCACGCAGCCCACATAGGAAGCTCCTAAACTGGAGGCACCCTGGAGTTGGCTAACCCGACCGCACCACGACGGGGCAAGCATAGGTGTCTCAGTGAGCTTGACACAACCCGGAAACAGCTGACGGTGCTGAAACCAGGTTTGGCACGAGGGAGTACCTGTGACAAAAACACTGCCGAGAACCAGCTGGCGGTGCTGGAACCCGGATGCGTTGCCCCAGTGTGCAAGAGCCAATAGCACCGAGGACCAGCTGGCGGTGCTGGAACCCGGTTACTAAGCTGTAGGTGCCCGCGCTTAAAAGCACTACCAAGGACCGCCTGGCGTTGGCGGAACTCGGATACCCAGGAGGAGGCACCTAAGCCAAAGGCTCGGCCCGGAACCAGCTGACGGTGCTGGAACCAGGTGGTGGACCCGAAGGCCCACAGGAGAGGAGAGAACAGCTAGGCCGCGAGGCAGCCGCAGTTACCGAACCCCAACAGTCCTACAGGGGGAGCTGGGCCTACTGGCACTACAGAACCAGCCTTGACTACCAGTTCACGCAGCCCACATAGGAAGCTCCAAAACTGGAGGCACCCTGGAGTTGGCTAACCCGACCGCACCATGACGGGGCAAGCATAGTCGTCTCAGTGAACTTGACACAACCCGGAAACAGCTGACGGTGCTGAAACCAGGCTTGGCACGAGGGAGTACCTGTGACAAGAACACTGCTGAGAACCAGCTGGCGGTGCTGGAACCCGGATGCGTTGCCCCAGTGTGCAAGAGCCAATGGCACCGAGGACCAGCTGACGGTGCTGGAACCCGGTTACTAAGCTGTAGGTGCCCGCGCTTAAAAGCACTACCAAGGACCGCCTGGCGTTGGCGGAACTCGGATACCCAGGAGGAGGCACCTAAGCGAAAGGCTCGGCCCGGAACCAGCTGACAGTGCTGGAACCAGGTGGTGGACCCGAAGGTCCACAGGAGAGGAGAGAACAGCTAGGCCGCGAGGCAGCCGCAGTTACCGAACCCCAACAGTCCTACAGGGGGAGCTGGGCCTACTGGCACTACAGAACCAGCCTTGACTACCAGTTCACTCAGCCCACATAGGAAGCTCCAAAACTGGAGGCACCCTGGAGTTGGCTAACCCGACCGCACCACGACGGGACAAGCATAGGCGTCTCAGTGAAGTTGACACAACCCGGAAACAGCTGACGGTGCTGAAACCAGGCTTGGCACGAGGGAGTACCTGTGACAAGAACACTGCCGAGAACCAGCTGGCGGTGCTGGAACCCGGATGCGTTGCCCCAGTGTGCAAGAGCCAATGGCACCGAGGACCAGCTGACGGTGCTGGAACCCAATTACTAAGCTGTAGGTGCCCGCGCTTAAAAGCACTACCAAGGACCGCCTGGCGTTGGCGGAACTCGGATACCCAGGAGGAGGCACCTAAGCCAAAGGCTCGGCCCGGAACCAGCTGACAGTGCTGGAACCAGGTGGTGGACCCGAAGGTCCACAGGAGAGGAGAGAACAGCTAGGCCGCGAGGCAGCCGCAGTTACCGAACCCCAACAGTCCTACAGGGGGAGCTGGGCCTACTGGCACTACAGAACCAGCCTTGACTACCAGTTCACGCAGCCCACATAGGAAGCTCCTAAACTGGAGGCACCCTGGAGTTGGCTAACCCGACCGCACCACGACGGGGCAAGCATAGGCGTCTCAGTGAGCTTGACACAACCCGGAAACAGCTGACGGTGCTGAAACCAGGTTTGGCACGAGGGAGTACCTGTGACAAAAACACTGCCGAGAACCAGCTGGCGGTGCTGGAACCCAGATGCGTTGCCCCAGTGTGCAAGAGCCAATGGCACGACCGAGGACCAGCTGACGGTGCTGAAACCCGGTTACTAAGCTGTAGGTGCCCGCGCTTAAAAGCACTACCAAGGACCGCCTGACGTTGGCGGAACTCGGATACCCAGGAGGAGGCACCTAAGCCAAAGGCTCGGCCCGGAACCAGCTGACGGTGCTGGAACCAGGTGGTGGACCCGAAGGCCCACAGGAGAGGAGAGAACAGCTAGGCCGCGAGGCAGCCGCAGTTACCGAACCCCAACAGTCCTACAGGGGGAGCTGGGCCTACTGGCACTACAGAACCAGCCTTGACTACCAGTTCACGCAGCCCACATAGGAAGCTCCTAAACTGGAGGCACCCTGGAGTTGGCTAACCCGACCGCACCACGACGGGGCAAGCATAGGCGTCTCAGTGAGCTTGACACAACCCGGAAACAGCTGACGGTGCTGAAACCAGGTTTGGCACGAGGGAGTACCTGTGACAAAAACACTGCCGAGAACCAGCTGGCGGTGCTGGAACCCGGATGCTTTGCCTATCAAACATTGTCTTCCTACAGCCCCAACTAGCGGTGTTGGAGCAAAGGGTAAGCAGGGGGAGCAGAGTGTAGGCCGAAGCCTGCACTGGAGTCAGCTTTGTGTCTGCGTTGCGTTTGCAGGACACTTTGCCGGCTACACAGTGGGGGAACAGCAGGCGGTGCTGAACCCCACTAACACATTGGCTGGTGTTTTTCTCTGTGCAGCTAGCACTTCCAGGCTAAAACTGGCGGTGTTATGAGCCCAGGGTCAGCAGGAGGAGGAGAGGAGCAGAGTGTAGGCCGAAGCCTGCACTGGTGGCAGCTTTTGTTCTGTTGTGCCTGCGTGGCATTTGCAGGTCACGTTGCCGGCTACACAGCTGGGGAACAGCTGGCGGTGCTGAACCCCACTAACACATTGGCTGGTGTTTTTCTCTGTGCAGCTAGCACGTCCGGGCACAAACTGGCGGTGTTAGAGCCCAGGGTCAGCAGGAGGAGGAGAGGAGCAGAGTGTAGGCCGAAGCCTAGTTGAACCAATTTCAAAGGAAACCTTTAACCCCCCCTCAGGTGTTTCAAGGTACAAGAGCAACACCTTGAACAGCATTAATGCTGCACAAGTCTAAGGTTGCTCTCTTCATTTTGCTCCTTGCACACGCTGAATAAAACACGTACACTATTTAGCCCATTATACTGTCAAACAGTAGTGGAGGCGTGACTTTTCTTTTTAAGGAGATGCAGCACAGGTGTCAAAATTTACACCTAGGTGCTGGGCGAAGATTCCTGAGCGTAGTTATTTGCTGTACAGGAGTCTGCGCTCTTGTTATCCCTTGGCCATGCGCTGTGAGCGATGCCTGTCTTCTCACCTCATTTCATGTTGGCCAGTGCGGTTAGCGATGGCCATGAAACCCAGACCCGCAGTGTCTTTTAATAAAGTCACACTGCAGAGCTGGGATTCGTGACCTTGCGCAGTAAATTTTGTCGCCTGTCCCTCATGTCCTTACACCTGCATCAGACTGGGCGGCCTCATCTGATCCCTTCTCGCATGCCGCGGCCATGAGGCCGCACATTCTGAAGAAGGCGGAAGGAGATGAGTAAAGACAGGCGAAGATATCCACTGCTCGTGCCCATCAATCACACCCTCGCAGTCAAAATAAGCAAGACAACGAGGAGCGTGGTTTCAGGCAGGGCGGACGCACAGCCGCAGCCAGCCAACCAAAGATGTCAGAAGATGGGCAGCGCTAACAAGGGGGGTGCTGCGTGTCATTAAAAAGGAAAGTCACACCTCAGGGACATTGTAATGGTCTGTAATGAGACACATTTTTTCCGTGTTTAATTAAACGTGGGCAAGTAGACAAAGTCAGCCACCTTGTACAAATGCAGCAGTACTGCTGTACAAGGTGGCTGTTATACATAGAAACACCTTGGGGTGGGTGGCAGGGTCCCTTTAATTTCAGTTCATGTGCCTGCGTGGCTTTTGCAGGTCACGTTGCCGGCTACACAGCAGGGGAACAGCTGGCGGTGCTGAACCCCACTAACACATTGGCTGGTGTTTTTCTCTGTGCAGCTAGCACGTCCGGGCAAAAACTG
Source organism: Ranitomeya imitator (assembly GCF_032444005.1). Classification (NCBI taxonomy): domain Eukaryota; kingdom Metazoa; phylum Chordata; class Amphibia; order Anura; family Dendrobatidae; genus Ranitomeya; species Ranitomeya imitator. The sequence goes on along the minus strand of NC_091282.1, from coordinate 807,793,990 downwards.
GCGGTGTTAGAGCCCAGGGTCAGCAGGAGGAGGAGAGGAGCAGAGTGTAGGCCGAAGCCTGCACTGGTGGCAGCTTTTGTTCTGTTGTGCCTGCGTGGCGTTTGCAGGTCACGTTGCCGGCTACACAGCTGGGGAACAGCTGGCGGTGCTGAACCCCTCTAACACATTGGCTGGTGTTTTTCTCTGTGCAGCTAGCACGTCCGGGCAAAAACTGGCGGTGTTAGAGCCCAGGGTCAGCAGGAGGAGGAGAGGAGCAGAGTGTAGGCCGAAGCCTAGTTGAACCAATTTCAAAGGTAACCTTTAACCCCCCTCAGGTGTTGCAAGGTACAAGAGCCACACCTCGTGCAGCATTAATGCTGCACAAGTAAAAGGTTGCTCTCTTAATTTTGCTCCTTGCACACGCTGAATAAAACATGTACACTATTTAGCCCATTCTACTGTAAAACAGTAGTGGAGGCGTGACTTGTCTTTTTAAAGAAAAGCAGCACAGGTGTCGAAAATAACACCTTGGTGCATGGGCGCAGCTTCCTGAGCGTTGTTATTTGCTGTACAGGAGTCTGCGCTCTTGTTATCCCTTGGCCATGCGCTGTGAGCGCTTCCTGTCTTCTGACCTCATTTCATGTTGGCCGATGCGGTTAGCGGTGGACATGAATCCCAGACCCACAGTGTGTTTGGAAAAAATCACACTGCGTGGCTGGGATTCCTGCCCTTGTGCAGTTAATATGTTTGCCGCTCACACATGTTCTTACACCTACTTCAGACTGGGCGGCCTCATCTGATCCCTTATCGCATGCCGCGGCCATGAGGCCGCACAGTCTGAAGAAGGCGGAAGGAGATGAGTTAAGACAGGCGAACATATGCACTGCACATGCCCATCAATAACACCCTCGCTGCCAAAATATATGAGACAATGAGGGGCGTTGTGTTGGGCAGGGCGGACGCACAGGCACAGGCAGCCAACCAATGATGTCAGAAAACGGGCAGCGCTACCAAGGGTGGTGCTGCGTATCATTAGAAAGGAAAGTCACACCTCAGGGACAGTTGAATGGTCTCAATGAGACACATTTTGTACGTGTTGAGTTCCACGTGGGCAAGGAGAAAAAGTCAGCCACCTTGTACAAATGCAGCAGTACTGCTGTACAAGGTGGCTGTTATACATAGAAACACCTGGGGGTGGGGGGCAGGCTTCCTTCAATTTCAGTTCATGTGCCTGCGTGGCGTTTGCAGGACACGTTGCCAGCTACACAGCAGGGGAACAGCTGGCGGTGCTGAACCCCACTAACACATTGGCTGTTGTTTTTCTCTGTGAAGCTCGCATTTCCGGGCAAAAACTAGCGGTGTTAGAGCCCAGGGTCAGCAGGAGGAGGAGAGGAGCAAAGTGTAGGCCGAAGCCTGCACTGGTGGCAGCTTTTGGTCGGTTGTGCCAGCGTGGCTTGTGCTGGACACGATGCCGGCTACACAGCAGGGGAACAGCTGGCGGTGCTGTACCCCACTAACACATTGGCTGGTGTTTTTCTCTGTGAAGCTCGCATTTCCGGGCAAAAACTAGCGGGGTTAGAGCCCAGGGTCAGCAGGAGGAGGAGAGGAGCAGAGTGTAGGCCAAAGCCTGCACTGGTGGCAGCTTTTGTTCTGTTGTGCCTGCGTTGCGTTTGCAGGTCACGTTGCCGGCTACACAGCTGGGGAACAGCTGGCGGTGCTGAACCCCACTAACACATTGGCTGGTGTTTTTCTCTGTGCAGCTAGCACGTCCGGGCAAAAACTGGCGGTGTTAGAGCCCAGGGTCAGCAGGAAGAGGAGAGGAGCAGAGTGTAGGCCGAAGCCTAGTTGACCAATTTCAAATGAAACCTTTAACCCCCCCTCAGGTGTTTCAAGGTACAAGAGCAACACCTTGAACAGCATTAATGCTGCACAAGTCTAAGGTTGCTCTCTTCATTTTGCTCCTTGCACACGCTGAATAAAACACGTACACTATTTAGCCCATTATACTGTCAAACAGTAGTGGAGGCGTGACTTTTCTTTTGAAGAAGACGCAGCACAGGTGTCAAAATTTACACCTAGGTGCTGGGCGCAGACTCCTTACCGTTGTTATTTGCAGTACAGGAGAGTGCGCTCTTGTGTTATCCCTTGGCAATACCCCGTTAGTGCAGGCCGTCTTATGACCTCATTTCATGTTGGCCGGTGCGGTTAACGATGGCCATAAATCCCAGACCCACAGTGCCTTTCCATAAAGTCACACTGCGGTGCTGGGATTCGTGGCCTTGTGCAGTAAATATGTTCGCCGCTCACACATGTCCTTACACCTGCTTCAGACTGGGCGGCCTCAGCTGATCCCTTATTGCCTGCCACGGCCATGAGGCCGCACAGTCTGAAGAAGGCGGAAGGAGGGGAATGAAGACAGGCGAACATATGCACTGCTCGTGCCCATCAATCACACCCTCGCAGTCAAAATATATGAGACAACGAGGGGCGTTGTGTCGGGCAGGGCGGACGCACAGGCACAGCCAGCCAACCAATGATGTCTGAAGACGGGCAGCGCTAACAATGGGGGTGCTGCGTGTCATTAAAAAGGAAAGTCACACCTCAGGGACATTGTAATGGTCTCTAATGAGACACATTTTGTACGTGTTGAGTTCCACGTGGGCAAGGAGAAAAAGTCAGCCACCTTGTACAAATGCAGCAGTACTGCTGTACAAGGTGGCTGTTATACATAGAAACACATGGGGGTGGGGGGCAGGCTCACTTCAATTTCAGTTCATGTGCCTGCGTGGCGTTTGCAGGTCACGTTGCCAGCTACACAGCAGGGGAACAGCTGGCGGTGCTGAACCCCACTAACACATTGGCTGGTGTTTTTCTCTGTGCAGCTAGCAATTCCGGGCAAAAACTAGCGTTGTTAGAGCCCAGGGTCAGCAGGAGGAGGAGAGGAGCAGAGTGTAGGCCGAAGCCAGCACTGGTGGCAGCTTTTGGTCAGTTGTGCCAGCGTGGCTTGTGCTGGACACGATGCAGGCTACACAGCAGGGGAACAGCTGGCGGTGCTGAACCCCAGTAACACATTGGCTGTTTTTTTTCTCTGTGCAGCTCGCATTTCCGGGCAAAAACTAGCGGTGTTTGAGCCCAGGGGCAGCAGGAGGAGGAGAGGAGCAGAGTGTAGGCCAAAGCCTGCACTGGTGGCAGCTTTTGGTCAGTTGTGCAAGCGTGGCTTGTGCTGGACACGATGCCGGCTACACAGCAGGGGAACAGCTGGCGGTGCTGAACCCCACTAACACATTGGCTGTTGTTTTTCTCTGTGAAGCTCGCATTTCCGGGCAAAAACTAGCGGTGTTAGAGCCCAGGGTCAGCAGGAGGAGGAGAAGAGCAGAGTGTAGGCCGAAGCCTAGTTGAACCAATTTCAAAGGTAACTTTTAACCCCCCCTCAGGTGTTGCAAGGTACAAGAGCCACACCTTGTGCATCATTAATGCTGCACAAGTAAAAGGTTGCTCTCTTAATTTTGCTCCTTGCACACGCTGAATAAAACACGTACACTATTTAGCCCATTCTACTGTAGAACAGTAGTGGAGGCGTGACTTGTCTTTTTAAAGAAAAGCAGCACAGGTGTCGAAAATAACACCTTGGTGCATGGGCGCAGCTTCCTGAGCGTTGTTATTTGCTGTACAGGAGTCTGCGCTCTTGTTATCCCTTGGCCATGCGCTGTGAGCGCTTCCTGTCTTCTGACCTCATTTCATGTCGGCCGTTGCGGTTAGCGATGGACATGAATCCCAGACCCACAGTGTGTTTTCTAAAAATCACACTGCGTGGCTGGGATTCGTGGCCTTGTGCAGTAAATATGTTTGCCGCTCACACATGTCCTTACACCTGCTTCAGACTGGGCGGCCTCATCTGATCCCTTATCGCATGCCGCGGTCATGAGGCCACCCAGTCTGAAGAAGGCGGAAGGAGATGAGTGAACACAGGCAAACATATGCACTGCACATGCCCATCAATCACATCCTCGTTGTCCAAAAAAATAAGACACCGAGGGGCGTTGTTTCGAGCAGGGCAGACGCACAGGCGCAGCCAGCTAACCAATGATGCCAAAAGACGGGCAGCGCTAACAAGGGTGGTGCTGCGTATCATTAGAAAGGAAAGTCACACCTCAGGGACAGTGGAATGGTCTCAATAAGACACATTTAGTACGTGTTTAATTAAACGTGGGCAAGGAGAAAAAGTCTGCCACCTTGTACAAATGCAGCAGTACTGCTGTACAAGGTGGCTGTTATACATAGAAACACCTGGGGGTGGGGGGCAGGCTTCCTTCAATTTCAGTTCATGTGCCTGCGTGGCGTTTGCAGGACACGTTGCCAGCTACACAGCAGGGGAACAGCTGGCGTTGCTGAACCCCACTGACACATTGACTGGTGTTTTTTCTGTGCAGCTCGCATGTCCGGGCAAAAACTGGCGGTGTTAGAGCCCAGGGTCAGCAGGAGGAGGAGAGGAGCAAAGTGTAGGCCGAAGCCTGCACTGGTGGCAGCTTTTGGTCGGTTGTGCCAGCGTGGCTTGTGCTGGACACGATGCCGGCTACACAGCAGGGGAACAGCTGGCGTTGCTGAACCCCACTAACACATTGACTGGTGTTTTTCTCTGTGCAGCTCGCATTTCCGAGCAAAAACTGGCGGTGTTAGAGCCCAGGGTCAGCAGGAGGAGGAGAGGAGCAAAGTGTAGGCCGAAGCCTGCACTGGTGGCAGCTTTTGGTCGGTTGTGCCGGCGTGGCTTGTGCTGGACACGATGCCAGCTACACAGCAGGGGAACAGCTGGCGGTGCTGAACCCCACTAACACATTGGCTGTTGTTTTTTCTCTGTGAAGCTCGCATTTCCGGGCAAAAACTAGCGGTGTTAGAGCCCAGGGTCAGCAGGAGGAGGAGAGGAGCAGAGTGTAGGCCGAAGCCTAGTTGAACCAATTTCAAAGGTAACCTTTAACCCCCCCTCAGGTGTTGCAAGGTACAAGAGCCACACTTTCTGCAGCATTAATGCTGCACAAGTAAAAGGTTGCTCTATTTAGTTTGCTCCTTGCACACGCTGAATAAAACACGTACACTATTTAGCCCATTATACTGTCAAACAGTAGTGGAGGCGTGACTTGTCTTTTTAAGGAGACGCAGCACAGGTGTCAAAATTTACACCTAGGTGGTGGGCGCAGATTCCTGAGCCTTGTATTAGCTGTACAGGAGTCTGCGCTCTTGTTATCCCTTGGCCATGCGCTGTGAGCGATGCCTGTCTTCTCAACTCATTTCATGTTGGCCGTTGCGGTTAGCAATGGATATGAATCCCAGGCCCACAGTGTGTTTTCAAAAAATCACACTGCGTGGCTGGGATTCGTGGCCTTGTGCAGTAAATATGTTTGCCGCTCACACATGTCCTTACACCTGCTTCAGACTGGGCGGCCTCAGCTGATCCCTTATCGCCTACCACGGCCAGGAGGCCGCACAGTCTGAAGAAGGCGGAAGGAGATGAGTTAAGACAGACGAACATATGCACTGCACATGCCCATCAATCACACCCTCGCAGCCAAAATATATGAAACGAGGGGGGTTGTGTCGGGCAGGGCGGACGCACAGGCACAGGCAGCCAACCAATGATGTCAGAAGACGGGCAGCGCTACCAAGGGGGGTGGTGCGTGTCATTAAAAAGGAAAGTCACACCTCAGGGACATTGTAATGGTCTGTAATGAGACACATATTTTACGTGTTTAATTCTACGTGGGCAAGGATAAAAAAACAGCCACCTTGTACAAATGCAGCAGTACTGCTGTACTAGGTGGCTGTTATACATAGAAACACCTGGGGGGGTGGGGCCAGGTTCCCTTTAATTTCAGTTCATGTGCCTGCGTGGCGTTTGCAGGTCACGTTGCCGGCTACACAGCAGGGGAACAGCTGGCGTTGCTGAACCCCACTAACACATTGGCTGGTGTTTTTCTCTGTGCAGCTAGCACTTCCGGGCAAAAACTAGCGGTGTTTGAGCCCAGGGTCAGCAGGAGGAGGAGAGGAGCAGAGTGTAGGCCGAAGCCTGCACTGGTGGCAGCTTTTGTTCTGTTGTGCCAGCGTGGCTTGTGCTAGACACGTTGCCGACTACACAGCAGGGGAACAGCTGGCGGTGCTGAACCCCACTGACACATCACCTAGTGTTTTTTCTGTGTAGACAACACTTCCAGGTGGCAACTGACAGTGTTGAAACCCAGGGAATCAAAGAGGAGCAGAGTGTAGGCCGAAGCCTGCAGTGGAGCAAATTGAAAGGGAACCTTTAACCCCCCCCCCCCCCCAGGCATTTGTTGCTGAAAGAGCCATCTTGTACAGCAGTAATACTGCACATGGAAAATGGTGGCTCCGAAAATTATGCTCCTTGCAAACGCTGAAGTACACACTCATATAATGTGTCCCCTCACACCGTCAAACCATCCCAGAAGTGGGACTTTCCTTTGTAATGTGACACAGCACAGCCGTCATTCCAACCCCCTTGGTGCAGTGCACCACCTCCTCAACGTTGTTTGGTTCTGTCACGGAGCCCGCGCTGTAATGTTATCCCTTGGCCATGCACAGTTAGCGGTGCCTGTCTTCTGACATCATGTAGGTGTCAGGCTGGCAGTGCCTGTGCGTCCAAGCTGCCCGAGATCCAACCTTGCAGTGTAATCTAATGTAGTCCCACTGCGGGCCAGGGATCCATGGGCATGCGCAGTGCATATCATCGCCTCTCACTCACCTCCTTCCTGCTTCTTCAGACTGTGCGGCGTCACGGCCGTGGCATGCTATTAGGGATCAGCTGACGCCGCCTAGTCTGAAGAAGCGTGAAGAAGGGGAGTGAGAGGCTAGTATATGCACTGCGCATGGCCATGGATACCAGGCCCACTGTGGGATCACATTAGACGACACTGCGAGGTGTGATTTCGGGCAGCGTGGACGCACAGGCGCAGCCAGGACGACAACAAATGATGTCAGAGGACGGGCAGCGCAAACTGTGCATGGCCAAGGGATAACATAACAGCGCAGGGTCCATGACGGAATCAAACAACGCTAAGGAGGCAGCGCACGGTGCCAAGGGGGTAGCAATGACGGCTGTGCTGCGTCACATTACAAAGGAAAGTCCCACCTCCGGGACGGTTGGACGGTGTGAGGGGACACATTACATGAGTGTGTAGTTCAGCGTTTGCAAGAGCATAATTTCAAGAGCGACCTTTCCCTTGTGCAGTATTAGTGCTGCACATGGTGGCTCTTTCAGTAACAAACGCCTAGGGGGGGGGGGGACAGGTCCCCTTACATTTTAGTTGTGCCAGCGTGGCGGTCACATGACACGTTGCCGGATACACAGCTGGGGATCAGCTGACGTTACTGAACCCCAATAACAGAGGAGCGACTGTTGACTGTGCACACAGCACTTCCAGGCACCAACTGGCGGTGTTAGAGCCCAGGGACAGCAGGAGGAGCAGATTGGAGGTATTGCCGCACATACAGCTGGGGATCAGCTGACGTTACTGAACCCCAATAACAGAGGAGCGACTGTTGACTGTGCACACAGCACTTCCAGGCACCAACTGGCGGTGTTAGAGCCCAGGGACAGCAGGAGGAGCAGAGGAACAGAGTGTAGGCCGAAGCCTGATTGGAGCAAGTTGAAAGGGAACCTTTAACCCCCCCCCCCAAGACGTTTGTAGCTGAAAGAGCCATCTTGTGCAGCACTAAGGATGCAAAAGGAAAAGGTGGTTCTTTTAATTATGCTCCTTGCAAACACCGAAGTAAACACTAAAAATGTGTCCCCTTATACCGTTAAACCATCCCGGAGGTGCGAATTTCCTTCGTAATGGGACACAGCACAGCTGTCATTCCTATTCCCTTGGTGCCGTGCGCTGCCTCCTCAGCGTTGTTTTAAGCTGTCACGGAGCCTGCGCTGTTCTGTTAGCCCTTGGCCATGCCCAATTAGCGCTGCCTGTCTTCTGACATAATTTGGTGTCAGGCTGTCAGTGCCTGTGCGTCCACGCTGCTCCAGATCCCACCTCGCAGTCTCGTCTAACGTAATCCCACTGCGGGCCTTGGAACCATGGGCATGCACAGTGCATATCCTCGACTCTCACTCCCCTCCTTCCCTCTTCTTCAGACTATGCGGTGTCACGGCCGTGGCATGCTATTAGGGATCAGCTGACGGCGCACAGTCTAAAGAAGGCGGAGGGAAATGAGCGAGAGCCCGAGGGGAAGATATGCACTGCGCATGCCCATGGATCCCAGGCCCGCAGTGTGACTCAATCAGAAGACACTGCGAGGCGGGATCTCGGGCAGCGCGGCCGCACAGGCGCAGCCAGCCTGACACCAAATTATGTCAGAAGACAGGCAGCGCAAATAGGGCATGCCCAAGGGATAACAGAACAGCGCAGGCTCTGTGACAGCTTAAAACAACGCTGAGGAGGCAGCGCATGGCACCAAGGGGGTAGGAATGACGGCTGTGCTGCGTCACATTACGAAGGAAAGTCCCAGCTCCGGGACAGTATAACGGTATCAGTGAACACATTTTATAAGTGTTAAGTTCTGCGTGTGCAAGGAGCTAAAAAAAAAGAGCTACCTTTTCCTTGTGCAGCATTACTGCTGCACAAGATGGCTCTTTCAGTAACAAACGACAGGGGGAGGGGGGTGGGACAGGTTCCCTTACATTTAGGTTGTTGTGCCAGCGTGGCGGTCGCAGGACACATTGCCGGCTACACAGCTGGGGATCAGCTGACATTACTGAAACCCAATAACACTGGGTCGTATGTTTTTACTCTGCAGCCTGCACTTCTGAGCCGCAACTGGCGGTGTTGGAGCCCAGGAATTGCAGTTCAGGTGGTAGAAAGATGAACACAGCAGGAGACCTGGATGACACCCAATTACTTAATCAGGCAGAGGAGTGGCAAATTCCTGCGAGATCCAGGCCTGGTTCATTTTCAGGAAAGTAAGCCGGTCAACGTTATCGGAGGATAGTCGCATGTGACGGTCTGTTAGTACACCACCTGTGGCACTAAAGACACGTTCCGATAAGACACTAGCCGCAGGGCAAGCCAGCACCTCCAATGCATACTGGCTTAGCTCTGGCCATGTATCCAGCTTAGAGACCCAAAACTTGAACGGGGAAGAGCCGTCTGGGAGTACAGTAAGAGGGCAAGCCATGTAGTCTGTCACCATCTGACGGAACCGTTGCCTCCTGCTGACTGGAGCCGCCGGTGATGGTGTAGACATTTGGGGCGGGCACACAAAAGTGTGCCAGAGTTGTGCCATACTGGGCTTGCCTTGGGCAGAGGCACTGCTTCTGCTCCCTCTTTGGGCAGAGCCTCCCCCACTGCCTCGACGCACTGAGCTGCTTTGTAAAGCACTAGCAGCACTCCTCTCAGTTGGACAGGAGAAGATGATGGAATTCACCAGTGTGTCGTGGTACTCCCGCAATTTACGCTCCCGGGTCAACGCAGGGATGAGGTTTTGGACGTTGTCCCGGTAGCAAAGATCGAGGAGGGTGAACACCCAATAATCAGGCATGTTGAGAATGTGGTCGATGCGGCGGTCGTTTCTCAGGCACTGCAGCATGAAATCCACCATGTGCTGCAGAGTGCCAACTGGCCCAGAAACGCTGTCCCCTGCTTGAGACATGATCTCTGCCCGCTCGTCATCACCCCACCCTCGCTGTACACACTGACCACTGGACAATTGTGTCGCTCCCTCCTCTGGACGGAGCTCTTCCTCCTCCATTGACTCCTCCTCATCCTCCTCACAAATAGGCCCCTGCGTACCCCTTTGTGAGGAACCATGTGGCGCTGACTCTCCAGAAGCTGATGGAAAAGGTGACTCCTCATCCTCCACCTCTTCCACAACATCATCCCTTAACCCTTGCAAAGTTTGCTGAAGCAGGCAGATAAGGGGGACAGTCATGCTGACTAGTGCATCATCTGCACTTGCCATCCGCGTGGAATAATCAAAAGGACGCAAAACCTGGCAGACGTCCTTCATAGTGGCCCACTCTGTGGTTGTGAAGTCTGATCGGCGCTGACTGCGACTTCTTTGCGCCTGATGCAGCTGGTACTCCATAACTGCTTGCTGCTGCTCACACAACCGCTCCAACATATGTAACGTGGAATTCCACCGGGTAGGTAGGTCACATATGATGCGGTGTTCCGGAAGGCGGAATCGGCGCTGCAGAGCAGCAATGCGGGATCTGGCCAAGCTGGAACGCCGCAAGTGAGCACACTCTAGGCTGACCTTGTGCAGCAGGGCATCAAGATCCAGATAGTCCCTCAGAAAACTCTGCACAACCAAATTGAGCACATGTGCCAGACATGGGATGTGAGTGAGGTTGCCAAGGGCCAAAGCTGCCACCAGATTTCGGCCATTGTCACACACTACCATGCCTGGCTGGAGATTCGCTGGCAGTAACCACACATCGCTCTCCTGCTTGATGGCATTCCAGAGCTCCTGCGCTGTGTGGCTTCGATGCCCCAATGAAACTAGTTTCAAGACGGCCTGCTGACGTTTGGCCACGGCTGTGCTCATGTCGGTCATAGGTAAACGTTCACGGGTCCATGTGGAGGTGGACTGTGACGGATCCTGCAGAGAGGAATCTGAGGAACTGGTGTAAGAGGAGGAGTCGATGCGTACAGACTGGATTCCTGCAATCCTTGGAGTGGGCAGGACACGTCCTGCGCCACTCGCACGATCTGTACCTGGCTCAACAACATTAACCCAATGGGCAGTGAGGGAAACATATCGCCCCTGTCCATGCTGACTGGTCCACGCATCGGTGGTGAGGTGGACCTTGCTACTGACGGCGTTCAGTAGCGCATGTTTTATGTTTGCCTCAACATGCCTGTGCAGGGCAGGGACAGCCTGCCTGCTGAAGTAAAAGCGGCTGGGCACCTTGTACTGTGGGACTGCCAATGCCATCAAGTCACAGAAGCTGTCAGTCTCCACCAGCCTGAACGAGAGCATTTCCAGGGACAACAGTTTGGCAATGCCTGCATTCAGAGCCTGTGCTCGGGGGTGGTTGGCCGAGAATGCCCGCCTTTTCTCCCATGCCTGTACTACCGATGGCTGTAGAGTAGACTGGGAGTGTGAGGATGACTGGGAAGGTGGTGCTGTGGGTGGAATTACACAAGGTCTCTGGACAACAGTGCCAGAGGTTCTTCCATGGCGATCCTGGGAGGAAGCCAAACCAGCTGTGCGTGAGCTGGAGGAAGAGGCAACACGAGCTGAAGAGGTGGTAGCTGCCGCTGTTGGTTGGCCTACATCTTCAGTCTGTTTCTGTAACTCCACCGCGTGCCTGGTCCGCACATGTTTCCACATATTTGTGGTATTGAGGTTGCTGACATTTTTCCCTCTTTTTACTTTCTGATGACACAGCTTGCATTTGACAAAACAAATGTCATCTGCAACTGTGTCAAAAAAGGACCAGGCACTGCAAGTCTTGGGAGCGCCCTTTTTGGCTTTGGAAAGAGACAGGCTCCTAACGGGTGCCAAAGTGGAGGCTACAGGCTCCGCAGTCTTCCCCCTCCCTCTCCCTCTTTGGCCCATAAGGGGAAGCTCTTCCTCAGAGCTGCTCCCACCACCTTCCTGTTCCTCACGCCACGATGGGTCAAGGACCTCATCATCTCCACTACCCTCTGCCACCAACTGCTCCTCCTGGGTAGTCTCGGCAGCACAGTACGCATCAGAAAGCGGCACCTGAGTTTCATCATCAGATGCGTACTGCGCTGTGGTCACCGGAGGCACTGGCCCACCTGCCTCTTCAGAGTCAGAGAGAAAAAGCTGTTGGGCATCACTGCACACTGCCTCTTCTTCCATTTCTCCAATGCTGCTTGGCTGGCCCCCTGTTTCCAAGCCAAGAGATTCAGAGAACAGAAGTAGAGACGGCTCCTGTCCTGGGCTCTCTGACTGCCTGGCCAATTTGGCAGGTGGTGAAGAGACAGATGGCTGCTCTCCAGTGCTCTGTGCCTGAGAGGATGTGGCACTAACTGAAGTCGATGCCGAGGCGTTAGCTGCCATCCACCCGACAACGGCTTCAATTTGGTCTTCACGCAGCAGCGGTGCACGGCGCTCTCCGACAAAGCTGCGCATGAAGGACTGTTCCCTGCTGAAACTGAGTGACGACAAGTCACCGGCGCCCGCAGCAGGCACAGAATCACCACGTCCTCTCCCTGCTCCTCTCCCTGCTCCGCGCCCACGCCCACGTGCCTTACTCCCTGCCCTCTTCATCTTGGTTGACAGATAAAGATAAGCAGAAAAGTACTAAGGCCTTAGTGTGCTTATTCCTGAAATGCTCCTCCTAACAGGTGTAAGAAACACTAATGTTGTAAAGTGTGGACTAAACTTTATTATTTTTCAAATGTGGCCTACACAAGTGTTAAGTTGTGTTTGGTGAACTTTACTTTTTTTTTGTGCAGATCGGGCTACAGAGCTAGTTTAAATCACACGGAGACCATGCAGACAGCCGTAAACGGCGCTGCAAGGCCAAAAAACCTCCTCTAGGTTATCCTATGTAGTGTTTTTCCACTATTTAGCTGGAGACGGGTGGAAAGACACTAATAGGAATTTTTTTTTTTAAATTTTAAACAGGCTGCACTATTTGAAAAAAAGTAAATTGTTTTTCAAGGTATGAGGCAGTAACGCACCCTGAGCTGAATCCAACCGGCTATAGCTGCACACAGACTACAGGGCGAGCTGCGCTCACACAGAGACCGTGCAGACAGCCGTAAACGGCGCTGCAAGGCCCAATAAACCCCCTCTAGGTTATCCTATGTAGTGTTTTTCCACTATTTAGCTGGAGACGGGTGGAAAAACACTTATAGGAATTTTTTTTTTTAAATTTTAAACAGGCTGCACTATTTGAAAAAAAGGAAAATTTTTCTCAAGGTATGAGCCAGTAACGAACCCTGAGCTGAATCCAACCGGCTATGGCTGCACACAGACTACAGGGCGAGCTGGGCTCACATGGAGACCGTGCAGACAGCCGTAAACGGCGCTGCAAGGCCCAAAAACCCCCCTCTAGGTTATCCTATGTAGTGTTTTTCCACAATTTAGCTGGAGACGGGTGGAAAAACACTAATAGGGAATTTTTTTTAAAATTTTTAAACAGGCTGCACTATTTGAAAAAAAGGAAAATTTTTCTCAAGGTATGAGCCAGTAACGAACCCTGAGCTGAATCCAACCGGCTATGGCTGCACACAGACTACAGGGCGAGCTGGGCTCACACGGAGACCGTGCAGACAGCCGTAAACGGCGCTGCAAGGCCCAAAAACCCCCCTCTAGGTTATCCTATGTAGTGTTTTTCCACAATTTAGCTGGAGACGGGTGGAAAAACACTAATAGGGAATTTTTTGTTTAAATTTTTAAACAGGCTGCACTATTTGAAAAAAAGGAAAATTTTTCTCAAGGTATGAGCCAGTAACGAACCCTGAGCTGAATCCAACCGGCTATGGCTGCACACAGACTACAGGGCGAGCTGGGCTCACACGGAGACCGTGCAGACAGCCGTAAACGGCGCTGCAAGGCCCAAAAACCCCCCTCTAGGTTATCCTATGTAGTGTTTTTCCACAATTTAGCTGGAGATGGGTGGAAAAACACTAATAGGGAAATTTTTTTAAAATTTTTAAACAGGCTGCACTATTTGAAAAAAAGGAAAATTTTTCTCAAGGTATGAGCCAGTAACGAACCCTGAGCTGAATCCAACCGGCTATGGCTGCACACAGACTACAGGGCGAGCTGGGCTCACACGGAGACCGTGCAGACAGCCGTAAACGGCGCTGCAAGGCCCAAAAAACCCCCTCTAGGTTATCCTATGTAGTGTTTTTCCACAATTTAGCTGGAGACGGGTGGAAAAACACTAATAGGAAATTTGAGAAAAAATGTGCAGCAGGCTGCACTATGAGCAAAAAAGGACAACTGTGTGAGGCAGTGTGAACCCCCCCTGAGCTGAATACAACCGGGTATATGGCTGCACACAGACTACAGAGTGAGCTGCACACACACACACACACAGAGACCTTGCAGAACGCTGTTAAAACAGCGCTGCAAGGCAAGAGCAAGGTGAACAGTGAAGAACACACAGCGTTTTGCTAAATTAGCCTTTGGAAAGGAAAATAAAGCAATTAGCTAGCTCAACTGGCCCTCAGTTAGAACACAGCGTCCTGTCCCTAACTGAAATCACAGCAGAGTGAGCGCAAAATGGCGGCAGCTTTTTTTATAGTGCAGAGTGACATCATTTCAGCAGCCAATCACAGCCTTGCCAGTACTTACATGCCCACCATGCTAAACAGGATGTGCCCACACTTCCAATCATTCCTCATTGGCTGCTGCGTTCTGTTTGAATTCTGGGAACTTCCGATTCCGGTATCCGATACGCGGGAAGTTTCGGAATTCGGTATCGGAATTCCGATACCGCAAATATCGGCCGATACCCGATACTTGCGGTATCGGAATGCTCAACACTACTCCTGAGTTAGCCCTCCATCTGTTCTCTTCCCCACCGAAGGAAGAGGGGCGCTACTGTTCACCGTAGTACACCAACTCAACAGTCAAGACAACACACACAAGGGTTAACAGAAAACTAAAGGCATACAAAATATTCACTCACATATAAAGAGGAATGCATCGGGGAGTGTAGGTAGGGGAATAAACCAAAATAGAGAAGGATAGGGGATTACCACACTTACAAACCGATCAACAGTCACAGAAAACTTCCCCCAACACTCCTTCTCAAATGAACACCTCTCCCTCCTTAAGCCATGCAGCAAAGGCTAGCTCTGACAAGGATTTGTATCAGAGCCCAGATAATAATGGGGAAAGGAGTGGCTAACTGGGCTCATCTGCGATCACAGAGATTTCCAACATGGCCGATTAAACCCTGTTCTGCCAGAAGGAATAAACACCATTAAAATGAAGGAGAAGTGCTTCTTCTTAGTGTTAGAGTAGGAGCAATCAGGTGCTGTGGTCTTCTTCTTCTGGCTCAACACTGTCACGGTAACCTCGTGACAGTACCCCCCTTCTACGAGGGACCTCCAGAACCTCAGAACCAGGCTTATCGGGGTGAGCCACATCAAAATCTCAGACCAGTCTGGCCGCATGAACATCACATGCTCGTACCCACATCCTCTTCTCAGGACCATACACCCTCCAATGTACCAGATACTGAAGCGACTAATGAACAACATGAGCGTCCAAGATCTTCATAATCTGAAACTCCAAGTTTCCATCGACAATGACAGGAGATGGTGGTAGAGATGTGAACTTTTGATCAGGGTCATTTGGATGTTTTGGGTTGTCATTATGATTTAAAAAGAGAAAACACAGTAGTTTGACAAAAAATGGCTTCACCCAACTACTACCCATGAATGGAGAAAAAGTTTTGGTGTTATCATTCATATTCTCTGAAAAAAGGCCAAGAAAGCAAAAATTCTGGCGGGGTATGTAAACCTTTGAGCACAAAACTACCCCTTTTTTTAAAAAAAGTACCAGTTCACACCTATTTCCTCTCCCGGAAAGCAACCAGATAAGGCATCTGCCTTAATGTTTTTGTTCCTCAGCCTATGTGTGACAAAAAAGTTAAACCTGGTAAAGAACAATGCTCATTTTGCCTGTCGAGGTGTTTGACGTTTTGCCGATTCCAAATATACCAGATTCTTATGATTTATGACAACCATAACTGGGTGAACCGCTCCATCCAAAAATGATGCCACTCTTCAAAACCCCATTGATTGCTAAGGGTTCCCTGTTACCAATGTCAGAATTTTTTGCTCAGCTGGTGACAGTTTCTTAGAAAAATAACCACATGGTTGCCATTTACCAGGAGATGCACCCTGCAACAATACAGCCCCCACTCCCACCTCAGATGCATCGACCTCAACGATAAAAGGCTGAGAGACATCAGGCTGTATAAAAATCGACGAAGAAGAAAACACCTCTTCAACATATCAAATGCCTCCCTGGCAGGACAGGATAACTTGGAGAAGTCTATCCCCTTCCTGGTCATATCCGTAAGAGGTTTGATTACTACACAAAAGATGTTTATGAACTTATGCTAGTAGTTGGTGAAACCTTAAAACCTTTGTAATGCCTTCAAATCCTCATGCCAATCTCAATCCAATACCACCCAGACTTTCTCTGGACCCATGCGAAAACTGGTGGATGACAGTGCGTATCCTACGAAAGGGATCTCCTTAACCGAGAAAATACACTTTTCAGGTTTGACATTTAATCTATTGTCTCTGAGTATATTTAACACCTGCCTGACATGTACCTGATGTGACTCAAGGTCAGGTGAATAAAGTAATATGTCATCCAGATAGATAGCCAAGAAACTGCCTACCAGGTGACTAAAGATGTAATTTATAAAATGTTGAAAGACAGGGGGGGCTTTCTTCAACCCAAAAGCCATCACCCCTAACATATCCTCCTACCAGGGTAGAAAGAAATGGCAAATGGATTTGGGTGTGACCAGGGGAGTGACCAAAATTTGCTGCATTATTTGTCTCTCTTTCTGTTCTTCAAAAGTTGGGAGGTATGCATTATGTAGTAAAGTGAATGATTTAATTCAAACCTACAATTCATGCCATATTGAAATAAGCCATCATCTGACTAAGGCCTCTCTCACACATCCTGTTATTTCCGGTACCACTTTCAAGGTGATCTGCGGTGAACTCACTGAGCTGAACTGCAGTAAACTTGCTGACTTCTCACAATGTTAAGGTCACTGCAGCTCCTTGGCCACCTGGAAATCCAGCGTCAGTGATCAGCAGTAACCTCGGTGACTTCACTGATGCTGCACTCACAGCAGCTCATTCACTAGTGGTTCTCAGTCTGGATGGTCGCATCTTGGCACCGTCCAGGTTGAAAACTAGTTATCTCCAGACATGGATTATGGTGAGGAACAGAACGACGGACAGGAGAGTGATTTTGTTGTTGTTTTTTATTACTGAAGACAAGGGCTTCAAAGGAATGGTTTAGATTAGTACAACTGTGTTTGTTATTTTTAAATAAAATGGAACAGTGTTTTGCTTTACTTCAAATAAAAGACTTTATTCTGGCTGTGTCTTTATTTACCATATAACTATAGGATTAGTACTGATAAGTGTCTTTTAGACATTACTAATCTGTGGGCTTGATGTCACCAGACAATACAAAGATGACTTCAACCCCACAAATATTACCCCACTTGCCACCGCCACAGGGAAACACACTTACTTGTGCACAGAAGCGAATGGGTCTACCTGTGAAAGTGTCTCCAATACATGTGAAAACTGTCACCATATATACTGAACACACTGATGTGTGAAAGAGCCCTAAACTGAAGGAGAAAAAAAACAAAACCATTATGTCTCTTGGAAGAAGGTGAGGAAAAAATGTAACTGCAAAAATAAAAATGAGCCAAACAGGAAGGTGTTAAAACACTTGTATGTATTTAAATTAAAGGTATATAGTTTACATGATAATGATGTCTGGATATGCATTTTTAAATTGATTCTATTAATTCTGTTTGCAGATGTTTTAGCCACTATTGAAAAACCTGCTCCCTGTAGCGCTACAGGTCAAGGTCGTCAGTGCTCAATCAATGGATCAGAGTGCAGAGGGTGGTGGCCAGGTCCCAACAATGGCATTACTCATTTCGACAATTTTGGTTTTGCTATGCTGACAGTATACCAATGTATAACTATGGAGGGGTGGACAGAAGTACTTTACTGGGTAAGTTGCACTGTTGTTTTTGGATTTAGTTTCCTAAACAATATAAACAATATATAGATACACATTTTTTGTTTTATTCTAGAATAATTTCTTTGTATTTGGCATGATCTTTTCTGGCCATCTTAAACTCTGACAGGGTCAGGCAAAACAAAAAAGTTCTGTGTTTTCAACTTTGTCAATGCTAACGAGTAGAGATGAGCGAATATTTCAATGTTCGGTTCGGACTACGATCATCGAATTTGCAATTTTCGCCGATTTATTCATCGAATATTTGCTGAACATAGCCGAATGCCATTCAAGTTAATGAAAGGCAAAAACAAACAGATACACAACACCTTCAAACGGGCCCAAAAGCTGCCAAAACAGGAAAGTGCCCTCAAATCACCCACAGTACAAATTGTAGCATGGCACGCAGCAATCAGCCATGCATGAGGTATCAGGGTCTTGGCCAGCATTTACAGCTTTGAATTGAACGTCAAAGTAAGAAGAGGTGGGTGAAGGATCGGTGTAGGCCTGCTGTGCTTGGAGCCCTGATACCACATGCAACAGCTTAACCTGCTTTGATACTCAGCCACACTCAGGTGGCACAAATATCAGTTTGGTATACTACTATTGTCAGAAAAATCTAAGGATAGTAACACGGGTAGTTGACACAAGGAAGTGGAGGCCTGCCGGTCTCAGAGGTCTACTGCTACAGGCAACACGCATGAAGGAGACCCAACCAGGAGTCTACACAATTACAAAACTTAGTGGCAAACACCAATAAAGTGGCATCAATTTCACAAGAGTAGAAATAGCATAATAGGGATCGACATCTCTTCCAAGCCAACCCAGCAGATGGAGAGACCCAATGAAGAGTCTTCACATTTCAAACAACTAGTGGCAGACACCACCAAAGTGGCATCAATTTCACAAGAGTAGAAATAGTATAATAGTGATTGATATGTCTTCCACTACAGCCAACCCATCACATGGACACCCAACCAGGAGTGTTGACATTTTTAAAAATTGGGGCCTGACACCACTGAAGTGGCATCAATTTCACAAGAGTAGAAATAGTATAATGGAGAATGATATCTCTTTCACTACAGCCAACCCAGCACATGGAGAGACCCAATCAGGACTCTCTACATTTCCAAAAAATTTTGGCAGACACCAAAAAGGTGGCATCAATTTCACCAAGGTAGAAATAGTATAAACTAAACCCAATGCAGCACATGGACACCCAATCAGAAGTTCACATTTCCAAAAATTAGGGCCTGAGAACACTGACGTGGCATCAATTTTACCAGAGTAAAAATAGTATACTATGGACCGACACATCTTCCACTACAGCCAACCCAGCAGCTGGAGACCAACCATGACTGTTTAGATTTGCACAAATTGGTGTTAACATCTGCAGCAGCAGCAAAAGCCGACACAGGAGCCACACTAAAAATATCACAGAATGTAATTAAGTTAGATCAATACAGCACAGTAAAAACTTAAACATTGCCTAGTCTGTACAGTCTGCGATTGGAGTGCAAAAGTCCTTGAAGATCCATGACTTTATCTTGATGAAAGTTAGGTGGTCTACACTTTCAGGGGAGAGCCGGCTGCGCTTATTCGTCAGGACACCGCAAGCAGTGCTGAAGACACATTCTGAGAGAACGGTGGATGCTGGGCATGATAAAACCACCAAGGCATGAGAGGCGAGCTCAGACCACTCATCCATTTTTGAAGACCAAAATGTAAAAGTGTGAAAACCATCCCTCATGGTATTCATATTCAGTTCTAGATACTCCTGCACCATCCTCTCCATTCATTTACCACGTGTCAGACTTGGACTCTGTTGTGGTGCTGCACAAACTGGTAAGAAAAAAAGGGTCAAAGGACTCACAGAAATTGCTTCTTCCACTTACACTACTGCTACTGTTGGTGCCACTGCTAATATTTTTGGAGTTAAAGAATTGACATGCGTGAGGTTGGAAGTGTAATCCTGCGATGCACACTGTGTGCCTCACTGCTATCTTGGGGAAAACCTCTCTTAAGGTTGTGTAAAGGCGTGTTTCGATACTCCAGCATTTGCGGGTCTCTTTCCAGAGCGGGAAGCATCTGCCAAAATTTGGTCTTATAATGTGGATCTAACAGAGTGGCAACCCAGTAGTCAGCATTATTCCTAATCATAACTATACGGGGATCATGTTGCAGATAGTGCAGCAACAAGACACCATTATGTCGGACTCTACCATGAGGTCCAAGCCCTTGCTGTGTTGGTGGCTGGCTGGGTAACAATGAGGCTCGTTTGCTCCATCCACAAACAACTGAGAGGGGAGGATTATCCTCTTCACCTGACAGTTGCACGTCCATCACCTTTTCCTCCTCCATTTGTTCTTCAGATTTTTCACCTTCACTAACAGTTTGTCTGCTATCACCAGCCCCCCTCGATCGCAGTAATCCACCCTCCCTTGGCACCTGCCTGCGTGATGACAGTCTGGAACTTTGAGACAATGTTATCCCTTCCGCCTCCTCCTCTGCTTCCTCCTCTTCCTCTGGGATCACCACCTCCTCCCGCATATAGATGATCAGAATAGTAATGGTGATGACTGCATCATCAGCACTAACCATCTTAGTAGCTATTTCAAAACTTCCAAGACTTGTGGAGCAGCGCCTGTCCCGACAGCCACCAGAGTCACCCAGTGCCCAGTCAGCAGGATATAACGCCCTTGTAAATGCTTACTCGTCCAAATGTCTGTGGTGAAATGACCCTTGCAGACAGAGATTTTGCCAAGGAATGGGTGATGTCTGACATGCTGGTGTAGCGCAGGCACAGCTTTCTTAGAAAAGTAATGGAGACTGGGTAAATGTTACTGAGGGACTGCTAAGACCATCAACTTTTGGAAACTGTCTGTATCTACCAGGCGAAAAGGCAGCATTTCCATGGCCAACAGATTGGAGATGGTGGAGTTCAACCTCTTAGCTTTGTCATGCGTAGAAGGAAACAATCTTTTACACGACCACAACTGCAGGACCATGGGCTGGCTGCAGTGTTGAGATAGGGCAGAGTATGGTGAACTTGGCAAACTGCTGGACCATGAGCGAGGAGCAGGCGGAGATGTTATGGTGGATTGAGAAAGTTGTGGTGTGCTCGGTCTCTCAAATTGGTCAAAAACAGCAGGCATGTTCGCATAATAATAATCTCTATTTTTATATAGCGCTAACATATTCCGCAGCGCTTTACAGTTTGCACACATTATCATCACTGTCCCCGATGAGGCTCACAATCTAAATTCCCTATCAGTATGTTTTTGGAATGTGGGAGGACACCGGACTACCCGGAGGAAACCCACACAAACACAGGGAGAACATACAAACTCCTTGCAGATGTTGCCCTAGGTGAGATTTGAACCTAGGACCCCAGCGCTGCAAAGCTGCAGTGCTAACCACTGAGCGACTGTGCTGCCCCGATACAGCGAAAGGTGGCCGGCAGCCAGCATTCTCTCAGAATGTGTCTTCAATGCTGTTGGTGGTGTCCTGATGGACTAACGCAGCCGGCTGTCCCCTGAAAGTGTAGACCACCAAACTTTCATCAAGATAAACAAGTCATGGATCTTCAAGGACTTTTGCCCCCCAATCGCAGACTGTACAGACTTGGTGATATTGCATTTTTGTTTCAGCATGATGCATTAATGTCATGTAACTGCACTCTGTGATATCTTTAGTGTGGCTTCTGTGCCTGCTGCTGCTGATGTTTACACAAATTTTTGCAAATGTGAACAGTCATGGTTGGTCTATATCTGATGGGTTAGCTGTAGTGGAAGACATGTCGGTCCCAATTATACCATTTCTAGTCTCATCACATTTATACCAGTTCGGTGGTGTCAGGCCCTCATTTTTTTTTTAATGTGAACACTCCAGGTTGGATGTCCATCTGCTGGATTGGGTGCATTGGAAGACCTGTCAGTCCCTATTGTTCTATTTCTACTGTGGTGAAATTGATTCCACTTTGGACTGTCTGCCAATAATTTTTGGAAATGTGAACAATCCTTGGACTCAACTGCCCGTGTTACTATCCTTAAATTTTTGTGACAATGGTAGTCTACAAAACTGATATTTGTGCCACCTGAGTGTAGCTCAGCATGAATGCAGGTAGAGGTGTTGCATGTGGTATTAGGGCTCCCAGCAAAGGAGACCTACACAGATCCCTCACCCACCTCATCTTACTGTGACTGTAAATACTGTCCCTGACTTCGATACCACATGCCTGGCTGATTGCTGCATTGCCATGCTACAATTTGTAATGTGAGTGAATTGAGGCCACTTTCCTGGTGTCTGTCCCCCATTTGATGTGTTTTGGCAGCAGCGATCCTCCCGTGGCTGTTAACCTGTTAAATGCTGCTGTCAATCTCTGACAGTGGCATTTAACTTGCGCTTCCGGTAAGTGCTCCACAAATCCCACCCATCGGTGACCCCATCACATGATCGTGGGTCACTGATGGGTTGGCATGACAACCAGAGGTCTCTAGCAGACCTCTATGGTTGTCATAGCCAGATTATTGTGAGCGCCGCCCAGTGGTTGGCGCTCATAGCAAATGAGCATTTCTGCTGAATCTGATGATCGTATGTAGCGGAGCTGATCAGACAACTGCAGCTTCTACTCTCCCATGGAGACTACTGAAGCATGCAAAAAATAAAAAAAATTTTTTTAAAAAAACATTAAAAAAAAAATGAAATACAAAAGTTAGAATCACTCCCCTTTTGCTCCATTCAAAATATAACAGTAAAAAAAATCTAACATACACTTTCAGAATCGCCAGATCTACCAATATAAAAAAAAAGAATTATCCCATGAGAAAAAAATTAAAACCGACAGAATTACGTTTTTTTTGTTGCAATAAAATCCAATAATGGGTAATAAAAAGATCGCATCTACACCAAAATTGTATCAATAAAATCATCAGACCGATGCTCAAAAAATAAGCACTCACCCAGCCCCAAATCACAAAAAATGGAAACGCTACAGGTCTTGCAAAATTATGCTTTTTTTTTTTTTTAACAAAGTTTGGATTTTTTTTTTTCACCACTTAAAGAACCTATACATATTTGGTGTCTATGAACTCGTAATGACCTGGAGAATCATAATGGCAGGTCAGTTTTAGCATTTAGTGAACATGGTAAAAAACAAAATAAAAAACAAGTGTTTAATTGCACTTTTTTGCAACTTCACCACACTTGGAATTTTTTTTCCCATTTTCCAGTATTTAATACCGTATGTTAAAAACAATCATGTCTTTCAAAACTAAAACTTGTCTGCAAAAACGAAAAAACTTCCGGTCATTAAGGGGTTATTCAGTAGATATAAAAAAATAATAATATTGAGAGTCCTCAGTGGTTGCTACATTTTAGTGGCTAAGTGTAAAAGGAAGAGCTTTACCTGTGTCAAAGTAGTTTTGCAGCCCTGATCACAGCATTATGGACATTAAAATATTAATATTGAAGGGTAAGTTTAACTTACAATCCAAGAAAAGTTTTAGATAACAAACACATGACAACTGTTGACACAATTAAAGCAGAAATGAATGTGTCCTGTGGATTATTGTCAGTCTACGTCAATGAAGGATTGTGCTGCTCAAACCTCGTTGGGAATCTCAACCATGGACCAGACCTCAGTCAGATGACAACTTATCCATGGACTGCTATAATATTTAATGCCACAACTGTTTTCGCGCCTTCACACTTTGATAGTTCTGCGTCATGTAACTTTACTGCATTATCCTGTGCTGTTGTGTATAAATATGTGACTACAAATTTTGTGTGAAATCCTGCTTGATGAACATACTTCATTAGTCTCGAAAGCTTGCTTTTTATTACCATCTTTTCAGTTAGTTTTGAAAAGGTATCAACCATTGAGGACTCTCAGTTCTATTATTTACTTCAAAAGCTACAACTACTATATGTGGGTTCAGTGTCGAACTGGGGAGCCAAGGACTCACCAGTAAACAACTTCGGGCCCCACTTTGCTTCACACAAACGTGACATTATCCTCAATCACAAATTTATGTAACAATGAACTGGGTAGATTGTTAAATTCAATAAGATGCTGCCTTTGTCTGTACATAGTGATTAATGTATATTGCACCAAATACTGCTCATATAAGAGGCCGGTGGCCCACTCTTCCGCAGGGGACCACCAGAGGATTCTCCTGTTCTGCTGTGAGCCAATTCAAGGCCTGCGTGGGATTATTTTTCATATTCAATCAGGATTTGCAGGAAAACCCACAGGGGAAAATATCTGCTACGTCTGGACTTATGCCTCAGTCAGCCATAATGGAGACATATGTTAGCATCCAGATTACAACTGCATGTCTTTATTTCCAGTCTATTTTGTTGTCAAATCTGTTCATAAAAGACTTGATTGGGCAGGAACTTGCAACTGTAATACAGATGCTAAATATAACTGTCTTACGGCCATCGGAATGAGACCTAACATTTTGTTTTCTTAGCTTCATGACTTTTTTACTGATTTGGTGCTTTTAAACAAGAATTATGAATATTAAATGGAGAATACTCTTTTCTGTTTAGGTAAATGATGCAATTGGAAATGAATGGCCTTGGATTTACTTTGTAAGCCTTATTCTATTGGGGTCCTTCTTTGTGCTAAACTTGGTGCTTGGCGTCTTGAGTGGGTATGACTTTCAACCTTTTACCTCAGCATGTTAATATATCTTTAGTCAGATGTTTGTTATGTTTATATCAGTATTTTCTTCTTTCTCTTTGCAGTGAGTTTACAAAAGAACGAGAAAAAGCCAAATCTCGTGGCGCTTTCCAAAAACTGCGAGAACAGCAGGCTATGGATGAAGATTTACGAGGTTATTTAGACTGGATCACTCATGCAGAAGTAATGGATCCAGATATGGAACCAAGAGATGGTAAGGGAAAAGAAATGACTCTTAGTCACTGAGTTGTTTTGTGTGTCTGCACTGTTAATGAAGCGCCCGCCAGGGCCTAGGGGTTACTCAGTACCGGGTCCAGTGGTCATTAAAGGGGAAGTCACGGTGGCAGCGACCAAGTCTGTGGCCCTGGGCATCCAAATTAAAGGGAAGGACTTTAAAGGGGTTATTAGAATAAAGAGTGTTCATGACACCACCTGTGGTATTCGGTCAAGGGTGACCGAGGCTGCGTAAATGAGTCCTCTGGGGAGTGATGGCACTGCAGCAAGGATGGTATGGCTTTCTACAGGTGAAGCTGGGTCCCCAGGGCTCCTGGTACATTTGGCAAAGATAGTTTGGTGCCAGAAATAATCAGAGGACACAGGGTTGCAGTCTCTTTACCTGTTTACCGGTACATGGCCACAGTCCAGGGTACCGGTAACAGTTGTTGGTGTGGTCCGGTCAGCCTGGAAGCGATTATGGATCCCTTTTTCCAGGTGAGGTTATAAGCCTTCCTTCTAGTGCTGTAAGGCGAGTCCCTTGCTGCCTATTGCTTCTTTCAAGGTTCTCTCTTTCCCATCCTAAGGCAGTACCCGCATGGTAGGCAACACAAGCCTTTTTACAGGTGTCTCTCAGATGACTCCGGGCTCTGTATGTTGCTGTACCTTCAGTTCCACACAGCCTCAGGCTCCCGGTGCCCGATTTCTGCGCTTCAGCATAGAAGGAGCTCAGTCACAGCTCCCTTCCAGCTCCTTGATTCTCCTGTGCTTATTCCCTCTGGTATATTACAGGTGCAACGCTGCAGTACCACGTGGCTGCACCGCCCCAGCTCCTGCTCACTTCTCTCAGTCTCACAATCTCCAGGCTTCACACCTTCATTGTCTGCTACAGACTTCCTTCTCAAACTGCCTAACTCCTCCTCCAAGCCAGAATATTTATCTAGGGAAGCTCCCCTGAAACCGGGTTTCAGAGCTCCCCCTTCTGGCCTGGAATCAGAACATGTTGCGTGTATGTGCCACCTGTTAAAGGGATCCTCCTTGCTTCCAGGCATGGCATTACCCTCCCAGAAAGGAAAGCGACACCACTGAAACAGATGGTTTCCTGGGGTGTTACATTAATGTTTCTTTTTATCTGTATTTTAGGGCTTCTACAGTTAGAAGAGGATGGCTCTGAAACCGAAAGTCTGTATGAAATGGAGGGAATCAATAAAGTTATCTCCTTTTTGTAAGTGAACTCTAGTGTTAGACAAACTAAGCAATTAAAAACTATAACTATACTACATGTGCATAATATGTTGACACTTGTATTTAGTCGGCAGTGGCGCCAGTGGCATCGCCTACTTCGACGAAAAAGTCGTGCTCTTGTGAAATCTAGATTCTTCTACTGGCTTGTTATCATAGTTATTCTCGTAAACACTATCACCATTGCAACTGAACATCACGATCAACCAGACTCACTAACAAGGGCACAAGGTAAGTAGCAATCCACATTGTGATTTTACTTTATGCAATGGTAGAACTAGCAGGTTGTGGAAAATGTGATAATTAAACTATGTGTATATATATATATATATATATATATATATATATATATAGTGAAAAAATTGGAAGAGCATCAAATTACTACCTTACAAGGCATGCAGAGCTCTTCCGACCAGCAATCCAATGGTCAAAAAGTAATAAACTCAAAAAAAGGAAAAGCAGCACAAAGTAATTGAAAAAAAGTGGACTTTAATGCCTGAACGGCGTGGCAACGTTTCGGATGTGTTATCCTTTGTCAAGCAATGAATACAAGAGTGAGACCACATTTTATATCCAACACATACATATCTCATTAGAAAATCATTAAATATAATAAAGTCAATAATATTAAACAGTGTTATTGTGCATCATCAGTGTAACAGTGCAATTGTGCAAGTTACTCAGCCCATCAAACCTCAGCTATTGACGGGTATTATGAATAACATACTGCGTGAAAATAATTAAAAATAGCTTAATGGCCAATTGTTATTAAAAACAAATCAGGTGTCCTTACTAACGATATTATAATCCAAGTACACTTACATACACAGCTCAGTAATGGCAGCCATGATCACGGCGTTCCCAAGTGCCTACTGCACATGTCCGTGACATCACAGTCAGGGACCCACAATGCTCTGCCCTGCAGCTGCTCAGAGCCTTCCGAGGACCATGGCGCCATGTTAGCTAGGGGCGGCTTTGCCCACACGGAGGACGAAACCACATAACTATTGCAATAGCAATATAAAAAATACAGTAGCGATCCTAGTAATCCCGAACTCTGCATTACTCAGGAATTACTGTACAGAATATGAAAAACATAAAAAATATTTAAAAAAAATAAATAAAATTATGTACAAGATTAAACTGCTCCATACACGGTCATATGTATAAGAATAGTCTTCTCTACTCGGGAACATACTCGGCACATCGAGTATGTTCCCGAGTAGAGAAGACTATTCTTATACTATTCAGTAATTCCTGAGTAATGCAGAGTTCGGGATTACTAGGATCGCTAAAAATATATATATATCACTATTAATTATGTGTGACTTTTATAGGATATGGTAAAACATAAATAGAAACATGCTTATTACCCAAAATTGGTCACGTTTGACCACCTTGCCTCGTAAAAATCAGAATAAACCTCATTTCACAAATCTGACCTTTGTGATGTGAGTTGGGATTGTAATGTCTGGATCGACCGCAGGTCATAAAGGCCAAAACTGTCTGTGATGCCAAGGGGTTAATATCAGGAAAGTTAAGACCTCCAAGTAAACAATGTGCTTGAGAATATGGAGAGCAACCTTAAATTTTTTTGTCTCTCCAAAAGAAGGAAAAACAAAATGTCTAATGGCCTTAGCCAGATTTGCATTGTTTGTAGCATATATAAAATGTTGGTATTTCAATAATTTTTAACCTCCTCATATCACAGCCTATATTCTCTACATGGTTATTGGATCGCCCCTCAGTCATCTTTTTTTTTTATTTGAAATAAAAACAAAACACACTTTTCCATTTTTATTTCAAAATAACAAACACACCACGTAGTGCCCATTCCATTGAAGCCCTCGTCTCCTGTAATAAATAGATAGAAAATACAAAACTATCATATCCCTCACCTGTCCAACCTTCTGTCCCATGGCGTAATCATTTTCTGGGGATAAACAGTTTTCAACCTGGATGGTTCCAAGATGCGACCATCCAGGCTCACAACAACTGGGTAATGAGTTGCTGCAAGCACAGCTGTTATGGACTGACCTGGTTTGGAGCAGTGATATTGCAACCACTAGGGACAGCAGCTGCAGGTAGCGTAGTCAGGGATAGCCAGAAGTCAGTACACAGAAACAGCAATGTAATTTGAAGGATAAGCAGGAATCGTAGTCAGGGATAGCCAGAAGTTGGTACACAGGAACAGCAATGTGGTATCTTGAGGAAAAGCAGCAAGTGAAAGGAAGCTTGACTAGAGCTGGTAGCTCAATAATCTCACAAGGAATGGAGTGCTATGCCAGGTTTTAAATAGGGTGTTCAATCAGGATGGAGCCAATCAGAAACACAGGGTGGTGACCAACAGGAACCCAGGGTGGAGACCTTCAGAAACAACACAGGTACAAGTATTTGGGTTAGCACAGAACTGTCCAGTAAGCTGAATAGCTCAGTGGGAAGAGCTGCTCTCTGGTGCACAGGAGCTGCTGGGTTTGAATCCCTAATCGTAGATGGATTATGAGCAGAAGACGCATGAATCGGTGCATTCACAGATGTCGGTTTACAGTATACATCCGACTGGATGAGCCCAACCAGAAAGTTCACTTTTTTAACATTGTATGTATATGTAAGATGAATATTTAAGGAATTATGATTCATAAAATCCTCGAGCTGCCACACCGTCCCATCCCACAAAAAAAATGTTGTCTATGTATCTATGCCAGCACAGCACATGGGAGGCGGCCAGTGGGTCCCCGTCTTTTAAAAGGAATCTCTCCCAGGACCCCAGGACGAGATTAGCATACGAGGGCACAGAGGCCGCGCCCATGGCTGTGCCACACTTCTGTAGATAGAAGTGATCTTTATAGACAAAAAAATTGTGGGTAAGAACATAGTGCAGCAGCTCGAGGATGAATTCACATAAAGGGCTGTCACGGTTGGAGGCCCCCAGGAAGAGGCAGACCGCATCGATGCCATGTTGGTGATCAATACAAGTATAAAGGCTCTCCATGTTGGCTGTCACCATCAAGGTGTCGTGATCCACAACAATGCCGTCGACCCTAGCCAGGGCGTCCATAGTGTCATGCACATATGATGGTAGAATTTCAACCATAGGTTTTAAGTAGAAGTCAATAAATTGGCAAATTGGGTTACAAAGGCCCCCCCTTTGCCAGACACAATGTGGTGCCCCAGAGGGTCAAAGGCATTCTTGTGTATCTTAGGCAGCAGGTACAACGTCGGGATCTTAGGAAATTTCACAGTTAGACCATCAAGTACCTGCTTAGTAATCACACCTTTATCCAGAGCTCTAACCAAAATGCCTTGGAGATCGAGAGAGAAAGAACCCAGAGGATGTCAGTTTTGAAGTTGATCAGGTTGGGCTCATCCAGATGTATCCAGATGTATACCGTAAACTGACATCTGTGAATGCACTGATTCATGTGTCCTCTGCTCATAATCCATCTACGATTAGGGCCGTCCCGGTCGGACAGTTCCTCCGAATGAGGCGGATCTGTTCATCTGATGCCAAATTTGAAACACAGGCCTCTGATTTAAAATCCCGGTTTGCTGCACGCGGTTATTCTAACCGGTGCATCAGGCGGGGATATCAGAGAGCAAGGACGACTCCACAAGGTGATCTCCTTAAACCTTCTAGGGCTCTACCATATACCACTAAGAATGGACCTATTAGATTTATATCCACATTCAACCATGAATGGGAGGATACGAGCAGATCCTTAAAAAACATTGGTCGAATTTTGAACGCTAAGCCCTTCCTGGGAACAAGCCTTGGTGACTGCCCCTCTATGACTGCAAGGAGGTCCAAAAATCTCAAGGATCTCTTGGTGAGCAGTCACTATGTTCCTACTTTGAATCACCCATTTAATTCTAGAGGTCCAACACCTGGTTCCATACCATGCGGCCGCTGTCTTGCCTGCACAAATGTCCTGCGCTGCACCACGTTTTGCTCTTCCAATGGCAAAAAACAATTTGACATCAGACATCGGATATCATGCAGTAGCACAAATGTCATTTACTATACCACATGCGGCTGCTCAAAAATCTATATAGGACTTACGTCGAGAGAACTTAGAGTACGTGTGCGGGAGCATGTGCGGGACATTTGTGCGGCCAAGACAGAGACCGACATCACTCTTCTCAAGACTATCCCGCATCATTTTAGACAACATCATAACAGTGAACCATCCTCCTTTAAAAGTGAGAGGGATCGACATCATTCACCTAGGGATTAGAGGGGGTGATTATAAAAAAAATCCTGGCCCAGGTGGAAGCTAAATGGATCGTACTACTAGACACTCTGACCCCTAGGGGTCTAAATGAGTCATTATCTTTTTCATCTTTCCTATGATCCATGTCATGATCCCAATGGCAGGGGATCACAAAAAGGACAAGCACAGATACAAACAAGCTCTAGGGCGATGGAACCTAAGCTGACCGCGACCCTGAACCTAACACACAAATAAAAGTAGCCGGGAACGTGCCTACGATGATCCTAGACGTCTCGCTCCAGCCGAAGATCTAACTTCCCCTATTAGAAGAAACACAGACCTCTCTTGCCTCCAGAGAAATACCCCACAGCAATAGCAGCCCCCCACATATAATGACGGTGAAATGAGAGGAAGGCACATACGTAGTATGAAAACAGTTTCAGCAAAATGAGGCCCGCTAAAGCTAGATAGCAGAGGATACAAAAGTGAACTGCGCGGTCAGCGAAAAACCCTTCAAAAAACCATCCTGAAATTACTTGAACTCATGTGCCAACTCATGGTACATGAAAAGCAATTTCAGCCCACTAGAGCAACCAGCAGCAGAGAATCACATATCTGCAGGCTGGACTAAAAACCAAATTAAGCAAAACACAAAACAGGAAAATCCAAACTTAGCTTGTCCAGAAGGTACTAGGAGCAGGGAGCAGAGGTAACAAGACACACTGGATACATTGATAACCGGCGAGGAAATGCCAGCAAAGCCAGGTTAAATAGGAAACTCCCATATGCTGATGGAACAGGTGGAACCCAGAAACCCAGGAAAGACAAGTCACCCAGTACCATCAGTAACCACCAGAGGGAGCCCAAAAACAGAACTCACAACAGTACCCCCCCCTTGAGGAGGGGTCACCGAACCCTCACGAGAACCACCAGGGCGACCAGGATGAGCCCTATGAAAAGCGCGAACCAAATCATCAGCATGAACATCCGAGGCAACCACCCAAGAATTATCCTCCTGACCATAACCCTTCCACTTGACCAAATACTGGAGTTTCCGTCTGGAAACACGAGAATCCAAGATCTTCTCCACAACATACTCCAATTCTCCCTCCACCAGCACTGGAGCAGGAGGCTCAAGAGAAGGAACAACAGGTACCTCATACTTCCGCAACAACGACCGATGAAACACATTATGAATAGCAAACGATGCCGGGAGATCCAAACGAAACGACACAGGGTTAAGAATTTCCAAGATCCTATAGGGACCGATGAACCGAGGCTTGAACTTAGGAGAAGAGACCTTCATAGGAACAAAACGAGAAGACAACCACACTCAAGTCACCAACAAGAAGTCGAGGACCCACGCGGCGACGGCGATTAGCAAACTGCTGAGCCTTCTCCTGGGACAACTTCAAAATTGTCCACCACATGACTCCAAATCCGATGCAACCTATCCACCACCATGTCCACTCCAGGACAATCAGAAGGTTCCACCTGACCAGAGGAAAAACGAGGATGAAACCCCAAATTACAAAAGAAAGGAGAAACCAAGGTAGCAGAACTAGCCCGATTATTAAGGGCAAACTCGGCCAGCGGCAAAAAGGTAACCCAGTCATCCTGATCAGCAGAAACAAAACACCTTAAATAAGTTTCCAAGGTCTGATTAGTTCGTTCAGTCTGGCCATTCGTCTGAGGATGGAATGCAGACGAAAAGGACAAATCAATGCCCATCTTAGCACAGAACGTCCGCCAAAATCTAGACACAAACTGGGATCCCCTGTCAGAAACGATGTTCTCAGGAATCCCATGCAAACGAACCACATTCTGAAAAAACAGAGGAACCAACTCAGAGGAGGAAGGCAACTTAGGCAAGGGTACCAGATGAACCATTTTAGAAAAGCGATCACACACAACCCAGATGACGGACATTTTTTGAGAGACAGGGAGATCCGAAATAAAGTCCATGGAAATGTGCGTCCAAGGCCTCTTCGGGATAGGCAAAGGTGACAACAATCCACTGGCCCGAGAACAGCAAGGCTTAGCCCGAGCACAAACCTCACAAGACTGCACAAAAGAACGCACATCCCTCGACAAGGAAGGCCACCAAAAAGACCTGGCCACCAAGTCTCTAGTACCAAATATTCCAGGATGACCTGCCAACGCAGAAGAATGGACCTCGGAGATGACTCTACTGGTCCAATTATCCGGAACAAACAGTCTCTCAGGCGGACAACGATCAGGTTTAGCCGCCTGAAACTCCTGCAAAGCACGTCGCAAGTCTGGGGAGACAGCAGACAAAATCACCCCATCCCTAAGGATACCAGAGGGCTCAGAATTTCCAAGGGAGTCAGGCACAAAACTCCTAGAAAGAGCATCCGCCTTCACATTCTTTGAACCTGGCAGGTATGAAACCACAAAATTGAAACGAGAGAAAAACAGTGACCAACGAGCCTGTCTAGGATTCAGACGCCTGGCAGACTCAAGGTAAATCAAATTTTTGTGATCAGTCAAGACCACCACACGATGTCTAGCACCCTCTAGCCAATGACGCCACTCCTCAAATGCCCACTTCATGGCCAAAAGTTCCCGATTACCAACATCATAATTCCGCTCAGCCGGCGAAAACTTTCTAGAAAAAAACGCGCATGGCTTCATCACTGAGCCATCGGAGCTTCTCTGTGACAAAACCGCCCCCGCTCCAATCTCGGAAGCATCAACCTCAACCTGAAAAGGGAGCGAAACATCTGGCTGACGCAACACAGGAGCAGAAGAAAACCGGCGCTTAAGTTCCTGAAAGGCCTCCACAGCCGCAGGAGACCAATTAGCAACATCAGCACCCTTCTTAGTCAAATCCGTCAAAGGCTTAACAACACTAGAAAAATTAGTTATAAAACGACGATAGAAATTAGCAAAGCCCAAGAACTTCTGTAGACTCTTAAGAGATGTAGGCTGCGTCCAGTCACAAATAGCCTGAACCTTGGCGGGATCCATCTCAATAGTAGAAGGGGAAAAAATATACCCCAAGAAAGAAATCTTCTGGACTCCAAAGAGACACTTTGAGCCTTTTACAAACAAGGAATTGGCCCGCAGGACCTGAAACACCTTCCTGACCTGCTGAACATGAGACTCCCAGTCATCAGAAAAAAACAAAATATCATCCAAATACACAATCATAAATTTATCCAGATATTCACGGAAAATATCGTGCATAAAGGACTGGAAGACTGAAGGAGCATTAGAAAGTCCAAAAGGCATTACCAAATACTCAAAATGGCCCTCAGGCATATTAAATGCGGTTTTCCACTCATCACCTTGCTTTATTCGTATAAGATTATACGCACCCCGAAGATCAATCTTAGTGAACCACCTAGCCCCCTTAATGCGAGCAAACAAATCAGTCAACAATGGCAAAGGATACTGATATTTTACGGTAATCTTATTCAAAAGACGATAATCTATACAAGGCCTCAAGGAACCATCTTTTTTGGCCACAAAAAAAAAACCTGCTCCCAAAGGGGACAAAGATGGACGGATATGTCCCTTTTCCAAGGACTCCTTAACATAATCCCGCATAGCAGTATGCTCTGGCACTGACAGATTGAACAAACGACCTTTAGGAAATTTACTGCCTGGAATTAAATTTATAGCACAATCGCAATCCCTGTGAGGAGGAAGCGAACTGAGCTTAGGCTCCTCAAAAACATCCCGATAGTCAGACAAAAACACAGGAATCTCAGAAGGAGTAGATGAAGCGATAGAAATCGGAGGTGCATCATCATGAACCCCCTGACAACCCCAGTTTAACACAGACATTGATTTCCAGTCAAGGACTGGATTATGAGTTTGTAACCATGGCAGACCAAGTACTAGAACATCATGCAAATTATACAGTACCAGGAAGCGAATCACCTCCTGATGAACGGGAGTCATACGCATGGTCACTTGTGTCCAATACTGAGGTTTATTCATAGCCAAAGGTGTAGAGTCAATTCCCTTCAAAGGAATAGGGACTTCCAGAGGCTCCAGACTAAACCCACAGCGATTGGCAAATGACCAATCCATAAGACTCAGGGCAGCGCCTGAATCCACATAGGCATCGACGGAAATGGATGATAATGAACAAATCAGAGTCACAGACAGAATGAACTTAGACTGTAAAGTACTAATGGCAACAGACTTATCAACCTTTTTTGTGCGTTTAGAGCATGCTGATATAACATGAGCTGAATCACCACAATAAAAGCACAACCCTTTTTTCCGCCTATACTTTTGCCGTTCACTTCTGGACTGAATTCTATCACATTGCATTATCTCAGGTGACGGTTCAGACGACACCGCCAAATGATGCACAGGTTTGCGCTCCCGTAAACGCCGATCAATCTGAACAGCCATAGTCATAGACTCATTCAGACCAGCAGGCGCAGGGAACCCCACCATAACATCTTTAATGGCCTCAGAAAGGCCATCTCTAAACTTTGCAGCCAGAGCGCACTCATTCCACTGAGTAAGTACCGACCACTTCCGAAATTTTTGACAATAAATTTCTGCTTCATCTTGCCCCTGAGAAAGGGCCAACAAAGCTTTTTCAGCCTGAATCTCTTCGTTAGGTTCCTCATAGAGCAAACCCAATGCC
Organism: Ranitomeya imitator; assembly: GCF_032444005.1. Classification (NCBI taxonomy): domain Eukaryota; kingdom Metazoa; phylum Chordata; class Amphibia; order Anura; family Dendrobatidae; genus Ranitomeya; species Ranitomeya imitator. The sequence continues at coordinate 807,759,294 of NC_091282.1, read as the reverse complement.
AGAAAAAACGCATCCGCATTAAGCAACGCAGGGTCCCCTGGTGCCAATGCAAATGCCCAATCCTGAGGGTCACCCCGCAGGAAAGATATAATTATCTTGACTTGCTGAGCAGGGTCTCCAGAGGAGCGAGATTTCAGAGAAAGAAACAACTTGCAATTGTTCCTAAAATTCAGAAAACGAGATCTATCTCCAGAAAAAAACTCTGGGACAGGAATTCTAGGTTCAGACATAGGAGCATGTACAACAAAATCCTGTATATTTTGAACCTTAGTGGCAAGATTATTCAGGCTGGAAGCCAAACTCTGGACGTCCATGATAAACAGCTGAGATCAGAGCCATTCAAAGATTAAGAGGAGGAGGAAGTAGCCAGGCTGCAATAAGGCTAGGCAGCAAACTCTGAGGGAAAGGGAAAAAAAAAAAAAAAAAAAACTTCCTCAGACTACTTATCCTCCTACTTCAGCCAATACAATTAACACTTTGTGGGCCGGTTATACTGTCATGATCCCAATGGCAGGGGATCACAAAAAGGACAAGCACAGATACAAACAAGCTCTAGGGCGATGGAACCTAAGCTGACCGCGACCCTGAACCTAACACACAAATAAAAGTAGCCGGGGAACGTGCCTACGATGATCCTAGACGTCTCGCTCCAGCCGAAGATCTAACTTCCCCTATTAGAAGAAACACAGACCTCTCTTGCCTCCAGAGAAATACCCCACAGCAATAGCAGCCCCCCACATATAATGACGGTGAAATGAGAGGAAGGCACATACGTAGTATGAAAACAGTTTCAGCAAAATGAGGCCCGCTAAAGCTAGATAGCAGAGGATACAAAAGTGAACTGCGCGGTCAGCGAAAAACCCTTCAAAAATCCATCCTGAAATTACTTGAACTCATGTGCCAACTCATGGTACATGAAAAGCAATTTCAGCCCACTAGAGCAACCAGCAGCAGAGAATCACATATCTGCAGGCTGGACTAAAAACCAAATTAAGCAAAACACAAAACAGGAAAATCCAAACTTAGCTTGTCCAGAAGGTACTAGGAGCAGGGAGCAGAGGTAACAAGACACACTGGATACATTGATAACCGGCGAGGAAATGCCAGCAAAGCCAGGTTAAATAGGAAACTCCCATATGCTGATGGAACAGGTGGAACCCAGAAACCCAGGAAAGACAAGTCACCCAGTACCATCAGTAACCACCAGAGGGAGCCCAAAAACAGAACTCACAACAGATCCATTTGTAACATTGGACCATCATCTAACCTAATGCATCTCTGTTCCGGTCATTTTCCCACACTCCTTTGCCTAGGGTGTTAATTTTCTTTTAATTAATTTTATTTTATAATTATTTGGTTTTAATTTTCTGATTTTTCTATAATCTTTACAGTGGGACAAAAATTGTGGTCTCTTTTACATCTATGATGGACATTGGAACCACAAACTTATTATCTGTCTGATCATCTATTCAACCTGCCAATCACGTTATAAACAATCATGCGATGACTTATGGGATTGGTGCATTTTGGAATTGCAATATGCTTTATTTATGTACTGTATATCTGTCTCCATGCCCATAATGTTATACGTTTGATATTATTGATGTGGTGACTATGTATAACATTGTCCTATATGCCACTTGAATATGATGCTAATGGTAGAAGAATGGCCATTCAGATTTTGCATCGGTGATATAGTGGTTGTGCTAATGCGTGCCGCGGCTCTTGATCTCTAGTGGACAGTGGCACGCCTTTTTGTCTTGCTGACACGCCCGGAGACTTTCCCCCTCCCCGCACATGCGCAGTAATGCACAATGCTCCGTTGTACCTTCCAGGACCTGAGATGTGCGGAGCGCATGCGCCACCTATAACCGCTGTCATTGGCTTCCAATACACCATGTGATCCACATGTGACCATAAAAGGTCCTTGATGCTATATTTATTTTTTACTCCCCTTGAAAAAGCGGTGCATTGAACATGCGAAACGCGTGTTGGGGTCATCTAACACAAGGCCCAGGGTCCAGGCACATAAAGGAGACACTTGCACAAAAATGGGCTGCATGGTTGGGTTGCCAGAAGAAAGCCATTACTGCACAAATGCCACAAAGTATCTCACCTACAATACGCAAAACAGCACAAAAACAAGCCTCAAAACTTCTGGAACAAGGTAATTTGGAGTGGTGACACCAAAATTTAACTTTTTGGCCACAGCCATAAACTGTACATTTGGAGAGAGATCAACAAGGCCTATGATGAAAGGAATATCATTCCTACTGTTAAGCACGGAGGTGGATCGCTGATGTTTTGGGGATGTGTGAGCTACAAAGGCATAGGAAACTTGGTCAAATTTGAAGGAAAGATGAATGCAGTACGTTATCAGCAAATGCTGGAGGCAAATATGCAATCATCAGCCCAGAAGCTGCGCATGGGACGTACTTGAACGTTCCAACATGACAACGATCCAAAACACAAGGCCAAGTTGACCTGTCACTGGCTACAGCAAAACAAAGCAAAGGTTCTGGAGTGGCCATCTCAGTCTCCTGACCTGAATATCATTGAGCCACAATGGGAGTATCTCAAGTGTGCAGTTCATGCTAGACAGCCCAGGAATTTACAGGAAGCTTTTTGCCAAGAATAGTGGGCAGCTTTACCATCTGAGAAAATAAAGAACCTCATCCACAACTACCACAAAACACTTCAAGCTGTCATTGATGTTAGAGGGGGCAATACACAGTATTAAGAAATGGAGTATGTAAACTTTTGATCAGGATTATTTGGATGTTTTAGGTTGTCATTATGATTTAAAAAGAGAAAACACAGTAGTTTGACAATAAATGGGTTCACTCAACCACTAATCATGAGTGGAGAAAAAGGTTTGGTATTATCATTCATATTCTCTGAAAAAAGGCCAAGAAAGTAAAAATTCGGCCAGGGTATGTAAATTTTTAAGCACAGCTGTATACCATTAAAAAATTAGATTTTTATTAAATGTGTTAAAAAGTTAGAATGGAAACAAAGAAGCTGCTGAATAGACTAAATGCAGACGCTATAGAGTACAGATGACATAAGATGTTAGGCTTGTTATAACTTATAAATCTACATGTGCAGCAGAACTAGGGGTAAACATCCCCAACAGTTTATACAAAATAAATGTAAGTGTCGAAGCTTGTACTTATGGTACATAAAAATAATTCTACTTGTTAAAGCATCCCCACAGCGCCAACGCACGATAGGTGGGTGCAAGCTTTATTATTTTATTGGGGACAAAATTTTATATCAAGAAGGGGTTGTCCTAGTAGTGGACAACTCCTATAAGGGAGTTATAGTGAGTATTTTGAACCTACAGGTGCGTCACAGAATTTTATAATATTAGAACATTGAAATATGATATTTTAGTAGTAAAAATGTAATTTTTATATTATTTGCAAATATTTCAGTTACGCAAGAGTTAAAATGTGAAACTGGCCCTCACAATTTATGGAGTAATTTCTGCTGAACTTAGTGATGCCCCATAATGTCTGGTGTGATAAACTACTGTTAGGCCACATGTCAGGCCTGAGAAGGCAGGAGTGCTATTTTGCTTTTGGATGACAGATTTTGCTAGAATAGTTTAAAGACAATATTTATGGAGCTCCTATGGTACCAGAACAGCAAAAAAAAAATTACCCCTTTCTAGATATTGCGTCTAAATGAATTTATCTACTGAGAATTGCAAATATGCCAGTTTAGTGCCCATGGATTCTTCCCCCATACAGCGTAGAGCCCCCATGTATTGTGGCACCCCCATACATTGTGCCCAGCTTATGCTTCTAGCGATACCCACCCGTAAATTAAGTGCCTTATCTCCAAACCGAAAAATTCACTGGATTTTATTTGAAGGGGTTTTGGAGATGTGTTGCTTTTCCAGTTTTTGTTCTACCAGTAACATGGAAACCCCTATATTTCTAATGACAGATGACGGGCCTGAATAGGGGCTGCTTTTGTGCAGGATAAGTGGGAGTTTTTATTGGTAACATTTTGGGATACAAAACATTTTTTGATCGCTTTCAGTATGAAGCTGCATCACATTCCGTGTTAATTCCACAAGAATGCGATTCAGACGAAACCTCCAACTGAACCACTCATTGTAATGAGGCAGATGGAGACACTTTGGACTCTGGCATCTGTTTTGCTGGTATTCATCTTTTTAGCCGTCCACAGAACTGTGGTCAAGCAAACTTGGGCTCTAACAAGATGGCTAAAATGATGGGATATCGCCAAACAGATCCCAGATGGAGTTCAAAGTGTCTCGATCTGCCTCATTATAGTAATTGGTTCCATCAAGGATTTTGTCTGAATAGTGTTTTTTGGTATTTAGACGGAGACCCTGATGTAAGTACTCAGTGTAGAGCGAAGGATAAATGTGATCCAAGCCTTATTCCAATTTTTGAGAGGTAGAATGAACAAATAGATAGCAGTACAAGGGTAATTTTTATTTTTGTTTTTTACACGGTTCACTTTGCTGTATAAGTAATTTGTCGACTTTATTCTTAGGGTCAATGCGATGTCAGCGATATCCGATTTCTATATTTGTTTTATATTTTTCTGCTTTTACGCAGTAAAAATGTCTTTCTAGAAAAATAGCTTTTTTGTCGCCATATTCTAAGAGCTGTAACTTTTTTATTTTTTAGCAAACCGCGCTGTATGAGGGCTTATTTTTTGTAGGACAAGTTGCAGATTTGTTTGGTACCATTTTGGGGCACATAATTTTTTTGATACCTTTTTATTCAGTTTTTATTCAGACATAGTATGAACAAAACCCAGCAATTCACTTACAAGTTTTATATTTTTTGGGTGCAGCTCGCTGTGCGGTAAAAGTAATATAACCATGTTGTTCTTCAGATCAGTACAATTGACAAATATTTGGCACGTTTATTTATACCATTTTTCTTTTTAAATATGACTTTTTGATCTTTTTGGTCAATTTTTTGTTTGTCAGTATGATGAAAAAGCAATATATATATATATATATTTTTTTTTTTTTACGGTGTTTGCTATATATTCAGGTCATTCTGAACACGTCAATGCCAATTACCAATTATATGTACAGTACTTTAAAAAAAATTTTTTAACACAAATGCTAAGCTTTAAGTGGTGAAACGGCTTTTTGTGATATGTGTGTGCTTTTTTGTATTACATTTTTTACTTTTTTTACATATTTTTTTAAACTTTTTTCAGTTAGTCCCACTGTGAGATATGTATATTTTTACTTTGATTGCTGGTTTCACACATTGAAGTACTCATGTATTGCAGTGCATGAGACCTGCCATTGATTCACGGACTGTGCCTGTAAAGGCCCCGTCACACTAGACGATATCGCTAGCGATCAGTGATGTTGCAGCGTCCTCGCTAGCGATATCGTCCAGTGTGACAGGCAGCAGCGATCAGGCCCCTGCTGTGCTGTCGCTGGTCGGGGAAGAAAGTCCAGAACTTTATTTGGTCGCTGGACTCCCCGTAGACAGCGCTGAATCGGCGTGTGTGACACCGATTCAGCGATGTCTTCACTGGTAACCAGGGTAAACATCGGGTAACTAAGCGCAGGGCCGCGCTTAGTAACCCGATGTTTACCCTGGTTACCATCCTAAAAGTAAAAAAAACAAACACTACATACTTACCTACAGCCGTCTGTCCTCCAGCGCTGTGCTCTGCACTCCTCCTGTACTGGCTGTGAGCGTCGGTCAGCCGGAAAGCAGAGCGGTGACGTCACCGCTCTGCTTTCCGGCCGCTGTGCTCACAGCCAGTACAGGAGGAGTGCAGAGCACAGCGCTGGAGGACAGACGGCTGTAGGTAAGTATGTAGTGTTTTTTTTTTTTTACTTTAACGATGGTAACCAGGGTAAACATCGGGTTACTAAGCGCGGCCCTGCGCTTAGTTACCCGATGTTTACCCTGGTTACCGGCATCGTTGGTCGCTGGAGAGCGATCTGTGTGACAGCTTTCCAGCGACCAAACAGCGACGTTGCAGCGATCCGGATCGTTGTCGGTATTGCTGCAGCGTCGCTTAATGTGAAGGGGCCTTTAGACTCTGCTCATAGCAGGATCAAACAGATCACCGTACCCTGGCGTCATGTAATGACCTCGGCGTACCATGGACATGATTAGCAAATGGGGCACAGGGGCAGTCAATCCTGCCAAAAGGGGTCTTTTAACCCCAGTTTAACCACTTAGATGCCATTGTCACAATTGAAAGCAATATTTAAGGGGTTAATCTGCCACGATCAGTTCCAAAACTCACCAGAGCCAGTGTTGCAGTGTGTCAGTTGCCTTCAAGGGGGGTTGTGGTAGTATCCACTTATTCCCAATCGGCGTTTTAAAACTGCGATGGAGTAAGACCCCTTAACGGCCACCACTTTAGTGCATATTGGTAGTCGCTAAGGGGCTACAAATTGGCACTATGGCTTAGGATCCCTTATTGATTATGCTTGAAAAATGTATATTGGTCATCATAAATAGGTCATTTTTATGTTTCTTTAAACCAGTTTTTCTACCACACTAATAATACTCTGCATACATATAGAGTTTAATCATTAATTAAAATGCAACTCCAGCACTAGGAGTAACATTGGTCATATAGTTTTATTGTGGAGTTTGAGGAATATACTAATTCTATTTACTTTTCAGATATTGCGAACCAGGTATTACTTGCTTTGTTCACAATGGAGATGATCTTGAAGATCTATGCACTTGGTTTCCAGTCATATTTTATGTCTCTTTTCAACCGATTTGACTGCTTTGTGGTATGCACAGGACTTCTCGAAATCCTGTTAGTTGCCAGCAACATCATGTCTCCACTTGGAATATCTGTCTTGCGGTGTATCCGACTTCTTCGAATATTTAAGATTACACGGTAAGCATGTATGTGTATAACTAAATTAATATCAGTATTATTCATTGAAAAATTATTTGAAATTAAATATAATGGCTTTTGAAGGTAATTAGTGCTTGGAGTTCCAAGTTTTTGTTTTTTCATCTACTTTTTGCAGTCTGACAATAGTTTTTCAATGGGATTGAGATCTGTGTTTTTCCCAACTATAGACCCAAAATTTCACTCATCCATTTGTTCTATTCTACTTGAAAAAGCAACTACCAATTTGCTCCTGGATAACTGGGAGAAGTTGCTCTCTGGGGATGCTTAGATACTGTGCTTTATTAATTGCAGTAATTTTAGGCAAAATTGTAGGTGAGCATATTCTCTTGGATGAAAAGAAAATCCATCTGGACTGCAAAAAACTGTGGTAAAGTTATTTTCTCATTTTCTCTGTTGAAGCCCCTTCCAAATTTTTGGAATAATGAGTGGAAGCAAAGGAAAAGGTGTGCGCTAACGTGAATCCTGTATCACACTAACAGTAGAGCATCCTGAGACCATTCATGTGTGTGGTGGCTTCTCATGCAAGAGAGTTGGCTCACTCACAATTTTACCTAAGGGGTCATACTCATCTGCCAAAAAAACATACGAGTGCAATCTGATAAAAAATCAAAATGCACTCTAACAAATCTTAATCTATGAGTTACAGCTAATCTGCAATTTTTTTCTCAGCTGAAATTGGACTGAGAAAAAAAATCACAGCATGCTACAGTTTGCCTCGAATATCGGATGAGACTCGCCAATGCAAGTCAATGGGTGTGATAAATAAATTGAACGACACTCGGACCACGCGAGTGTCGTCTGATTTTTACACACCCATGTCCTTTGAAAAGCTGGCACTTCAGCAGACGCGTACAGTAAAATCACATCTTACCCGACAAAATAGAATAGATATATAAAGATGTCAGTCACATATATAATTAGTACAGTGCGTGTGCAGCTTACTGTACATGTATTTCTTTACTTACTAAATTATTTTCTAAAAAAAATTGCATGGGATCCCCAACATTTTATTAACCAGCAGAGGGAAAGCAGACAGCTGGGGTCAGATGTTTATAGATAGGAAAGGGGGTAATACCCATGGAGCTTCCTAGGTTATTAATATCAGCTCACAGCTGTATACTTAGCCTTTGCTGGTTATTAAAATGGGGGACCCAAAAAATGACATAGGGTGCCTTTAGAATTAATAACCAGCAAAGGCTGGGCAGGTGGCTACAAGCTGATATTAATAGCCTAGGAAGGGGCCATGGATCTTGCCCGCCTATGGCTAAAAACAACAGTACTCAGCTGCCCCAGAAAAGGTAAGATGTGCTAATTCTGGCACTTAGCCTCGCTTTTCCCACTTACCCTGGTGCGTTGGCAAGTGGGGTGATATTTGGGGTTTGATATCACCTTTATTTTGACATCAAGCCCAGATGTTAGTATTGGAGAGGCATCTATAAGACGACCCTATTACTAATCCCATAGTCCATTAATTGAAAGACTGACACAGACTCCTTTAATCAATCTTAATTAAACCATACTCACGTCATCGCCTATTCCAGGGACACCATTGTCCCCTGCAAGAGAATTAAAATATCAAACAACAATATTCCTCACCTGTCCACTGAGAAAATAATATTCCATTTGTCCACGACGGGTCTAGCTCTGCTACATCTAGATGGCAGGCTGCATTGTTGCATGATGCCACTATACAGCCTGTCATTCAGCAGACACTGAGCAGCGTCTGCTACCACTGCTCATTTACGGAAGTAAGAAACTGGGAAAGAAAAAGCACAGAAGGGTCTTATCCGATGACAATGGAGTATCAGGGAAAGGAGAGATACACTCACCTATCTAGGTTGCCGAATGGCAAGACATAAAAAGCATATAAAACAGCTGATGTACAGATACTGGTCAAGAGGACGAACAAAGATATAGAGGGGAAGACGAAGGTATCACTCATGCGCTGCTGATATCCAAATATCGGTAAAATTAAAATATTTATTTAGACACGTTTAAAAGTCAACACGTTTCAAGGTCACGCAGGACCTCTTCATCAGGACTAAACCTGGGTAGGCACTGACAAGCATCATTTGGCACAAATAATTACTAATAATAACAAGTTAAATGTTAAATGGTTTGAAAGCTTTTTACATTTTTAAGATATTATACCACAATGTATGGTATGATATTTAAAATTTAGATTTAATCTTGACCATTAGTTGTATTTTCTCTTTCCCATGTTTATATTCTGCTTTCTTTATACTTCAGATATTGGACATCACTAAACAATCTTGTGGCTTCACTGCTCAACTCTGTCCGCTCCATTGCATCACTTCTACTTTTGCTTTTTCTCTTCATGATCATCTTTGCCCTTCTCGGCATGCAGATGTTTGGTGGAAAGTTTGATTTTGAAGACACAGAAATAAGGAGAAGCACTTTTGATACCTTCCCACAAGCATTGATCACAGTTTTCCAGGTATTTTTCAGATATAAGCGAAGTAAAATATAATGGGGCTGAATAGCTATGTTAAGATATGTCTTCTTTTGGCAATATTGTAGGCAAAAAGAGATGTCACCAACTTCAGACTTTTTTCATTGCACAGGACATAAAATCTTGGGAGACTGTATTGAAGCAAAATATTATACATTGGTAAAGGTTTTATATTGTGCTATTTTCATTTAACCCCTTAAAGACCAGAGGTATTTTGGGTTTTTCATATTCATTTTTTGTTCCCCTTCTTCCTAGAGACATAACTTTTTTATTTTTTGGCAAAAATGTCCATGTGAGGGCTTGTTTTTTGCGGTATGAGTTGTATATTTGAACAAAACCATTAGTTTTACCATGGCGTGTACTCAAAATGGAAAAAAAATTCCAACTGCTGTGAAATTCAAAAAAGCACAATCCAACAGTTTTTTTTTTACCATGTTCACTAAATGCTAAAACTGACCTGCCATTATGATTCTCCAGGTCATTACAAGTTCATAGACACCAAATGTGCCTAGGTTCTTTTTTATTTAATGGGAATCTGTCACCCCAAAATTTGAGAATGAGCTGCGGCCACCGGCATCAGGGGTTTATCTACATCATTCTGTAATGCTGTAGGTAAGCCCCCGATGTACCCTGAAAGATAAGAAAAGTGAGTTAGATTATTCTCACCCAGGGACGGTCCGGTTCGGTTCGGGTCCGATGGGTGTCGCGGTCTGGGTCCGGCACCTCCCATCTTCATGCGATGACGTCATCTTCTTTTCTTCCTTTTCTTCCTCAACACCATTGGAGCTACTGCAACCCTCAACCTACTGTCTCCTTCCCCATAATCCTGTAGAATGTAAGCCCGCAAGGGCAGGGTCCTCGCCCCTCTGTATCAGTCTGTCATTGTTAGTTTTGTTTACTGTAAGTGATATTTATATTTTGATGCAACCCCTTCTCATGTACAGCACCATGGAATTAATGGTGCTATATAAATAAATAATAATAATTCCTGCTGCGGCTGCAGCGCAGGCGTACTTTATCTGCCCTGTTGAGGGCAGAGCAAAGTACTGCAGTGCGCAGGTGCCGGGCCTCTCTGACCTTTCCCGGCGCCTGCACACTACAGTACTTTGCTCTGCCCTCAACAGGGAAGACAATGTACACCTGCGCAGGAGCCGCAGCAGGAAGAAAAGAAGAGGACATCATCGCATGAAGATGGGAGGCGCCGGACCCGGACCGCAGCACCCATCGGACCCGAACTGAACCGCGACCGCCCCTCGGTGAGTATAATCTAACCTGTTTTTGTTATCTTTCAGGGTATATCGGGGGGCTTGCCTACAGCATTACAGAATGCCCCTGATGCCGGTGGCCGCAGCTCGTACTCGAATTTTGGGGTGACAGACTCATGGTGAAAAATATTCCAAAGTTTGTTAAAAAAAAAAAAATGGCACCATTTTCCGATACCAGTAACATCTCCATTTTTCATGATCTCGAGTGGGTTGAGGGCTTATTTTTTGTATGCCGAGCTGAAATTTTTAATGAAATAAATTTGGTGTAGATACAATCTATTCATTGCTCGTTATTGCATTTTAATGCAATGTTGCGGGGACCAACGTAATTCTGGCGTTTTGATTTTTTTCTCGTTACGCCATTTAGCCATCAGGTTATTAATATATATATATATATATATATATATATATATATATATATATATATGTGTGTGTATATTTGTTTTTTATTGTTTTATTTTAAATGGGGTGAGTGGGGATGATTTGAACTTTTTTTTTTTTTTTACATTTTAAAAACTTTTTTTTTTACCTTTGGCATGCTTCAGTGGTAGAAGCTGCCATAACCTGATCGGCTCTGCTACATACAGGCGATGACCAGATCACCTGTATGTAGCAGAATTGCTGATTTGCTATGAGCCTATGAGCAACGACCACTGGCACCCCGGCAGTGACAACCATAGAGGTCTGCTGGAGACCTCTGGTTGTCATACCAACCCATTGGTGACCTGCAATCACATTTCGGGGTCACCGATGGGTGGGCTTTCCGGCATGCTTGCCGGAAGTGCCCGTTAAATGTGGCTGTCAGAGTTTGACAGTGACATTTATCTAGTTAACAGCGGCGGCTGTTAGAGGCACATGTTAGCTGTTCAAAACAGCTGACATGTGCCGGAATAGATGTGGGCTCAGTGCAGGAGCCCACATCAAAGGGAGGGAGTCCGACATTGGCATACTATTACGCCCGATGTCGGAAAGGGGTTAAACAGGAGTGCGGTATGTCTGTGGATACTTGATAACTATAGACAAAAATGAAACTAGTACAAGCGATTGCTGTATCGTGGCCCTGCCTTGTTCATTAAAATACTGTAGGCTACTTGCCTGATACCTACCTATTCAACAGCTTTCCCGGCAGGTACAGTAGGGAAAATAAGTATTTTATACACTGCCGATTTTGCAGTTTCCCACCTACAAAGAATGAAGAGGTCTGTAATTTTTATCATAGGTACACTTGAACTATGAGAGACAGAATCTAAAAAAAAAAAAAAGCACAAAATAAAATGATTTTTGAAATAATTAATTTGCATTTTATTGCATGAAATAAGTATTTGTTACAATAGAAAAACAGAGCTTAACCCTTTAAGCCCGGAGGGTGGTTTGCACGTTAATGACCGGGCCAATTTTTACAATTCTGACCACTGTCCTTTAAGAAGGTTATAACTCTGGAATGCTTCAACGGATCCCGGTGATTCTGACATTTCTCGAGACATATTGTACTTCATGATAGTGGTAAAATTTCTTTGATATTGCGTTTAACTGTGAAAAAAATTAAATTTGGCAAAGATTTTGAAAATTTCGCAATTTTCCAAATTTGAATTTTTATGCCCTTAAATCACAGAGATATGTCACACAAAATACTTAATACGTAACATTTCCCACATGTCTACTTTACATCAGCACAATTTTGGAAACAAAATTTTTTTTTGTTAGGGAGTTATAAGGGTTAAAAGTTGACCAGCAATTTCTCATTTTTACATCACCTTCTTTTTTTAGGGACCACATCACATTTGAAGACATTTTGAGGGGTCTATATGATAGAAAATAACCAAGTGTGACGCCATTCTAAAAACTGCACCCCTCAAGGTGCTCAAAACCACATTCAATAAGTTTATTAACCCTTCTGGTGCTTCACAGGAATTTTTGGAATGTTTAAAAAAAAAAGAACATTTAATTTTGTTTCACAAAAAATTTACTTCAGCTCCAATTTGTTTTATTTTCCCAAGGTTACCAGTAGAAATTGTACTCCAAACATTGTTGTGCAATTTGTCCTGTGTACGCTGATGCCCCATATGTGGGGGTAAACCACTGTTTGGGTGCATGGTAGAGCTCGGAAGGGAAGGAGCGCCGTTTGACTTTTCAATGCAAAATTGGCTGGAATTGAGATGGGACGCCATGTTGCGTTGGGGAGCCCCTGATGTGCCTAAACATTGAAACCCCCCACAAGTGAGACCATTTTGGAAAGTAGACCCCCTAAGGAACTTATCTAGATGTGTTGTGAGAGCTTTGAATCCCCAAGTGTTTCACTACAGTTTATTACGCAGAGACGTGAAAATTTAAAAAAAAAATTTCCACAAAAATTATTTTTTAGCCCACCGTTTTGTATTTTCCCTAGGGTAACAGGAGATATTGGACCCAAAACTTGTTGTCCAATTTGTCCTGAGTACGCTGATACCCCATATGTGGCGGGAACCACCATTTGGGCACATGGCAGAGCTCGGAAGAGAGGGAGCGCCATTTGGAATGGAGACTTAGATGGAATGGTCTGCAGGCGTCACGTTCCATTTGCAGAGCCCCTGATGAACCTAAACAGTAGGAACCCCCCACAAGTGACCCCATATTGGAGCCTAGACCCCCCAAGGAACTTATCTAGATGTGTTGTGAGAACTTTGAACCCCCAAGTATTTCACTACAGTTTATAATCATTTTTTTCCTACAAAAATGTTTTTTTAGGCCCCCAAATTTTTATTTTCCCAGGGGTAACAAGAGAAATTGGACCCCAGAAGTTGTTGTCCAACTTGTTCTGAGTACGCTGATACCCCATATGTGGGGGGAACCACCGTTTGGGCGCATGGCAGAGCTCGGAAGGGAAGAAGCACCATTTGGAATGCAGACTTAGATGGATTGGTCTGCAGGCGTCACGTTGCATTTGCAGAGCCCCTGATGTACCTAATCAGTAGAAACCCCCTACAAGTGACCCCATATTGGAACCTAGACCCCCCAAGGACACATGGCAGAGCTCGGAAGAGAGGAAGCACCATTTGGAATGGAGACTTAGATGGAATGGTCTGCAGGCATCACGTTACATTTGCAGAGCCCCTGATGTACCTAATCAGTAGAAACCCCCTACAAGTGACCCCATATTGGAACCTAGACCCCCCAAGGAACTTATCTAGATGTGTTGTGAGAACTTTGAACCCCCAAGTATTTCACTACAGTTTATAACGCAGAGCCGTGAAAATAAAAAATCATTTTATTTCCAACAAAAATGTTTTTTTAGCCCCCCAAACTTTTATTTTTCCAAGGATAGCAAGAGAAATTGGACCACAAAAGTTGTTGTCCAATTTGTCTTAAGTACACTGATATCCCATATGTTGGGGTAAACCCCTGTTTGGGCACACGGGAGAGCTCGGAAGGGAAGGAGCACTGTTTTACTTTTTCAACGCAGAATTGGCTGGAATTGAGATCGGACGCCATGTCGCGTTTGCAGAGCCCTGATGTGCCTAAACAGTGGAAACCCCCAATTCTAACTGAAACCCTAACCCAAACACACCCTTAACCCTAATCCCAACCACACCCCTAATCCCAACTCCAACACACCCCAAACCCTAATCCCAACCATAATCCTAACCGCACCCCTAACCCTGACACAACCCTAACCCTAATCCCAACCGTAAATGTTATGCAAACCCTAACCCTAGCCCTAACCCTAACTCTAGCCCTAACCCTAGCGCCAACCCTAACCCTATCAATAACCCTAACCCTAACCCTAGCCCTTACCCTAGCCCTTACTCTAGCCCTAACCCTAGCCCTAACCCTATCCCTAACCCTAGCCCTAATAGAAAAATGGAAATAAATACATTTTTTATTTTTTTTTATTTTTCCCTAACTAAGGGGGTGATAAAGGGGGTTTTGACTTACTTTTATAGCGGGTTTTCTAGCTGATTTTTATGACTGGCAGCCGTCACACACTAAAAGAGCTTTTATTGCAAAAAATATTTTTTTGCGTTACCACATTTTGAGAGCTATAATTTTTCCATATTTTGGTTCACAGAGTCATGTGAGGTCTTGTTTTTTGCGGGACAAGTTGTCGTTTTTATTGGTAACATTTTCAAGCACGTGACATTTTTTGATCGCTTTTTATTCCGATTTTTGTGAGGCAGTATGACCAAAAAACAGCTATTCATGAATTTCTTTTTTGGGGGGGCGTTTATACCATTCTGCGTTTGGTAAAATGGATAAAGCAGTTTTATTCTTTGGGTCAGTATGATTACAGCGATACCTCATTTATATCTTTTTTTATGTTTTGGCGCTTTTACACGATAAAAACTATTTTATAGAAAAAATAATTATTTTTGCATCGCTTTATTGTGAGGACTATACCTTTTTTTATTTTTTCGCTGATGACACTGTATGGCAGCTCGTTTTTTGTGGGACAAGATGACGTTTTCAGTGGTACCATGGTTATTTATATCAGTTTTTTTGATCACGTGCTATTCCACTTTTTGTTCGGCGGTATGATAATAATGCGTTGTTTTTTGCCTCGTTTTTTTTTCTTTTACGGTGTTCACTGAAGGGATTTACTAGTGGGACAGTTTTATAGGTCGGGTCGTTACGGACGCGGCGATACTAAATATGTGTACTTTTATTGTTTTTTTTGTATTTAGATAAAGAAATGTATTTATGGGAATAAGATATATATATTTTTTTCTTTATTTAGGAATTTTTTTTTCTTTTTACACAACTAAATATTTTATTTTTACTTTTTAACATTGCCCCGGGGGGGGGGGGGGGGGGCATGATGTTATAAGGTCAGATTGCTGATCTGACACTTTGCAGAGCACTGTGTCAGATCAGCGATCTGACGTGCACTGCTCCTGGCGTACCAGCGCCTGCTCTGAGCAGGCGCTTGGTAAGCTACCTCCCTGCAGGACCCGGATGCAGCCCCGTGGCCATTTTGGATCCGGGGCCTGCAGGGAGAAGAAGGTAGGAGATCCTTGGAGCAACGCAATCACATCGCATTGCTCCAAGGGTCTCAGGGAAGCACGCAGGGAGCCCCCTCCCTGCGCAATGCTTCCCTATACTGCTGGAACACTGCACTCATGTTTGATCGCAGTGTGCTGGGGGTTAATGTGCTGGGGGTGGTCTGTGACCACTTCTGGCACATAGTGCCGGAGGTCAGCTGCAAAAGTCAGCTGACACCCGGCCGCGATCGGCCGCCTTCCCCCCCGTGAGCGCGGCCGATCGCTATGACGTACTATCCCGTCCCTGGGAATTAAGTCCCAGGTCACCTTGACGGGATAGTATGTCAATTGGGATTAAGGGGTTAATATTTGGTATAGAAACCTTTGTTTGCAATTACAAAAGTTAGACGTTTCCTGTCGTTCTTGACCAAGTTTGCACACACTGCAGAAGGTATTTTTGTCCACTCCTCCATACAGATCTTCTCCAGATCTTTCAGAGTTCGGCCCTGTCGCTGGGCAACATTGAGTTTCAGCTCCCTCCAAAGACTTTCTGTTGGGTTCTGGTCTGGAGACTGGTTAGGCCACTTCAGGACCTTGAAATGTTTCTTACGGAGTCACTCCTTAGTTGCCTTGGCTGTGTGTTTTGGGTCATTGTCATGCTAAAAGACTCAGCCACAATCTCTTCAATGTTCTTACTCACAGAAGGAGGTTGTTGGCCAAAATATTGCGATACATGACCCTATACATGACCCGATACATGACAGCCATCCTGTCACCTTTGCATTCTGTTCCCCAAAGTATGATATTTCCCCCACCATGCTTCACAGTTGGGATGGTGTTTTTGGGGTTGCACTCATCCATTTTCTTTCTCCAATCAGGTTCAGGACCCAACAAGAAGGGGGGCACTGCTAGACCTAATATTAACCAACAGGCCAGACCGCATATCAAATATAAGGGTTGGGGGTCACTTGGGAAATAGCGATCACAAAATAATAAGTTTTCAAGTATCCTTTAAAAAGATGTGTAGTAGAGGGGTTACAAGGACACTAAACTTCAGGAGGGCAAATTTCCAACGGATGAGAGAGGATCTTGGTGCAATTAACTGGGACGATATCCTGAGACACAAAAATACACAAAGAAAATGGGAGACGTTTATTAGCATCCTGGATAGGACCTGTGCACAGTATATACCGTATGGGAATAAACATACTAGAAATAGGAGGAAACCAATATGGCTAAATAGAGCTGTAAGGGGCGCAATAAGTGACAAAAAGAAAGCATTTAGAGAATTAAAGGAAGTAGGTAGTGAGGAGGCATTAAATAAATACAGAAAATTAAATAAATTCTGTAAAAAGCAAATCAAGGCAGCAAAGATTGAGACAGAGAGACTCATTGCCAGAGAGAGTAAAAATAATCCTAAAATATTCTTTAACTACATAAATAGTAAGAAACTAAAAAATGATAGTGTTGGCCCCCTTAAAAATAGTCTGGGTGAGATGGTGGATGAGGATGAGGAAAAAGCCAATATGCTAAATGACTTTTTTTCATCAGTATTTACACAAGAAAATCCCATGGCAGACAAAATGTCTAGTGATAAAAATTCCCAATTAAATGTCACCTGCTTAACCCAGCAGGAAGTGCGGCGGCGTCTAAAAATCACTAAAATTGACAAATCTCCGGGCCCGGATGGGATACACCCTCGAGTACTGCAGGAATTAAGTACAGTCATTGATAGACCATTATTTTTAATCTTTAAAGACTCCATAATAACAGGGTCTGTGCCACAGGACTGGCGTATAGCAAATGTGGTGCCAATATTCAAAAAGGGGACAAAAACTGAACTCGGAAATTATAGGCCAGTAAGCTTAACCTCTACTGTGGGTAAAATACTGGAGGGCATTCTAAGGGATGCTATACTGGAGTATCTGAAGAGGAATAACCTCATGACCCAGTATCAGCACGGGTTTACTAGGGACCGTTCATGTCAGACTAATTTGATCAGTTTCTATGAAGAGGTAAGTTCCAGATTGGACCAAGGGAACCCAGTGGATGTAGTGTATATGGACTTTTCAAAAGCTTTTGATACGGTGCCACACAAAAGGTTGATACATAAAATGAGAATAATGGGGATAGGGGAAAATATGTGCAAGTGGGTTGAGAGCTGGCTCAGGGATAGGAAACAAAGGGTGGTTATTAATGGAGCACACTCGGACTGGGTAGCGGTTAGCAGTGGGGTACCACAGGGGTCAGTATTGGGCCCTCTTCTTTTTAACATATTTATTAATGACCTTGTAGGGGGCATTCAGAGTAGAATTTCAATATTTGCAGATGACACTAAACTCTGCAGGGTAATCAATACAGAGGAGGACAATTTTATATTACAGGATGATTTATGTAAACTAGAAGCTTGGGCTGATAAATGGCAAATGAGCTTTAATGGGGATAAATGTAAGGTCATGCACTTGGGTAGAAGTAATAAGATGTATAATTATGTGCTTAATTCTAAAACTCTGGGCAAAACCGTCAATGAAAAAGACCTGGGTGTATGGGTGGATGACAAACTTAAATTCAGTGGCCAGTGTCAGGCAGCTGCTACAAAGGCAAATAAAATAATGGGATGCATTAAAAGAGGCATAGATGCTCATGAGGAGAACATAATGTTACCTCTATACAAGTCACTAGTTCGACCACACTTAGAATACTGTGCACAGTTCTGGTCTCCGGTGTTTAAGAAAGACATAGCTGAACTGGAGCGGGTGCAGAGAAGAGCGACCAAGGTTATTAGAGGACTGGGGGGTCTGCAATACCAAGATAGGTTATTACACTTGGGGCTATTTAGTTTGGAAAAACGAAGACTAAGGGGTGATCTTATTTTAATGTATAAATATATGAGGGGACAGTACAAAGACCTTTCTGATGATCTTTTTAATCATAGACCTGAAACAGGGACAAGGGGGCATCCTCTGCGGTTGGAGGAAAAAAGGTTTAAGCATAATAACAGACGCGGATTCTTTACTGTAAGAGCAGTGAGACTATGGAACTCTCTGCCGTATGATGTTGTAATGAGTGATTCATTACTTAAATTTAAGAGGGGACTGGATACCTTTCTGGAAAAGTATAATGTTACAGGGTATATACACTAGATTCCTTGATAGGGCGTTGATCCAAGGAACTAGTCTGATTGCCGTATGTGGAGTCGGGAAGGAATTTTTTTCCCCAATGTGGAGCTTACTCTTTGCACATGGGGTTTTTTTTGCCTTCCTCTGGATCAACATGTTAGGTTAGGCTATGGGTTGAACTAGATGGACATATAGTCTTCCTTCAACCTTAATAACTATGTAACTATGTAACTATGTAATCACGGAGAGTGGAGTGGATACCAAAAAGTTCTATTTTGCTCTTCTCTGACTACATGACCTTCTCCCATGCCTCCTCTGCATCATCCGGATGGCCATTGGCAACCTTAAAATGGGCCTTGACATGTGCTTGAGTAAGCAGGGGGAGTTTGCATGCTATGCAGGATTTAAATTCATGACGGTGAAGTGTGTTACTAATGTAAATATTTGATACTGTTGTCCTAGCTCTCTATTGACCAGGTCCTCCCATGTAGTTCTGGGCTGATTCCTGACCCTTCTCAGAATCATCCTTACCCCACGAGGTGAGATTTTGCAAGAAGCCACAGACCGAGGAAGATTGACAGTCATCTTGTGCTTTTTCAATTTTCTAACAATTGTGCCAACAGTTGTTGCCTTTTCACCAAGTTGCTTGCCTACTGTCCCGTGGCCCATCCCAGCCTTTTGCAGGTCTACAATTTTTGTCCCTGGTGTCCTTAGACACATCTTTGGTCTTGCCATGTTGGAGTGTGACAGATTGAGTGAGTGTTCAGACAGGTGTCTTTTCTACAGGTAATGAGTTCAAACAGGTGCAATTAATACAAGTAATGAGAGTAGAGTAGCAGGGCTTAAAGAAAAACTAACAGGTTTGTGAGAGTCAGAATTCTTACAGGTTGGTAGGTGATCAGATACTTATTTCATGCGATAAAATGCAATTTAATTGTTTAAAAATCATACAATGTGATGTTCTAGTTTTTTTAAGATTCTGTCTCTCACAGTTGAAGTATACCTACAATAAAAATTACAGACCTCTCCATTCTTTGAAGGTGGGAAAACTTGCAAGATCAGAAGTATATGACATACTTATTTTCACGACTATATATATTTCCTGCAGGTTGTGGGAATGCTACTCACTCACTTGGATGTATGGTAAGGTAACACAGGAACCCTTTCCATTTAAATTTCCAGGCTGCTTTATTGGTGCTTCATAAACCATGCCACAAGCAAAACAAAATAAACGACCTTTCAGTGCAGGCAAAAAAAACCACAGGTGTGGTTTGTGGGCAGTCAGACCCACCCATCTCTCAGGCTGCCCGTAAACATCACCCGGATGCACAAAAACTACCCTCTTAGTACTATTTGCACTAAAGCATTACTCCAGATTTACATTACAGAACACTTTCATGATCCATTCCTTCCATCAACCATGTGTCCGGTAGCCACCTTACTTCCAATCTAATATATAAAGCTGAATGTGTGTGTGTATGTGTGTGTGTGTGTGTATGTGTGTATGTCCGGGATTGGCATCTGCACCGTCGCAGATACAGCCACAAAATTTTGCACAGTCACACGTCTGGACCCTGAGAGCGTCATAGGCTATGTTGTGAGGTGAAATTTTAACCCCGTGCTTTCCAATTCACCAAACAATTTTGCCCCTATCTACATAATGGGGAAAAAGTGAAAGGAAAAGTGTTGGAGGCGTCGCAGCTACAGCCACAAAATTTTGCACAGTCACACGTCTGGACCCCGAGAGCGTCATAGGCTATGTTGTGAGGTGAAATTTTAACCCCGCGCTTTCCAATTCACCAAACAATTTTGCCCCTATCTACATAATGGGAAAAAATGAAAGGAAAAGTGTAGGAGGCAAGTTGACAGCTGCCAGATGTGAACAAGGGGGACTTAAAGAATGAGAGGGATGGCACCAAAGAGTATATACCGTACAGTTGCTAAGGTGGGGCCCCGACATGGGATACTCACCACACACAGGGATATGAGCACACACACAAAATGCGCCACACACTACCACGTGCTTGAACACATATTACTCTCAGCACACATTTCACCACAAATACACCAACCTCGCCACATAAAAGTCGAAACACAAAAGTCGCCGCTCAAAACTCGCCACGCGCAGAACTCGCCACATGCAAAAACTAGGCTCTTGCAAAACTCGCCACAAGTGCAAAACTCACCTCATGGAAAACTCGCCACACGCAAAACTTGCACACGCGGAAAAATTGCCACATGCACAAAAGTTGCAACACATGCAAAAGTTGCCTCACACAAAACTTGCACATACTCAAAAGGCACCACACATAAAACTCGCCACGCGCAAAACTCGCCATGCGCAAAACTTGCTGCACACAACTTGCTACACTAACCTGTCACATGCAACTCGACACACAAAAAGTTGCTACACGCATGTTGCCACACAAAACTCATCTCACAAAAGTCGCTACATGCATGTTGCCACACGCAACTCAACACACACAACTTGACAAACGAAACTCGCCCTAAAACACACACAAGTCTGGTATTATCCTTCAAAAATAAAAATCTGATTAATAAGCAGACAAGCTACAAGAGCAACAAATGTACCATATAGGAAATACGGCAGCTGTCAGTCACATGACATGTCTATTATGTGTATGTGTGAGCTAATATATACTGCCAGGGGGAGGGCTTCCTGTTGGCTGGGGATTTATCAGGCTGCCAATTTAGCTTATAAATACTGAGGTAAAAATACTGAGCAAATAACGTGTGAACGAGGTCTAATACAGGAGGAGATGACACACAGGTATATACTATATACAGGGGAGATGACACACAGGTATATACTATATAGAGGAGTAGATGACATACAGGTACATACTATATACAGGAGGAGATGACCTACCGTTATATACTATATACAGGAGGAGGTGACACACAGGTATATACTATATACAGGAGCAGATGACCTACAGGTATATACTATATACAGGAGGAGATGACATACAGGTATATGCTATATATAGAAGATGACATACAGGTATATACTATATACAGGAGGACTTTACACACAGATATATACTATATACAGGGGAGATGACACACAGGTATATACTATATACAGGAGGAGATGACATACAGGTATATACTATATATAGAAGGAGATGACATACAGGTATATACTATATATGGGAGGAGATGACATACAGGTATATACTATATACAGGGGAGATGACACACAGCAGGTATATACACTATATACAGGGGAGATTACATACAGGTATATACTATATACAGGAGATGACATACAGGTGTATACTATATATAAGGGAGATGACAAACATGTATATACTGAGGTGAAAATGAGAGGTGTGAGATGAAAATGAAAAGGTGTGAGTGCAAAATGAGAGGAGTGAGGGAAAATAGTGGAGTGATCGGAAAATGACAGATGTGAGGTCGAAATGACAAGTGTTAGGGGGGAATGAGAGGAGTGAGGGAGAAAATGAGAGGTGTGAGGGAGAAAATGAGAGATGTGAGGGGGAAAATGAAAGATGTGATTGGGAAAATGAGAGGTGTGAGGGAGAAAATGAGAGATGTGAGGGGGAAAATGAAAGATGTGATTGGGAAAATGAGAGGTGTGATGGGAAAATAAGAGAAGTGAGGTGCTATAACTAACCACAGATATTTACTATGCCCAGGCAACGCCGGGCTCTTCAGCTAGTCTCTCCCTAAAGCCGTGGGGCTTGGCACTTTCTACCACTAGATACAGGATTCTCAAGAGGGCATCAGCATTACTGTGTAGCTTCCCATATCTATGTTCCGCATGGAAGCTGAAATCCTGTAGGACTAGAAACGGGTACCCCGAACATTTTTCCCCTTTTTCTCCTTCATCCACCTGAGTGGGGCTTGGTCTGATAGTATCGTAATGTTTCCACCTCCCACTTTATGGCCAAGCATGGAATAATTGTTCTCACGTGCCAACAGCTTCCTACTCAGGTAGAGAAATGGATGCTCCTCCTTGTGCATCTCCTGAGAAAGATTTAGGACCACTCCTAATCCGACTTCTCAGGCTTCTGTCTGCAGTATAAATGCCTTCATAATGGCAAAGTTTGGGAGGAACCTCCTGTAGTACCCCACGATTTCCAGAAAAGCTCAAACGTGCTTCTTTGTCTCAGCCAGTTTTGGATTGCGTCCACTTTACTGATCTGAGGTTTGATCTCGCCTCTACTTACTAAATATCCTATATAGAAAAAGAAAGGCATAGCAGCACAACAAGCAAAAAGGAGTATACATAATTACATAATTTAACAATAATCATAAAAATAAGGGCATAATCCCTCTTGATATGGAGTATACATCAAGTGTCAGAAATCATTCATTTGTGCATATATCCCATAAAGTGCAGTGCAATAATAAAAATGAGGTGCTTCAAACAGTGCGCATTCTTGCACTAATTAATAATCAACATGCTGGTGTATAATATTGAGAAATCATAGTTAAATCGGTTCCATGGCTTACCCCATATGATACAAAATAAACTATGCGCCTGCTGGCATCCTGTATCCACTAGTGCTAATGGGGGGGGTATTCTCACCTTATTAGCTGCACCCGTAATCAATCCTATCTATTCACCACTATTAAGTATCATTATTTTTATTTTATCTGGATTGTCCGGCATTTCAATACTCCTCTCTAAATGGCATGTTATTTTCATGTTCTGTATTTGTTTATAACAGTGAGTCCTATATTGTCATATGGTTGCTCTATTTACATGCTTCTTCAGCATGTATGACATGTACTTTGCTCTTGCCAGAGCCAGCGCTACATTTGTGTTTATGCGCTCACTGCCACTTACCAAAATGGCACCTGAATCATAGACATCGCCATTGCGCATGCGCCAACAAGCACTTTCATCCTGCATTGAACTCTGCCTCTCCTGACATGCGCACTAGAGGATTCAGGACGCCAGCAGGCGCATGGTTTAGTTGGTATCATATGAGGTAAGCCATGGAACCGATTTAACTGTGATTTCTCAAAATTATACACCTGCATGTTGATTATTAATTAGCGCAAGAATGCGCACTGTACGAAGCTCCTCATATATTTATTATTGCACTGCACTTTATGGGATATATGCACAAATTAATTATATCTGACACTTGATGTATACTCCATATCAAGAGGGATTATGCCCTTTTTTATGATTATTGTTAAATTATGTAATTATGTATACTCCTTAAATACTCTGTATTTGTCACCTGTACGCTGCTTAAAAAAGGTTCATTTGTCCTAACTGAAACGTCGCTGTCATGAGCTAAATAAAAGCTCCTTTTTTCCTGGTGTCAGCCCCTGGCTCCTGCACTTTGCCGTTTATGAAACCACACAAAAAATGGCACAGTAAAACCAAAAAATACTCTGTTGTAAAAAAAAAATAACAGTAAACAGTGCTAATAAAAAGATGGAAAAACACAGGGTATTTTGTTACTAGGTTTTTTTGCAAGAAATGTATTTTAAGCCGCTCTACGAAACGTCAAGGTATACCCGTATTAGAGCAGTCCTGACTAATGTATGTAATCCCTATCTGTATTTAAAAACCTCTCTTGGTAGTGTGAACAATGTCCCTACGGGCTTGTTCACTGTGTGCACGGCTCATGTGTTTCTGTTTTAACTATG
This sequence comes from Ranitomeya imitator, assembly GCF_032444005.1. NCBI lineage: Eukaryota > Metazoa > Chordata > Amphibia > Anura > Dendrobatidae > Ranitomeya > Ranitomeya imitator. The sequence goes on along the minus strand of NC_091282.1, from coordinate 807,734,918 downwards.
CAGTTTATGTTGCTTACATTATTGAATGTTTCCTTTAGAGTTAGGTTCCTATATTGGGTGGACCCAAAATTTTCACCGGTCCCCCATAACTCTGGAATCTCTGCCTCGGAAGACACTACCTCCTCATCCTCTGCAAGAGGGCAGAAGGGAAACACATAAGACTCTGGATGTGGTGACACTTCCTTAGGGATGACCAGTCTCTTATCCAAGCAACTGAGCCCTGTCAAATTCCCCCAAGACCCAAAACAAACAAAAGTCCCGGCTTATGATAATGGGGTGCAATAAGTCCTGGACCACTCCAACCTCATGGAAATCAGTACTTTGGGCCATTTCAATGTCCACTCTGGCTGCTGGATAGTCTTTAGCATCCCCGTGAAGGCAGTGGATGCCAACCTCCTTTCCAGGGATCAGCTGGAGAGGTTTTGTGGCCCTCATGTCTAGCAGTCTAGCAGAGCATTCACCTTTACGGGAGAAGCTTTGGATCTCCATGGGAAACCCAAGTTTTCATTGGCCTTGAAAGAGAGTGCACAAACCAGTCCATTACCACTTGCTCTACTATCTGCGCTGGGGTAGAGAACTCTGGCTGAAACCACTTTTGGACGAGCTGCAGCAGATCAAACATTTGGGAGCGAAGGGCATTGTCACAGCGATATGCCCAGTGGTGGACCCTTTGTGCCCTGACAGGCATTGTCACCTCCAAGCACGCCAAAATTTCTGTTGTCAATTTTGCATATTTTTGGTGTCTTGTAAGGCTAAATCATAGTAGGTTTATTGTGGCTCCTCTGTTAAGTATGGCACCAGGACTTCCACCCACTGCTCTTGCAGGAGTTTCTCCTTCTTGGGAGAGGCCTCCATATCATCACCCAGGCTCATTTTCTGCAAGGCTCTCCTTGCTGGCTTCCAGGCACAGAAATGATCAGCTGACCTTGGAGTCGGAGCTCCCTTCAGGCCATGGATTACCTCTATGAATATGTCAATCTGCTGTTACTGTTGGTGCTGCTGCTGTTACTGAATCTGTTAAGGTACCTTCACACTCAGCGACGCTGCAGCGATACCGACAACGATGTCGATCGCTGCAGCGTCGCTGTTTGGTCGCTGGAGAGCTGTCACACAGACAGCTCTCCAGCGACCAACGATCCCGAGGTCCCCGGGTAACCAGGGTAAACATCGGGTTACTAAGCGCAGGGCCGCGCTTAGTAACCCGATGTTTACCCTGGTTACCAGCGTAAAAGTAAAAAAAACAAACACTACATACTTACCTACCGCTGTCTGTCCCCGGCGCTGTGCTTCTCTGCACTCCTGCACTGACTGTGAGCACAGCGGCCGGAAAGCAGAGCAGTGACGTAACCGCTCTGCTTTCCGGCTGACCGACGCTCACAGCCAGTGCAGGAGGAGTACAGAGTACAGCGCCGGGGACAGACAGCGGTAGGTAAGTATGTAGTGTTTGTTTTTTTTACTTTTACGCTGGTAACCAGGGTAAACATCTGGTTACTAAGTGCGGCCCTGCGCTTAGTAACCCGATGTTTACCCTGGTTACCAGTGAAGACATCGCTGGATCGGTGTCACACACGCCGATTCAGCGATGTCTGCAGGGAGTCCAGCGACGAAATAAAGTTCTGGACTTTCCTCAGCGACCAACGATCTCTCAGCAGGGGCCTGATCGTTGGTCGCTGTCACACAGAACGATTTCCTTAACGATATCGTTGCTACGTCACAAAAAGCAACGATATCGTTAACGATATCGTTATGTGTGAAGGTACCTTTACTGGTATTGCTGGTGCTGGAGCTGTTGCATAAACAGCTTATTTGTCTTGTTGTGCCAGGTGTTGTTCTTGCTGCTGCTGCAGCAGGTGTTTAATCAGGTCCTCCTTGCTGTGTGACGTTGCTGCCTGGCTCATAGCCGACTTTGCCCAAGACATGCAGTACTTTTGTAGCAGTCACATGTGTTCCCTGGAAACGCTGCTTACACTTCTAACACCAATTGTAGGAATGCTACTTACTTGGGTGCATAGTGAGATAACATAGATAACGTTTCCATTTAAATGTTTAGACTGCTTTATTGGTGCTTTGGAAACCATGACACAAGCAAAAGAAAATAAATGTCCTTTCAGTGCAAGCAAAGCAAAGTAAACAGTTCCCACAAAGTCACTTTAGAGACAGTCCAGGACGCATAGGCTGGATAGTATCTAGCGTACTGGCTCAATCTGGAGACATCACACCTCCTCTTCTTACCTCCACATACATGTGTCAAACAAACTCCATTTTAACATGTGAACCACACCCACAGGTGGGGTATGTGGGCAGCTATACCCGCTCATATCTCAGGCTGCCCAAAAACCTGACCCATATGCACAAAAAACAAGCCTCTAAGTACTATGTACACTAGAGCATTACTCCAGGTTCACATCACAGATGACAACCACCTCAGTGATACATACCTCTGATCAACTATGTGTCCTGTCGTTACCTTAAATGGTCTATCAATTAATACAGACGAGATCTACATATTAATAAGAGGTATGAGAAAAAGATTTCTAAGATCATTGTACTTTTCAAAAACACATTTTGCATTATGCATGTCTAAAAGATTCTATGTGCAGTACCTTTTTATTGGAAGGTACAATATATCTAATTCTTCTCGTTACTTTGGTTATTACAGATTTTAACTGGAGAGGACTGGAATTCTGTGATGTATAATGGAATTATGGCATATGGTGGCCCTTCTTTCCCAGGAATGTTTGTCTGCATTTACTTTATCATCCTATTTGTTTGTGGAAATTGTATCCTTTTAAAAAGCCAAAGTACCATATGTTTTGGTATTGCATCTGAAGCCAGGTATTAATTTTTTGTTATTTATTGTTTAGCAGCATATACGTATAATTATGCTTTTGAAATGTTTAAAATGCAACTCTTTTCCCTGCCACCAGTAGGGAGATGGGAGAAAATTCCACAAAGCCAACTATCACTGCAGCCCTCCACCAGTCGGGCCTTTATGGCAGAGTGGCCCGAAATGAAGCCTCTCCTCAGTGCAAGACATATGAAAGCCCGCATAGAGTTTGCTAAAAACACATGAAGGACTCCCAGACTATGAGAAATAAGATTCTCTGGTCTGATAAGATGAAGATAGACCTTTTTGGGGATAATTCTAAACGGTATGTGTGGAGAAAACCAGGCACTGCTCATCACTTGCCCAATACAATGGTGGAATTGTATCTGGTTCTGTCAAATAAACCAGATACAATTTCAGATCTACAGGTCAGGGAGCATTTAGGATGCAGTGAACATATTATGGTAAGTTTCAAAGTAATTTTCAAACATTCAAAAGGGGAAATAAAAAGACCTGTAGCTTTAGGAATGCTGATTTCAGCAAATTAAGAGATGAACTTAATCATGTAGACTTGGGACCATCTCATGGTAACTGGGGATACCGACCATAAATGTGGCATGTTTAACCCCTTTATCCCAAAGGGTGGTTTGCACATTAATGACCGGGCCAATTTTTACAATTCTGACCACTGTCCCTTTATGAGGTTATAACTCTGGAACGCTTCAATGGATCCCAGTGATTCTGACATTGTTTTCTTGTGACATATTGTACTTCATGATAGTGGTAAAATTTCTTTGATATTACCTGTGTTTATTTGTGAAAAAAAACAGAAATTTGGTGAAAACTTTGAAAATTTCGCAATTTTCCAACTTTGAATTTTTATGCAATTAAATCACAGAGATATGTCACAAAAATACTTAATAAGTTACATTTCCCACATGTCTACTTTATATCAGCACAATTTTGGAACCAAAATTTGTTTTTGTTAGGGAGTTATAAGGGTTAAAAGTTGACCAGCAATGTCTTATTTTTACAACACCATTTTTTTTAGGGATCACATCTCATTTGAAGTCATTTTGAGGGGTCTATATATTAGAAAATACCCAAGTGTGACACCATTCTAAAAACTACACCCCTCAAGGTGCTCAAAACCATATTCAAGAAGTTTATTAACCCTTCTGGTGCTTCACAGGAATTTTTGGAATGTTTAAATAAAAATGAACATTTAACTTTTTTTCACAAAAAATTTAGTTCAGCTCCAATTTGTTTTATTTTACCAAGGGTAACAGGAGAAAATGGACCCCAAAAGTTGTTTTACAATTTGTCCTGAGTACACCGATACCCCATATGTGGGGGTAAACCACTGTTTGGGCGCATGACAGAGCTCGGAAGCGAAGGAGCGCCATTTGACTTTTCAATGCAAAATTTACTGGAATCGAGATGGGACACCATGTTGCGTTTGGAGAGCCCCTGATGTGCCTAAACATTGAAACCCCCCACAAGTGACAACATTTTGGAAAGTAGACCCCCTAAGGAACGTATCTAGAGGTGTGGTGAGCACTTTGACCCACCAAGTGCTTCACAGAAGTTTATAATGCAGAACCGTAAAAATAAAAATCATATTTTTTCACAAAAATTATCTTTTTGCCCCCAATTTTTTATTTTCCCAAGGGTAAGAGAAGAAATTGGACCACAAAAGTTGTTGTACAATTTGTCCTGAGTACGCTGATACCCCATATGTGGGGGTAAACCACTGTTTGGGCACATGGGAGAGCTCGGAAGGGAAGGAGCGCCGTTTGACTTTTCAATGCAAAATTGACAGGAATTGAGATGGGACGCCATGTTGCGTTTGGAGAGCCACTGATGTGCCTAAACATTGAAACCCCCCCACAAGTGACACCATTTTGGAAAGTAGACCCCCTAAGGAACTTATCTAGAAGTGAGGTGAGCACTTTGACCCACCAAGGGCTTCACAGAAGATTATAATGCAGAGCCGTAAAAATAAAACAAAAATTTTTTCCCACAAAAATTATTTTTTAGCCCCCTGTTTTGTATTTTCCCGAGGGTAACAGGAGAAATTGGACCCCAAAATTTGTTGTCCAATTTGTCCTGAGTGCGCTGATACCCCATATGTGGGAGGGAACCACTGTTTGGGCACATGGGAGGGCTCGGAAGGGAAGGAGCGCCATTTGGAATGCAGACTTAGATGGAATGGTCTGCAGGTGTCACATTGCATTTGCAGAGCCCCTAATGTACCTAAACAGTAGAAACCCCCCACAAGTGACACCATTTTGGAAACTAGACCCCGTAAGGAACTTATCTAGATGTGTGGTGAGCGCTTCGACCCACCAAGGGCTTCACAGAAGATTATAATGCAGAGCCGTAAAAATAAACCAAAATTTTTTTCCCACAATAATTATATTTTAGTCCCCAGTTTTGTATTTTCCTGAGGGTAACAGGAGAAATTGGACCCCAAAAGTTGTTGTCCAATTTGTCCTGAGTGCGCTGATACCCCATATGTGGGGGGGAACCACCATTTGGATGCATGGGAGGGCTCGGAAGGGAAGGAGCGCCATTTGGAATGCAGACTTAGATGGAATGTTCTGCAGGTGTCACATTGCGTTTGCAGAGCCCCTATTGTACCCAAACCATAGAAACCCCCCACAAGTGACCCCATATTGGAAACTGGACCCCCCAAAGAACTTATCTAGATGTGCTGTGAGAACTTTGAGCCCCCAAGTGTTTCACTACAGTTTATAATGCAGAGCCGTGAAAATAAAAAATCCTTTTTTTTCCACATAAATTATTTTTTAGCCCCCAGTTTTGTATTTTCCCAAGGGTAACAGGAGAAATTGGACCCCAAAGGTGGTTGTCCTATTTGTCCTGAGTACGCTGATACCCCATATGTTGGGATAAACCCCTGTTTGGGCACATGGGAGAGCTCGGAATGGAAGGAGCACTGTTTTACTTTTTCAACGCAGAATTGGCTGGAATTGAGATCGGACACCATGTCGCGTTTGGAGAGCCCCTGATGTGCCTAAACAGTGGAAACCGCCCAATTATAACTGAAATCCTAATCCAAACACACCCCTAACCCTAATCCTAACAGTAACCCTAACCACACCTCTAACCCTGACACACCCCTAACCCTAATCCCAACCTTATTCCCAACCGTAAATGTAATCTAAACCCTAACCGTAACTTTAGCCCCAACCCTAACCCTAACTTTAGCCCCAACCCTAACTGTAGCCTTACCCCTAGCCCCAACCCTAGCCCTAACCCTAGCCCTAACCCTAACCCTAACCCTGACCCTAGCCCTAACCCTAACCCTAGCCCTAGCCCTAGCCCTAACCCTAACTCTAACCCTAACCCTAACCCTAGCCCCAATGGGAAAATGGAAATAAATACATTTTTTTAATTTTTCCCTAACTAAGGGGGTGATGAAGGGGGGTTTGATTTACTTTCATAGCGGGTTTTTTAGAGGATTTTTATGATTGGCAGCCGTGACACTGAAAGACGCTTTTTATTGCAAAAACTATTTTTTGCATTACCACATTTTGAGAGCTATAATTTTTCCATATTTTGGTCCACAGAGTCATGTGAGGTCTTGTTTTTTGCGGGACGAGTTGACGTTTTTATTGGTAACATTTTCGGGCACGTGACATTTTTTGATCGCTTTTTATTCCGATTTTTGTGAGGCAGAATGACCAAAAACCAGCTATTCTTGAATTTCTTTTTGGGGAGGCGTTTATACCGTTCCGCGTTTGGTAAAATTGATAAAGCAGTTTTATTCTTCGGGTCAGTACGATTACAGTGACACCTCATTTATATAATTTTTTTATGTTTTAGCGCTTTTATACGATAAAAACTATTTTATAGAAAAAATAATTATTTTTGCATCACTTTATTCTCAGGACTATAACTTTTTAATTTTTTTGCTCATGATGCTGTATGGCAGCTCGTTTTTTGCGGGACAAGATTACGTTTTCAGCGGTACCATGGTTATTTATATCTGTCTTTTTGATCGAGTGTTATTCCACTTTTTGTTCAGCGGTATGATAATAAAGCGTTGTTTTTTGCCTCGGTTTTCTTTTTTCTTACGGTGTTTACTGAAGGGGTTAACTAGTGGGCCAGTTTTATAGGTCGGGCCGTTACGGACGCGGAGATACTAAGTATGTGTACTTTTATTGTTTTTTTTTATTTAGATAAAGAAATGTATTTATGGGAATAATATATATATTTTTTTCATTATTTAGGAATTTTTTTTTTTTTTTTTTTTTACACATTTGGAACATTTTTTTTTAACTTTTTTACTTTGTCCCGGGGGGGACATCACAGATCGTTGATCTGACAGATTGCACAGCACTCTGTCAGATCAGCGATCTGAGTTAGAACACTGCAGGCTTACCAAGCGCCTGCTCTGAGTAGGCACTTGGTAAGCCACCTCCCTGCAGGACCCGGATGCCGCGGCCATCTTGGATCCGGGCCTGCTACAGGGAGGGAGGTAAGGAGACCCTCGCAGCAACGCGATCACATCGCGTTGCTGCGGGGGTCTCAGGGAAGCACGCAGGGAGCCCCCTCCCTGCGCGATGCTTCCCTGTACCACCGCCACACCGCAATCATGTTTGATCGCGGTGTGCCAGGGGTTAATGTGCTGGGGGCGGTACGTGACTGCTCCTGGCACATAGTGCCGGATGTCAGCTGTGATAGGCAGCTGACACCCGGCCTGAGCGCGGCCGATCGCATATGACGTACTATCCCGTCGGTGGTCATACGTGCCCACCCCACCTCGACGGGATAGTATGTCTAATGTCAGAAAGGGGTTAAGGATATACTAATAGAATTCTGTAGAAAACGTATTCCATCTGGTAATATAATGTCCAGGAATAAAATAAAACCATTACGGATAAATAAGGCACTACAAAGTTTAATCAGAGTAAAACAAAGGGCATTCAAAATCCTGAAAGGCGAGAATAGAGAACAGCCTTATACTGAAACTCCATATGCAGGGACTGGGAGAAACTATATGCAGATGGATAAGGAATTGGCTAAATGACAGAAAACAGAGATGTCATAAATGGTAAGTTCTCTAAATGGGATATTGTCAGCAGTGGGGTAACGCAGGGATCTGTGATAGGACCAATTCTTATTGACCTCTTTATTAATGATCTTATTGATGGGATTGAGAGTAAAGTGTGAGTCTTTGCTGACGACACCAAACTATGTAGGATATTAAAATCTGACCTTGTCATTACAATTTGGCAAAACAATCTGGATAAGATGTCTGAATGGACAAACACTTGGCAAATGAGGTTTAATGTGTAGATAAAAGTAGAGTAATGCATCTAGGACGGAGTTATCTTTTTGCTGCATATACATTAAATGGGACTATACTCAGGACTAGAGTTGAGCGACCTTGACCTTTTTAGAGTCGAGCCAGGTTTCGCGAAACCCGACTATCTCAAAAGTCGGGTCGAGTGAAATCGGCCGATTATGACGTAAAGTCGGGATCGACCGAAACACGAAACCCAATGCAAGTCAATGGGGCAGCATAGTCGGCAGTGAGTGGGGGCCAGGAAAACACCTAGAGTGCCCATTTTAATGTCAAAACCATCCATTCTTCTTAATGAAGCTTGTCAAGCGTAATTTACCTTATAATAATTGGAAGGCATTTGAAATTGGGGGTCATTTGGCTAAAGTTGTGGTGGGTAGGGCTGGTTCAAGTAATTAGTGGGCCCAGGAAATCTGGACCACGTCACGGCAGTGGAGCAGGGAGAGGTAACATAGTAACATAGTAACATACATAGTTAGTAAGGCCAAAAAAAGACATTTGTCCATCCAGTTCAGCCTATATTCCATCATAATAAATCCCCAGATCTACGTCCTTCTACAGAACCTAATAATTGTATGATACAATATTGTTCTGCTCCAGGAAGACATCCAGGCCTCTCTTGAACCCCTCGACTGAGTTCGCCATCACCACCTCCTCAGGCAAGCAATTCCAGATTCTCACTGCCCTAACAGTAAAGAATCCTCTTCTATGTTGGTGGAAAAACCTTCTCTCCTCCAGACGCAAAGAATGCCCCCTTGTGCCCGTCACCTTCCTTGGTATAAACAGATCCTCAGCGAGATATTTGTATCGTCCCCTTATATACTTATACATGGTTATTAGATCGCCCCTCAGTCGTCTTTTTTCTAGACTAAATAATCCTAATTTCGCTAATCTATCTGGGTATTGTAGTTCTCCCATCCCCTTTATTAATTTTGTTGCCCTCCTTTGTACTCTTTCTAGTTCCATTATATCCTTCCTGAGCACCGGTGCCCAAAACTGGACACAGTACTCCATGTGCGGTCTAACTAGGGATTTGTACAGAGGCAGTATAATGCTCTCATCATGTGTATCCAGACCTCTTTTAATGCACCCCATGATCCTGTTTGCCTTGGCAGCTGCTGCCTGGCACTGGCTGCTCCAGGTAAGTTTATCATTAACTAGGATCCCCAAGTCCTTCTCCCTGTCAGATTTACCCAGTGGTTTCCCATTCAGTGTGTAATGGTGACATTGATTCCTTCTTCCCATGTGTATAACCTTACATTTATCATTGTTAAACCTCATCTGCCACCTTTCAGCCCAAGTTTCCAACTTATCCAGATCCATCTGTAGCAGAATACTATCTTCTCTTGTATTAACTGCTTTACATAGTTTTGTATCATCTGCAAATATCGATATTTTACTGTGTAAACCTTCTGCCAGATCATTAATGAATATGTTGAAGAGAACAGGTCCCAATACTGACCCCTGCGGTACCCCACTGGTCACAGCGACCCAGTTAGAGACTATACCATTTATAACCACCCTCTGCTTTCTATCACTAAGCCAGTTACTAACCCATTTACACACATTTTCCCCCAGACCAAGCATTCTCATTTTGTGTACCAACCTCTTGTGCGGCACGGTATCAAACGCTTTGGAAAAATCGAGATATACCACGTCCAATGACTCACCGTTGTCCAGCCTATAGCTTACCTCTTCATAAAAACTGATTAGATTGGTTTGACAGGAGCGATTTCTCATAAACCCATGCTGATATGGAGTTAAACAGTTATTCTCATTGAGATAATCCAGAATAACATCCCTCAGAAACCCTTCAAATATTTTACCAACAATAGAGGTTAGACTTACTGGCCTATAATTTCCAGGTTCACTTTTAGAGCCCTTTTTGAATATTGGCACCACATTTGCTATGCGCCAATCCTGCGGAACAGACCCTGTCGCTATAGAGTCCCTAAAAATAAGAAATAATGGTTTATCTATTACATTACTTAGTTCTCTTAGTACTCGTGGGTGTATGCCATCCGGACCCGGAGATTTATCTATTTTAATCTTATTTAGCCGGTTTCGCACCTCTTCTTGGGTTAGATTGGTGACCCTTAATATAGGGTTTTCATTGTTTCTTGGGATTTCACCTAGCATTTCATTTTCCACCGTGAATACCGTGGAGAAGAAGGTGTTTAATATGTTAGCTTTTTCCTCGTCATCTACAACCATTCTTTCCTCACTATTTTTTAAGGGGCCTACATTTTCAGTTTTTATTCTTTTACTATTGATATAGTTGAAGAACAGTTTGGGATTAGTTTTACTCTCCTTAGCAATGTGCTTCTCTGTTTCCTTTTTGGCAGCTTTAATTAGTTTTTTAGATAAAGTATTTTTCTCCCTATAGTTTTTTAGAGCTTCAATGGTGCCATCCTGCTTTAGTAGTGCAAATGCTTTCTTTTTACTGTTAATTGCCTGTCTTACTTCTTTGTTTAGCCACATTGGGTTTTTCCTATTTCTAGTCCTTTTATTCCTACAAGGTATAAACCGCTTACACTGCCTATTTAGGATGTTCTTAAACATTTCCCATTTATTATCTGTATTCTTATTTCTGAGGATATTGTCCCAGTCTACCAGATTAAGGGCATCTCTAAGCTGGTCAAACTTTGCCTTCCTAAAGTTCAGTGTTTTTGTGACTCCCTGACAAGTCCCCCTAGTGAAAGACAGGTGAAACTGTACAATATTGTGGTCGCTATTTCCTAGATGCCCGACCACCTGCAGATTTGTTATTCTGTCAGGTCTATTAGATAGTATTAGGTCTAAAAGTGCTGCTCCTCTGGTTGGATTCTGCACCAATTGTGAAAGATAATTGTTCTTGGTTATTAGCAGAAACCTGTTGCCTTTATGGGTTTCACAGGTTTCTGTTTCCCAGTTAATATCCGGGTAGTTAAAGTCCCCCATAACCAGGACCTCATTATGGGTTGCAGCTTCATCTATCTGCTTTAGAAGTAGACTTTCCATGGTTTCTGTTATATTTGGGGGTTTGTAACAGACCCCAATGAGAATTTTGTTACCATTTTTCCCTCCATGAATTTCGACCCATATGGACTCGACATCCTCATTTCCTTCGCTAATATCCTCCCTTAAAGTGGACTTTAGACAAGACTTTACATAGAGACAAACCCCTCCTCCTCTCCGATTTTTACGATCCTTTCTAAACAGACTGTAACCCTGTAAGTTAACTGCCCAGTCATAGCTTTCATCTAACCATGTTTCGGTTATTCCCACTATGTCAAAGTTACATTTCAACTTTGCAAGTGCTGTGAACCTGAGCAAGCAGGGGGGGCCCACTCGTTGGCATTGGCACTGGCACAGGGCCCCTCAAAGTACAGCGGTGTGTTTGCACGGCGGGGGCGCCTCCCACCGGCAGCAACACTTTTGCGTACTATGAGAGGCCCTGTGCCAGTGACGTCGCCAACTAGTATTCCTCCCCCCACCTGATGAAGGAACCTGCACTTTCATCTGCACCTTCCTCTTTGTCCCCGTGTAAGGTGGTATGGTATGCGGGAAGAGCAACCTGACTTTCAGCAGGGTCACAATGTTGTTGTGTAGCGTGCACGGGGAATGTTGCGTTATGGGTCAATGTACCAGCAGACTCATCTATCACTGGCTGGGCAATGGGCAGGATGAGGAGGAAACACAGATATAGGCCCAAAGAATAAAGTTGGCTAAATGCAGTTCAAAATTGGTAACACAGGAATAACCAGGGGGCATTGCAGTGGAGGACAACTGGAATGAGAGGCTGACACAGAGAGTAGGCCCAAATCAGTAAGTAGTCGAAATGCAGTTCAAAATTGGCAACCGTAGTAAACAGGCGGCACAGCTTTGTTCAGTGGAGGAGAACAACAAGGAGTGGCAGACACCGATAGTAGGCCCCAACCCAACTAGTAGGCCAAATGCAGTCTAACATTAACAACTACTTAACGAGCGCCTGAAAACGGAATTTCAGGACAGGAAACCAGGAGAACAGCAAGGAGTGGCAGACACCGATAGTAGGCCCCAAACCAACTAGTACGCCAAATGCAGTTGTTCCGTTTAACCACAATTTAATGAGAGCCTGAAGATAGAAGTTCAGGAAAGGCAACCTGGAGAACACCTTGGAGTGGAACACACCATCTCTCTACACCCCATACCCAATTTGTAGGCGTGTAGTTTCCAAGAACTACTAAACGAGAGCCGGAAGATCGAAGCTCAGGAAAGGCAACCTGGAGAACACCTTGGAGTGGAACACACCATCTCTCTACACCCCATACCCAATTTGTAGGCCTAATGCAGTGTAGTTTCCAACAACTACTAAACGAGAGCCGGAAGATCGAAGCTCAGGAAAGGCAACCTGGAGAACACCTTGGAGTGGAACACACCATCTCTCTACACCCCATACCCAATTTGTAGGCCTAATGCAGCGTAGTTTCCAACAACTACTAAACGAGAGCATGAAGATCGAAGCATTGGCGAGGAAACCTGGGGAACACCTTGGAGTGGAACACACCATCTCTCTACACCCCATACCCAATTTGTAGGCCTAATGCAGCGTAGTTTCCAACAACTACTAAACGAGAGCCGGAAGATCGAAGCTCAGGAAAGGCAACCTGGAGAACACCTTGGAGTGGAACACACCATCTCTCTACACCCCATACCCAATTTGTAGGCCTAATGCAGTGTAGTTTCCAAGAACTACTAAACGAGAGCCGGAAGATCGAAGCTCAGGAAAGGCAACCTGGAGAACACCTTGGAGTGGAACACACCATCTCTCTACACCCCATATCCAATTTGTAGGCCTAATGCAGTGTAGTTTCCAACAACTACTAAACGAGAGCATGAAGATCGAAGCATTGGCGAGGAAACCTGGGGAACACCTTGGAGTGGAACACACCATCTCTCTACACCCCATACCCAATTTGTAGGCCTAATGCAGCGTAGTTTCCAACAACTACTAAACGAGAGCCGGAAGATCGAAGCTCAGGAAAGGCAACCTGGAGAACACCATGGAGTGGAACACACCATCTCTCTACACCCCATACCCAATTTGTAGGCCTAATGCAGTGTAGTTTCCAACAACTACTAAACGAGAGCCGGAAGATCGAAGCTCAGGAAAGGCAACCTGGGGAACACCTTGGAGTGTAACACACCATCTCTCTCCACCCGATACCCATTTTGTAGGCCTAATGCAGTGTAGTTTTCAACAACTACTAAACGAGAGTCGGAAGACCGAAGCAATGGCAAGGAAACCTGGGGAACACCTTGGAGTGTAACACACCATCTCTCTCCACCCCATACCCAATTTGTAGGCCTAATGCAGCCTACTTTCCGACAACTACTAAACGAGAGCATGAAGATCGAAGCTCAGGAAAGGCAACCTGGGGAACACCTTGGAGTGTAACAAACCCTCGCTCTACACCACGGAAGGGCTGATTCTTAGGAAGGAAGGCTGTCGGAAAGAAGCAGGGCGCGTCCGAGGGTGATTATATTCTTATTAGGTATATACTCACCCTCGGACGCGCCCTGCTTCTTTATTTGTAATGAATGTTTATTTGCAATGTGGTTTTGACTTACTCTATTTTTTTGGTAAATAATGATTTTATTATTTTCATTGTTTTGCATCTTCTTGGCAATAATATAAAGAAGACGCGACAGGACAACACTCGGTGGATGCCATATCTGTGTTTTAAATTGAAAAAAACTTTCAGTTAACTACTTGCAGGAGAAAGTTATTGTAGCTGGTGGCCATTTTTAGTACTGTACCAGATTTTTGTTGTATGTGTTTGTTTTTAATGTTAAAATGTCTGCATTTGATATCTCTCCAGTATTTTCTTTTTTATAAGCAAAATACTTATTTTTATATTTTCTGATGTTGGTTCAAGGGGTACACGGGCAGCAGTAGACAGGTCAGTGGAGGCCTAGTGGAAGGAGGGACCGCAGACAGGCTTCGAAGCCCTAACATAATAAATTGGGCTGGCTGTAGGCAATTTAAAATTGGTTCCAGGGGAACACGGGCGGCAGTAGCCAGGTCAGTGTAGTAGTAGTGGAAAGAACGGGCCGCAGACAGGCTTCGAAGGCCTAACATAACAAAAATTGGGCTGTAGGCAATTTAAAATTGGTTCCAGGGGAACACGGGCGGAAGTAGCCAGGTCAGTGTAGTAGTAGTGGAAAGAACGGGCCGCAGACAGGCTTCGAAGGCCTAACATAACAAAAATTGGGCTGTAGGCAATTTAAAATTGGTTCCAGGGGAACACGGGCGGCAGTAGCCAGGTCAGTGTAGTAGTAGTGGAAAGAACGGGCCGCAGACAGGCTTCGAAGGCCTAACATAACAAAAATTGGGCTGTAGGCAATTTAAAATTGGTTCCAGGGGAACACGGGCGGAAGTAGCCAGGTCAGTGTAGTAGTAGTGGAAAGAACGGGCCGCAGACAGGCTTCGAAGGCCTAACATAACAAAAATTGGGCTGTAGGCAATTTAAAATTGGTTCCAGGGGAACACGGGCGGCAGTAGCCAGGTCAGTGTAGTAGTAGTGGAAAGAACGGGCCGCAGACAGGCTTCAAAGGCCTAACATAACAAAAATTGGGCTGTAGGCAATTTAAAATTGGTTCCAGGGGAACACGGGCGGCAGTAGCCAGGTCAGTGTAGTAGTAGTGGAAAGAATGGGCCGCAGACAGGCTTCAAAGGCCTAACATAACAAAAATTGGGCTGTAGGCAATATAAAATTGGTTCCAGGGGAACACGGGCGGCAGTAGACAGGTCAGTGGAGGCCTAGTGGAAGGAGGGACCGCAGACAGGCTTCGAAGCCCTAACATAATAAATTGGGCTGGCTGTAGGCAATTTAAAATTGGTTCCAGGGGAACACGGGCAGCAGTAGACAGGTCAGTGGAGGCCTAGTGGAAGGAGGGACCGCAGACAGGCTTCGAAGCCCTAACATAATAAATTGGGCTGGCTGTAGGCAATTTAAAATTGGTTCCAGGGGAACACGGGCAGCAGTAGACAGGTCAGTGGAGGCCTAGTGGAAGGAGGGACCGCAGACAGGCTTCGAAGCCCTAACATAATAAATTGGGCTGGCTGTAGGCAATTTAAAATTGGTTCCAGGGGAACACGGGCAGCAGTAGACAGGTCAGTGGAGGCCTAGTGGAAGGAGGGACCGCAGACAGGCTTCGAAGCCCTAACATAATAAATTGGGCTGGCTGTAGGCAATTTAAAATTGGTTCCAGGGGAACACGGGCAGCAGTAGACAGGTCAGTGGAGGCCTAGTGGGAGGAGGGACCGCAGACAGGCTTCGAAGCCCTAACATAATAAATTGGGCTGGCTGTAGGCAATTTAAAATTGGTTCCAGGGGAACACGGGCAGCAGTAGACAGGTCAGTGGAGGCCTAGTGGAAGGAGGGACCGCAGACAGGCTTCGAAGCCCTAACATAATAAATTGGGCTGGCTGTAGGCAATTTAAAATTGGTTCCAGGGGAACACGGGCAGCAGTAGACAGGTCAGTGGAGGCCTAGTGGAAGGAGGGACCGCAGACAGGCTTCGAAGCCCTAACATAATAAATTGGGCTGGCTGTAGGCAATTTAAAATTGGTTCCAGGGGAACACGGGCGGCAGTAGCCAGGTCAGTGTAGTAGTAGTGGAAAGAACGGGCCGCAGACAGGCTTCGAAGGCCTAACATAACAAAAATTGGGCTGTAGGCAATTTAAAATTGGTTCCAGGGGAACACGGGCGGAAGTAGCCAGGTCAGTGTAGTAGTAGTGGAAAGAACGGGCCGCAGACAGGCTTCGAAGGCCTAACATAACAAAAATTGGGCTGTAGGCAATTTAAAATTGGTTCCAGGGGAACACGGGCGGCAGTAGACAGGTCAGTGGAGGCCTAGTGGAAGGAGGGACCGCAGACAGGCTTCGAAGCCCTAACATAATAAATTGGGCTGGCTGTAGGCAATTTAAAATTGGTTCCAGGGGAACACGGGCAGCAGTAGACAGGTCAGTGGAGGCCTAGTGGAAGGAGGGACCGCAGACAGGCTTCGAAGCCCTAACATAATAAATTGGGCTGGCTGTAGGCAATTTAAAATTGGTTCCAGGGGAACACGGGCAGCAGTAGACAGGTCAGTGGAGGCCTAGTGGAAGGAGGGACCGCAGACAGGCTTCGAAGCCCTAACATAATAAATTGGGCTGGCTGTAGGCAATTTAAAATTGGTTCCAGGGGAACACGGGCAGCAGTAGACAGGTCAGTGGAGGCCTAGTGGAAGGAGGGACCGCAGACAGGCTTCGAAGCCCTAACATAATAAATTGGGCTGGCTGTAGGCAATTTAAAATTGGTTCCAGGGGAACACGGGCAGCAGTAGACAGGTCAGTGGAGGCCTAGTGGGAGGAGGGACCGCAGACAGGCTTCGAAGCCCTAACATAATAAATTGGGCTGGCTGTAGGCAATTTAAAATTGGTTCCAGGGGAACACGGGCAGCAGTAGACAGGTCAGTGGAGGCCTAGTGGAAGGAGGGACCGCAGACAGGCTTCGAAGCCCTAACATAATAAATTGGGCTGGCTGTAGGCAATTTAAAATTGGTTCCAGGGGAACACGGGCAGCAGTAGACAGGTCAGTGGAGGCCTAGTGGAAGGAGGGACCGCAGACAGGCTTCGAAGCCCTAACATAATAGATTGGGCTGGCTGTAGGCAATTTAAAATTGGTTCCAGGGGAACACGGGCAGCAGTAGACAGGTCAGTGGAGGCCTAGTGGAAGGAGGGACCGCAGACAGGCTTCGAAGCCCTAACATAATAAATTGGGCTGGCTGTAGGCAATTTAAAATTGGTTCCAGGGGAACACGGGCGGCAGTAGACAGGTCAGTGGAGGCCTAGTGGAAGGAGGGACCGCAGACAGGCTTCGAAGCCCTAACATAATAAATTGGGCTGGCTGTAGGCAATTTAAAATTGGTTCCAGGGGAACACGGGCAGCAGTAGACAGGTCAGTGGAGGCCTAGTGGAAGGAGGGACCGCAGACAGGCTTCGAAGCCCTAACATAATAAATTGGGCTAGCTGTAGGCAATTTAAAATTGGTTCCAGGGGAACACGGGCAGCAGTAGACAGGTCAGTGGAGGCCTAGTGGAAGGAGGGACCGCAGACAGGCTTCGAAGCCCTAACATAATAAATTGGGCTGGCTGTAGGCAATTTAAAATTGGTTCCAGGGGAACACGGGCGGCAGTAGACAGGTCAGTGGAGGCCTAGTGGAAGGAGGGACCGCAGACAGGCTTCGAAGCCCTAACATAATAAATTGGGCTGGCTGTAGGCAATTTAAAATTGGTTCCAGGGGAACACGGGCAGCAGTAGACAGGTCAGTGGAGGCCTAGTGGAAGGAGGGAGCGCAGACAGGCTTCGAAGGCCTAACATAAGAAAAATGTCAATACAATGGTATTGACAGTGCCAGGCATTGAAGGATGTCAGCGCATAGACTAAACATTGGTGGAGCTGTGAGAGAAAATTTTGCAAGTCGTAGAGCACTGTTTGACCTGGGGGGGGGGACTGTCTTGTGGCCGGCGGTACAGGCCCAGGGCCCCTCATATTACAACGGTGTGTCTGACGTTGGGTGCGCACCACCACCGCCAGACACTTTATTGTACTATGAGGGACCTAGTGGCAGTGCCGTCGACCAAAAGCGGGCACACCCACCTCTTCAGACAAACAGTACTCTCACGGGTGCTGGCGCCAAGTGGCGATACCACGGCCCCGTGTGGGGACTTTGGCCATTTAGGGAGGTGTTAACATGTCGGATGCTGGACAATCAGGTGCTGCAAATTACGAGATTGGAAAAGTCGTTCAGAATAGTCCACAGGCAAGACCTTTACATAGGAAAGCTAGGTGTCAGCCGGGCAAGGTGGGGCAAAAGATTTCGAAATCCAGTTGTGGTTCATTTTAATGAAGGTTAGATCATCTACATTTTGGGTAGCCAGACGAGTCCTTTTTTCTGTTAGTATTGAACCTGCAGCACTGAATACTCTTTCTGATAGGACACTAGCTGCCGGGCAAGCAAGCTCCTGCAATGCATATTCTGCCAATTCTGGCCAGGTGTCTAATTTTGATGCCCAGTAATCAAATGGGAATGACGGTTGAGGGAGAACATCGATAAGGGATGAAAAATAGTTTGTAACCATACTGGACAAATGTTGTCTCCTGTCACTTTGAATTGATGCTGCAGTACCTGTCCTGTCTGCGGTCATAGCACAATCACTCCACAACCTGGTCAGAAAACCCCTCTGGCCAACGCCACTTCTGATTTCTGCCCCTCTAACTCCTCTGGTCTGCTGGCCCCTGCAGCTCGTGTGAGAACGATCACGGGCGCTGTGTGCAGGGAATGCCAGAAGCAAACGGTCAACAAGAGTTGATTGTTTGGTTGCTAATATTAGTTCCAAGTTCTCATGTGGCATTATATTTTGCAATTTGCCTTTATAGCGAGGATCAAGGAGGCAGGCCAACCAGTAATCGTCATCGTTCATCATTTTAGTTATGCGTGTGTCCCTTTTGAGGATACGTAAGGCATAATCCGCCATGTGGGCCAAAGTTCCAGTTCTCAAATCTCCGGTTGTGCTTGGTTGAGGGGCAGTTTCAGGCAAATCCACGTCACTTGTGTCCCTCCAAAAACCAGAACCCGGCCTTGCCGCGCCACCAATTTCCAGTGGCCCCGGAAAAGCTTCCTCATTACAAATATAATCATCCCCATCATCCTCCTCGTCCTCCTCCTCCTCTTCGCCCGCTAACTCGTCCTGTACACTGCCCTGGCCAGACAATGGCTGACTGTCATCAAGGCTTTCCTCTTCCTCAGCTGCAGACGCCTGATCCTTTATGTGCGTCAAACTTTGCATCAGCAGACGCATTAGGGGGATGCTCATGCTTATTATGGCGTTGTCTGCACTAACCAGCCGTGTGCATTCCTCAAAACACTGAAGGACTTGACACATGTCTTGAATCTTCGACCACTGCACACCTGACAACTCCATGTCTGCCATCCTACTGCCTGCCCGTGTATGTGTATCCTCCCACAAAAACATAACAGCCCGCCTCTGTTCGCACAGTCTCTGAAGCATGTGCAGTGTTGAGTTCCACCTTGTTGCAACGTCTATGATTAGGCGATGCTGGGGAAGGTTCAAAGAACGCTGATAGGTCTGCATACGGCTGGAGTGTACGGGCGAACGGCGGATATGTGAGCAAAGTCCACGCACTTTGAGGAGCAGGTCGGATAACCCCGGATAACTTTTCAGGAAGCACTGCACCACCAGGTTTAAGGTGTGAGCCAGGCAAGGAATGTGTTTCAGTTGGGAAAGGGAGATGGCAGCCATGAAATTCCTTCCGTTATCACTCACTACCTTGCCTGCCTCAAGATCTACAGTGCCCAGCCACGACTGCGTTTCTTTCTGCAAGAACTCGGACAGAACTTCCGCGGTGTGTCTGTTGTCGCCCAAACACTTCATAGCCAATACAGCCTGCTGACGTTTGCCAGTAGCTTCCCCATAATGGGAGACCTGGTGTGCAACAGTGGCAGCTGCGGATGGAGTGGTTGTGCGACTGCGGTCTGTGGACGAGCTCTCGCTTCTGCAGGAGGACGAAGAGGAGGAGGAGGGGGTGCGAACGGCTACAGCCAACTGTTTCCTAGACCGTGGGCTAGGCAGAACTGTCCCAAACTTGCTGTCCCCTGTGGACCCTGCATCCACCACATTTACCCAGTGTGCCGTGATGGATACGTACGTCCCTGGCCATGCCTACTGGTCCATGCATCTGTTGTCAGGTGCACCTTTGTGCTCACAGATTGCCTGAGTGCATGGACGATGCGCTCTTTAACATGCTGGTGGAGGGCTGGGATGGCTTTTCTGGAAAAAAAGTGTCGACTGGGTAGCTCATAGCGTGGTACAGCGTAGTCCATCAGGGCTTTGAAAGCTTCGCTTTCAACTAACCGGTAGGGCATCATCTCTAACGAGATTAGTCTAGCTATGTGGGCGTTCAAACCCTGTGTACGCGGATGCGAGGCTAAGTACTTCCTTTTTCTAACCATAGTCTCATGTAGGGTGAGCTGGAGATCGTGGAACTAGCGGGGGTGCAGGTGGACATGGCAGACTGAGAGACGGTGGGAGATGGTATTGTTGCCGCCGGTGTCCTAGATGCAGTGTTTCCTACTACGAAACTGGTGATTCCCTGACCCTGACTGCTTTGGCCTGGCAAAGAAACCTGCACAGATACTGCAGGTGGTGCGGAAAATGGTGGCCCTACACTGCCGGAAGGGATGTTGCGTTGCTGACTAGCTTCATTGGCCGAGGGTGCTACAACCTTAAGGGACGATTGGTAGTTAGTCCAGGCTTGCAAATGCATGGTGGTTAAATGTCTATGCATGCAACTTGTATTGAGACTTTTCAGATTCTGTCCTCTGCTTAAGGTAGTTGAACATTTTTGACAGATGACTTTGCGCTGATCAATTGGATGTTGTTTAAAAAAATGCCAGACTGCACTCTTTCTAGCATCGGATACCTTTTCAGGCATTGCAGACTGAGCTTTAACCGGATGGCCACGCTGTCCTCCAACAGATTTTGGCTTTGCCACGCGTTTTGGGCAAGATACGGGCCCGGCAGATGGAACCTGTTGCGATGTTGATGCCTGCTGCGGCCCCTCCTCCTCCGCTTCAGAACTGCTGCCGCCTGCACCCTGTTCCCCCAATGGCTGCCAATCGGGGTCAAGAACTGGGTCATCTATTACCTCTTCTTGTAGCTCGTGTGCAACTTCGTCTGTGTCACCGTGTCGGTGACCGTGACCGTGTCGGTCGGTGGTATAGCGTTCGTGATGGGGCAACATAGTCTCATCAGGGTCTGATTCTTGATCATTACCCTGCGAGGGCAATGTTGTGGTCTGAGTCAAAGGACCAGCATAGTAGTCTGGCTGTGGCTGTGCATCAGTGCACTCCATGTCAGATTCAACTTGTAATGGGCATGGACTGTTAACTGCTTCACTTTCTAAGCCAGGGACGGTATGTGTAAAGAGCTCCATGGAGTAACCCGTTGTGTCGCCTGCTGCATTCTTCTCTGTTGTTGTTTTTGCTGAAGAGGACAAGGAAGCGACTTGTCCCTGACCGTGAACATCCACTAACGACGCGCTGCTTTGACATTTACCAGTTTCACGAGAGGAGGCAAAAGAGCTAGAGGCTGAGTCAGCAAGATAAGCCAAAACTTGCTCTTGCTGCTCCGGCTTTAAAAGCGGTTTTCCTACTCCCAGAAAAGGGAGCGTTCGAGGCCTTGTGTAGCCAGACGACGAACCTGGCTCCACAGCTCCAGACTTAGGTGCAATATTTTTTTCCCACGACCAGCTGATGCTCCACCACTACCACTACCCTCATTACCAGCTGACAATGAACGCCCCCGGCCACGACCTCTTCCACCAGACTTCCTCATTGTTTTAAAAACGTAAACAAACTAACGGTATTTGTTGCTGTCACACAAATTACACGGTGAGCTATAACTTCAGTATGATTTAGCTACCCCTTTACAGGTGAGTGAGACCACAACGAAAATCAGGCACAATGTTACACACTCTGTTGTTGGTGGCAACAAATGAGAGAGATGCCACACACGCAGGACTGTCACTGAAGCACAAATGTAAATATTAATCTCCCACTGATTTGATTTTTTTTTTTTTTTCAGGGAGACTTTAGGAAAAAAAAAAATAGAATAAAATGATTTTTTCAGGAAGAATTTAGAAACCAAATACAATAAAATGATTTTTTCAGGGAGAATTTAGAAAACAAATAAAACAAAAAAAGGCTTTCTATGGCCCACTGAGTGAGAGATGACGCACACAGGAGTCAGGAGTGGCACACAAGCCCAGACGCCAATATTTATCTCCCACTGATTGATGTAGTGATTTTTTCAGGTAGATTTTGGAACCCAAATCAAGCTAAAAAAATAATAGGCTTTCTATGGCCCACAATTGGAGAGAGAGAGAGAGAGATGGCACACCCAGGAGTCAAGACTGGCACACAAGCAGAAAGGGCAATATTAATCTCCCACTGATTTGTTTTTGTTTGTTTTTTCAGGGAGACTTTAGGAAAAAAAAATAATAGAATAAAATGATTTTTTCAGGAAGAATTTAGAAACCAAATAAAATAAAATGATTTTTTCAGGGAGAATTTAGAAAACAAATAAAACAAAAAAAGGCTTTCTATGGCCCACTGAGTGAGAGATGACGCACACAGGAGTCAGGAGTGGCACACAAGCCCAGAGGCCAATATTTATCTCCCACTGATTGATGTAGTGATTTTTTCAGGTAGATTTTGGAACCCAAATCAAGCTAAAAAAATAATAGGCTTTCTATGGCCCACAATTGGAGAGAGAGAGAGAGATGGCACACCCAGGAGTCAAGACTGGCACACAAGCAGAAAGGGCAATATTAATCTCCCACTGATTTGTTTTTGTTTGTTTTTTTTAGGGAGACTTTAGGAAAAAAAAATAATAGAATAAAATGATTTTTTCAGGAAGAATTTAGAAACCAAATAAAATTAAATGATTTTTTCAGGGAGAATTTAGAAAACAAATAAAACAAAAAAAGGCTTTCTATGGCCCACTGAGTGAGAGATGACGCACACAGGAGTCAGGAGTGGCACACAAGCCCAGAGGCCAATATTTATCTCCCACTTTTTTTTTTTTGTTCCAAGGAAAATTTATAAACCCAATAAAAAAAATAATAAATAGGCTTTCTATGGCCCACTATCTGAGAGAGAGAGAGAGATGGCACGCTTAGGACTGGCACACAAGCCCAAAGGCCAATATTAATCTCCTTCTTTTTTTCATGGAGAATTTATAAAACCCAAAAAAAATAAATAAATAGGCTTTCTATGGCCCACTATTTGTGAGAGAGATGGCACGCTCAGGACTGGCACACAAGCCCAGAGGCCAATATTAATCTCCCACTTTTTTTTTTTTGTTCCAGGGAAAATTTATAAACCCAATAAAAAAAAAATAATAAATAGGCTTTCTATGGCCCACTATCTGAGAGAGAGAGATGGCACGCTTAGGACTGGCACACAAGCCCAAAGGCCAATATTAATCTCCCACTGATTGATTTATTGATTTTTTCAGGTAGAATTTAGAACCCAAATAAAGCAAAAAAAAAAAAAAATGGGCTTTCTATGGCCCACTGAGTGAGTGATGATGCACACAGGAGTCAGGAGTGGCACACAAGCCCTGAGGCCAATATTTTTCTCCCACTGATTGATGTAGTGATTTTTTCAGGTACATTTTAGAACCCAAATCAAGCAAAAAAATAAATAGGCTTTCTATGGCCCACTGAGTGAGAGATGGCACACACAGGGATGGCACTCTAGCAGAAATGTCAATCTTAATCTCCCACAAAAAAAAAAAAAACAGGGAGTGTCCAACAATTACTATCTCCCTGCAGTAATCTCAGCCAGGTATGGCAGGCAGCAATAAGGAGTGGACTGATGCACAAATTAAATAAAAAGTGTGTACAAACCAAAAAGATAGCTGTGCAGAAAGGAAGGAACAAGAGCAGTTGGTTTGCACAGCGGCGTACACACAGCAATGCAGCTATCAGGGAGCCTTCTAGGGCAGCCCAATGAGCTACAGCGCTGAGGGGAAAAAAAAAAAAATCTAGCTTCCACTGTCCCTGCACACCGAAGGTGGTGTTGGGCAGTGGAAATCGCTACAGCACAAGCGGTTTGGTGGTTAATGGACCCTGCCTAACGCTATCCCTGCTTCTGACGAAGCGGCAGCAATCTCTCCCTAAGCTCAGATCAACAGCAGTAACATGGCGGTCGGCGGGAACGCCCCTTTATAGCCCCTGTGACGCCGCAGACAGCAAGCCAATCACTGCAATGCTCTTCTCTAAGATGGTGGGGACCAGGACCTATATCATCACGCTGCCCACACTCTGCGTTTACCTTCATTGGCTGAGAAATTGCGCTTTTCGCGTCATTGAAACGCGACTTTGGCGCGAAAGTCGCTTACCGCATGGCCGACCCCGCACAGGGGTCGGATCGGGTTTCATGAAACCCGACTTTGCCAAAAGTCGGCGACTTTTGAAAATGAACGACCCGTTGTTGTGGGCCATAGAAAGCCTATTATTTATATGTTGGAATCGCTAGATTTTATCTCTCTTTTTATACACCCTAACATCATGTTTGCTTTGGCAGCTGCTGCTTGACATTGAGTACTGCTGCCCAGAACTTGGGTATTTTTGTTGCAAGTAAGCTGAGCAGCAGTACTCAATGTCAAGCAGCAGCTGCCAAAGCAAACATGATGTTAGGGTGTATAAAAAGAGAGATAAAATCCAGCGATTCCAACATATTGTTACCTCTTTATAAATCACTTGTGAGGCCACATCTAGAATATGCGATCCAGTTTTGGGCCCCACATTTAAAATAGGACATTCAGAAATTAGAGTCACTTCAAAGGCGGGCAGCTAGATTATTACAAAGGATGGAAGACCTCTCATATGATGAGAGGTTGAAAAAGTTGGGCTTGATTGGCTTAGAAAAAAGACAACTCAGAGAGGATCTCATTTATATGTATAAATATATGTGTGGTCAGTACAAAAGATGGGCGCATGACTTATTCCTTCCAAGGACCATACTATGGACCAGGGGCACTCACTATGTGCCATGTGTCGTGTGATCAGTTAGATTGCAGCTCTGTCAGAGAGCACCATGTGCGTTTGAAATGCTTTGCTGACATTCTGTCCTTTTGTTGATTTTTGTACATATTTTTTGCACCTTCTCCTATGAAATAAAAAACATTTTGGCAAAGGAACATTCTGGAAGCTAGATCAACCCCTCCTTTCATCTAAATGTATGTGTGGCCAGTACAAAAAACTGGCACATGACTAATTCCTTCCAAAGACCTTACTAAGGACTAGGGGGCACTCATTACGGGTGGAAAACAGGCGATTCTGGCAGCTAAATAGGAAAGAGTTCTTTACAGTTAGAGTAGTCAGACGACAGAACGCACTATCGCTAGAAGTAGTAATGGCAGACACTTTAACAGCTTTTGAAAAAGGCTGGACGATTTCCTTGATGCACATAACTTTGTGGATTATAGTTCAATTAGTGACAAAATGTACAATTAGTGGAGGAAAGTTGAATTTGATGGACCTAGGTCTTTTTTCAATCAATGTAACTATGTGAGGTCGGAAGAAGAACCCACATCCAGCCAGTTTTCCGTAGAGGACCGGTATCTGACTATACATCTTTTAACATCCAGCGTATGATATTTTTCCTCCTTCTGTTTTTTGGGATTACAGCAAAAGAAAGGAAGGACAACCTCCTGAAATCTGTGAAATCGGGAAGCTACTTTGGGTAGGTAGGCTGGATTGGGCCACAAAAATTTCTCTGTTTTCTAGGATTTGAGTACATGGTGAAGCTATAGAAAGAGCCTGAATGTCACTTTTGTGGGCAAAAGTTAAAAAGGGCTGTTTTAAATTAAAGAATCTTAAAGTGAGCCTGTCAGCAGTCAGGTTGACGCCCTTACACTGATTAAAATTATGTCTTGGCTGATGAAATCTGTCTTGTGGTTGTTGTTGATGGGTGCGCGAGGGCACACTGTAAAGTGCTCCCCGCTAGCGCCCTCTAAAAGAAGAAGCTGTGAAGAATCTTGGAGATATAATTCCATGTTAATCATTTGTATCCTATTTGGCATGGGGTTATAAAAACTCACTCACTCACTCAAAGTGTGGAGTTGTAACACCTAGCAGCAGTGGGGGTCTAGAGTCAAAGGGCTTTGAGTGACAGATCTCACAGCTTGGACCAGCTCAGGGCAGAACAAAAGACTTGCTTGCCACTGAATTGCTTTGTTAAGGCAGCTATAGTTCCATAAGGATTTATGGAGATACTATATGTCCTAGCCATACATTGTGTATATTTCTGAGATCCCCAGACCAGACTGAACATCCTCCAGGGTCTCGATCAGTTCTAGCCTCACAGGGTGGGGACATATGCAGAATAGCTAGTAGGAAATAGATATTAAATTTGTGTTTCGTCTTATTGCATAGCAGGGGCCCAGCCAGATCCAATGGTGCCAGAACCACTGCCCTAGGACCGACCAGAAAGGTGTTATGATCTTTCATATGTTTGGGAGTTTGCAGCTGAAGAGGCAAGGGGAGGGGAATTAGGTTCAGCCCAGAGGGCAGGAGGGGTGTGACTCAGAGGGGTTAAATGCTTGTGTAAAGCAGGCTGCACAAACCACTATACTTAGTAAATACATCGGAAAAGGACATTAACCAATATGGCATGGACAAATGCACATGCAATCAACAAGACGCACACAAACATGCCTGCAAGCATACAGGCGCAGTCATAACACAAGCATAACACATGAACAGGCATAATATTGGCGAAGGCATAATAAGGTGAAGGCACGTGAAGACATACATACAAAAGCACACAGCAGTACAAAAATACACACACACACACACACAAGAGCACATAGGGCTATGCAAAGACACACAGATGCACAAAAGCACACAGGCGGACCCAAACACGAAACGCATACGCACACACACACACAAAAGGCCATCAGTCCTCCGGCTGGAGCTGGATGTCTTCACAGTGCCAGGCCTCAGGGTGGATTTGGACTCTAGCAGGGCACTGGCTGTTGCAGGACGATGGCAGGCCTCAGGTTGTATTCAGGTTTTAAGTTCTTGCTGTAGTCAGTACGTCATACAGACACAAATGCACACACACAGACATGCAGACACATGCACACAGACGCACACAAAAATGGCAATACTCACACTGTTTCTATGGTGGCTGGAGTCTGGTGTGGCAGGAGGGCTAGGTTCTTGCTGCCAGGCTGGGGTCAAGATGGAAGGCTGGGGTCTTGATGGAAGGCTGGGGTCTTGATGGAAGGCTGGGGTCTTGATGTCAGGCTGGGGTCTTGTCTCTGTGTCTTGCTGGCAGTCTTGCAGGCTTCTTGTCTCTGTGTCTTGCTGGCATATGTGGGGTTCAAGGCCCAGGCCAGGTTTATATAGATTTGGGGATGTCTGGCCAATTGGCTACAAAATCCTGGTTCTGAGCATGCTCAGTAGAAAAAAACGTATTGCAGCGCTGCATTGCGTCGTACGACGTGTCTTGGCGGATCCGTCGCTCATAGACTTTCATTGTAGCCAACAACGCATGCCGCAGGATGCGTCGCAACACTGTTTTTGTCGGAGCCAAAAAACGTTACAATCTACGTTTTTTCCAGACGACGTGTCGCCAAATTTCGACGCATCCGTCGTACGACGTATACGACGTATAACAATCTGTTGCAATGCGTCGCCAATACAAGTCTATGGGGAAAAAACGCATCCTGCAAGCACTTTTGCAGGATGCGTTTTTTCGGCAAAACGACGCATTGCAGTTAACGCTAGTGTGAAAGTAGCCTTAATGCTTTTTTTTCTCTGGGGAGGTTGTGACAACATATTGTGTGGGGGGAAGTCAAGGACCAGAGGGGACCACAAGCCTTCCATGTGTGAGCCCCTTGCCCAAAAGCCAGGCCTTTCATCTACTGGTAACTGACCCATATATTCTTCTTATATCTTTTGCCGTACCACAATTTGTATTTGCATATAGTAACATAGTAACATAGTAACATAGTTAGTAAGGCCGAAAAAAGACATTTGTCCATCCAGTTCAGCCTATATTCCATCATAATAAATACCCAGATCTACGTCCTTCTACAGAACCTAATAATTGTATGATACAATATTGTTCTGCTCCAGGAAGACATCCAGGCCTCTCTTGAACCCCTCGACTGAGTTCGCCATCACCACCTCCTCAGGCAAGCAATTCCAGATTCTCACTGCCCTAACAGTAAAGAATCCTCTTCTATGTTGGTGGAAAAACCTTCTCTCCTCCAGACGCAAAGAATGCCCCCTTGTGCCCGTCACCTTCCTTGGTATAAACAGATCCTCAGCGAGATATTTGTATTGTCCCCTTATATACTTATACATGGTTATTAGATCGCCCCTCAGTCGTCTTTTTTCTAGACTAAATAATCCTAATTTCGCTAATCTATCTGGGTATTGTAGTTCTCCCATCCCCTTTATTAATTTTGTTGCCCTCCTTTGTACTCTCTCTAGTTCCATTATATCCTTCCTGAGCACCGGTGCCCAAAACTGGACACAGTACTCCATGTGCGGTCTAACTAGGGATTTGTACAGAGGCAGTATAATGCTCTCATCATGTGTATCCAGACCTCTTTTAATGCACCCCATGATCCTGTTTGCCTTGGCAGCTGCTGCCTGGCACTGGCTGCTCCAGGTAAGTTTATCATTAACTAGGATCCCCAAGTCCTTCTCCCTGTCAGATTTACCCAGTGGTTTCCCGTTCAGTGTGTAATGGTGATATTGATTCCCTCTTCCCATGTGTATAACCTTACATTTATCATTGTTAAACCTCATCTGCCACCTTTCAGCCCAAGTTTCCAACTTATCCAGATCCATCTGTAGCAGAATACTATCTTCTCTTGTATTAACTGCTTTACATAGTTTTGTATCATCTGCAAATATCGATATTTTGTATCTGACCATTGTATATGTATATCCATTGTGTATATAGTGTAATGTCTAGTGTACCCTTAAGGTGATATAATTTAACCTTGGGCTACTCTTTTATCTTGTTCCACGAATCCACACATCCATTTCTTGGTTTAATTCTCCATGCTACAAGGCTGGTTCCTTTGCCCGATAAAGCCCTGTTAACTGACCAGGCATATACCGAATGAAGAACTGGTGGGCAATCCTACCGGGCTGACCAGGCGCTGTTTCACTGGTGCTAGTGAAAGGTCCCTCTCAGCCTGTCAGGGTTGTGGGCGAGTGTGGTGCCATGCCAGTGACTGCGTGGGCGACTTCCTTTCACTCCCCGTGCCTCCCTGGGCCCATGTGAACATAGGGTGTCTATATAAAACTGTACCAATCTGACCTTACGTGTCCCCAAGGGTGTGGTACAAGTGAGGAAACCTTACCACGTGATCCTGCTGACGTAATATTGACGTCAGGCAGGGTGGCCAGATGCGTATCCTTCACATGTGGTGGCAGCGATAGGATATTGCGTGATCTCTCTGGTGTCATCCTTCACATTTACACAAACCAAATACAGACTGTCCCTACTCTCCTATCATCTATGCTGTGGCTTTATCAGCTGGGCACTATGCATGTTCCATGGTATGTGCAGGTCACAGCCTGAATTTTAGTGGAGGAGCTTGGCACCATGTTTGTAAATCCCAGCACAATTTGCTGGACTCCACTCACTTTGCATAGGACTTGTAACTGGGAGCATTTTTCGTAGCGCCAGCTTCTGGCACTACAGGGAGTTAGTCATAGAAGGGCCGCAGTGCTGGATAGTGGCACTGCTCACCAGAGGCTGTGAGAAACCTGTCATTCAAGAGCTAATTTTGGAATGCTTACAGGGGCCGCAGCAATGCAGTGATAGGGCATCCAGTAATTACTATAAGGGCTCTTTTCCATTTGTGAGAAACACGTCCGTGTCTCGCATGTGAAAACCAAGCTCTGGCGCCGGCACTTGGGAGCGGAGCGTGCAGCTCCATGTGTTGCTATGCGGCCGCACGCTCCGCTCTGGAGTGCCAGCGCCACAGCTTTGTTTTCACATGCGAGACACGGACGTGTTTCTCGCAAATGGAAAAGAGCCCTAAAGGATAAGATGGTGTAATAAATCTCATTCACCTGGAAGAAGGTTCTGTAGCATTTATTAAGGGGTCTGACATCTGCAGCCTGACAACTTAGGCTAAAGATTTTTTACTACAGAGTTCACCCTCTGTAATCCATAAGGCCACGTTCACATGTTGAATATTTGGTCAGTATTTTCCACCAGTTTTTAAAAGCAAAAACCAGGAGTGAACCAGTCAGAGGAAAAGTATAATAGAAACACGTCACCACTTCTGCATTTATCACCCACTCCTGGTTTTGGCGGAGAAATACTGAGGTAAAATACTGACCAAATACTCAACATGTGAATGTGGCCTAACTCCTCTCTGAGAGATTGTAGCATGTAAAACCAGATGTTCAATTCTGATTTATTTTTCATTCAGGCTGGAGTACGATCATTATCAGTACAGTATTATCATGAAGTCTTTGCTGGATGTAAATGATTAATTTTGTTTTTACAATTTTTTTATCTATGCAATACTTCTTTGACAAAATACAGATATTTTATTAAATGTTTTCCTTGCTATTGCTGTTGATAACCTCGCTGAGGCTGAAAACCTTACATCGGCACAGAAGGCCAAGGCAGAGGAACGGAAAAGAAAAAAAATGGCAAGGTAAGATATTCATATACAAGCTTTTTGTTACTTTGCTACTATTTTTTTTTTTACTAATTACTACTTTTTTAGAACTTGTTGTGAGACAGTCTGGGTTACCTATGAACTAACTATACTCAATCCTACAAGCCAGTATGTTTAAAACCATCAATGGTAAGGCCTCCAAACACATTAGACTACACAAATATCGGCTGACAGTCTAGAGTGTATGGGAGCCATAATAATAAACAGATAAACGCACACAATGGGAGGAATACCTCATATTAGACCTGCGTAACTACCAATGTAGTGGATAAGAGGCATACACACCCATATACTAGGACAATAAGGACCCACCAGAAACTACTACAAACAACCACAGAAATAATGGTGGAAACCGTCCACAATTAACTTAAAGTAGAAACAACTTTATTGATAAAACATACATACAAGGGTATAAGACAGGGACAAGACTAAAACAGGCAGTAAAACCACATCACCACATCACCAGCGAGAGCCCACACTTAGGGGTAAAGATCGGTCACAGGCACAAGTGTGCAGCACAGTAAAATGGAGACATTAGTGTGACCTACCAAGTGTATAGACCCGGCACGTGTGGGCTCCCGCCCTCCCCGACACGCGTTTCGGAAGTACGGGACTTCCTTCCTCAGGGGAAGCTCTCGCTGGTGATGTGGTGATGTGGTTTTACTGCCTGTTTCAGTCTTGTCCCTGTCTTATACCCTTGTATGTATGTTTTATCAATAAAGTTGTTTCTACTTTAAGTTAATTGTGGACGGTTTCCACCATTATTTCTGTGGTTGTTTGTATGGGAGCCATATTGGGGGAGAGAAGGCTCCAGCATGTTAAATTTCCAATGACCTATCCTTTTGATCTCTGAGATTCTGGCAGCAATTCTAAGGCCACGTGCACACATTAAGTATGTGGTGATTTTTTTACCTTCGTATTTCTAAGCCAAAACCAGGAGTGGGTGATAATACAGAAGAGGTGACGTGTTACTTTCCTCTGATTGTTGCGCTGTTGCTTTTGGCTTACAAATCCAAGAACACTTTTATGTATGGAAAAGCAAGGAGAAATAATGTTGCAGCTTATTCCTAACCCAGAAAAACAAACTCATGCCATTATCTTTTCTTGAGAATTGACACTAGAAAGTAAAGTGGTAGATTATGATCAAGTAATCACAATGTACCACTTGATTGTTTTGATTGGTTCTCCACTTGATGATCCTATAGATTGCACAGGTAGCCCACCCTTAGGGTACCGTCACACAGTGGCATTTTGATCGCTACGACGGCACGATCCGTGATGCTCCAGCATCGTAACAATATCGCTCCAGCGTCGTAGACTGCTGTCACACTTTGCAATGTACGACGCTGGAGCGATAATTTCATGACGTATGTGCGATGTAGAAGCCGTTGGTTACTATGCGCACATCGTATACAATATCGTGCACACCTTTGTTACACCATGCGATCATGCCGCCACAGCGGGACACTAGACGATGAAAGAAAGTTTCAAACGATCTGCTACGATGTACGATTCTCAGCGGGGTCCCTGATCGCTGGAGCGTGTCAGACACAGCGAGATCGCTGGAACGTCACGGATATATCGCTGGAACGTCACAAATCGTGCCGTCGTAGCGATCAAAATGCCACTGTGTGACGGTACCCTAAATGTGCACTGAAGATTTGTAATATATTGTACAGTGTAACATTGTCTGCCATTGTTCTTCGAAAATAAATACCTTGTCAAAAAGAATGACATTCAGAAAGTATCATACCCCGGTTTGTTTAAAAATGAACTCAATCTTTATTGGAAGCATAAAATAAAAGCAGACATAAGATTTATAAAGCTACAAGAACTAATTTGAAAAATAAATAATGTGAGACCATTATTAAGGTGAATAATTAGAAACAAAATATGCAATATGCAATGGCGGAATCAAAATGTATAAAATGTGTTATGTACTGTATGTGCAAAAGTTCATATTAATATAAAGCATAAAGTATATCTTGTAGATTGTGAGCCTTCGCGGGCAGGGTCCTCTCTCCTCCTGTACTAGTTATGATGACTTGTATTGTTTAAGATTATTGTACTTGTTTTTATTATGTACACCCCTCCTCACATGTAAAGCACCATGGAATAAATGGCGCTATAACAATAAATAATAATAATAATATAACATCTAATTATTATCAGCAACTGAAACCATTATTAAGGTGTCAAAAATTAAGAACAAATGGTCCATACAGAATAGTAGAATAAATACATATAAATTATGACCAAAAGTTTACAATAGTATAAATTTGCAAAGTAATGTATATACAGTATATTTAGTGCGCTACCATGAAAGACACAAGTAAAATGTATCACAAAGCTGTCTTCAACCTAGGGAATGGTGCTTTTCTCAACATGTGTTTCGTCTGAAAACGTCGTCCATTTGCTTGATAGGTTGTAGAGCTTACATGACATAGCAGTGTCTAGCGAGTGCCGGGAGACAGCCCGGACATCGCCTGGACTGAAGGCGAGTATATGGTGTTTTTAGTTTATATCAGGCACTGCTGCAAATAAAAGGAGTTGTCTAAATAGTGGACAACCTTTCTAAAACATTACATAAAAGCACGACCTAAAACATTACATTAAAACTGTTCAAAATCCAGGATGAGTCTTTTTAGAGCATTTCAATTACAATTCTGAAGGAAAAGGTGAGAATGAAAAAGCCCAAAAGCTTTTTCTACTTAACTACCGTATACTACAACACTCTCTTTTCTATATTGAATTTCAAGCACATTTTTATCTCATTTTATCTACAATTTCTGGGTGACATTAATCAGCTGCAGTTCTTTACAGAACACAACCAGATAAGTCAGAAGAAGAAAAGTTGTTATTAGCAAAGAAATTAGAACAAAAAGCCAAACTGGAAGGAATACCAACGACAGCTAAGGTAAGAAAATGTTATCAAACGTATCTCCAGATTTAAAAATAAGATCACGACTTCCATGAACTTACACATACTGTACATGTAATATGCAGGACAACATTTAATATGAGACTTGAGTACCTCTCATCAGGCAGCAATCTTCAGATTTGTTGTGTTGGCTGCAATATGTAAACCTAGCCTTGAGCATTTAACAGTGTGACTCCGCATAGTGAGGGTAGCACGCAAGTGTAGCATATGTCTATAGCTGTGGTCACAATACTATTATATATTAACCAAAACCATGGCAAAGTGCCAATTCCATTTCATGGTGGTCACCAAAGGTGCTCAAAGGACCTCAGTGACTCATAACGGGGTCCTTCTGAGTTTGATCATTGTGGTCTTTAAGATAAAAAGTGCTTCCATGCTTCTACTCTTCCATTCAATCTGACAGCCGGCAGTTAAGCCTTTGATGTTAATTTGAGCAGTGCTTAATCAATTGACTACTGCACCCTCCCAGAAATTCTTTCCTCTGGTCCCATGCCACACTTTCTATACAGCTCAGGTCCATGGTTCTGTGCATCAGTAGCTGGTGTAGGACATGTGTGTGGTGCTTGGTGCATCTAGTACTCACTAGGGAAAAAGGTGCTTTGTTTGTGTAGCTTTTTTTTTTGCAGTTTCACTACTGGAAAAGCTGTGAATGTGCTAGTTTGCGAGTTACAAACCTCTAAATGACCAATAATTCATCTCTTTAAGTCTCCTCATCTCAGCATACATAGCATGTCAATCTCCGCACGGAGAAACAATACTTCTTGGATACCAGTCGGATTCCTCTCTGAAGAGACAATTTGCATAATTAGCATATTTCCCAGAGGAGCATTGCGGCTTTACGTCTCCTCATCTCCGCATGCTTAGCATGTCAATCTTCGCAAGGAGAAACGATACTTCTTGGTTGTTGCCGTTTACAAATTGTAGTGCACACTAGCAACCATTTTGGTTGCCGTCTGATGCCCTATGTTGTTGGGCTGTCAATGAACCATGTGTTATTCCTATAAGTGCTGTACTCTATTATGGAATTACCATACTTTAGCTGCTAGAGAGCAATTCTGTAATATACAGCACACTATGGAGAACACTATGGAGTGTGTTTCGAGACAAACTCATTGCAATCTGTCCTTTTGTATTTTTTTCATAGTACAAAAGCACACAAGAAAATAAGAAACTGTATTATGTCTTATCAGAAAAATGTGCCTTTTTTCCACCAGGACTGATCATTCACTCCCAATTCATAGGTTCTCCAGTATTCAGTGACATTCTGTTCCTCTTCTGAAAAAACATGACAGTAATTAAGACACCCTGAATCACACTTTGCACTGGATGAACTGGAAGTTACCCCTTGTGACGCTCCATAGTCTTACATTGTAAAAGCCACTTCCAGGTCAGATAGAGTGCAGCGTGATCTGGAGAGTCTTATGGCTCTTTCTCACTTTCGAGAAATACGTGCGAGTCTCGCATGTTAAAACCAAGCTCTGGCGCCGGCACTTGGGAGCGGAGCGTGCAGCTGCATAGCAATACATGGAGCTGCACGCTCTGCTCTGGAGTGGCAGCGCCAGAGCTTGGTTTTAACATGCGAGACTCACACATATTTCTCGCAAGTGAGAAGGAGCCCTTAATCACAGTCACAAGATTGAGACAGGAGAGAAACAGCTCTGAAAACCAAAGAGATAACAATCGATGAATATGTTAAAGGTACCGTCACATTAGGCGACGCTGCAGCGATCTAGACGATCCCGATCGCTGCAGCATCGCTGTTTGGTCGCTGGAGAGCTGTCACACAGACAGCTCTCCAGCGACCAACGATGCCGAAGTCCCCTGGTAACCAGGGTAAACATCGGGTTACTAAGCGCAGGGCCGCGCTTAGTAACCCGATGTTTACCCTGGTTACCAGCGTAAACGTAAAATAAAACAAACACTACATACTTACATTCCGGCATCTGTCCTCTCCGGCCCTCTGCTTCTCTGCACGAAGCTCCGGCCGGAAAGCAGAGCACAGCAGCGGTGACGTCACGGCTGTGCTTTCCGGTCGCTGCGCTTACACAGTGCAGAGAAGCAGAGCGCTGGAGAGGACAGACGCCGGAATGTAAGTATGTAGTGTTTTTTTTTTTTACATTTACACTGGTAACCAGGGTAAACATCGTGTTACTAAGCCCGGCCCTGCGCTTAGTAACCTGATGTTTACCCTGGTTACCAGTGAAGACATCGCTGAATCGGCGTCACACACACCGATTCAGTGATGTCTGCGGGAGGTCCAGCGACGAAATAAAGTTCTAAAAATACAAAAATAGGGAAAAAGGAAAAAATGGGAAGAAAATAAGTCAGCTCACCAATCCCTCAACAGTGCAATGATGTCCATGCACGGAGCCGCCTTGGTCAAGGGCGTAGTCCAGAGCCAGAAATGAAAAAGAAAAAATAATCTCCAGCATGGATCTTCTAAAAAGTCAATTTATTGGAAACACTTTAAAATGCAAACATTTGCAAAAAAGAGATGGGGGTCCCAGGTGGTCAACGCCGACACGTTTCGACCATCAGGTCTTATTCATGCCATGCCATGACTAAGACCTGATGGTTGAAACGCGTCGGCGTTGACCAACTGGGACCCCCATCTCTTTTTTGCAAATGTTTGTATTTTAAAGTGTTTCCAATAAATTGACTCTTTAGAAGATCCATGCTGGAGATTATATTTTCTTTTTCATTTCTGAAATAAAGTTCTGTACTTTCTGCACCAACCAACGATGGCACAGCAGGATCCTCATCGCTGCTGCCTGTCAAACTGAACGATATCGCTAGCCAGGATGCTGCAACTTCACGGATCGCTAGCAATATCGTTCAGTGTGACGGTACCTTAACTCATTGACACTACACTAACATTTCCTCTGGCATTTTGGAGTACAAAAAATGGACCAAGGTGCCTTCCACTTTTCCGCAGAAATTAGACAAAAACTCTTGAGCTCTCAGCTGGACTCATAAAATGGTCATTTTCGATCAGAATTATAAGTTCAATTTTGCTAGATTTTCTAAATAATTATGCCTTCCCCGTCAGGTCTAACCAATCTGTTTAATAATGTGCACAGTTAATATTGTAAAATGTAGTGACAGATTCTCTTTCATTTGAATTATATGCCTGCTATTGTACTTCTAAAGTTGTCTTTCATTCTTATTTATTCCGTTCTTATTTGCAGCTAAAGATAGATGAATTCGAATCTAATGTAAATGAAGTTAAGGATCCTTATCCTTCTGCAGACTTCCCGGGTAAGATACTTTTTTTGAACGTGTTAAAACATCTCTAGTGGACAGTCATGAAACTTTCAAGGAATGAATAAAACTAGGAATAGATGAAAACTTGGCACTCAGATAGGATATGATGAACAGAAGAAATTTATGATATTGCAGGGTCATTCTAACCCGAAAAAGTTGAGGTCTGAAACGCTCTGGTACAGCATCTATGGACTGCAAATCTTTTTACTCAGCTTTAGGTACAATGAGAGATACAGCACTATGCAAAAGTTTAATGCAAGTTTTGAAAAAATGTTGAAAAGTAAGAATGCTTTCAAAAATAGAAGTGTTAATAGTAGTTTATTTTTGTCAATTAACAACATTAAGAATGAATGAACAAAAGAGAAATCTAAATGAAATCAATATTTGGTGTGACCAGCCTCTATTATCAAATGAGCATCCATTCTTGTAACTACACTTGCACACAGTTTTTAAAAGAACTCAGCAGGGAAGTTGTTCCAAACATCTTGGATTACTGACCACAGATCTTATGTGGATGTAGGGTTGTGGAAATCCTTCTATCTCTTTATGTGATCAAAGACAGACATGATGATGCTGAGATTAGGGCTCTATTGAGACCATATCCGCGCATCCAATGTTCCTCTTTAAGTTTGAGGGTATGTGCACACGTCAGGATTTCTTGCAGAAATTTCCTGAAGAAAACCGGAAATTTTCTGCAAGAAATCCGCATTTTTTTTTGCGTTTTTTTCCTGTTTTTTTTTGCGGTTTTCTTAGCATTTTGCAAGCGTAATTAGCTTGCAGAATGCTAAAGTTTTCCAAGCGATTTGTAGCATCGCTTGGAAAACTGACTGACAGGTTGGTCACACTTGTCAAACATAGTGTTTGACAAGTGTGACCAACTTTTTACTATAGATGCTGCCTAAGCAGCATCAATAGTAAAGGATATCATGTTAAAAATAATAAAAAAAATAAAAAAAATGGTTATACTCACGATGTCCTCAGCGGTGTCCGTTCCTATAGATGGTGCACGCAGGACCTTCGATGACGTCGCGGTCACGTGAGCGGTCATGTGAGCGGTCACATGAGCGGTCGCGCGACCAATCACAGGACCGCAACGTCATTGCAGGTCCTTCACACAGAGCATCTATAGGAACGGAACCGGCAACGTGCACCGCTGAGAGGCGGGAAGACATCGAAGGTGAGTATATCACTATTTTTTATTTTAATTCTTTTTTTTTTTTACCAATTATATGGTGCCCAGTCCGTGGAGGAGAGTCTCCTCTCCTCCACCCTGGGTACCAACCGCATATAATCTGCTTACTTCCCGCATGGTGTGCACAGCCCCATGTGGAAAGTATGCAGATCAATGCATTCCTAGGTGTGCGGAGTCACCGCAATTCTGCAAATTTAATGAACATGTTGCTTTTTTTTCCGCGATGCGATTTTTTCGCGGAAAAAAATGCAACATTTGCACAAGAAATGCGGAATACATTGTAAATAATAGGAGGCATATGTAAGCGTTTTTTTTGCGTTTTTTCGCGTTTTTATCACGGTTTTTTAGCGAAAAACGTGAAAAATACTGTACGTGTGCACATGGCCTGACATAGTTCTTAATGAGATTGGTTGTATCCTTCTAGTGGCTGCAGAATAGATGTGTCTGATTAAAGCCATCACTGATGGTATTGCATGCTGGATATGAATTCCATATATTAGTAGAGATGAACGAACCGATTCGATGGCAATCTAATTTGTGTTCAGCTTTTAAGAATTTGCTAAATCCAAATAATTTGAACAATGTACGATTTGCTTTTCACAAATTGCCTAAAATGTTCATCACCATTTTGCACATTGCAGTACATTGAAACAGCCTGAAAATGACACATAACCTTGGGCATGGCTGAGCAGGCTTCTCAATAATGCCTTGCAGAAATCACATCACAATTCAGTAGGAGGGGACAGCCATTTTCTAGTGAATCTGGACACTGAAAGGCTGACAAGCTCACAGTTTACGCATAGAGATAGGATGAAATCTAATACTGAACATTTAGTGTGTAAGGAAAAGAGAGAAATACAGTGACTATTTTTATGCTTTTATTGAACATGTTTCACCATCATTTTGCTTTAACAAAATTTGCTTTGGTTTTGAACATAGAAGTAAATGATATAGTAAAATTACAATCATTGGATATCAATGAGGTCTAATGAGAATGACTCATGACAAGTAACGGGGAAAAGAATACAAGGGAAAAGAGAAAACTAGGAACAAGCAAGAGTGGGTTGATTAGCGCAAATGAAGAGGGGGGGGGCGGGGCAGGGGTAAACCAAGGCCTCAGCTGTAAATTATGCATGAGAATTATGTTACTCGTATCGACCAGATCATGGTGAATGTGTCGAGGGTATCTCTAAGAATACTGATTATCTTTTCATTGATTGAAAATCCACCCAGTCTGAATTTCACTTGGAAAGGGACAAGGAGTTTCTTCTATGCTTTAGCGATCACTTGTTTAGTAGCTAAAAATACATGGGAAAGACGTGCGACTTGGGAAGTTGTAACTCTGGTTGTTTACAAATATAAAAGGGCTTCCCAGGGTTTTTTTTTTAAGAGAAATCAATATACAACCTCAATTTTAAAAAAAAGTTGGGATGCTATGTAAAGTGTAAAAAATACACAAATGCAATGATGTAGAAATCTCTTATAGCCATATTTTATTTACAACAGAACATAGAAGTATGTAGTGTATATACACACAGTGGGTACGGAAAGTATTTAGACCCCTTTAAAGGTTTCACTCTTTCTTTCATTGCAGCCATTTGGTAAGTTCATTTTTTCACATTAATGTACACTCTGCAGCCCATCTTGAATGAAAAAACAGAAATGTTGAAATTTTTGAAAATTTTATAAAAAAGAAAAACTGAAATATCACATAAGTATTCAGACCCTTTGCTCAGACACTCATATTTAAGTCACATACTGTCCATTTCCTTGTGATCCTCCTTGAGATGGTTCTACTCCTTTATTGGAGTTCAGCTGTGTTTAATTAAACTGATAGGACTTGATTTGGAAAGGCACACACCTGTCTATATAAGACCTCACCGCTCACAGTGCATGTCAGACCAAATGAGAGTCATGAGGTCAAAGGAACTGGCCAAGTAGCTCAGGGACAGAATTGTGGCAAGGCACAGATCTAGACAAGGTTACAACAGAATTTCTGCAGTACTCAAGGTTCCATAAACGCACAGTGGCCTCCATAATCCTTGAATGGAAGAAGTTTGGGACCACCAGAAGTCTTCCTAGACCTGGCTGTCCAGCCAAACTGAGCAATCGTGGGAGAAGAGCCTTGGTGAGAGAGGTAAAGAAGAACCCCAAGATCACTGTGGCTGAGCTCCAGAAATGGAGTAGGGAGATGGCAGAAAGTTCCACAAAGTCAACTATCACTGCAGCCCTCCACCAGTCGGAGCTTTATGGCGGAGTGGCCTGACGGAAGCCTCTCCCCAGTGCAAGAAATATGAAAGCCTGCATAGAGTTTGTTAAAAAAAAAAAAACACGTGAAGGACTCCCAGACTATGAGAAATAAGATTCTCTGGTCTGATGAAATGAAGATAGACCTTTTTGGCAATAATTCTAAGCGGTATGTGTGGAGAAAATCAGGCACTGCTCATCACCTGCCCAATACAATGGTGGAATTGTATCTGGTTCTGTCAAATAAACCAGATACAATTTCAGATCTACAGTGAAACATGGTGGTGGCAGCATCATGCTATGGGGTGTTTTTCAACTTCAGGGACAGGACGGCTGGTTATCATTGCAGGAAACATGAATGCGGACAAGTACAGAGATATCCTGGATGAAAACCTCTTCCAGAGTACTCTGGACCTCAAACTTGGCCGAAGGTTCACCTTCCAACAAGACAATAACCCTAAGCCAGTAGCGTAGCTACCGGGAAAGCAGAGGGGGCCATTGTCCCAGGCCCTGCACTCTGAGGGGGCCCACCCAGAGCTACACTACTGTAACTGTATCGACATGTGCACAGCATGCCGATACAGTTACATTCTGCAGCAGAGCAGGGAGAATCGATCGATCAATCGCTCTCCCTGCTCTGCTGCCCGGCCGCTAGGGGGCCCCTGAACAGGCGGGGGGACCCCACCCATCCACAGTGGACCCCCGTCCATCATCGCAAGGTCATGCCGATACAGCTGACCGCACTCATGAGAGGGAGCGTTACGCTCTTTCTCCCATCATCCACCTGTCAGTGTCTGACATCACCGATGCTGACACTGATGCTGATGCTGACACTGACAGGGGGCGCGATAACGTCACTGCGCCCACAGTGGGAGATCAGAGCAGCGGAGAAAGGAGGAGAAGAGAGGTGAGTATTTATTTAATTGTATGGGGGCTGCCTTATACTACAAAGTCTGCCTATGGGGGCTGCCTTATACTACAGAGTCTGCCTATGGGGGCTGCCTTATACTACACAGTCTGCCTATGGTGGGGCCTTCCTTAAACTAGAGTCTGTCTATGGGGGGCTACCTTATACTACAGAGTCTGCCTATGGGGGCTTCCTTATACTACAGAGTCTGCCTATGGGGGCTTCCTTACACTACAGAGTCTGCCTAGGAGGGGCCTTCCTTATGCTACAGAGTCTGCCTATGGAGGGCTTTCTTATACTACAGAGTCTGCCTATGGGGGCCACCTTATACTACAGGGTCTGCCTATGGGGTGCTGCCTTATACTATGGGGTCTGCCTATGGGGGTCTCCCTTATACTACACAGTCTGCCTATAGGGGGCTGCCTTATACTACAGGGTCTGCCTATGGGGTGCTGCCTTGTGCTATAGAATCGGCATATGGGGGCTGCCTTATGCTATAGAGTATGCTTATGTGGGTGCATTATACAATATACTGTAGACTAGGCTTATGGGGAGTGCATTATACTATATTGAGAACTATCTGGTGCATTATACTACTGTATATGGAGGCTATCTAGGGGCTATCATACAGTGTGGAGATTACAGTGAGGGATTCATCATACAGTCTTGGAGCCATCAAAAAGTTTGGGGGCTACTAAGGGGTCAGTATACTGTGTGGGTGGTACTATACAGTGAATGGGCATTATCAGGGCCATATGTAGAGTTTATGCTGCCCTAGGCACTTTTAAGCACTTACCAGAGGTACCACACAACTGACCTTCCACACCAAGAGGTACCACATTACTGACCTCCCTCACCTGAGGTACCACAAAACTGACCTCCCTCACCTAAGGACCACACTATTGACCTCCCTCACCAGAGGTACCACACTACTGACTTACTGATCTCCCTCACCTGAGGTACTGCACAACTGTTCTCCCTCATTTCATGTCCTATACATGCAATTATGTCCCCACATTTTATGTCCTGTAGAGGCCATAGTGCTTCCTCGCTTCATGTCTTTATATTCTCCATGTACTGCATCCCAACCATCATATAATCAATGTATTGCATCACTAGCCTCACAAATCCCATGTACCATATCACTGCCTTCATGTATTCCATGTACCACTTCCCCATGTACTCCATGTGCCACATCACTGACCACATGTACCCCATGTACCACATCATTGCCCTCATGTACTTCATGTGCCACATTACTTCCCCATGTACTCCATGTACCACATCACCGACTTCATGTACCTCATGTACCACATCACTACCCCATGTACTCCATGTACCACATCACTGATCACATGTATGCCATGTACAAAATCACTGCCCTCATTTTTTCCATGCACCACATTACTTCCCCAAGTACTCCATGTACCACATCCCTGCCCTCTGTACTCCATCCCTGCCCTTGGGTACTCCATCCACCACATCCCTGCCCTCGTGTTTTCCATCAACGCCCTCATGTACTCCCTCCCTGCCCTCATGTATTACATCCCTGCCCTTGTGTACTCCATCTCTGCCCTCATGTATTCCATCCCTGTCCTCATGTACTCCATCCCTACCCTCAAGTACTCCATCCCTGCCCTCCTGTACTCCAAACCTGCCCTCATGCACTCCATCCCTGCCCTCATGTACTCCATCCATCACATCCCTGCCCTTGTGTACTCCATCTCTGCCCTCATGTATTCCATCCCTGTCCTCATGTACTCCATCCCTACCCTCCTGTACTCCATCCCTGCCCGCCTGTACTCCAAACCTGCCCTCATATACTCCATCCCTGCCTTCGTGTACTCCATCCATCACATACCAGCCCTCGTGTACTCCATCTCTGCCCTCGTGTACTTCATCCACCACATCCCTGCCCTCGGTTACTCCATCTCTGCCATCGTGTACCACATCCCTGCCCTCATGCACTCCATCCCTGCCCTCATGTACTCCATCCATCACATCCCTGCCCTCGTGTACTCTATCCCTGCCCTCGTGTACTCCATCCCTGCCCTCGTGTACTCCATCCGCCACATCCCTGCCCTCGTGTATTCCATCCCTGCCCTAGTGTACTCCATCCACCAC
The DNA here is from genome assembly GCF_032444005.1 of Ranitomeya imitator. Lineage (NCBI taxonomy): Eukaryota > Metazoa > Chordata > Amphibia > Anura > Dendrobatidae > Ranitomeya > Ranitomeya imitator. The sequence continues at coordinate 807,691,758 of NC_091282.1, read as the reverse complement.
ATCCCTCCCCTCGTGTACTCCATCCCTGCCCTCATATACTCCATCCCTGCCCTCATGTACCACATCCCTGCCCTTGTGTACTCCATCCACCACATCCCTGTCCTTGTGTACTCCATCCCTGCCCTCGTGTACTTCATCCACCACATCCCTGCCCTCGTGTACTCCATCTCTGCCCTTGTGTACTCCATCCTTGCCCTCATGTACTCCATGTACATCATTGCCTCATGCACACCATCTACCACCTAATTCGGTACTTACAAGCCAAGAACCTTCTAGAATTAAAAAATCTTCTTTATGTCCTCCACTTGCTTTTTCCAAGAGATGCTATTTTCTCCATTCTCCCGTGCCATGGCACCTAGAAAGACATGATATGTCGCACTCAGGTAAGAGTTCACCTCACGATGCCCCTTCCTCTTCTCCTGGCTCAATTCCTGTGTCAGCAGATACTTCCTGGTTTGCTTCACTCCAAACAAGTGGAGCCGATGAGCCCTGCTATCTGGCTGCACTGTCACATTGAAGGTGACTGCTCCTCGCTGACAATGTGCTGCAGTGGGCGCTGCAGCCTCTCCCGCTGCCATCAGTCCTGCACTGAGCCGCACACTGGAGGTGAGGATTGGAGAGCAGATATCCCCTGTCACAGCCTGCTCCGTGGAGAATCATAATGGCAGGTCATTTTTAGAATTTAGTGAACAAAAAATGATTGTGAATTACAATTTCACCGCACTTCAATTTTTTTCCCTGTTTTCCAATGGTGTTGGAATATGGTGTTGGATATGTTAAAACCAACAGTGTTGTTCAAAAGTACAACTCATCCCTCAAAAAACAAGCCCGGCATGGCCATATTACCGAAAAAATAAAAAAGTTATGGTTCTTTGAAGAAGGGGAGCGAAAAACATAAACGCAAAAAAGAAAATACCTTTGGTCATGAAGGGGTTAAGAGGTGGAGGAGACTTTTTCTCCTTTTAATTTTTCCTTATATAGAAGTCATTATGCATAATCCATTTTATCTTTGGTTTTGTATGTTTTATTGTCAGTCCGTAAAAGTTGCTTAATAATCTGATCGCATTTTTACCAGCAGCAGCCTAGGAGTCAAAGATGCATCCAAGCATCTTCCCTATGCTATTCCCATTCCACTTGAGCATACTCAACCTGGTCCTCTTTCCTCCCACCATCCAGAGTCCCAGGAGGCATATGACACCAAGCTGGCCACTCTGAGGAACTTTTTACGTTCCCTTGTAATTTGTCAGGCCTCTCAACGTGCACCATTAAAGAGGGTCATGAGGAGGTGGAGTGCAGTGATGTCCAAACATTTGAGCACCCACCGCCACAGTTGCCATTAGGGCAGCTTCAAATCGCAACTCAGAAGGAGGAATTGGAAGATGACATGGTCGAAGATGAGGCCACTGATCCAACCTGGCACAGTGGCACGCCTAGTGATCACAGCAGTGCAGACATGGATTGTTCCGTAGCACAAAAACAGGCAAGAAGAGGTAGTGGTTTGACCAGAGGGAGAACTCGGTCAACTGTTATTATTATTATGATTTATTTATATAGTACCATTGATTCCATAGTGCTGTACATGAGAAGGGGCTGTATACAAATTACATGTATCACTTGCAGTACACAAACAATGACAGAATGATACAAAGGGGAGAGGACCCTGCCCTTACGGGCTTACATTACACCCCCACGCACTAGGCTAGATAACAGGCCAAGGGTGTGTTGTTCCCCTATATGGCAGTTTTTTTCTGAAATTCCTTCAGACAAAAGAACTGTAATCTGCATCATCTGCCAAACCACGCTAAGGAGAGGCAAGAACACTGCAAACCTGAGCAGAGCACTACCAGCATGCAAAAGCACATGGCAGCTAAGCACCCCAGTAGGTGGGCGGAACGCCAGGTGTGACGAACGAGAGCCGGAGGGATATAGATATCCCACCGCCGACACCAATCTGTGATGAAGCTTACACAGTCACAGTTCTCTGGTGCCCTCTTACCCTCAGGTCAGTCAGGGAAGTGCACCTAAAATAAGTAGTTGCCAGAGAGGCTGCCATGTTACGTACTGGTTATCGAGGATCTCTGCAGTGAGGACGGTATATATATCACCAGTCCCAGGCCAGGAATCTAATATATTAAGCTGAATGTGTGTGTGTATGTGTGTGTGTGTGTGTATGTATGTCCGGGATTGGCATCTGCACCGTCGCAGCTACAGCCACAAAATTTTGCACAGTCACACGTCTGGACCCTGAGAGCGTCATAGGGTATGTTGTGAGGCGAAATTTTAACCCCACGCGTTTCAATCCACCAAACAATTTTGCCCCTATCCACATAATGGGGAAAAAGTGAAAGGAAAAGTGTTGGAGGCAAATTGACAGCTGCCAGATGTGTTGTGAATTCTGTGGCAGAGCTCCCTCCTGTGGTCACAAGTGGTACTTCGGCTGATTCTCTCTGTGAGCTTCTGTTGGTGGAGGGAAGTGGTACTGCGGCTTCTGAGTTTCCTCCCTCAGGTGATCTGGTGAGGTCGTTAGGTGCTTCTCTACTTAACTCCACCTAATGCTTTGATCCTGGCTTCCTGTCAATGTTCCAGTGTTGGACTTGATTTTCCCTGGATCATTCCTGTGGCCTGCTGCTCTGCATAGCTAAGTTCTTCTTTGCTATTTGTTTGCTATTTTTTCTGTCCAGCTTGTCTTATTTTTTGCTGGAAGCTCTGGGACGCAAAGGGTGTACCTCCGTGCCGTTAGTTCGGTACGGAGGGTCTTTTTGCCCCCTTTGCGTGGTTTTCTTTAGGGTTTTGTGTAGACCGCAAAGTTACCTTTTCTATCCTCGCTCTGTTAAGAAAGTCGGGCCTCACTTTGCTGAATCTATTTCATCTCTACGTTTGTCTTTTCATCTTAACTCACAGTCATTATATGTGGAGGGCTGCCTTTTCCTTTGGGGTATTTCTTTGAGGCAAGGTAGGCTTATTTTCTATCTTCAGGCTAGTTAGTTTCTCAGGCTGTGCCGAGTTGCATAGGCAGAATTAGGCGCAATCCACGGCTGCCTCTAGTGTTGTTTGCAGAGGATTAGGGATTGCGGTCTGCAGAGTTCCCACGTCTCAGAGCTCGTTCTATGATTTTGGGTTATTGTCAGATCACTGTATGTGCTCTGACCGCTATGTCCATTGTGGTACTGAATTGCCTTTCATAACAGTGCAGGAAGCCAAAAGTACTAATGATTCTCAATAGAGGGAAAAAAGAAGTTCTGAGACCATTTTTTTTTCTTTGCACTGTGTTTTGCCTTTTTTTTCCCCTAGACATTTGGGTGGTTCAGTACACAGGTGTAGCGATGGACATTAGAAGTCTGTCTTCATTTGTGGATCAGCTCTCGGCAAGAGTACAAAAGATTCAAGACACTATTGATCAGAAAGCTATGTTGGAACCAAGAATTCCTATTCCTGTTTTGTTTTTTGGAGATAGAACTAAGTTTCTGAGTTTCAAAAATAATTGTAAATTATTTCTGGCCTTGAAACCTCGCTCCTCTGGTGATCCAGTTCAACAGGTTTTGATTGTTATTTCTTTTTTGCGCGGCGACCCTCAGGACTGGGCATTTTCTCTTGCGCCAGGAGATCCTGCATTGAGTAATATCGATGCGTTTTTCCTGGCTCTCGGATTGCTGTACGATGAACCTAATTCAGTGGATCAGGCAGAGAAAAATTTGCTGGCTCTTTGTCAGGGTCAGGATGAGATAGAGGTATATTGTCAGAAATTTAGAAAGTGGTCCGTGCTCACTCAATGGAATGAATCTGCGCTGGCAGCTATGTTCAGAAAGGGTCTCTCTGAAGCCCTTAAGGATGTCATGGTGGGATTTCCTATGCCTGCTGGTTTGAATGAGTCTATGTCTTTGGCCATTCAGATCGGTCGACGCTTGCGTGAGCGTAAATCTGTGCACCATTTGGCGGTATTACCTGAGCTTAAACCTGAGCCTATGCAGTGCGATAGGACTTTGAACGGCAAGAACACAGACGTCTGAATGGGCTGTGTTTCTACTGTGGTGATTCCACTCATGCTATCTCTGATTGTCCTAAGCGCACTAAGCGGTTCGCTAGGTCTGCCACCATTGGTACGGTACAGTCAAAATTTCTTCTGTCCGTTACCTTGATCTGTTCTTTGTCATCGTATTCTGTCATGGCATTTGTGGATTCAGGCACTGCCCTGAATTTGATGGACTTGGAGTTTGCTAAGCGTTGTGGGTTTCTCTTAGAGCCCTTGCAGTGTCCTATTCCATTGAGAGGAATTGATGCCACGCCTTTGGCCAAGAATAAGCCTCAATACTGGACCCAGCTGACCATGTGCATGGCTCCTGCACATCAGGAGGTTATTCGCTTTCTGGTGTTGCATAATCTGCATGATGTGGTCGTGTTGGGGTTGCCATGGCTACAAACCCATAATCCAGTATTAGATTGGAAATCCATGTCGGTGTCCAGCTGGGGTTGTCAGGGGGTACATGGTGATGTTCCATTTCTGTCAATTTCGTCATCCACCCCTTCTGAGGTTCCAGAGTTCTTGTCTGATTACCGGGATGTATTTGATGAGCCCAAGTCAGATGCCCTACCTCCGCATAGGGATTGTGATTGTGCTATCAATTTGATTCCTGGTAGTAAATTCCCAAAAGGTCGACTGTTTAATTTATCCGTGCCTGAGCACGCCGCTTTGCGCAGTTATGTGAAGGAATCCCTGGAGAAGGGGCATATTCGCCCGTCATCGTCACCATTAGGAGCAGGGTTCTTTTTTGTAGCCAAGAAGGATGGTTCGCTGAGACCTTGTATAGATTACCGCCTTCTAAATAAGATCACGGTTAAATTTCAGTACCCCTTGCCATTGTTATCTGATTTGTTTGCTCGGATTTAGGGGGCTAGTTGGTTCACCAAGATAGATCTTCGTGGTGCGTATAATCTGGTGCGAATCAGGCGAGGAGATGAATGGAAAACTGCATTTAATACGCCCGAGTGTCATTTTGAGTATCTAGTGATGCCATTCGGACTTGCCAATGCTCCATCAGTGTTTCAGTCCTTTATGCATGACATCTTCCGAGAGTACCTGGATAAATTCCTGATTGTGTACTTGGATGACATTTTGATCTTCTCGGATGATTGGGAGTCTCATGTGAAGCAGGTCAGAACAGTTTTTCAGGTCCTGCGTGCTAATTCTTTGTTTGTGAAGGGATCAAAGTGTCTCTTTGGTGTGCAGAAGGTTTCATTTTTGGGGTTCATCTTTTCCCCTTCTACTATCGAGATGGATCCTGTTAAGGTCCAAGCCATCCATGATTGGACTCAGCAGACATCTCTGAAAAGTCTGCAAAAGTTCCTGGGCATTGCTAATTTTTATCGTCGCTTCATCTGCAATTTTTCTAGTATTGCCAAACCATTGACCGATTTGACCAAGAAGGGTGCTGATTTGGTCAATTGGTCTTCTGCCGCTGTGGAAGCTTTTCAGGAGTTGAAGCGTCGTTTTTCTTCTGCCCCTGTGTTGTGTCAACCAGATGTTTCTCTTCCGTTCCAGGTCGAGGTTGATGCTTCTGAGATTGGAGCAGGGGCTGTTTTGTCGCAGAGAGGTTCTGATTGCTCAGTGATGAAACCATGCACTTTTTTTTCCAGGAAGTTTTCGCCTGCTGAGCGAAATTATGATGTGGGCAACCGAGAGTTGCTGGCCATGAAGTGGGCATTCGAGGAGTGGCGTCATTGGCTTGAAGGAGCTAAGCATCGCGTGGTGGTATTGACTGATCATAAGAACTTGACTTATCTTGAGTCTGCTAAGCGGTTGAATCCTAGACAGGCTCGTTGGTCGCTGTTTTTTGCCCGTTTTGACTTTGTGATTTCGTACCTTCCGGGCTCTAAAAATGTGAAGGCGGATGCTCTGTCTAGGAGTTTTGTGCCCGACTCTCCGGGTTTGTCTGAGCCGGCGGGTATCCTCAAGGAAGGAGTAATTGTGTCTGCCATCTCCCCTGATTTGCGGCGGGTGCTGCAAAAATTTCAGGCTAATAAACCTGATCGTTGTCCAGCGGAGAGACTGTATGTCCCTGATAGGTGGACCAATAAAGTTATCTCTGAGGTTCATTGTTCGGTGTTGGCTGGTCATCCTGAATCTTTGGTACCAGAGAGTTAGTGGCTAGATCCTTTTGGTGGCCGTCTCTGTCGCGGGATGTGCGTGCTTTTGTGCAGTCCTGTGGGATTTGTGCTCGGGCTAAGCCCTGCTGTTCTCGTGCCAGTGGGTTGCTTTTGCCCTTGCCGGTCCCGAAGAGGCCTTGGACACATATCTCTATGGATTTTATTTCTGATCTTCCCGTTTCTCAAAAGATGTCAGTCATTTGGGTGGTCTGTGATCGCTTTTCTAATATGGTCCATCTGGTACCCTTGTCTAAATTGCCTTCCTCCTCTGATTTGGTGCCATTGTTCTTCCAGCATGTGGTTCGTTTACATGGCATTCCAGAGAATATCGTTTCTGACAGAGGTTCCCAGTTTGTTTCAAGGTTTTGGTGAGCCTTTTGTGGTAGGATGGGCATTGACTTGTCTTTTTCCTCGGCTTTCCATCCTCAGACTAATGGCCAGACCGAACGAACCAATCAGACCTTGGAAACATATCTGAGATGCTTTGTTTCTGCCGATCAGGATGACTGGGTGTCCTTTTTGCCTTTGGCTGAGTTCGCCCTTAATAATCGGGCCAGCTCGGCTACCTTGGTTTCGCCATTTTTCAGCAATTCTGGGTTCCATCCTCGTTTCTCTTCAGGACAGGTTGAGTCTTCGGACTGTCCTGGTGTGGATACTGTGGTGGACAGGTTGCAGCAGATTTGGACTCATGTAGTGGACAATTTGACCTTGTCCCAGGAGAAGGCTCAACGTTGCGCTAATCGCAGACGCTGTGTGGGTCCCCGACTTCGTGTTGGGGATCTGGTTTGGTTATCTTCTCGTCATATTCCTATGAAGGTTTCCTCTCCTAAGTTTAAACCTCGTTTCATTGGTCCGTATAGGATTTCTGAGGTTCTTAATCCTGTGTCTTTTCGTCTGACCCTTCCAGATTCTTTTTCCATACATAACGTATTCCATAGGTCATTGTTGCGGAGATACGTGGCACCTATGGTTCCATCTGTTGATCCTCCTGCCCCGGTTTTGGTGGAGGGGGAATTGGAGTATATTGTGGAGAAGATTTTGGATTCTCGTGTTTCTAGACGGAAACTCCAGTATCTGGTTAAATGGAAGGGTTATGCTCAGGAAGATAATTCCTGGGTTTTTGCCTCTGATGTCCATGCTCCCGATCTTGTTCGTGCCTTTCATGTGGCTCATCCTGGTCGGCCTGGGGGCTCTGGTGAGGGTTCGGTGACCCCTCCTCAAGGGGGGGCTACTGTTGTGAATTCTGTGGCAGAGCTCCCTCCTGTGGTCACAAGTGGTACTCGGCTGATTCTCTCTGTGAGCTTCTGTTGGTGGAGGGAAGTGGTACTGCGGCTTCTGAGTTTCCTCCCTCAGGTGATCTGGTGAGGTCGTTAGGTGCTTCTCTACTTAACTCCACCTAATGCTTTGATCCTGGCTTCCTGTCAATGTTCCAGTGTTGGACTTGCTTTTCCCTGGATCATTCCTGTGGCCTGCTGCTCTGCATAGCTAAGTTCTTCTTTGCTATTTGTTTGCTATTTTTTCTGTCCAGCTTGTCTATTTTGTTGCTGGAAGCTCTGGGACGCATAGGGTGTACCTCCGTGCCGTTAGTTCGGTACGGAGGGTCTTTTTGCCCCCTTTGCGTGGTTTTCTTTAGGGTTTTGTGTAGACCGCAAAGTTACCTTTTCTATCCTCGCTCTGTTAAGAAAGTCGGGCCTCACTTTGCTGAATCTATTTCATCTCTACGTTTGTCTTTTCATCTTAACTCACAGTCATTATATGTGGGAGGCTGCCTTTTCCTTTGGGGTATTTCTCTGAGGCAAGGTAGGCTTATTTTCTATCTTCAGGCTAGTTAGTTTCTCAGGCTGTGCCGAGTTGCATAGGCAGAGTTAGGCGCAATCCACGGCTGCCTCTAGTGTTGTTTGGAGAGGATTAGGGATTGCGGTCTGCAGAGTTCCCACGTCTCAGAGCTCGTTCTATGATTTTGGGTTATTGTCAGATCACTGTATGTGCTCTGACCGCTATGTCCATTGTGGTACTGAATTGCCTTTCATAACACAGATGTGAACAAGGGGGACTTAAAGAGTGAGAGCGATGGCACCAAAGAGTATATACTGTACAGTTGCTAAGGTGGGGCCCCGACATGGGATACTCACCACACATGGGGATATGAACACACACACAAAATGCGCCACACACTACCACATGCTTGAACACATATCACCCTCAGCACACATTTCACCACACATACACCAACCTCGCCGCATAAAAGTCGAAACACAAAAGTCGCCGCTCAAAACCCGCCACGCGCAAAACTTGCTACACTAACCTGTCACATGCACCTCGACACAAAAAATTGCTACACGCATGTCGCCACACAAAACTCATCTCACAAAAGTCACTACATGCATGTCGCCACACGCAACTCAACACACACAACTTGACACATGAAACTCGCCCTAAAACACACACAAGTCTGGTATTATCCTTCAAAAATTAAAATCTGATTAAGAAGCAGACAAACTACAAGAGCAACCATATAGGAAATACGGCAGCTGTCAGTCACATGACCTGTCAATTATGTGTATGTGTGAGCTAGTATATACTGCCAGGGGGGAGGGCTTCCTGTTGGCTGGGGATTTATCAGGCTGCCAATTTAGCTTACAAATACTGAGGTAAAAATACTGACCAAATAACGTGTGAACGAGGTCTAATACAGGAGGAGATGACACACAGATATATACTATATACAGGAGGAGATGACACACAGGTATATACTATATACAGGAGGAGATGACACACAGGTATATACTATATACAGGGGAGATGACACACACATATATACTATATACAGGGGAGATGACACACAGCTATATACTATATACAGGAGGAGCTGACATACAGGTATATACTATATACAGGAGGAGATGACACACACATATATACTATATACAGGGGAGATGACACACAGGTATATACTATGGAGATGACACACTGGTATATACTATATGCAGGGGAGATGACATACAGGTACATACTATATACAGGGGAGATGACACACAGGTATATACTATATACAGGAGGAGATGACACACAGGTATATACTATATACAGGAGGAGATGACATACAGGTACATACTATATACAGGGGAGATGACACACAGATATATACTATATACAGGAGATGACACAGGTATATACTATATACAGGAGGAGATGACACACAGGTATATACTATATACAGGGGAGATGACACACGTATATACTTGTTGTGAATTCTGCTTTTGGGTTCCCTCCAGTGGTTGTAGGTGGTAATGCAGTTGTCCCTGAGTTGCAGTCCTGGTCAGGTGTTTCTGCTGATTGCAGTTCTGACTGGGGTATTTAGGTGTGCAGGATTCATTAGTCCTTGCCAGTTGTCCATGGTTCTGGGAGGTTTTGGATCTTTGTCTGGTTCCTCCTGCCTTCCTGCCTATTCAGCAAAGATAAGTGTCTGGTTTTTGTTTCTGTGGCACACATGCTGTGTGCTTAATAATTCTGTGCTATTCTTTTGTTTTCTCTTGTCCAGCTTAGACTGTGTCAGTGTTTTCTCAGTCTTGTTGGATTCTCTGGAGTTGCAGATATACGCTCCACATCTTTAGTTAGATGGTGGAATTTTTTGTATTTTCTGCTGTGGATATTTTTGGAAGGATTTTAATACTGACCGCTTAGTATTCTGTCCTATCCTTTCCTATTTTAGCTAGAGTGGCCTCTTTTGCTAAATCCTGTTTCCTGCCTGCGTGTGTCTTTTCCTCTACTACTCACAGTCAATATTTGTGGGGGGCTGCCTATCCTTTGGGGTTCTGCTCTGAGGCAAGGTAGAATTCCTATTTCCATCTATAGGGGTATTTAGTCCTCTGGCTGTGTCGAGGTGTCTAGGATTTGTTAGGCACACCCCACGGCTACTTCTAGTTGCGGTGTTAAGTTCAGGATTTGCGGTCAGTACAGGTTACACCAACTCCAGAGAAAGTTCCATGCGGCTCCAAGGTCACCGGATCATAACATATACTATATACAGGAGAAGATAACACACAGATATATACTATATACAGGAGCAGATGACACACAGGTATATACTATATACAGGAGGAGATGACACACAGGTATATACTATATACAGGAGCAGATGATACACAGGTATATACTACATACAGAAGGAGATGACAAACAGGTATATACTATATAAAAGAGGAGATGACACATAGGTATATAGAGAAGGAGATGACATACAGCAGGTATATACTATATACAGGGGAGATGACATACAGGTATATATTATATACAGGAGATGACATACAGGTATATACTATATATAGGAGGAGATGACATACAGGTATATAGTATATACAGAAGAGATGACATACAGGTATATACTATATACAGGAGGAGATGACACATAGGTATATACAATATACAGGAGGAGATGACATACAGCAGGTATATACTATTTACAGGGGAGATGACATACAGGTGTATACTATATATAAGGGAGATGACAAACGTATATACTGAGGGGAAAATGAGAGGTGTGAGGTGAAAATTAGGGGTGTGAGGTCAAAATGAAAAGGTGTGAGTGCAAAATGAGAGGAGTGAGGGAAAATAGTGGAGTGATCAGAAAATGACAGATGTGAGGTCGAAATGACAAGTGTTAAGGGGGAATGAGAGGAGTGAGAGGGAAAATGAGAGGCGTAAGGGAGAAAATGAGAGATGTGAGGGGGAAAATGAGAGGCATGATGGGAAAATAAGAGAAGTGAGGTGCTATAACTAACCACAGATATTTACTATGCGCAGGCAACGCCGGGCTCTTCAGCTAGTATATATATAATCCTCCGGTCCATCACTGCCAGGATCCCCTAATAACACCAGAACAGTATGCTGTCACCAGTTCCTCGTTAGATATAAACCTGGTCCATTAACAAGCTTATATCGGGTCAGAAATCAACCCATGGTATCGTATAAGTACTACCCGGACTCACAGACGTGGGAAATCATGATTCAATTTAAAAGAGCAGCCCAAAATTAAATGACGTTTTGATTGCCAAAAGGCACAGTAGATAATACAAATATATACAGAGCAATCTACAGATATTACAGCCAGAAGTACATATAAAGGTAGTGTACAAGTATGGGATTGCAGTTAGCTGTACGGGTTACATACCGGTCTTTATCATGTGAATCTAGGGAAACACTTGAGTCCACAGGTACTTTCTTAGTTTCTGGTCCGTCTCCACGCGTGACATGATGTGGCTTCCGTGGCAGAACAATAACACTGCTAAAGGTGTGTGGCTAGTTTTGAACCCTTAGCTCACCCCCTCCCATATTTCCCACTGCCCCTCTGGGCCAAACTGAAATCTCCTCTCCTGACTTCTTAACTGAAATAATTCCCAATATCTAGGATGGGTCATCATTTCCTAGTGAGAGGTCCAAACGGGACAACCGACGTCTCAACTGGTTCATTGGGGATTGACCGATATATAGAATCCAAACTTGGGTTGGCTAAATGGTTATAGAGAGTCAGTCTTGATAGCTCAGTATCTGGGACAGCTAGAGAATGATGAGACCCAGTTGTGTGTGCAGAAGGCTCCTAGGATTTTGGTGGTATGTTGCACACATAGCAACTGCCGAGTGTGTGTGGATCGATAACATTTCTGAGGTTCTTAAAAACTTTGACTACTGCTCCAAGATGTTGAGCGCTGATGACGCTTTTGTCAGTGTAACCATCTCGCTGCTCTGTCTATTAAAACGTTCGCTGCAGATTCTCAAAGAGGAAGCTTTGAATGCCAAGCAGGTGGCTATGGAGCAAGATTTTACAGTGGCTGACACCACATAGCCCAGCCTCACACAATATTTTCAAACCACATTGAGTCATGACGTGGAACAGAAAGAGGAGGAGGCGGAACAGGAGGTTTTGGTCAGCGGTACAGAGGGGCTCCCAATCCCAGCTTCATGCCTGTCGAGCATGGATGGCCTGAAGATGAGAAGGTGGAGGAGGCTATGCTTTGTGAGGAGGAGAGGATGGTTACTGTTCTTCCTGGTGAGGACACTGAAGGTTTGACTCTTTGTAGTCTGCCACACATGGCAGAGTTCATGTCCAGATGCTTTTCTAAAGACCCTTGCGTGAAACACATTTTGTCCAACATGAAATACTGGCTATGTAACATTCTTGACTTACGGTACAAGGAGAATTTTGCTTCTCTCATGTCGGAGGCAGATGTGCGATTTTGAGTACATGTATGCCAGAGGGCCATTGTGGAACACTTGCTAAAAAGATTACCCTCAGACAAAAGCTGCTGGCAGAGGTACCGGCTTTATTCACCCACAAGAATTACATGGGAGGGCAACGCACACCAGGTGCAACTCAGGAGGAAGGGAATGTCCATCAACTGACACATTTTCATGAGACCATCACATCATTAAGGGCTATCTCTGGGTGTAACTATGAGGATGATGGAGAAGTTGACCAAGATGGTGAAGGACTACTTAAGTGACCATGCCAGCATCCTTCCTTATTCTTCAGTGCCCTTTAACTATTGGTTGTCCAAGCTCTACATTTGGCCCAACCTCTCCTTCTACGCCTTGGAGGTGCTGCCATGCCCATCTGCAAGTGTGTTGTCTGAGTGGGTTTTTAGTTTGGCTGGTGCAATCATAACGTATAGGCACTCACGCCTGTCAACATAAAATGCAGACAGGCTGACTCTTCTAAAATTGAACAAGGGCTAGATTTTGGGTAACTTTGTAAGCCCTACGGATGACAGCAATGTAATGTAAAAGCAGGCCAATTTTTTTGTTGGTAAGTTGTTTTAACATCCATCGCTCACCATCCAAACCCATTTTGTTCATGAAATCACCATCTCCTCCTCCTGTAACAAGTACTTAGTGGCAGTGACACTGCTACCATTAGGCAATTTGAGCTCTTTGGCTCAGGCGGCAGAAGAGAGGGGGCGGCAGATTCTGCAGTACCCGGCCCCTGGGGGCCCCCAGCCAGGAGTGGACATACCGCCAATGCCACTGCTCTGGGGCTGAGAGGTGAAGGGTTGTCTCTGCAGGCAGGCCCCTTATGTAGCATCAGGCCCCTGTCACTCGCTCCTGTAATCCTGCCAACACCCTCAGCTGGGGAGAGAGCGGCGCGGGAAGTGCAGGAGTTCAAAAGGGGGGCGTGTCATGCAGGGAGAGACGCTGGCCAATGAACGCTTTTCTCACCAGACTGAGGAGAGCGCTCACTGGCTGCTGTCTCTGTCCTCCTGCATGGAGCGTCCCTGGTGACTGGTGAGTACTCCCTCCCTTACAGTACAGTCAGGGGCCCCGCCACACAGCACACAGGAACAGCAGTGGAGGAAGAGCAGGACTTACAGTGTGTCTTCTTCCTCCACTGCTCTGTCCCCAGCAGGCTGCAGCATCTCTGTCCTCACTGTGAAGAGATGGGGGAGGAGCTCACTGCACGGGACAGCACAGCAGCACCAGGGGGCTGTTATCAGTCTGCTCTGTGCCCCATCCCCCACAGTGAGTTCTGCAGCCCTCTCCAGCTGAACTGCCCTCCTCCAAGGCTCCTCTGATCACCTATACAGGATTAGTATGTGTGTATGTACTGTATATGCTTGTAGATGTACAGTATGTATGTGCATCTGTGTATGTACAGTATGTGTGTATCTATGTGTATGCTTCTGTGTGTATCTGTGTATGCATGTACAGTATATGTGTATGTCTGTGTGTATAATATGTGTGTATCTGTATGTGCGATATATTTGTATGTATATACGGTATGTATGTTTATGTGCATGTATGTACAGTATATGTGTATGTCTGTGTGTATGGTATGTGTTTACTTTGTGTATACAACTGTATATGTATGTACTGTACGAGTATGTGTACCTGTATGCATGTACGGTATATGTATGAGTATGTACGGTATATGCGTGTATGTATGACGGTATGTGTATCTGTGTGTATGTACAGTATGTGTGTGTACGGTATGTGTGTGTACGGTATGTGTGTGTATGTATAGTACATGTATGTATGACAGTATATATATGTGTATCTGTGTGTATGTACGGTATGTGTGAGTGTTTGCATATACAGTATATGTATGTGTATCTGTGTGTATGTATGTACGGTATATTTATGGGTGTGTATGTATGTACAGGGTGTGTATGTATGTATGGTATATGTATGTGTATCTGTATGTATGTACACTGCAGTATGTGTGTTTGCATATAAGGTATATGTATGTGTATCTATGTGTAACATATGTATTTATTACAAACACACACTATATATATATATATATATATATATATATATATATATATATATATAGTGTGTGTTTGTAATAAATATATATATATATCCATCTCAGTGAAAAAATATAAATATATATATATTTTTTAGAGGTTTGGGGCCCAAAATAGAACTTTTGCTATGGGGGCGATCACATGTGCCCGCTACTAAAGGGAATGAATATTCACTGCTCTCCACACCCATGAATACGATATATATCAGTGAGCGAGTGAGTACATGGTGGCCATAATGCTGTAGGACTGCATTATATTCTGTTGGGGACTGCATTATGTTCTATGGGGGGGCTGCATTATATTCTATGGGGGGTTGCGTTATACTATATGTCAGTATTATATTCTATATGGGGACTGCATTATACTCTGGAGGACTATGGGAGTGTATTATACTCTATGGAGGACTATGGGGAGTGTATTATACTCTATGGAGGACTATGGGGAGTGCGTTATACTATATGGAGGATTAGAGGGAATATATTATACTATATGGAGGACTATGGGGAGTCTATTATACTATGGAGGACTATGGGGAGTCTATTATACTATATAGAGGACTATGGGGAGTCTATTATACTATATGGAGGACTAGGGGGAGTCTATTATACTATATAGAGGACTATGGGGAGTGTATTATACTATATGGAGGACTAGGGGGAGTACCTTATACTATATGGAGGACTAGGGAAAGTACATTATACTATATGGAGGACTAGGGGGAGTACATTATACTATATGGAGGACTATGGGAGTGTATTATACTATATGGAGAACTAGGGGGAGTGTAAAATGCAAGATATTCATCAAGTGATTGGATTGGTTATGCCTGAACAAAAATCATTGTTCTCATCAGCACATCGCCCAGTGAAAACTGTAGATATGCTGCTGCTAAGATGATGCTGTATGAGGACAGATTGATCTATTGATTATTCTGAGCCCATCATTATTCCTCAGCCGATGTAAAGAGGCCGGGAAACAAGCAGCGAATTACTTCAATATTGTTAATCACACTCGTTTAGTGGCCTGAAATCGGCGCATGTAACTACAACCGAAATATTTCTGTGTGATGGTGCAATTTGTTAGCATTTGGGGCCCCATTTTAAACTTTTGCCTAGGGCCCCACTTTGCCTAAAACCGGCCCTGCCTTGGGCAGAGGGGGCCCTAGGCAACTGCCTTGTCTGCCTGCCCCTAACGCCAACCCTGCGTATATACTCGAGTATAAGCCGAGATTTTCAGCCCATTTTTTTCTTGTCCCCCTATCGGCTTATACTCGAGTCATACCCGGGGTTCGGCAGGGGAGGGGGGGCGGTGGGGATGTAATTATACTCACCTACTCCCGGCGTGGTCCCTGCTTCTTCCAGCGCTGCAGATTCTTCCTGCACTGAGCGGTCACATGGTACCGCTCATTACAGAAATGAATATGCGGCTCCCCCTCCCATAGAGGTGGAGCTGCATATTCATTTCTGTAATGAGCGGTAACTGTGACCGTTCAATACAGGAAGAAGATGCAGCGGTGGAAGAAGCAGGGATGCAGCGCCAAGAGCAGGTAAGTATACGGGGAGGGGGAGCGCTGCGCTGCGCGATATTTACCTCTCCTCGTTCCAGTGCGGCTCCGTCTTCAGCGTCCTCTGGCAGTGACGCTCAGGTCAGAGGGCGCGGTGACGTAGTCAGTGCGCGCACTCTGCTGAACGTCAGTGCAGAAGACGGAGCCGCACGAGGAGCAGGTAAATATTGCCAGTGCCGGGGGTCCTGAGCGAAGAGAGGTGAGTACGTATTTTTTTTTTTTATCGCAGCAAAAGCATATGGGGCAAGTGGCTGTACGGAGCATCTTATGGGGCCATAACACTTGTGCAGCACTATATGGGGCAAGTGACTATACGGGGCATCTTATGGGGCCATAACACTTGTGCAGCACTATAAGGGGCAAGTGGCTGTGCGGAGCATCTTATGGGGCCATAACACTTGTGCAGCACTGTAAGGGGCAAGTGGCTGTGCGGAGCATCTTTTGGGGCCATAACACTTGTGCAGCACTATAAGGGGCAAGTGACTGTATGGAGCATCTTATGGGGCCATAACACTTGTGCAGCACTATAAGGGGCAAGTGGCTGTATGGAGCATCTTATGGGGCCATAACACTTGTGCAGCACTATAAGGGGCAAGTGGCTGTGTGGAGCATCTTATGGGGCCAATGCCACTTGTGCAGCACTATAAGGGGCAAGTGGCTGTGCGGCGCATCTTATGGGGCCATAACACTTGTGCAGCACTATAAGGGGCAAGTGGCTATACGGAGCATCTTATGGGGCCATAACGTTTGTGCAGCACTATATGGGGCAGTGACTGTATGGATCATCTTATGGGGCCATAACACTTGTGCAGCACTATATGGGGCAGTGACTGTATGGATCATCTTATGGGGCCATAACACTTGTGCAGCACTATATGGGGCAGTGACTGTATGGATCATCTTATGAGGCCATAACACTTGTGCAGCACTATAAGGGGCAAGTGACTGTACGGAGCATCTTATGGGGCCATAGTGCTTGTGCAGCACTATATAGGGCAAATATCTCTATGGAGCATCTTATGGGGCCCTTATAACCCTTTATGCATTATTATATGGGGCATATTTTAATATGGAGCATCTAATGGGGCCCATCGAACTTTATGGAGCATTATATGAGGCTCCTGATTCAATATGGATATTCAAAAACACTTAACCTACTGATGTCTCAATTAATTTTACTTTTATTGGTATCTATTTTTACTATTGAAATTTACTGGTAGCTGCTGCATTTTTCACCCTAGGCTTATACTCGAGTCATTAAGTTTTCCCTTTTTTTTGTGGCAAAATTAGGGGGGTCGGCTTATACTTGGGTCGGCTTATACTCGAGTTTATACGGTAACTGGATTTGCGCTGCTAGGTTTTTTTTTATTTTTATAAAACTCCGGGGTCAAGTGTCCGCCCCCCCTCCTCCCTCCCTCCTTCACGCCCCCCTCCAGCAGGGACTGTGTGTGGGGGGGCACCATTTTTCCATTCGCCTCAGGCAGCAGAGAGGCTAGGTTCACCCCTGCTTAGTAGTCATGTATGTATACCCCATGTGGTTAATGTTTAGTACTTTGTGAAAACTTGGCACATTGTGCAATGGTGAGACTTGTGCTCCCTATCGATTCCCTTGCTGACACACTGCAAATGTGGCGTAATGAATATTATAGCCCCTGGTAAATTGTCACGTACGATTATCTGTACCGGTATTGCGCTAGTCACACAACTGCTAGATAAAGATACGCTATTTTTAGAACAATAGAATTTTCTTTTTTTTAATCAGCTTGCTGACACACTGCAAATGTGGAGTAATGAAGATTATTGCCCCTGCTAAATTGTCACGTACAATTATTTGTACCCGTATTGCACCAGTCGCACAACTGCTAAACAAATATTAGATATTTATGTGGAAAATAGCAAAGAGCTGCAGCATGTACTTGCAATGATCAGAACACTCAGGTGCTTGCCTTTCACTCATCCTCCCTCACTCTTATTAAATCTCTCACTATTAAATCCCCTCCTAACAAAAAAAACAAGTAATCAAGACAGTCTTCAGCTCTTAAAAGAGCTTTTTGAAATAAATAATTCTCACTACTGTATAACTTTATATCACTGTCCCTATGCTCCTTTCACTCTCCCTACACTCACACTACGCTCTCACTATGCTGTTTACGGCTGCAATGTGCGCAAGATGGTGCCGGCAACGTTTAAACAGTCCCTATGATGCTGGAAGGCCAGCCAGTCACTGCAATATCACACCAAAGATGGCGCCGGCATTACTGTGATTGGCAAGCCAGCCTAGCATGTTCATTCGCTGCAAATAAAGCACCAAACATGCTGGGCGGGTCACTCGAATATACGGAGGTGAATACCTAATTACTCGCTGAGTAACGAATAACCCAAATACCGTACTATTCATGTGAGTAACAAATAGTGTCGAATGTATTCGCTCTTCACCAGTACATATAGTACACTCATGTAAATGTGACCTAATTGTGTATTTTGGACCACACCATGGTTTCCTTGATTATTTATTCCTTTTGGTATTTTACATAAACATTTGTTTCTGTTTTAGGTGATGATGAAGAAGAAGAGCCTGATATCCCTCTGAGTCCTCGTCCTCGACCTTTAGCAGAGCTGCAGTTAAAGGAGAAAGCTGTGCCCATGCCAGAGGCCAGCTCTTTCTTTATTTTTAGTCCAACAAACAAGTATGTTCTTTACTTTTAAATAAACTATTTGGTTACTGTATGTTTTACAACTGGTACATCAACTGTTTTGCTTGATTGAGAAATGTACAGTACATACTTTTATTGAGCATATTTTGTTTAACTATTTGTGTTTAACTTTTGCTTTTATACATATATGTTTTCTGGAATTCTTTACTGTAAGAGCAGTGAGACTATGGAACTCTCTGCCGTATAATGTTGTAATGAGTGATTTCCTACTAAAATGTAAGAGGGGACTGGATACCTTTCTTGAAAAGTATAATGTTACAGGTTATATACACTAGATTCCTTGATAGGGCGTTGATCCAGGGAACTAGTCTGATTGCTGTATGTGGAGTCGGGAAGGAATTATTATTTATTTATATAGCACCATTAAATCCATGGTGCTGTACATGAGAAAAGGGGTTACATACAGGGTTATAGATAATGTTTACAGTAAACAAATTTACAATGACAGACTGGTGTAGAGGGGAGAGGACCCTGTCCTTGTGGACTTACATTCTATGGGGTTTTCCCCAAAGTGGAGCTTACTCTTTGCCACATGTTTTTTTTTGCCTTCCTCTGGATCAACATGTTAGGGAAAGTTAGGTTAGGATATGGGTTGAACTAAATGGACTTAAAGTCTTCCTTCAACCTTAATAATAACTATGTTACTATTTTTCCTTTTTGTTATCTACAGAATTCGAGTATTATGTCATCGCATAATCAATGCTACAACATTCACCAATTTCATCCTGCTCTTCATTTTATTAAGTAGTATTTCTTTGGCTGCTGAAGACCCGATTAGAACAGATTCCTTCCGTAACCAGGTGATAAAAATATCAAAGCAATACAATTGATTGTGCATTTATATAAAAATTATAAAATAATGAATTTCCTTAAAGAACCATTTCAATTTGTTCCTTGCATTAATGCATATCCACCTGAAGTTCTATCACACTTTGCACTTCTTTTATATGGTGTATTTCCATGTAGTTAATGGGGTGGTCCGACACCTAAAATGTCCTTTCTAAGTATTTATATTTACACCCTGCCCTCTTTTGTGATTAGCTTTGTGATGAAATACCTTATGTGCCTTCCTATTTATCTCTGCTGTCAGTTTCTAACCGTGAAATAAGAAGTCATCAGGGGACGGAGATAGCAGCAGTGACACCAGCACCTGCTGTCCCCCCAACAGCTTCTATCACCACTTTCAAACAAACCATCATCAGGGGTGCACTCAGGGCCGGCGTCAGCACCCGGCGCACCTGGGCAAATGCCGGGGCCCTGGGAAGAGAGGGGGGCCCACTCACGCTGTCATAGATACAGCTGGGAGAGCAGAGTAGGAGAACATGCTCTCTCCGCCCACAAAGTCACTGCTGGCTGCGTTCTCTTAACCCCTATGTGCCAGCTCTGACACAAGCATCTTCTCACTCAGTCAGTGCAGCCAGGCAGGCACACATAGGGGTTAAGAGAAGGCAGCCAGTGTGACATTGTTTGTGGGCGGAGAGAGCACGTTCTCTGCTCTGATCTCCGCCCCTGGCTGAACTTATCAGGCAGATTCCGGAGGAGCTCCTACCAGTGACTGAGTGAGTGCAAAGGTATCCAGCAGTGATTGCAGTTGGTCTTATGGCTCAGTCTGCTGCTGTCTGTCTCCGCTGCCTAAAAATGTGGGTGATGTCTGGAGGAGCAGCTGGTGGGGTGCAGCCTGCAACCTGCAGCCACCCAGCTCTCCCAGAATACATGCATGCTGCACCAATCCTGCACCAGTGCAATAGGAAGAAGCTTAACCCCTTCCGATCTGTATGAAGGTTATTGCTAAACCTTAAAGATAACAATCCGACCCGCATAAATGGGGTTAACCAGATGCCAGGAGGAAGGGGAGCTGCTGCCATGGATAAAACTGAGCTGTGGGCTGTACGTTGGGGCCCCGTGGCCCCGTGGACTCTGCCCAGTGCTGGCATGTGGGTGATTTCTGCTCCGGAGTCTCAGCTTCTCTCCTCCAGGTCACACTGTGCAGTCACAGCAACATTGGTTGTGTCTGTCCAGGTCCCAGCAGCTGCCACTGCTCCCACCAAGGACATGGCATCACTTAACCCTTCCCCTGCAGCCACCGGCAACAAATCCACATTATTCCTTGATTAAATCAGGTTCCAACCCAATAGAGCAGACATTTCCTGCTGCCATTAGGGTCCGGGAGGGGGTGACCTGTGACATTGGCTGCCCTGCTACTCTGTAGTGGGGGGTGACAAGTGTAACATGGGGTAACGATGAAGGAGAAATGCACAGGATAATAGTGAGCGCGACAGAGGGCAGTGTATGGTATGGAGCAGTCAGGGGGTGGGCTGCAGGATCCCCCATACTGTACATGACTGCTTGGGACAGGGAGGCGTTTAATGAGCTTCTAATTAGGGTTTGTGGAAAGGATTCAGCATCAGGTCCCTCATTAATGCCCGAGCCGCCTGTTACTTTGTAGCACAGATCTGTTAGGGCCGCAATACCAAACAACGTTGTTTATGTAGAAAAATCTTTGTTTCATAGAAAAACTCAAAACAGAAAAGATTTTCTGATACAACAACGCCCTGCTCACGACACTGCACAGCACCTCTCCTGTATATATACACTGCACAGCACCTCTCCCCCTGTGTATATACACTGCAGAATTTACAATACCTATCACTCATGTAAGAAGTGAAATCTGGCATTGTACTATACATTTCTCTGCCGTATCTGTGCATCATAAATCGGGGTATGTGTTAAAGGGGGGGGGGGGGCCCACTGAGACTCTTTCGAAAGCCTGGAGCCGGCCCTGGGTGCACTGATAGAAGCTGTGGATGACACCAGTGCTGCCTCACAGCAACAAGCATCACCTTCAACCAAGTTGTCATCAGGGGCAAGCGCTAGTGTCACTCACTAATTCTGAGGGCAGTCCTAGAAGCTGTGGGGCAGCGCTGTTGTCACTCACTGCTTCTATCTCTGCACCATGACAATGTCTTGTTTCAAAGTTACAAGATATGGCGGAGATAGAAGTAGAGTTAGGGTGTAAAGATAAATATTTAGAAATATTTTAGGTAACGGACCACCCCTTTATGCTTCCTTCTTGTTTTCTAGCTTTCATCTTGCATATTGTTCCACTATAGTCTGCTAAAAAAAACCTTATCAAACCTTATTGCATCAGTATAGAATCACATAAACAGCGAGAGATAATACCATCTCTATCTGTTGGAAGGATATAGGGATTTATTTATTTTCTCTATACAGTGACGGACAGAAGGATGGCATTTGAAAGCACACAGGTCTATGCTGTCCCCGTCACTTTCCCCAAATTGGCCTCTCTATTACTAATATTACCCTTCCTGGAGGAAATCAAGATTGTCTACAAGCAAAACGATTTTCAATAATACCTCTATATAAGATTTAATAATAATGATATTGATACCGCAATAATTATATTGCAAAATAACAGACAAATACCGTCAAACCATCAACAAATTCTGTAGGGCTAATACCATCATACTGATCATTAACCTAAACCACTGTGCTAGGACTAATATCAAAATATAGTGACCACATAATGGTAATATCAGTTCTCAACCTGTGCTCTGCAGGCCATAAATGTGTATATTGTACAGAAATTCACCAGTGACATTCTTGATGAGAGTAGTCATTCATTTTCCCTTTTCTTTTCCTTTCCACCCAGACTATAATGAACACTGCTTCTATCCATAACTTGTCTCTGCAAAATAAAACACAGAAAAATATTTGGCTTGTTGCTTTCCTGCCCCTCCTTACATTTCCCCACCTCTACACAAACTATATAGAGCTATGAATAGTGTCCTAATCAGTAATAATGTTAAAAATGCTAATAATAATTTTATTTATATAGCGCCAACCAGGGCCGGACTGTAACTAAAATTCAGCCCTGGCATTTGAAGTTACACAGGCCCACTTGTCACGTGGTGACTGTATAATATCTTTGTACACTTGTAGGTTACAAGAAGTGAGAGGAGTGTAACACGACTATATAATATATAATCACAGCTGTATCCAGCATCACAGCTCAGTCCTATTTATTGCTTTTAGTTGCAGTACCAAGAAAAGCCGCTACTTTACTTACATAACTGCATCTCGTAGATAATGAAGGGATGAGACGACCAAAGGCTATGGAACCTCATTCTGATGCTCCATACACTTTGTCTACAGACACTTTTGGTTCCGCTGCGCAGCATGAGACCCAGTGACTCTGAAGAGCGGTGACATCAGTAACGTCACCGCTCTTCAGATATTCCGGGTTTTGCGCTGAGCTCGGCGACTGTGAAGAGCGGTATTGTTACTACCGTCACCGCTCTTCAGAGTTGCTGGGTCTCGCCAGGTCTGGGCTAGTTGTGGGGGTGTCTGATAGACACCTCTCCATTACTTACACCAGGGATTGATAGCAGCTGACATTACGCAGCTGACAACAACCCTAAAAATCATTACACATACCAGAATTAAATGCTCTAGCGGCTGGGAAAAGCAGCAGAGTTAGCGCTATTCCCAGGCACTGGGTGCTAACTACAACTGTCATCATCCTTGCCTAGTCTCCCTGCGAAGCATTTCTGCTGTATTTACATGCGCTGATCTCTAAACGAGTGTGATCGACAATAGTGAAGTCGTTCGCTTGTTTCCCGGCCTTTTTACACCAACTGAGAAAGAATGAAGGGAACAGAACAATCACAATTAGATCAATCTGTCCCCATACAGTATCATGTTATCAGCAGACTACTGTTTACAGCGGCGATGTGCTGCTGAGAACAAGGATTTCTGTTCTCACATAAACAATCCAATCACTCGATGAATAGGCAGCATTTTGCTTGTTTAGTATATTAAACCGCTGTTGTGAATTCTGTTGTCGAACTCCCTCCTGTGGTCGTGAATGGTACTTCGGCGAGTTCTGTCTATGGGCTCCCTCTGGTGGCCATGAGTGAAGCTGCTGCTTCTGAGGTTCCTTACACAGGTGACGTGGTTTATCCTTTGGTTGGCTTCTCTATTTAACTCCACTCAGATCGTTACTCCATGCCAGCTGTCAATGTTTTAGCATTGGTTCAGTTCGCTCCTGGATCTGCCTGGTGACCTGTCTTCTCCTGCAGAAGCTAAGTTCCTTATTGTTATTTTTGCTCATTGTTTCTTTGTCCAGCTGGTTATCCTGATTTTGTCTTGCTAGCTGGAAGCTCTGGAATGCAGAGTGGCACCCCGCACCGTGAGTCGGTGCGGAGGACCCTTTTGCACACTCTGCGTGGTCTTTTGTAGGTTTTTGTGCTGACCGCAAAGATTCCTTTCCTATCCTCTGTCTATTTAGTAAGTCTGGCCTCCCTTTGCTGAAACCTATTTCATTTCTGCGTTTGTGACTTTCATCTTTACTCACAGTCATTATATGTGGGGGGCTGCCTATTCCTTTGGGGAATTTCTCTGAGGCAAGGTAGGCTTTATTTTCTATCTCTAGGGCTAGCTAGCTCTGAGGCTGTGACGAGGCGCCTAGGGAGCGTCAGGAGCGCTCCACGGCTATTTTTAGTGTGTGCGATAGGATTAGGGCTTGCGGTCAGCAGAGCTCCCACATCCCAGAGCTCGTCCTGTATGAGTTTAACTATCAGGTCGGGTGCTCCTAACCACCAGGTCATAACAGTACAGCTGGCCCAAAGTATTAATGCATCTCAATAGAGGGATAAGAGGACTTCTGAGACCATTTTTTTTTCTTGCACTGTGTTTTGTCTTTCTTTTCCCCTAGACCTTTGGGTGGTTCAGGACACAGGTGTAGAGATGGACATTCAGGGTCTATCCTCTTGTGTGGATCATCTCACTGCAAGGGTACAAAACATTCAAGATTTTGTGGTTCAGAATCCTATGTTAGAGCCTAGAATTCCTATTCCTGATTTATTTTCTGGGGATAGATCTAGATTCTTGAATTTCAAAAATAATTGTAATCTGTTTCTAGCTTTGAAACCCCGCTCCTCTGGTGACCCCGTTCAACAAGTAAAAATCATAATTTCTTTGTTGCGTGGTGACCCTCAAGACTGGGCATTTTCCCTTGCGCCAGGAGATCCTGCATTGCGAGATGTAGATGTGTTTTTTCTGGCGCTTGGATTGCTTTATGATGAACCAAATTCAGTGGATCAGTCAGAGAAAATCTTGCTGGCTTTGTGTCAGGGTCAGGATGAAGCGGAGGTGTACTGTCAGAAGTTTAGAAAGTGGTCTGTGCTTACTCAGTGGAATAAATGTGCCCTGGCGGCAATTTTCAGAAAGGGTCTTTCTGAAGCCCTTAAGGATGTCATGGTGGGATTTCCCACGCCTGCTGGTCTGAATGAGTCTAAGTCCTTGGCCATTCAGATCGATCGGCGCATGCGTGAGCGCAAAGCTGTGCACCATCTGGCGGTGTTCTCTGAGCATAGGCCTGAGCCTATGCAATGTGATAGGACTTTGACTAGAGCTGAACGGCAAGAACACAGACGTCGGAATGGGCTGTGTTTTTACTGTGGTGAATCCACTCATGCTATCTCCGATTGTCCTAAGCGCACTAAGCGGTTCGCTAGGTCTGCCACCATTGGTACGGTACAGTCGAAATTTCTTTTGTCCGTTACTCTGATTTGCTCTCTGTCGTCCTATTCTGTAATGGCATTTGTGGATTCAGGTGCTGCCCTGAATTTGATGGACTTGGAGTTTGCCAGGCGCTGTGGTTTTTTCTTGGAGCCCTTGCAGTATCCTATTCCATTGAGAGGAATTGATGCTACGCCTTTGGCCAAGAATAAGCCTCAGTACTGGACTCAATTGACCATGTGCATGGCTCCTGCACATCAGGAGGATATTCGCTTTTTGGTGTTGCATAATCTGCATGATGTGGTCGTTTTGGGGTTGCCATGGCTACAGGTCCATAATCCAGTGTTGGATTGGAAATCTATGTCTGTGTCCAGCTGGGGTTGTCAGGGGGTACATGGTGATGTTCCATTGCTGTCAATTTCGCCTTCCACTCCTTCTGAAGTCCCTGAGTTTTTATCAGATTACCGGGATGTATTTGAAGAGCCCAAATCTGGTGCCCTACCTCCTCATAGGGATTGCGACTGTGCTATTAATTTGATTCCTGGTAGTAAGTTTCCTAAGGGCCGTCTGTTTAATTTATTTGTGCCAGAGCACGCCGCTATGTGAAGTTATATAAAGGAATCCTTGGAGAAGGGTCATATTCGTCCGTCGTCGTCACCATTGGGAGCAGGGTTCTTTTTTGTGGCCAAGAAGGATGGTTCTTTGAGACCTTGTATTGATTACCGCCTTCTTAATAAGATCACAGTCAAATTTCAGTATCCTTTGCCGCTGCTGTCTGATTTATTTGCTTGGATTAAGGGGGCTAGTTGGTTCACCAAGATAGATCTTCGAGGGGCGTATAATCTTGTGTGAATTAAACAGGGTGATGAATGGAAAACAGCATTTAATACGCCCGAGGGCCATTTTGAGTACCTGGTTATGCCATTCGGGCTTTCTAATGCTCCATCTGTGTTTCAGTCCTTTATGCATGACATCTTCCGAGAGTACCTGGATAGATTTATGATTGTATATTTGGATGACATTTTGGTCTTTTCGGATGATTGGGAGTCTCATGTGAAGCAGGTCAGAATGGTGTTCCAGGTCCTTCGTGCGAATTCCTTGTTTGTGAAGGGGTCAAAGTGTCTCTTTGGAGTTCAGAAGGTTTCATTTTTGGGTTTCATTTTTTCCCCTTCTACTATCGAGATGGACCCTGTTAAAGTTCAGGCCATTTACGATTGGACTCAGCCGACATCTGTGAAGAGCTTGCAGAAGTTCCTGGGCTTTGCTAATTTTTATCGTCGCTTCATCGCTAACTTTTCCAGTATTGCTAAACCGTTGACTGATTTGACGAAGAAAGGTGCTGATGTGGTCAATTGGTCCTCTGCGGCTGTAGCGGCTTTTCAGGAGTTGAAGCGTCGTTTTGCTTCTGCCCCTGTGTTGTGCCAGCCAGATGTTTCGCTCCCTTTTCAGGTGGAGGTTGATGCTTCTGAAATTGGAGCAGGGGCTGTTTTGTCGCAAAGAAGTTCTGATGGCTCGGTGATGAAACCCTGTGCCTTCTTTTCTAGAAAATTCTCGCCTGCTGAGCGCAATTATGATGTGGGCAATCGGGAGTTGTTGGCCATGAAGTGGGCATTCGAGGAGTGGCGACATTGGCTTGAAGGAGCTAAACATCACGTGGTGGTCTTGACGGATCACAAGAATTTGACTTATCTCGAGTCTGCCAAACGGTTGAATCCTAGACAGGCTCGATGGTCGCTCTTTTTCTCCCGTTTTGATTTTGTGGTTTCATACCTTCCGGGATCTAAGAATGTGAAGGCTGATGCCCTGTCAAGGAGTTTTGTGCCTGACTCTCCGGGTGTTCCGGAGACGGCGGGTATTCTTAAAGAAGGGGTAATTTTGTCTGCCATTTCCCCTGATTTGCGGCGTGTGCAGCAAAAGTTTCAGGCTGATAGACCTGACCGTTGTCCTACGGAGAAACTGTTTGTCCCTGATAGATGGACTGGTAGAGTTATCTCGGAGATTCATTGTTCAGTATTGGCTGGTCATCCTGGAATCTTTGGTACCAGAGATTTGGTGGCTAGATCTTTTTGGTGGCCTTCTTTGTCACGGGATGTGCGTTCTTTTGTGCAGTCCTGTGGGATTTGTGCTCGGGCTAAGCCCTGCAGTTCTCGTGCCAGTGGGTTGCTTTTGCCCTTGCCGATTCCGAAGAGGCCCTGGACGCATATTTCCATGGATTTTATTTCTGATCTCCCTGTTTCTCAAAAGATGTCGGTCATTTGGGTGGTTTGTGATCGCTTCTCTAAGATGGTCCATTTGGTACCCTTATCTAAACTGCCTTCCTCCTCTGATTTGGTGCCATTGTTTTTCCAGCATGTGGTTCGTTTGCATGGCATTCCGGAGAACATCGTCTCGGACAGAGGTTCCCAGTTTGTTTCGAGGTTTTGGCGGTCCTTTTGCGCTAAGATGGGCATTGATTTGTCTTTTTCTTCAGCTTTCCATCCTCAGACTAATGGCCAAACCGAACGAACTAATCAGACTTTGGAGACATATCTGAGATGCTTTGTTTCTGCTGATCAGGATGATTGGGTGTCCTTCTTGCCTTTGGCTGAGTTCGCCCTTAATAATCGGGCCAGCTCGGCTACTTTAGTTTCTCCTTTTTTCTGCAATTCTGGTTTCCATCCTCGTTTCTCTTCAGGGCAGGTTGAGCCTTCGGACTGTCCTGGTGTGGATGCGGTGGTGGACAGGTTGCAGCAGATTTGGACTCTTGTGGTGGACAGTTTGACATTGTCCCAGGAGAAGGCTCAACGTTTTGCTAACCGCCGGCGTTGTGTTGGTCCCCGACTTCGTGTTGGGGATTTGGTTTGGTTGTCATCTCGTCACGTTCCTATGAAGGTTTCCTCTCCTAAGTTTAAGCCTCGTTTCATTGGACCATATAAGATTTCTGAGGTTCTTAATCCTGTGTCATTTCGTTTGGACCTTCCAGCTTCTTTTGCCATCCATAATGTGTTCCATAGGTCGTTGTTGCGGAGATACGTGGCGCCTATGGTTCCCTCCGTTGATCCTCCTGCCCCGGTGTTGGTCGAGGGGGAGTTGGAGTATGTGGTGGAGAAGATTTTGGATTCTCGTGTTTCGAGACGGAAACTCCAGTACCTGGTCAAGTGGAAGGGTTATGGTCAAGAAGATAATTCCTGGGTTTTTGCCTCTGATGTTCATGCTGCCGATCTTGTTCGTGCCTTTCATTTGGCTCATCCTGATCGGCCTGGGGGCTCTGGTGAGGGTTCGGTGACCCCTCCTCAAGGGGGGGGTACTGTTGTGAATTCTGTTGTCGAACTCCCTCCTGTGGTCGTGAATGGTACTTCGGCAAGTTCTGTCTATGGGCTCCCTCTGGTGGCTATGAGTGAAGCTGCTGCTTCTGAGGTTCCGTACACAGGTGACGTGTTTATCCTTTGGTTGGCATCTCTATTTAACTCCACTCAGATCGTTACTCCATGCCAGCTGTCAATGTTTTAGCATTGGTTCAGTTCGCTCCTGAATCTGCCTGGTGACCTGTCTTCTCCTGCAGAAGCTAAGTTCCTTATTGTTATTTTTGCTCATTGTTTCTTTGTCCAGCTGGTTATCCTGATTTTGTCTTGCTAGCTGGAAGCTCTGGAATGCAGAGTGGCACCCCGCACCGTGAGTCGGTGCGGAGGACCCTTTTGCACACTCTGCGTGGTCTTTTGTAGGTTTTTGTGCTGACCGCAAAGATTCCTTTCCTATCCTCTGTCTATTTAGTAAGTCTGGCCTCCCTTTGCTGAAACCTATTTCATTTCTGCGTTTGTGACTTTCATCTTTACTCACAGTCATTATATGTGGGGGGCTGCCTATTCCTTTGGGGAATTTCTCTGAGGCAAGGTAGGCTTTATTTTCTATCTCTAGGGCTAGCTAGCTCTGAGGCTGTGACGAGGTGCCTAGGGAGCGTTAGGAGCGCTCCACGGCTATTTTTAGTGTGTGCGATAGGATTAGGGCTTGCGGTCAGCAGAGCTCCCACATCCCAGAGCACGTCCTGTATGAGTTTAACTATCAGGTCGGGTGCTCCTAACCACCAGGTCATAACACACCCCATAGTCCTCCATATATTATAATGTGCACCTCAGTCCTCCATATAGTATAATACACTCCTCCATATAGTATAATATACTCCTCATAGTCCTTCATGTAGTATAATACACTCCTCAGTCCTCCTCAGTCCTCCATGTGCACCTCAGTCCTCCATATAGTATAATACACTCCTCCATATAGTATAATACACTCCTCTGTCCTCCATATAGTATAATACACTCCTCAGTCCTCCATATATTATAATACACTCCTCATAGTCCTCCATGTATTAAAATACACTGCAATTCTTGCATATAGTATAATACACTTCTCAGTCCTCCATATATTATAATACACTCCTTATAGTCCTCCATGTATTAAAATACACTGCAATTCTTGCATATAGTATAATACACTTCTCAGTCCTCCATATAGTATAATGTACTGCCACAGTCCTCCAAATAGTATAATACATTCCTCATAGTGCTCCATATAGTATAATGCCCTGCCATTGTCATCCATGTTGTACAATTCACTTCCCATAGTATAATGCACCCCATAGTCCTCAATACAGTATAATGCAGCCCACATATAGGATAATGATGCCACCCCAGAGTATAATGCAGCCACTTCACAGAATATATTGTAGCCCTGAGTATAATGTAACCCCCCAGAGAATATAATGCAGCCCCCTCATATAGTATAATGCAGCCCCTGCATATGTAATATATGGTATCCCCCTCATACAGCATAATGCAGCCCCCCATAGAATATAATGTAGCCCCTCATAGAATACAATGCAGCGCTCCTCAAATAGTATAATGCAGCTCCCCATACAATATAATGTAGCCCCCTCATAGAGTATGATGCAATCACCCCCATAGAATATAATGTAGCCCCCAGAGAATGTAATACAGCCCCCCTAGAATATAATAGAACCCCCATAGACTATAATACAGCACCCCATAGAATGTAATACAGCCCCCTCATAGAATGTAATACAGCCCACCTCCCCATAGAATGTAATACAGCCCCCATAGAATAAAATGTAGCCCCCAGAGAATGTAATACAGCCCCCCATAGAATGTAATACAGCCCCCCATAGAATGTAATACAGCACAGTCCCCATAGAATGCAATACAGCCCCCCATAGAATGTAATACAGCACAGCCCTCATACAATGTAATACAGCCCCCCCCATAGAATGTAATGCAGCCATCCCCCATAGAATGTAATGCAGTCAGCCCCCATAGAATGTAATGCAGCCAGCCCCCGTAGAATGTAATCCAGCCAGCCCCCATAGAATGTACTGCAGCCAGCCATCATAGAATGTAATACAGCACAGCCCCATAGAATGTAATGCAGGCAGCCCCCATAGAATGTAATGCAGCCACCCTCCATAGAATGTAATGCAGCCAGCCCCCATAGAATGAAATACAGCACAGCCCCCATAGAATGTAATGCAGCCAGCCCCCCATAGAATGTAATGCAGCCAGCCCCCCATAGAATGTAATGCAGCCAGCCCCAATAGAATGTAATAAATCCCCCCCATAGAATGTAATACAGCACAGCCCCCATAGAATGTAATTCAGCCCCAGCAATCCAGTTATCACCCATTGATATATTTAAAAAAAAACAATCTCCTCACCTCTCTCCGCCTGTAATGGCGAACGCATCGCTAGCACACGCCCACATTGGGCGTGCGCTAGCGATGTGCCGTCATTTGAGTGATGCAAGCAGCGTTCGCGGTCCGTTCCTCGCTAGCGCAGATCGGGGATCTGCGCTAGTGGGATCGGCTAACGCAATCCCTTTTGGGACATTGTGTTAGCGCAGTCCGTAGCACTATGCGCTAAACGGACTGCCCTAACACAATGTGACCCTAGCCTAATTTATGAAGGAGGGAGTCTGAAACTCGCAAAGCTTATGCAGACAATGCAAGAACTGCCAAAAATTAGAAGGAAGAGGGACTCTGATACACCCTGTATAAGACGTAAAGGAGGGCCTCATATACATTCTGTTAAAATTGTTAGGTGGTGGGACGTCTACACTCATAAAGCTTATGCACTAAATGTAGGAGTTGCCAAAAATTAGAAGGAAAGACTGCAATATATCCTGGCAGACAAATAGTTTGAACAAATGTCGCAATATGACCCTCTAAAAATTTGGGGTTAGCGACACATCATGACCCTCTAAAGATTTTGAGTGAGGGCCACCTGATGACCCTCTAAAAATTTGAGGTGAGGGCCACATGATGACCCTCTATAAATTGAGAGCATGACACATAATGACCCTCTAAAGATTTGGAGATAGTGACACATGGTGACCCTCTTAAATTTTGGAACAAGGGCCGCATGATGACCCTGTTGATATGGTGGATGAGGAGAAGAAAAAGAAAAAAGCACGAACCATATACCCTTTTTGGGTGGGAAGGGGTGCATGAGAATACACTTGAAAAAAAGACACTTGAATTGGCTTTATGTTACACTGTTGTCATCCAGTTGAGCTGAGTAGTCTGGGCCAATCCAAGCTTTGCACTTGTCCAGGCCAAGAGTTAGCCTGTCAGATGTGCCTATCAGTTAATATTCCACCTGCAGCCCTAAAAATTTATGAGACAAAATGCTAGCAGAAGGGCAGGCCAACACCTCCAAGGCGTAGAGGGACAGTTCATGCCTTGTGTCCAGCTTGGAAACTGAATAATTGCACAGAGGATGTTGGTATGGTCAGCTAGGCACTTCTTCACCATTTTCCAAAACGCTTCCCTCCTGGTCAGACTACCGTGCACAAAACGACCTGGGTGCTGGTAGGATCTAATGAAACTTTGACCTCTGCTGCCAGCGTTGTCAAATAGGAATTTTGTACTAGTTGTTCGACTAGGGCCTCCTGATATTGCACCATTTCACTATCCCTCTCCGCCGCAAGAAGGACAGAAAAAAATTTCTCTTTGTAGCCTGGATTGAGAAGGGTGAACAACCAGTTATCAGTGTATAATGCAAGAGTCACGAGAAAGGCAGCGGAACATAAACTCAGCCATGTGTGCCAGTCTGCCAACAGCCAAAACTTCCCTGTCTTCACCAAGAGGATGACTCTCCATCTCTTCCTCCTCTTCAGCCCATTCATGCTAAACAAACGGTATGAAGTTGGTGTATGTAGTACCCTCTGTAGCGCAGGCAAACATTAACTGATCTTCCTCCTCAGTCTCCTTTTCATTATCACTCAATCCACACTGAGAAAATGAGATGAGGCAGGGCAGGTGTCATGTCGGACGCTGTTCACACTAGGGCGTCCGACAAACAGCGGTAATTCCACATTTGTCCACTATACGCTCAGTGGCGCCGGCTAGATTGTATCCAGGTTTTCCAGGGTTAATCTGGCTGGTAATCTGGTTGGAGGCTGGATCACGCCCGTGGCCTTTAAATAGTCATTCTGGACTTTGGGCGTCGCCGATTATAGCTTGTGTCTTGTGCCTGGTGATCTCGGTCTGGAGTGGTGGTCTAGGAGTTGAAGTATCGTATCTGGTGGTGTATTATCCTTTGTCATATTTCTCCTTCCTATATTTGTGTTTATTTTTGCCCTGTGCACATTATTGTGTTTTCCTGTGTGTCTGCGGCGTGGTGCGTTTTTAGTTTTCCATGTCTGTACTTTCTGTGTAGGATGGTGTGTGGTCTTATCACTGGGTGGTGGGTGGAGGTTTCAGCATAGGGCTGAAACAGGAGTCAGGGTCAGGCCTGGCGGCCCAGACAAGCACACCATCAGTGTAAATTCTGGGAGAGGGACAGACAGGGTTTTCCCTAGTCTGAGGGATATCGCAGGGGCCCAGGTAATCAGCTTTAGTCTACCCAATACCCCCGTGACATTATAATCAGCCTAAATAAATTTCGGATGCCATGGATCCCATGACTTCCATAACCCGCCAGTTGGAGGCGCTCTCCTGACAGGTCACTGAGTTGAAGGGGGCAGTTCAGCAACAAGGTCTTTTAGTATCTAATGTGCAAGCTGAAACTGCAGGTAGAGTTGCAGAGCAAAGATCCCTTTACCTGAGAGGTTTACTGAGGAACGCAGTAAATTTGTTGTTTTTCGTGAAGCTTGCAAACTATATTTTCGTATGCGCCTGGTTTCCTCAGGTAATGAGGCTCAGCGTGTGGGCCTGGTATTGTCATTACTGAACGGAGACCCCCAAGCATGGACATTTTCATTACCATCTGATTCAGCTTCATTTAACTCAGTGGAGATTTTTTTTTCTGCTCTTGGACTCATATATGATGATCCTGACAGACTGGCTCTAGCAGAGTCTAAAATACGTGCTCTCCACCAGGGAGAGCGAATGGCGGAGGATTACTGTTCTGAATTTCGCCGCTGGGCGGTGGACACACAATGGAATGACCCTGCGCTGCGGAGTCAATTTGTACATGGGGTTTCGAGAAGGGTTAAACAAGCCCTCCTGATGTATGAGACTCCTGCTTCTCTACAGTCTGCCATGATTCTTGTTATCTGCATTGATCGCCGTTTGCGTCAGGGGGCGCAAGAGACGCCGCCTATGGGGGAGGGCGTATGTGCACGTGTGGTTGCTGCAGGTGAGCCCACGGAGCCTATGCAAATCGCAGGGGTGTCACATCATCTTGCCTCCTCACTCAGGAAGCAGGGAGCCTGTTTTTGCTGTGGTAAAAAAGGGCATTATGTAAATGCTTCTCCTCTGTTTTCTAAGAAAAGCGCAACGGCGGAAAACTTCTAAGCTCAGAGGGTGTGGAGGAGGCCAATCTGAGCTTATGCATATCCTCCATGGGGGTCTCTCTATGTATGCTCCTTGCCAAAGTTACGGTCGCTGGCAGAGAGCTGCCAATCACTGTTTTTGTGGATAGTGGGTCGGCCACTAATCTCATTGATGCAGAGTTTGCGCGCACGGCCGGGTTCACGGTCGATAAACTGCCGCATCCTATCCGGGAGGTCACCATCAATGCTACTCCACTCCCACAGGGGGAGATTACTGAGTTTGTGGCTGAGGTTAAACTCCACATTGGGGTCCTACATTCTGAGCAAGTTACATGTAGGGTGCTCAGTAATCTTCCTGCACAAATGGTTCTGGGTTTTCCATGGTTGTCTATGCACAACCCGGTGATTGACTGGAAAACTCAGGATATAATTCAGTGGAGTCGATCTTGCCAGGAGAATTGCCTGGCCACATGTGTGTCTGCTGTGACTTCCAGCATTCCTGAGTCACTGCTGAATTTCGCAGATGTGTTCTTTGAGAAGGGTTGCTCTGAATTGCCACCATATCAACCCTATGACTGTACTATTAGGTTTAAACCAGGGGCCAAGTTGCCGAAAGCTAGGATGTTTAACATCTCTGGTCCTGAGAAGCAAGCCCTAAAGGACTACATTGCTGAGAGTCTGAGCAAAGGGCACATCAGGCCTTCGTTCTCGCCGGTGGCAGCGGGGTTCTTCTTAGTTAAGAAGAAAGATGGCGGACTACGCCCGTGTCTGGATTTTAGGGAGTTAAACCAGATTACGGTTCGTGATCCATACCCTATGCCACTAATACCTGATTTGTTCAACCAGGTGGCTGGTGCTAAGTGGTTTTCCAAGCCTGACCTCAGGGGGGCGTACAACCTCATAAGAGTCCGTCAAGGTGATGAGTGGAAGACGGCTTTTAATACTCCTGAGGGTCTTTTTGAAAATTTGTTGATGCCATTTGGGTTGACAAACGCGCCTGCTGTATCCCAACATTTCATAAATGATGTATTCTCGCATGTACTGGGGAAATTCATTATTGTGTACCTAGATGACATTCTCATTTATTCATGCGACTGTGATACTCATTTAGAGCATGTGAGACAGGAGTTACAGCTACTCAGAGAAAATAAGCTCTATGCAAAACTTGAGAAATGTGTTTTTTTGGTTCAGGAGTTGCCTTTCTTGGGTTATATTGTGTCTGCTTCAGGGTTTAAAATGGACGCCGCTAAGGTGCAAGCGGTGCTGTATTGGGAACGGCCTGATAACCTAAAAGCACTCCAGCGGTTTCTTGGACTTTCTAATTATTATAGAAAATTTATCAAAGATTTTTCTACCATTGCTAAACCACTTACTGACATGACGAGAAAGGGTACCAAAATCTCCGCCTGGCCGGAGGCTGCTGTGCGCACATTCGAATTTCTGAAGAACAGTTTTGCTTCGGCCCCCATTCTGGTGCAACCGGACGTATCAAACCCATTTACCGTGGAGGTCGATGCGTCTGAGGTTGGAGTGAGGGCGGTGCTGTCACAAGGCTCATCCTTGGGCGAGTTGCATCCATGCACCTACTTTTCCAAGAAGCTGTCGTCCGCCGAACGTAATTACGATATCGGCAACAGGGAGTTGTTGGCTATCAAGTTGGCTTTTGAGGAATGGCGACACTTCTTGGAGGGGGGCGGTCCTCCAGGTTACAGTTATCACCGACCATAAAAATCTGCTTTATTTAGAGTCAGCCAAGCATCTGTCCCCCAGGCAGGCTCGCTGGGCATTGTTTTTCACGCGTTTCAATTTTTTGTCACGTACCGTCCGGGGTCTAAAAACACTAAGGCAGATGCTTTATCCAGGTGTTTTCCGGGGGGAGAACCTCGGGAAGATCCGGTACCCATCCTCCAAAAGGGTGTAGTGGTCTCGGCTCTCACGAAAGAGGTTGAGGCGGAGATTGCCGAGGCTCAGGAGGAAGTACCACCAGAGCTTCCCGTTAACAAATCATTTGTACCGCTCCATCTTCGCCTGTTGGGTGAGCATCATGATGCTGTTCTGGCTGGCCATCCAGGGGTTAGGGGTACCTTGGAGTTGGTGTCGCATCGGTTTTGGTGGCCCAAAATCCGACAGGACGTGGTCTCGTACGTATCAGCATGTACCACGTGTGCTAGGGCTAAGACGCCTCGCTCCCAACCTGCTGGCTCATTACATCCTCTAGGGGTACCCAGTAGGCCATGGACGGAGATCTCCATGGATTTTATTACAGACCTACCTTCCTCTGCTGGGAACACGGTCATCTTGGTGGTTGTTGATCGGTTCTCAAAGAAGTCGCACTTTGTGTCCTTGCCTTCGTTGCCTAATGCAAAGACTCATAGTGTCTGATAGGGGTACTCAGTTTGTGGCAAAGTTTTGGAAAGCTTTTTGCTCACAGCTGGGGATCAAGTTGTCGCATTCTTCGGCGTTTCATCCTCAGTCAAATGGTCAGACCGAGCGTATGAACCAGAATTTGGAGCAGTACTTACGCTGCTTTGTTTCTGACAACCAGGAGGAATGGTTGAAGTTCCTTCCTTTGGCTGAGTTTGCCATTAACAATCACCGCCAGGGATCGTCTGGGGAGTCCCCGTTCTTTTGTGTTTACGGGTACCATCCTCAATTTTGTAATCTGCGTCAGGGTGGCTCTGCTGGCATTCTTGAGGAAGACCAGCTAGGAGCACAAATGTCATCTGTTTGGAGGAGAGTGAAACAGCGCTTGCTTAGCGTGGGTGCTAGGTACAAACGAGTGGCTGGCAGTAGATGTGTGCCAGGTCCGGACCTGAGTGTGGGTGATTGGGTGTGGTTGTCCACAAAAAACATAAAGCTCAAAGTACCATCCCTGAAATTGGGTCCAAGGTTTATTGGTCCATTTAGGGTCGCCGCCATCATTAACCCGGTAGCCTACCGATTGGAGCTTCCTACAGTATATAAAATACATAATGTGTTTCACAGATCTCTGTTAAAGAAGGTGGTGGGTTCCGTGGACGCGGCGCCGATGCCACCTCCAGTCTTGGTGGATGGCAATTTGGAGTTTGAAGTCTCCAAGGTGGTTGACTCTCGTATAGTGCACCGCACATTACAGTACCTGGTACACTGGCGTGGTTTTGTGCCAGAGGAGAGGTCTTGGGTACCAGCTTCGGACATACATGCAGACCAACTGGTCAGTATGTTTCACCGCCGCCATACAGACAAGCCGGGTCCTATAAGTCGTGAGGGCCCTGGGGTCCCTTGTAGAAGGCGGGGTACTGTCATGTCGGACGCTGTTCAC
The DNA here is from genome assembly GCF_032444005.1 of Ranitomeya imitator. Lineage (NCBI taxonomy): Eukaryota > Metazoa > Chordata > Amphibia > Anura > Dendrobatidae > Ranitomeya > Ranitomeya imitator. The sequence continues at coordinate 807,654,435 of NC_091282.1, read as the reverse complement.
ACTAGGGCGTCCGACAGACAGCGGTAATTCCACATTTGTCCACTATATGCTCAGTGGCGCCGGCTAGATTGTATCCAGGTTTTCCAGGGTTAATCTGGCTGGTAATCTGGTTGGAGGCTGGGTCACGCCCGTGGCCTTTAAATAGTCATTCTGGACTTTGGGCGTCGCCGATTATAGCTTGTGTCTTGTGCCTGGTGATCTCGGTCTGGATTGGTGGTCTAGGAGTTGAAGTATCGTATCTGGTGGTGTATTATCCTTTGTCATATTTCTCCTTCCTATATTTGTGTTTATTTTTGCCCTGTGCACATTATTGTGTTTTCCTGTGTGTCTGCGGCATGGTGCGTTTTTAGTTTTCCCTGTCTGTACTTTCTGTGTAGGTTGGTGTGTGGTCTTATCACTGGGTGGCGGGTGGAGGTTTCAGCATAGGGCTGAAACAGGAGTCAGGGTCAGGCCTGGCGGCCCAGACAAGCACACCATCAGTGTAAACTCTGGGAGAGGGACAGACAGGGTTTTCCCTAGTCTGAGGGATATCGCAGGGGCCCGGGTAATCAGCTTTAGTCTACCCAATACCCCCGTGACAGCTGGGTAGTATCACAATGTGTACTTTCTTCCTCTATCTCCACCTGGTCCACATGCAAAGCTTCCTCTTTAACCTTCGTCCGGCTGAGTAGGTACAATTGTAACTATTCCTTTTTAAAATTGCAATAACCTTTTTTTTCGAAAAGCCGTAGAGGGCTGAAATTTCGTGACATCTCTGCAGTTTTGGTCCAGAATATATTGGCCAAATTTCAATAAAATATATATGAAGGTACAATTGTACCTCTGCAGCCTGTTAACGTTGTAAAATTATGTAGCCTGACAAAGGTTAATTGTGAGCAGCGAATAGACACAGAAGCAGCATGGTTACACTGATTATGGCAACCTTGCTGCTTACCATCTTGGTTGATTGCTCAAAGTTTTGTAGAACCTTACAGATGACAGATATGCATGCCACTCCTCGGTTGTTATGTGCAGAGACTGACTGGATTACCGATGGGCATATTGTAGCTAGTAATTAACTACTGTCCTCTGCTGCTCACAAAGCATTGCCAACATTTGTAGTTTGGAGTTCCAGTGCATGGTCAGGTCACTCACCACTCGGTGAGCTGGCACTTGCAAGCTCTGTTGCAGCACTGCCAGACCAGCAGCAGCTGGCAAATCTGGGTAGGATTTCAGAAACCGCTGAACCCCTAAGTTGAACACGTGGGCCAGGCATGGTACTTCTGCGAGGTTGACAAGTTTCAGAGCCGCTACCAGGTTACGGCCATTATCACACAAAACCAGCCTGATTGTGGGTTCAATGGTGAACCTAGGTTTTTGTCCTGATGAAGAGGTCCTGTGCTGACCTCAAAACGCGTTGACTTCGTAAAACTGAAAAAATAAAGTTTCTAAGGATAATATTCGCTAAATTCAATTATCAGCAGCGCATCCAGTGACAGTTCACATGGATATGCTCTTTCTCTAAGTCCTTTGGACTCGTGTCTTGCACCTACTGGTATATGCGTTTATTACATGTTGCTTTGTTGCAACACACCAGGTGAGCAGATCCATGTTGGTTTATGTGTTGTTTTAACATTTAAAACCCTATTGTGCGCTCTTTCTTTTCCCAGTTTGCCTTACTACTATCAGGGAAATGTAGTGTCCCTGGCAACAAGTACTTGTCCACAAGTCGGTCATTAAGTGGTCATTCCCAGTAACTCGGTTGGTCAGGGAATGGGTGATGCTATGGGACACGTGCTGATGTAAGGTGGGGACGTCACACTGGGAACAAAAGATTCAGCTGATCTTGGTATGCCACAGGTTGCAAATGACTGTTATTTTATCATGGGCACTTTCTTTAAAAATGCGCCAAACTGGGACCAAACCCATCACTTCGCAACTTTTCGCTTGTGAGTGTTCTGAAGAACAGTTGTCCGCCTTCTTGCCACACCACTGCCTCTTCCTGCCTGTTGTAGTGCTGCAGATCCCTCCCCCTCTACGCTGATGTCCTCGCTCTGCATGGCACCTTCCCAGGTTGGGTTAATGCTTTCATCGTCGACCACCTTGTCCTCCTCTTCCACACTCTGGTCCTCCTGACTTATTGACTTAACCATATAACTTGTTGGCAACTGTGTCTCATCATCGTCTACCTCTTAAGACACTAATGGCCATTCCCCACCGTCAACTGGCTGTGGCTGCTCAAATATTTGGCTATCACTATACATGATGTCCCCATATCCCTCTTGAAACACGCAGGGCGAGAGGCCTGAATCTATAAATGGAAATTTAAATAGCTCCTCGGTCTGTCCGAGTGTGGGATTACTTGTCACCTGGAGCTCACTATGGTGGAAGGAAGGAGGATCCGTGTTAGGATTATGTGGTCCAGACTCTTGGCTAGTGAAAGTAAACTGTGTGGAATACAGGGTGGTGCTGGGAAACAGACTGGAAGTATTATCTGCCATCCAATCGACCACCTGATCACACTGATCTGGCTTCGGCTTCAAGAGTGTTGTCCCACTGCCCCTTGCAAAGTGGGATAGGAAGCTAGGTCTTTTGAGTAAGTGTGTTTGTTGTGCTCCCACAGCCGGCACAGTTTCTCCTATTCCACAGCCTCGACCTCTGCATGCAGCATCAGCAGCACGTCCAATTACATGTGCCTTACCGTACACTTTGCGCATTTTAAATTAAGTATATATGTATATGCCTGTAAACTTTCCAGTATTAAAAGGGAGAAGAACATTTTTATGCCTGAAAAAGACTGTTGTTTTATTACTGTTATTTTGTACTGCCTTGATGCCTCTTATCCAAAACTATCCCTCCACTCCAGAAAGGAAAATATTTAGCCCTGACAAGGACTAGAACACCTAACCACCACAAGATAGGAAATCACCAGAAAGTCATACAGCGTTAGGATCAATAATATGCCTTTATTAAATAAAGTGGCAATTTATACATATAATATAAAAAATGTGTGTTTTAAAAAAAAATAAAAATAAAAACAAAACGCAGGAACAATATTGTATGGTACCCAGAAACTCCTAAAAAATATAAAGACATATAATACAAATAACTCCTCAAAGAGAATGATGTATAATATCACTACTCACTGTGCCATATACATATGTAAAAAGATAATGACAAAAAAATAAAAATATAAAAGAATATAAGTCATATATGATCCATATAAAAAATGTGAAATATAATGTACGTTAAATACAAACACTAAACTGGTGGAAAAAAAAGGGAAAAATCCAATCAAACACAGCAAAAATGTGTACATAAAGATTCTTTTATAAAAAGTGGAAGCAGTGTATATCCCTTTAAGGGGATGTAAAATAAGGTGACCGTTGACAACAGTGGTGTAGACACAGCGAGGTATATGGTCTGAATAGGAGAGTTATAGTAGCACACTATATTTAAACGTGCCCTGGTACAAATGACCGTATAATAATGCCCCCACAGCGAGATAGATTTCCTGAATGAGGGATTTTTTACATCAGCTCACTGCGAGGTAAGTGCTCTACATATGGAAGTTATAGCAGCGTATTATATTAAAAAAAGTGCCCAGGTGCAAATAATCATATAGGTAATAGTGTTCACATAGCAAGGTAGATGTTATATAACAGCTTACTGCATAGAAAGGTGCCCGAATACAGCAGACTATTATGGGTTAATAACCATGCGGGCAGATAATTACAGCAGATAAGCTTGTGTCACTACCTGAAAGGAGAGACTGGGTCTGGGACCTGCGTGCGCCCGACGCGCGTTTCGGATGTATTACCTTCGTCAGGGGGCAGTGAATGGAGATCTCAGGGGGGTTTTTATAGGACTTTCACCGAGCGCTGCGGCCCGGGTATGTGCGGCGCATGCGCAGTCCGGAGGTCGGCAATTTCCGGTCCCCGCATCACATGGTCTGTCAGCACAGGAACGGAGTACCCGGCGTGACCTAGCAACCATGGACGCAGAGCGCCGGGACTCACAGACACGGGCCGGGCATGCGCACCACCAGGAACGCAGTGTGGGAGAAGCGGTCCCGAGTTGTAAGTAAAGTGGATCGCACAAAAAGAGTTGAGGTATAGATCCCTCTTAATATTAAGAGCAATATGCACCTTAGGCTGGATAAGCATGAGGGAAATTGTGTAGTACTACAGCAGTAATGTGTATAAATCCACTGCACCATAGATATATATAGAACTACACTGAACTCGGTGTACTACATGTTAACAAATAAATATCCATGTGTGTAAAAGTATATATTGTACCATAATCTTGGACACATCTGCTCAATTAGTTCCTAAATAACAAATATACTGAACCATAAATATATAAAAATCCATTAAATTCTGTGTACCATAAAGGTAACAGATATTATATTAAGGCATGTATAGGTATATTACCCCACACATGCCATAATGGTAACAGATACTATCCAATGGTGAATATAGATCAATCGTGTAGATATGCCCGTTTTACGCCCATAGGCATATGCACAAAAATAAATAAGCCATGGGCATATGCACAATAGTATATAAAAACAAATCGCATAAAATAGCGGATATATATATGACAATACATAATACAGTTATACACATGAATGATACACCAAATTAAAGATATTAGCTGTTATTCTTTTCTTCTTTCTCTCACTGTCATATAATTGGTTGTAGATTCCATCAATATATGATATTCTGCAGTCCAACCGTCCGACACAGAGACAAGAAAACTCCGCACAGAGTCCCAATCCATCAGCGGTAAGTATATAAAAACTACAAGTATAAATGTAATAAAAATTAGGGATCATAAAATCACAATTTAAGAAATATAAAAATGCTAAAATATAATTAAAATATAAAAATTAAAAGGTTACAGAGTGGTTATAAAAAAGGAGCAAAACTGAGGTTTTCATTTAACCCTTTCGGTGACACCGTCCCCAAGGTCCATATCCATTTCGTTTCTTTCCTAGCTAGAGCCGTACTTATTTCGCCCCCTCTCTCATTTATTTGAATCATGTCTATGCCAGTTACTTTCAACAAGGAGGCATCACATCCATGGTGCAATTTAAAATGTTTAGGAATTGTCTTTAAAGACGATATATCCTCCACTTCTTTGGCAGCTAAAATTCCCAAGACATGTTCCCTGGTGCGTACTTTGAGTTGCCTGGTTGTCATCCCTATAAACACCAGGGAGCATGGGCAAGTGGCATGATAAATAACAGCTTTTGAGGTGCAAGTAATGGTCTGTTTGATTTTATACATAATAGTACCATTATGATTACAAAAAATATTAGTTCTTTTAATATTAGTGCAAGCTACACATTGACCACATGGCTTGCATCCCGGTATAGCTTTTGTGTTTGTGAGAAAGGATTGGATTTCTGCTTTGTAGGAATAATGGCTTCTGACCAATTGATTCTTTAAATTTTTGGATCTGCGATCGGTAATATTGCATGTTTCACCGATGTATTGTGTTAAAATTGGGTCAGTTTTTAAAATGGCCCATGATTTATTTATATATGTCCTCATTAGTTCGGCTTGGCCATGGTACTGGGTGATATATCTCACTACCTTGTTAGATTTATGGGGTTTCGTTCCGTATAAAGCTTGATGTCTAGTTGTGTGTTTAGCACGGTTATACCCCTTCTTCACTGACCGCTTACTATATCCTCTTTCCAAGAACCTTTCTTTAAGGTCCATAGCTTGATTTTCAAAGTCTACTTCGTTTGTACAGATCCTCCGTAAACGTAAGAATTGTCCTATTGGGATCGAATTAATCATGGTGGGAGGATGTGACGAAGAGGCATGTAATAGTGCGTTCACCGCCGTAGATTTGCGAAAGATATTGGTGTATAAGCAACCACTCTCATCCCTGTGTATACCCACATCCAAGAATTCCATAAATTCCATGTCACACTTGTATGTTAGATGGATATTCAGCTGATTCTGATTCAGATGTTCCATAAAAGTATGGAGTGAGTCCTTAGTGCCCTGCTAGACAAAGAATATGTCATCAATGAACCGCACCCAAATAGGGATGCGGTCCATTGATGATTCAAGTCTGGCATGAAAAAGGTCCCTCTCCCAAGTGTGACATGGAATTTATGGAATTCTTGGATGTGGGTATACACAGGGATGAGAGTGGTTGCTTATACACCAATATCTTTCGCAAATCTACGGCGGTGAACGCACTATTACATGCCTCTTCGTCACATCCTCCCACCATGATTAATTCGATCCCAATAGGACAATTCTTACGTTTACGGAGGATCTGTACAAACGAAGTAGACTTTGAAAATCAAGCTATGGACCTTAAAGAAAGGTTCTTGGAAAGAGGATATAGTAAGCGGTCAGTGAAGAAGGGGTATAACCGTGCTAAACACACAACTAGACATCAAGCTTTATACGGAACGAAACCCCATAAATCTAACAAGGTAGTGAGATATATCACCCAGTACCATGGCCAAACCGAACTAATGAGGACATATATAAATAAATCATGGGCCATTTTAAAAACTGACCCAATTTTAACGCAATACATCGGTGAAACATGCAATATTACCTATCGCAGATCCAAAAATTTAAAGGATCAATTGGTCAGAAGCCATTACCCCTACAAAGCAGAAATCCAATCCTTTCTCACAAACACAAAAGCTATACTGGGATGCAAGCCATGTGGTCAATGTGTAGCTTGCACTAATATTAAAAGAACTAATATTTTTTGTAATCATAATGGTACTATTATATATAAAATCAAACAGACCATTACTTGCACCTCAAAAGCTGTTATTTATCATGCCACTTGCCCATGCTCCCTGGTGTATATAGGGATGACAACCAGGCAACTCAAAGTACGCACCAGGGAACATGTCTTGGGAATTTTAGCTGCCAAAGAAGTGGAGGATATATCGTCTTTAAAGACAATTCCTAAACATTTTAAATTGCACCATGGATGTGATGCCTCCTTGTTGAAAGTAACTGGCATAGACATGATTCAAATAAATGAGAGAGGGGGCGAAATAAGTACGGCTCTAGCTAGGAAAGAAACAAAATGGATATGGACCTTGGGGACGGTGTCACCGAAAGGGTTAAATGAAAACCTCAGTTTTGCTCCTTTTTTATAACCACTCTGTAACCTTTTAATTTTTATATTTTAATTATATTTTAACATTTTTATATTTCTTAAATTGTGATTTTATGATCCCTAATTTTTATTACATTTATACTTGTAGTTTTTATATACTTACCTCTGATGGATTGGGACTCTGTGCGGAGTTTTCTTGTCTCTGTGTCGGACGGTTGGACTGCAGAATATGATATATTGATGGAATCTACAACCAATTATATGACAGTGAGAGAAAGAAGAAAAGAATAACAGCTAATATCTTTAATTTGGTGTATCATTCATGTGTATAACTGTATTATGTATTGTCATATATATATCCGCTATTTTATGCGATTTGTTTTTATATACTATTGTGCATATGCCCATGGCTTATTTATTTTTGTGCATATGCCTATGGGCGTAAAACGGGCATATCTACACGATTGATCTATATTCACCATTGGATAGTATCTGTTACCATTATGGCATGTGTGGGGTAATATACCTATACATGCCTTAATATAATATCTGTTACCTTTATGGTACACAGAATTTAATGGATTTTTATATATTTATGGTTCAGTATATTTGTTATTTAGGAACTAATTGAGCAGATGTGTCCAAGATTATGGTACAATATATACTTTTACACACATGGATATTTATTTGTTAACATGTAGTACACCGAGTTCAGTGTAGTTCTATATATATCTATGGTGCAGCGGATTTATACACATTACTGCTGTAGTACTACACAATTTCCCTCATGCTTATCCAGCCTAAGGTGCATATTGCTCTTAATATTAAGAGGGATCTATACCTCAACTCTTTTTGTGCGATCCACTTTACTTACAACTCGGGACCGCTTCTCCCACACTGCGTTCCTGGTGGTGCGCATGCCCGGCCCGTGTCTGTGAGTCCCGGCGCTCTGCGTCCATGGTTGCTAGGTCACGCCGGGTACTCCGTTCCTGTGCTGACAGACCATGTGATGCGGGGACCGGAAATTGCCGACCTCCGGACTGCGCATGCGCCGCACATACCCGGGCCGCAGCGCTCGGTGAAAGTCCTATAAAAACTCCCCTGAGATCTCCATTCACTACCCCCTGACGAAGGTAATACATTCGAAACGCGCGTCGGGCGCACGCAGGTCCCGGACCCAGTCTCTCCTTTCAGGTAGTGACACAAGCTTATCTGCTGTAATTATCTGCCCGCATGGTTATTAACCCATAATAGTCTGCTGTATTCGGGCACCTTTCTATGCAGTAAGCTGTTATATAACATCTACCTTGCTATGTGAACACTATTACCTATATGATTATTTGCACCTGGGCACTTTTTTGAATATAATACGCTGCTATAACTTCCATATGTAGAGCACTTACCTCGCAGTGAGCTGATGTAAAAAATCCCTCATTCAGGAAATCTATCTCGCTGTGGGGGCATTATTATACGGTCATTTGTACCAGGGCACGTTTAAATATAGTGTGCTACTATAACTCTCCTATTCAGACCATATACCTCGCTGTGTCTACACCACTGTTGTCAACGGTCACCTTATTTTACATCCCCTTAAAGGGATATACACTGCTTCCACTTTTTATAAAAGAATCTTTATGTACACATTTTTGCTGTGTTTGATTGGATTTTTCCCTTTTTTTTTTTTTTTCACCAGTTTAGTGTTTGTATTTAACGTACATTATATTTCACATTTTTTATGTGGGTCATATATGACTTATATTCTTTTATATTTTTATTTTTTTGTCATTATCTTTTTACATATGTATATGGCACAGTGAGTAGTGATATCATACATCATTCTCTTTGAGGAGTTATTTGTATTATATGTCTTTATATTTTTTAGGAGTTTCTGGGTACCATACAATATTGTTCCTGCGTTTTGTTTTGTTTTTATTTTTATTTTTTTTTAAAACACACATTTTTTTATATTATATGTATAAATTGCCACTTTATTTAATAAAGGCATATTATTGATCCTAACGCTGTATGACTTTCTGGTGATTTCCTATCTTGTGGTGGTTAGGTGTTCTGGTCCCTCTATTTCAGTGGTTTATTCACTGTAGCTTTCACAGTGCACCCTATTCCTATGAGATATATTCCAAATTATTGGACTCCTGTATGAGTTAGAATTGTGGTTATATAATAGGGTCTCTGTGTTCTTTTTCCCTGACAAGGACTGTTGTTTTAACGGTGTAGCAGCGGTATACAATAGCAATAATAAACCCCTGACTATATCCCTACTGCACGCCCTAGAGCCTGGAAGAAATCATTAACATAAAAGATTATAAATCAATTTCTTAATGTCTACACCGCAGCTATGAGGCACACAGGTAAGACTGGTTTAACCATTCTATTACCTGTATGCCTATAGTAATAGATAAAAAACATCCAGGGGGTCACACATGCCCTTTAACTGCCAATGCAGATTAAACAATCTCAAAACAGATTTCATCACTCAGGTATCATTTTAATCAGTATAACGGCGCCGACCTGGCACTGTCTGTAGTTTACTGAGCAAAATTCTGCTTACAAGTTGGCTTTAAGGGAAAATTATAATATGTTGATTTTCATTTATCTTTTGTGTATTCATTTCAGATTCTCTCGTACTTCGATATCGTTTTTACTGTCATTTTTACAACAGAAATTGTTCTTAAGGTAAATACATATTTAGAAATATTCTTCTATTCTTATCCTTACTTTATTTATGTTCATTTTTTTATGTACCTACAATTTTGTTTGGTGTTTTAACAGTTCTTTAATCATGTTTACTTTCTCATTATAGATGACGGTATATGGAGCTTTCCTGCATAAAGGTTCATTCTGCAGAAACTATTTTAACATCCTTGATCTTCTGGTTGTTGGAGTCTCTCTGATCTCAAGTGGCATACAGTGAGCAATAATTATTAATGGCTTGTTTTATCCAATATATGTACAATTTTAGCCTTGTATATATCTGTTTATGTGAAAACATAGCTGTACAATTCATTCTTATTCATTATATTACAAGTAGAAATGAGCGAATTTTTAAATATTCGGTTCGGATTACGATCTCCATATTTGCAATATTCGCCGAACGGAAGTACAGATGAGCGAGTATGTTCGGAAACGATCGTCAAACATGAATTTGGCACGAATAGTCTACCAATACGGCACAAATATGGCATATTCGGATTTGGCAATTGTTTTCCGAACATATTGGCTCATCTCTAAGTACAATCTCTATGATTAACTTTTACTTGTAGAATGTTCAAATGTCTCCTCCTTTTTTAAATTATACAACTTTTGTGTCTTTTAACACATTAAAGGAAACATGTCATGTCCTCAAACGTTATTAACCTGCAGATATAGGATTAATCTGCAAATTAATAGCTTTACAAAACTCTTTGCTTTATTCAAAGCATAGCAACCAGGAGAAAATGAACTTCATTCCAGGATCCTCAAGGTTTTAGCTGGAGTCAGACTAGCGATTTTAAAACCAGTCCGATTTTGATGCAGGAGAGTCGGATGAGTGTAATGCAAGTGTCATACGAGTGTCATGCGTTTTTCATACAAGTACAATCTGATTTTTCACACCTAGCATCCAATTTCCATGCAGTGTGATTGCTATTCGACTGCAATACAATTTTAACATAAGCTTTTACATAGAGAAATTCTCTAAATCATTTACACATCATTTTCACATCAGAATAAAAGCTGGCAATTCAGCAGCCACATACTGTAAAATCATAGCAGGAGCCGACAGGATAGAAGAGATGGATTACATACAGTAAATACTTATAGAATAGGTAGATACAGTACATAGATGTCAGTGAAATATACAATTATTACAGTGGTGTGTGCAGCTTACTGTACATGTATTTAATTTAATTCATAAAAGATTATTTTTCTGAAAAAGTGGTGTGGCCTCCCGCATAATTTTGTTAACTAGCAGAGGGAAAGCAGATGGCTGGGGGGCAGATGCCTATAGCATAGGAAGGGGGTAATACCCATGGAGCTTACCAGGCTATTAATATCAGTTCACAGCTGTATAATTAACCTTTACTCGCTACTAAAATGGCAGACCCCCCAAAATGATGTGGGGTCCCTCTATAATTACGGTAATAAGGAGCAAAGGCTATGCAGACAGCTGCGGGTTGATATTAATAGCCTAGAAAGGGGCCATGGATACTGGCCTTCACAGGCTAAAAACATCAGCTCTCAGCCGCCCCTGGAAAGGCACATCTCTAAGATGTGCCAATTCTGGCACTTAGCCATGTTCTTCACACTTGCCCAGTAGCAGTGGTGAGTGGGGAGATAGTTGGAGGGGTTGATGTCACCTTTGTATTGTCAGGAACATCAAACACCGAGGTTAGTAATGGAGAGGCATCAATAAGACAGCCCCATTACTAACCCCATAGTCACATTGTATGAAAAGAGAATACACCGCACTCTCTATACATTAATAATGCAATAATAGTGAGAAATTTATTAAGGACATTAAACATAGGATTCCATACGTTGAAAGCGACCAGAAGTTTAAAATGACGTTTCGGCTCTTCCCGAGCCTTAAAGGGAACCTGTCACCTGAATTTGGCGGGACCGGTTTTGGGTCATATGGGCGGAGTTTTCGGGTGTTTGATTCACCCTTTCCTTACCTGCTGGCTGCATGCTGGCCGAAATATTGGATTGAAGTTCACTCTCTGTATTCCATAGTACACGCCTGCGCAAGGCAAGATTACTTTGCGCAGGCGTGTACTACGGAGGACAGAGAATGAACTTCAATCCAATATTTCGGCCAGCATGCAGCCAGCAGGTAAGGAAAGGGTGAATCAAACACCCGAAAACTCCACCCATATGACCCAAAACCAGTCCCGCCAAATTCAGGTGACAGGTTCACTTTAATCATATAATCGCTAGAATGAAACAAAAAAAATGAACATAAATATACAGTTTGAATAATGAGTCAATCAAAATCATGACCATAGCACAAAGTAACATAAAGAAAAGGAAAAACACCGCAATGGTGAGCATAATGAACATCAAAATGCATGGAGTATAACAGGCACCAATTATAACACAAAAGCAGATATGGAAGTAAAGAGAGCAAAATACACATTAACCCCTTTACCCCCAAGGGTGGTTTGCACGTCAATGACCAGGCCACTTTTTACAATTCTGACCACTGTCCCTTTATGAGGTTATAACTCTGGAACGCTTCAAGGGATCCTGGTAATTCTGACACTGTTTTCTCATGACATATTGTGCTTCATGATACTGGTAAAATTTCTTTGATAGTACCTGCGTTTATTTGTGAAAAAAAACAGAAATTTAGCGAAAATTTTGAAAATTTCGCAATTTTCAAACTTTGAATTTTTATGCAATTAAATCACAGAGATATGTGACACAAAATACTTAATAAGTAACATTTCCCACATGTCTACTTTACATCAGCATAATTTTGGAACCAAAATATTTTTTTTTTAGGGAGTTATAAGGGTTAAAAGTTGACCAGCAATTTCTCATTTTTACAACACCATTTTTTTTAGGGACCACATCTCATTTGAAGTCATTTTGAGGGGTCTATATGATAGAAAATACCCAAGTGTGACACCATTCTAAAAACTGCACCCCTCAAGGTGCTCAAAACCACATTCAAAAAGTTTATTAACCCTTCAGGTGTTTCATAGGAATTTTTGGAATGTTTAAATAAAAATGAACATTTAACTTTTTTTCACAAATAAATTTACTTCAGCTCCAATTTGTTTTATTTTACCAAGGGTAACAGGAGAAAATGGACCCCAAACATTGTTGTACAATTTGTCCTGAGTACGCCGATACCCCATATGTGGGGGTAAACCACTGTTTGGGCACATGACAGAGCTTGGAAGCGAAGGAGGGCAATTTGACTTTTCAATGCAAAATTGACAGGAATTGAGATGGGACGCCATGTTGCCTTTGGAGAGCCACTGATGTGCCTAAACATTGAAACCCCCCACAAGTGACACCATTTTGGAAAGTAGACCCCCTAAGGAACTTATCTAGAGGTGTGGTGAGCACTTTGACCCACCAAGTGCTTCACAGAAGTTTATAATGCAGAACCGTAAAAATAAAAAATCATATTTTTTCACAAAAATTATTTTTTCGCCCCAATTTTTTATTTTCCAAAGGGTAAGAGAAGAAATTGGACACCATAAGTTGTTGTCCAATTTGTCCTGAGTACGCTGATATCCCATATGTGGCAGTAAACCACTGTTTGGGCGCATGGGAGAGCTCGGAAGGGAAGGAGCACCATTTGACTTTTCAATGCAAAATTGACAGGAATTGAGATGGGATGCCATGTTGCGTTTGGAGAGCCACTGATGTGCCTAAACATTGAAACCCCCCACAAGTGACACCATTTTGGAAAGTAGACCCCCTAAGGAACTTATCTGGATGTGTGGTGAGCACTTTGACCCACCAAGGGCTTCACAGAAGTTTATAATGCAGAGCCATAAAAATAAAACAAAATTTTTTTCCCACAAAAATTATTTTTTAGCCCCCAGTTTTGTATTTTCCCTAGGGTAACAGGAGAAATTGGACCCCAAAGTTGTTGTCCAATTTGTCCTGAGTACGCTGATACCCCATATGTGGGGGGGAACCACCGTTTGGGCGCATGGGAGAGCTCGGAAGGGAAGGAGCACTGTTTTACTTTTTCAACGCAGAATTGGCTGGAATTGAGATCGGATGCCATGTCGTGTTTGGAGAGCCCCTGATGTGCCTAAACAGTGGAAACCCCCCAATTATAACTGCAACCCTAATCCAAACACACCCCTAACCCTAATTCCAACGGTAACCCTAACCACACATCTAACCCTGACACACCCCTAACCCTAATCCCAACCCTATTCCCAACTGTAAATGTAATCTAAACCCTAACCCTAACTTTAGCCCCAACCCTAACTGTAGCCCCAACCCTAGCCCTAACCCTAACCCTAGCCCTAACCCTAGCCCTAACCCTAGCCCTAACCCTAGCCCTAACCCTAACCCTGGCCCTAACCCTAACCCTAGCCCTAACCCTAGCCCTAATCCTAACCCTAGCCCTAACCCTAGCCCTAACCCTAGCCCTAATGGGAAAATGGAAATAAATACATTTTTTTTATTTTTCCCTAACTAAGGGGGTGATGAAGGGGGGTTTGATTTACTTTTATAGCGAGTTTTTTAGCGGGTTTTCATGATTGGCAGCCGTCACACACTGAAAGACGCTTTTTATTGCAAAAAATATTTTTTGCGTTACCACATTTTGAGAGCTATAATTTTTCCATATTTTGGTCCACAGAGTCATGTGAGGTCTTGTTTTTTGCGGGACGAGTTGACGTTTTTATTGGTAACATTTTCGGGCACGTGACATTTTTTGATCGCTTTTTATTCCGATTTTTGTGAGGAAGAATGACCAAAAACCAGCTATTCATGAATTTCTTTTGGGGGAGGCGATTATACCGTTCCGAGTTTGGTAAAATTGATAAAGCAGTTTTATTCTTCGGTTCAGTACGATTACAACGACACCTCATTTATATCATTTTTTTATGTTTTGGCGCTTTTATACGATAAAAACTATTTTACAGAAAAAATAATTATTTTTGCATCGCTTTATTCTCAGGACTATAACTTTTTTATTTTTTTGCTGATGATGCTGTATGGCAGTTCGTTTTTTGCGGGACAAGATGACGTTTTCAGCGGTACCATGGTTATTTATATCTGTCTTTTTGATCGCGTGTTATTCCACTTTTTGTTCGGCGGTATGATAATAAAGCGTTGTTTTTTGCCTCGTTTTTTTTTTTTTTTCTTACGGTGTTTACTGAAGTTAACTAGTGGGCCAGTTTTATAGGTCGGGTCGTTACGGACGCGGCAATACTAAATATGTGCACTTTCATTGTTTTGTTTTTTTTATTTAGATGAAGAAATGTATTTATGGGAATAATATTTTTTTTTTTTTCATTATTTAGGAATATTTTTTTAATTTTTTTTTACACATTTGGAAATTTTTTTTTTAACTTTTTTATTTTGTCCCAGGGGGGGACATCACAGATCAATGATCTGACAGTTTGCACAGCACTCTGTCAGATCACTGATCTGACTTACAGTGCTGCAGGCTTCACAGTGCCTGCTCTGAGCAGGCTCTGTGAAGCCACCTCCCTCACCGCAGGACCCGGATCCGCGGCCATCTTGGATCCGGGCCTGGAGCAAGCAGGGAGGGAGGTAAGACCCTCGCGGCAACGCGATCACATCGCGTTGCTGCGGGGGGCTCAGGGAAGCCCGCAGGGAGCCCCCTCCCTGCGCGATGCTTCCCTGCACCGCCGGCACACCGCGATCATCTTTGATTGCGGTGTGCCAGGGGTTAATGTGCCGGGGGCGGTCCGTGACCGCTCCTGGCACATAGTGCCGGATGTCAGCTGCGATAAGCAGCTGACACCCGGCCGCGATCGGCGGCGCTCCCCCCGTGAGCGCTGCCGATCGCTATGACGTACTATCCCGTCCAGGGTCAGATAGGCCCAGGGCACCTCGACGGGATAGTACGTCTAAGGTCACAGAGGGGTTAATGAGAAAAAAAATAACTTTTTTGAATTTACCAAATGAATGCAATGAAACAAAGAGTGAAAAATGTAAAGGTGTATGAATACTTTCCATGCCCACTGTACAGTACATGAGGAGAGAGAATTTATTATTTGCAGTTGCTGGACAGCCTGAATACATGTGGGGAATGCCTGTTTGTTAGAAAATCGCCACGTGTTCAGGCTGTCTAGCAGCTGCAAATCATGCAGCTGCGGTGACAAAAACTAAATCTCCAAGCACGGCAAAATATTCAGAGAACACCCGAGCATGCTAGGGAAAACCCGAGTACCAAACATACTCACTCATCACTACCTGTGACAGGTTCTTTTTAATTAATTGATAGATGCTAGGCCTTCCTATAAGACATTGTTATATAAGTTGAAAAAATACATACTGTAGGTCCTTCAAGTTCTACCTTACTCCACCAGTAATACATTCTCTACTGCAAAATTATTTATAACACACAAAGCCATTTGTTGTGACAAAGGTATCCAGCCCTTTTGAAATGCCGTTATACAGTCTGCCATAACTACCTCTTGCTGTAAAGAATTCTGAGTACTCTAACTGTAAAGAACCCTTTCCTATTTAGCTGCTGGGGTCACCTTTCCTCCACACATAGCGAATGCCCCCAGGTCCTGTTTAAAATTTTTGGAATTAATAAGTCATATGTTAATTCTTTGTACTGATAACACATGTACACTGACAAACAAAAGGGTAACAATGTTTTAGACTTTTGACTTTCTGGCTCCATATCTCACCATCCACTACTGTTTCGAATGTGATATGGCATAATAACACTGAAGCCAGCATATTATAGAATCAATAATGATCGAGTAAGGTGAAATATCATGAAAAGTAGAATATGCTAAATGGATAAATGGGGGCCAGCTGCCAAACAACATAAACTAAAGAAGAAAAAAGGAGAACTAGGCAGCCATATGGTCCCATAAAATTAACTCTTTATTAGAATACATAAAACAACACCAGACATAGAACAGGGGTACAGCAGGGGATGCAAGTACATCCAAATGGCAATGCGGAAAACAGACCAGAAAGCCGATCCATAGACCGTGCTGCTATGCTAATACAGTGTTAGCCAGCATCTCCACACATGACAGGGTAAATGGTACGTAATCTAACGAATATAGGGCAAGTGCCCTTACATAGGGGATACACAGCAAGATTTATGCATATATCAGCATATCTATAGCGGGCGACATACCTCTGGCAGGCAGCACAAGTACAAGGAACGGCAGGCCTGACCCCGACGCGCGTTTCGGAGCGGGCAGTTTGCCAAACTATATCATGTGAGTGCCATGCCAATTGGAAGAATACAAAATGAAGTCCGTCCATCCACTCAGAAGCCAAAAGGTGGACATCCAGGCAAAATATCGGAGTCAGCAAGTCGGCTCATCACAAGGTCTATCAGTTCTGGACGAGATAAACACAGCAGTGGAGGTGGCTCGTATGCTTCATAATAGTGAGATCTCAGCAGTCCATGCAAGCATCATGCAATGCATGTTAGACAAGTTAGGAATGATGGTTCGAAAAAAAGTGAAAAGCTTCAACTTCAATATGGTCATAAGAAGTGTCGACTCGAGTTTACAGTGGAAAGTAGAAGAAGCTAGGAAGCAGGTGATTTAGAGTAATGAGACCAAAGTCAATGGACTAAGCTATGATGGGTGCAATGGGTCTGGAAAAAACATGGGGAAAAGGGGCTAACAAATCAAGAAATTGAAGGAACTGCTAAGTAAGGTGGAGGAAACCTGATGATAAGTGTCACACGAGTCACTATAGTAAATATTAACCCCAGAAGTAGAGAGAAGGACTACAATAACAGATAGCAAAAATATATACTACTGACAGAGTAAGTTAAGGGAGGTCAAACAATCCGAGGTCAGGTCCAGGAAATGGCGCAGTACAACCAGGGGAAGTTAGAGACAAAATCCAATTCACGAGCTGAGGTCAGGAAAACCAGAATGACAAGACTGATTACAGGGATCAGGCACAAGAGAAGTCAGGTCACAAGCCAAGAGTCTAAAACCAGGAAGGGAATAAAGTCAGGCTGGGTTAGGCACAGAGCAGGCACAGAGCACAGAGGGATTAGGCTTACACGGGCAGCAGCAAGTGTATGATTGACACTGGATGAAGGAGCTAGCATGCTTAAGTAGAAGACTAATCAAGGAAAGTGAACACAGATAATTGCATCACAGACCCAGCACAATCAAAACAGACTGACAGGCCCTACCCAAAGTAACGTATCAGACAAGAACAGAGTGAAGATGGCGACAATATGGCTTTTTTTCACAGCCAAAGGTGTTGAATACTTGATCGGGTAGTTTCAATGCTGAGCTATATGTGAGTATCCCACAAGATGAGTTACTTCGTACGCTCGTGTACTATGGGTATGAATAGAACATAGGATGACATAGTGTTCCAGCAGGACAATGACCCGAAACATACATCGAGATTCTCAAAAAAATGGTTCAATTACATTGAAGTAGAGGAGCTGGATTGCCCATGTAGTCCCCAGACCTCATCCCAATCGAACACAGAAAAAAAAGTGCAGAAGAAATTTAGGATCAGATTTCATTGGAGACATGTTTGAATCTGAACGAGAGCATGCCCAGAAGGATTCAAGCAGTGTTGAAAGCCAAGGGTGAATTTACAAAATACTGACAAAATATTAAAACTTAAAATGTAGATTTTTAGGAGCAAAAAGAGTAATAATGCAGTTACATGATGCAAATTTGCATAACTAATCATATGTTGAATAGTTGCAAGTAAAATTTATGTATGAGTTAGCCAAGCTGATTGTCTATAAAATTATGGTAGTCTCACGTTCGAAGCAGTAGTGGATGGTGAGATATGGAACCTGAAAGTCAAAAGTTTAAAACATTGTTACTCTCTTGATCGTCATTGTATTAATACATGTAAATGAGATCTCATTTGAGGTGTCTTTTTTTCTAAGCAAAACAAGTCCAACTTTTCCATCCACCCATTATAAGAGAGGTCTTCCATTCTTGTAATAATTAGAGATGAGCGAACCTTTCAAGGTTTGGTTTGGTTCGGACTCGGCGATCGAACTGCTGTTCACCAAGGAGTTCATCAAACTTATCCGAACATCATTGAATTCAATGGGAGGCAAAACCAAATGCATAGACAACACCTTCGGGGGGGGGGGGGGGGGGGGGCAAAAAGCTGCCCAAAAAGTTCAAATTAGTGGCAGGCACCAGGAAAAGTGGCATCAACTGACCCACAGTACAAATTTAATAATGACACAGCAGCAGTCAGCCATGGGCCATGCATGAGGTATCAGGGTCTGGGCCAGCATTTACAGCTTTGAATTTAAGTTTAAATTAAGACAATGTGGGTGAGGGACAGATGTAAGCCTACTGTGCTAGGAGCCCTGATACCTCATGCAACAGCTTAAATGTGATTTTTGATCAGCCACACTCAAGTGGCACAAATATCAGCTTGGTATACCACAAATGTTCTAAAAATTAAGGATAATAACACAGATAGTTGACTGAAAGTTATTGCAGGCCAGCCAGTCTGGGATCCCTATTGCCACAGGCAACACACGTGAAGGACACCCAACTAGGAGTACAAATATTTCCCCAAATTATTGATACACACCTCTAAAGTATCATCATTTTCCCAGAGTAGAAATATTTATTATTGCGCAGTTTTTTGAAAACTTCAGTTACTGTACAGTCTACTTAACTCCCTTTCTTTAGCAGCTCCACAGCAGTATTATTATTATTATTATTATTTATTATTATAGCACCATTTATGTGAAAAGGGGTATGCATAATAGAAACAAGTGCAATAATAGTCATTGACTGCTACTGGATGAGAGAGGACCCTGCCCATGAGGGATCACAGTCTACAAAGGATGGGTGAGGGTACAATAGGTGAGGGTAGACCTGCTTGTGCATGGTATGGTGTAGCGATGGTTAGTGTGGGTTGTAGGCTTGTTGGAAGAGGTATTTCTTCAGGTTCCATTTCAAGGTTCCCATGGTAGGCGAGAATATGATATGTTGGGGTACACTGTTCCAAAGTAGAGGAGATCTATGGGCGAAATCTAGTATGCGATTGTGGGAAGAGGAGATAAAAGGGCAGTAGAGAAGAAGATCTTGTAACGATCAGAGGTTGCATGCAGATACAGTTGTGCTCAAAAGTTTACATACCCCGGCAGAATTTTTGCTTTCTTGGCCTTTATTCAGAGATCATGAATGATAAAACCAAAACTTTTTCTCCACTCATGGTTAGTGGTTGGGTAAATCCATTTATTAAAGTACAGTGGTTTCTCTTTTAAAATCATAACGACAACCTAAAACATCCAAATGACCCTGATCAAAAGTTCACAAAGCCAGATGATCTTGGCCTGATAACACGAACAGAAGTTAATGTAAGCAGGTTGTGGAATGCAGTGACGGGCAGGAGGCAGAGCAAGGGTTAACAAGTATAGCAATTTTAATGTAACCTTTCCCGTTTTAGGTCAATTACCATAATTATTAATATTTGCCAAATGCCGGAATAATGAGAGTAATAAAAATGCCTCATTATTCTGTCATTAGGCGAATATTAATAGTTATGGTAATCCTAATTGGCCTAAAATGGCAAAGGTTTATTCTGATTTCATGTCAGATATTGAGAAAAACATGCATATGTGTCTTTTTATATAGTGTATGTAAACTTCTGATTTCAACTGTATATACACTCCTCAACATTGAAATTGCAATACCAAGAAAGAAAAGTCTTGTAATTATGAAAATTACAGGATCGGATTCCAATTAATTAATTTATTCAGTATTGAATATGAGCACGATGTCCAGCACGCAAAACATCAAGATTCACTGCTGGCAGCTCCCTTTTCAATTGCCAAGCAATGACGTAGCAGATGTGCGTCATGGAAGATAAGTCCAGAGATGCTGCAGGCCATGGTAGCAAGTTTACGTCATGCAGGCTGCTCCTAGTAGCACAGGCAACAAGTTGTCTGGCATCATGTTAAAAAACTTCTCCTGGGTTACTGTGGAGACATTTCTGCATATATACTAGCATCAGCAAAGACACGTGTGTCATGCTGCAATGATGTTGCATCAGGCTGTCTAATCAAAAGAAGAGCTAAGGATTTTGGCAGGTATCAGGTGGTACACCCACTCCCATGCAGGGCCTCAGTCGTGGCCGATGGAATGGTACATGCAAATCCATTAAAACCAACCCTAATACATACACATGTATATTTTTTTTGTTTTAGGAAATTCTGTATTTAAAATGAATGTTATCAAAGTGGTTATATCAGTTACTTAAATATACAGCTTATAATTCTACATTTTTACAAGATTTGCTGTCAACATATTTAAGAGCATAGCTTGAATGTTTAATATTTCTCTTAATTTGCCTTTTTTAATCCAAGGTCCAGTGCTATCTCTGTAGTAAAGATTCTTAGGGTACTCAGAGTTTTACGTCCTCTTCGAGCCATAAATCGTGCTAAAGGTTTAAAGGTAGGAAAAATGCAGTAGTCATTTTTTTTATGCTTGATTCTCCACCACATTTGATTTTTTTGTAGTTGCATTTACACTTACATCTCTCTTTTCTTTTTTTTTAACCTTCAACAGCATGTAGTCCAGTGTTTATTTGTAGCAATTAAAACCATTGGTAACATTGTCCTGGTAACAACGCTTCTACAGTTCATGTTTTCCTGCATTGGTGTACAATTGTTCAAGGTATGCAATTTATAAATGCATCTTCTATTTTTATCTTAATTACTTATAGTTTCCATGATAAATTGAGAGCTTTTATTTTCATTTATGTTTTTACTTGTCATTTGAAGTCTATAAAACGTGCTGTAGATGGGTGAGGACCAGGGTCCTAGTATCACTAGTAGTTACAGTATAAGCAGGCACTAAAATGCTCAAGTGCTCGAATCGAGTAACGAGTAGTGTTGAGCCACCTCCCTAGTGTTCGGGTTCGGTTCGTCGAACTGGGACGTGTTCAGCGAAATGTTCGTCGAACGTTCGACGAACACTGTCGAACTCCATTGAATCCAATGGCAGGCAAACACAAACACATACAAACAGATAGAAAACACATAGAAAACACCTTAAAAGGTGACCAAAAGCTGACAAACTGCTCAGAAGACACAGCAAACACATGGAAAAGTCACAACTACATATAGTCATGCGAAAAAAAAATAGGTGGAGGAGTGAAAGGAGGAGGAGACACAGATATAGGCATGTCATGCCCTTCTAAAATCAAGAAAGGCTGGAGTAAAAATCTAAAATCACTCTACCAACACCCAGACGTCTTGACAAAAAAATATAAAAAGAAATATATTTAGGTAGGATGGCGGTGGGTCCATTCAGAACACTTTCCTTAGAAGACGTAGTGGTACCCCCGTTGGGTGTTGTGCCAAAAAATGAACCCAATACATTCAGACTAATCCACATTTTGTCATATCCAAGGGGCAGGTTAGTAAACGACAACATCGGCGCGGAACCAAGTACAGTACTATGTACTGTACCTCCTTTGACGAGGCAATCAGGCAGGTCAAGAAGTTGGTAAGGGGCACCGTAATGGCCAAAACAGACATTGAAAGGGCGTTCCAGTTACTACCTGTGCCTCCGAATAGTGTCCTCCCATTGGGCTGCTTCTGTGAAGGAGCATACTACATAGATCGCTGTTTGCCCATGGGGTGCTCCATATCCTGCTCACTATTTGAGGCGTTTAGTTGCTTCCTCGAATGTGTCGTCATGGATGTTTGTAAGGCGGCGCATATTATCCATTACCTAGACGACTTCTTATGCCTGGGTCCAAAAGATTTGCCACAGTGTGAAAACACGCGGCAGTCCACCTGTGAGAAGGAGAGAGCTGGAGGGAGAGTGGACACCCCAGAGCCGAGGGGTTAGATTGAGAAAGAAAGAAGGCGGTATAGCTTGCTTCATGGGTGGGGTACTCTGCTGAGCAGCAGAAATTGCTACTAGGCCCAAAAGGATTTCCTGGGCCAAATGCCATTAAAAAATAGTACTTAGGTAAACAGGCGGTGTAGCTTGCTTCGTGGGTGAAGTACACTGCTGAGTAGCACCAAAGTCTACTAGGCCCAAAAGGATTTCCTGGGCTAGATGCCGTTACAAAATAGTAGTTAGGTAAACAGGCGGTGTAGCTTGCTTCATGGGTGGGGTACTCTGCTGAGTAGCAGAAATTGCTACTAGGCCCAAAAGGATTTCCTGGGCCAGATGCTGTTAAAAATAGTACTTAGGTAAACAGGCGGTGGGTGGCTGGGCTACTCTGCTGACTAGCAGACACTGAAGCTTTGGAGCAGACCTCTGAATCCCAGGACATAGTATGAGGAAACAACTCTGCAGATGACCTCACCCACCTGGAATTGACGATGGCAACATCATGTAAAACTCAGCAAGGGGACTAAATAAAAGAGTCTCCATTTTTTCCAAAAATTCCGCCACAGACACCACTTAAGTGGCATCAATTTCACCAGAGTTTTTTTAAAATGGTTGGTGAGATGATTTTCAAAAATCATCAAGCTTTTAGTCTCCCCAAGATAACACAGGGGTAGAAAAGTCCTTGCGGATCCAGGATTTGTTCATCTTGATGAACGTTAGTTTGTCTACATTGTCACTGGACAGCAGCGTGCGCTTATCTGTCAGCACACCACCAGCAGCGCTGAACACACGTTCAGAGAGAACGCTGGCTGCGGGGCACGACAAGATCTCCAAGGCGTGAGTGGTGAGCTCAGGCCATTTTTCAAGATTGGAAGCCCAAAATGAGCAAGGGTCCAGTTCCACAGTCATGGCATCGATGTTAACTTGGAGATACTCTTGTACCATCCTCTCTAGGCGTTGGCTACCCATCAGACTTCTTGTCTCCTGTGGCCTTGCAAAGGATGGTCTAAAAAAAACTTGAAACGATTGGAAAAAATTGCTGTTACCACCAGATACGATGTTACTGTTATGGTTTGAGTGATGAGTGATGACTTAATAGTCCCACGGTCGGCAAGTTAGAACTCAGAGATTCACTACGTGCGCCAATGGTGTTTTGTGGAAAAGCAGATGTTAGATTCTGTAACAGTCTCTGCTGATACTCCTGCATTCGTGAATCCCTTTCTATGGCAGGAATTATTTCGCCAAATTTACTTTTGTACCGGGGAGCTAAGAGTGTGGCAACCCAGTAGTCGGCATTACTTCGGATTCTGACAATCCGAAGGTCATGTTGCAGGTAGTGCAGCAAGAAGGCATTCATGTATCTTGCGCATCCAGGAGGACCAAGTCCTTGTTGTCTTGGTGGTGGCGAGGTGAGAATCATGCTTCCTTCGTCTGCCCTTTCCCCTCAACCTTGGAAAACAGATATTTGATCAAGTCTCCCTCATCTGATGAGTCTTCCATGCCCAGCGCCATTTTGTCCTCCACTTCTTCCTCGCCTCCTGCACCTTCCTCAACAGTTTGGCTGCTACCATGCGCCCTCGGTAATCCCTCTCCCCAAGCCTCCAATGCCAGCCGCCTTGGTGCGGCCAACCTTCTTGACCTTGGAGATATTATCCCTTCTGCATATGACTCCTGCTGTTCCTCCTCCTCTTCCTCCTCTTGTTCCACCACCTGACTCCGAACTCTGTGTAAGGTGTGCTCCAGCATGTAGATCACCGGAATGGTCATGCTGATAATGACATCGTCAGCACTAAACATCTTTGTTGCTATTTCAAAACTGTGCAGAAGGGTGCATAGGTCCCTGATCTGAGACCACTCCTGCAGCGTGATTTGCCCCACTTCTTGATCTCATTGGCCCAGACTATACATCATAAAGTATTGCACCAGGGCTCGCCGTTGCTGCCACAGTCGCTGCAACATGTGCAGAGTTGAATTCCACCATGTGGGCACATCGCATTTCAGCTGGTGAACTGGCAGGCCCAATGACTTCTGTAGAGATGTAAGTCGTTGAGCTGCGGGATGTGAATGGCGGAAGGGAGCACACAGCAACCGTGCCCTCTGCAGAAGCCCATCTAGTCCGGGATAGTGGGATAAAAATTGCTGGACAACCAGGTTCAAAATGTGAGCCATACAAGGCACGTGTGTGACATTGCCCCGGCGAAGGGCCGCACCCAGGTTTGCAGCATTGTCGCACACAGCCTTCCCTGGCTACAGATTGAGTGGAGACAACCATTGATGGAACTCGGTCTCCAGAGCTGACCACAACTCCTCAGCTGTGTGACTCACATTTCCCAGACATTTCAATGTAAACACTGCCTGATGCGGTTGAGCGCTGGTGACAGCATAGTGAGGAGGTGTGCAGGATTCCTTCTAAGCAGTTACAACGTGGGTGGCATTACCAGACAGGCTTTGGGTGCAGGTGGAGGACCGAGAGGAGGTTGAGGAGGCAGAAGCAGTGGAGGAACTTCTAGATACAGAGGATCGATGAGCAACTCATGGGGACGGCAAGACTTGGACAGCAGCCCCTTCTCCTGATGTCGCCGTAGTTACCCAGTGCCCAGTCATCGACATGTAACGCCCCTGTCCATGTCTACTCGTCCAAGTGTCTGTGGTGAAATGCACCCTGTCACACACAGAGTTTCTCAAGGAAGCGGTGATGTTGTGTGTGACATGCTGGTGTAGCACAGGCACAGCTTTCTTTGAGAAGTAGTGGTGACTGGGCATCTGGTACTGGGGCACTGCGACGGACATAAGGTCTCGAAAATCCTCTGTGTCCACCAGGTGGAAAGGCAGCATTTCTATAGCCAACAGCTTGCAGATGGAGAAATTCAACCTCTTAGCTTTTTCATGGCTAGGAGGAAATGGTCTTTTACTTGTCCACATCTGAGGGACTGAGGGCTGGCTGCTATGCTTAGACGGAGTTGAGTAGGGTGTCCCCGGCAAACTGCTGGTCTGTGAGGAAGGTGCAGACTGAGATGTTATGTTGCCTTGATCAAAATGTGGTGTCGATGTCAGAGAGCGCTCAACAACAGCAGGTGTTTCCACTTGCAAATGTCCTGATGACCTGCCAATCACACTGGCTGTTGCGGGTAAAAAGGTGTAAGGTCTGCGTCCAAAACCATGTGCGACTGCTGTCCCCACAGTCACAGAGGATGAAGAGGACGCGGATGCACTTGATGGGGCAGATGGTGGTTGACCCGGCCCACTAGGCCGCATTGTAGCACAGTGAGCTTCCCACTGCAACTTATGCCTCATATCCATGTGACGGTTCATGCATGAAGTACTCAAGCTAGTCATTTTTTGTTCTCTACTGAGATTTTGTTGACAAATCTTACAGACAACATGAGTTGGGTCATCCTTTACAATGTCAAAAAATGCCCAGGCTATGCAAGGGTTAGAACCCATGTGACCTGAAGAGCCACCACGATTTCTGGTCTGACGCACAGTTGAGGTTGAGGATGCAGTTGTTGACGTGCTTCCAGTACTCCGTCTCTGTCCAGGAAGGCGCAACGTTACCTCGTCGTCAGACTCCGTCACTAGCATCCTCCTCCACCTCCTCTGCTGACCTCATGGACTGGCGGACTGGGGGTTTGACAGTAAGTGGGGTCTACAACCTCGTCATCATCATCCTGTGTGTTCTCATACCAGTCATCCTCAGAGCCAACCTCTTACTGCCCTGACCGAAAACTCAAGTTTTCGTTCCAATCAGGTATCTCAGTCTAATCATCATCTTCCTCATTGTCTCCACCAACAGGAGTTACAGTTTGGGAACGAGGGTCTACATTATGCTCAGAACCTTCTTCATCTGGGCCTGGATCCGACTCACAAAAATTCTGGGCATTAGTGCAGATCATTTCCTCGTCTGGATTCACAGAAGCTCTGGAACAGACCTCTGATTCCCAGGCTATATTATGCGTAAACAGCTCTACAGACTCAACCATGTGTGTTACCCCATGCTCAGACAGGCAGCTGGAGACTTGGGAGCTGTGAGGAAGCAAGTGCGATTGGGGTGACAACTCTGAGGACTGGAGTAGTTGTGATGTTGAAGTTGACATGGAGGAGAGCCCACTTGAACGAGCACTTGATATGCGTTCAAGCACCTGCTGTTTTTGTGCCTCATCTGGAATTTTTGGCGATGCTTGTAGCGATGATCATAAGAAAGGGATCATATCAGATTGTGCACGAAAAGAAGTAGACATCTTACTTTGGCTTAAAGATGGTCTTTCTTCTGCAGATGTTACTGTTGCTTTACCACCTATCCCACGGACACAACCTTTTTTTCCCTTTTTAACATGCCTATTCCCCTTTCCACCAGCAGGCCTTTTGTGTTATGATCCGATGACCTTGGAGCCGCATGAAACTTTCTCTGGAGTAGGTGGAAACTGTAGTGACCGCAAATCCTGAACTAACACCTCGACACAGCCGGAGGACTAAATACCCCTATAGATGGAAATAGGAATTCTACCTTGCCTCAGAGCAGAACCCCAAAGGATAGGCAGCCCCCCACGAATATTGACTGTGAGTAGGAGAGGAAAGACACACGCAGGCAGAAAACAGGATTTAGCAAAAGAGGCCACTCTAGCTAAATAGGAAAGGATAGGACAGAATACTAAGCGGTCAGTATTAAAACCCTTCCAAAAGTATCCACAGCAGATAATACAAAAAATTCCACCATCTAACTAAAGATGTGGAACGTATATCTGCAACTCCTGAGAATCCAACAAGACTGAGAAAATACTGACACAATCTAAGCTGGACAAGAAAAAACAAATGAATAGCACTGAATTATCAAGCACACGTGTGCCACAGAAACAAAACCAGACACTTATCTTTGCTGATTTGGCAGCAAGGCAGGAGGAACCAGACAGAGGTCCAACACCTCCCAACAACCATGGACAACTGGCAAGGACTAATGAATCCTGCAAACCTAAATACCCCAGTCAGAACTGCAATCAGCAGATACACCTGACCAGGACTGCAACCCAGTGACAACTGCATTACCACCTACAACCACCGGAGGGAGCCCAAAAGCAGAATTCACAACAGTACCCCCCCCTTGAGGAGGGGTCACCGAACCCACACCAGAGCCCCCAGGCCGATCAGGACGAGCCAGATGAAAGGCACGAACCAAATCAGCAGCATGGACATCAGAGGCAAAAACCCAAGAATTATCCTCCTGGCCATAACCCTTCCATTTGACAAGGTACTGAAGCCTCCGCCTCAAAAAACAAGAATCCAAAATCTTCTCAACCACATACTCCAACTCCCCATCAACCAACACAGGGGCCGGAGGATCAACAGAGGGAACAACGGGCACCACATATTTCCACAATAAAGATCTATGGAAGACATTATGGATAGCAAAAGAGGCCGGATTAATAATCCCAGAAATCCTATAAGGACCAATAAACCGAGGCTTAAATTTAGGAGAAGAAACCTTCATAGGAACATGACGGGAAGACAACCAGACCAGATCCCCAACCTGAAGCCGGGAACCAACACACCGACGACGGTTAGCAAAACGTTGAGCCTCCTCCTGAGACAACACCAAATTGTCCACCACATGAGCCTAAATCTGCTTCAACCTGTCAACCACAGAATCCACACCAGGACAGTCAGAAGGCTCAACCTGCCCAGAAGAAAAACGAGGATGAAAACCAAAATTACAAAAGAAAGGCGAAACCAAAGTAGCCGAACTAGCCCGATTATTAAGGGCAAACTCGGCCAATGGCAAGAAGGCCACCCAATCATCCTGATCAGCAGACACAAAGCATCTCAAATAAGTCTCCAAAGTCTGATTAGTTCGCTCGGTCTGGCCATTTGTCTGAGGATGAAATGCAGAAGAAAAAGACAAATCAATGCCCAGCCTAGCACAAAAGGCCCGCCAAAACCTAGAAACAAACTGGGAACCTCTGTCGGACACAATATTCTTCGGAATTCCATGCAAACGAACCACATGGTGAAAAAACAACGGAACCAAATCTGAAGAGGAAGGCAATTTAGGCAAAGGCACCAATTGAACCATCTTAGAGAACCGGTCACAAACAACCCAGATAACCAACATCCTCTGGGAAACCGGAAGATCAGAAATAAAATCCATAGAAATATGTGTCCAGGGCCTCTCAGGGACCGGCAATGGCAAAAGCAACCCACTAGCACGGGAACAACAAGGCTTGGCCCGCGCACAAGTCCCACAGGACTGCACAAAAGAACGCACATCACGTGACAAAGAAGGCCACCAAAGGACCTACCAACCAAGTCTCTGGTACCAAAAATACCAGGATGACCAGCCAACACAGAACAGTGAACCTCAGAAATCACTCTACTAGTCCATCTGTCAGGAACAAACAGTTTCTTCACTGGACAGCGGTCAGGTCTGTCAGCCTGAAATTCTTGAAGAACCCGTCGTAAATCAGGGGAAATGGCAGAAAGGACCACCCCTTCTTTCAGACTGCCGACCGGTTCAAGGACCTCAGGAGAATCAGGCAAAAAACTCCTAGAGAGGGCATCAGCCTTAATATTCTTAGAACCCGGAAGATACGAGACCACGAAATCAAAATGGGAAAAAAACAAGGACCATCTAGCCTGTCTAGGATTCAGCCGTTTGACAGATTCGAGGTAAATCAGATTCTTATGATCGGTCAAGACCACAATACGGTGCTTAGCTCCCTCAAGCCAATGTCGCCACTCCTCAAACGCCCACTTCATAGCCAACAACTCCCGATTGCCGACATCATAATTGCGTTCAGCAGGAGAAAACTTACGGGAAAAGAAGGCACATGGTTTCATCAAGGAACCAACAGGATCCCTCTGTGGCAAAACGGCCCCTGCCCCAATCTCAGAAGCGTCAATCTCAACCTGAAACGGAAGAGAAACATCCGGTTGGCGCAACACCGGATCAGAAGTAAATCGGTGTTTAAGCTCCTGAAAGACAGAGACAGTCGCAGAGGACCAATTCGCCACATCAGCGCCTTTCTTCGTCAAATCGGTCAAGGGTTTAATCACGCTGGAAAAGTTAGCAATGAAACGGCGATAAAAATTTGCAAAACCCAAAAATTTCTGAAGGCTCTTCACGGATGTGGGTTGAATCCAATCATGAATGGCCTGAACCTTAACCGGATCCATCTCCATAGATGAGGGAGAAAAAATGAAGCCCAAAAAAGAAACCTTCTGCACCCCAAAGAGACACTTAGACCCCTTCACAAACAAAGCATTGTCACGAAGGATCTGAAATACCATCCTGACCTGTTCCACATGAGACTCCCAATCATCGGAAAAAATCAAAATATCGTCCAAATATACAATCAAGAATTTATCAATATAGTATATAGTATCCGGAAGATATCATGCATGAAGGACTGAAAAACAGATGGAGCATTAGTGAGCCCGAATGGCATCACAAGGTATTCAAAATGGCCTTCGGGCGTATTAAACGCAGTTTTCCATTCATCACCCTGCTTAATATGAACAAGATTATATGCCCGCCGAAGGTCAATCTTCGTAAACCTACTAGCCCCCTTAATCCTAGCAAACAAATCGTAAAGCAAAGGTAAAGGGTATTGAAACTTGACCGTGATCTTATTCAAGAGGCGATAATCAATACA
Organism: Ranitomeya imitator; assembly: GCF_032444005.1. Taxonomy (NCBI): domain Eukaryota; kingdom Metazoa; phylum Chordata; class Amphibia; order Anura; family Dendrobatidae; genus Ranitomeya; species Ranitomeya imitator. The sequence continues at coordinate 807,624,185 of NC_091282.1, read as the reverse complement.
GGGTCTCAAGGAGCCATCCTTCTTAGCAACAAAAAAAAATCCCGCTCCCAACGGTGAAGAAGATGGCCGAATATGCCCTTTCTCCAAAGACTCCTTAACATAACTCCGCATGGCAGTATGTTCAGGCACAGACAGGTTGAAAAGTCGGCCCTTAGGAAACTTACAGCCTGGAATCAAGTCAATCGCACAATCACAGTCCCTGTGCGGTGGAAGGGAACTGGACTTGGGCTCATCGAATACATCCTCAAAATCAGACAAAAACTCTGGAATTTCAGAAGATGAAGAAGAGGAGATTGACATCAAAGGAACATCATTATGAAACCCCTGACAACCCCAACTAGTCACAGACATAGACTTCCAATCCAACACAGGATTATGTACCTGCAACCACGGAAAACCCAGCACGATAGCATCATGCAAATTATGCAACACCAGAAATAAACAATCTTCCTGATGGGCTGGCGCCATGCGCATGGTCACCTGTGTCCAAAACTGGGGCTTATTTTTAGCCAAAGGTGTAGCATCAATGCCCCTTAAAGAAATAGGGTTCTGCAAAGGCTGCAAGGGAAAACCACAACGCCTGGCAAACTCAAAGTCCATTAAGTTCAAGGCGGCACCTGAATCCAAACGCCATGACAGAAAATGATGACAGTGAGCAGATCAAGGACACAGATAACAGAAATTTAGGTTGTACAGTACTGATAGTAAATGAGCTAGCGATCCTCATTGTCCGCTTAGGGCAGACTGAAATGACATGAGAAGCGTCGCCACAATAATAACACAACCTATTCTGAAGTCTGAATCCTTGTCGTTCTGTTCTAGACAGAATCCTATCACACTGCATTGGCTCAGGAATCTGCTCTGAGGACAACGCCACAGAGCGCACAGTTCTGCGCTCCCGCAAGCGCCGGTCAATCTGAAAGGCCAGAGACATAGAATCACTCAGACCGAAAGGCGTGGGAAACCCCACCATAACATATTTAACGGATTCAGAAAGACCCTTTCTGAAAATTGCCGCCAAAGCATCATCATTCCATTTAGTCAACACAGACCATTTTCTAAATTTCTGACAATACAATTCTGCCGCCTCTTGACCCTGAGACAGGGCCAACAAGGTCTTCTCCGCTTGATCCACAGAATTCGGTTCGTCATATAATAATCCTAAAGCCTGAAAAAAGGAGTCTACATTAAGCAAAGCCGGATTCCCAGATTCCAGGGAAAATGCCCAATCCTGTGGATCGCCACGCAGCAGGGAGATGACGATTTTAACCTGCTGAATGGAATCACCGGAGGATCGAGGTCTCAGAGCAAAAAACAGTTTACAGTTGTTTTTAAAACTCAAAAATTTGGACCTGTCACCAAAAAACAAATCAGGAGTAGGAATCTTCAGCTCTAAAACAGGAGTCTGAACAATATAATCAGAAATACCCTGCACCCTAGCAGCAAGCTGGTCTACACGAGAAGCTAATTCCTGAACATCCATGCTAGCACAAGACTCCTCAGCCACCCAGAGAAAAAGAGGGAAGAGAAGACAAAGCAGACTGCAGAAAAAAAAATGGCCCAACACCTTTCTTCCCTTCTTCTGAGATGCATTTATCTGATTATTGGCCAGTTGTACTGTTATGATCCGGTGACCTTGGAGCCGCATGAAACTTTCTCTGGAGTAGGTGGAAACTGTACTGACCGCAAATCCTGAACTAACACCGCAACTATAAGTAGCCGTGGGGTGTGCCTAACAAACCCTAGACACTTCGACACAGCCGGAGGACTAAATACCCCTATAGATGGAAATAGGAATTCTACCTTGCCTCAGAGCAGAACCCCAAAGGATAGGCAGCCCCCCACGAATATTGACTGAGTAGGAGAGGAAAGACACACGCAGGCAGAAAGCAGGATTTAGCAAAAGAGGCCACTCTAGCTAAATAGGAAAGGATAGGACAGAATACTAAGCGGTCAGTATTAAAACCTTTCCAAAAATATCCACAGCAGATAATACAAAAAATTCCACCATCTAACTAAAGACGTGGAACGTATATCTGCAACTCCTGAGAATCCAACAAGACTGAGAAAATACTGACACAATCTAAGCTGGACAAGAAAAAACAAATGAATAGCACTGAATTATCAAGCACACAGCATGTGTGCCACAGAAACAAAACCAGACACTTATCTTTGCTGATTTGGCAGCAAGGCAGGAGGAACCAGACAGAGGTCCAACACCTCCCAACAACCATGGACAACTGGCAAGAACTAATGAATCCTGCACACCTAAATACCCCAGTCAGAACTGCAATCAGCAGATACACCTGACCAGGACTGCAACCCAGGGACAACTGCATTACCACCTACAACCACCGGAGGGAGCCCAAAAGCAGAATTCACAACACTTTTGCCACTCATTTTAGTGCTTAACTAATTGGCAACTCTGTATCTGTAGTTGTTGGCACAACAACCGATGGATGAAAACCGAGCAGAACTGAGTGGCCAAACTGTGGTACTAGCAGGGCCGGCTCCAGGTTTTCGAGGGCCCCGGGCGAAAGAGTCTCAGTGGGCCCCCCACTTTAACACATACCCCGATTTATGATGCACAGATACGGCAGAGAAATGTATAGTACAATGCCAGATTTAACTTCTTACATGAGTGACAGCTATTGTAAATTCTGCAGTGCATATATACAGGACAGGAGGAGTGATACTGTGCAGTGTATATATACAGGAGGAAAGGTGCTGTGCAGTGTATATATACAGGGGGAGAGGTGCTGTGCAGTGTATATATACAGGGGGAGAGGTGCTGTGCAGTGTATATATACAGGGGGAGAGGTGCTGTGCAGTGTATATATACAGGGGGAGAGGTGCTGTGCAGTGTATATATACAGGGGGAGAGGTGCTGTGCAGTGTCGTGAGCAGGGCGTTGTTGTATCAGAAAATCTTTTCTGTTTTGAGTTTTTCTATGAAACAAAGACTTTTCTACATAAACAACGTTGTTTGGTTTTGCGGCCCCAACAGATCTGTGCTACAAAGTAACAGGCGGCTCGGGCATTAATGAGGGACCTGATGCTGAATCCTTTCCACAAACCCTAATGACCCAATTAGTGCCCCGTCATTAGAACCTCATTAAACACCTCCTTGTCCTGAGTAGTCATGTACAGTACGAGGGGATCCTGCAGCCCACCCCCTGACTGCTCCATACCATACACTGCCCTCTGTCGCTCTCACTATTATCCTGTGCATTTCTCCTTCATCGTTACCCCATGTTACACTTGTCACCCCCACTACAGAGTAGCCGGGCAGCCAATGTCACCCCCTCCCGGACCCTAATGGCAGCAGGAAATGTCTGCTCCTCTATTGGGTTGGAACCTGATTTAATCAAGGAATAATGTGGATTTGTTGCCGGTGGCCGCAGGGGAAGGGTTAAGTGATGCCATGTCCTTGGTGGGAGCAGTGGCAGCTGCTGGGACCTGGACAGACACAACCAATGTTGCTGTGACTGCACAGTGTGACCTGGAGGAGAGAAGCGGAGACTCCGGAGCAGAAATCACCCACATGCCAGCACTGGGCAGAGTCCCTCCAGTCACCAGCCTGGGGCCACGGGGCCCCAACGTACAGCCCACAGCTCAGTTTTATCCATGGCAGCAGCTCCCCTTCCTCCTGGCATCTGGTTAACCCCATTTATGCGGGTCGGATTGTTATCTTTAAGGTTCAGCAATAACCTTCATACAGATGGGAAGGGGTTAAGCTTCTTCCTACCCCACTGGTGCAGGTTTGGTGCAGCATGCATGTATTCTGGGAGAGCTGGGTGGCTGCAGGTTGCAGGCTGCACCCCACCAGCTGCTCCTCCAGACATCACCCACATTTTTAGGCAGCGGAGACAGACAGCAGCAGACTGAGCCACAAGACCAACTGCAACCACTGCTCTGCTGGATACCATAGTACTCACTCAGTCACTGGTAGGAGCTCCGGAATCTGCCTGATAAACTTCAGCACTGCAGCCAGCCAGGGGCCAGAGCAGAGAACTGCTCTCTCCACCCACAATGTCACACTGGCTGCCTTCTCTTAACCCCTATGTGTGCCTGCCTGGCTGCACTGACTGAATGAGAAGATGCTTGTGTCAGAGCTGGCACATAGGGGTTAAGAGAACGCAGCCAGTGTGACTTTGTGGGCGGAGAGTTCTCCTGCTCTGCTCTCCCAGCTGTATCTATGACAGCTTGAGTGGGCCCCCCTCTCTCCCCAGGGCCCCGGCATTTGCCCAGGTGCGCCGGGTGCTGACGCCGGCCCTGGGTACTAGGCCCAAAACTATTAACTGGGTTAGATGCAGTAAAAATTTAGATACACAGGCGGTATAGTTAGTTTCACAGGCGGGCTACTCTGCTGACGTGCAGACACTGCTTCTAGGCCCAAAACTATTAACTGGATTAGATGCAGTAAAAATAGAGATACACAGGCGGTATAGTTAGTTTCACAGGCGGGCAAACTGTTGACGTGCAGACACTGCTCCTAGGCCCAAAACTACTAACTGGATTAGATGCAGTAAAAATAGAGATACACAGGCGGTATAGTTAGTTTCACAGGCGGGCTACTCTGCTGACGTGCAGACACTGCTCGTATGCCCAAAAATATTGACTGGATTAGATGCAGTAAAAATTGAGCTACACGGGCGGTGTAGTTAGCTTCACAGGCGGGCTACTCTGCTGACGTGCAGACACTGCTCCTAGGCCCAAAACTATTAACTGGATTAGATGCAGTAAAAATTGAGATACACAGGCGGTGTAGTTAGTTTCACAGGCGGGCTACTCTGCTGACGTGCAGACACTGCTCCTAGGCCCAAAACTATTAACTGGGTTAGATGCAGTAAAAATTGAGATACATAGGCGTTGTAGCTAGCTTCACAGGGGGCTACTCAGATGACTATCAGACAATGCTACTAGCCCAAAAGGATTGGCTGAGCTAGATTACACCAAATGCTGTGACAAACACTTGCACAGCACTGGCACAGACCTGCCTGGCAAACAGTGCTATGAACTGCTGTAACCCATCCTGAAAAGGGCTGATATTACAACTAGTCCCGACTCCTCCCGACTCCCTAAACCTATCTCTCTGAAAATTCGCTCCAAAAAAAAAAAACGGGAAAGAAAAATAAAATGGAGATCGGCATTATTTCAGCACAGATCTATCCCCCGCCCCCTCGCCCACTATACACTGAAACAGTCTATTAACAATGATAAACAATTTTAATGTGCAAATCAAGTTAAGCTTTTGGTGAACGAACAGTTATCGAACAGAAACTCGAACAGCCGAATTTTAAGCAAATTGTTTGAGTTCATCGAACGACTCAAACACTGCCCAAAACAGCTCGAATTTGAAATTGGCGAACAGTTCGACTCGAACACCGCTCATCTCTAGTAACGAGTATAATGGAAGTCAATGTGAAACTTGAGCATTTTTCTGGCAGATACTCCCAAGAGGTCTCAGGGGCAATAAAATCTCTGAAATGGTTGGGGAAAGTGCTCAAATGGAATAGGAACAGCACTGGGAAGATGCGTGGATGCATGTCTGACTACATGGTTGCTGCTAGGAACAATTAAACATACCAAACTGAAGATAAAACTGATTTTACAAGAAAGAATGTTAGGAAACATTCTTTCCTCTACAATGATTTGTATATATGGAAAATTAAAAAAGAGAGAAAACCTGCCTCCTCCACCCCTTAGGCTATGTTCACACATATAATTTTTGCATTTTCATTGCTTTCAATGGTGAAGAAATGCTGCAAAAATGACAGGCTCCGTCTATCATAAATTCAGCAGTTTTCCATTTCAGTAAGAGATAAAAAAGAAATCGTGTGCATGAGATTTCTGAAATTTGTTCCCACATGTAAGGAATGGGACTCCTAGACTGGTGAAGCCTATCAACAATTGAAAGTAGGCATTGCAAAACACCCTAGAATACACATAGAGGAGGGCCTCAGAAAACATTTTCCCCATCTGGAATGAGTGGGACTACTAGACTGGTAAAGCATATGCACTCCAATACACCCTGGAACACGTACAGTAGCGCCTCAGAAAACATTTACTATTAGGAGTGGAACCTCTGTGGCCAACAAGAAGGAGTCCCGGATTTGAGGAGACTACTCAGATTACAACTGGCGCAACAAGGACCTTCTGGCATCCAACTCCAATGTTGCTCTAGCTAAGCTTGGCGGCAGTTCCTCCTATGCCGTCTCTGGGCATCAGGCAGCCCCGAGGATTTGAAAATTCATGAACCAATCTGAAGCAACAAGAAGAAAAGCGTCACTCATTGAATCCTTTTTCTTAAATCCTTTAATCCATCAGATTGCTGGGAGAGGGAGAACTGAGGATGATGGATGTTTTGTGTCTCCACAACGTTTCTACCCTTCCTTAATAGGGGGTCACTTCATGCACATAAGTAGACATATAAAACACAATTCTACAAAACAAATGAACTTTTTCATTTAAACCTATGGGACCTTGTTTATCTACATCTAAAATTCATTTGGCTTCTCATTTTAGTAACAGTCTATTAACCCCTTCATGACCTTGGGATTTTTCGTTTTTCCGTGTTCGTTTTTCACTCCCCTCCTTCCTAGAGCCATAAATTTTTTCTTTTTCCGTCAATTTGGCCATGTGAGGGCTTATTTTTTGTGGGACTAGTTGTACTTTTGAACGACATCATTGGTTTTAGCATGTCGTGTACTAGAAAACGGGAAAAAAATTCCAAGTGCGGTGAAATTGCAAAAAAAGTGCAATCCCACACTTGTTTTTTGTTTGGCTTTTTTTTGCTAGGTTCACTAAATGCTAAAACAGACCTGCCATTATGATTCTCCAGGTCATTACGAGTTCATAGACACCTAACATGACTAGGTTATTTTTTACCTAAGTGGTGAAAAAAAATTCCAAACTTGCTAAAAGAAAAAAAATTGCGCCATTTTCCGATACTCGTAGCGTCTCTATTTTTCGTGATCTGGGGTCGGTTGAGGGCTTATTTTTTACGTGCCGAGATGATGTTTTTAATGATAGCATTTGGTCTCTAGGACCTCTATGGTTACCATCCTGACGCATCGCCGACCCCCGATCATGTGACGGGGGTCGGCGATGACGTCATTTCCGGCCGCCCGGCCGGAAGCGGTAGTTAAATGCCGCTGTCTGCGTTTGACAGCGGCATTTAACTAGTTAATAGGTGCGGGCAGATCGCGATTCTGCCCGCGCCTATTACGGGCACATGTCAGCTGTTCAAAACAGCTGACATGTCCCGGCTTTGATGCGGGCTCACCGCGGAGCCCTGCATCAAAGCAGGGGATCTGACCTCGGACGTACTATCCCATCCGAGGTCAGATAGGGGTTATAATCATCACCTTGTATAGGATATTTTACTTTTTCTAAATCTGCAAACTGGAGTGTGTTTGGGTTGGCGTCATAATTACATAGTTACAAAGTTATGTTGGTTGAATAAAGACCTAGGTCCATCAAATTTCAACCTTTCTCCACCAACTGTACATTTCGTCACTAATCTAGCTATAACCCGCAATGTTATGTGTATCGAGGAAATCGTCAAACCCTTTTTTTAAAATCTGTAATAGTGTCTGCCATTACTACCTCTTGTGTTCGGGCATTCCACAGTCTGACAGCTCTAACTGTAAAGAACCCTTTCCTGTTTAGCTGTCAGAATCGCCTTTCTTCCACCCGTATTGAGTGCTCCAATCCCAACTTTTCCAACCTCTCCTCATATGAGAGGCCTTCCATCCCTTGTAATAATCTAGTTGCCTGTCGTTGAACTGATTCTAACTTCTGAATATCCTTTTTAAAATGTGGAGGCCAAAACTGGATCCCATATTCTAGATGTGGCCTCACCAATGATTTATAATGGGGTAATAAAGATCATATGAAAGGAAGAAGTTGTGAATATAATCGAGTACCGTATATACTCGTGTATAAGCCGACCCGAGTATAAGCCGACCCCCCTAATTTTGCCACAAAAAACTGGGAAAACTTATTGACTCGAGTATAAGCCTAGGGTAGGAAATGCAGCAGCTACCGGTTAATTTAAAAAATAAAAATAGATGCTCCATACCGTTCATTATTGCCCCATAATATGCTCCATATAAAGCTGTGCCACATATAATGCTGCATACCATTCTTTATTGCCCCATAGATGCTCTGTATAAAGCTGTGCCACATATAATGCTCCATATTGTTCATTATTGCCCCATAGATGTGCCATAGAAAGCTCTGCCATATAGTTCTCTGCACCGTTCATTATGGTCCCATAGATGCTCCATATAAAGCTGTGCCATATATAATGCTTTGCACTGTTCATTATGGCCCCATATATGCTCCATATAAAGCTGTGCCATATAGTGCTCTGCACCGTTCATTATTGCCCCATAGAAAGCTGTGCCATATAAAGCTGTGCCATATAGTGCTCTGCACCGTTCATCATTGCCCCATAGAAAGCTGTGCCATATAAAACTGTGCCATATAGTGCTCTGCACCGTTCATTATTGCCCCATAGATGTGCAATAGAAAGCTGTGCCATATAGTGCTCTGCACCGTTCATTATTGCCCCATAGAAAGCTCTGCCATATAAAACTGTGCCAAATAGTGCTCTGCACCGTTCATTATTGCCCCATAGAAAGCTGTGCCATATAAAGCTGTGACATATAGTGCTCTGCACCATTCATTATTGCCCCATAGAAAGCTGTGCCATATAAAGCTGTGCCATATAGTGCTCTGCACCGTTCATTATTGCCCCATAGATGTGCCATAGAAAGCTGTGCTACTGGTATAATGCTGCGGCTGCTGCAATAAAAAGAAAAACACACATACTCACCTTTCTTGCTTGCAGCTCCTCAGCGTCCGGACCCGGCGTCTCTCCGCACTGACTGTTCAGGCAGAGGGCGCCGCGCACACTATATGCGTCATCGCGCCCTCTGACCTGCACAGTCAGAGCGGAGAGACACCGGGAAGATGGAGCGGCGCCCGGCGTGTGGAACGGGGACAGGTGAATATGCGATACTTACCTGCTCCCGGCGTCCCGCTCCTTCCCCAGGACAGCTGGTCTCCGGGTGCCGCAGCTTCTTCCTCTATCAGCGGTCACCGTTACCGCTCATTAGAGAAATGAATATGCGGCTCCACCCCTATGGGAGTGGAGTCCATATTCATTTCTCTAATGAGTGGTCCCACATGACCGCTGAACAGGGGAAGAACTGCGGCACCCGAAGACCGTGGGATGGCAGGGGGAGCGCCAGGAGCGCCGGGACTAGGTAAGTATGCCTCAGACCTCTGTCCCCCTCGCCCGCCGACCCCACCGCCGACCCCACCGCCGACCATGACTCGAGTATAAACCGAGAGGGGCACTTTCAGCCCAAAAATTTGGGCTGAAAATCTCGGTTTATACTTGAGTATATACGGTATGTTATGTACTAACTGGGAGTTCATGAGCACAGAGGCAAGAGAAGTCATGAAATGAATTGAAATAAGGTTATTTGGGTTCCTTTATGCAGCAGGCAGCATTCCAGCAAAATCTGTGCTTGATAAGCAAAACTACAGTCTACTAAAACAGCAATTTATTCTTTGGGCAACATGAATCATGTGACAGGTCCCAGTTAAGGGTTAATGCGGCGCCCAAGGGTCCTGGTCATCGCAGTGGTATTGCTTTCCTCTCAGGGAGAGTGATATTACGTTTGGAGGCAATGAAGGATAACTGCATCCAGGTATCACAAACATGCAACACATTTCACACTCCATGCCATCAGGGGGAGCTCTTGCTCCTATTTATTAGGTCACTGCCCACATTGGTAAAACTGGTCAGCTGTAGGGAAAGTTAGTCAGTTGCTGGCTGAGCTGCGCTCAGCTGGTCCCTGGCAGGAGTGGGATACTGTCAGAGATCGAGGGAGAAGGACATGGAGCTGTGCATGCCCTCAGAGCTGCAGCTCCTAGAAAGAGACATCGAAGGCAGAAATGTATTTCAGCGAGCGTGCAAAGAAGTCATGGCAAAGGAGTGGATATTGGAAGGGGACCAGCCCTACACAGGCTGCCTCCTTCTGAGGTGCAGAAGCCCAGTAGCTGGAACACCGAGGGAGTAACGACCTTTATGCCTTGCTCCAGAGACCGGCAGGACAGCTAATTTCACGTTACCTGTCCGCCCTACACCCAAGAGGCACGGTGGCACCCCTTAGAGGCTGGGGCATGATAGAGTCCCTATAAACCGCCTCAAGCCACCAGTCATATGGGTTTGTCCTATCCTATCCGGGGGACAGAGAGAGAGACATAACATCTACAACGGTTGTGAGGACCTTATGAGAAGCTTAGCAGTAAGGAACTACAACACTGCAGTGCAAGGGAAGGCTACTGATTTCCACCTGGACAAAGGGAACTCTGGACTTGCCTCCAAACCAGCTGGACTCTGCCTGCCCTGTGGTCTAGTGCTCTGGATTGTGGATGCTGAAGCCTTCAGTAAAGGTAAAGAGCAGGGCTGTGGAGTCGGAGTCGTGGAGTCGGAGTCTGAGTTAGTTTTGGTTGGAGTCGGAGTCGGTAGAAATGTACCGACTCCGACTCCAGCTTTAAAAAAATGTATTAATATTTCATAATAGAACTTTCATATGAATTTTATAAATGTTACTCAAATATATATGTTCTATCAAACTATGAACAACAGTAATAAGCAGTTCTGCTGGAGATAGAGACATTTCTTACTTCTTGTGTTTCACTGTTCTCCACTGCCGTTATCTAATCTTATACTTGGTTAACCTCATGCTGCCCCAACCCCCTTACTTACAATGTATGAAACTGAAAGTGAAAATGTGTTGCAAATTCTTAGTAGTAAAGCTCCTCCTCTAGACTAGATGTTTGGTGTGCTTCTTCCAAGCATCTCACAGCTGCTACTCAGAAGAGGAAGACTGTAAGAAGTATTATCCTTTCAATAAACTTTGCATCAGTTAACTGTGAGTACATGAGGAATAACAGTACTGACCACTATATCAGTTGTACGACCTGGCAATAATTTTGTACAATTGTTTTTAGGAAAAACAATTGTCATTTGGATTGTGAATGCAGAATTAAAAACCTGAGAATGTCAAAGAAGTGTCACATTAAATCAGCTGTATTTGAACATTTCACCATCACTCAAGATAGAAAACATTATGTCTGTCAGTGTATGACAAATGATGCAGGCGAAAACAAATGCTGTGAAGCCAAGATCAGTGCATATTCAGGCAAAGATAAAAATGCTCCTACCAGAGCTTCTAATCTAAAGAGACATTTACAGCACTTTCATCCAGAAGTACTGAAAGCAGTGGATGAGAAAGACTGCATCCAAACCAATGAACCAGTGCCCAGCTCTTCCAGCCAAACAAAAGGAGCAGAGAACTTTGCAGCCATCAGTTGCAAGATATTTTGTCAGTGACAAAGTTACTGTGACATTGACAATAGATACATTTAAAAAACAGTTCATAGAGCTTGTTGTAAAGGATAGTGTGCCTATTTCATTAATTTCACAACCAGCTTTTATGTGTCTGAATGGGGAAATGGCCCGCAAGCTTGGTGTTTCTCTGGAGAGAGAGAGTATTAGAAAATTAGTAATCGAAGAAGCTTTTAAACAAAAGGAAGAACTTAAAAAAACTCTCAAAGGACGCTTTCTGTTTCTTAAAATGGATGCCTGCACACGTCACAGAGTGAACTATTTTGCCATCAATGTCCGATTTGTTTGTGACAAAAATGAAATAGTTACCAAGACATTGGCAGTAAAAGACACCAAAGCTCATCACACCAGTGAGTTTCTCCAGGTCTTGGTGGAAAAGGTTCTGCAAAACTATGAACTTAAAAAAGAGCAAGTTCTTTCTGTCATAACTGACAATGCTTCAAATATGATAAGTACTATTAAGCTAATGAATGAGAGTAATGATGGTGACCAGCAGCTAGAAGAACATTCTGGGTCCACAGACACAGAAATGTTTGAAATAGAGGAACACAGTATTGTAACTGAGGAGCAAACTGAAGTTGCTTCAGATGAACAGCAACATGATAGTTTAGATGATCTTGTTGAAACTGTGTCAATACGTTCTTTCATTCATCACATGCGCTGTGTTTTGCATACACTACAGCTGGCTATAAGAGACAGTCTGCAAGAAGGACATGCTGCTGCACTGATTGGCAAGGTGAGAAAATTGGCTACTGTTGCCAGAACTCCTAAAGTTGACTCAATTTTGAAGAGACGTGCTGGAAAAGGGGCAATTATTGATCAAGCCACACGATGGGGCAGTACTTACTTAATGATTCAGCGCTTGGTTGAACTGAAAACCTTTCTTGTAGACATGGCTCTCAACTGACGCTAAATGAAAGTCAGTGGAATCAGGTGACTGAGCTGGAAAAATTGCTAGAGCACCCATTTACAGTGACTAAAAAATTACAAGCAGAGGACTTAACTCCAGGTATTTTCTTAAAGGAGTGGAAGAACCTGATGTTTCGCCTGTCCCAAAGAGGAGGGTTAATTGCAAGTGGCATTGCTACATTAATGAAACGAAGAGAGGAGCTACTATTACAAAATAACATTCTTTTGGCACCTGTTTATGTAGACCCAATGCATCGGATTCTTCTAGATGATCAACAGCTAACTAAAGGAAAAGAAGCTCTGTTTGAAATAGCAGTAAGGATGAAAGGGTTGCAGAACAGTCAGGAGGAACAAGAAGAATTTGGTCGTACTGCCACATCTTCAGCCTCATCAACTGATGAAGAATTTAATTTAGAAAAATATTTGGATCACAAGGACCGTGCAAAGCGTTCCCGCATAGAAGAGTCATCCCCATCAAAGAACACAGCCAGTACATTTCAGCAGAATTTTTCATGTGCACTAAAAGAAATTGAGAAATTTGACCGTTCATCAAAAATAACAGTGCAACAAGCGATTCCTCTGTATCCTGACATTGTCAGAGATGTTGCCCGAGTGGTTACTGCTTTGCCACCAACCCAAGTTAGTGTAGAGAGGTTGTTCTCTGCTCTCAAAATAATTAGATCAAATTTGAGGGCATCCATGAAGGAGGATCTGACAGAGGCAATACTTTTTCTGAGGACAAATTTATAGATTTCTTCTTATTAACTGCATAACAGTGTTTATTGCATATTTACTTACAAGAGTTTATAAAAGTTTATAAAAGTTATTTGCTATATTCTAATTGTATTCTAATAAATATAGTTTTTGCTCTACGTGGTCTGATTACTTATATGATGGTGAGAAACTGAATAAGCACAATGTTAATATTTGACAACAGTAAATTTATTGTTACGAATTGGCCATTTATGAAGGAGTCGGAGTCGGAGCCGGAGTCGGAGTCGGAACCTGATAAAATCCAGGAGTCGGAGTCGCAACTGTGGCTTTCCGACTCCACAGCCCTGGTAAAGAGACTGCAAACTTTTGTCTTTGTTCTTCTCTGCGCCTCTCACCATACCACCATCTACACACTGGGAAGCCCTGGGGACATACGTCACCTGTGGGAAGGTATACCATCTAGCTGCCATAACGTCACCCCAGCGGACCCCTTAAAGCAGCGTTGGTCACCCTGACCGAATACCACAGGTGGCATCACGAACATTTCCCCTTTAAAGACCTTTCCCTTTTACACCGACGTCCCAGGGCCACGGACCGGGTCAGCCACCGTGACATCCCCCTGTGAACCGAAGGACCTGGTACCGAGTACCCCGCTGCCCTGATGGGGCGATCCATTAACATACTTGTTGAATGCATATTGTTTATTTATTATATATGTAATTTTGCTACTGGCATCCTAAACAGACAACCCTGTGTCTATCAATGCATGATCACACTGGCCCACAGGGGAACAGGTGAATCCCCATGTTTGCCCCTGTGCAGGAGTCTACCTCCAATCCCTAGGAACAGTAAATGGCCCAATACACTTGATTCACTACATACAGACAAAAGGAGCATCTGATCACTAAATGTACAAGCTACCAGTTTATTAGTATATATAGAAACGTAGGTAAATTTGTGAATAATAGTAATGTAATGTGTTCATGTGTAAAGTGCCAAAGCGAGGTAGTTGTAGGCGAGCTGCTGCTCCCACTCGCTCCGGCACTCTACAGGCAACATGTGCCCTCGTCCCTGTGTGCTGCTGTGTGTGGGGTACATCACACTTAATTCTGGTCCGCAGGACTCATTTGGCTCCATATTTTCCTCTTCTGGAACCTTGGCAGCAATCAATCTACAGCAGCAATCAAGATACAACTTCAGTCCTGGTTCTTGGTGTGGGTAGAGTATCCCTCCTGCTAACTTATCCAGCACTAGGAATTCTTCACCTCCATTAGCAGTGCACCCGCAGTGCATCACCTCCAACCTCTTAGAGTTTGAGTCCATCTTTCCCTGTAGCTTCGCAGGCTGAGTGCGCCCAAGGGCCCCTATGTTCATCTCGAGGTTCTCAGGCCGACAGACAGATTCACATTTTTTGTCAATCCACTGCTCTAATTATTAGGCCCACATTGTCCCTAGCAGCCTTTTGCCTGTGACTGCTGCTGTCACTTTTCACTACTTATCCCAACTGACCTTGATACTTCCTGAACTTGGCACTAAAGGTACCTTCACACTCAGCGACGCTGCAGCGATACCGACAACGATGTCGATCGCTGCAGCGTCGCTGTTTGGTCGCTGGAGAGCTGTCACACAGACAGCTCTCCAGCGACCAACGATCCCGAGGTCCCCGGGTAACCAGGGTAAACATTGGGTTACTAAGCGCAGGGCCACGTTTAGTAACCCGATGTTTACCCTGGTTACCAGCGTAAAAGTAAAAAAACAAACAGTACATACTTACCTACCGCTGTCTGTCCCCGGCGCTCAGCTTCTCTGCACTCCTCCTGCACTGACTGAGCACAGCGGCCGGAAAGCAGAGCGGTGACGTCACCGCTCTGCTTTCCGGCTGACCGACGCTCACAGCCAGTGCAGGAGGAGTGCAGAGAAGCTGAGCGCCGGGGACAGACAGCGGTAGGTAAGTATGTACTGTTTGTTTTTTTTACTTTTACGCTGGTAACTAGGGTAAACATCGGGTTACTAAGCGCGGCCCTGCGCTTAGTAACCCGATGTTTACCCTGGTTACCAGTGAAGACATCGCTGGATCGGTGTCACACACGCCGATCCACCGATGTCTGCAGGGAGTCCAGCGACGAAATAAAGTTCTGGACTTTCCTCAGTGACCAGCGATCTCCCAGCAGGGGCCTGATCGTTGGTCGCTGTCACACAGAACGATTTCCTTAACGATATCGTTGCTACGTCACAAAAAGCAACGATATCGTTATGTGTGAAGGTACCTTAACTCTAGCTCCCCCTTCCTAATCTGGGCTGGTCGTTACAGATAACAGATAACCCGATCTAGGCTAGACTGCAGCTCCTCAGGGTTTTACTCTCAGATAACATACATCAATATAAAATACATTTAGCCACATTTAACCATTTGGGGTGTCAAGGAGTGGAACATCACCTCCACCTCTCCTACATGTGTAGTTGAACAGAGGGCCTCCAGAGTCAATGCTATTGGTGTGGTTTTGGCAGCCCAGTTTGACGCTGCTTCCATGGATCATAGGTAGTCAACATTTGGAGATATGTAATATTGTTTCATAGCATTAAAGTGAGCTCCCTGGAGGTTTCTCTTTCTGTCTGTAAATCTGAATCTTTAACAGTAAAGTGTATGACTGTTGTACTTATCTATCTTTAGGGAAAATTCTTCAGCTGTACTGATAAAACAAAGCTGACACACCAAGAGTGCAGGTATGCTCCTTGTACTGGTGATTTCTAAGTGTCTGAGCTTTTTTTTTTTTCATTTAATAGGAAGAAATTCTTCCTATACATTTAACTCTGCTAATATGTTTTAACATTGGCTTTTTCATCCTTAGGGGTTATTATATTGATGCTGATGATAGCGACCCAACTCAGTTGCAATTAAAATCCAGAATGTGGATGCATAGTGATTTTCATTTTGATAATGTACTCTCAGGAATGATGTCTCTTTTTACCATCTCCACCTTTGAGGGCTGGCCACAGTAAGAAATTTAAATTTTGTATATGCCTTATATTGATGTTATAGTCATAATATCATGGTGCACACCTTTTCTTGCCACACACAAATATATACAGTAGATATATATTCAAAATGCAGCATTATTCTTTATTCATTTTTCTCAGTTCCCTGACATGAGTTGTAAGTTACTGCTCTTATCTATGGATAATAGACACATGGCACCACTTCTGTATTTATCACCCACTCCTGGTTTTGGCTTACAAATACTGATGTAAAATACTGACCAAATACCGATAGTGTGACGGCAGCCTTAGGTTGGCAAATGGAGGACACCAGGGTGGGTGATTATATGAAAAATGGAAAGTCACTTCTTGTTTCCAGGGTGGAGGGTTTCTGTAAATAAAATGAGTATAAATTTAGTTAGCATTTTTAAATCTGAAGTTTTGGTGTACTTATGCTACACATTTTGCTGATCGTTTTAGATCATTTATACATAACTTTTGTTTAATGCATTTATTTGCTTCTATTATGTGTTGTCACATTTAAATGGTTAAAATTGATATTTCTATATTTTTATCCACACAGGTTACTGTATAGAGCTATAGACTCACACAAAGAGGATATGGGACCTATTTACAATTACCGCATTGAAATTGCCGTCTATTTCATTGTCTACATAATTCTCATTGCTTTCTTCATGATGAATATTTTTGTGGGATTTGTCATTGTAACCTTTCAAGAGCAGGGAGAGCAGGAGTATAAAAATTGTGAATTAAACAAAAATCAAGTAAGAAAGAGAAATATGTTTTCAGTATTTTTTTTTACAATTCCTGTTCTATATACATTGATCACCGATGTGACATACTTGCATCTTTTTTGTCCAACAGAGACAGTGTGTACAATATGCCCTGAAGGCCCGTCCTTTACGACGGTACATCCCAAAAAACCCTTACCAATATAAAGTCTGGTATTTGGTTACATCTTCTTATTTTGAATACTTGATGTTTTTTCTCATCATGCTGAATACCATTAGCCTCGGAATGCAGGTAATACTTAATCTATTAGCACATTTTTATTTGAATATACTATTTACTTTTAAACACAATGGGACATATTTATCTATTGTCTAATTCTTAAATGGTGCAAACTTAGGGTACCGTCACACTATAACATTTTGATCGCTACGACGGTACGATTCGTGACGTTCCAGCGATATCGTTACGATATCGCTGTGTCTGACACGCCGCAGCGATCAGGGATCCTGCTGAGAATCGTACGTCGTAGCAGATCGTATGGAACTTTCTTTCATCGCTGGATCTCCCGCTGTCATCGCTAGATCGGTGTGTGTGACACCGATCTAGCGATCTAGCGATGCGATCCAGCGATGCGTTCGCTTGTAACCAGGGTAAACATCGGGTAACTAAGCGCAGGACCGCGCTTAGTTACCCGATGTTTACCCTGGTTACAAGCGTTAAACTAAAAAAAAACAAACAGCACATACTTACATTCTGGTGTCCGTCAGGTCCCTTGCCGTCTCTGCTTCCCGCACTGTGACTGCCGGCCGTAAAGTGAAAGTGAAAGCACAGCAGCTGTGCTTTCACTTTCACTTTACGGCCGGCAGTCACTGAGTGCGGGAAGCAGACGGCAAGGGACCTGACGGACACCAGATGTAAGTATGTGCTGTTTTTTTTTTTTTAGTTTAACGCTTGTAACCAGGGTAAACATCGGGTAACTAAGCGCGGTCCTGCGCTTAGTTACCCGATGTTTACCCTGGTTACCCAGGGACCTCGGCATAGTTGGTCGCTGGAGAGCTGTCTGTGTGACAGCTCCCCAGCGACCACACTACGATTTACCTACGATCACGGCCAGGTCATATCGCTGGTCGTGATCGTAGGTAAATCGTATAGTGTGACGGTACCCTTAGACTATACAGTCTTAACCTCTTAGGAATGGCACAATCATTCTATGAATCGGGCTCAGGAACTGATCGTAACAGATGAATCTCTTAGATCTTGCTGTCAAGCACGACAGCATCATTAAAAAAACTTCCAAAATTGAAGCCTTCACTTCTGGCAGCCCTCTGCACACTAATCAGTTGCCATGGCAGTCAAGCGCCTCCTGAAGGCCCCCATATCTGCCATGATAGCAATCGTATGAAGCCCAACCGACTGTTGGGATTCATATCGGATGAGCAATTTCACATTACAATATTGAATAGGTGATCAAGCCTAATGTTTTTTACATAAAAAATTGTAAAGAGATGAAAAACAAATGAAAATAAATAAATATAAGTTTAAATCGTCGCCCCTTTTCGCAAAATATAAATAGCAAAATGTAAAAAAAATATAATGGCATTTTAGCATTGCCGACTGTATAGTTTCGTGAAGTAATAACATTTCTAAGTATTAATCCCATAAGTTGTATGCCAAAATAAAAAAAAATGGAAATGCCAGAATTGATGTTTTTTGTTTTCCACACTATATGATGCAATAAAAATTATTGAACTGTCACAGGTACCCCAAAGAGGTATCAATAAAACAGCAGCTGTCACAGTACTTTTGCAGGATTTCTCAGGGCAAGGGTTTTCTTCCCTATCATGCTTGGGGGCCCCTTAGTCTATCCCTGTCACCTTGATAACCCGGGAAGGTGGACACGTCAGGGTCACGTGCCTTGCTATGTTCCTGACTTAACCTTATTTGTTCCCTTCCCCACCCAGGATGGTGTGAGGCCGAATAGTATAGGAATACACTAACCAGACAGACAAGGGAAGGGAACTGAAAACAGCAATCATACAAAATATACTCACTAAACAACAGAGTGAAATAGATGGGAGGTATTGGAAGGTGAAAACAAATAGGAGACAATGAGGGTGAACACGCAAACAAACTCCATACAGAAATCTCTGGAACAAATCTCCAGCCACCAACTCCAAACACCGAACAACTCCTCCAACTCCAAACCAGGCAGAATGAACTATCATTGACAATTCACAAATGCCAGTGGCAAGTATATATACCAGAGGAGAGTGTCCAACACAGATCAGCTGAGGCAATCCATGATGGAGAGCTCCAGGAGATCAACTCAACTGATTAACCCTAGCAATGCCATAGAAAAGAAAACCTGCAGTGTTTATTATGATGGTGAAGCAGTTTTAACCAGTGCTGGAGTTTAGGTAATCAGACACCCTTCTGTTGTGGTATTCCTGTGACAAATTAATATAAAAGTTAGGGGTCGCAGAATATAACTGCACCAACTAATTGTTTTTTACAATGTTCTGATTTTTTTTTAACCACAACAATATAAAAAACTACATACTGTACAGTTGTGTGAAAAAAGTGTTTGCCCCTTTCTGATTTCCTATTCTTTTGTATGTTTGTCACACTTAGGCCGGCGTCACACACAGCGTATGAAAATACGGTCCGTATATTACGGCCGTAATACGCTGAAAAGTCCCGAAAATAGTGGTCCGTAGCTCCTCCGTAGGCAGGGTGTGTCAGCGTTTTTTGCGCATGGCATCCTCCGTATGTAATCCGTATGTCAGCCGTAATGCGTGTTTTTACTGCAGGCTTGCAAAACCGACATACGGCTATACAAGGGATCCATGTATTAAAAATTAAAAAAAAACATATATACTGTCTCTCTCTCTCTCTCTATATATATATATATATATATATATATATATGTCAGGGAGACACATATATGATAATGTATATATATTATTACTTCATACAGCGCGAGATAGCAGAAAGCCGGCAATTCAATTACCGGCTTTTGCTTTCTCCTTCCTAAAACCCGACATGATATGAGACCTGGTTTACATACAGTACACCATCTCATATCACCATTTTTTTTGCATATTCCACACTACTAATGTTAGTAGTGTGTATGTGCAAAATTTGGCCGCAGTGGCGTAGGAAGGGGAGTGCGGGGGGGGGGGGGGGGCGGCACAAAGCGGGGGGCGGCACAATGCGGGGGCTGGGCCGGCGCTGGCTGAAGAAGAAGAGGAGAGCGGCGCTATCTGCGCTATACCATTATTGCTGGTGGGGACCGGGTGGTGGCCATCTTACGGAGGCCGCGCGTGCGCAGATGGTAGCGCTTCCCGGGGCTTCAGGAAAATGGCCGCGGGATGCAGATGGAGATCGCGACGGCCATTTTCTTGAAGCCCTGTTCGCATTACCCGGCGTAACTTTCACTTTCGATCTCCTGAGGCGATTCCAGGAAGCGCCGCCGCCGGGGATCTCTGCACTGCAGTGCACAGCAGCTGCAGACAGTCAGTCTGACTGAGTCACTCAGATGGATCACATTCACATCGGAATCGGTCGGATCAGATCAGAGGCAGACTCTCTCACCCTCTCAGGCATGCTGCGCTGCACTGCAGACTGCAGTCCCTACTCCTAGCAGGTATTTAAGCACAGTTTATATGGAATGTTAGGTAATATTGGTTTGTGACTTTAGAGACTGAGAGGCATCTAGGGTTTATGTACCACTTCCTTATGGTACTGTATTTTGTTGTGACCAGTGCAACACTAAGGCAGTTAGGCTACTTTCACACTAGCATCGGATTCGGCCCGTCGCATTGCGTCGGGCCGAGATTCTGACGCTAGCGTTTGATGCGCCGCACAACGGGTGCAGCGGATGCATTTCTCCAGCGCATCCGCTGCCCCATTGTGAGGTGCGGGGAGGTAGGGGCGGAGTTCTGGCCACGCATGCACGGTCGGAAAAAGCGGTCCGTCGGCAGCAAAAAATGTTACATTTAACGTTTTTTGCTCCCGGCGGTCCGCCACAACACGGCACAACCGTCGCACGACGGTTGCGACGTGTGCCAATACGTCGCAATGCGTCGGTAATGTTACTCTATGGGGCAAAAACGCATCCTGCAAACCACTTTGCAGGATGCGTTTTTTCCCCTAAACGACGCATTGCGACGTATTCAAAAAAACGCCAGAGTGAAAGTAGCCTTAGGCCACATTCACACGTTGTGTTCTGTCCTGCGGGTTCTCCCGCAGCGGATTTGATAAATCTGCAGGGCAAACCCGCTGCGGTTATCCCTGCAGATTTATCGCGGTTTGTCCTGCGGGTTCCGCTGCGGGATTTTACCCCTACTATTGATGCTGCATATGCAGCAATATGCAGCATCAATAGTAATGTTAAAAATAATAAAATAATTATATACTCACCCTCTGACGTCCCGATCTCCGCGGCGCTGCTCCAAAGATGCTGTGCGACCAGGACCTTCGTGACGTCACGGTCATGTGACCGCGACGTCACTGCAGGTCCTGGTCGCATAGCAAACCTGAGACCGGACTGCCGCGTGCAGCGCTGAGACTTCAGAGGTGAGTATAGCTTATTTTTAATTTTAATTCTTTTTTTTTTTTTTACCACAAATATGGTTCCTGGGGCCTGGAGGAGAGTCTCCTCTCCTCCACCCCGGGTACCACCCGCACATTATCCGCTTACTTCCTGCATGGTGTGCACAGCCCCATGCGGGAAGTAAGCGGATCAATGCATTTGTATGGATGCAGAATCGCTGCGATTCTGCACAAAGAAGTGACATGGTCCTTCTTTTTTTCCGCAGCAATTCAGCGCGGTTTTTTTCGGGATTTTCCGCATCATGTGCACTGCGGTTTTTGTTTTCCATAGGGTAACATTGTACTGTACCCTGCATGGAAAACAGCTGCGGACCCGCAGCGGCAAAATCGCGGCGGTTCCGCAGTAAAAACCGCATAGTGTGAACATACCCTTAGTTCTATGTTGTGTTTGCTAATGACAGGTGTTATGAAGGCAATCCAGAAACACAGTGTGCTTAGCGATCAGAGCGCACACAGTGATCTGACAAATACCCAAAAATACAAGAACGAGCTCTGAGACGTGGAAACTCTGTAGACTGCACACCTGATCCTATCCTAAACACAACTAAAAGCGGCTGTGGATTGCGCCTAACAACTACCTAGGCAACTCGGCACAGCCTAAGAAACTAGCTAGCCTGAAGATAGAAAAATAGGCCTGACTTGCCCCAGAGAAATTCCCCAAAGGAAAAGGCAGCCCCCCACATATAATGACTGTGAGTAAGATGAAAAGACAAAACGTAGGGATGAAATAGATTCAGCAAAGTGGGGCCAGATATTCTAGGACAGAGCGAGGACAGTAAAGCGAACTTTGCAGTCTACAAAAAACCCTAAAGCAAAACCACGCAAAGGGGGCAAAAAAAACCCACCGTGCCGAACTAACGGCACGGCGGTACACCCTTTGCGTCTCAGAGCTTCCAGCAAAACAAAAGACAAGCTGGACAGAAAAAAAGCAACAAAAAAAAAAACAAAAAGCACTTAGCTATACAGAGCAGCAGGTCACAGGAACAATCAGGAGAAGCTCAGATCCAACACTGAAACATTGACAAGGAGCAAGGATAGCAGCATCAGGCGGAGTTAAGTAATGAAGCAGTTAACGAGCTCACCAGAACACCTGAGGGAGGAAGCTCAGAAGCTGCAGTACCACTTGTGACCACAGGAGTGAATTCAGCCACAGAATTCACAACAGTACCCCCCCCTTGAGGAGGGGTCACCGAACCCTCACCAGAGCCCCCAGGCCGACCAGGATGAGCCGCATGAAAGGCACGAACAAGATCGGAAGCATGAACATCAGAGGCAAAAACCCAGGAATTATCTTCCTGAGCATAACCCTTCCATTTAACCAGATACTGGAGTTTCCGTCTAGAAACACGAGAATCCAAAATCTTCTCCACAATATACTCCAATTCCCCCTCCACCAAAACCGGGGCAGGAGGCTCAACAGATGGAACCATAGGTGCCACGTATCTCCGCAACAACGACCTATGGAATACATTATGTATGGAAAAGGAGTCTGGGAGGGTCAAACGAAAAGACACAGGATTGAGAACCTCAGAAATCCTATACGGACCAATAAAACGAGGTTTAAATTTAGGAGAGGAAACCTTCATAGGAATATGACGAGAAGATAACCAAACCAGATCCCCAACACGAAGTCGGGGACCCACACGGCGTCTGCGATTAGCGAAAAGTTGAGCTTTCTCCTGGGACAAGATCAAATTGTCCACTACCTGAGTCCAGATCTGCTGCAACCTATCCACCACAGAATCCACACCAGGACAGTCCGAAGACTCAACCTGTCCTGAAGAGAAACGAGGATGGAACCCAGAATTGCAAAAAAATGGAGAAACCAAGGTAGCCGAGCTGGCCCGATTATTAAGGGCGAACTCAGCCAACGGCAAAAAGGACACCCAATCATCCTGGTCTGCAGAAACAAAACATCTCAGATATGTTTCCAAGGTCTGATTGGTTCGTTCGGTCTGGCCATTAGTCTGAGGATGGAAAGCCGAGGAAAAGGATAGGTCAATGCCCATCCTACCACAAAAGGCTCGCCAAAACCTTGAAACAAACTGGGAACCTCTGTCAGAAACAATATTCTCAGGAATGCCATGCAACCGAACCACATGCTGAAAGAACAAAGGTACCAAATCAGAGGAGGAAGGCAATTTAGCCAAGGGCACCAGATGGACCATTTTAGAAAAGCGATCACAGACCACCCAAATGACTGACATCTTTTGAGAAACGGGAAGGTCAGAAATGAAATCCATCGAAATATGTGTCCAAGGCCTCTTTGGGACCGGCAAGGGCAAAAGCAACCCACTGGCACGAGAACAGCAGGGCTTAGCCCTAGCACAAATCCCACAGGACTGCACAAAAGTACGTACATCCCGTGACAGAGATGGCCACCAGAAGGATCTAGCCACTAACTCTCTGGTACCAAAGATTCCAGGATGACCAGCCAACACCGAACAATGAAGTTCAGAGATAAGTTTATTAGTCCACCTATCAGGGACGAACAGTTTCTCTGCTGGACAACGATCAGGTTTATTCGCCTGAAATTTTTGCAGCACCCGCCGCAAATCAGGGGAGATGGCAGACACAATGACTCCTTCCTTGAGGATACCCGCTGGCTCAGATAAACCCGGAGAGTCGGGCACAAAACTCCTAGACAGAGCATCCGCCTTCACATTTTTAGAGCCCGGAAGGTACGAAATCATAAAGTCGAAGCGGGCAAAAAATAACGACCAACGGGCCTGTCTAGGATTCAAGCGCTTGGCAGACTCGAGATAAGTCAAGTTCTTATGATCAGTCAATACCACCACGCGATGCTTAGCTCCTTCAAGCCAATGACGCCACTCCTCGAATGCCCACTTCATGGCCAGCAACTCTCGATTGCCCACATCATAATTACGCTCAGCGGGCGAAAACTTCCTGGAAAAGAAAGCACATGGTTTCATCACTGAGCAATCAGAACCTCTCTGTGACAAAACCGCCCCTGCTCCAATCTCAGAAGCATCAACCTCGACCTGGAACGGAAGAGAAACATCTGGCTGACACAACACAGGGGCAGAACAAAAACGATGCTTCAACTCCTGAAAAGCTTCCACAGCAGCAGAAGACCAATTAACCAAATCAGCACCCTTCTTGGTCAAATCGGTCAATGGTTTGGCAATGCTAGAAAAATTACAGATGAAGCGACGATAAAAATTAGCAAAGCCCAGGAACTTTTGCAGACTTTTCAGAGATGTCGGCTGAATCCAATCCTGGATGGCTTGGACCTTAACTGGATCCATCTCGATAGTAGAAGGGGTAAAGATGAACCCCAAAAATGAAACTTTCTGCACACCGAAGAGACACTTTGATCCCTTCACAAACAAAGAGTTAGCACGCAGGACCTGAAAAACCATTCTGACCTGCTTCACATGAGACTCCCAATCATCTGAGAAGATCAAAATGTCATCCAAGTAAACAATCAGGAATTTATCCAGATACTCACGGAAGATGTCATGCATAAAAGACTGAAACACAGATGGAGCATTGGCAAGTCCGAACGGCATCACTAGATACTCAAAATGACCCTCGGGCGTATTGAATGCAGTTTTCCATTCATCTCCTTGCCTGATTCTCACCAGATTATACGCACCACGAAGATCTATCTTAGTGAACCAACTAGCCCCCTTAATCCGAGCAAACAAGTCAGATAACAATGGCAAGGGATACTGAAATTTAACAGTGATCTTATTAAGAAGGCGGTAATCAATACACGGTCTCAGCGAACCATCCTTCTTGGCTACAAAGAAGAACCCTGCTCCCAGTGGTGATGACGATGGGCGAATATGTCCCTTCTCCAGGGATTCCTTCACATAACTGCGCATAGCGGCGTGTTCGGGCACGGATAAATTAAATAATCGACCTTTAGGGAATTTACTACCAGGAATCAAATTGATAGCACAATCACAATCCCTATGCGGAGGTAGAGCATCGGACTTGGGCTCTTCAAATACATCCTGATAATCAGACAAGAACTCTGGGACCTCAGAAGGGGTGGATGACGAAATCGACAAAAATGGAACATCACCATGTACCCCCTGACAACCCCAGCTGGATACCGACATGGAATTCCAATCCAATACTGGATTATGGGTTTGTAGCCATGGCAACCCCAACACGACCACATCATGCAGATTATGCAACACCAGAAAGCGAATAACTTCCTGATGTGCAGGAGATATGCACATGGTCAGCTGGGCCCAGTATTGAGGTTTATTCTTGGCCAAAGGTGTAGCATCAATTCCTCTCAATGGAATAGGACACCGCAAAGGCTCCAAGAAAAACCCACAACGTTTAGCATAATCCAAATCCATCAGATTCAGGGCAGCGCCCGAATCCACAAACGCCATGACAGAAAACGACGACAAAGAGCATATCAAGGTAATGGACAGAAGGAATTTGGACTGTACAGTACCAATGACGGCAGACCTAGCGGACCGCTTAGTGCGCTTAGGACAATCACAAATAGCATGAGTGGAATCACCACAGTAGAAACACAGACCATTCAGACGTCTGTATTCCTGCCGTTCAACTCTAGTCATAGTCCTATCGCACTGCATAGGCTCAGGTTTAACCTCAGGCAGTACCGCCAAATGGTGCACAGATTTACGCTCGCGCAAGCGTCGACCGATCTGAATGGCCAAAGACAAAGACTCATTCAAACCAGCAGGCATAGGAAATCCCACCATGACATCCTTAAGAGCCTCAGAGAGACCCTTTCTGAACAAAGCTGCCAGCGCAGATTCATTCCACTGAGTGAGTACTGACCATTTCCTAAATTTCTGACAATATACTTCTATATCATCCTGACCCTGGCACAAAGCCAGCAAATTTTTCTCAGCCTGATCCACTGAATTAGGCTCATCGTACAGCAATCCGAGCGCCAGGAAAAACGCATCGACACTACTCAATGCAGGGTCTCCTGGCGCAAGAGAAAATGCCCAGTCTTGAGGGTCGCCGCGCAAAAAAGAAATAATAATCAAAACCTGTTGAATAGGATTACCAGAAGAATGAGGTTTCAAGGCCAGAAATAGCTTACAATTATTTTTGAAACTTAGAAACTTAGTTCTATCTCCAAAAAACAAATCAGGAATAGGAATTCTAGATTTCTGATCAATAGTATCTTGAATTTTTTGTACATTTATAACGAGATTATCCATTGAAGAGCACAGACCCTGAATATCCATGTCCACACCTGTGTCCAGAATCACCCAAATGTCTAGGGGAAAAAAAAAAGTGAACACAGAGCAGAAAAAAAAAAAAATGATGTCAGAACTTTTTCTTTCCCTCTATTGAGAATCATTAGTGGGGCTCCTTGTACTGTTGTGTTTGCTAATGACAGGTGTTATGAAGGCAATCCAGAAACACAGTGTGCTTAGCGATCAGAGCGCACACAGTGATCTGACAAATACCCAAAAATACAAGAACGAGCTCTGAGACGTGGAAACTCTGTAGACTGCACACCTGATCCTATCCTAAACACAACTAAAAGCGGCTGTGGATTGCGCCTAACAACTACCTAGGCAACTCGGCACAGCCTAAGAAACTAGCTAGCCTGAAGATAGAAAAATAGGCCTGACTTGCCCCAGAGAAATTCCCCAAAGGAAAAGGCAGCCCCCCACGTATAATGACTGTGAGTAAGATGAAAAGACAAAACGTAGGGATGAAATAGATTCAGCAAAGTGGGGCCCGATATTCTAGGACAGAGCGAGGACAGTAAAGCGAACTTTGCAGTCTACAAAAAACCCTAAAGCAAAACCACGCAAAGGGGGCAAAAAAAAACCACCATGCCGAACTAACGGCACGGCGGTACACCCTTTGCGTCTCAGAGCTTCCAGCAAAACAAAAGACAAGCTGGACATAAAAAAAGCAACAAAAAAAAACAAAAAGCACTTAGCTATACAGACCAGCAGGTCACAGGAACAATCAGGAGAAGCTCAAATCCAACACTGAAACATTGACAAGGAGCAAGGATAGCAGCATCAGGCGGAGTTAAGTAATGAAGCAGTTAACGAGCTCACCAGAACACCTGAGGGAGGAAGCTCAGAAGCTGCAGTACCACTTGTGACCACAGGAGTGAATTCAGCCACAGAATTCACAACAGTTCTACTTATAACAACCTAGCTTGCATTTTCTGTTTTTTTTGTTTTTAAGAGAAAATAAATACGGTGTACATTAATTTAATATTTTGGGTCTAGATTGAGTTCCAGATATTGGTAGGACCCGTTGAAGTGCTGAGGCACGAAACGGCCGTTGTCCGCTTTGTTCACATCCCTCCCTGCATATTTTGAAAAATGTCCGAATAAAAATTGTGACCACCACACTCGGGTAAGTGCACTTTTTTTGGCTTTTTCTCTTGGACTTTCATGTTGTTCTGCAGAAGCTGCACCCCGTTGTTATATAAAGGAATTTTGTCGGTCCTCTCTTGAACAAAGGGTTGTTTGGATAATAGGATCTAACTACAACAGCAGTGCGGGGTATTATCTTTTTACCCTTAGGGTACCGTCACACAGTGGCATTTTGATCGCTACGACGCCACGATCCGTGACGCTCCAGCATCGTAACAATATCGCTCCAGTGTCGTAGACTGCTGTCACACTTTGCAATGTACGACGCTGGAGCGATAATTTCATGACGTATGTGCGATGTAGAAGCCGTTGGTTACTATGCGCACATCGTATACAATATCGTGCACACCTTTGTTACACCATGCGATCATGCCGCCACAGCGGGACACTAGACGACGAAAGAAAGTTTCAAACGATCTGCTACGACGTACGATTCTCAGCGGGGTCCCTGATCGCAGTAGCGTGTCAGACACAGCGAGATTGCTGGAACGTCACAGATATATCGCTGGAACGTCACGAATCGTGCCGTCGTAGCGATCAAAATGCCACTGTGTGACGGTACCCTTAGTTCTACTTATAACAACCTAGCTTGCATTTTCTGTTTTTTTTTAAGAGAAAATAAATACGGTGTACATTAATTTAATATTTTTGGGTCTAGATTGAGTTCCAGATAAAATGCTTGTGATTATGACTTTAAAACTGGGTCCTGCCATAATCTGCCGAAAGCTAACACTCAGGTTCCCTATTATACTCCCAGTGGCATAGGAAGGAGGGTGCAGGGGGGGCAGGCCGCCCCGGGCGGCACAATGCGGGAGTGGGTCACTGGGCCGCAGCCGGCGCTGGCTGAAGAAAACGAGCGCGATCTGCGCTATACCACGGATTATCGCTGGCGGCGGCCATCTTCTGGAGGCCGCGCATGCACAGATGGTAGTGCTCGGCTTCCCGGGGCTTCAGGAAAATGGCCGCGGGATGCCGCGCGTGCGCAGATGGAGATCGCGGTGGCCATTTTCCTGAAGCCGAGTTCGCATCTTTTATTATATTACCCGTAACTTTCACTTTCGATCTCCTGTCAGTGTCACTGCAGCGATTCCAGGAAGCACCGGGGATTTCTGAGCGTCCGCACAGCAGCAGATCACATCAGATCAGAGGCAGAGAGGATCGCACCGGGCTGAGGTGAGCAACCGCCGGACAGCAGCCGCCCGGTGTGGTGATAAGGGGGAGGCCGCATTTATGCACTTTATTTATGTATTTGCAGTTTCTCTTTACACACCACTTTTAGGGTCCTTCAGACTTTCTTATCTATTTATACTTTTTTTTTTTTGGGGGGGGGGACGAGGTGTTCCCCATTATACTTTATACTTTATACTTTAGGCACGCAGGGCCTGTGATGACGTCGCGGTCACATGACCGTGACGTCACGGCAGGTCCTTCTGCCAGACGATCTATGCCAACGGAACGTGGCGGTTGTCTCGCGAGGTGCGGTAAAAGCGGCGTAGTTGAGTATATAATGGTTTTTTTTTTTATTATTATTTTTAACATTAGATGTTTTAACTATTGTTGTAAATTGTAAAAAACTTGGTCACACAGGGTTAATAGCAGCGGTAACGGAGTGCGTTACCCGCGGCATAACACGGTCCCTTACCGCCAGCATTAACCCTGTGTGAGCAAAAAAAAAAAGAGTTGAGCAAAAAAAGCTTTGTAGGTCTCAGCAGTCACGTTGGTGGTCCCAGAGGTCTTAGTTGTTCCAGCGATCACGTTGGTGGTCCCAGCAATCGCGTTGTGGTCCCAGCGGTCACATTGGTGGTAAGCAGAACTTTTTTTTTTTTTTTGCAGTCCCGATCATGTGATGGTAACATTCACCGGCGAAAGAATTTAACTTGTCCATCTGAGGTCTTATTTCTGTTGCATTTTTTTTTATTCTAAAAAATGCATCATAGACAATTCAAATTCAGCGTACAGGCTTTACCAACTTACTCCGCTGCCGGGCCGATTGGTCATTTGGTGGGAGGACGGGACTGTGTGTAGCAGCACCCAGACGTAGGCAGAAAGTGATGTCATTCTGGGAATGCTGGAGTGTCTGCAACCAGTCCCGCTCTTATGCCGGCTACAGGAGTGCCATCCTGGTGGCCCGGGCCCTGGTCTGACCTAACTTTATTTTTTTGTTATTTTGTTAGGCTTAGATAAAATGAAGCGAAGAAAAGAAAGTGGTGCAATGTTTAGAAAAAAGAAAAAGGCTAAGGAGGAAGAATTGAAAAAAAATGAAGGTGCACTACTAAAATATCTCAGCCACGATACTACTACTCCTGTTGCTGAGGAGATTCCTAAATTCACAGCATCAGACACAAGTGCTCCTTCAACTTCAGGAACCAATGAGCAGTGTGATGACCAAGACATTGACCCAAGTGCTCCTTCAACTTCAGGAACCAATGAGCAGTGTGATGACCAAGACATTGACCCAAGTGCTCCTTCAACTTCAGGAACCAATGAGCAGTGTGATGACCAAGACATTGACCCAAGTGCTCCTTCAACTTCAAGAAGCAATGAGGAGTGTGACGATCAAAATATTCCTGCTATTGATTTAAAGGATGTTGGTCTTTGGCCAAGTAAAATTAATGATGATACAAGGATCTTACTGGTACGTCAAGGTGCATCAGTGGTTCAGCATCTAGACTCAGACTTTGCTGAAGTGGTTCGTGAGGGAGCATCAATCAAAGGACAAAACAGAAAACTTGCAACTGGTTTTTTAAAACTCTGCCAAATAATGAAAAAATGTTGAGGTCATGGTTGCTGTACTCTCCTTCCAAAAAAGCCCTTTACTGCTTTTGTTGCAGACTATTTGCAGATGCAGAAACAAGTCAGTCTAATTTTGATTCAGTGAATGGATTCAACACATGGTGGAAACTTAATCCTAAAGTATACAACCATGAATCTAGTGTGGCCCATGTAGAATGTTTCACAAAATGGAAGGAGTTAGAAATTGGACTCCAACGTGGCGTAACAATTGATAAAAAAGTACAGGAAGAAGTAGAAAATAATGTGAAGAAGTGGAGGGAGATACTTTCAAGATTGTTGGATATCATTAGATTCCTTGCTAAACAAAATTTGGCTTTACGGGGTCACAGAGAAGTAATCCATCATGAGACTGATTACGAACCTGAATCAACTGGAAAAAAGGGAAATTTTTTAGAATTAGTTCATTTGTTGGCGAAATATGATCCAGTGCTACGTGAACATATTCTAAGAATCAAGTTTGGAAAAAAGTTTGCTACATCATATTTCTCTCCTACAATTCAGAATGAGTTTATAGAAATTTTGGGAGGGAAAGTAAGAAGCAAAGTTGTGGAGCAAGTAAAAATAGCAAAGTATTTTTCTATGATATTTGACAGCACCCCTGATATTTCTCATAAGGATCAAATGTGCCAAGTTTTACGCTACGTTATGATAAATGGAAATGAAGTTAAGGTTGTGGAATCATTTGTTGATTTTATTGAAATAAAAGGTAAAACTTCAGAGAGTATTTCAACTGTGATTTTGCAACAATTAGAAAAATACGGAATTGACATCCAAAATTGTAGAGGACAAGCATATGATAATGCTGCTGTAATGGCTGGTCAACATACTGGCGTTCAGAGACGCATTAAGGAAATAAACAAAAAAGCTGAATTTGTTGCATGTACAAATCACTCTCTGAATTTGGCAGGTGTACATGCAGCTTTGTTGCACTGAGTTCGGTTACATTTTTTGGAACTGTGGAGCGTTTGTTCACATTTTTTTCTTCTTCTACCCATCGCTGGGATGTTCTGATTTCAGTCACTGGTCAAAGTGTCAAGCGTGTATTAGAAACTCGGTGGAGTGCACGGGGAGATGCTGTGAGTGCAGTGAAAAAAAATTACTCCAAAATTTTACAGGCTGTAGAACATTTAACTGGTGAAGAAGAAAATAGAGTTACCAGGTCAGATGCTGGCGTGTTGCTTGTTGCATTACAATCTTTTTCCTTCCTGTGCTTTCTTGGCCTGTGGGAATCTGTGCTTAAAGAAATTAATGACACACAGGTCTACCTACAGACCAAAGGATTAAATATCCAACAATGTGACACAAAACTTGGAGCATTAAAAGCATTTTTAACAGAAAACAGAGAGGAATTAGTTAAGCATTCAGTAGCTTATGCAAAAGAAATTTGTGAAGATTTGGTAATAGATATGGATCGCCGCTCTAGAAAGAAGAAAAAGATGGCAGGTGAAGAATCGCAAGACGTTGCATTGCCATATGAAACGGAGTTGATGAGAGAAATGTACCTTTCGTTGGAGAGAGTGATCCAAGAAATCACAAGATTTCAACAGCTTCATGCTCTTGCTGAAAAATATGCCTTCTTTACTCCATCACACCTTTTGGACGATAAGTATGAGTGTCAGCTAAATCAAGATCACGATGATATTAATAAGGAAGAGTTCCTCATTGAGAGAAAAAGGCTTAAAAGTTTTCTTTATGTTGCTGTTACACAAGACAAAAAAGAGACATGGAAGGAGGACAGTCCGTTGTTGCAGTTTATTGTAAAATACAGTCTAGAGAACTCAGTTCCAAATATTGTCATACTCCTTCGCATTTTTCTTACTATTGCTGTAAGTGTTGCTACTTGTGAGAGGAGTTTTTCCAAGTTAAAGCTGATTAAAAATTACCTAAGA
Source organism: Ranitomeya imitator (assembly GCF_032444005.1). NCBI lineage: Eukaryota > Metazoa > Chordata > Amphibia > Anura > Dendrobatidae > Ranitomeya > Ranitomeya imitator. Next base: position 807,591,730 of record NC_091282.1, on the reverse strand, counting down.
TCCACAATGAGCGCCATGCGTTTAGGAAATATGGCCATTCTGTCTATTGAACATCAGCTGAGTGAAGAAATAGACTTTGATGATGTTATCAACGATTTTGCAAACAGAAAGGCAAGAAAAGTAAAATTCTAAAATATTTGAAATCAACTTTACTCCCAAAGTGACAATTTAAAGTTTCAGTTAAACAATAAAGAGTTTTTTTTCTGTGCGTGTTGTCCTGACTATTTTTGGTAACATTTGTGTGTATTGAGTCAGCGGGGGGGGGGGGGGGGGGGCGCCAAACTCGGGAACGGCAAAAGCTCTAGCTACGCCACTGTTTGGCCGTTCTAGCTAGTAAAATAAGGGGCTAAATGGCGGAAAAAATTGGCGTGGGCTCCCGCACCATTTTCTCCGCCAGAGTAGTAAAGCCAGTGACTGAGGGCAGATATTAATAGCCTGGAGAGGGTCCACGGTTATTGGCCCCCCCCCTCCGGCTAAAAACATCTGCCCCCAGCCACCCCAGAACAGGCACATCTGGAAGATGCGCCTATTCTGGCACTTGGCCACTCTCTTCTCATTCCCGTGTAGCGGTGGGATATGGGGTAATGAAGGGTTAATGCCACCTTGCTGTTGTAAGGTGACATTAAGCCTAATTAATAATGGAGAGGCGTCAATTATGACACCTATCCATTATTAATTCAATACTAGTAAAGGGTTAAAAAAAAACACACACATTATTAAAAAATAATTTATTGAAAAAATCACAAAGGCTGTTGTATTCATTTATTCTACTCTCAATCCAGTCACTGAAGACCCTCGATCTGTAAATTAAAAAAAAATAATAAACCAACAATATACATACCTTCCGAGGATCTGTAAGGTCCAACGATGTAGATCCATCTGAAGGGGTTAAAATATTTTGCAGACACGAGCTCCGCTAATGCAGGCTGCTCATGTCTGCATTACCCCGGTGAATGAAGCTAAATATAGGTCAATGACATATATTTAGCTTCATTTGCGGTGAGGCGCCCTCTGCTGGCTGTTCCTAGATCATGGGAACTTTCCTAGAAAGCTCCCTTGCTCGAGTTCATATGAGGACAACCAGCAGAGGGCGCCTCTTATGATCTCGAGCAAGGGAGCTTTCTAGGTAAGAGATAAAAATACTGTTAAAAAGGGCCTGCGCTGTGCGTTACAATAGTGTATGTAGTGTTCCCTGATTCCCCACCTATGCTGCGAAATACATTACCAAAGTCGCCATTTTCGCCTGTCAATCAGGCTGGTCAGGTCAGGTGGGCGTGGTGACATCGCTCTTTTCTTCCCCAGCTTTACGTTGGTGGCGTAGTGGTGTGCGCATGTCCCAGTGCCGAATCCACTTGCGCGCACGTGAAGAAACAGCGCCATGATCTGCGCTATTACTGTCTTCGGTGGGGGCGGCCATCTTCCTGGGGTTGCGCGTGCGCAGATGGAGTGCTCTGCTGCACGGGGCTTCAGGAAAATGGCCGCGGGATGCCGCACATGCGCAGAAGAGATCGCGGCGGCCATTTTCCTGAAGCCGAGTTTGCATTTTCTTGAGGCCATTTTCCTGAAGCCTCCCCTCTCATCTCTCCAGCCTCTCATATCCTCCCCCCACTTGGGCCTGCCTGCTGCTGCTTAAAGGTACAGCACCCATTTCTGGATGCCAGATGCACACTAACAAGTAATGCCCTGATAGCGGGCGGCCATGCGCCCAAGACCCCCTCCCCCCGCAGCAGCCGGGGCTGAGGTAGGTGGGTGGGTGGGGTGACACCGGTCCTAAAAAAAAATTTTTTTTTTTTTTAAAACTTGCTCAGGTGCTGCCCCCTCACATCGCCCCACCCTAGGCACGTGCCCTCAAGTGCCTAGTGGCAAATACGGCCCTGAATGGGACATACTCCTTCCAAAAAGTTCAACTTTTGTCTCGTCAATCCACTGAGTATTCTTCCAAAAGTCTTGGGGATCATCAAGATGTTTTCTGGCGAAACTGAGACAAGCCTTTCTGTTCTTATTGCTCAGCAGTGGTTTTCGTCTCTGAACACTGCTATGCTGGCCATTCCTCCCCAGTCTCTTTCTTATGGTAGAGTCATGAACACTGACCTTAACTGAGGCAAGTTAGGTCTGCAGTTCCTTGGATGTTGTTGTGGGGTCTTTTGTGACCTCTTTGGTGAGTCGTCTCTGCACTCTTGGGGTAATTTTAGTCGGCAGGCCACTCCTGGGAAGGTTCACCACTGTTCCATGTTTTCGCCATTTGTGGATAAAGACTCTCATTGTGGTTCGCGGGATTCTCAAAGCTTGAGAAATGGCTTTATAACCCTTTCCAAACTGATAGATCTCAGTTACTCTGTTTCTCATTTGTTCCAGAATTTCTTTGGATTGCGGCATGATATCTAGCTTTTGAGGATATTTTGTTATTTTGGTCTACTTCACTTTGTTAGGGTGGTTTCACACTTGCGTTTTTGTCTGCAGCGGTTTTTTTTTTCAAAAAAACGCATGCATTTTTCCCCTATATTTAACATTGAAAACGCATGCGTTTTTGTTTGTACGCGTTTGGTCGCGTTTTGCAACGCATGCGTTTTTTTACTGCATGCGTTCATTTTCAGAAATGCAACTTGTAGTATTTTTGAGAGGCGTTTTTTGGACCAAATAAAACGCATGCGTTTTCATGCGGTTTTTTTTGGTCAAAAAATACATTGGAGTCAATGGGGATGCATGCTTTTTTTGTGCATGCGTTTTTTTGCGTTAAAAACGCATGCGTTTTTATATTAAAAAACCAGAAAACACACTGATATGCCACCCCCCAACATAAAGGTGATAAAGGGATCCTAACCCTAACCCTACCCCTAACCCTACCCCTACCCCTAACCCTAACCCTACCCCTAACCCTAAGGGATCCTAACCATAACCCTACCCCTACCCCTAACCCTAACCCTAACTATTTCTGTTTATAGTGTGTTTTTTACTTTATTTTGATGATTGGCAGCTGTCACACATTTCTCAGCATGCGTTTAAAAAATGCAAACGCATGAAAAAACGCATGTAAACGCGTCAAAACGCAGCATTTTTTTCACCACATGCAAAAACGCATGCGTCAAAAAAACGCAGCGTTTGCACGCATTTACATGTGTTTTTTCACCATGCGTTTTTTTGCGTTTTTTACCGCAAAAACGCACCCAAAAAAACGCAAATGTGAAACCAGCCTTATGCAGATCCTATTTAAAGGGACACTGTCACCTGAATTTGGAGGGAACAATCTTCAGCCATGGAGGCGGGGTTTTTGATTCACCCTTTCCTTACCCGCTGGCTGCATGCTGGCTGCAATATTGGATTGAAGTTCATTCTCTGTCCTCCGTAGTACATGCCTTGCCTTGTGCAGGCGTGTACTACGGAGGACAGAGAATGAACTTCAATCCAATATTGCAGCCAGCGGGTAAGGAAAGGGTGAATCAAAAACCCCAAAACCCCGCCTCCATGGCTGAAGATTGTTCCCTCCAAATCCAGGTGACAGTGTCCCTTTAAGTGATTTCTTGATTGAGAACAGGTGTGGCAGTAATCTGGCCTGGGTATGGCTAGGGAATTTGAATTCAGCTATCCAAAGATGTGATAAACCACTGTCAATTTATATTTTAGGGAGGGGGCAATCACATGTTCACACAGGGAGCTGTAGGTATGGATTTATTTTTCTCTTAATAATAAAGACCTTCATTTAAAAACTGCATTTTGTGCTTACTTGTGTTATCTTTGTTTAATATTTGATTGGTGATCTGAAACATTTGAGTGTGACAAACATTCAAAAGAATTGGAAATCAGGAATGTGACAGTTTTTCACATCTATGTTTGGCATAGCTGTAATCATACTGACCTGAAAAATTATATTGCCAGGTAATTTTCACCCCACAAAGAACGATGTAAAAATAAAATCCCAAATAATGGCTGAATTTCATTACTTTTTAACCATTTCACCTACATTTTTCCAATTTTTCAGTACATTATATGGTAAAATGAATGGTTTAATTCAAAACCACAACTTTTCTTGGCTATAGCAATGGAAAAAGAAAAGGAGAAAAATAAATGCGCAAAAACCAAAAATATTCTCGTTCTTAAAGCAAAGGTCCCCAACCTTTCTGACATTGAGAACCATATTCAGCTATGAAAGAGGGGCACAAGCCACATCCAGCTTCTGCCCCACACAGTAGTAACACCCAAAGCCCCCTATTACTGGTATAATGATAGGCAAAGCTTTTCCACTGAAAAAACACCATAGCAGTATTCCAAGCTCCAGGGTTTCCTATTTTACCCCCATTTAGATCTACATCTAGAGATCTACTATTAAAGTGAACCTGTCAGCAGGAGTTTGCTAAGTAACCTACAGGCATTGTCAGGTTGGCACTGTTATACTGATTAAAATGACACCTCGAGTGAAGAAATCCATCTTGTGATTCTTCTGTAATCAGTGTTAGAAGTTTGCAGTTAATTATATGTTCGTGCTCCAGGGCGGAACTTTAGGCAGAGTCTTATTTTCCTGCTACATCCTGCTCTAAGGCTACTTTCACCCATCAGGTTTTCAGTGTCAGGCTAAATCCGGCTAATTTTCAAAAAAACGGATCAGGCGAATGTTGCTGCTGGATCAGGTTTTTTTCCCATAGACTTGTATTAGTGCCGGATTGCACCGGATGACATTGAGTTTTGTCCGGTTTCCGCCAGATTCGGCAAATCTGCCGCTTCTGGTTTCTTGAAAAAACGTCCATAGCAACGTTTTTTGTCTCCAGCGAAAAAGCCGGAAGCGCTGGATCCGGCGCTTCCGGCTGTTTGCTAGAATGGAAGCCTATGGGAGCCGGAAGGTGCCGGATCCGGAAAAAGGTGGATCCGGCGGCCTGATCCGGTTTTTTAAACTGAGCATGCTCCAAAAAATTTTTTAGCCAATAATCTAGATATGCTAGCTGGATCCGTCAAAAAAACGGATCCGTCGCATCAGTTTTTTACAATCTGCGCCAGATCCAGTTTTTCCAACATTTGCCGGATTTAGCCTGACACTGAAAACCTGATGTGTGAAAGTACCCTAAGCCAGAGAAACCTGCCCACATGCCCAGCCTGAAGCACAAACAGTCTGTCTCTATAATGAGGAACGTGTTTGTGCTTCGGGCGGCCTTTGGGCTGGTCTTTCCTTGGTTTCTGTGGCTTAGGGCAGGAAGATAAGATTCTGCCTACAGTCCTGCCCCGGAGCATGAGCATCTCAATAGCTGCAAACTTCTAACACTGATTACACAGGAACCACAAGATGGATTTCTTCACCTCAGGTATCATTTTAATCATTTTAACACTGCCAACCTGACAGTGTCTGTATGTTACTTATCAAAATCCTGCTGACAGATTCGCTTTAATAGCTTTTTGCTACACCTGGTGCTAATGCACCAAGCTGGCAGACAGCCACGAACCACACATCACAGTCACGCAAGCCACATGTGACTCTCGAGCTGCAGGTTGGGGACATCTTCCTTAAAGGATTACAATATGCCAGATTTATTAAAATAAGTTCATGCTGTTTGATAAGTCTGATGCACCTTTATACTGTATAGCCTAAGTTTGCACCATCTATAACTTGGCTTACTGTTTGGTGAATTTTTGATGCATGGTATTGAAATTTAGTGTTCTGTCGCCACATGGAATGGAGATGTAGCTGACTGATAAGGTGCTCTAAGATTTTCCTACCTCTGAATCCAAGATGAGGAGCAGACAGCACTAGTGTAGACACAGTGTCCGCAGGCTCAGTCATGGCAGTCTCCATCATGGCATGCTTGTTTGACCCTTCATAGATTCGCTGTGTCCTCGGTGCTGGTGCGGACTGCAGTGCGTTCCCAGCAGTGTCAAGTTCTCACAGAAAACATCCCAGACGAGCCCCCAGAGTATGCTGTTCCCCCAGATAGAATTACTATTCCGCTGTTCTTTTTGCATATCGTAGAAAATAAGTTCTGCATTTGTTTGTTACTTGCTAAATGTATTATTATCATGCCAACAAGTATTATTTCTGTATCTGGGTTTAACCCCTTAGTGACAGAGCCAATTTGGTACTTAATGACCGAGCCAATTTTTGCAATTCTGACCACTGTCACTTTATGAGGTTATAACTCTGGAACGCTTCAACGGATCCCGCTGATTCTGAGATTGTTTTTTCGTGACATATTGTACTTCATGTTAGTGGTAACATTTCTTCGATATTATTTGCGATTATGTATGAAAAAAACGGAAATATGGCGAAAATTTTTAAAATTTTGCAATTTTCAAACTTTGTATTTTTATGCCCTTAAATCAGAAAAATATGTCACGAAAAATAGTTAATAATAATAACATTTCCCACATGTCTACTTTACATCAGCACAATTTTGGAAACAAAATTTTTTTTTGTTAGGGAGTCATAAGGGTTAAAATTTGACCAGCAATTTCTCATTTTTACAACACCATTTTTTTTAGGGACCACATCACATTTGAAGTCATTTTGAGGGGTCTATATGATAGAAAATACCCAAGTGTGACACCATTCTAAAAACTACACCCTTCAAGGTTCTCAAAACCACATTCAAGAAGTTTATTAACCCTTTACGTGCTTCACAGGAACTGAAACAATGTGGAAGGAAAAAGGAACATTTAACTTTTTTTTGCAAACATCTTAATTCAGAACCATTTTTTTTATTTTCACAAGTGTAAAAACAGAAATGTAACCATAAATTTTGTTATGCAATTTCTCCTGAATACGCCAATACTCCATATATGGGGGTAAACCACTTAGAAGTGAAGGAGCGCCGTTTGACTTTTTCAATGCAGAATTGGCTGGAATTGAGATCGGAAGCCATGTCACGTTTAGAGAGCCCCTGATGTGCCTAAACAGTGGAAACTCCCCACAAGTGACACCATTTTGGAAACTAGACCCCTTAAGGAACTTATCTAGATGTGTGGTGAGCACTTTGAACCCCCAAGTGCTTCACAGAAGTTTATAACGTAGAGCCGTGAAAATAAAAAATCGCTTTTGTTTACACAAAAATGATCTTTTCGCCCACAAATTCTTATTTTCACAAGGGTAACAGGAGAAATTAGACCACAAAAGTTGTTGTGCGATTTCTCCTGAATACGTTGATACCCCATATGTGAGGGTAAACCACTGTTTGGGCGCACCGCAGAGCTTGGAAGTAAAGGAACGCCGTTTTACTTTTTCAATGTAGAATTGGCTGGAATTGAGATTGGACGCCATGTCGCGTTTGGAGAGCCCCTGATGTGCCTAAACAGTGGAAACCCCCCACAAGTGACCCCATTTTGGAAACTAGACCCCTTAAGGAACTTATCTAGATGTGTGGTGAGCACTTTGAACCCCCATGTGCTTCACAGAAGCTTATAATGTAGAGCCGTGAAAAAAAAAAAAAAAAATCGCATTTTTTCTACAAAAATGATCTTTTTGCCCACAAATTTTTATTTTCACAAGGGTAACAGGAGAAATTAGACCACAAAAGTTGTTGTGCAATTTCTCCTGAGTACGCTGATACCCAATATGTGGGGGTAAACCACTGTTTGGGCGCACCGCAGAGCTTGGAAGAAAAAGAGTGCCGTTTTACTTTTTCAATGTAGAATTGGCTGGAATTGAGATCGGACGCCATGTCGCGTTTGGAGAGCCCCTGATGTACCTAAACAGTAGAAATTCCCCACAAGTGACCCCATTTTGGAAACTAGACCCCCCATGGAACTTATCTAGATTTGTGGTGAGAACTTTGAATGAGTCGTGAAAATAAAATAAAAAAATTTTTTCCACAAAAAAGATATTGTAGCCCCCAAGTTTTTATTTTCACAAGGGTAACAGGAGAAATTGGACTGCAATAGTTGTTGTCCAATTTATCCCGAGTACGCTGATGTGCCATATGTGGGGGTAAACCACTGTTTGGGCGCACGGCAGAGCTCAGAAGGGAAGGAGCGCCTTTTTGGAATGCAGACTTTGATAGAATGGTCTGTGGGCATTATGTTGCGATTGCAGAGCCCCTGATGTACCTAAACTGTAGTAACCCCCCACAAGAGAACCCATTTTGGAAACTAGACCCCCCAAGGAACTTATCTAGATGTGTGGTGAGAACTTTGAATGCCCAAGTGCTTCACAGAAGTTTAGAATGCAGAGTCGTGAAAATAAAAAATATTTTTTTTTTCACAAAAAAGATATTGTAGCCCCCAAGTTTTTATTTTCACAAGGGTAACAGGAGAAATTGGACCACTAAAGTTGTTGTCCAATTTATCCTGCGTATGCTGATGCCCCATATGTGGAGGTAAACCACTGTTTGGGCGCACGGCAGAGCTCAGAAGGGAAGGAGCGCCGTTTTGGAATGCAGACTTAGATAGAATGGTCTGTGGGCGTTATGTTGCGTTTGCAGAGCTCCTGATGTACCTAAACAGTAGTAACCCCCCACAAGTGACCCCGTTTTGGAAACTAGACCCACCAAGGAAATTATATAGATGTATGGTGAGAACTTTGAATGCCCAAGTGCTTCACAGAAATTTATAATGCAGAGTCATAAAATATATATATATATATATATATATATATATATATATATATTTATTTTTTTTCCACAAAAAAGATTTTGTAGCCCCCAAGTTTTTATTTTCACAAGGGTAACAAGAGAAATTGGACCCCAGAAGTTGTTGTCCAATTTATCCCGAGTACGCTGATGCCCCATATGTGGGGGTAACCCACTGTTTGGGCGCACGGCAGAGCTCAGAAGGGAGGGAGCACCATTTGACTTTTTGAGCGCAAAATTGGCTGTCATGTTTGGAGACCCCCTGATGTAACTAAACAGTGGAAACCCCCCAATTCTAGCTCCAACCCTAACCCCAACACACCCCTAACCCTAATCCCAACCTTATCCATAATCCTAATCACTAACCCTAACCATAATCACAACCCTTACCCCAAAACAACCCTAATGTCAACCCTAACCATAACCCTAATCAAAACCCTAAATCCAACACACCCCTAATCCTAATCTCAACCCTAACCTCAAACCTAACCCTAATCACAATACACCCCTAATCACAACCCTAACCCTAACCCTAATCACAACCCTAACCTTAACCCTAATCCCAAACCTAACCCTAATCCCAAGCGTAACCCTAATGCCAACCTTAACCCTAATACCAACCCTAATCCAAACCCTAACCCTAATCCCAACTCTAACCCTAACTTTAGCCCCAACCCTAGCCCTAACTTTAGCCCCAGCCCTAACCCTAGCCCTAAGGCTACTTTCACACTTGCGTCGTTTGGCATCCGTCGCAATCCGTCGTTTTGGACAAGAAACGGATCCTGCAAATGTGCCCGCAGGATGCGTTTTTTGCCCATAGACTTGTATTGCCGACGGATCGTGACGGATGGCCACACGTCGCATCCGTCGTGCACTGGATCAGTTGTGTTTTGGCGGACCGTCGGCACAAAAAAAGTTCAATGAAACTTTTTTTGTACGTCGCATCCGCCATTTCTGACCGCACATGCGTGGCCGTAACTCCGCCCCCTCCTCCCCAGGACATAGATTGGGCAGCGGATGCGTTGAAAAACTACAGCCGCTGCCCACGTTGTGCACAATTTTCACAACGTGCGTCGGTATGTCGGGCCGACGCATTGCGACGGCCCCGTACCGATGTAAGTGTGAAAGAAGCCTAACCCTAAATTTAGCCCCAACCCTAACCCTAAATTTAGCCCCAACCCTAGCCCTAACCCTAGCCCTAACCCTAACCCTAACCCTAGCCCTAACCCTAGCCCTAACCCTAACCCTAGCCCTAACCCTACCCCTACCCCTAACCCTACCCCTAACCCTAATTTTAGCCCCAACTGCTGTTCTCCTGCCGGCCAGCAGATGGAGACAGATGGCGGGCGCACTGCGCATGCGCCCGCCATTTTCTTTTGCCGGCGGCCAGGAGGAGCAGCAGGAGGATCCAGGGACACAGGTGAGTATTGTAGGGTCCCCAAAGCATCGGGGGAGATAGGTAAGTATTGGGGGGCCACCTGGGACCCCTTTTCTCTGTCCTCTGATGTGCGATCACATCGGAGGACAGAGAAATTAAAAAGAGATCGCTTTTTTTTTGCGATCGCCGGTAAACGGTTAATTACCGGCGATCGCAAATGCGGGGTGGGTAAAAAAAAACCCGAATCATGTTCTCTGGGGTCTCGGCTACCCCCGGCAGCTGAGACCCCGGAGAAAATCTGACTCTGGGGGGCGCTATTTACTTTTTCCACAGCGCCGTTAATTAACGGCGCTGTGGTTTAAGTACCCTTAGCGGCCGCCGTTAAAAGGCGTATCGGCGATCGCTAAGGGGTTAAATAAACCAAATCTTGAATTGTGGTTCTACATTTGAGTCTGTCAGCTCTCATTTTGGATATGGTGGTAGGAAAACCTCACAGCTCCTTTATCGTAAGCCATATTACAAGACTCGTTAAAAAGGTTCATTGTGACTTGTAGGATCGATACTTCCAACAGGTGGGGATATAGAGTTCAAGTCATCTTTCTCTCTGAATAGGCAATTTGCATATTACATTTTCAAACGGAGCATTGCACGGTGACTAAGCCTGCTTACCTTGACCAGCCAGAGCTGGTATGTCACTTTCCACAAGGAGAAACCTTACCTTTTAGACGCCAGTCCAGAACCTCTCACCTAGCCAAATCAGTTCTCATACTTTACACTGACAAGGGCCAATAGCCCAAAACACCTTGCACATTGAGTTTCTGATTTGGCTTTTATCCTAAGTCATATTACAAGACTCGTTAAAGGGTTGATTGTGACTTGTAGGTTTGCTACTTCCAACAGGTGGCGCTATAGAGTTCAAGTCCTCTTTCTCTCTGAAGAGGAAATTTGCATATTAAATTTCCCAGAGGAGCATTGCACGGCAAATAAGCCTCCTTACCTTGATAAGTCAGAGCCTGTATGTCACTCTCCACAAGGAGAAACCTTACCCTTAGACTCCAGTCCAGAGCCTTTCATCTAGCCAAATTAGTTCTCATACTTTGCGCTGATGAGGGCCAACAGCCCGAAACACCGTGTCTGCAAATTGAGATTCTGATTTGGCTTTTATCCTAAGTCATATTACAAGATTAAAGGGTTGATTGTAACTTGTAGGATCGCTACTTCCAACAGGTGGGGCTATAGAGTTCAAGTCTTCTTTCTCTCTGAAGAGGCAATTTGAATATTATAACTCCTTTATCAGTCAGCTATATCTCCATTTGCCTAATGTGGAGATAGAACAGTCAGAAATTGTATTAGAGTCCAGTGAATGTGTCTGATTTATGCCTGCACACCAGAGCGCAGCTGCATCTCACAAAGGAGTCTCTCTAGCAACAGGCAAGTCAGAGAGAGGCGCAGCACATCTGCAATAATCTACACTCTCCTACAAGTCTTCAGCAATCTTCACCAAGCTGTTTTCACATTTAAATGAACTGTTTGCTTGCACAGTTAAAGAACAGTTCACAAGTGCTTCTCACTAAATTAGAATATCATCAAAAAGTTAATTTATTTCAGTTCTTCAATACAAAAAGGGAAACCCATATATTATACTATTACAAACAGAGTGATCTATTTCAAGTGTTTATTTCTGTTAATGTCGATGATTATCGCTTACAGTCAATGAAAACCTAAAAGTCATTATCTCAGATTATATAGAATAATTAACAAGTCTGTCTCAGTAGGCTTCACAATCATGGGGAAGACTGCTGACTTGACAGATGTCCATGGAGAGATGAGTGGAAGGAAAAAGTGTGGTAGAAAAAGCCTTGAAAGGATTGTTAAGAAAAGCCCATTATAAAATTTGGGGGAGATTCAAAAGGAGTGGCCTGCTGCTGGAGTCATTGCTTCAAGAGCCACCACCCACAGATGTTTCAAGGACATGGGCTACAAGTGTCGCTTTCCTTGTGTAAAGCCACTCATGACCAATAGACAATGCCTGAAGCGTCTTACCTGGGCCAAGGAGAAAAAGAACTGGACTGTTGCTCACTGGTCCAAGGTGCTGTTATTTGCAGATTAAAATAAATTTTGATTTCATTTGGAAATCAAGGTCCCAGAGTCTGGGAAGGGTGTAGAGGCACACAATCCAAGCTGCTTGAGGTCTTTTGTGAAGTTTTCACAATCAGTGATGGTTTGGAGAGCCATGTCATCTGCTGGTGTAGGTCCACTGTGTTTTATCAAGACCAAAGTCAGCGCAGCCATCTACCAGGAAATTTTACAGCACTTCATGCTTCCCTCTGCCGACAAGCTTTTTGGAGATGGAAATTTCATTCTCCAGCAGGATTTGGCACCTGTCCACACTGCCAAACGTACCAATACCTGGTTTAAAAACAACAGTATCACCGTGCTTGATTGGCCAGCAAACTCGCCTGACCTTAACCCCATAGAGAATCTATAAGGGTATTGTCAAGAAGAAGATGAGAGATAAAATACTCAACAATGCAGATGAACTGAAGGCTGCTATCAAAGCAACCTGGGCTTCCATAACACCTCAGTAGTGCCACAGGCTGATCGCCTCCATGTCATGCCGCATTGATGCAGTAATCATTTTTCAAGCTGGTGTTATAAAGTACCGTATTCTAATTTACTGAGATAATGACTTTTGGGTTTTCATTGGCTGTAAGCCACAATCATCAACATTAACGGAAATGAACACTTGAAATAGATCAATCTGTTGTATTGAAGAACTGAAATAAATGAACTTTTTGATGACATTGTAGTTTACAGAGAAGCACTTGTATGCATGTGCAGTTTCACCTCAAATCTCACCTGCATGGAAAAATCTGTGTGAGTTTTTAAAGTACAGTTCGCAAATTCTTTTAAAAAATTGAAAGAAACTGGTGAGCAGGAAATGGCATCTATGCAGGCATGTAATATTTAACCATACTTAATATGCAAACTGGATTTCATCTGTCTCATTTTTTTTAGCATTATGGCCAGACTGCTGAATTTATTCATTTGTCAGATATCCTCAATGTAGCTTTTACTGGAATATTTACTGTGGAAATGCTATTAAAATTAGCAGCATTTAAAGCCAAGGTGAGTGTGTACAGAGTTTTCCAGTACTTTTATATTGCTGACCTATCTCCCAGACATTATTTGACAGTACATAAAAATAGGGCATGCCTCGTCCATAAAAACAACTGACTTTTTGAAAGCTGGAGAAACTTGCACAGAGTAATATGACTGTAAGGGCTCATGCACACATCTGTTCAATCACAGACCTCAAGGGACAGAGTGACCAGGGTCCTTTTGATCTGAGCCTGATAATCTATTAGAAATAGATGAAGCTGTCATGCTCTGGTCTGAAGTCCACCCGGTCCCCTTCTGGGTCTTGTGACTTCAAACCAGACTAGCCAGATCACACAGGGTTATGTGTGGACCAGAAGTCACTTTCACAACTCTTTAACTCTATGGAGATTTGTTCTGAGGCTTACTAGGCTTACATTAGTGGAAGTAGCATCGCTCCACCCAACAGTCATGATAAGGAGAGGTTACATGATCCAGAAGTGGACCAGAGCAACACTGGAAACCAGGAAAGACAACAATCGATTAGCATTTTATTACAACTACATTACGTCACATACATGTTTAGAAAGAATAAGTGAATAAATATTTTGCTTCTTTAATGACTTATTATGGCTTTCGAATATGTCTGTAAAAGTAAGCTTTATTACATTTATATTAAATTAAACACAATGTATTAAGTCACAATTTTCTTTCTTTTTATTTTAGGGATACTTCGGGGACCCTTGGAATGTCTTTGACTTTCTAATTGTTATAGGCAGTGTAATAGATGTAATCCTGAGTGAGATTGATGTAAGTAACCTCTTCAACAACTGATCTAGTTTGGTCTATCATAAGGGCCAAGTACTTCCAGCTTTAAAGTTCATTATAGATAAGACTAGATGGTGGCCCGATTCTAACGCATCGGGTATTTTAGAATATGCATGTCCACGTAGTATATTGCCCAGCCACATAGTATATTGCCCAGCCACATAGTATATTGCACAGCCCACGTAGTATATTGCCCAGTCACACAGTATATTGCCCAGTCACGTAGTATATTGCCATGCCACTTAGTATATTGCCCAGCCACGTAGTATATAGCCCAGCCACATAGTATATTGCCCAGCCACGTAGTATATTGCCCAGCCACATAGTATATTGCCCAGTCACGTAGTATATTGCCCAGTGATGTAGTATATTGCCCAGCCACATAGTATGTTGCCCAGTTACATAGTATATTGCCCAGTGACGTATACAGCACAGAGCCACGTAGTATATTGCACAGCGACGTAGTATACAGCACAGAGCCACATTGTATATTGCCCAGCCACGTAGTATATTGCCCAGCTACGTAGTATATTGCCCAGCCACATAGTATATTGCCCAGCCATGTAGTATATTGCCCAGCCACGTAGTATACTGCCCAGCCACGTAGTATATTGCCCAGCCACGTAGTATATTGCCCAGCCACGTAGTATATTGCCCTGCCACGTAGTATATTGCCCAGCCACGTAGTATATTGCCCAGCGACGTAGTATATTGCCCAGCGACGTAGTATATTGCCCAGCGATGTAGTATATTGCCCAGCCACTTAGTATGTTGCCCAGTTACATAGTATATTGCCCAGTGACGTATACAGCACAGAGCCACGTAGTATATTGCACAGCGACGTAGTATACAGCACAGAGCCACATTGTATATTGCCCAGCCACGTAGTATATTGCCCAGCTACGTAGTATATTGCCCAGCCACGTATGTCACAGGTTAAAAAATAAAAAATAAACATATACTCACCTTCCGAGGGCCCCTTGTAGTTCGGTCACATGACCGTGACGTCATGGCAGATCATTCTCGCGCAGGCACTGTGATGACATCGCGGTCACATGACCGTGACGTCACGGCAGGTCGTTCTTGCGCAGGCGCGCAGGGCCTGTGATGACGTCGTGGTCACATGACCGTGACATCATGGCAGGTCCTTCTCGCGCAGGACCTGTGATGACGTCGCGGTCACATGACCGTGACGTCATGGCAGGTCCTTCTTGCGCAGGCGTGCAGGGCCTGTGATGACGTCGCAGTCACATGACCGTGACATCATGGCAGGTTCTTCTCCCATACCATCCTTGGCACCGGAACCTGCCGGAGGTCACCGGAGCATCGCAAAAGGTGAGTATATAATGATTTGTTATTTTTTTAATTATTTTTAACATTAGATGTTTTTACTATTGACGCTGCATAGGCACCATCAATAGTAAAAACTTGGTCACACAGGGTTAATAGCGGCGGTAACGGAGTGAGTTACCCGCGGCATTGCGCGGTCCATTACTGCTGGCATTAACCCTGTGTGAACAGTGACTGCGGGGAGTATGGAGCGGGTGCCGACTGCAGGGGAGGGACTAATCGGACTGTGGCCGTCGCTGATTGGTCGCGGCAGCCATAACAGGTAGCTGGTGAGACCAATCAGCGACTTGGATTCCATGACAGACAGAGGCCGTGACCAATGAATATCCGTGACAGACAGAAACACAGAAGGACAGAAAGACGGAAGTGACCCTTAGACAATTATATAGTAGATTGATAAAGTATTTAAAGCTGTAGTAATTAATCATTGTCCTTACAATAAAAGAAGCTGCATGATTGAATACTAATATAGTCGGCTAGCTCGTCATTGATTGCTGACAACTCTTATCCTTGGTATCTTTTCAGTGTGCAGTAAATCATAATTATATGTAAAGCACTTCCAAATTCAAAGAGACCACGTTCTAAGTCTTGCATTCCAATGTTAGTAGTTAAGGCTTTTAGAACCACTGTGTCCTCTCTTATTTCTTCTCTTCTCCTTACCTGAGCAGTCAGGTAGGTTAGTTCTATATATTTATTTATGGATGGTTTTGAGGTTATCCCTATAGAGCTGATGTGTTTGACCTTGATACCACATATCTAATGTTGACTAATATTATTGTGGACCCCCTCTGACACCAATGATTCTCTTCAATGTTTGACATTCTTTATTTTTTGCTTGATTGTTATATCATTTAGCCCTATTTTGAATGCCAAGTCTTTATATCATAGGCTTTTAGAACCAAACATGCCTGACAAGTTTTGGAATTCCAATTGCAATAGAAAGTATATGTCACATTTTTTAAATGTTGTATGTTAATTAGTGTTTTTCTTCATTTTTTTTTCTCTGCAAAGTTCAGAACATGATAGGAGATCATGAGTTTCAGCAATAGCAAGCATGTGGCTCCCATTTGTGCACATGTCCATGGTGGCATTTTCTATTTTTACCTCCTGCTACATTACAGCAAGACATTTTTAACCTTCTCTCACACAGTTTCAATATTGCCTAAAGTTATTCCTGCCCCTCCCAAGCCATTCTGTTGCTACATAACTTTATCTGTTAAGTCTTGCTGTGTTTTTCTGATCACAGACTGTACATGCTTCCAGTGGTGGGCTATTCTATCTTGGTGGTGGTTGCAAGCCCATATTGGAAATATTAGCTGCATGCACTTGCTGTGCAAACAGGCCATCTGATGCAGTATTCCTTTTGCATAGCCTGGGCCAACGCAGTCCGGACGTGGTGCAAATCATGATTGCGGAGTGAGGAAAGATGAAGGACCTCTGAAGCCTTCTGCACAGTTGTGAAATGAACTAACGACAAAAATCTGGTACAAAAAAGACCAAATAGAGTGTAATCCAAGCATAATAATATTTTTATTATATAGTATAAATATAAATACAAACATCTAAAAAATGACTGGACACCTAGTCAAAAAGACCGGGTACACTCTAACACAATATCAGCCTACAAAATGTAACAGGAGCCATTATCCTACATTAACCCTGCTGTTCTGTTGGTCAAAAATGACCGACTTTGAACTTCAATATTCTTTAAAATATTCAAGATGCGGCTCTGAAACCCGTGGCCGACCGACCCATCCTCATTTAAGTCAATCAACCACAAGTTTCAGAACCGCATCTTGAATACCCCCAAAAATACCAAAGTTCAAAATAGGTCTCCCCAGACCGAACAGAACAGCAGGGTTAAAAAAAACACCATCCAGCCACAATATACGGTTAGGCAGACTACCGTGGGGAAAATAAGTATTTGATACACTGCCGATTTTGCACATTTTCCCACCTACAAACAATGGAGAGGACTGTAATTTTATCGGCAGCACACTTCAACTGTTAGAGACAGAATCTAAAACAAATCCAGAAAATCATTGTATCATTTTTACATAATTAATTAGCATTTTATTGCATTAAATAAGTATTTGATATAATAGAAAAACAGAACCTAATATTTGGTACAGAAACCTTAGTTTGCAATTACAGAGGTTAGATGTTTCCTGTAGTTCTTCACCAAGTTTGCACACACTGCAGCAATGACTTTGTCCCCTCCTCCATATGGATATTCTCCAGATTGTTCAGGTTTTGAGGCTGTCACTGGACAACATTGAGTTTCAGCTCTCTCCAAAGATTTTCTATTGGGTTCAGGTCTGGAGACCGGCTAGGCCAGTCCAGGACCTTAAAATGCTTCTTACGGAACCACTCCTTAGTTGCCCTGGAAGACTCACACACGACCCATCTTCAATGCACTTACTGCGGGAAGGAGGTTGTTGGCCAAAATCTCGCAATACTGCAGTCAGCCTTAGGTGCTCTGATTTCTTGCAGACACAACACATGTGCTTCTTTCAAATTACCGTACTTTTATTTTTGGGTAGATCTTGTTTTTTTAAAGTGGATTCTGCTTTCACCTTCTGTCTTTCACTTATACTCATCTACAAGCTTTCCTCTAATATACTCCAATCTCATAATCTGGGCGCACATTTAGTGCAGTAAAAAGTTTATCATAGCTTTCTGGGAGACGGCTTAGTAGTAGTGCAGCAACATGGAGATCCTTTATATCTTCACAATGCTCCACAATTTTAGAGTATGTCTTATGTAATCTTGCATATCTTGGCCCTTATTTAGCTTAAACTGATGCACTTTCTGCAGCTGTTCCCTCATTTCTTTTGAAGTTTAACATTTACATACATACAAAATCTGATCATCATCTATACTGAGATAGTAGTACTTTGTGCTTTTTTGATCCTTTTCTACCCAGTCTTCAGGTCAGGCCTAGACTCCTCTATGTATTTTCACATACCTTCTGTTATCAGCAGCACCTTTACCTTGAATTTACAGGATTGGTAATTCTAATTAGTCAGATTTGGCACTGTGAACTTCGGAAAGTTGCTGCTGGTGGCCATCTTAGCTTCTTCTTTGTAGTACACTGTTGATCTCTCTGTTTCTTTGGGTTTCTGGGTGTATGGGCCCATAACCTGTTGGCAGCAGATTAATCTCTGTACTGTCTAGCCGTTCAACAATGAATATATATTTATTCAGGAACAAAGAGAACAGCTTACAAGTAGTAGTTCTTATACCTTAGGAAGGATCTTAGCATCTTGTCTGTCAGCTTTCAAACTAAGGGTACCGACACACTCAGCGACGCTGCAGCGATATAGACAACGAACCGATCGCTGGAGTGTCGCTGTTTAGGTCACTGTAGAGACGTCAAACATGGCAACAGCTGAGTGATGCAGGAGCGATCCAGTGAGGTAACGGCGACTCACTAAGGCTACGTTCACATTTGCGGTGCGTCGGGCGCAACCGCGGCGACGCATACGCCATGCGCCCCTATATTTAACATGGGGGGCGCATGGACATGCGTTTTGTTGCGTTTTGTGATGCATGCGTTTTTTGGGCGCAAGCGTCAGGGCGCAGAGGACGCTGCTTGTTGCACTTTTTTGCGCTATAAAAATTAACGCATGTGTCACAAAACGCAGCGTTTTGCTGCGTTTTGCATGCGTTTTTGCATGCGTTGTGCGTTGCGTTGCCAACGCAGCACACAACAACGCAAATGTGAACGTAGCCTAATCGTTCTCGCTGGTTGTTAGCTCCATGTAAAATGTTGCTGGCATCGTTGCTTTTGATGTCAAACATGACGATACACACCGACCTGACGACAAAATAAAGTTCTGGACTTCTAGCTCCGACCAGCGATGGCACAGCGGGATCCAGATCGCTGCTGCGTGTCAAGCACAACGAGATCGCTATCCAGGACGCTGCAACGTCACGGATCGTTGTCGTTCTCGTGGCAAAGTTGCTGAGTGTGACGGTACCTTAAAAGTAAAGTTGTGCTCAACTACACAGACTAAGCAGGAATTTCCTATTTCTTTTTTTTTTTTAAAGTGCTTCACTGGATACTAGTGGTGGGTAAACCCAAACGGTAAAGTTCAAGGTCCGTACCAAACACCTAGTGTTCGTGAACAGAGCCCCAGGAAGTGCATGTTACTGTTCAGATTTGGCAACCCAAACATCCTGCGTATCCCACACTGTCATCTGTGTGACCATGAGAAACACCAGCATTGATCAGCAGTAAGTTTATTAGCAGCGAGAGCAGGCAAGGCTGATGAGCGTATTCATCAGCCGGCACCTGTGCAATGCATAAATTAAAAAAAACAATTTAGACTATTTTTGCTTTGTGGGGTTGATGTCAGCTTTGTAATGTCAGCTGACATCAAACCCGCAGAATAGTAATTGAGAAGTGCCTATAAGACTGCATTGCCTGCCTGTGACCGGTGGTGACAAGAGACGAACGAACCTTTCAAGGTTCGGTTCAGATTCGCCAAATGGCCCTCTATTCGTCGTACAATACACCGAACGTATCGGAACCTTATTAGATTCAATGGGAGGCAAAACCAAATGCATAGACAACACTTTAAGGGGTGCAAAAAGTTTCCTAAACAGCTAAAATTAGGGGCAGACACCATTAAAAGTGGCATCAATTGACCCACAGTAGAAATTTGCAAATGGCACAGCAGCAGTCAGCCATGGGTCATGCATGTGTGAGGTGGACAGGGTGGTAGTCATAGTGAGAGGTTGCTGCTCCGGCACACCCTGGCACCCCGTAAAGAAAATACAATTTCCCATGTGTTGTGTGATTTGTGTGCAATGCAAGTCACTCACTTTTAGGTTGGCGTTCTCCTCAAGTTGCACAGTCCCGATTGCAGATATCATCACACACTGATTGACAGACTCCAAGTCCATTTCTAACACAACAACTTTACTCAGCAAGTTTAGTTCAGTCACCGACATTGCCCAGTAATTCTCACTGATCATAGATCTTTTCCTCTGTGCTGTCCCTTGCTATCCTGGTAATCTTTGTTCCGGTAATGTACCCTCTCAGGTACCATAGCCTCCTGACTAGCCAGACTAATGCTTGGGGCTCCCTGCCCTTTTTCCCCTCTGAGGGTGAAAGAAAGGATGGTGCTTCCCAACCTTTTCTAGACCGTAGGTCTCAGATGGTCCAGGATTTCCCACTGAACTTAGTCGCTGCCACTCACATGCTGCTCTTGTTCCCTCGTGCTCATGTGACTTCCAGCCCCAAGGCCCTGAACTGTTGGCCTCCTCTTCTTAAACTTGTTCTTGAAACAACATTACTGTTCTTCATCCCACTCTCTAACTGACTAAACCCAGGAAGTGTCTCAAATATCACTACCCTGACCATACCTAACCTGGAAATCCCCTATTTCCTTAACCAGTTCTCATCCTAACATTACCTAATCTCCTAATCTACAGTGCCACCCACTGTACTAAACCATATTTTACTGTTACTATTACTCTCACTAAATCCTACACTTATACTGCATTTCCCAAGCTCTATACCTAGACTATAAAGATGCAAAACTATACATTACACATACATCATTACATTCTAAAGCATCTTACTACACAATAAAGCATTAACACATAATACACCATCTTACATGTAACACACCCACTTTACCAGGAAGGGATGCAGGGCATGGCTTAATCCAGACACAACCTTACACATGAAGTATCAGGGTCTGGCCTAGCATTTGCAACATTAAATTGAAGTTTCAATGAGGACCTGATGGTTAAGGGAGCAGTGTAAGCCTTTTTACCTGGGAGCCCAGATACCTCTTGCAACAGCTCAATTTTTTTTAAGTTTGTCAGCCACACTCAGGTGGCACAAACATCAGTTTCACAGACTACTATCGGTAAATGTTAGGATGTAAGGATAGTAGCAGGATAGGACTGATCAATTGACCCACAGTAGAACATTTTATAACAAAACAGCAGATGTCAGCAATAGGCCATGCATGTGGTATCAGGGTCCAGGCCAGCATTACCAGCTTGAAATTGAAGTTTCAATGAGGACCTGATGGTTAAGAGAACAGTTTAAGCCTTCTTAGCTGGGAGACCTGATACCTCATGCAACACCTCCAATTTTTTTCTTTATTCCAGCCACACTCAGATGGCACAAACATCAGTTTCATACAGTAATATTGGTAGAAAATGTAAGAAAAGTAACACAGGTAGTTGAGTAAAAGTAAATGCAGGCCTGCCTGTCTGGGTGCCCTACTTACATGAGCAACCCACCAGATGGAGACCCAACTTGGAGTCTCCACATTTCAAAAAAATAATTGTCACACAGCACTAAAGTGGCATCAATTTCCACAGAGTAAAAACTGTATAATAGGCCTCTGACACAGCTTCAACCACAAGCAACCCACCAGATGGAGACCCAACTCGGAGTCTGCACAGTTAAAAAACAAAATTGTCACACAACACTACATTGGCTTCAATTTCCACAGAGTGGAAACGGTATAATTGGCCTCTGATACGCCTTCTACTACAGGCAACCCACCAGATGGAGACCCAAATTGGAGTCCTCACATTTCAAAAAAATAGTTTGTAACATCAGCAGCAGTAGTGTCAAAATACTGTACATATATAGCAACCCTATGGGGGGGTCGGTTGGCAGACAGCACGGCACACAATGGGATGATAAAGAGGTGAGGAAGGCCCTACCAATAGCGAAATGAGAAATGGTCACCTCCTGATCATACCTGAGCCTTACCCTGCACTCCCCCAATGCCCTAAGTGGGTCCTTCCTCTCACTGCCGTCAGGAACCTCGTCCTTCGCTGTTGCCTCACACTGCCCTAGCTAGTGCATTGGCCGGCAATGGCACTAGTCTCACCACTGCAGATAGTACAACACAAGGGACAGTAAAAAACACGAGACAGACGGGGTAATAACACAACTTAGCTTTACAACTTCCTCTGCTGCAAAGCACAGCACAGCAGCAATAAAGGCAACAGGATCACAAACTCATGAAACCAGCTGATAAACCACAGCAGCCAGCAAGCTCCTTACTCCAGGCTTGGTCACTGTAGACTGCTGTATCACCGACAGTCAGCTGATGCTTCAGGTGACCATTTAAAGGATGGTGGGAGGGGTCACCACCAACATCAGCTGACCCAACAACTCTGCAGTTTTAACAGATTGCCAGTGAGGGAAACTGATATTAACCCCTAGTCTGTCCAATCTGTGACTGGGGTGCAAAAGTCATCAGAGCATCAGTAGTGTATGTAGCATAAGCAATTTCTGTGAGTCTATATAAATGTTTAATTATTTACGCAAATAGTATCCCTAAAGTACCAAAAATCCAAACCCCTCACATGACTAGCCACTCAGAACAGTGATTATAAATCATGCCACAAATGTGCCTTAATAATGAGTAAAAAGTCCAGTAGTTTTACCTTACTGCTGAATAGGCATCCGTAGCTCTGGAACAGCTCACTGAGTGGCATGACAGTTGTAATGAGAGAGGAAAAGCCGTCTGGTTGCAGCAGCCATCTGTTTGTAAATCTTCCTGAGCGCTGCCCCGGCCGGTGACAGACGCTCCACTGCTCCTGGTTCCCATGTTAAGCTAGCATTCAGTTGTGTGATACAGACTCACTCGGTCTGCAATTGCTGCAGGACCTTCCGTGAAGTCAGCGGTCACGTTGTATACCTGGGGCGTGTATTGGACCCATACCTTCCAAATAGTTTTGGAAAGAACACGGTTTCCTTCATCAGGGATGGTCCGTAGAGGGAATTGGTCTCTTCTTATATTACAGCTTTAACCCTTAACGCCAGTTTTAATTGAATGCAAGCTATTTAACTTCGCAATTTAACCCTTTTGATGCTAGGGAATCCAGATTGAAGATCCATTGGCTCTCACCGCGGGACATCTGTTTTATGAAGTCGCCCTTTCTCCAACTTTTTCTTATAATTTGAATTCCCGTTTCACACATTTTTTAGACCAGCCTGTGCATCAGCAGAACAGAATACAAGTCTGATACATTGTGAACCTCTGGAGAGGATGATGCAAGAGTATCTGGAACTCCATATCAATGCCATCGGGGGGGTTTGGATTCTTTTACAATTTGGTCTTCAAAAATGGAAGAGTGGCCTGAGCTAGCTTGTCATGCCTTGGGGAGGTTTTTTCATGCCCAGCAGCCAGCATTCTCTCAGAACGTCTTCAGCGCTGCTGGTGGTGTCCTCACACGTTATTACATCCGGCTGTCCCCTCAAAGTGTAGACCACCTAGCCTTCAGCTCATGGATCTCCGATGATTTTTGCACCCCTAGAGGCCGACTAAGCGATGGTGTCATTTTTAGTGTCATGTATTGATCTTGCGTTATTGCAGTTTGTGCCATCTTTGTAGTGTCTACTGTGCCTGCTGTTGCTACTGCTGCTGATGTTACTGTAAATCATGAACCGATGGAGTTGTTCATGATACAACAGAGTCATAGATGAGAAAATAACTAATTTCCACGCAGTCCAATGTTAGTAACTATTTTGATAAACCCACAAAGAAAACACATCAAACAAACATTTTTCCTGAAGGTTATATCCACTGTGGTGGACAGCTCGGCACCCAAGAGAACTGTTTCTGCTATTTTCTTTATGGGAATTTACCTGTT
This sequence comes from Ranitomeya imitator, assembly GCF_032444005.1. Lineage (NCBI taxonomy): Eukaryota > Metazoa > Chordata > Amphibia > Anura > Dendrobatidae > Ranitomeya > Ranitomeya imitator. The sequence goes on along the minus strand of NC_091282.1, from coordinate 807,567,895 downwards.
GGCATACCTGTATGCGCCAGCTGCCATTACCATATTACAGCCTGAGAGAAAACTGGTTTAATTAAGTGAGTGCAAAGCACAGGCTCGCCTGAGGTCTTGCACAGTGATTCACAATCTTAAGAATTTATATATACACATATATATATATATATATATATATATATATATACATATATATTTCTATTCCTATTTCCAAACCAAATGTTCCCCTCCCTTCCCCACATAAACTCAAGAAACTAGAGGAAAAGTCCATCCTTGACCGTATGGAGAATATTACGATGATACAATCAGGACACTTAGGTGGATGCTTCTTCCAGCCGGTGAGCAATGCCGAGAAGGCTTGTGCTTGATGCAGCACCTTTCACTTCACATGTCCCGGGTCTCTTCTGTTATTTAACAGCTTTTACAGCTCTAATTCCCTCACATCTGGACAGGTTTGGATACTGGTTCAGTTCAGTTTCAATCTGCTGCTGCTCTTTACTCAGTTGGGTGCTGTCACAAGGGGATGTCATAATATTCCCCTCCAGCACAACCTCATGCACTCCACATTGCTGCAGACTCTCCCCAAGATGGCCGTCCTTCCTCTTCCTGTCTTTCACTTTTATAAAATCCTCCCTTTTACATCATACAGGCATATTACAGTCTCTTAACCATGCTCAAAGAGCGACATTTTGTGGCGAGTTAACAACATTAACTATAAAGAAACAAATCTATTGACAATACGTATAAAGATTTTTCAGGCATGAGTACAATTTCATTTCATCTCAATTATACTGCCCTGGTGAGCCGACACACATCTCACATTACAAACTGTATTTTGAAATGTGGAGACTCAAAATTGGGTCTCCATCTGGTGGGTTGCCTGTGGTGGAAGGTGTGTCAGAGGTCTATTATACTATTTCTACTCTGTGGAAATTTCTGCTATTTTAGTGCTGTGTGACAATTATAAATCCTGCCGGGGTAGAACGAAATCATAAATGGGCGTGGATTGGAGTGTTGCCAGGGAAGGGGCCAAAATTTTCCGCAGTGTGCTACGTGCATCGCAACTTTTGTCCCTCTTTCTATTTTTCAGAAGTTGGGAGGTAGGATTCTGATGCTATATAGATCTACTGGTCACCTAACAATGCGATTCTTTTTTAGCCCTTCTGACGCAGCATCTGCTAAAACAAAAAAACTTTGTTTAAACTTGTCTTTTTTATCCTCCTGACTAATTTCTTACCAATGGAATGGGGTAGGAGAAGTTTTGTTACTGCTACAAAAGTAGAGGGGAGAAGTTTAGACTTTACTTCCTGCTGCTCCTGAGCTCCTTCAGTCCTAAGGTGCTTGATAAATTTCAAATCAAATGAGGAAGGGTCATTTTGTGGTAAACTTTTTTTTAATCATAAATGGATTTCCTGAGTTTCTGTGGCTAGCAAACTGTATCACACCCTATTGCTGTATTTGCAAATATACATATATTTTATATTATACATATATATATATTTTAACTAAAGCAGCATGTTAATGTTAATTTTTCTTTGGAAAGAAGCAATGTTGTGTTAACATCTTGTGATGGGATCCTAAGTGTTTCACCTTAATTTTTTTGTGACAGACACCGGTCATCCCAGCTACACCAGGAGCTGACGATTCTTCCAGGATCTCTATTACATTTTTCCGATTGTTTCGGGTCTTGCGCTTAGTAAAGCTGCTGAGTCGTGGTGAGGGAGTAAGAACTCTGCTCTGGACCTTTATCAAATCCTTTCAGGTAAAAAGTCTGCCACATTAGTTTAATTAATAAACATCAAAAACATGAAATATATCAACTCTGCCTGAGCCTTTCTTAATCCTACACAGTATTCAATTGTTGGTAAATGGGTCACTAAACACACATTACACTTTTGATTATTTGGTGTTAATTTCAATTGCAGTTTTGTTTGTTTCTCACATAAAAAATTAATTGTTAATCAGTTGTAACTATGGAGAAGTGATGTCACAAGTGTATGCCAAATGGACTGTTTAAATGAATGTTGTATATTGAATGCAATGTACATTTGAGAAAGACTTGTGTAGAGTCAAAACACAACTCTTATTAGATTTTTATGTTTTGGGATTTTGGCTGTCACTGTCATTTCAATAGGCGTATCCCTATTTGAAAGCAAGTGTACAAATAGCTACATTGTAAATTACTTTATGTAATGTTGCTGTAGTGCAGTGTAGTGCAACCTCTACCAGGGGATGTTGGTGAGGGAAGAGAGGTTGCGCACACACAGCGAAACACCACTGAGAGAGAGAGTGGTAGACGGGACGAGTCAGAAACAGTCAGGACAAGAAGTACCAGAGGTCACAGCAATACACGTGGTCAAACACAATCTAGAAGTCAGAGCCAGAAGGGAGCAGAGATAACAGAGATGAGAGACAGTCAAACAGGTCAGAAGACAAGCCGGGTCACATGCCAAGAGGTCCAAGCACAGGCAGCGAATAAGACAAGCGGGGTGGTAGGAAAGGGAAGTCACGGGAACAGAGTAAATGGGTAGATGACAAAAACATGGTATCAAGGGGTCAGGTGCTCTAGCCTGGGAGCACGATCTATCACTGACATTGATCTGCATGCACAGCAGACTGAAATAGCCACACCGGACCCAAAAACAAGACAGAGAAGGTTAACCCCAGCATGACCAGATCGGGGAGACAATAACATGAAACAAAATCCCAGCCTGGATCATGACACTTTATTTACAGAAAATATTGTCTTATTCCTTTAAAAAAGTATGGTCACTAGGTGTATTTGTCCTCTGTAACTTGCTGTCCACTGTCTCTTCTTAGGTCAAATCCTTTAACAGAGAAACAGAGAAGGGTCACAGAATGAGGAAATGGGACTTTGCACCCCATTCTGACACTACTCTCAGCTAGCAGAAGCAAAAAGCCTACTAGTAATACTGATTCACATTACATCTGTACAAAACAATGCCCATTCAAATTTATCTTTCACTTATCACCAGGGGTGTAACAACCAAATTTGCAAAGGGTGCGACCACACCCGTGGAGTCAGGGAGCTCTTGTATGCCATTTACAGTTGAAGGCAACGTTCGCGCGTTCAGTAATTGGTCAGTATGTTACATCAGTATTTCTCTGCTAAAACCAGGAGTGGGTGATAAATACAGAAGTGGTGACGGGTTTCTATTATACTTTTCCTCTGACTGTTCTACACCTGATTTTGGCTTACAAATACTGATGTAAAAAAGTGACCAAATACTGAATGTCTAAACATGGCCAAATGTGTGTCCTTCTCGTGTTTCCTCTGTCTACTAAACTACCTATACCCGATATTAGAATTGCCTTGCATGGTTCAATAATAACTCCCAATCAGCACGCCTGCTGATTGGGGTTATATTTAACACATAACTTTCCTTTATTCCGTATATCTGATTACTCACTCGCTCATGTTACCTGCATCTTAAAAATATCTCCAGAATCTAACCTTTTCTCACTTTTGAAATGGCAAATACACTTACTGGCGCTCTTATTCATTCTCGTCTGGACTGCTGCAACTGTCTACTAATAGGTCTCCCTCTTACTAAACTCTCTCCTCTCCAATCTGTCCTGAATGTGGCAGCTAGGGTCATATTTCTGTCCAGCCACTTCACCAATGCCTCCATTTTGTGCTAGTCATTGCACTGGTTGCGCATTCGCTACAGAATACAATACAAACTTATCTCTCATCCACAAAGCCCTCCACAGTTTTGCACCACCCTGTATCTCCTCCCTCATCTCTGTCTATCGCCCTACCCATGCCCTCCGTTCTGCAAGTGATCTATGACTAACATCCACCATAATCTGAACCTCGCACCTGTGTCTCCAAGACTTCTCTCGTGTTGCGCCAGTGTTCTGGAATGCACTACCCTAAACAATCTAACAGCTAGCCCCCATGTTTTCAAGCATGCTTTAAATACACATGTCTTTAGACAGGTCTTTTTATCACCTCACTTCACTAACCTAAATCTCCCTTTCCCTCCTTCTAAATGTTAATGATAATCTGCTCCCTCCTATTTATCTGCTTCCACATCCTCCATGCACCCAATAGCACACGGTAACTGCACTTAGAGACTGGCTGATGACCGGATCATGCAGCTTTATATGAAAACCTTTATTTATTATAATGATGGATGGACCATACATAACAAGGATTTTTTACCTATTGTGTCACCCCTATTTGTTTATAGACTGTAAGTAGGGCCCTCACTCCTGTAACTGAACCATTTGTTATGTTGCATTGTTTTCATTCTCTGTAAGTGTCTTTAATTATAAAGTGCTGTGAATATGTTGTTGCTATACAAATAAAATTATTATTTATTCTGCTGAAATGTATTGTGACACAGAGATCCATCGACTCCCTGCACCACAATAGCTATACAAGCCACAAGCCCTTTAGGGGCCGGTGTCTGACTTTGGCATGCCCATTGAGGTCGGGCATGTGATATTACTGCCATGTCCCAGACCTTGCAATAGCTATGGAGGAGGAACAGGACTTTTCTCACCATAGCACAGAGGAGAGGTAAAAAGAATCAGTTTAAAAAAAAAAGAAGATATGTTGGAGAAAATCACCAGCATGGAGGGGATATTATTACAGGGTGGGGCCTAGGACGATGGACACTATTACAGAATGCGGGACATTATTGCAGCATGTGACAGGGATGGGGGACATTATTACAGAATAGGGGTTCAGGACTGGTGACATTGTTGCAAAATGGGGGACAGAGGACAATATTACAAGAAATGGCTAGGACAAGGGACATTATTATAAAAAGGGGCTCAGGACAGGGGATATTATTATATTATTACAGGAAGAGGCTGAGGATGGATAACTTATTTTTTTAGGATTGTATTTTTTGGGGGAAATTTTCATTTTCACAAAATATAATTTTTTAAGAGAAGCACATGTACGAACATATAACAAGGTTTCAATAAATAAAAAACATATTAAACCTGATACTTAACAGATATGCATTGGTTTATGGAATTCTTCAAAGATTCTACATTTTTAAAGTTCTGAAAGCGGGGGAAAGACATACAGGACTTAAGGTACCGTCACACATAACGATTTCTTTAACAATATCATTGCTTTTTGTGACGTAGCAACGATATCGTTAACGAAATCGTTATGTGTGACAGCGACCAACGATCAAGCCCCTGCTGGGAGATCGTTGGTCGCTGGGAATGATCAGGACCTTTTTTTTGGTCGCTGATCACCCGCTGTCATCACTGAATCGGCGTGTGTGACGCCGATCCAGCGATGTGTTCACTGGTAACCAGGGTAAATATCGGGTTACTAAGCGCAGGGCTGCGCTTAGTAACCCGATATTTACCCTGGTTACCATTGTAAATGTAAAAAAAAACCAAAACAGTACATACTCACATTCCGGTGTCTGTCACGTCCCTCGCCGTCAGCTACTGTTTTTTTTTTTTACATTTACAATGGTACCCAGGGTAAATATCGGGTTAATAAGCGCGGCCCTGCGCTTAGTAACCCGATGTTTACCTTGGTTACCCGGGGACTTCGGCATCGTTGGTCGCTGGAGAGCTGTCTGTGTGACAGCTCTCCAGCGACCACACAACGACTTACCAACGATCACGGCCAGGTCGTATCGATGGTCGTGATCATTGGTAAATCGTTTAGTGTAAAGGTACCTTTACAATGGACAAGAGAAGGGAAGGGGTGAATACAAAATTTAGGATAGAAAAATGGAGAGAGGAATGCCTGAATCAATGTTCAAATATTCAGGGGTTACCAGAAAGTATCCCAAGTGGACCAAATGAGATTAAATTTCTCAATGCAATTTTCATTCATAGCAGTGCGATATGCATAATTTTAAATATCTTTAATCCTAATATATACTGTATTTTTCGGACTATAAGACACACTTTTTTCCTCCAAAATTTTGGAGAAAAGTGGGAGGTCGTCTTATAGTCCGGATGTACCTTATGGCTTTTATATTTATGTCTCCTGTGGCTGTGGATGGGAAGGGTAGCGTGGCGAAGGAATGGCTCACAGGATGCAGGAGCCGGCGGCTAACACGTGTGCCCGCTGTTACAGAAAATGAATATTTACTGCTCCCCACGCCCATAGTCCCTCCCACTTCTATGCACTGAAGCTGCCAACTAACGGTGAGAGAGACAAAGGGCATGTGAAGCAGTGAATAATCATTTTCTTTAACACTGTTAGCCGCAGCCACGGGCTTTCTGCAGCTGCTTGGTGGTCACATATGCCCGCTATTAAAGAAATTGAATATTCACTACTCCCCACACCATGGGAGTGGAGAGCAATGAATATTAATTCTCTTTAATAGCAGTCACACGTAATCGCCCAGCTGCTGCAGGAGCCGGCGACTGCGTCTAACAGTGTGCCCGCTATTAAAGAGAATGAATATTCACTGCTCTCCACTCCCAGAGTCTCAGGGGTGGGGAGTGAATATTATGGCAGCTGACCTCAGCTTCTGGGAGCACATGACAGTCACGTCATGTGCTGCTTACATGTGGAGATCAGCTGCTGGCATCAGAACAAGACGCCACGAGGGAGCAGAGGAAAGGCAAGTAGAATTGTTTATTTTTTTATGTGTGCAGCATGATGGGGACTATGTATACCAGGATGGAGATAAGGGTACCATGTATACTAGGATGGGGATGAAGGGGCCATGCATACCAGAATGGGGATGATGGGACCATGTATACCAGGATGGCGATGGGGCCATGTTTACCATGATGGAGGGCTATGTATACCAGAATGGGGTGACATGTATACCGGGATGGGGGTGAGGGACAATGTAGACCAGGATGGGATGGGGGATCATATACAGCAGGATGGGGATGGGGGTCATGTAAACCAGTATGGGGGCCATTTATACCTGAATGGGGGGCTATGTATACCAGGATGGGGCACCATGTATACTGGATTGTGGGCCACATATACCAGGATTGTGGGCAATATATACCAAGATGGGGATCAGATAATATATATCAGCGTGAGGGGTGCATATGTATCAGGATGGGGATATATACCATATATTCACCCAGATGGGGAATATTACACTTATAACAGTGTCAGCTGCAGATCCCCCACCATAACAGTGCGTTATGACCACATTTTTTGCTTCAATTTGTTTTGCCGTTTTCCTCCTCTAAAATCTAGGTGCTTATGGTCCGGTGCATCTTATAGTCCGGCCAAACATTTACCAAACTTTGGCCAAATTTTGCAGATTTTTGGGAAAAATGCTTTGGAATCCGAACGCGAATCCGAATGAGCAACATTCATGCCGAATTTGAGATTGACAAACGTTTTAAAAAAAACAAGTTGACTCATCTCTACTGACTACATTAAAGAAGCACACAGAAATCTGACGGACATACAACACTACTAGTGTTGAGCATTCCGATACTGCAAGTATCGGGTATCGGCCGATATTTGCTGTATCGGAATTCCAATACCGAGTTCTGATATTTTTGCAATATCGGAAATTGGAATCGGAAGTGTTCCCAGTCATCTTCGGCGTGTGCGGTGCGTATGATTCCCAGGGTCTGGAGGAGAGGAAACTCTCCTTCGGGCCCTGGTATCCATATTCATGTAAAAAATAAAGAATAAAAATAAAAAATATGGATATACTCACCCCTCCGGCGAACCCTGGCTGTCACCGCTGCGAGCGTCTGCCTCCTGCGGTGACAGCCAGGGTTCGTCCGAGGGGTGAGTATATCCATATTTTTTATTTTTATTCTTTATTTTTTACATGAATATGGATACCAGGGCCTGAAGGAGAGTTTCTTCTCCTTCAGACCCTGGGAACCATCCAGGATAGCTTCCGATATTTGTGTCCCATTGACTTGCATTGGTATCGGGTATTGGTATCGGCGATGGCCGATATTTTTTGGATATCGGCTGATACCATCCGATACCAATACCTTTGAATATTGGAAGGTATCGCTCAACACTAAACACTACACCAAATTCCAACTCTGAAATATATGGGGGAGCTGAAAAGAGTCAGAGGTCTATGTACAGATTCCGCAAGCCTTCTTGACTTCTGGACTTTACACCTGAGAATCCCAAGATAGGAATTTTCTATATGCCTCCCAAGATTCATAAGCCAGGTAACCCTATTATCACACGGTGATTCAAACAGGTGCAGAGAGAAACTCAAGTCCACAACACTTGGTGCAAATATCAAATGCAGCTCAGCAGTCTATAGGAAACTTCAGAGGAAAATACAATCATGCAGAAAGTCTATGAAGCACAATTATTCCTGAAGATACTTGACACGAATAAGTCCTTGCTTAGTCCAAAACACAGATAGATATGCTTATAAGGCAGTTCAAATAATATCTTAGCTCAATCAGGGAGGTCTGGGTAATAGTCTCAGGTTCTTGCAAAGCAGAAACAGCTTACATGTCCAGCAAATGCAGATGGAAGTAAACACGAGCAGCCGATGAAGGAGGATTACTGGACCTGGTGTATGCAGCAGGAACTCAGAGCAGAGTAGCAGGATCACCACACAGGTTCACAGGAGCAGGTATATAGCCAGGGAGTCACCAGAGGTCAGGAGCTGGATGCAAGGCAGAATACTCTAGCACAGACTGAAGGCTGGGGAGGAGTTTTATAGCAGGAAGACACAGTGCACATGAGACCAAACACGCCATCTTGGAATAGGGAAGTAATGCACAAAAAGGTAATAAAAAATGTTCAGAGTCCTGACATTTATCCTCACACAACTTTTTCGCTTTCGGCAAGGATCTAGAGCAGTATGCCAACCTTTTAATAACTAAACTGGAAAATGACTTTTTCGCATCATGCTCCATCACACTGTGGTCTATTTCCATTACATCTGTGACATCTTAATAATCTGGACGGAGTCTGAACAAGAACGTCTAAGATTCCATAACAAATTCAATACATTTCATCCCTCCATAAATTTAACAATGGACCTCTCAAAAACAGAAATCAACTTTCTGGATACCACCATAAAATGTCAAAATGGTTCAATCCAGACATCGGTGTTTCGGAAACCAAATTGACTGTCATACATACTTCAGATGGGACAGCTTCCACTCGAAAAACATTAAACAGTCCATAGTCTACAGCCAGGCCTTTTGTTATAATCGTATATGTTAAAGCCCGACATACAGGGATGAATACTTAACTCCTCTTAAAAAGACAGTTTTAAACCAAGGCTACCACCCCACCTCCATTGATGATCAGATCGTTAGAGCCACAAGGATCCCTAGAAGTCAATTACTTCAATACAGAGGGTTTTCTGAAGCATCTTTTGTGTCATTTTTTCATTCGTTCCCTGAGCATTTTTTGAAAGGTTTTGGGTGTTGGCGTTTTTTGGGAGGATTTTTTGTTTTTTTTTAGGGCTCCCTCACACAAGCTTAAAACACGGCCATGCGATATTCGGACAGCACTCGGCCCAGTGTTATTCTATGGGGCAGCTAAGATCTGTGATTATTTTCTAATGTCAAGAATCAGATTGCACTCATCCATACAAGTCTATGGGTGCTTATGAAACACCGGACTGCACTCAGATGTCATCCTAGTGAAGTCTGATTGCCGCCAGCAATGGAGAAGATGGAGAAATTACTTTCACTGTCTTCTCCGCACCTGTGCTGTGATTCTCTGATGTCAGAGGATCGGAGCACAGTGCCCTCACACTCAGCTCAAACTCTGACAGAGTTTTTGATCTGAGTGAAATTAGCATAATCGGCCCAGTTCTCTCGCATGAGACAACATATGCCAGTGAGATCCTGGCCTTACTGTCACGCTAAAGTAAATTTTTTTCACTCTATTGAATACTACAGAAATCACTAGCATTTTTTTAAGCAAAAACTACAACAAAACGCTCCCAAAAATTTCCAATTGTCTTCTGGGTATCTGAGATTTATCATTGACTTGTATTGTAAAGCAACTTAGCATCTTCCAAGCAACAAACTCTAGAACAATGGTCAGGTCACTTCTTTTATGCTCTTCGCTGTTTTAGAAATTTCCACTATTTAAGTACATCAGGGGCTTTGCAATTGCGACATGACATCAGCTATCATTTCCAGACAATTGTGTATTCCAAAAGTCAAATAGCACTCCTTCCCTTCTGAGCCCTGCCGTGCGCACAGACAGTAGTTTCCACCACGTATGGGGTGTTGGCCTACTCAAGAGAAATTGCACAACACATTGCATGGTTCGTTTTCTCCTGTTACCATTGTGAAAATGAAAAATTTGTGAGCTAAAACTACATTTTTTTTGTGAAAATGTGATCTTTTATTTTTACTCCCCAATGTTATAAAATTTTGTGGGCTCAAGGTGCTAACAACACATCTAGTTAAATTCCTTGAAGAGTCTAGTTTCCAAAATGGGTTCAGTTGTTGGGGGTTTCTACTCTATAGGCACACCAGGGGCTCGCCAAAAGCTACATGGCTCCTGTTCTGGCTTCCAGACAATTTTGCATAAAACTCAAACTGTGATCCTTCCCTGCTGAGCCCTGTTGTGCTCCCACAGAGTAGTTTCTCCCCATTTATGGGGTATCGACGTACGAGAGAAATTGCACAACAAATGTTTAGGTCAATTTTCTCCTGTTACCCTTTTGAAAATAAAAAAAATTAGCTAAAGTAACATTTTTGTGACTAAGAGTAAAATGTTCATTATTTCCTTCCACATTCCTTTAAATCCCGTGAAGAACTATAAGGGTTAATAAACTTCTTGAATGTGGTTTTGAGCACCTTGAGTGGTGCAGTTTTTATAATGGTGTCACTGTATTTTCTGTCATATAGGGCCCTCAATGTCTCTTCAAATGTGATGTAGTCCATAAAAAAGGGTTTTGTACATTTTGTTTGAAAAATGAGAAATTGCTGATAAATTTTTAACTCTTCTAACTTCCTAAAAAAAAAGTTATGTTTAAAAAATTATGAAAATGTAAAGTAGACATGTCGGAAATGTTATTTATTAACTATTTTATGTGGTATAACTATCTGATTTAAGAGCATAAAAAAATTGATGCGTTCCAGCGTTATTACCTCAAAACTACACTGGTCAGATTTGGAAAACGAGGCTCGGAAATTAATGTACAAAGTGGTTCGGTCCTTAAGAGGTTAATATGATAACATTCAAATGGTTTATGCTGTGTTCTGGACTACAGAAATGTTTGGCCACTGGTAAATGGTTTGGTTTTTTTCAGTAATTGTGTGGCGATGTGACCTCATCCTTGCTCTCAGTTTCGGTCCTGTTTTTCCCACATAGAGGCCCCCCAAGAGGACATATAGTGCACAGATTTAAGTACACCACATTGGAAGAACAACATTTGAATGTCCCGGGAATCTTTTAGTCCTGCTGTGCATTATGGATCTGTATCCTGTCTGTGGTTATTACATGAGTGCAGGTTTTCATGATAAATTGATCCTTAACTTTTACATTGCATATTTTAAATTAAGAAGAAAGATCAGCGAACGTGAATCTGGGAGTGCTCATTTATTATGTTTAATTATGTTTGAGTCCCATGATTTGCGACTGTTGGCAGCCTGCACACATGTGGGGATTGTAGACGCAGGTGGGATTAGTGGTGGGGATGGACTCGAACATAATATGACCACTTATAGAAACTTGATTCCAGCTCATCCAGTTACTCTATGCTCATCCACCTGGGGCTCAGACGTTAGCCTCGCTCTGGCCTCACATGAAGGAAAATAGAAAAAATTGGAGTTTGGCTCAACAAGACCCAGTTGACACGTTTCGACTGCACTAGGCAGTCTTACTTATGACTCTTTCCAGTTGACGCATTTCGACTGCACTAGGTAGACTGCCTAGTGCAGTCGAAACGCCTAGACTGGGTCATGTCGACCATGTCAATTTTTCTTTTGTATGCACCATATGTTCTTTTGAAAAAAAAAAAAAAAAGGCAAATCCAGTCCTGTTGAGCCGGACTCCAATTTTTTCTATTTTCCATAATATGAGCACACCCAGATAACACCTAAGCAGGTTCAGATAATACGTAATCGGAGCATGTTCGCTCCCCACTAATTGGGCTTTTTTTTATTATGGTGTCAAAGTATTACAATTTAGCATTGTGGTCCTTGAATGAAAGAAGATTATGCACCTTGAATTTGGTTTTATTCTAAAAAGTAACTGGTACTTTTCTGTACTTTTCTATTAGGATTAGCGATTAAAATCGCTGCCAAATTTTTACCTTATAATTTGTACAGAGTGCAGTATTTCCTTTCTTAGAAATGTAAAAGTTTTGTTCACTTTTATTTTTGTTGTCTTTTACAGGCTCTACCATATGTGGCTCTGCTTATTGTAATGCTGTTTTTTATCTATGCTGTCATTGGAATGCAGGTATGTATGAAGGTTTGCAACACATTTTTGTCATTAAGGTGGACCTGTCAATAGGTCAAAAGAATCTGTTTTTGCTGTTATTTTATTCCCCATGCTCCACTGAATATTCAGTTTTTTTGTGTGTGTTTCTGTTTATTTTGTTAAATCTACCATACGGTTTATAAACCTTTTTATTTAGCTGTAATATTTATAGTCTTAACCATGGCTCATTTTTAGTGTAATCATAGATAAATGGAAAGGGGTGCACTACTCGTTGGTATAAAAACAATAATCGAAAAAGGGGGTGCACTACCTAGTCTACATATAGCAATATCTGACAACAAGAAGAAAGTTAGACTATTTAGGGTATGCACAACCACATCATATATAAAAGTATCGAAAAACCTTTATTGCCACCTCACAAAATACATAAAAACATTAAAAAATATACAATACAAAAAGTCACACCCCCACTCACGGGTTTGAATCAAAACATGAGTCCACTAAAGTTACAATGAGAGGGTGAATATCACAAACAATACTGTATATACAATATCATACTAGACGCTGTGTGCACCAAAATAGTATCAATATTTGGCCCAGGAAGAACCTGTATGTCATGGGCCCATGAATGTATAATACCCCTAATTGCTGGAACAAAAAGAGCACTCTGGATAAATATCTTCTAGAGTATCCTCTAGGTATCACAAAAACCCCAAAATGTTGTTCAGCTGAATACAACCTGAATTTTTCCGGATCACAAAGTCATGGTCCAGAGTCCCGTGTTCCTAAGACCACTGAATGAGCGCACACCAGAGTCATCTGATAAAGGGCTCAAGGAAGTAAGATTCCATATAGAGAGTGCAGGGTATAATAACCCTAAGAAGAGGGGCGAGTGAAGGACAGGCCCCATGCGTATCGCTGCCGCAGCAGCTTTGTCAGGGAAGGGGCCTGGAGGTGAGTATGTCCGGGTTAAATATCAGAGAAAATCATGTAAACCACATACTGCTGTGTCCGGAATGAAATGGAGCAAGAGAAAAGGAAGGCGCGCCATCAGCATGAATGTGTCCTAGAGCGGAAGTGTACATAGCGTCCATGATAAGGACCGCGCGTGCGCACACCGCGATTCAATGCATGCGCAACATGATCCTATTTGGCATTCCTGCTTTTCAGATTCTTTTTTATGTATTTATGATCTAATAAAAATTGTATATTTTAATGTTATGGATCTCGTTGTTATTTCACCCCGCATTATTGGGGATCGGATTTGTTGAAAAAGTATCACACACTTGAAGTTGTAGTAATGCTTTATGAAAGATGGGAACAACCTTTAGAATTATCTAAAACTGTATTAAGAATGGCTTTTAAATATGATAGTACAGTTCCTCAGATCAAAAGGATGGCATTGTCGACCAAATTGGTATTAAATTTGGCCCAGTTTTGATTGGGGGCATACATATTAATACAGTAATGGTAACTTGGCCACTGATGGGTATTGCAAGATCCTGGCCTCTAAGCACCTGTCTGTGCTGTTGGGTGGACTACAAGTTCCAGAGACTCTAAGTGAGGGCTGCTGAGTGGAGAGAGGGCTGTCTTTAAGTCCGCAGCTGCAAATAAGTCCATAGTTATTATTATTATTTATTATTATAGCGCCATTTATTCCATGGCGCTTTACATGTGAGGAGGGGTATACATAATAAAAACAAGTACAATAATCTTAAACAATACAGGTCACAACTGGTACAGGAGGAGAGAGGACCCTGCCCGTTAGGGCTCACAATCTACAAAGGATGGGTGAGGATACAGTAGGCGAGGGTAGAGCTGGTCGTGCAGTGGTTTGGTGGAAAAAGGGTTACTGCAGGTTGTAGGCTTGTCGGAAGAGGTGGGTCTTCAGGTTCTTTTTGAACGTTTCGATGGTAGGCGAGAGTCTGATATGTTGTGGTAGAGAGTTCCAGAGTAGGGGTGATGCGCGAGAAAAATCTTTTATGCGATTGTGGGAAGAGGAGATAAGAGGGGAGTAGAGAAGGAGATCTTGTGAGGATCAGAGGTTGCGTGCAGGAAAGTACTGGGAGACGAGGTCACAGATGTATGGAGGAGACAGGTTGTGGATGGCTTTGTATGTCATGGTTAGGTTTTGTACTGGTGTCTCTGGGTAATGGGGAGCCAGAGAAGGGATTGACAGAGGGGAGAGGCCGGGGAATAGCGGGGGGACAGGTGGATTAGTCGGGCAGCAGAGTTTAGAATAGATTGGAGGGGTGCGAGAGTGTTAGAGGGGAGGCCACAGAGCAGGAGGTTGCAGTAGTCGAGGCGGGAGATGATGAGGGCATAGACTAGGGATTTTGCAGATTTTTGGTTGAGGAATGTACGGATCCATTAAATATTTTTGAGTTGAAGGCAGCAGGTAGTGGAAAGGGCTTGGATATGTGGTTTGAAGGAGAGATCAGTGTCAAGGATTACCCTGAGACAGCGAGCTTGTGGGACTTGGAAGAGTGGGCAGTCGTTTATTGTAATGGATAGGTTTGTTGGGGGGGTCGCGTGAGATGGGGGAAAGACGATGAATTCTGTTTTGTCCATGTTAAGTTTTAGAAATCTAGCGGAGAAGAAGCATGAAATAGCGGACAGAGATGTAGATCTGCGTGTCATCAGCATAGAGATGATACTGAAAACCGTGAGATTCTATGAGCTGTCCCAAGCCAAAGGTGTAAATGGAGAAGAGCAGGGGCCCTAGAACTGTACTTTGCGGGACTCTGACAGATAGGGGGCGAGATGAGGAGGTGGTATGTGAGTGGGAGACACTGAATGTCCAGTCTGTTAAGTATGATGAGATCCAGGATAGGTCCAAGTCTGTGATGCCAAGGGATGAGAGGGTCTGTAGTAATAGGGAATGGTCCACTGTGTCAAAGGCAGAGGACAGGTCCAGGAGGAGGAGGACAGAGTAGTGTCGCTTGCTCTTGGCAGTAAATGGGTCATTGGTGACCTTAGTTAGGGCAGTTTCAGTGGAGTGGTGTGACCGGAAACCAGATTGTAAGTGGTCGAAGAGAGAGCAGGAAGAGAGATGGGAGGACAGTTCAAGATGGACGTGTTGTTCCAGTAGTTTTGAGGCATAGGGGAGAAGTGATATAGGGCGATAGCTAGATACAGAGGATGGGTCAAGATAGGGCTTTTTGAGGATAGGTGTGATTGAGGCATGTTTAAAGCTTGAGGGGAAAACACCAGTTGTTAGTGATAGGTTGAAGAGATGGCTTAGGGTTAGGATGAAGACTGTGGCGAGGTTTGCGATGAAGTGGGATGGGATCGGGTCAAGTGCACATGTGGTGAGATGCAATCTTGAGAGTAGAGTGGAGTGTCAAATAGTTAAATACAATATCATAGCTGTGATAACCTTGCAACTGTGGTATTGTTGGGGAATGATCTGTAATTGTTGTCTGTCTGGGGGCGGGTAAATGCTTGTTTAACCCCTTCACTACTTGCACCGTACATGTACTGCGCATGTCTTGTCTCTCCCTTTGATGTGGGCTTCAGCACTGAGCTCACATCTTTCCAGGCACATGTCAGCTGTTTTGAACAAGTGACATGTGCCCCTAATGGAATTGCGATCCACATGCTGCTGTTAACCCGTTAACTAATCCCGCCCATCGGTGACCCCATCGCATGATCACAAGCAACCGATGGGTCGGCATGACAACCAGAGGTTTCCAGCAGACGTCTATGGATGCCATAGTCAGAATGCTATGAGCACCACCCGGTGGTCAGCGCTAATGGCAAGTGAGCATTTCTGCTACACACAGGCAATTTGATCATCGCCTGTGTGTAGCAGAGGCAATCGGGTTATTGCAGCTTCTAGTCTCCTGTGGAGACTATTGAAGCAAGTGAAAGGTAAAAAAAATACTGTAAACGGCGTAGCAAAGAAAAGGTCAAAATGCCAGAATTACTTTTTTTTGTCGCCACAAAATTGCATTAAAAGACAATAACGGCTGATCAAATAATCATATCCACACCAAAATGGTATCATTAAAAACGTCAGCTAAGCAAGCAAAATATAAGCTCTCAACCAGCCTCAGACCACGAAAAATGGAGATACTATGGGTCTTGGAAAATGAAGCAATTTTTTATTTTTTTTTAACAAACTTTGTTTTTTATTTAAATGGTGAAAAAAATCCAATCTATACATGTTTGGTATCTACAAACTCGTAATGACCTGGAGAATCATAATGACATGTCAGTTTTAGAATTTGGTGAACATGGTAAGCAAAAATCCAAAAAACAGTGGTGGAATTTAACTTTTTTTGAAATTTCATCGCACTTGGAATTTATTCCCATTTTCGAGTACACGACATGGTAAAACCAATGGTGTCATTCAACAAAACAACTTGTCCCACAAAAAGCAAACCCTCACATGCCCATATTGATGAAATAATTAAAAAGTTATGGCTCTGGGAAGAAGGGGAGCAAAAAACAGAAACGTAAAAACGAAAAAGGGTTGCGGCTTGAAGGGGTTAAAGAAAACAAAAAGAAAGGCTGTGATTGGTGCATATAATCGAGTATCTGTGAGGTAAGTGTTTGTTCCAGAACCTACTAGCAGAAAGACCTGTCTGTGCTGTTGGGTGGACAACAAATTTCAGACACTCTAAGCGATGGCTGCTGATCAGAGAGGGGTCTGTCTTCAAGTCCAGGGCTGCAAATAAGTCCATAAGTCCATAGTTAAATATCATAGTTTAACACAAGAGCATAATTTGGTGTTTTCTTTCCATTGTTTTTGTTCTACTTTTATCTGTACATAGTTACATAGTTATTAAGGTTGAAGGAAGACTTTAAGTCCATGTAGTTCAACTCATAGCCTAACCTAACATGCCCTAACATGTTGATCCAGAGGAAGGCAAAAAAAAACCATGTAGCAAATAGTAAGCTCCACTTTGGGGAAAAAAATTCCTTCCCGACGGTTTATCCCCATTGAATATGTGCTCCATGGAAAATGCTACCAGGTGTTCAGCTTGTAAGATGTATACATGCCTTGAGCAACAGTTTGAGGGTGAATATGTCTGCACTCGATGCCAGCGAGTTACATGTTTGGAAGCCCAGGTAGTGGCTCTAAATGTGCAGCTTACAACACTTAGGAGCACTGAAAACCTGGAGACGAGTTTAGAGCTCACCGAGCTTGCGCTATCTGGAGCCAGTGATATGGAGGTGTGGAAGGTCTGGACAACCAGGTCTGCATCTTGTGAGATGTATGCATGCTTTGAGCAACAGTTTAAGGGTGAATATGTCTGCACTCGATGCCAGCGAGTTACATGTTCGGAAACCCAGGTAGTGGCTCTAAATGTGCAGCTTACAAAACTTAGGAGCATTGAAAACCTGGAAACGAGTTTAGAGCTCACCGAGCTTGCGCTAGCTGGGGCCAGCGATATGGAGGTGTGGAAGATCAGAACAACCAGGTGTGCATCTTGTGAGATGTATGCATGCCTTGAGCAACAGTTTAAAGGTGAATATGTCTGCACTTAATGCCAGCGACTTACATGTTTGGAAGCCCAGGTAGTGGCTCTAAATGTGCAGCTTACAACACTTAGGAGTAGGGTTGAGCGACTTTTAGTTTTTCAGGGTCGAGTCGGGTTTCACGAAACCCGACTTTCTCAAAAGTCGGGTCGAGTGAAATCGGCAGATCCTATTGAAAAGTCGGGGTTGGTGATCGGCCGAAACTCGAAACCCAATGTAAGTCTATGGGTTTTTTTTTTTTTTACATTTCCTTCAGGGCGATATAGCAGAAAAGCCGGTAATTCAATTACCGGCTTTTCATTTCTCCTGCCAAAACCCGACATGATATGAGACATGGTTTACATACAGTAAACCATGTCATATCCCCCTTTTTTTTGCATATTCCACACTACTAATGTTAGTAGTGTGTATATGCAAAATTTCGGCGCTCTAGCTCTTAAATTTAAGGGTTAAATCGCGGAAAAAATTGGCGTGGGCTCCCACGCAATTTTCTCCGCCAGAGTAGTAAAGCCAGTGACTGAGGGCAGATATTAATAGCCTGGAGAGGGTCCACGGTGATTGGCCCCCAGCCACCCCAGAAAAGGCACATCTGTAAGATGCGCCTATTCTGGCACTTGGCCACTCTCTTCCCATTCCCGTGTAGCGGTGGGATATGGGGTTATGAAGGGTTAATGCCACCTTGCTATTGTAAGGTGACATTAAGCCAGATTAGTAATGGAGAGGCGTCAATTATGACACCTATCCATTATTAATCCAATTATATGAAAGAGTTAAAAAAAACACACACAATATTAAAAAGTATTTTAATTAAATAAACACACCATTTGTTGTAATATTTTATTGTATGCTCAATCCACTCGCTGAAGACCCTCGCTCTGTAACAAATAAAAAATAATAAACCAACAATATACATACCTTCCGTAGATCTGTAACGTCCCACGTTGTAAATCCATCTGAAGGGGTTAAAATATTTTACAGCCAGGAGCTCTGCTAATGCAGCACTGCTCGTGGCTGTAAACCCCAGCGAATGAAGGTAATGTAGGTCAATGACCTGTACTTACCTTCATTCGCGGTGATGCGCCCCCTGCTGGATGTCCCTGGAGAGTGGGAAAATTTCCCAGGCTCGAGGTCATATGAGGACATCCAGCAGGGGGTGCATCACCGCGAATGAAGGTAATTATAGGTCATTGACCTTCATTACCTTCATTCGCTGGGGTTTACAGCCACAATCACAGCTGCATTAGCAGAGCTTGTGGCTGTAAAATATTTTAACCCCTTCAGATGGATTTACAACGTGGGACGTTACAGATCTACGGAAGGTATGGATATTGTTGGTTTATTATTTTTTATTTGTTACAGAGCGAGGGTCTTCATTGAGTGGATTGAGCATACAATAAAATATTAAAACAACCTGTGTTTTAATTTCATTAAAATACTTTTTAATAATGTGTGTGTGTTTTTTTTAACCATTTAATGCAAATGGATTAATAATGGATAGGTGTCAGAATTGACGCCTCTCCATTATTAATCAGGCTTAATGTCACCTTACAATAGCAAGGTGACATTAACCCTTCATTACCCCATATCCCACCGCTTCACGGGAATGGGAAGAGAGTGGCCAAGTGCCAGAATAGGCGCATCTTACAGATGTGCCTTTTCTGGGGTGGCTGGGGGCAGATGTTGTTAGCCAGGGGGGTGCAATAACCGTGGACCCTCTCCAGGCTATTAATATCTGCCCTCAGTCACTGGCTTTACTACTCTGGCGGAGAAAATTGCGCGGGAGCCCATGCCAATTCTTTCCGCGATTTAACCCTTAAATTTAAGAGCTAGAGCGCTGAAATTTTGCACATACACACTACTAACATTAGTAGTGTGGAATATGCAAAAAAAAGGGAGATATGACATGGTTTACTGTATGTAAACCATGTCTCAAATCATGTCGGGTTTTGGCAGGAGAAATGAAAAGCCGGTAATTGAATTACCGGCTTTTCTGCTATATTGCGCTGAAGTTAATATAAATATACATATATATATGTGTCGGAATGATTACAACACTTAGGAGCACTGAAAACCTGGAGACGAGTTTAGAGCTCACCGAGCTTGCACTATCTGGAGCCAGTGATATGGAGGTGTGGAAGATCTGGACAACCAGGTCTGCATCTTGTGAGATGTATGCATGCTTTGAGCAACAGTTTAAGGGTGAATATGTCTGCACTCGATGCCAGCGAGTTACATGTTCGGAAGCCCAGATACTGGCTCTAAATGTGCAGCTTACAACACTTAGGAGCATTGAAAACCTGGAGACAAGTTTAGAGCTCCCCGAGCTTGCGCTAGCTGGGGCCAGTGATATGGAGGTGGGGAAGATCAGAACAGCGAAGTGCACAGCTGGGTAAATGTTAAAAGAAGGGGTAGGGGGGAAAGTCCCAGGGAGCCCAGTCCTGATCTGGCACAACCTAGTAAATATGCCTGTTTGGCTGATATTAGGAATGCAAGCCCAAGACTGGGATCACTGCAGCAGGATGTTGCTCCTAGCAACCAGGAAAATGACTGCTGTAGGAAGGATGGAAATAGAAGTGCAAGAAATGCCAGACAGATATTGGTGGTGGGGGCTCTATAATTAGGGGGACAGACAGAGTAATATTCCGTCGAGACGGTGAATGCCGAACAGTGTGTTGTCTGCCCGGGGCTCGGGTTCGACATATTGCGAATCGGACAGACAGATTGCCGGAGAAAACCCAG
The DNA here is from genome assembly GCF_032444005.1 of Ranitomeya imitator. Taxonomy (NCBI): domain Eukaryota; kingdom Metazoa; phylum Chordata; class Amphibia; order Anura; family Dendrobatidae; genus Ranitomeya; species Ranitomeya imitator. The sequence continues at coordinate 807,547,347 of NC_091282.1, read as the reverse complement.
CGGTCATGGTACACATCGGTACCAATGACAAATTTAGGGGTAAGTGGAAGGTCCTTAAGAATGATTACAGGGACCTGGGAGAGAAGCTGAAGGATAGGATCTCCAAGGTGGTGTTTTCAGAATTACTGCCAATGCCACGAGCGTTGCTAGATAGGCAGCTGGAGTTTAGGGAGATAAATAAGTGGCTTAGAAATTGGTGCAGGTAGGAAGGGGATGGGTTCCTAGAGAACTGGGCCGACTTCTCTGTTGGCTACAGGCTCTATGATAGAGACAGGTTGCACCTCAGTGGGAAGAGTACAGCTGTGCTTGGGGAAAAAATGGTAAGACGGATGGAGGAGCACTTAAACTAGTATCTGAGGGGAGGGAGGATAGTTGTGCTAATAAGGGGATAGATAGAGTAGACAGAGAGAGGGCTGCAGTAGGGGTAAATGAGGATTTAAGGGGGGATGGGATATGTAAGGAAAGCAGGGAGCTGAGTAAGAGTAACAAATGTGCTAATAATATTAAATGTCTGCTGGCAAATGCAAGAAGTCTAGCAAACAAAATGAATGAACTGGAGACTCTTATGACGGTCACAGAATACGATGTGGTGGGCATTACGGAAACCTAGCTTTATGAAAGCCATGACTGGGTAACAAACATAGAGGGTTACACTACATTTACAAACTGACAGGAAAGATAAAAAAAAGGTGGAGGGGTGTGAATCTTCATTAAATCCACATTAAAACCTGTGCTCAATGAAGACATTGAAGGGGGTTACACCAATGTATAGTCACTATGGGTAAATGTACATGGGGATGGTAATAATGGAAAGCGGCTAATTGGGATTTTGCTACAAGCCTCCTAATACAGCTGAACAGCAAACAGGCAGCAAACTAATAAGGTTCTTTTAATGGGGGATTTTAACCATCCAGACATTCAATGGGACATATCATCTTCTGGATGTACTAAAAGCTACAATTTCTTATCCACAGTTCAGGACAATTACCTCTCTCATCTGGTTGATGAACCAACCAGAGGAGGTAATCTGCTGGATCTACTCCTGTCAAATAGACCAGATACAATTTCAGATTACAGGTCAGGGAGCATTTGGGATGTAGTGATCATAACATGGTAAGTTTCAATGTAATTTTCAATCAAAAATTCGAAAGGGGAAATGCCAAAACCTGGAACTTAAAGAAAGCTGATTTCAACAAATTAAGGGAAGAACTTAATCGTGTAGACTGAGACCATGTCATGGTAACTGGGATACCGAACGTAAATGGGGCATTTTTAAGGAAATACTACTAGAATCCTGCAGAAAACTTATACCCTCTGGTAATAAAATGTCAAGTAATAAAAAGAAACCATTATGGATAAATAAGACAGTGCAAAGTTTAATAAGACAAAATCAAAGGGCAATCAAAATCTTGAAAACCGAGAATACTGAAATTGCATTTCAGGAGTATAAAGATCTAAATAAGAAATGTAAAACAAAAATCAAGCTAGCAAAGTTATCTACATAGAAAAAATCACCGACATTAAAATAAATTGCAACTATTTTTATAAATACATCAATGTCAAAAAGAAAAAAAACAGATAACATCGGCTCCTTATAAGATGACAATAACAACATAATTACAGAGGACAAAAAAAAGGCTAAGATATTAAACAGGCACTTTTCATCCGTGTTCACCAATGAACTGTGTGTTACAGGGATCATTCAACAAGGCAAAAATGAAAATTTACAACCTGATATAACTAGTTTAACACATCTACGTCTGAGCAATTTAAACATTGACAAATCCCCAGGCTCAGATGCCATTCATCTACGGATACTGAAGGAATTGAGCTCAATAATTGACAGACGACTGTATCTCATATTCTTAGACTCTCTTGTAACAGGGGTGGTGCCACAGGATTGAAGGATAGCTTCTGTGGTACCAATATTCAAGAAAGATAAGAAGGTGGATCCAGACAACTATCGTCTGGTAAACCTGACTTCAGTATTGTGCAAAAGTTTTAAGAACATTATAAGAAAAGTATTCACCGTGGCATTTTTCAAGTTTCTCTACCTCACCACCTGGAGTGTTTGCATCAGTTAATTTAAAGAAGATGTCTAGAACTGTGATCATTTGGTTTTCTTTTTAATGTGAACTAATTAACAAATAGGACAAAATAACTGAAAACTTCAGTGCATTTAATTATTCACCCCCACTAAATTCAGTACTTTGAAGAGCCTCCTTTTGAAGCAATTACAGCTGCAAGTCCCTTTGGATAACCCTCATCCAAGTCTCAAATCACTGACAAACTGAAACAGGTTTTGCTCAATATCTCTGTATTTCATGCCATGCATCTTCTCTTTGACTTGGACTATTTTCCTTATCCTTGCTGCTAAAAAACATACCCACAGCATGATTCTGCCACCACCATATTTCCCTCTGGGGGTGGTGTTCTTCGGGTGATGAGCTGTGTTGGTTTGGCGCCAGACATAGCGTTTACCTTGATGGCCAAAAGTTCAATTTTGATCTTACCTGACTACAGCGCCTTCCTCCATACATTTGGTGAGTCTCCCACATGTATTTTTGCAAACCTTTGAAGTGGCTTACAATTTTTAGGTGTAAGCAAAAGCTTTTTTATACCCACTCTTTCATAAAGGCCACCTCTATGGAGTTTACGGCTTATTGTGGTCTTATGGTCAGATACTCCAGTCTTGCTTGGCAATTCTACAGCTTATTCAGGGTTACTTTAGGTCTTTGTGCTGCGGCCCTTAGGTCTTTGTGCTGCTGTTTTGGTGGGCGACCCTCTCTTTGCAGGTTTGTTATGGTACCATGTTTTTTCTATTTGATAATAATGGATTTGAAAGTGCTCTGGGGGATCATCAGACATTGGGATATTATTTATAACCCAATCCTGACTTGTACTTCTCAACTTTGTCCCTCACTTGTTTGTAGATATCCTTGGCCTTCATGGTGTTGTCTGGTTATTGGTGCCTCTTGCTTAATGGTGTTGCAGCCTCTGTGGACTTTCAGAAAGTGTTTGTATATAGTGACCGACCATGTGACACTTAGATTGTACACAGTTGGACTTCCTTTCACTAAGCATGTGACTTATGAAGGTAATTGCTTGCACCAGAAATTTTTAAGTACTTCATCGCAAAAAGGGTAAATTTATGTCCACATGCCAATTTTTAGTTATTTGATTCCATAAAAATAATTTATGCCTATATTTTACTCACTTCACCAGCTCCGGTGGTGCCGATGTAATGGAAATTTGGTTTAGATAAATCTATCCCTGTGTGTGCTGTGGCCATTCCCAATAAGACTGAGTATTTTGAGCGCTCATCAAGAATGAGACTGTACGCCATGGTGACAGAATAACATTCCACCAATACTGAAGGTTTATTGTACATACATGGTTTCATAATTGCATACAGAAAGGGGGTGGTTAGGGATGGTTAGTTAATTACCATATTGTCAAGCTCCTCTGTTATTGGTTATCTAAATATATATGGAATATTGTGATTAATGCACACATAAATGCTGATTAAGCAACTAAAGTGTTGCTGTTTCCTTTTTCTGCATCTAGGACAAAGTTGAGACATCTGATCATCACTTAGTACATCTAGTGCTGTTCTGCTTTTTCCTGGAAAGCCCCAGTCTATCTGGCTTATATCAGTTTATGTCAGCCATTTTAAGCAATTGATTATAGTGTATATATTAGGTGTGAGTATATATGAGTTTATATGCAAGTGAGATCTATATGATATATATATATATATATATATATATATATATATATATATATACATATACATATACATATATATATATATATATATATATATATATATATTTCCATCACACCATCTTGGAAGAGGGTTTTTTTTATCTAGCAATATGCACCACCAACCCCTGCACAGTAGCAGTTATCAGATCGCCAATAGCTGCTACTGCGCAGGCGCAGCCAGCGCCATTTTTAAACAGATTTTTTTTAATGAATTTATGGATACCATCAAAGAAGAATAATTAAATGCACATTATGGCTGTTATCATTTCAAAACAAAACTAGTAGGCACTTAACACTAGGCTAGTTGCATGTACTCCTTTATCTTGATTCAAAAGAAGAAGCGCAGGTAGAATCAATAGCACCCTTCAACCGTTTGAGAGTTCCTAAGTTCAAAGTGGTTTAAAGTCAGGCAAGAGCCTTTAGATTCTGGGATCTAGGGTGAAAGTATTTTTTGCGCAATTGGTGGCTGACTAAATACTTTTTTCCCCACTGTATGAGGTAGAAGAGGTAGAACCAAGGCTGGTGTCACGATCCATTTTAGGGTGCTTAGGACGTTAGGGGTGTGCAGGGACAGGCTCAGGTTGGAGCTTAGGAGGTGTCCATCTCTCATTCCCTATCGGTAGGGCCTTCCTCTCCCCATTTCCATCCCTTTGTGTGTATGTTGTGCCGTCTGCCTACCGACCCCCGTTGGGTCGTTACATTTCATGACATTATCACCGATACATATTTTTTCTGGTAAACTTAAGGTGCAAGCAGAGGCTTTGGCTCACCTGATCCAGACTCTCACGGATGAGTAAATGAAGCTGCGGTCCCAGGTGGTGCAGCAGCTTCAGCATGTGTCTGGGTTAATGGTCTCGGCCCATGTCTTGGCTCAACCGGAACCAAAGATATCTCTCTCTGACAGGTTCTCTGTAGGGAGAGATACATTTATTGTATTTAAAGAAGCCTGTAAGTTATATTTAAGACTTCACCCTCTTTCTTCAAGGAGTGAGGAACAACGTGTGGGAATTACAGTCTCCCTTCTCAAGGGTGATCCCCAATCCTGGGCCTTCTCCCTGAAGACTGATTCACCATCTTTGCGGTCAGTGGACAAGTTTTTTACGGCATTGGCACCTGTGTATCGGGATCCTGATGGCGTCTCCCTGTCTGAGTCTAGACTCCGAAAACTCAAGCAGGGGGGCCGGCTGGCTGAGGAGTACTGCTCAGAGTTTAGGAGGTGGGCCACTGTCACACAGTTGAACGACCCTGCCCTTAGGAGCCATTTTTGTCAGGGTATGTCAACTATGCTTCAGGATACTCTGGTGCAGTATACTACTCCTAATAGAATTGATTTCTATTAGGTTCAGGTCCGCGTCAAGTTCAGATGTTAAACCGAACTTTGAACTACAATTCAGCCGAACTGTAACATCTACGGCTCTGTTCATCCCTATAACTGACATTCAGCATTGCAAGATATAAATAATTATACAGATACCGATCTTTAAAGTAGTATATCCTGACAAAGCCCAGCGTGGTGTGTCAGATCTTTTGGAACTCCTAAAGTGAACCAGCAGAACCATGACAACGAACCTCCCAAGGGTGAGCTGGCCTGGTGGACCACCCCCAATACAGGGAGTGTTAGGGGCAGGCCCAAGGGAGACTATTGCCGCAGAAGCTGATACCCAGGGACAGGAAGTAGGAGCAGAAAGACGCAGAACTGGCTATGATGGACACACAGGACAGACAGGCAATGACTGAGACTAAGAATAGGCAGGATATGGCGGACGTCCAGGACAGACTGGATATGGTGGAAACACAGGACAGGCAGGTTATGGCGAATGGCCAAGACAAACTGGATATGGCGGAAACACAGGACAAACTGGCAATGACTGAGACACAGCATGGGCAGGATATGGTGGACTCCCAGGACAGACTGGATATAGCGGAAACACAAGACAGGCAGGGTATGGCGGAAACACAGGACAGGTAGGATATGGCGGACGCACAGGACAGAGCAAGGCACAGAGGGACCTGGGTCAAATGAGGACAAATGACAATCAGACATGGAGCAGAGGAAGGAGTTACCTTAACCCTCCATCACATACAATATTCGGACTAACGAGTTCACATACAATGTGCCTGTCAGGCGCCTGCTGGAAAAATACCTATAATATCTAATGTTTGCAATTTCAGTGCTCTAAAAGTGATCAGTGACCTTCATAGGGATGTAATAAAAGAGACTACACATAATCAGTTGCAAAAAAAACATTTACTTAACATAAAACTAATAACTATGAAATACAAACTTTTCAAAACTCCCGCCAAATAGTCCCCAGTTCGACTCTCTCAAAAAAATGTACAAAGAAAATTTTTGAACACAAACTTAATTTTAAGGTACCTTAAGTACTATTAAAAACATATTCAATCAGAAGTAGATGCTGAGGTTTCCCCAGAAAAGTCACACTTGCAGAGCAAATAGCAAGAATTACACACCATTTTTGCATGTGTCAGGCAAATTGCTTTATGACATTTGAGACATTCATAATTTGAAAGCCTTCTGGTTCTGCTTTCCGTTTGGCAGGTGGTGCATCTCCTTCTTTTGTGAGGTGGTGCAGATGGTGACTTTTCACCATCATCTTCTGGGCGGAACCTTTTGAGCTGAACTTGAAGGCGAGAGGGGATACCGATTGTTTTCACGCTTCTCCTGCGTAGCTCTCCAAGTAGTAGTTCATGGGCCAATTTTTTCAGATACAATCGTCTACGGAGTGGTTCAAGCTTGTTTTCAAGATAAATTACTTGTGAATTTATACCACCCAAATTCAACATAGCAAAAAATATGACCATTGGCCAGCGTTTGATGTTTCTGCTGACGTTGAAAGTGGAGCACATCTGATCTGCTGTATCCACACCCCCTTTGGTGGCATTGTAAAATGTAATTATCTCCGGTTTTTTTTCTGCCCCAGTCCCAGGATCGATGGCAGCATCATCATGAAGTGTTGATAGAAGAAGTACGATTTTTTTGGCATGTGGTACATAGGAAACTAAAGCCTTTCCATTATGGAATGCAAACATACTGCTGTACTGTTGTCTCTCTTTCACACTTACAAACTGTGGCGGCAATTCCCTTTTGTTTTTTCTTACAGTTCCCACATATGACAGCTTCTGAATTTTCAGATAATCAATCAGATCACAACTTGTAAACCAATTGTCAGCTGTAATATTGCGACCCGATCCAAATAAGGGTTCAGCCAGTCTTTTTACAACATCAATGGGTTTGTTGCTCACACAGTAAGGACCTTCTGGTTGTTTTCCTGCATAAACTTCCAGGTTGTAAGTGTAGGTCTTACTGGCATCAACAAGGGCATAAATTTTTATTCCATATTTGTTTGGCTTTGATGGAATATATTGACAAAAGGCACATCTACCACGAAAACCAGGGAGCATTTCGTCAATAGTGAGATTCTCTCCAGGGTAATAACTTTGTTTACAGTTTACAACAAATCTTTGAAATATATCACGAATTGGAGCAAGTCGGTCATGTGTTTTGCGTTCGGTTCGGGTAGTTCTGTCGTCAAACCGAAGGCAACGAATTAGAATCTTGAATCTGTTTATGGACATAACAAGGCTAAATTTTTCAACTCCATCCCCATCTTTACCCCAAAGTTCCTCCAAACTTTGTCTATTTGCCCTATAAGCTCCTGCAAGGTACAGTAATCCAAAAAAAGCACGCAGTTCTATTTCATCTGTGGGCTTGATGGTTCTGTTGCAGATGTACTTGTCCTTTATAATGTCTATATATTGGTTGGTATATGTGACAATAGAGTCCAGAATGTCATCTGTAAATATACTGTTCCAGCATTCAACTGCAGTTTTTGCATTACGTGCAGTTCCTATTACTGCAGGAAGGTGAGTAATAATGTTTAAAGGTTCCCTACGTTTTTTATGGAATGGCTTCTTGTTCCATTTAGTATTTTTATCTTTTCCAATATAATATGATCCAACTTCTTCATCCTCACCACTGTCACCATCTTGCTCTGTTTCAGAATCCAGGACACATTCTTCCACCTCATCATGAGAATCAATCTCACTTTCCTCTCCTAAATCCTCATTCAGTGTGAGGTCTCTATCATCTAACAGCATGTTTGTTACTTCCTCAACATCAAGCTGTTTGGATAAATTGTACATTTTCCTCTCCATTTCAGCAGTTAATCTGAAGCAAGAGAAGGAATATGTTAGGGAACTACTGTATATGCCTGAGCAGCACACTTTCTTTTATAAAATCTCCCTTATTTCTATGAAATATCCTCACATTTTGTGCTATACATTCATAAAACAAGCTAAATAAACTGTTGTGATGAATAAAAACATAAAATACCAACCTTACTGAATGTGACGGATTCACATACAATGAGCCTGAGAGATCTGTGCAGCCATATCCTCTCCCCTGAAGCTCTGAAATTCAACTGTGATATCAGGTTTCACAGACCTTCAAGAGACAGGAGACTACCTGGAGGGAGGGGGTTTCCTCACAATCTGGTGAGGAAGGAGAAATGAAAGTAAAAGAGAAGCGCCTGTCAGATCAGTTGTATGTGACGGAGGGTTAAATAGACCGAGTGCTGCAGAACTTCCGGGTCAAGATCCTCCAGAATCATAGAGTGGAGGAACGGAGCATCTGCAGACCAGAGAGAGGAAGTGCGCGTGCGCAGTGAGAGGTGCGCACGCGACAAGAGCCTGGGACCGGCGGCGAGTCAGGAGAAGAGACCGGAAGCGCCGGGACGGGTAAGTATGTCGGCAAGTGAGTGAGCGGCAGGCACGGCGGCAGGTGGCACCGTGACATGGTGCGATGATCAAGGATGTGACCGATAGGATACCAAAGCTCTTCAGCTCCAAGGACGTCCACCCATTTCTTCTGATACATGTTGGCACCAATGACACGGCAAGGAAGGACCTACCGACAATCTGCAAGGACTTTGAAGAGTTGGGGAAGAAAGTAAAGGAGCTGGATGCACAGGTAGTTTTTTCTTCTATCCTTCCAGTAGACGGGCATGGCACCAGGAGATGGAACAGGATCCTTGATGCGAACAACTGGCTAAGACGATGGTGCAGACAACAAAGATTTGGATTCCTGGACCACGGTGTGAATTACTTGTACGATGGACTCCTCGCCAGAGACGGACTACACCTCAACAAACCTGGGAAACACACATTCGCCAGAAGACTCGCTACACTCATCAGGAGGGCGTTAAACTAGAAGAAGAGGGGACGGGAAGAAAAACATTAGACTCGAACAAAGAAGACCCAGGAAAACATACTCAGAAGGGAGGTAAGAACATTTCTAAAACAATCCACAGCGAGGAGATTGGAACAAAACAAAATCCTCTAAACTGCATGCTCGCAAACGCCAGAAGCCTGACAAACAAGATGGAAAAACTAGAAGCAGAAATATCTACAGGTAACTTTGACATAGTGGGAATTACCGAGACATGGTTAGATGAAAGCTATGACTGGGCAGTTAACTTACAGGGTTACAGTCTGTTTAGAAAAGATTGTAAAAATCGGAGAGGTGGAGGGGTTTGTCTCTATGTAAAGTCTTGTCTAAAGTCCACTTTAAGGGAGGATATTATCGAAGGGAATGAGGATGTCGAGTCCATATGGGTCGAAATTCATGGAGGGAAAAATGGTAACAAAATTCTCATTGGGGTTTGTTACAAACCCCCAAATATAACAGAAACCATGGAAAGTCTACTTCTAAAGCAGATAGATGAAGCTGCAACCCATAATGAGGTCCAGGTTATGGGGGACTTTAACTACCCGGATATTAACTGGGAAACAGAAACCTGTGAAACCCATAAAGGCAACAGGTTTCTGCTAATAACCAAGAAAAATTATCTTTCACAATTGGTGCAGAATCCAACCAGAGGAGCAGCACTTTTAGACCTAATACTATCTAATAGACCTGACAGAATAACAAATCTGCAGGTGGTCGGGCATCTAGGAAATAGCGACCACAATATTGTACAGTTTCACCTGTCTTTCACTAGGGGGACTTGTCTGGGAGTCACAAAAACACTGAACTTTAGGAAGGCAAAGTTTGACCAGCTGAGATATGCCCTTAATCTGGTAGACTGGGACAATATCCTCCGAAATTAGAATACAGATAATAAATGGAAAATGTTTAAGAACATCCTAAATAGGCACTGTAAGCGGTTTATACCTTGTGGGAATAAAAGGACTAGAAATAGGAAAAACCCAATGTGGCTAAACAAAGAAGACAGGCAATTAACAGTAAAAAGAAAGCATTTGCACTACTAAAGCAGGATGGCACCATTGAAGCTCTAAAAAACTATAGGGAGAAAAATACTTTATCTAAAAAACTAATTAAAGCTGCCAAAAAGGAAACAGAGAAGCACATTGCTAAGGAGAGTAAAACTAATCCCAAACTGTTCTTCAACTATATCAATAGTAAAAGAATAAAAACTGAAAATGTAGGCCCCTTAAAAAATAGTGAGGAAAGAATGGTTGTAGATGACGAGGAAAAAGCTATTAAACACCTTCTTCTCCACGGTATTCACGGTGGAAAATGAAATGCTAGGTGAAATCCCAAGAAACAATGAAAACCCTATATTAAAGGTCACCAATCTAACCCAAGAAGAGGTGTGAAACCGGCTAAATAAGATTAAAATAGATAAATCTCCGGGTCCGGATGGCATACGCCCACGAGTACTAAGAGAACTAGGTAATGTAATAGATAAACCATTATTTCTTATTTTTAGGGACTCTATAGCGACGGGGTCTGTTCCGCAGGACTGGCGCATAGCAAATGTGGTGCCAATATTCAAAAAGGGCTCTAAAAGTGAACCTGGAAATTATAGGCCAGTAAGTCTAACCTCTATTGTTGGTAAAATATTTGAAGGGTTTCTGAGGGATGTTATTCTGGATTATCTCAATGAGAATAACTGTTTAACTCCATATCAGCATGGGTTTATGAGAAATAGCTCCTGTCAAACCAATCTAATCAGTTTTTATGAAGAGGTAAGCTATAGGCTGGACCACGGTGAGTCATTGGACGTGGTATATCTCGATTTTTCCAAAGCGTTTGACACCGTGCCGCACAAGAGGTTGGTACACAAAATGAGAATGCTTGGTCTGGGGGAAAATGTGTGTAAATGGGTTAGTAACTGGCTTAGTGATAGAAAGCAGAGGGTGGTTATAAATGGTATAGTCTCTGACTGGGTCGCTATGACCAGTGGGGTACCGCAGGGGTCGGTATTGGGACCTGTTCTCTTCAACATATTCATTAATGATCTGGTAGAAGGTTTACACAGTAAAATATCGATATTTGCAGGTGATACAAAACTATGTAAAGCAGTTAATACAAGAGAAGATAGTATTCTGCTACAGATGGATCTGGATATGTTGGAAACTTGGGCTGAAAGGTGGCAGATGAGGTTTAACAATGATAAATGTAAGGTTATACACATGGGAAGAAGGAATCAATATCACCATTACACACTGAACGGGAAACCACTGGGCAAATCTGACAGGGAGAAGGACTTGGGGATCCTAGTTAATGATAAACTTACCTGAAGCAGCCAGTGCCAGGCAGCAGCTGCTAAGGCAAACAGGATCATGGGGTGCATTAAAAGAGGTCTGGATACACATGATGAGAGCATTATACTGCCTCTGTACAAATCCCTAGTTAGACCGCACATGGAGTACTGTGTCCAGTTTTGGGCACCGGTGCTCAGGAAGGATATAATGGAACTAGAGAGAGTACAAAGGAGGGCAACAAAATTAATAAAGGGGATGGGAGAACTACAATACCCAGATAGATTAGCGAAATTAGGATTATTTAGTCTAGAAAAAAGACGACTGAGGGGCGATCTAATAACCATGTATAAGTATATAAGGGGACAATACAAATATCTCGCTGAGGATCTGTTTATACCAAGGAAGGTGACGCGCACAAGGGGGCATTCTTTGCGTCTGGAGGAGAGAAGGTTTTTCCACCAACATAGAAGAGGATTCTTTACTGTTAGGGCAGTGAGAATCTGGAATTGCTTGCCTGAGGAGGTGGTGATGGCGAACTCAGTCGAGGGGTTCAAGGGAGGCCTGGATGTCTTCCTGGAGCAGAACAATATTGTATCATACAATTATTAGGTTCTGTAGAAGGACGTAGATCTGGGGATTTATTATGATGGAATATAGGCTGAACTGGATGGACAAATGTCTTTTTTCGCCTTACTAACTATGTTACTATGTTACTATGAAACGCATGTCGAGGTGCCTGTGTGCCCCAATCTGTGCTCCTCTGTACGGTTCTCATATACAATGTCTCAAGGTATTGTCCTCAATTCATCTTTATTGTCTGTGTAATCATGGGGACCATTTTTACATAGCATTTACCGTGGTCAGTATGAGCTGGGGCTGTACCTCCTGTATATATGTTGCCATATATCTTCTCAGGCAGTCTTGAAGAAACCCTTTTGTTCTATATTACCTATCTATAAAGTGGTGCCTGGAGTTAAACCACGGACATTTAGCAGAGATGCAAGAAGACAACTAATAGCTGTTATATTAAGTAAACACCAAGATAAATACAGGAAAGATATATATATATCTTGGTACCGTGTTAGCCAGTAGATAGAAAAATATTTAGAATTGAGAGTCCTTAGTAGTTGATACCTTTTAATGGCTAACTGAAAAGATGGTAACAAATTGTAAGCTTTCGAGACTACAGAGGTCTCTTCATCAGGCAAAGACTAAAACAAATTCTGAAGAATCACATATTTATGCACAACACAGCACAGAAAAAAAAACCAGGGATAAGACAGGTGACATGAAGCAGAATTACCATGAGTGATAAACAATTATGTCCATAAATATTGGGCCAGTTCTTAGATAAGGAATGTTTTATTGTCCTCTGATTGGGGTCTGGTTCTGTTGTGATGACCAAGATAAAGAGTCATAGAATCGTAATGTTAGAGTTGGAAGGGACCTCCGGGTCATCGTGTCCAACCCCCTGCTCAATGCAGGATTCACTAAACCATCTCAGTTGTCTGTCCAGCCTCTATTTGAAGACTTCCAATTGTCAGGCTTTTCAGGGAGTCTGACAATAGAGGTTAGACCAGCGAAGTCGGTTCTCCTGGTCAAGATATTTGTGTTATTTTGTCAGTCAAAGATGTAGCTTCGTTTTGCAATGTGCTTACTCTGTTTTCAACCTCTTTTACTTTTACACAGGTAGACCACACATCTTTATGAAGTAGCAAGATAACTATCGTAATTTCTTTAATTTAAAGGGAATCTGTCAACAGGTTTTTGGTATGTAAGCTGCAGACAGCATGCTGCAGGGGTTAAAACACAGATTTCAGCAATGCCTCTCTTATTAAACTTGGCTTTTGTTTGCCTAAAATGATTGTTTTGTCCCCAGAAGCTTATCATTGCTGTGAAACAGCAGCTGTGCCTCCTGGTCTGACAACGCCTCCTGCTGTGATTAGCAGCTCACTGTCTATGGATATTGTATTTGTAGAGGGCGGCGGACTGCTTTTCAGCTCTGCTTCATTGCTAAAGCTCAAAGCTCTGATTGTATCAGAACGGCTGCACCCAGTAGTCTAAGTGATACATCATTGGAATGAGCTTCTCCTTGCCTAAATTATGGTGCTCTCAGATGATGTAGCAGAAACCTGTTCACAAATTGCCTTTAAGTAGTTAAGGTAGCTATATATGCATGCTGCCAGCAATTTCATTGTATCCAGGTTAAGTTCACTGGTGTGAATTAAGGTTCAATTACTGTATGTGCAAGGAAATTCCATAGAAAGTATTATGTAGTTGATACTAGGCTCCTGGGGATTTGGATGTTTCGCCCCCAGCAGCTCGCCCCCGCAGTTCGCCCCGGGTACATTTCGCACCGCACATTTCTTCCCCAGCATTTGGCCCCCAGGATGTTTTGCCCCTACACATTTCACCCCCGCACATTTTGCTCCCCCCAGTTCGCCCATTTTGCTCCAACAGTTCGCCCTCAGATGTTCCGCCCCCAGCAGTTCGCCTCCGGATGTTTGTACCCTTGTGGTTCATGAATTCCTGTCCGTCATCAATGTTTCATCCCCAGCAGTTCGCCCCCGGATGTTTCTATCCTTGTGGTTCATGAATTCACGTCCATCATCAATTTTTCACCCCCAGCAGTTTGCCCCTGGATGTTTGTACCCTTGTGGTTCATGAATTCCTGTCCATCAATGTTTCACCCCCAACAGTTCACCCCTGGCAGTTCGCCCCCGGATGTTTGTACCCTTGTGGTTCATGAATTCCCGTCCGTCATCAATGTTTCGCCCCCAGCAGTTCGCCCCCGGATGTTTGTACCCTTGTGGTTCATGAATTCCCATCCGTCATCAATGGTTCGCCCCCAGCAGTTCACCCCCGGATGTTTGTACCCTGTTTTGCCCCCAAAATTTTGTGTTTGGATGATTGGCCAGTTTATCCTTGTGGTTCATGAATTCCCATCCGTCATCAATCCACATGTCACAAAAGTACTGTACAGAGTGCTGCACTTTTGTGACATGTTAAATCAACTGTTATCATCTATAAACCTCACAACGTATTGCATTATAGTGTCAGAGCATTTTGCCTGCAATTTTAACCTCTTTCTGACATGGGACGTACTATCCCGTCGAGGTGGGGTGGGCCCCCATGACCACGGACGGGATAGTATGTCCAGCGCGATCGGCGGCGCTCACGGGGGGAGCGCCGCCGATCGCGGCCGGGTGTCAGCTGTTTATCGCAGCTGACATCCGGCACTATGTGCCAGGAGCGGTCACGGACCGCCCCCGGCACATTAACCCCTGGCACACCGCAATCAAAGATGATCGCGATGTGCCGGCGGTATAGGGAAGCTTCCCGCAGGGAGGGGGCTCCCTGCGGGCTTCCCTGAGCCCCCCGCAGCAACGCGATGTGATCGCGTTGCTGCGAGGGTCTCACCTCCCTCCCTGCTTCCTCCAGCCCCGGATCCAAGATGGCCGCGGATCCGGGTCCTGCAGGGAGGGAGGTGGCTTCACAGAGCCTGCTTAGAGCAGGCACTGTGAAGGCTGCAGCGCTGCATGTCAGATCAGTGATCTGACAGAGTGCTGTGCAAACTGTCAGATCACTGATCTGTGATGTCCCCCCCTGGGACAATGTAAAAAAGTTTTAAAAAAAATTTCAAAATGTGTAAAAAAAAATAAAAAAAAATATTCCTAAATAATGAAAAAAAAAATATATATATTATTCCCCTAAATACATTTCTTTATCTAAATAAAAAAAAAACAATAAAAGTACACATATTTAGTATCGCCGCGTCCGTAACGACCCGACCTATAAAACTGGCCCACTAGTTAACCCCTTCAGTAAACACCGTAAGAAAAAAAAAAAACCGAGGCAAAAAACAACGCTGTATTATCATACCGCCGAACAAAAAGTGGAATAACACGCGATCAAAAAGACAGATATAAATAACCATGATACCGCTGAAAGCGTCATCTTGTCCCGCAAAAAAAGAGCCACCATACAGCATCATCAGCAAAAAAAAAAAAAAGTTATAGTCCTGAGAATAAAGCGATGCAAAAATAATTATTTCTTCTATAAAAAATAATATAAGCGCCAAAACATAAAAAAATGATATAAATGAGGTGTCGCTGTAATCGTACTGACCCGAAGAATAAAACTGCTTTATCAATTTTACCAAACGCGGAACGGTATAAACGCCTCCCCCAAAAGAAATTCATGAATAGCTGGTTTTTGGTCATTCTGCCTCGCAAAAATCGGAATAAAAAGCGATCAAAAAATGTAACGTGCCCGAAAATGTTACCAATAAAAACGTCAACTCGTCCCGCAAAAAACAAGACCTCACATGACTCTGTGAACCAAAATATGGAAAAATTATAGCTCTCAAAATGTGGTAACGCAAAAAACATTTTTTGCAATAAAAAGCGTCTTTCAGTGTGTGACGGCTGCCAATCATAAAAATCCGCTAAAAAACCCGCTATAAAAGTAAATCAAACCCCCCTTCATCACCCCCTTAGTTAGGGAAAAATTAAAAAAATGTATTTATTTCCATTTTTCCATTAGGGTTAGGGCTAGGGCTAGGGTTAGGGCTAGGGCTAGGGTTAGGGCTAGGGTTAGGGTTTGGGCTAGGGTTAGGGCTAGGGTTAGGGCTAGGGTTAGGGCTAGGGTTAGGGCTAGGGTTAGGGTTAGGGTTAGGGCTAGGGTTAGGGCTAGGGTTAGGGCTAGGGTTAGGGCTAGGGTTAGGGCTAGGGTTAGGGTTAGGGCTAGGGTTAGGGCTAGGGTTAGGGCTATGGCTAGGGTTAGGGCTATGGTTAGGGCTAGGGTTAAGGCTACAGTTAGGGTTGGGGCTAAAGTTAGGGTTAGGGCTATGGTTAGGGCTACAGTTTGGGTTGGGGCTAAAGTTAGGGTTGGGGCTAGGGTTAAGGCTACAGTTAGGGTTGGGGCTAAAGTTACGGTTAGGGTTTAGATTACATTTACAGTTGGGAATAGGGTTGGGATTAGGGTTAGGTGTGTGTCAGGGTTAGAGGTGTGGTTAGGGTTACTGTTGGGATTAGGGTTAGGGGTGTGTTTGGATTAGGGTTTCAGTTATAATTGGGGGGTTTCCACTGTTTAGGCACATCAGGGGCTCTCCAAACGCGACATGGCGTCCGATCTCAATTCCAGCCAATTCTGCGTTGAAAAAGTAAAACAGTGCTCCTTCCCTTCCGAGCTCTCCCGTGTGCCCAAACAGGGGTTTACCCCAACATATGGGGTATCAGCGTACTCAGGACAAATAGGACAACAACTTTTGGGGTCCAATTTCTCCTTTTACCCTTGGGAAAATACAAAACTGGGGGCTAAAAAATATTTTTTGTGGGAAATTTTTTTTTTTTATTTTCACGGCTCTGCGTTATAAACTGTAGTGAAACACTTGGGGGTTCAAAGTTCTCACAACACATCTAGATAAGTTCCATGGGGGTCTAGTTTCCAATATGGGGTCACTTGTGGGGGATTTCTACTGTTTAGGTACATTAGGGGTTCTGCAAACGCAATGTGACGCCTGCAGACCATTCCATCTAAGTCTGCATTCCAAATGGCACTCCTTCCCTTCCGAGCCCTCCCATGCGCCCAAACGGTGGTTCCCCCCAACATATGGGGTATCAGCGTACTCAGGACAAATTGGGCAACAAATTTTGGGGTCCACTTTCTCCTGTTACCCTCGGGAAAATACAAAACTGGGGGCTAAAAAAATAATTTTTGTGGGAAAAATTTTTTGTTTTATTTTTACGGCTCTGCATTATAAACTTCTGTGAAGCACTTGGTGGGTCAAAGTGCTCACCACACATCTAGATAAGTTCCTTAAGGGGTCTACTTTCCAAAATGGTGTCACTTGGGGGTTTCAATGTTTAGGCACATCAGGGGCTCTCCAAACGCAACATGGCGTCCCATCTCAATTCCTGTCAATTTTGCATTGAAAAGTCAAACGGCGCTCCTTCCCTTCCGAGCTCTCCCATCCGCCCAAACAGTGGTTTACCCCCACATATGGGGTATCAGCGTACTCAGGACAAATTGTATAACAACTTTTGGGGTCCAATTTCTTCTCTTACCCTTGGGAAAATAAAAAATGGGGGGCGGAAAGTTAATTTTTGTGAAAAAATATGATTTTTTATTTTTACGGTTCTACATTATAAACTTCTGTGAAGCACTTGGTGGGTCAAAGTGCTCACCACACATCTAGATAAGTTCCTTAAGGGGTCTACTTTCCAAAATGGTGTCACTTGTGGGGGGTTTCAATGTTTAGGCACATCAGGGGCTCTCCAAACGAAACATGGCGTCCCATCTCAATTCCTGTCAAGTTTGCATTGAAAAGTCAAATGGCGCTCCTTCGCTTCCGAGCTCTGCCATGCGCCCAAACAGTGGTTTACCCCCACATGTGGGGTATTGTCGTGCTCAGGACAAATTGTACAACAATGTTCGGGGTCTATTTTCTCCTGTTACCCTTGGTAAAATTAAACAAATTGGAGCTGAATTAAATTTTTTGTGAAAAAAAGTTAAATGTTCATTTTTATTTAAACATTCAAAAAATTCCTGTGAAGAACCAGAAGGGTTAATAAACTTCTTGAATATGGTTTTGAGCACCTTGAGGGGTGTAGTTTTTAGAATGGTGTCACACTTGGGTATTTTTTATCATATAGACCCCTCAAAATGACTTCAAATGAGATGTGGTCCCTAAAATAAAATAGAAATGAGAAATTGCTGGTCAACTTTTAACCCTTATAACTCCCTAACAAAAAAAAATTTTGGTTCCAAAATTGTGCTGATGTAAAGTAGACATGTGGGAAATGTTACTTATTAAGTATTTTGTGTGACATATCTCTGTGATTTAATTGCATAAAAATTCAAAGTTGGAAAATTGCGAAATTTTCAAAATTTTCGCCATATTTCCGTTTTTTTCACAAATAAACGCAGGTAATATCAAAGAAATTTTACCATTGTCATGAAGTACAATATGTCATGAGAAAACAATGTCAGAATCACTGGGATCCGTTGAAGCGTTCCAGAGTTATAACCTCACAAAGGGACAGTGGTCAGAATTGTAAAAATTGGCCCGGTCATTAACGTGCAAACCACCCTTGGGGGTAAAGGGGTTAACAAGACCTTTTCCAAAACGTTTCTAAAACGTTTTTGTGTTACAAAAACATAACACGAAAAAATAAATGGATTAAAAAAATGTACTGTGAATGAGGCCTGATTTAGGTGGGGAATGTAAACCACTCTAAAATCAAAACATTTTGTGAACTTTTACCTGACCCAGCACTGGTCTGCTTGTTTGCAAGTTTTGTTGCAGATGTAATGTGAATACTTTTCTGCCCAATGATGACAGAAGTATTCTAGAAGTGATACCTTTATTGGCTAACCAGAAAATAATATGTTTGCAAGTTTTCAGAGCACAGAGGCTCTTTCTTCAGGCAAGATTACAAATAGATTAATAAGAAAAAAAGCACAATATTTAAAGAATAGTACAGCAGGACATTTGTTAGGGGGTGGGAAGTGTGTTGCAATTTTCATGTCAGGTGTCCTGCAAGTTACATTAGACTAGCTCTTATTCCATCTTTACATCAGAATATAGCAGTGTCTAAAATCTCTACAAAGAGATAGGTGTACTAGACAAAAAATCAGTCAGCTTCCACAGAAATTCACTTTCTATAAGTAAGAATTCAGTATGGGCTGGCGATTGCCATGCTGGATCCGGAGGCCACCACAAGTCCTCTCCTTCTTCCCAGCATCCTCTTCTTCTGCCTGATCTCATCACGGCACTGCGCATGCGCAGCAGTGTTTTGGTGACAGGAGAGGCATCCTGCCCCCTGGATTGACTGATGAATGGGGCAGGAGTGACGTCATGTCAATGAGCGGTCAGGAGATATTCGGCCTCACTGCCGCGGCATTTATCATGCTTCATGGATCAGTGATCAAGGCAAGATGAAAAGACAGCCAGAAGCAGGAGAAGACGTCACCGGGAACCGCTAGACTGCACTCCATGACCCAAGGAGCTGCAGCTGCGACAGCTAAGTATGTCAGTTTTTTTGTGTTCTAGGGTGATAATACTCCTTTAAGGCCAGCCAGAAGAGACACTGGGTAAGCTACTGAAAAGGCAGCCACAGGAATACACAGCAATTTTGGTCCTGTATATTTTACCCCCAGGTATGTTCAGCCCTAGATGTTTTGTTCCTGCATATTGACCTCAAAAGCTGAGAGTGAAACATCTGGGGTCAAAATGCTAGGTGCGAAACATCAGATGGTGACACATCCAAGGACAAAATGCTGTAGGTGAAACATCCGGGGGCGAAACATCCGGAGGCGAACTGCTGGGGGCGAAATGGGCGAACTGTGTGAGGGTGAAATGTGCAGGGGCGAAACATCCTGGGGGCTAAATGCTGGGGACAAAATGTGCAGGGGGAAATGTACCCAGGGCAAACTGCTGGGGGCGAACTGCTGGGGGCGAAACATCCTATAACCGGATAGGATCATGGTATGAGTTAATCTCTCATTAGATTACCGCAAGCTTCATGCCTATGTTGCAGGGCTAACACACTCGGGGTTCATACATGAGTGATCCAATGGATGCACAATTCTGAAAAGTCCATGGCTTCACTTCAACATAGCTTCACCTATGCGGTGTGTGCCGTATTTGCCTTGTGTGAGTGTTGGGGTGCGACACATCACTCAAAATGGTAGCCCTCGGTGGCTGCTTAAAAATGAAATTGAAAAATAAAAGCAATTACAGCAGTTCATGTTTTACATTTTTACATATCATGTTTTGATAACTACTTTTAACTTAAAAAGTAAATTACACTTTGCCTTTGCATTAAGAAATAATCGTTCACAGCCAGTCTTGATGCTGATTATAAATTTGTAACATGATAATGTTTTATTTTTCAGGTCTTTGGTAAAATTGCCATGGTTGATGGAACCCAAATAAATCGAAACAATAACTTCCAGACCTTTCCACAGGCAGTATTACTACTTTTCAGGTGATTTTCATTTTGTCATCTATCAGTAA
The DNA here is from genome assembly GCF_032444005.1 of Ranitomeya imitator. Classification (NCBI taxonomy): domain Eukaryota; kingdom Metazoa; phylum Chordata; class Amphibia; order Anura; family Dendrobatidae; genus Ranitomeya; species Ranitomeya imitator. Next base: position 807,527,027 of record NC_091282.1, on the reverse strand, counting down.
ATTATACGGCATATTGCATTGGATTCCTGTACATCTCCCAAAGTTTTGTGTAAATGCTAAAGTGCTTCTGTAACATGATGTCCTTTATAGGAATTTTCCACATTTAGAAAAAGTGGACCCCAAAGGTTACCTGTCATGTAAAATAACGGAAACAGATAGTGCTCACTCTCCCTGCTGCTCATGTCTCAGTGTTTTGTCTGCAGCATTGACATAATGGTGACAGCTAACATCACTATACCAAGTCACTAAGCTCTGCGATTGGCTGCAGTGGTGATGTGATCTGTTCATACGATGTCACCACTTGAGGTCCCATTTTCTAAAAGTGGAAACCCTGTTAAAAGTTAATACAAGTAGACCATAGGAACTTTATCAGTATCTATAACAAACCCAGACAATGTACACTGAATAGCCATTTTATTAGATATACCCATCTAGTAGTGCATTGAGTCTCCTTTGGCTTTCAGAACTGAATGTATGATGAAGGAACTGACATTCTTTGAGCAGCCAGTTCTACCTCATTCTACAAATACTCTATAGGAATATATCTGGAGACTGTGAAAGATAGGGAATCAAGGAAAACTTTCTGTTTTGTTATTGGAGCGAATCCATGACAATTTGACCCTTGCGCCATCATTCATTGTCCTGCTCAAAGTGTTCGTATTATGTTGATTAAACAGCTGCCATGAAGGTATGAACTTGGTTAGTCACAATGCTCAGGTAAGCTCTACTATTCAAAATATCTACTCACAGGATTCAGAGGACCCAAGTCATGCAAACAAAACATAGCCCATGCCATTATTCCACCTCCACCAACCTGAGTTGTTGACACATGAGTAATAGAGTTCAGTCAGGGGCGGACACTGACAACTTGGGGCCCCTATGCAAGAAATGTGTCTGGTCCCCTCCTTTTATGGCAACAAAGCTACGTATCTATAAATATGTATATATATATGTATATACATATATATATATATATATATATATATATATATATACACACACATACATGTGTATATACAGGGTGGGCCATGTTTATGGATGCATCTAAATAAAATGGGAATGGTTGTTGATATCAACTTCCTGTTTGTGGCACATTAGTATATGGGAGGGGAAAAACTTCTCAAGATGGGTGGTGACCATGGCGACCATTTTGAAGTTGGCCATTTTGGATCCAACTTTATTTTTTCCAATGAGAAGAGGGTCATGTGACACATCAAACTTATTGAGAATTTCACAAGAAAAAACAATGATGTGCTTGGTTTTAATGTAACTTTATTCTTTCATGAGTTATTTACAAGTTTATGACCACTTATAAAATGTGTTCAAAGTGCTGCCCATTGTGTTGGATTGTCAATGCAACCTTCTTCTCCCACTCTTTGCACACTGATATTTAACTTGTAAATAGCTCATGAAAGAATATAGTTACATTAAAACCAAGCACACCATTGTTTTTCTTGTGAAATTCTCAATAAGTTTGATATCACATGACCCTCTTCCCATTGGAAAAAATAAAGTTGGATCCAAAATGGCCACCTTCAAAATGGCCGCTATGGTCATCAGCCATCTTGAAAAGTTTTCCCCCTCCCATAAACTAGTGTGCCACAAACAGGAAAATGATATCACCAACCATTCCCTTTTTTTTAGGTGTATCCATATAAATGGCCCACCCTGTATATTGCATAGTCTCCTTTATTATGCATATTGCTGTGCCCTCTCTTGCTATGTACAGCACTGTCCTTTACATATTGGATTATATACCCTGTTTTTTATTAAATACCGTCCTCTCTTTTTAAATATATAATGCAATGATGGCTGATGGAGCATGGGAAAGCTTCTTTTCTAATGGAGGAAATGATGGACTGGTAGTCTGGTCACCAGCCCCACCATCAGCAGTCATTTTATATCTAACAAGAGAGTGGATTATGTAATAAAAGAGGGCGCTGTGAATAACAAAAAAAACAAGAATACACTATGTAATAGACAGCACTGTACATAACAGCAGAGGAAGCTATATAATAAGGGATGGCACCATATATAACTAGAGAGGATGGTATGTAATAAGGGACAGGGTTATACATGATAAAAGAGGAAACTATGTAACTAAGGATGGTGTTATACATAATAAGCAAGTACACTACATACTAAAGGGAATGTGTTAGACATAATAAGTGAGTACACTATATACTAAGAGACTGTGCTATACATAAGTGAGTACACTATATACTGTACTAAGGCACTGTGCTATACATAAAAAGTGACTACACTATATACTGAGGGATGGCGCTATATATAATAAGCGAGTACACTATATACTAAGGGACTGTGCTATACATAAGTGAGTACACTATATACAAATGGGCTGTGCTATGTATAATAAATGAGCTCACTATATACTAAGGGACTGTGTTAAACATAATAAGCAATAATAATGTCTTCCTCCACCTCCCCCTGTTCCTAAATCCATTATAAATCCCCCTTCCTCCCTTCCCAACCCCCACCCATCATTGTCCCCCTCCCCCCTGCATGCAATTATTGTCCTCTTCCACCCCCATCATTGCCTTCTCCCCCAGCACCCCCATCATTGCCCTTTCCACCACCTCTATCATTACTTTCTCCCCACCACCCCATCATTGCCTTCTCCCTCACCACCCCATCATTGCCCATTCCACCACCTCCATCATGTCCTCCTTGCTTATCACCCCATCATTGCCCTTTCCACCATCATTGTCCTTTCCACTACCACCATCATTGCCTTCTCCCCATCACCCCCATCATTGCCCCCTCCGCCACCTACACACACAAACACACACAGCACCATTCAGCTCTCTGCACATTCCCCCGCAGCGATACGCACGCACACACACCACTACTCATCTCTACATGCACACACGTACGTACACACACACACAGCAGACCTCTCACCTCTCCACACGCTCTCCCGCAGCCACAGCATCACAGTCACCGTCAGCTTCCTCTTACTGCCACAGCGGCCACGGCACTGAATGATGATGTCATCCAGCCTTGCCGCTGACTGCTGTGTGAGGCAGGAAGCCTGGGCAGGAAGCAGGACGGATTGCTGCAGCTCCACTGCCATTTTCTCTTGTAGGTAGCGGAGCTACAGGGATCTCTCTCTGCCCACTACACATGAGAGCAATCTTGCCAATCTTCCCATGACTATGACATGGGGATTCATTTGGATTTATCCAGTGTTGCATTCAGACATGTTAGTTAATTCTATTCAGCTGTATTTGCTTTAAAATGTATCACCAATCTCATTCGCTAAATGTTTTTCTTTGATCACACCGTTTTTTGTTATATTTACATGACCATTGAAAGCTCACATGAAAAAAGAAAGAAAGAAATGAAATTGATCACCAAATTAAGTACACCATTCAGGCATCTATGAAACTCTGTTCATGAACGGACCATAATGCACGGAATGGCTGGGGGTTTCCTGACCTGAACTCAAAAGTTTCATAGGCATATATGAGGCTGTCGAGTTCGGGGTGGGAGACCCGTGGACAGTCTGTGCATTGTGGTCTGTGTTTGGACTGAGTTTCATGGACGTCTGTGGGTGCCATTAAGGCTACATACCCACAATGAGCTTTTGACATTGCAAATTTCTTGCACCATTTTTGCACTTATTTTGTAAATTTGACTAAACTAAGTAAATAAGTAAAAGCAGTAGTGCATATAAATACACTGTAGCATTGGATACTTCGTAAACACTGTTTTTGATCAAAAAAGCATAAAAGCCATCCCACCAACGTCAAGATGTACCCAAGTTCAGGATGGTCCTAACCTGTAACATTAAAACCTTACCTTGCATCATAGTGACATCCTGTGTGAATAAGGGCTGAGCAGGACCTGGTCCCAATCATGGACACGCAGCTAGAGGGGGAGCATTTTAAGGGCTCATACTTAATTGCGAGAAAAACGGACTAGTGCAATCTGATAAAAAATCGGATTGCACTTGGACCAATGTTATTCAATGGGTGACATCTCATCTGCGATTTTTTTCTCATCTGAAATTGGACTGAGAAAAAAATGGCATCATGCTGCGATTTGCTGCGTATCTCGAACGAGACTCGCCAATGCAAGTCAATAGATTCGAGAAAAAAACGCACAACACTCGCACCATGCAAGTGCTGTCCGTGTTTTACGCACCGGTGTCCTTTGAAAAGCCGGTAATTCATATGCCGCTACTGTAAAAATCACACTTACAGGTTATACTAGAAAAGTAGAAAAGATGGAATAGATATACAGTACAGACCAAAAGTTTGGACACACCTTCTCATTTCAAGATTTTTCTGTATTTTCATGACTAGGAAAATTGTACATTCACACTGAAGGCATCAAAACTATGAATTAACACATGTGGAATTATATGCTTAACAAAAAAGTGTGAAACAACTGAAAATATGTCTTATACTCTAGATTCTTCAAAGTAGCCACCTTTTGCTTTAATGACTGCTTTGCACACTCTTGGCATTCTCTTGATGAGCTTCAAGAGGTAGTCACTGGAAATGGTCTTCCAACAATCTTGAAGGAATTCCCAGAGATGCTTAACACTTGTTGGCCCTTTTGCCTTCACTCTGCGGTCAAGCTCACCTCAAACCATCTTGATTAGGTTCAGGTCTGCAGACTGTGGAGGCCAGGTCATCTGGCGTAGCACCCCATCACTCTCCTTCTTGGTCAAATAGCCCTTAGCCTCGCTCTTCCCACTTGCCCTGTAGTCAGGGCCGGACTGGTCATCTGGCATTTCTGGTCATGAGCTGCCTTGTCTGCTATGTTGTTAACAGAATCGGTGTTCTCAAGATACCCATACTGTTAAGAGTTGTGACGGAGCACAAAGTCGCTGACTCTGTCACTTACCCCAACAGGCCGTGGGTCTCATTAGAAATATTGGTCTAATACAAAATCATCCTTTCCTCCATCCAGGGTAATATTAGTAATATATTCCATCTGGTGATTGGGGACGGGGACAACATGGGCCTGTGTGATTTCAAATGCCAGGGCTGAATTTCAGCCCCAATCTGTACCTGCCTGTAGCAGTGGCAAGTAGGATAATAGTAGTGGGGTTGATGTCACCTTTGTATTGTAAGGTGACATCAAGACGGCTTAGTAATGGAGAGGTGTCAATAAGACACTTATCCATTACTAATCCTATAGTTGGTAAATGGTTAAATAAAGACACAGCCAGACTAAAGTATTTTAATTAAATAAAACACTGAACACAGTTTGACCATTTTATTGTCACTGCTTCTATATGCGACGCCCTCGATCTCATGTAATAAATGAAAAAATAACAAACCAACAATATACCCATACCTGTCCAGCATACAGTCACTCCCACCCCATAATCCATATCTAGGGGATATACAGTTTACAACTGGGAGCGGTGCTAATGCAACCGTCCCGGCTGTAAACTACTGGTGAATGAATGAGAAGTTGCCGGCGGCAGCATTAGTGATTAGCGCTGACGTCACTGATGCTGTGCTGCCTCACAGCTTGACCAGCGGTGAACTCTTGAACATGGGAAAATGAACTAGCATTTTCCCATGCTACAGAGGTCATCCCAGTTCAGGCTGTGAGGGAGCGCAGCTTCAGTGACGGCGCCGCTAATCGGACCATTTTTTTTCTCGCAGATGGGTATGATTGCTAAATTTGATATCCAGCTCAAAAGAAAAGAGGCCATACCTTTACCTGTACTAAATGCAGAAACCCGAAGCTAAACTGAAAGAAATGAACACATTGATGAATTCATTGAGTGGTGTAGATGAATTCATTGAGATGTGTAGTTTGCATAATGGGGTCTCTTATGGGGGCTTTCTGCTGTTCTGGCACGTCAGGGGCTCTGCTAATGTGACATGGCACTCTCAAACCAATCCAGCAAAATCTGAACTCCAATGCGGCTCGTCTTCCTTTCAGAAGTTTGCACTGTGCCTGAAAAGTAGCTTCTAACAATTATAAGGTGTCGGCGTACTCGGGAGAAATGGCACAAAAAATGTTGAGGTCCATTTTCTCCTGTTATTTTTGTGAAAATTAAAAAAAAATTGGGGGTAAAACAACATTTTGGTAGGGAAAATGTATTTTTTATTTTCACAGATCAACGTTGTAAAATTCTGTGAAGCACCTGTGAGTTTAAGGTGCTCACCACACATCTAGATACATTCCTTGAGGGGGTCTAGTTTCCAAAATGGTGTCAGTTGTGGGGTTTTTCCACTGTTTAGGCACATGAGGGGCTCTCCAAACACGACATGACACCCTCAGACCATTCCATCAAAATCTTCATTTCAAAACATCACTCCTTCCCTTTCGAGCCATTCTGTACACCAAAACTGTACTGTTCCCCCACATATGGGGTATTGACGTACTCAGGAGAATTCACTGAACACATTTTATGGTCCATTTTCTCCTGTTACCCTAAAAATTTGGGGTTAAAATATATTTTTGTTGGAAAAATGTGATTATTGAATAAGTTATAAACTTCTGTGAAGCACCTGGGGGTCCAAGGTGCTTACCACACATCTAGATACATTCCTTGGGGGCTCCAGTTTTGAAAATGGGGTCACTTGTGGGGGGTTTCCACTGTTTAGGCACATTAGGAGCTCTCCAAACGCAACATGACATCCACTCTCAATTCTATCCATTTTTGCATTCAAAAAGTCAAATGGTGCTCCTTACCTTCTGAGCCTCGCCGTGCTCCCAAATAGACTTTTACCCCGCATATGGGGTATTGGAGTACTCAGGAGAAATTGCACAACAAATTTTGTGTTCATTTTCTCCTGTTACCCTTGTGAAAATAAAAAATTTGGGGCTAAAGTAAAAAAAATGTTTTTAAAAAGTTAAATGTTAATTTTTTCCTTCTACATTGCTTCATTTCCTATGAAGCATCTGAAGGATTAATAAACTTCTTCAAGGTAGTTTGACGGGTGCAGTTTTTAGAATGGTGTCACAGTATGATACTTTACTGTTCGGGTTCGCCCATCTCTATTCTGGATAGGTCAGTGAAAGGGGAGATATGAGCTAAAAGTCACTTGTAGCCATTTAACTACATCTATAAATATTGCCAAAAATATACTGGGCTACTGTTTTACGTTGCAACTTGTGTTTCAGGTGTGCTACTGGAGAGGCCTGGCATGAGATCCTTTTGGCCTGTTCTTATGGTAAAATGTGTGACCCAGAGTCAGATTTCTTGCCGGGTGAGGAATATACATGTGGAACAGGCTTTGCATACTTCTATTTTATAAGTTTCTACATGTTGTGCGCATTTTTGGTAAGTAAACATTTTTTTTCCCATTTTACCACTATATGAGTGGTGAAGATAATTATAAAAATCGTACTGTTTTGCAGATTATCAATCTCTTTGTTGCTGTCATCATGGATAATTTTGACTACCTTACCCGTGATTGGTCAATTCTTGGTCCACATCACTTGGATGAATTTAAAAGGATATGGGCTGAGTATGATCCAGAGGCAAAGTATGTACTTATATCTGTATACATACTTCTAACCTGTGTACAGTGGTATGACGTGTGAAAAACTATTACATATGCACTTATAAAGGCTAATGACACCCTTCTTTTTTCTTATTAGGGTATGTGCACACGTTGTGGATTCGTGTGCAGATTTTTCCGTGCAGATTCTGGATTCTGAAAAATCCGCAGGTAAAACACCCTGCGTTTTACCTGCGGATTTACCGCGTTTTTTGTGGGGTTTTCACATGCGTTTTTACACCTATGGATTCCAATTATGGAGCAGGTGTAAAACTCACAAAGCATTGACATGCTGCGAAAAATAAACTGCAGCGTTTCCGCGCTGTATTTTCAGCAGCATGTGCACTGCGGATTTGGGTTTCCATAGGTTTACATGGTACTGTAAACCGAATGGAAAACTGCTGCGAATCCGCAGCGTCAAATCTGCTGCGGATCCGCAGTCAAATCCACAACGTGTGCACATACCCTTAGTTCCATGTTTTCTAAAGTGATCAAAAAATGTTATGTGACCGAAAATGATACCAATAAAAACTTCAACTTATGCCGGAAAAAACAAGCCCTCACATGACTGTCGGCAGATATATAGGAAAATTATAGCTCTCAAAATATGGCGGTGCAAAAACTTGTTTTTGCAATAAAAAGTGTCTTTTAGTGTGACCGCAGCCAAACATAAAAACGCAATATAAATCTGGTATTGTTTTAATTGCACCAATCCATAAAATAAAGTTAACTAATCACTTGTACCGCAAGAGGAATGGCGTAAAAAATAAATAAATCCATTTCTTTACCTGCTTTTGATTTGTTCCTTCTGCCTCCCAAAGATCACAGTAAGGCTTGCTCATATTTATCCTGCGCTGAGTACTTACACATGAATTTCCACGTAAATCTCTGAAATATGTAATTGAGATGGAACCCCCTGCAAAAGATTCCCTATAATGAGGCAGAAGGAGGCACTGTGGATGTTGTCTGGCCTGCGATCCGGCGATGTCCGTATTTTTTGGTGTGCATAAAAGCGCGCTTCACTACAGTGTTGTGCACTTCTGAAAAATACTGAACTGAGGCCAGACGGACTCCAGAGTAACTCTTCTGCCTCATTATAGCAAATGGATCCCTCGGGGATTTCATCTGAATCACATCACTCGGAGATTTAGATGGAAACCCCAAAGTAAGTGCTCAGCGTAGAGCGCCTGAAAAATGTGTTCCTAAGTATTATGTAAAATGTCCCAAAAAAGCTTCAAATCAATCCACAAAAAAGCAAGTTCCCACTCAGGTCCATCATGTGTTAAAAGAAATATAGGGGCTTCCATGTTACTGGTAGCACAAAGGATCTGGAAAAGCGAAATTGCTCCCCACCCGCCAAAAGAAATTCAGCAAATTCTGGGCTCCCAAATCCAAATGTCCCCCTCCATTCTGAGCCCCAGTGTGCCTAAACCACATTTAGGCTATGTGCACATGTTGCGGATTAGGCTTAGGAATTTCTGGTGCGGAATCTGCATCTCTTGGCAGAAAACGCAGGTGCGGATTTGTCGCGTTTTTTGTGCGGATTTTGTGCGTTTTTGGTGCGGATTTGCTGTGGATTTTTTGCGGATTTATTGCGTTTTTTACCCCTGTGGATTTCTATAATGGAATGGGAACAAAAACGCTGCAGATCCGAAAAAAGAAGTGACATTCTACTTCTTTTAATCCGCAGCGTTTCCGCACAGAATTTTCCGCACCATCAGCACAGCGTTTTTTTTTTTCACATTGATTTACATTGTACTGTAAAACACTTGCGGATCTGCAGCATTTCTGCATTGTAAAAAGCGCTGCGGATCCGCAGGAAATCCACAACGTGTGCACATACCCTTAGCATCCACATGTTTGGCATTTCTGTAGCGATGACAGCCCGCCTAATTTACAGGCTTTCTATTATGATTTTTGGGAGGGAGAATGAACAAAAACCAGCAATTTAGAAATAGTTTTGGTTTTTTTTAAAAAATGTTCCGCGTGTGGTAAAATTGATAAGGCAGCTTTATTCCTCAGGTCAGTACGATTACAGCGATATCACATTTATATCTTGTTTTATGTTTTGGTGTTTTTACACAATAAAAACTATATTATAGAAAAAATAATTATTTTTGCATCGTTTTATTCTGAGAGCTATAACTTTTTTATTTTTCCATTGACAGAGCTGTATAGTGGCTTGTTTTTTGCTGTACAAGATTATGTTTTTAGCTATACCGTTTTTATTTAAATTTGTCTTTTTGATAGGGTTTTATTTCACTTTTTGTTTGCGATATGATGAAAAAGCATATTTTTGCCCCGTTTTTACTGTGTACAGTGAAGGTTTTAACAAGTAGTGTCCCAGACACAGCGATGCAAAACATGTACTTTATTTGCTTATTTTTTTTTTTTACATAAAAATAGAAATTTATCGGTACAATATATTTTTTCTTTTTTATAAAAAAAATATTTTTTTTGTTTTTACTTTGTGTTCTGCGCATGGTTTGAGGGGCTTGCCATAGCCTGGTGACCCAGATGTCACCATGATGACATCAGGTCAACATGTCAACGATCGGGTCCCCATGATGAAGTCGGGGGGCGCCGATCGGAGGGCAGTGGGATCTCCTTCCCTCTGCCTGTCTTATAAATTCTGTGATGGATATCGACGGCAGCATTTTTGGGGTTGCAGTTCCTGGAGCGGTGAGGGCACCGCTCCTGACAATGAGAGCCAGGTGTCAGCTGTGATATCAGCTGATCACCGGGTGGTGATCGCACGCGCCCAGGTCAAAATTGCCTGTACGTAACCAGCACATCCAAGGTCAGTAAGTACCAGCTGACCATGACGTACTGGGTACGTCCAAGATTGTGATGGGCTTAAAGAGTAACTTTTGATTTTTATTGAATAAACCAATACTACACATGAAAATAAGACACTTTGTAGTATATCTTATCAGATTTTATCCAGGCCCATCATTCATTCTCAGAATTCTCTGTTCACTGGTAAAATCTGTATTCAGAGGTTACGATAGGAGAGCTCTGCCTCTTGCTTCTCCCTCTTCCCGTCTACATAGGAGATAGTTTTTGCTATGGATACAATTCTATCTTAGTAATGTAACAATGTCTTCACTTAATAGAGATTTAATCTCAGAATTGAGAATCTTGATAATGACCGATTAACCATGGTGGAGAAAGATGCAGCTTTCTCTGATAAGATACATTCCAAAGTTGCTTATTTTTATGCGTATTATTGATTTATTAGATAAAAATGAAAACAACGGTTACACTTTAAAGTTTGGGGTGAGAACACCTGTTCAACTGAAAATCACAAAGGCATGGAGTTTAAGCAAAGTTAATTAAAACATTTAATGTCTTATTTTCTTGCAAGGCATGCAAATTGCCATACCATTGCTGCTGTAAGGGACCATGAGGGCAAAATGTTTTTAAGAAAAAATTCTAATTACCGTCTCCTTATTATTCTTTAAAAGTAAAGAAATAATATATATTTGGTATCACTATGGCCACAAAAGTCCTGTTTATCAAAATCTAAAATTATTTTACCTTTACGATAAACATGAACAGTAAAGAATGGAAATGCCAGAATTACCGTTTGTATTGCTGCCGTACGTCCTGTACCCCCAAAATACAAACCAAAATGGTTACTACAAAAACCTTTAGTGCACCAAGCTAAAAACAAGACCCATCAATGGAAAAATAACAAAGTTACAAGTCTCAGAAATTAGCTTCACAAACCAAAGTGTTTTTTTTTTACAAATTAAAAAAATTGTAAAAACCACTTACCGGTAAGTAAAAAAAATAAAATAAATTATATATATGTATATATATACAGTTAGGTCCATATATATTTGGACAGAGACAACATTTTTCTAATTTTGGTTATAGACATTACCACAATAAATTTTAAACAAATCAATTCAGATGCAGTTGAAGTTCAAACTTTCATCTTTCATTTGAGGGTATCCACATTAAAATTGGATGAAGGGTTTAGGAGTTGTAGCTCCTTAACATGTGCCACCCTGTTTTTAAAGGGACCAAAAGTAATTGGACAGATTCAATAATTTTAAATAAAATGTTCATTTTTAGTACTTGGTTGAAAACCCTTTGTTGGGAATGACTGCCTGAAGTCTTGAACTCATGGACATCACCAGACGCTGTGTTTCCTCCTTTTTGATGCTCTGCCAGGCCTTCACTGCGGTGGTTTTCAGTTGTTGTTTGTTTGTGGGCCTTTCTGTCTGAAGTTTAGTCTTTAACAAGTGAAATGCATGCTCAATTGGGATGAGATCAGGTGACTGACTTGGCCATTCAAGAATTTTCCACTTCTTTGCTTTAATAAACTCCTGGATTGCTTTGGTTTTATGTTTTGGGTCATTGTCCATCTGTAGTATGAAACGACGACCAATTAGTTTTACTGCATTTGGCTGGATCTGAGCACACAGTATGTCTCTGAATACCTAAGAATACATTCGGCTGCTTCTGTCCCGTGTCACATCGTCAATAAACACTAGTGACCCAGTGCCACTGGCAGCCATGCATGCCCAAGCCATCACACTGCCTCCGCCGTGTTTTACAGATGATGTGGTATGCTTTGGATCATGAGCTGTACCACACCTTCGCCATACTTTTCTCTTACCATCATTCTGGTACAGGTTGATCTTGGTTTTATCTGTCCAAAGAATGTTCTTCCAGAACTGTGCTGGCTTTTTTAGATGTTTTTTCGCAAAGTCCAGTCTAGCCTTTTTATTCTTGATGCTTATGAGTGGCTTGCACCGTGCAGTGAACCCTCTGTATTTACTTTCATGCAGTCATCTCTTTATGGTAGATTTGGATATTGATACGTCGACCTCCTGGAGAGTGTTATTCACTTGGTTGGCTGTTGTGAAGGGGTTTCTCTTCACCATGGAGATTATTCGGCGATCATCCACCACTGTTGTCTTCCATGGGAGCCCAGGTCTTTTTGCACTGATGAGTTCACCAGTGCTTTCTTTCTCAGGATGTACCAAACTGTAGATTTTGCCACTCCTAATATTGTAGCATTTTCTTGGATGTGTTTTTTCTGTTTTCGCAGCTTAAGGATGGCTTGTTTCACCTGCATGGAGAGCTCCTTTGACCGCATGTTTACTTCACAGCAAAACCATCCAAATGCAAGCGCCACACCTCAAATCAACTTCAGGCCTTTTATCTGCTTAATTGAGAATGACATAACGAAGGGATTGCCCACACCTGTCCATGAAATAGCCTTGGAGTCAATTGTCCAAGTACTTTTGATCCCTTTAAAAACAGGGTGGCACATGTTAAGGAGCTGAAACTCCTAAACCCTTCATCCAATTTTATTGTGGATACCCTCAAATGAAAGTTGAAAGTCTGAACTTCAACTGCATCTGAATTGTTTTGTTTAAAATTCATTATGGTAATGTCTATAACCAAAATTAGAAAAATGTTGTCTCTGTCCAAATATATAAGGACCTAACTGTATATATATATATATATATATATATATATATATATATATATATATATACATAAAAGCTTGGTAACTCTGTAATTATTCTGACTTGGATAATCTTTTTAATCAGCTATTGATTAATTGTGGGGGAGGATTCAGTTTCATCACATTTTAGAATTTCTTTTCTGTTTTCCTGTATATTGTATAGTAAAATGTATGGCGTCATTCAGAAATTCAACTTGTCCCACAAAATGGAAATCATCATATGGTTGATGGAAAATAAGATATAGCTTTTGAAAGAAGGGGAGGAAAAAACGAAAGTGCAAAAATAAAAATTGGCTTTCATGGAAATGGGTTTAAACCAGTAAGTCAACATAAAATGATTTTCTTTTTAATCCTTCACTAAGGGGAAGAATCAAACATTTAGATGTTGTCACTCTTCTGAGAAGAATTCAGCCACCTCTAGGCTTTGGAAAATTCTGTCCTCATCGTGTGGCTTGCAAGGTAAGACTTCATTTTGTAAAGGGGTTCTCAGACCGTGAAATTAAAAATATATGCATGGTTGGTTTTAAGGTAATAATAAACCAAGTCAATATTTTCTTATCCAAACCGTAAGTACCATGCTACTTACTGACAAGATACCAAAACCACAAAATGGGTGTAGACAGATGAGATTTGTTTTTTGTAATTTTGTTCATTCACAAAATGAGTATTTCTTTATTTTTTGGTTTTCTACAGCATTTCTGTACCTATTAGATAAATTAGGTTGCCTGTGTTTTCGGGGTTTTTTTTTTCGCTTTTGAATCTCATTTTTGACACCTCGATTTTGTCTCCTGTTGGTATGCCATATTTTAAATACAGCTGCGTTATGTTTGATACTTCCTGGCATTTGGCTTTGAAAAATCTTTATTGATACAGTCACAAGTGGTTTATATGTGATTTTAGTGCTTTCCCATCCACAATGGAAACTATGCTTTACCTGTGGTTTTCCGCATCTAATGAGGTTCTATGTGCAAAAATCCACAGATAATGTTCAGCATACCAACAAGAGAAATTGTTTTTTTTTTGGATCTCAAACATGTATCGCATGCCAGCTTATGCGGAGTTATAAAAAAAAGCACATTGTGCATGAGATCTCTATAATATCCCATCTGCTTTGCTGTAACTTTAGGGCGCAGCATTTTTATGCTCAGTGAAAATATTCAGCGTCAAAAACACACCATAAACTTATTGTGGGAACTTAACTTTAATTAACGCTCTGACGTGGCTTGAAGCCCTTCAAGGCTCTTGGGTTGGAAATCATTAAATGATGTACCAAGTAGATACCTTCAACAGATGGTACATTCAATAGGCAGCTTTTCTTTCTTATTAAGGACAGTGACAGACATTTCACCAACATTTCGGCTTGTGATGCTTTAGTAAATTATTTTTGAAGTACAACTATCTTTAATTTTCTGTTTGTTTTTTTTGTAGAGGTTAGTCAGTATGAACATGCCATTAAATAGTGATGGGACTGTTACATTCAATGCTACGCTATTTTCACTTGTGAGGACAGCTTTAAAAATAAAAACTGAAGGTAAGATACTTGTTCAACGTTTCTTATTGTATTACTGTTCTGCTTCTTTAGGGACTGTGATCTAATTTGCATTGGAAAGGTAATATTGTTTCCTTCCCTTAACAAATTTGTTACCTAAAAGTAGTGGAGATTACATTATAAAAAAAAAATAACACATGTAGTTTAAAAGTAATGTCACAAGTGTAAATAATAAGCTTTGTAACATTTTCTTTTGACTCCAAAAATTGCTGTTTTTATTCTTCTGCCTCCTGGACTGATAATTGTTTCTCAATTCAATGTCTAAAATATGGCAGATTTTATGCAATTACCATGGGATCAGATTACATTTGCTGCAGGAGGATATGTTGTTGCAAGTTCAACTGAAATTGTAGTTACACTATAAAGGGATTTTCTGCCTAACACATTCTTAGATAGTTGAAAACATACTGCACTAAACAGTACAACTGAAGTTCGCTTTATTTATTTTTTGTCTTCATATTTTCACAGTACATTTTGCCCATGCTATATTTTCTAATATATAATTGCCTAGAATACTACTTCCTGCAATTTGTGCCAACTTCCTGTCCGGAGCTAATGTCCGGAGCTAATGTCCGGAGCTAATGTCCGGAGATAAGTGACGTCAACAGTGTCCAGTGTCTGATTGGTTGCCGCCTGCTGCGAGCGACCAATCAGAAACGTGCCGTACTGTGACACACTCCGCCCGCCATTTTGGTGTGATTTTTGAATTTTTACCTCACAGCAAGTTTCTACTGCGTGGAGGCGGGCCCAGTGACGTTGCTCTTCAAGCTCCTGCCGAATTTCGTCAAAAAAATGATAATACCATTTACCAAAACTATATATATTTAGTTGTGAAGTGGTTCAGTGACATTTTCACACCAATTTTGAACTTTTGTTTGGTGTTTTCTCCATATACTGCCTATTATTCACTGACTGTTATACTGAGAGGCTGCCGTTTATTAACCTCTTCTTTGCCACATTGGGTATATTGCTCTATTATTTGCCACATAAGGACATTGTCCATTATTGCCCAGCAATTTCTTAAATAACAAGAATTGTCAAGAGCTGGTAAGTGCAGCCATTTTTTGTTCTTTCTTACTATTATTTATTAATTGTATTATTCTTACATTTGAATAAATAAAGTATATATGGATTCTAGACTCCCGATTCTTTAGAATCGGGCTGCCATCTAGTATTTTATATTTCCATTGCCACAGTCAACATTCTTCAGCTGAGGGTGTAGACAAAGCACCAGTAGACATCAAGGTTTGCCTTGTGATAGACCCTTACAACTATACCAGTCACTAGAGAATCTCAAAATATTACAAGAAGTAAAGCAGGGTTGCCAACCTGACATTTTTTTTCTTTGTTTTTGACTATGATTAAAAAAAAATCACATTTCTAAGACTTTTATGGACACAGTGGGAGTGCATAATTAATCACAAATATATGAGCACTGAGATAATCACAATCTCTTCCTATAATAAAAAAACATGGGGGATCTCTATTTTTCAAAAAGGGTTTTAGATTTTAAGCTCTTTCTCCTTCTGGAATTAACTTATGGATTTTCATGTTTTCTATGACACCTCCCCTTTTTGAGGTTACGTGGGAGACAGATAATCTCCCAAGCCTACCGTCTCTGGATCCCCTTCCTGGATCCCACAGTACCCTCTTCTTCTGAGATTCAAAGATGGGCTTCTCTGAGAAGTTACTCAGTGCCACCAGACAGGTCTGAGATTCCTGGCTAGAGGTAGCCAGAAGTGACACTATGGTCCCATACTCACAGGAACCCTTTGGGACCTGCTCTGTGCCAGTAACTTGTCCTGTTATCCTGCTGGCTGATGAGGGTCCAGAAGGCAGTGCATTTCTTGCATTCTGGGCACTCTGACTTTAGGGACAGAGGTTATGTAGGCTGTCTCCCCAGGTGAACAAAGTTTTCCCATTTGTCTGACAGGCTGCAGACCCAAATTTCCCACTACCCTGACGGACTGGGTAGCCTACTTTCCAGTCCCCCCAATAGGCTGTGATTACCACATTCCTACTCTCCTGACAGGCTGTGGAATCTACGTTCCCATCATTCTGACCAATTGTGAGACAGTTTCTCACTATTCCACAGTGTAAAGATGAAAATATTGGTTCTTCACCAACAGGTCCTTCAGAGCATCATAGGTGGTGACTGTCCTTGGACCTGTAATAAACGGGCAGGCTAGCAGCTGTGGCTGAACATTTAGGGTATGGCTCACCCAAGCTTTTCCCTATTAGATAACAGGGTCCCTTCTTTGACCCAGCATATACAGTACTCACGGTGCTGTCAGCTTCTTCTCCAATGCTCTGACTGACAGCCTTCCTCGGTTTTTAAGGAATATTGGCACAGTCCAAAGCAGCTTCTAACAAAACGGATTTACTCACTTCAGGACACAGCACATCCACGTGACTTCCAACATTATCTTCTCAGTTAAGACAGCACATCTCCTTATCTGTCCCTTCTCTCTTCTCTACGTCACAAAGTGTTTCCACAGGTCGGAGTGCCTCTTGCAACCCCTCAGTGTCTCCCCAGTAGAACGTCACTAAATATAGCAATCTTCTGCCTGTTTCGCACCAGACATCAAATATACTACTTCCATAGCTTTCCACCACTTACTGGGATGACCTGCCTGTACACTTTTACGGTAACCACTTATTTAAGCTTCCTCAATCTCTTCTCTCCTGCTGTTCATAATGTGTTCTCTTCTTCACTCTACTCTCCAAATCCTCTCCTAGGATGGCTGGGCATCTACTTTAAACATTGCGGGGGTAGTTAAGCAGCTCGGGCCATAGGCTACCCGAGCACACAGGGGTCTAGCCCCGATTGGGTCTAACCAGGAATATATCCCTGCCTTATTCCCCAACCATCCCCTCCTACAATTTAACCCTTCAGTGTCTTACAGCTAAACCTGCTATTGAGTGAGCTCAGTGCCCCATCTAGTGTCCTTTTCCCAAACTGCCTTGTCCCTATCAACATGTAGTGTAACATACAATACAATACAGCAGCATGAGATATATGTAAACAATGTAACTACAGTATATATATTTATAAATAAATATCAACAGCAGCAGGAGGGTTTAAAGGGGTAAAACACTCAACCCCTTACAAACCCACCACTCAAAATTGGTTTTGAGCCGTTCCAGCACATCACTATAGCTGTTGTGTGGTCCACACTGGAGGGCCCAGAATTTTTTCTCAAGAGTCAGCTGATACTTTATCAGGGCCCATTTGGTGGCCTCATAGTCTCTGTATTGGTCGTGAGGGAGAGAGGCAAACAGCTCCAAAGCTTTGCCTTGGAGCCCTGGGGTTAAATATCATACCCACTGGTCTCAGGCAGCTTATAATGTCCGCAGGTCTTTTCAAACCCCTGCAGAAATATGTCCAAGTCACTGTCCATGACAGGAAAATGCTCAGGATGAGGTTTAATGACTCACTGCTCAGTGGGGTGGATGGCTCCTTCTGGATTCTGGTAACATCAGATGGCACTCTTGCTTGGCTTGTCGCTCTCGCTTAGCTCTCTCAGCCTCTTGGTATCGCTGAATCAGGTTTAGACGTCCCTCATGATCATCTGCATGAAGTTGCTGTAAGGCCATCTGCAAGTGGGGGTGCACGCTACCCTGGCTGGCATTCCCAGGTGGGACCTCTGCAGCAGTGCCGCCTACGCCTTGGTTGGCCTCACCTTCAACAGGGCTCAGATGGCGGACTTGCTCTATGTCACATTGCAACAGTTCAGCAATCATTTGTTGCCTGGTTTTGCCAGTGGAGTCAATCTGTTTCATCATATAGATGGCAATAAGAACATCATTAGTCTGCTGGTTGTACCATGGCTCTCTAACTGAAGTCATAATTGCCAAACAAAAGATAGGACAGAAAAACAAGAGAAGGGAGACGGATATAACTGCTACACGTACAGTATTGTCCCAGATAAAAAAAAAATAATAAAAACACTGATTGCTTACAACTTTGCACAGAATCTTCACAAGAACCGTGCACGTTTTCAGTGACAGGAATGATTGCTTAATCCAGTTACTGATGATCTGTAATATCCCACCACTTGCTACAAATTGTCAAAGATCACAGCCGGTGGGGTCATGCTGAATCACCCTGTCTGTTACCTTTTTGTCAGCCCTCTGTTGCCCCTTATCGTCAGGACAATTACACAATTGACTGACGATTAATGGAGGAGGTCGCAGGCCTGTTTCCACTAATAGGCCGGTTATTGGAGAACTAACAGTGAACATATGGTATATATACCTAATGATTCCAAATCATGGAATGTATCTTTATTCCCCAAGTATGGTCACTGCCAGCTCTGCAATAACAAAACTAACTACTCACTGCCACCACCAATCATTTACAGGTAGTATATGGCTTTCAGGTGTGCAGTTTACAGAACAAAAGGAACAGAACTATTAAATTTAATGCAGAAAGATAGGCAGTGTTTACAAAAAATATACAAAAGATTTTACAAAGAGGACAAAACAATACAGCATAAACAGTTACATAAAATGAAATGATAAAAAAATAACAAATCCTGACATCACTGCAATGGCTTCAGATCTGAGAGGATGGAAGTAATGTAATTGAAAAGTTACATCGACGCACCTCCCCTTGTTGAATTATAACAGGGCTGGTCATTGGATGTGGCTTCAGTTTCAGAAAATTATGAGATTGCCAAGATTCTCGATATCTTCACTCCTGATGATCACAGACATTCAATATCGCCGTCATTTTTATCAGGATTTTTATCTCGCCATAGATAGCTGACAACAGCCATGACATGTTTCTTATCTAGCCACTATTAATTTGGGGCTGATTGGCATGACTCAAAGTTATGATGAAAATATGCATATTCTTCCCCTATTAGTCCTGAAGCTGAAAATGAATGCCCCATCAATATCTGATCAATACTAACCCCAATATTCATAATTGTACATTGGAAACACAATGTCTGGGGAGGTTCAAAAGGAGTTTTAATTAGTTTAGTCACTTCTTAGCTACCACTAATTTATTTTCTGCCCCATATGTCCAATGAGGTCTATTTCATAGAGGGTTTTAGATTATGAGCTCTTTCTTCTTCTTTAGTTGACTTATGGATCTTAATGTTTTCTATGACACTCACACATAGGGAGAAACTTGTAAATCAAAGGGTGTGGTGAGGGAGATGCCCCCGAGGACCAGGCCCAGATTTGGGGGTGGGCCCTGGGCCACCCACCAAGCAGGAGTAAGGTATAGCGTGGCACAGCTGTGTCGGTGCTCAAGTGAGGTTTCCCACACCAGTAAATATAGTAAATAAATAACTTGGCACTCAACTTGGTGAATAGTGGTAGTCAAGAAAAAATTTTTATTACTTAGGGTAGCAGTCCAGCAAATTAGACGTTTCGGTCAAACATTAAGACCTTCTTCAGTAAACCGACTGTTGTGATGTATGAGTATAAACGGCACTTTATGTGTATGATAGAATGGTCCTATGATAGATCCAGTAGGACCTAAATGATGGCGGCAGAAAGCCGAACAAAAGGATATCTGTTCCTATCCACAGAAGATATATGCAAGGGATAACCTAGAAGAAGGAGTAAGGATAACTGTGGCTACGGAAGTAATGTCACTCTCATAGGGACCGATAGTGTCCAAAGGGTAACTATAATATAAAGTATTCAGGAAAAATCCATATAAAGATGCAGATATCAAGCAGCTCCGAAAGGACGTGGGCAGGAGGAGAACATCAACGCGGTGTCCACCGCTAGTTGAATCAGCGGTGGACACCGCGTTGATGTTCTCCTCCTGCCCACGTCCTTTCGGAGCTGCTTGATATCTGCATCTTTATATGGATTTTTCCTGAATACTTTATATTATAGTTACCCTTTGGACACTATCGGTCCCTATGAGAGTGACATTACTTCCGTAGCCACAGTTATCCTTACTCCTTCTTCTAGGTTATCCCTTGCATATATCTTCTGTGGATAGGAACAGATATCCTTTTGTTCGGCTTTCTGCCGCCATCATTTAGGTCCTACTGGATCTATCATAGGACCATTCTATCATACACATAAAGTGCCGTTTATACTCATACATCACAGCAGTCGGTTTACTGAAGAAGGTCTTAATGTTTGACCGAAACGTCTAATTTGCTGGACTGCTACCCTAAGTAATAAAAATTTTTTCTTGACTACCACTATTCACCAAGTTGAGTGCCAAGTTATTTATTTACCCACCAAGCAGGGGCCTCCCACCAATATAGGGATAAATATCTCAAAATATGTAAAATACACGTCTCTTTTGCTGTGAACCCTTTCTAATGATAAGGAACATTTAACAAAAGAGAAACTATTGAAAGTGTAGGGACCTGGCTATGGTCCTACATCTCAGTGGCTGGTGCAGAGCGGCAGAGTCATGGCACCTGACCTGCGACAGCATCCACTGACCTGGCTAGCCTAGCCAGACTTCCTTAGTTCCCTCCCAGTACCTAATGCTTAGCTAATGGCATGCGGCAGCCTTCTCTGATCCCAACAGAAGCTTTTAGGCGCTTTTGGGCAGCACGGTGGCGCAGTGGTTAGCACTGCAGCCTTGCAGCGCTGGAGTCCTGGGTTCAAGCCCCACTAAGGACAACATCTGCAAAGAGTTTGTATGTTCTCTCCGTGTTTGCGTGGGTTTCCTCCGGGCACTCCGGTTTCCTCCCACATTCCAAAGACATACTGACAGGGAATTTAGATTGTGAGCCCCAATGGGGACAGCAATGATAATGTGTGTAAAGCGCTGCGGAATATGTTAGCGCTATATAAAAATAAAGATTATTATTATTATTACCTATTCAGCTATATGATCGCTCCCTTGGATTAGATCAGATGAGAGTTTGTTCAGCTACCTTCGAGGAAGGTGGCAGAGCCACGATGTCAGCGCGAGAGGAGGATTCTCCACCGCGGAGTGCGGCCGGACTTCACTCTGGATCTTCAGTCACAGAAGATCCAGAGCTGAAGTGGATCAGTCTTCACAGTGTCGCGGTGGGTGAGTATGATCTCTGTCTGTGTGTGTGTATGTCTGTGTGTGTCAGTCTGTCTATTTGTGTATCTTTCTTGTAGCTCCTGTCCTACACAGTACTATACTGTATATATAGGTCCACACTGTATCCTGCATTACAGTGTGTCTGTGTATACTGTATGTATATAAGGTGAAATTGTTTACAGTATAGTGCTGTGCATACACTTTATACAGCCCCTCAGCACAGCAACAGCCTCTGATATACAGGTAAACAGCCTCTGATATATACAGCCTGGCAGCAGCCCCTCATATATATACAGCCCAGCAGCAGCTTCTCATATATACAGCCCAGAAGCAGCCCCTCATATATATACAGCCCAGTAGAAGCCTCTCATACATATACAGCCCAGCAGCAGCCTCTGATATATAGAGCCCAGCAACAGTCTTTGATATGGACAGCCCAAATTTCTACCATATACAAACATACATATGTACATATTTTAATCTTTAATTCCCTTTCAGGACTTCAAGGGTTGACAAGGTCATTTTGTTGCTTTTAGATTACCATAATGGACAATCGTGAGGGAGATAGGCAAAGACATCGCACAAAAATTTGGGAGTCTGGGGCTTCTAAAAGACGTAAAGGCCCCTTCACATTAAGCGATGCTGCAGCGATACCGACAACGATCCAGATCGCTGCAGCGTCGCTGTTTGGTCGCTGGAGAGCTGTCACACAGACAGCTCTCCAGCGACCAACGATCCCGAAGTCCCCGGGTAACCAGGGTAAACATCGGGTTACTAAGCGCAGGGCCGCGCTTAGTAACCCGATGTTTACCCTGGTTACCAGCGTAAAAGTAAAAAAAAACAGCCACTACATACTTACCTACCGCTGTCTGTCCCCGGCGCTCTGCTTCTCTGCACTCCTCCTGTACTGGCTGTGAGCACAGCGGCCGGAAAGCAGAGCGGTGACGTCACCGCTCTGCTTTCCGGCTGACCGACGCTCACAGCCAGTACAGGAGGAGTGCAGAGCACAGCGCCGGGGACAGACAGCGGTAGGTAAGTATGTAGTGTTTGTTTTTTTTTACTTTTACGCTGGTAACCAGGGTAAACATCGGGTTACTAAGCGCGGCCCTGCGCTTAGTTACCCGATGTTTACCCTGGTTACCAGTGAAGATATCGCTGGATCGGTGTCACACACGCCGATCCAGCGATGTCCACGGGAGATCCAGCGACGAAATAAAGTTCTGGACTTTGTTCAGCGACCAACGATCTCCCAGCAGGGGCCTGATCGTTGGTCGCTGTCACACATAACGATTTCCTTAACGATATCGTTGCTACGTCACAAAAAGCAACGATATCGTTAACGATATCGTTATGTGTGAAGGTACCTTAAGGCAAAAGAAGCAAAAATTGAAATCAACAGAAGAGATAGTGAAGACAAGAAAATTGGACGAGTTCTTCACTGTTCATTCAAGGCAAGTGTCGGAAAGGAGTAATGACCTTGTAGAATCTGATCAACCTGACAATGCTTCAGTGGAAATGGTTGTTGATCCTGGCAAAGAAAAGGCTGAAGTAGTAACGTGTACAACTGAAGAACACAAAGAAAAGGAGACTGATAGTGGCACATCTTATGAAGAAGGTGAAGTTGTGGGCCCACCAGGGGCGATAACATTGGACTTTGGCCATCCATTATTTTGAAACAGATGCAAGATTACTGGCTGAAAAGGGGTGTAGCAACAATCCAGCACTGTGGTGAAAGTTCGTTCATTGCACACTCGGTTCTGCAACCTAGAAAGGACCGCAATATTCCAAGAATGTGCACACTTGGTCTTTTCCATTGTCAAAATCATAATGGAGAAGTTATAATGAGGAATCGGTTATGCTTCTCTCCCTCTAAAGGATGCATTTAGTGCTTCACGTGCAGATTGATGTGCTCTATTACAGCATCTGAGTCTTCTCAGCTTTCGTCTAATCGATTCTGTGATTGAAAACATTCACAAGAACGTATAAAAAGTCATGGGCAGTCAGCGGAACATCTGTACTCTACAATTGCTTTCAATATGAGGTTAAAAGCAATTCGGCGAATTGATATGGAGCTAACACAACAGATCGAGGCTCAAGAGCATTATTGGAGGTCAGTATTGAAACGAGTAGTAAATGTTATTCAGTTTATTGCCGAGCGTGGCTTTGCATTTAGAAGAGATAACAAATTGGTTGCATCACCTAGAAATGGAAACTTTCTGGGCATTCTTGAACTCATCAGCCACTAGGACGACTTTCTTGCACAGCATATCAAAACGCAAGCCAATCGTTCGCAGCAAGGGTCATAGAAACTACCTGTCATCTACAATTCTGGAAGAAATTATCAATGTAATGGTCAAACAAGTCCTCAAAGAAATTATTTCTCGAGTTAACAAATAAAAATACTACTCCATCTGTTTGGACTCCACACCCGATGCAGCTCACTTTGACCAACTAACCCTTGTATTGAGGTATATGGAGAAAGATGGCCCTGTGGAACGTTTTGTAACATTCATGGCAAACAAAGGCCATGGCGCTCAAGACATGTTCCATGCCTTGTTGGAATTTTTGAAGAGACATGACCTAGACCTGGGAAATTGCCACGGTCAAAGTTATGACAATGCATCTGCAATGAGTGGCAAATACAACGGCCTGCAAGCCAAAGTGAGAGAGAAGAACAATCTTGCATCCTGGATTCTTTGTACGGCACATTCTTTACATCTGGCTGCTAAAAATGCTGTAGAAAGCTGTTTGAGTGCTGTACATTTTTTTGACTTCCTTGAAAAGCTGTTCCTCTTCTTCACAGTTTCAACGCATCGGCATCAGCTCCTGACTGAGGTTTTGAAAAATATTGACTCAGCAACAGCATTGACGCTCAAACATGTCACAACAACGCGTTGGTCCTGCAGAGCTGACGCTACTAAGGCCCTTAGGCATGACTATCAGCAAATTAAAGATGTACTTACACAGATTGCTGAAGATTTTGAAGAAAAAAGCTGTGTACGGTGTGAAGCAGAAGGACTGTTAAGACAAATGAATCAGCTTGAAATTGGTATTAACACGACCTTCTGGAATGATATCCTGCAAAGAACAGATGCTACTAGTAAAAATATTCAACACACAATACTCAATCTAAACACTCCTGTGGCGTCACTGACCAGCTTAAAAAACTATGTCGCATCAATGCGTGACTCCTTGAAAATTTATGAGAAGCAAGGCGAAGAGCTGTCTGGTTCATCTGAGTATGTTCAGGCGATAACTCAACACAGGCGCCGAAACGTATATATATATCAAGCAAATTAAGCTTTTTTAGCCATATGAAAGAACTGTCTTCAGAAGAGCTTAAGGCCACAGCAGAGCAAGTCGTCAGGTCTTATTCAGATGACTTGGACATTACATTTATCGATGAACTGTATCAGTTTGTAACATTTTCCAATTGATTCACAGACGAGGAGCCAAAAGATATCAGCACTGAACTTTTCATGTACAAGCTTATCATGGAAAAGGGTGTGCAGGAAACTTTCCCAAACATTGAGATAGCTCTAAGGATATATCTAATTTTGATGGTAACAAACTGCAGTGGTGAGCGTTCCTTCTCAAAACTCAAATTAGTTGAAAACCGATTAAGGACATCCATGAAGCAGGAACGACTTGTAAATTTGGCTATCATGAGCATCGAGTCAGATATACTGCGTGAATTGGACTTTAGTGACATCATTAGACATCATTTTGCAGCTCGAAAATCAAGGAAAGTGCCTGGATTGTAAAAAATGAATGATTTTACCTCAATTATTCTGTGTAAATGATTCTGTAAATAAACTTGCGTTCGTTTCATTTTATGTTTTTGCATTACATATTGCAACACCTTGAAAAATGGGCCTCCCTCCAAAATGGGCCCCGGGCCACCCACCTTTTAAATCCGGCCCTGCCGAGGACATGCCTCAGAGGCAGACTATTCATCCAAGATTCATGATTAGTGTTGAGCATTCCGATACCGCAAGTATCGGGTATCGGCCGATATTTGCGGTATCGGAATTCCGATACCGAGATCCGATATTTTTGTGATATCGGGTTTCGGTATCGAATCAATAGGGATATGGAAAATAAAGAATTAAAATAAAAAATATTGATATGCTCACCTCTCCGGCGGCCCCTGGACTTCACGCTGCTATCCGGGAGGCTTCTTTGTTTAAAAAGTGCGCCTTTCGGACCGGTGAATGACGTCCCGGCTTCTGATTGGTCGCGTGCCGCCCATGTGACCGGCACGCGACCAATCAGAGGCCGCGACGTCATTCGCAGGTCCTCAATTCCTAGAATTAGCAGTTTTGTGAATGAGAATGACGTCGCGGCTTCTGATTGGCCGCGTGCCGCCCATGTGACCGGCACGCGGCCAATCAGAAGCCGCGACGTCATTCACAGGTCCGAAAGGCGCGCTTTTTAAACAAAGAAGCCTCCCGGTTAGCAGTGTGAAGTCCAGGGGCCGCCGGAGAGGTGAGCATATCAATATTTTTTATTTTAATTCTTTATTTTACACATCCCTATGGATCCCAGGGCCTGAAGGAGAGTTTCCTCTCCTTCAGACCCTGGGAACCATGAGAATACCTTCCGATACTTGATGTCCCATTGACTTGTATTGGTATCGGATATCGGTATCGGCGATATCCGATATTTTTCGGGTATCGGCCGATACTATCCGATACCGATACTTTCAAGTATCGGATGGTATCGCTCAACACTATTCATGATCCCTTTCTGGCTTTTCACAATATGTTCTCTCTGAAACGCTGCATCATTTCAAACTAACACCTGCATAACTGCCATAACACAGCCAGTCTGATTTATATTGCCTGGTTCAGGCAGCATAGATGTTCACTTTATTTGATGTATTAAAAGCACTGATACTACCTACATTACCTAGCTATTTTACACATTGAAAGAGTAACCCCTTAACGACCGCCAATACACATTAAAATGACGGTGGCGAAGGTCAAAGGAGAGAGAAATTATACCCCCTTATATCTCTGCCATCCCCGGCCCTCCTGATCTGTTCCCCGGCCCTCCGCGTCATCTTCATGGAAACAAAATGGCGGGCACATGCACAGTATGCCCGCCGAGATCTGCCAGCCGGTACCCAGCAACAATAGGGAATTTTACCTATTAGTTCCTTTTGATCACTGTGATAGACTCTAATCACAGAATTGAAAAGGGCAATATTAAATGTAGGCAAAAGAGGCTTCCTATTTCTACACAAGAAAACAGAAGAATTAACTGGGTAGAAAGGCAAAATGAGCAGTTGTAAGTACTTGCATATTAAGAGGATAAAAACTTTTCTGGGAGTGCTTAAGCTCTTTAAAACATTTCAATGGCTAGCGTTTCCCTTTCAGATTTCTAATTTTTAAGTGTCCTTTTTCTATCATATTAATTTTTTTAATGGTAGGGATAATATAATATGTGGTGTTTAATTTAGTCATTTAGTTTAATTTTGCAGTACATTTACCCAAAGTAGAGTTAAAGCTCCAATTGTCATAACATTGTCATTATTGAATAAAATGAATAAAAATATCCCCATGAATAAAAATACTCACCCATTCTGTACCCCAACGTTGTGCTCTTGCATAAATTATTGCCCCTCACTCTGTACAAAAAATGACTCCTAAACTGTCCCTATTATAATACAAGGCCTCCAAATTATCTTATCCAATAAAATATTGTCTCTTTACCATCCCCCCTTAAGTACGTTGAACGCCACCTTATGTACTATGACTGTCACATTTTCCTCCACCGAGGCGGACATACCGCTGGTGCAGCTGCACTGACCATGAAGCTGAGGGCCCCGATCAGCTGCTGCAACTTCACAATCCATCCTAGAGCAAGCAGCAGCATCAAAATTAAGTGAAGAGGATGGGGCCGAACCTTAGTCATTTGCAGATGGGTGGGACGTGTTGGGTGTGCCCTGGATGCTAGCCTTCACAGCATGCAATTTGCCCTCATAACGATCTGAACAAGGTGGGTGAGAGGGGGGCTGATAAGGAAGGAGAGATAATTGTGCTTAGTGCCTCAGTGTGAAATGAACACTACCTACAGCCACTATAAGGAATCTGGAGAGGGCCCCTTATAGTTACAGGCACTGTACAGTGGCACAGAAATCTCATCCTCTATCAGCCAATCCCAAACTCCACTTTCCTTAGAGTCACAACCTAGATCAGGAAGCTGTAGAAGAGGACTGTGGACAAGTCTGATGGAGGACAATTTTAGTTTCTCTTAAATAAAATTCTTATAAATGTTCTATAACAAAATAAAACTTCACTGATTGTGACCCCTTCCTGACGTATGACTTACGGCTCTCATGAAGAGTCTGCATCATTTCCAGCAGATGAAGACTGATTTAATCAGCCATCATGTGCGTCTAACAGTAGCGGGTGCAGCAGGGTTCCACCCATGGCTGCTAACGTGTTAACCTGTTAAATGCTGCTCTCTGACAGCTGCATTTAAATGTACCGGCAGGGAGGGCACATCATTACACGCTCCCATCGACGCGCCTGTGATGTGATTGCGAGGTGCTGATGGGTCACCATGACAGGCAGGTGTCTGCTGAAGACCTCCATGCTTTTCATGACAATTCTCCTCTGAAAGCCAGCCTGTAGTAGGCATTCACAGGAGATTGTGATTTTTCACCATAAAAATGACCTTAGACATATCCATACGTCCAGGTCGACTGGTAACGACCTTGGGCGACTTCTTGCAGTTTAACCCCTAAATGCTGCGATTGCAGCATTTATCAATCAGGCAGAGGGAAGAAAGCCTTTGGATCAGAGACCCCACAACGTCATCGTGGAATCCCGATCGATGTCATAGTAACCTGATGTTTTGACGACATCCGGATCACCAGACACTAGCAAGTCAGTTAGATCATGTGCAGTGCATGATCAACTGAAAAAAGTCAACAAAACTTGTAAAAATTGTTTTTTGAAAATCACAAAGTAAAAATATACACTGCTCAAAAAAATAAAGGGAACACCAAAATCCCACATTCTAGATATCACTGAATGAAATATTCTAGATGTAAATCTTTATTCATTACATAGTGGAATGTGTTGAGAACAATAAAACCTAAAAATGATCAACGTACATCACAACTAATATCCCATGGAGGTCTAGAGTTGCAATGATGCTCAAAATCAAAGTGGAAAATGAAGTTACAGGCTGATCCAACTTCAGTAGGAATGCCTCAAGACAAGGAAATGATGCTCAGTAGTGTGCGTGCTCCACGTGCCTGTATGACCTCCCTACAATGCCTGGGCATGCTCCTGATGAGGCGGCGGATGTTCTCCTGAGGGATCTTCTCCCACACCTGGACTAAAGCAACCTCCAACTCCTGGAAAGTCTGTGGTGCAAGGTGACGTTGGTGGATGGTGCGAGACATGATGTCCCAGATGTGTTCAATCGGATTCAGGTCTGAGGAATGAGCGGGCCAGTCCATAGCTTCAATGCCTTCATCTTGAAGGAACTGCTGACACACTCCAGCCACATGAGGTCTGGCATTGTCCTGCATTAGAAGGAACCCAGGGCCAACCGTACCAGCATATGGTCACACAAGTGGTCTCAGGATCTCATCTCAGTACCTAATGGCAGTCAGTCTACTTCTGGCGAGCACATGGAGGGCTGTGTCACCCCACACCATTACTGACCCACTGCCAAACCGGTCATGCTGAAGGATGTTGCAGGCAGCAGATCACTCTCCACGGCGTCTCTAGACTCTGTCACGTCTGTCACATGTTCTCAGTGTGAACCTGCTTTCATCTGGAAAGAGCACAGGGTGCCAATGGCAAATTTGCCAATCCTGGTGTTCTGTGGCAAATACCAAGCATCCTACACAGTGTTGGGCTGTGACCACAACCCCCATCTGTGGACGTCGGGCACTCAGACCATCCTCATTGAGTCGGTTTCTAACTGTTTGTGCAGACTCATTCACATTTGTGGCCTGCTAGAGGTCATTTTGCAGTGCTATGGCAGTGCTCCTACTATTCCTCCTTGCACAAAGCCTGAGGTAGTGGTCCTGCTGCTGCATTGTTGCCCTCCTATGGCTGCCTCTACATCTCCTGGTGTGCTGGCCTGTCTCCTGGTAGCGCCTCCAGTCTCTGGACACTACGCTGACAGACACAGAAAACCTTCTTGCCAAAGCTCGCATTGATGTGCCATTCTGGATGAGCCGCACTACCTGAGCCACTTGTGTGGGTTGTAGAGTCCGTCTCATGCTACCATGAGTATGATGCACAACCACCATTCAAAAGTGACCAAAACATCAGCCAGAAAGCATTGGTACTGAGATGTGGTCTGTGGTCCCCACCTGCAGAACGACTCTTTATTGAGTGTGTCTTGATAATTGCTAATAGTTTCCATCTGTTGTCTATTCCATTTTCAGAACAGCATGTGAAATTGATTGTCAAACAGTGTTGCTTCCTAAGTGGACAATTTAATTTCACAGAAGTTTGATTTACTTGGAGTTATATTCTGTTGTTTAAGTGTTCACTTTATTTTTTTGAGCAGTGTATAACATTTAGGAATAATACAGAAATAATTAAAGAGGTTATTAGAAGGCTGATGAAGTGCTCCTTTTAGTGTTAAACCATGATGTCAGGTTCCATTACGTTAGTGAAAAAAATGGGAACAGGCAATAGGTTGGACTTCACAGGAGGACAAAGAAGGCAGCCTTTAGAAGGCACCTGTCTACCATGATAAATCATTGGCACCCTACAATCTCAGGGGGAAATTGAAGCTAATGCACCTTTGAATTGGCAATCAGATCATTTAAAGGGAATCTGTCACCCCAAAAATCGTATATGAGCTAAGGCCATCGGCATCAGGGGCTTATCTACAGCATTCTGTATTGCTGTAGATAATCTCCCGATGTAACCTGAAAGGTAAGAAAAACAGGTTATATTATACTCACCCAGGGGCGGTCCCGCTGCGGTTCGGGTCCGATGGGTGTAGAGGTCTGCCTCTCATCTTCATGCGATGACGTCCTCTTCTTGCCACGGCTCCACGGAAGAGGACAGGGCACCAATGGTGAATTTGCCAATCCTGGTGTTCTGTGGCAAATACCAAGCTTCCTGCACAGTGTTGGGCTTTGAGCACAACCCCATCTGTCGAAGTCGGGCATTCAGACCATCCTCAAGGAGTCTGTTTCTAAGCATTTGTGCAGACACATGCACATTTGCGGCCTGCTGGAGGTCATTTTGCAGCGCTCTGGCAGTCCTCCTCCTGTACCTCCTTGAACAAAGTCTGATGTAGCGGTCCTGCTGCTGGGTTGTTACCCTCCAATGGCCCCCTTCATGTCTCCTGTTGTTCTGGCCTGTCTCCTGGTAGCACCTCCAGCCTCTGGACACTACGCTGACAGACACAGCAAACCTTCTTGCCAAAGCTCGCATTGATGTGCTATCCTGGATGAGCTGTACTACCTGAGCCACTTGTGTGGGTTGTAAAGTCCATCTCATGCTACCATGAGTGTGAAAGCTCAACCAACATTTAAAAGTGACCAAAACATTAGCCAGAAAGCATTGGTACTGAAATCTGGTCTGTGGTCCCCACCTGCAGAACCACTCCTCTATTGAGTGTGTCTTGATAATTGCCAATAATTTCTATCCGTTGTCTATTCCATATGCACAACAGCATGTGAAATTGATGGTCAATGAGGTCAAGCAAATAGTGTTGCTTCCTAATTGGACAGTTTGATTTCACAGAAGTTTGATTTAGTTGGAGTTATATTCTGTTGTTTAAAGGGAACCTGTCACCTCAAATTGGTGAGATATTTAAATGACTTTTTACCAGTCCGATGGGCGGCGTTTCATCTTCATTTCTCCAACCCGTCCGTCCCTGTTGCCCGCAATATGTTAGTGAATTAGAGTACGTGTGCTCCATAGTTGGCGCGTGCACAATGCAATTTTCATTCGCGCACACGCAGTATGCTCTGCCCAACTGCGGGCAAAGCCGAAAAGCATTACTGCGCATGCGCCCACGCACTATGTCCCACAACACAATGAAATACTTCCGGGAAATAGTGCGCGGGCACATGCGCAGTAATGATTTCCGGCTTTGCCCGTAGTTGGGCAAAGCATACTGCGCGTGCGCGACCGAAGATTGCATTGCGCACGCGCCAACTATGGAGCACATGTACTCTAATTCACTAACATATTGCTGACAACAGGGATGGATGGGGTGGAGAAATAAAGATGAAACACCGCCCAATGGCAGAAAGGGGTTAAAATAAAAAAACAAAAAACAAGGCAAAAAAAGATGTTTTATCATCATATTGCTAAACAAAAAGTGGAACAAAACACGATCAAAAAGACAAATGTAAATAAAACTGGTATAGCTGTCCTGCAAAAAAACTAACCACCATACCGCTCCATCAGCCAAAAAATACAAAAGTTGTAGCTCTCAGAATAAATTGATGCAAAAATAATGATTTTTTTTAATGAAATTGTTTTTATTGTGTTAAAGCACTAAAACACAAAAAAATTGTATAAATGGGGTATCACTATAATTGTACTGCCCTGAAGAATAAGCTGCCTTATCAATTTTGGCATTTAAAAAATCCTGAATTGTTGGTTTTTGTGTATTCTGCTTCCAAAAAATCAGAATAGAAAGCGATCAAAAAAAGTTATTAGCCCAGAAATGGTACCAATGAAAACTGCTGTGAATTCTGTTTTCGAACTCCCTCCTGTGGTCATGAATGGTACTTCGGCGAGATCTGTCCATGGACTCCCTCTGGTGGCTGTGAGTGGAGCTGCTGCTTCTGAGGTTCCTTCCACAGGTGACGTAGTTTATTCTTTGGCTGGCTGTTCTATTTAACTCCACTCAGATCGTTTCTCCATGCCAGCTGTCAATGTTCTTGTACTGGTTCAGTTCGCTCTTGGATCTTACTGGTGACCTGTCTACTCCAGCAGAAGCTAAGTCCCTGCTGGCTAATTATTTGTTCATTGATTCCTTGTCCAGTTGGCTATCATGATTTTGTCTTGCTAGCTGGAAGCTCTGGGATGCAGAGTGGCACCTCGGCACCGTGAGTCGGTGCGGAGGTCTTTTTGCACATTCTGCGTGGTTTTTTTGTAGCAAAGATACCTTTTCTATCCTCAGTCTGTTTAGTAAGTATGGCCTCCCTTTGCTGAAACCTGTTTCATCTCTGTGTTTATGACTTTCATCTTAACTCACAGTCAATATATGTGGGGGGCTGCCTTTTCCTTTGGGGAATTTCTCTGAGGCAAGGTAGGCTTTATTTTCTATCTCTAGGGCTAGTTAGCTCCTAGGCTGTGAAGAGGCGTCTAGGTCGTGTTAGGTACGCTCCACGGCTATTTCTAGTTGTGTGACAGGATTAGGGGTTGCAGTCAGCAGAGTTCCCACTTCCCAGAGCTTGTCCTGTGTGAGTTTAACCATCAGGTCGTTCCAGGTGCTCTTAACCACCAGGTCCATAACAGTACAGCTGGCCCAAAGTATTAATGCATCTCAATAGAGGGATAAGAGAAGTTCTGAGACCATTTTTTTTTCTCTGCAGTGCTTTTTGTCTTTCTTTTCCCCTTAACCTCTGGGTGGTTCAGAACACAGGTGTAGATATGGACATTCAGGGTCTGTCCTCTTGTGTGGATCATCTCACGGCAAGGGTACAAAACATTCAAGATTTTGTGGTTCAGAATCCGATGTTAGAGCCTAGAATTCCAGTTCCTGATTTGTTTTCTGGGGATAGACCTAGGTTCTTGAATTTCAAAAATAATTGTAAACTGTTTCTAGCTTTGAAACCCCGCTCCTCTGGTGACCCCGTTCAACAGGTAAAAATCATTATTTCTTTGTTGCGTGGTGACCCTCAAGACTGGGCATTTTCCCTTGCGCCAGGAGATCCTGCATTGCGTGATGTTAATGCGTTTTTTCTGGTGCTTGGATTGCTTTATGATGAACCAAATTCAGTGGATCAGGCAGAGAAAATCTTGCTGTCAGGGTCAGGATGAAGCGGAGGTGTACTGTCAGAAGTTTAGAAAGTGGTCTGTGCTTACTCAGTGGAATGAGTGTGCCCTGGTGGCAATTTTCAGAAAGGGTCTTTCTGAAGCCCTTAAGGATGTCATGGTGGGATTTCCCACGCCTGCTAGTCTAAATGAGTCTATGTCCTTGGCCATTCAGATCGATCGGCGCTTGCGTGAGCGCAAAGCTGTGCACCATTTGGCGGTATTCTCTGAGCATAGGCCTGAGCCTATGCAATGTGATAGGACTTTGACCAGAGCGGAACGGCAAGAACACAGACGTCGGAATGGGCTGTGTTATTACTGTGGTGATTCCACTCATGCTATCTCCGATTGTCCTAAGCGCACTAAGCGGTTCACTAGGTCTGCCACCATTGGTACGGTACAGTCTAAATTTCTTTTGTCCGTTACTCTGATTTGCTCTCTGTCGTCCTATTCTGTTATGGCATTTGTGGATTCAGGCGCTGCCCTGAATTTGATGGACTTGGAGTTTGCCAGGCGCTGTGGTTTTTTCTTGGAGCCCTTGCAGTATCCTATTCCATTGAGAGGAATTGATGCTACGCCTTTGGCCAAGAATAAGCCTCAATACTGGACTCAATTGACCATGTGCGTGGCTCCTGCACATCAGGAGGATATTCGCTTTTGGTGTTGCATAATCTGCATGATGTGGTCGTTTTGGGGTTGCCATGGCTACAGGTCCATAATCCAGTATTGGATTGGAAATCTATGTCTGTGTCCGGCTGGGGTTGTCAGGGGGTACATGGTGATGTTCCATTGCTGTCAATTTCGCCTTCCACTCCTTCTGAAGTCCCTGAGTTTTTGTCAAATTACCGGGATGTATTTGAAGAGCCCAAATCCGGTGCCTTACCTCCTCATAGGGATTGCGATTGTGCTATTAATTTGATTCCTGGTAGTAAGTTTCCTAAGGGCCGACTGTTTAATTTATCTGTGCC
Organism: Ranitomeya imitator; assembly: GCF_032444005.1. Taxonomy (NCBI): domain Eukaryota; kingdom Metazoa; phylum Chordata; class Amphibia; order Anura; family Dendrobatidae; genus Ranitomeya; species Ranitomeya imitator. Next base: position 807,492,530 of record NC_091282.1, on the reverse strand, counting down.
AGAGCACGCCGCTATGCGGAGTTATATAAAGGAATCCTTGGAGAAAGGTCATATTCGCCCGTCGTCATCACCGTTGGGAGTAGGGTTCTTTTTTGTGGCCAAGAAGGATGGCTCTTTGAGACCTTGTATTGATTACCGCCTTCTTAATAAGATCACAGTTAAATTTCAGTACCCTTTGCCGCTGCTGTCTGATTTGTTTGCTCGGATTAAGGGGGCTAGTTGGTTCACCAAGATAGATCTTTGAGGGGCGTATAATCTTGTGCGAATTAAACAGGGCGATGAATGGAAAACAGCATTTAATATGCCCGAGGGCCATTTTGAGTACCTGGTTATGCCATTCGGGCTTTTTAATGCTCCATCTGTGTTTCAGTCCTTTATGCATGACATCTTCCGAGAGTACCTGGATAGATTCATGATTGTATATTTGGATGATATTTTGGTCTTTTCGGATGATTGGGAGTCTCATGTGAAGCAGGTCAGAATGGTGTTCCAGGTCCTTCGTGCAAATTCCTTGTTTGTGAAGGGGTCGAAATGTCTCTTTGGGGTTCAGAAGGTTTCATTTTTGGGTTTCATTTTTTCCCCTTCTACTATCGAGATGGACCCTGTTAAAGTTCAGGCCATTTATGATTGGACTCAGCCGACATCTGTGAAGAGCCTGCAGAAGTTCCTGGGCTTTGCTAATTTTTACCGTCGCTTCATCGCTAATTTTTCTAGTGTTGTTAAACCATTGACTGATTTGACCAAAAAAGGTGCTGATGTGGTCAATTGGTCCTCGGCGGCTGTAGAGGCTTTTCAGGAGTTGAAGCGTCGTTTTTCTTCTGCCCCTGTGTTGTGACAGCCAGATGTTTCGCTCCCGTTTCAGGTCGAGGTTGATGCTTCTGAGATTGGTGCAGGGGCTGTTTTGTCGCAAAGAAGTTCTGATGGCTCGGTGATGAAACCATGTGCTTTCTTCTCTAGAAAATTCTCACCTGCTGAGCGCAATTATGATGTTGGCAATCGAGAGTTGTTGGCCATGAAGTGGGCATTTGAGGAGTGGCGACATTGGCTTGAAGGAGCCAAGCATCGCGTGGTGGTCTTGACGGATCACAAGAATTTGAGTTATCTCGAATCTGCCAAACGGTTGAATCCTAGACAGGCTCGATGGTCGCTGTTTTTCTCCCGTTTTGATTTTGTGGTTTCGTACCTTCCGGGCTCTAAGAATGTGAAGGCTGATGCCCTGTCAAGGAGTTTTGTGCCTGACTCTCCGGGTGTTCCTGAGCCGGCGGGTATTCTCAAAGAGGGGGTAATTTTGTCTGCCATCTCCCCTGATTTGCGACGCGTGCTGCAGAAGTTTCAGGCTGATAGACCTGACCGTTGTCCAGCGGAGAAATTGTTTGTCCCTGATAGATGGACTAGTAGAGTTATCTCTGAAGTTCATTGTTCGGTGTTGGCGGGTCATCCTGGAATCTTTAGTACCAGAGATTTGGTGGCTAGATCCTTTTGGTGGCCTTCTTTGTCACGGGATGTGCGTTCTTTTGTGCAGTCCTGTGGGATTTGTGCTCGGGCTAAGCCCTGCTGTTCTCGTGCCAGTGGGTTGCTTTTGCCCTTGCCGGTCCCGAAGAGGCCCTGGACGCATATTTCCATGGATTTTATTTCAGATCTCCCTGTCTCTCAAAGGATGTCGGTCATTTGGGTGGTTTGTGATCGCTTCTCTAAGATGGTCCATTTGGTACCCTTGTCTAAATTGCCTTCCTCCTCTGATTTGGTGCCATTGTTTTTCCAGCATGTGGTTCGTTTTCATGGCATTCCGGAGAACATCGTCTCGGACAGAGGTTCTCAGTTTGTTTCGAGGTTTTGGCGGTCCTTTTGTGCTAAGATGGACATTGATTTATCTTTTTCTTCGGCTTTCCATCCTCAGACTAATGGCCAAACCGAACAAACTAATCAGACTTTGGAGACATATCTGAGATGCTTTGTTTCTGCTGATCAGGATGATTGGGTGTCCTTCTTGCCTTTGGCTGAGTTCACCCTTAATAATCGGGCCAGCTCGGCTACATTGGTTTCGCCTTTTTTCTGTAATTCTGGTTTCCATCCTCGTTTCTCTTCAGGGCAGGTTGAGCCTTCGGACTGTCCTGGTGTGGATACTGTGGTGGACAGGTTGCAGCAGATTTGGACTCATGTGGTGTACAATTTGACATTGTCCCAGGAGAAGGCTCAACGTTTCGCTAACCGCCGGCGCTGTGTTGGCCCCCGACTTCGTGTTGGGGATTTGGTTTGGTTGTCATCTCGTCATGTTCCTATGAAGGTTTCCTCTCCTAAGTTTAAGCCTCGTTTCATTTGGCCATATAAGATTTCTGAAGTTCTTAATCCTGTGTCATTTCGTTTGGACCTTCCAGCTTCTTTTGCCATCCATAATGTGCTCCATAGGTCGTTATTGCGGAGATACGTGGCGCCTATGGTTCCCTCCGTTGATCCTCCTGCCCCGGTGTTGGTCGAGGGGGAGTTGGAGTATGTGGTGAAGATTTTGGATTCTCATATTTCGAGACGGAAACTCCAGTACCTGGTCAAGTGGAAGGGTTATGGTCAGAAAGATAATTCCTGGGTTTTTGCCTCTGATGTTCATGCTGCCGATCTAGTTCGTGCCTTTCATTTGGCTCATCCTGATCGGCCTGGGGGCTCTGGTGAGGGTTCGGTGACCCCTCCTCAAGGGGGGGTACTGTTATGAATTCTGTTTTCGAACTCCCTCCTGTGGTCATGAATGGTACTTCGGCGAGTTCTGTCCATGGACTCCCTCTGGTGGCTGTGAGTGGAGCTGCTGCTTCTGAGGTTCCTTCCACAGGTGACGTAGTTTATTCTTTGGCTGGCTGTTCTATTTAACTCCACTCAGATCGTTACTCCATGCCAGCTGTCAATGTTCTTGTACTGGTTCAGTTCGCTCTTGGATCTTTCTGGTGACCTGTCTACTGCAGCAGAAGCTAAGTCCCTGCTGGCTAATTATTTGTTCATTGTTTCCTTGTCCAGTTGGCTATCATGATTTTGTCTTGCTAGCGGGAAGCTCTGGGATGCAGAGTGGCACCTCCGCACCGTGAGTCAGTGCGGAGGTCTTTTTGCACACTCTGCGTGGTTTTTTTGTAGTTTTTTGTGCTGACCGCAAAGATACCTTTTCTATCCTCAATCTGTTTAGTAAGTCTGGCCTCCCTTTGCTGAAACCTGTTTCATCTCTGTGTTTGTGACTTTCATCTTAACTCAGTCAATATATGTGGTGAGCTGCCTTTTCCTTTGGGGAATTTCTCTGAGGCAAGGTAGGCTTTATTTTCTATCTCTAGGGCTAGTTAGCTCTTAGGCTGTGAAGAGGCGTCTAGGTCGTGTTAGGTACGCTCCACGGCTATTTCTAGTTGTGTGACAGGATTAGGGGTTGCGGTCAGCAGAGTTCCCACTTCCCAGAGCTTGTCCTGTGTGAGTTTAACCATCAGGTCGTTCCGGGTGCTCTTAACCACCAGGTCCATAACAGAAAACACCAACTCGTCCCTCAAAAAATAAGCCCTCACATGATTCTGTTGGCCGAAATATGGAAAAATTATAACTCTCAAAATATGGTGATGCAAAAATTAGTTTTTGAAAATAAAAGCGTCTTTTAGTGTGTGAGAGCAGCCAAACATAAAGAAACTATATAAATCTGGTATTTCTCTAATCGCACCGTCCCAAAGAATAAAGTTATCTAATCACTTATATCGCACGAGGAACAGTGTAAGAAATAAATAAACAATTTTTCACCTGTTGTTGATTTGTTCATACTGCCTCACAAATCTCTCAGTAAGACTTGGCGTATATTTATCCTGTGCTCTAGGCTGAGCACTTACACCAGGGTTTCTGTGAAAATATCTGAAATATGTGATTCAGATGGAACTCCTGACAAAAATGAGGCAGTTGGAGGCACTGTGGACTCTGTCTGGCCTGTGATCTGGCGGTGTAAATCTTTTTATTAGGAGTGCATAAAAAGCCACAGTTTTGTGCACCTCTGAAAAAAAGGACACTGTTGAACGTAGGCCAAACAGAGTCCAAAGTAACTCTGCTGCCTCATTATAGTGAATGAATTCCTCAGGGGTTTCATCTGAATTATGTCACTTGGAGATTTAAAAGGAAACCCTAATGTAAGTGCTCATCGTGGAGCGCTGAATAAATATGATTCCAAATGTTATGTAAAACGTTCCCATCAAAAGCTTCAACTCAATCCACAAAAAAACAAATCCCCACTCAGGTCCGTCGTCTGTTAATGGTATTATTGTCAACGCACAGCTCATAGACCGAATATACAATCATCTGAATGAGAATGAGATAGCCAGAACTGTTAAAACTCTTTATATAAATGTAACCCTTTTGCAACCTAGTGGATGATATTATGTCCTAGGTTGGGTCTTCATGTACAGAGGAGGCTCAGGAGCTGAGCCTGCACCATATCCAGCAGCACAAGCCATCAATACACAGCTGACATCTGCCCATAACACTAGCAACTGTACCTTACCCTGATTACTGCTGTCTTACCAATTAAATATTGCTGTCAAATACTGACAAAACTATTTCAAGGGAATCTGTCACCCCAAAAATCGTATATGAGTTAAGGCCACCGGCATTAGGGGCTTATCTACAGCATTCTGTAATGCTGTAGATAAGCCGCTGATGTAACCTGAAAGGTAAGAAAAACAGGTTATATTATACTCACCCAGGGGCGGTCCCGCTGTGCTGCGGGTCCGATGGGCGTCGCGGTCTGTGTCCGGCCCCTCCTAGCTTCATACGATGACGTCCTCTTATTGTCTTCCTGCCGTGGCTCCGGCACAGGCGTACTTTATCTGCCCTGTTGCCCTTTATCTGCCCTGTCTCTGACCTTCCCGAGGCCTGCGCACTGCAGTATTTTGCTCTGCCCCCAACAGGGCAGACAAAGTACGCCGGAGCCGCGGCAGGAAAACAAGAAGAGGACGTCATCGTATGAAGATGGGAGGCGGACCTCTACACCCATCAAACCCGAACCACAGCGGGACCGCCCATGGGTGAGTATTATATACCATGTTTTTCTTATCTTTCAGGTTACATCGGGGGCTTATCTACAGCATTACAGAATGCTGTAGATAAGGCCCTGATGCCGGTGGCCTTAGCTCATATGCGATTTTTCCCTTTAAATGATCTGATTGCCAATTCAAATGTGCATCAGCTTCCATTTCCCCCTGAGATTGCAGGGTGCCAATGATTTATCATGGTAGACAGGTGCCTGCTAAATGCTGCCTTCTTTGTCCTCCTGTGAAGTCCAACCTATGGCCTATTCCCATTTTTTTCACTAATGTAATGGAACCTGACATCATGGTTTAACACTAAAAGGAGCACTTCATCAGCCTTCTAATAACCTCTTTAATTATTCCTGTATTATCCCTAACTGTTATACACTGCTCAATAAAATAAAGTGAACACTTGAACAACAGAATATAACTCCAAGTCAATAAAACTTTTGTGAAATCAAATTGTCCACTTAGGAAGCAACACTGTTTGACAATCAATTTCACATGCTGTTCTGAAAATGGAATAGACAACAGATGGAAACTATTGGCAATTATCAAGACACACTCAATAAAGAGTGGTTCTGCAGGTGGGGACCACAGACCACATCTCAGTACCAGTACTTTCCGGCTGATGTTTTGGTCACTTTTGAATGGTGGTTGTGCTTTCATACCAGTGGTAGCATGAGACGGACTCTACAACCCACACAAATAGCTCACGTAGTGCAGCTCTTCCAGGATGGCACATCAATGCGAGCTTTGACAAGAAGGTTTTCTGTGTCTGTTAGCATAGTGTCCAAAGGCTGGAGGCACTACCAAGAGACAGGCCAGCACACCAGGAGATGTGGAGGGGGCCATAGGAGGGCAACAATGCAGCAGCAGGACCGCTACCTCAGCCTTTGTGCAAGGAGGAATAGGAGGAGCACCGCCAGAGCACTGCAAAATGACCTCCAGGAGGCCAAAAATGTGTATGGGTCTGCACAAACAGAAACTTGACTCCATGAGGATGGTCTGAGTGCCTGACGTCCATAGATGTGGGTTGTGCTCACAGCCCAACACTGTGCAGAATGCTTGGCATTTGCCACAGAACACCAGGATTGGCAAATTTCCCACTGGCACCCTGTGCTCTTCATAGATGAAGTCCAACCTATGGCCTATTCCCATTTTTTTCACTAACGTAATGGAACCTAACATCATGGTTTAACACTAAAAGGAGCACTTCATCAGCCTTCTAATAACCTCTATAATTATTCCTGTATTATCCCTAACTCTTATACACTGCTCAAAAAAATAAAGTGAACACTTGAACAACAGAATATAACTCCAAGTAAATCAAACTTCTGTGAAGTCAAATTGTCCACTTAGGAAGCAACACTGACAATCAATTTCATGTGCTGTTCTGAAAATGGAATAGACAACAGATGGAAACTATTGGCAATTATCAAGACACACTCAATAAAGAGTCGTTCTGCAGGTGGGGACCACAGACCACATCTTAGTACCAATACTTTCCGGCTGATGTTTTGGTCACTTTTGAATGGTGGTTGTGCTTTCATACCCGTGGTAGCATGAGATGGACTCTACAACCCACACAAGTAGCTCAGGTAGTGCAGCTCTTCCAGGATGGCACATCAATGCGAGCTTTGGCAAGAAGGTTTTCTGTGTCTGTCAGTGTAGGCTGGAGGTGCTACCAGGAGATAGGCCAGCACACCAGGAGATGTAGAGGAGCCCGTAGGAGGGCAACAACGCAGCAGCAGGACTGCTACCTCAGCCTTTGTGGAATAGGAGGAGCAAAATGACCTCCAAGAGGCCACAAATGTGAATGGGTCTGCACAAACAGTTAGAAACCAACTCCATGAGGATGGTCTGAGTGCCCGACGTCCATAGATGGGGGTTGTGCTCACAGCCCAACACCGTGCAGAACGCTTGGCATTTGCCACAGAACACCAGGATTGGCAAATTGCCCACTGGTGCCCTGTGCTCTTCATAGATGAAAGCAGGTTCACACTGAGCACATGTGACAAATGTGATAGTCTGGAGACACCGTGGAGAGCGATCTGCTGCCTGCAACATCCTTCAGCATGACCGGTTTGGCAGTGGGTCAGTAATGGTGTGGGGTGGCATTTCTTTGGAGGGCCGCACAGTCCTCCATGTGCTTACCAAAGGAAGCCTGACAGCCATTAAGCACCGAGATGAGATCCTCATACCCCTTGTGAGACCATATGCTGGTGCGGTTGGCACTGGGTTCCTTTTAATGCAGGACAATGCCAGACCTCATGTGGCTGGAGTGTGTCAGCAGTTCCTGCAAGATGAAGGCATTGAACACATCTGGGACATCATGTGTTACACCATCCACCAATGTCACGTTGCACCACAGACTGTCCAGGAGTTGGCGGATAATTTAGTCCAGGTCTGGGAGGCGATCCCTCAGGAGATTATCCGCTGCCCTATCAGAAGCATGCCCAGGCATTGTAGGGAGGTCATACAGGCACGTGGAGGCCACACACACTACTGAGCATCATTTTCTTGTCTTGAGGCATTTCCACTGAAGTTGGAGCAGCCTGTAATTTGATTTTCCACTTTGATTTTGAGCATCATTCCAACTCCAGACGTCCATGGGATATTAGTTGTGATTTACATTGATCATTTTTAGGTTTTACTGTTCTCAATGCATTCCACTATATAATGAATAAAGATTTAAAACCGGAATATTTAATTCAGTGATATCTAGGATGTTGGATTTTAGTGTTCCCTTTATTTTTTTTGAGCAGTGTGTATACATGTGTTTAAAAACTAGGTTTTTCCTCTTTTTTTCCACCCTGCACAAGCTGGGATGTCATTCACACTGCTGTGGACGTGCTATGAAGCAGAGGAATGTACACTCAGCTTTACTGCACTCATGCCCACAGGGAAGCAGTAACATTATTACTAGGCGAATAGTCTGGGGAAACCAATGCCCCCTCTACTAGTCAAACTAATTAGCATATTGGAAATGGATTTTTACCTTTCTTTTTTGCAATCATTTATACTGTACAATAAGCTTGTTAGGCAGTGTGTTGACATAAGAATAAACTCATGGTGGCGGTTTGAGGAATTCAGGGGACATTTAAGGCAAATTGTACTTGTAAATAGAACAAAAAAGAAAAAAGCGGTTTGGTGCCATGTTAGCCAATTGAAAAAAAGAATGCCTTAATGGCTAACAAAAATAAAATAAATGATGTTACAAAGCAAGCTTTGAGACTTATTAGGTACCTTACTCAGGAATGGTATAACAACATTTTTTTTATACCATGCCGGTTTCCTCTCTTATGAACTATGGCTGCCACACTGTTGACTCTTATGAATAATATCACACCATCCATCTCTAAGAACTATGACTGGCTTATCATCACCTTATAAACTATAACCACCACACTGTCATTGGTTATGAACTACAGTGCCACACTGTCTTCCCTTATGAACTATAACACCCATTCTCCATTATCACAAAGCCCCTTTCCATACTGTGCCACCTGTCTACATTGTACCCTCCCCATTCTGTGCATTCCTCACATTGTCCACCCCACTGTACCCCCTCTCCATACTGTGCCCTTGTAGACTTATCCTCCCTCCAATACTGTGCCCCAGACTGTCCCTACCCCTGTTATACTGACAACTCGCCCTCATGAAGTCTACTATAAAAGTCCCTTGTATCTTGAGCTTGAGTACTATGGTGCACTTACCATTTGCCAACTTTGCTGTACTGCAGCCACGTCATCAATGTAATGAAGTCTCATTACGCCGCTGCGCTTTGGGGAAGGGAGCTGATTAGTGCTCTACTGCCCCTACAGTTGTTGCTTTTATTGCATTTGCGTTTTAAAGATGCATCTACAATCAAATGTAGGGAACTAGACCACTGAGTTTTAGATATGAGCTGGACCTCCTGTGCCTAGTGGAAAATATGACCCTATGTAGTTGCTGCTCTCAAGTGGTGCAGCTCAGCTCACATTCAAGCAAGAACAGCAACTAAACAGTGAATCAAGCTTTGCAGGACTACTGTATCCATCAGATTACAAGTTACTGCGTAAAATAGGATGTCAGAGTTTTGTGGCTACCAAAACATTAAACAACTACATTTCAACTGATGTTATTTGACATCGGAAAATTCATATTAATAAAAGGTATTGATGTCAATAGAAACATATCTTCATGTTTTCCGTTTAAAATTATGACATAGTGAAGAGTGAATTTGGCAGTTCTTTTGACTCAAACGAAAAAATGTTCAAAAAATATGTCTATAAAGCTCCCTTTGGCACGGTGCACACAAAGTCCTCTGTGACTCTTCCAGTATCTTCACTCAGCCTCTGGGTTTCAAGCATCGAGTAGATTTATTTCCTTATGATATTATGACATGTGTTTGCTCCGACCTAGTTAATACCTTCAAGAGCTTATGTTGTGATGATAGAAAATGGTTTAGATGGCACCAGAAGCTCCAGCGCAAAATGAAGATGCCCAAAGAGTTGCAGGGGACATCTTGTGAGCAATGCTGGAGGGAACTGTGCAGACTAGGGTTCATTTTCAAAAGTCGCCGACTTTTGGCAAAGTCGGGTTTCATGAAACCCGATCCGACTCCTGTGCGGGGTCGGCCATGCGGTACGCGACTTTCGCGCCAAAGTCGCGTTTCAATGACGCGAAAAGCGCCATTTCTCAGCCAATGAAGGTAAACGCAGAGTGTGGGCAGCGTGATGACATAGGTCCTGGTCCCCACCATCTTAGAGAAGGGCATTGCAGTGATTGGCTTGCTGTCTGCGGCGTCACAGGGGCTATAAAGGGGCGTTCCCGCCGACCGCCATGTTACTGCTGCTGATCTGAGCTTAGGGAGAGGTTGCTGCCGCTTCGTCAGAAGCAGGGATAGCGTTAGGCAGGGTCCATTAACCACCAAACCGCTTGTGCTGTAGCGATTTCCACTGCCCAACACCACCTTCGGTGTGCAGGGACAGTGGAAGCTACATTTTTTTTTTTTTCCCCTCAGCGCTGTAGCTCATTGGGCTGCCCTAGAAGGCTCCCTGATAGCTGCATTGCTGTGTGTACGCCGCTGTGCAAACCAACTGCTTTTTTCAAAGCACAAATCCTCTTGTTCCTTCCTTTCTGCACAGCTATCTTTTTTGTTTGTCCACACTTTTTATCTAATTTGTGCATCAGTCCACTCCTTATTGCTGCCTGCCATACCTGGCTGAGATTACTGCAGGGAGATAGTAATTGTTGGACACTCCCTGTTTTTTTTTTTTTTGTGGGAGATTAAGATTGACATTTCTGCTAGAGTGCCATCCCTGTGTGTGCCATCTCTCACTCAGTGGGCCATAGAAAGCCTATTTATTTTTTTTGCTTGATTTGGGTTATAAAATCTACCTGAAAAAATCACTACATCAATCAGTGGGAGAAAAATATTGGCCTCAGGGCTTGTGTGCCACTCTTGACTCCTGTGTGTGCCATCTCTCAGTCAGTGGGCCATAGAAAGCCTATTTATTTTTTTGCTTGATTTGGGTTCTAAAATCTACCTGAAAAAATCACTACATCAATCAGTGGGAGAAAAATATTGGCCTCAGGGCTTGTGTGCCACTCTTGACTCCTGAGTGTGCCATCTCTCAGTCAGTGGGCCATAGAAAGCCTATTTATTTTTTGCTTGATTTGGGTTCTAAAATCTACCTGAAAAAATCACTACATCAATCAGTGGGAGAAAAATATTGGCCTCAGGGCTTGTGTGCCACTCCTGACTCCTGTGTGCATCATCACTCACTCAGTGGGCCATAGAAAGCCCTTTTTTTTTTTTTTTGCTTTATTTGGGTTCTAAATTCTACCTGAAAAAATCAATAAATCAATCAGTGGGAGATAAATATTGGCCTCTGGGCTTGTGTGCCACTCCTGACTCCTGTGTGCGTCATCTCTCACTCAGTGGGCCATAGAAAGCCTTTTTTTGTTTTATTTGTTTTCTAAATTCTCCCTGAAAAAATCATTTTATTTTATTTGGTTTCTAAATTCTTCCTGAAAAAATCATTTTATTCTATTATTTTTTTTTCCTAAAGTCTCCCTGAAAAAAAACAAAAAAACAAATCAGTGGGAGATTAATATTGCCCTTTCTGCTTGTGTGCCAGTCTTGACTCCTGGGTGTGCCATCTCTCTCTCTCTCTCCAATTGTGGGCCATAGAAAGCCTATTATTTTTTTAGCTTGATTTGGGTTCCAAAATCTACCTGAAAAAATCACTACATCAATCAGTGGGAGATAAATATTGGCCTCTGGGCTTGTGTGCCACTCCTGACTCCTGTGTGCGTCATCTCTCACTCAGTGGGCCATAGAAAGCCTTTTTTTGTTTTATTTGTTTTCTAAATTCTCCCTGAAAAAATCATTTTATTTTATTTGGTTTCTAAATTCTTCCTGAAAAAATCATTTCATTCTATTTTTTTTTTTCCTAAAGTCTCCCTGAAAAAAAAAAAAAATCAAATCAGTGGGAGATTAACATTTACATTTGTGCTTCAGTGACAGTCCTGCGTGTGTGGCATCTCTCTCATTTGTTGCCACCAACAACAGAGTGTGTAACATTGTGCCTGATTTTCGTTGTGGTCTCACTCACCTGTAAAGGGGTAGCTAAATCATACTGAAGTTATAGCTCACCGTGTAAGTTGTGTGACAGCAACAAATACCGTTAGTTTGTTTACGTTTTTAAAACAATGAGGAAGTCTGGTGGAAGAGGTCGTGGCCGGGGGCGTTCATTGTCAGCTGGTAATGAGGGTAGTGGTAGTGGTGGAGCATCATCTGGTCGTGGGAAAAAAAATATTGCACCTAAGTCTGGAGCTGTGGAGCCAGGTTCGTCGTCTGGCTACACAAGGCCTCGAACGCTCCCTTTTCTGGGAGTAGGAAAACCGCTTTTAAAGCCGGAGCAGCAAGAGTTTTGGCTTATCTTGCTGACTCAGCCTCTAGCTCTTTTGCCTCCTCTCGTGAAACTGGTAAATGTCAAAGCATCGCGTCGTTAGTGGATGTTCACGGTCAGGGACAAGTCGCTTCCTTGTCCTCTTCAGCAAAAACAACAACAGAGAAGAATGCAGCAGGCGACACAACGGGTTACTCCATGGAGCTCTTTACACATACCGTCCCTGGCTTAGAAAGTGAAGCAGTTAACAGTCCATGCCCATTACAAGTTGAATCTGACATGGAGTGCACTGATGCACAGCCACAGCCAGACTACTATGCTGGTCCTTTGACTCAGACCACAACATTGCCCTCGCAGGGTAATGATCAAGAATCAGACCCTGATGAGACTATGTTGCCCCATCACGAACGCTATACCACCGACCGACACGGTGACACAGACGAAGTTGCACACGAGCTACAAGAAGAGGTAATAGATGACCCAGTTCTTGACCCCGATTGGCAGCCATTGGGGGAACAGGGTGCAGGCGGCAGCAGTTCTGAAGCGGAGGAGGAGGGGCCGCAGCAGGCATCAACATCGCAACAGGTTCCATCTGCCGGGCCCGTATCTTGCCCAAAACGCGTGGCAAAGCCAAAACCTGTTGGAGGACAGCGTGGCCATCCGGTTAAAGCTCAGTCTGCAATGCCTGAAAAGGTATCCGATGCTAGAAAGAGTGCAGTCTGGCATTTTTTTAAACAACATCCAATTGATCAGCGCAAAGTCATCTGTCAAAAATGTTCAACTACGTTAAGCAGAGGACAGAATCTGAAAAGTCTCAATACAAGTTGCATGCATAGACATTTAACCACCATGCATTTGCAAGCCTGGACTAACTACCAAACGTCCCTTAAGGTTGTAGCACCCTTGGCCAATGAAGCTAGTCAGCAACGCAACATCCCTTCCGGCAGTGTAGGGCCACCATTTTCCGCACCACCTGCAGTATCTGTGCAGGTTTCTTTGCCAGGCCAAAGCAGTCAGGGTCAGGGAATCACCAGTTTCGTAGTAGGAAACACTGCATCTAGGGCACCGGCGGCAACAATACCATCTCCCACCGTCTCTCAGTCTGCCATGTCCACCGGCACCCCCGCTAGTTCCACGATCTCCAGCTCTCCAGTCCAGCTCACACTACATGAGACTATGGTTAGAAAAAGGAAGTACTTAGCCTCGCATCCGCGTACACAGGGTTTGAACGCCCACATAGCTAGACTAATCTCGTTAGAGATGATGCCCTACCGGTTAGTTGAAAGCGAAGCTTTCAAAGCCCTGATGGACTACGCTGTACCACGCTACGAGCTACCCAGTCAACACTTTTTTTCCAGAAAAGCCATCCCAGCCCTCCACCAGCATGTTAAAGAGCGCATCGTCCATGCACTCAGGCAATCTGTGAGCACAAAGGTGCACCTGACAACAGATGCATGGACCAGTAGGCATGGCCAGGGACGTTACGTGTCCATCACGGCACACTGGGTGAATGTTGTGGATGCAGGGTCCACAGGGGACAGCAAGTTTGGGACAGTTCTGCCTAGCCCACGGTCTAGGAAACAGTTGGCTGTAGCCGTTCGCACCCCCTCCTCCTCCTCTTCGTCCTCCTGCAGAAGCGAGAGCTCGTCCACAGACCGCAGTCGCACAACCACTCCATCCGCAGCTGCCACTGTTGCACACCAGGTCTCCCATTATGGGGCAGCTACTGGCAAACGTCAGCAGGCTGTATTGGCTATGAAGTGTTTGGGCGACAACAGACACACCGCGGAAGTTCTGTCCGAGTTCTTGCAGAAAGAAACGCAGTCGTGGCTGGGCACTGTAGATCTTGAGGCAGGCAAGGTAGTGAGTGATAACGGAAGGAATTTCATGGCTGCCATCTCCCTTTCCCAACTGAAACACATTCCTTGCCTGGCTCACACCTTGAACCTGGTGGTGCAGTGCTTCCTGAAAAGTTATCCGGGGTTATCCGACCTGCTCCTCAAAGTGCGTGGACTTTGCTCACATATCCGCCGTTCGCCCGTACACTCCAGCCGTATGCAGACCTATCAGCGTTCTTTGAACCTTCCCCAGCATCGCCTAATCATAGACGTTGCAACAAGGTGGAACTCAACACTGCACATGCTTCAGAGACTGTGCGAACAGAGGCGGGCTGTTATGTTTTTGTGGGAGGATACACATACACGGGCAGGCAGTAGGATGGCAGACATGGAGTTGTCAGGTGTGCAGTGGTCGAAGATTCAAGACATGTGTCAAGTCCTTCAGTGTTTTGAGGAATGCACACGGCTGGTTAGTGCAGACAACGCCATAATAAGCATGAGCATCCCCCTAATGCGTCTGCTGATGCAAAGTTTGACGCACATAAAGGATCAGGCGTCTGCAGCTGAGGAAGAGGAAAGCCTTGATGACAGTCAGCCATTGTCTGGCCAGGGCAGTGTACAGGACGAGTTAGCGGGCGAAGAGGAGGAGGAGAACGAGGAGGATGATGGGGATGATTATATTTTTAATGAGGAAGCTTTTCCGGGGCCACTGGAAATTGGTGGCGCGGCAAGGCCGGGTTCTGGTTTTTGGAGGGACACAAGTGACGTGGATTTGCCTGAAACTGCCCCTCAACCAAGCACAACCGCAGATTTGAGAACTGGAACTTTGGCCCACATGGCGGATTATGCCTTACGTATCCTCAAAAGGGACACACGCATAACTAAAATGATGAACGATGACGATTACTGGTTGGCCTGCCTCCTTGATCCTCGCTATAAAGGCAAATTGCAAAATATAATGCCACATGAGAACTTGGAACTAATATTAGCAACCAAACAATCAACTCTTGTTGACCGTTTGCTTCTGGCATTCCCTGCACACAGCGCCCATGATCGTTCTCACACGAGCTGCAGGGGTCAGCAGACCAGAGGAGTTAGAGGGGCAGAAATCAGAAGTGGCGTTGGCCAGAGGGGTTTTCTGACCAGGTTGTGGAGTGATTTTGCTATGACCGCAGACAGGACAGGTACTGCAGCATCAATTCAAAGTGACAGGAGACAACATTTGTCCAGTATGGTTACAAACTATTTTTCATCCCTTATCGATGTTCTCCCTCAACCGTCATTCCCATTTGATTACTGGGCATCAAAATTAGACACCTGGCCAGAATTGGCAGAATATGCATTGCAGGAGCTTGCTTGCCCGGCAGCTAGTGTCCTATCAGAAAGAGTATTCAGTGCTGCAGGTTCAATACTAACAGAAAAAAGGACTCGTCTGGCTACCCAAAATGTAGATGATCTAACCTTCATTAAAATGAACCACAACTGGATTTCGAAATCTTTTGCCCCACCTTGCCCGGCTGACACCTAGCTTTCCTATGAAAAGGTCTTGCCTGTGGACTATTCTGAATGCCTTTTCCAATCTCGTAATTTTCTGCACCTGATTGTCCAGCATACGACATGTTTACACCTCACTAAATGGCCAAACTCCCCACACGGGGCCGTGGTATCGACACTTGGCGACAGCACCCGTGAGAGTGCTGTTTGTCTGAAGAGGTGGGTGTGCCCGCTTTTGGTCGACGGCACTGCCACTGGGTCCCTCCTAGTACAATAAAGTGTCTCTGGCGGTGGTGGTGCGCACCCAACGTCAGACACACCGTTGTAATATGAGGGGCCCTGGGCCTGTACCGCCGGCCACAAGACAGTTCCCCCCCCCCCAGCTCAAACAGTGCTCTACCACTTGCAAAATTATCTCACAGCTCCACCAATGTTTAGTCTATGCACTGACATCCTTCAATGCCTGCCACTGACAATACCATTGTATTGACATTTTTGTTATGTTAGGCCTTCGAAGCCTGTCTGCGGTCACTCCTTCCACTATGCCTCCACTGACCACACCACTGCTGCCCGTGTACCCCTGGAACCAATTTAAAATTGCCTACAGCCAGCCCAATTTTTTTATTTTAGGCCTTCGATGCCTGTCTGCGGTCCGTTCTTTCTACTACTACTACACTGACCAGGCCACTGCTGCCCGTGTTCCCCTGGAACCAATTTAAAATTGCCAACAGCAATGTGTTATTATGTTAGGCCTTCGATGCCTGTTTGCGGTCACTCCTTCCAATAGTTCTCCACTGACCAGAAAAAAGGTGGCCGTGTACCCCTGGAACCCAGCTGAAAGTGCATGTAGCCTCCTTTTTTTCTTTGTTTTATATTTAGAAAGCCCAGATGAACTACGCTGTGCAACGGTTCAAGCTACCCAGTCGACATTTCTTTTGCGAGAAAAGCCATCCCAGCCCTCCACCGGCATGAAAAAGTCTGCATTGTCATAGCACTCAGGCAATCAAACAGTAGAAAGGTGCACCTGACAAGAGACGCATGGACCAGTAGGCATGTCCACAAAAAGTTACGTGTCCATTACGGCGCACTGGGTTAATGTGTTGGATGCATGGTCCACAGGGGACAGCCTACAAAGTCTGTCTGCAGTGCCTAATTCCAATTTTCCTCCGCTGACCACACCACTGCTGCCCGTGTACCCCTGGAACCAATTTTAGTGTCTACAGACTAATTTTGTTATGTTAGGCCTACTACGCCTGTCTGCGGTCCCTCCTTCCAATACTCGTCCACTGACCACACCACTGCTGCCCGTGGACCCCTGGAACCTATTTTTAATTGCATAGAGCATCCTTTTTTTAATAGTAGGCGTACAAAGTCTGTCTGCGGTCCACTATTGAAATTGTCCTCCACTGCCCAGAGCACTGCTGCTTGTGTACCCCTGTAACTTTTTTAAGCTGCAGTGAGCCACATTTTTGGGTTAAGTCCTACTACCTGTGTCTGTCTGCGCCACTCAATTCAGCTGTGTTCCTTTGAAAAAAGCTGAGCGTCAATAGTCTTGTTTTCAGCCTCTAGGAATTTTAAAACTGCATTGGGGGTACAACTTTGGTAGGGCCTACTAACGGTGTCTGCCTCCCCAAGGTGTGCCCCAGGTTTCCTCGCCATTGCTTCGATCTTAATGCTCTCGTTTAGTAGTTGTTGGAAACTACACTGCATTAGGCCTACAAATTGGGTATGGGGTGTAGAGAGATGGTGTATTCCACTCCAAGATGTTCTCCAGGTTGCCTTTCCTGAGCTTCGATCTTCCGGCTCTCGTTTAGTAGTTGTTGGAAACTACGCTGCATTAGGCCTACAAATTGGGTATGGGGTGTAGAGAGATGGTGTGTTCCACTCCAAGGTGTTCCCCAGGTTTCCTCGCCAATGCTTCGATCTTCATGCTCTCGTTTAGTAGTTGTTGGAAACTACGCTGCATTAGGCCTACAAATTGGGTATGGGGTGTAGAGAGCTGGTGTGTTCCACTCCAAGGTGTTCTCCAGGTTGCCTTTCCTGAGCTTCGATCTTCCGGCTCTCGTTTAGTAGTTGTTGGAAACTACGCTGCATTAGGCCTACAAATTGGGTATGGGGTGTAGAGAGATGGTGTGTTCCACTCCAAGGTGTTCCCCAGGTTTCCTCGCCAATGCTTCGATCTTCATGCTCTCGTTTAGTAGTTGTTGGAAACTACACTGCATTAGGCCTACAAATTGGGTATGGGGTGCAGAGAGATGGTGTGTTCCACTCCAAGGTGTTCTCCAGGTTGCCTTTCCTGAGCTTCGATCTTCCGGCTCTCGTTTAGTAGTTGTTGGAAACTACGCTGCATTAGGCCTACAAATTGGGTATGGGGTGTAGAGAGATGGTGTGTTCCACTCCAAGGTGTTCTCCAGGTTGCCTTTCCTGAGCTTCGATCTTCCGGCTCTCGTTTAGTAGTTGTTGGAAACTATGCTGCATTAGGCCTACAAATTGGGTATGGGGTGTAGAGAGATGGTGTGTTCCACTCCAAGGTGTTCTCCAGGTTGCCTTTCCTGAGCTTCAATCTTCTGGCTCTCGTTTAGTAGTTGTTGGAAACTACGCTGCATTAGGCCTACAAATTGGGTATGGGGTGTAGAGAGATGGTGTGTTCCACTCCAAGGTGTTCCCCAGGTTTCCTCGCCAATGCTTCGATCTTCATGCTCTCGTTTAGTAGTTGTTGGAAACTACACTGCATTAGGCCTACAAATTGGGTATGGGGTGTAGAGAGATGGTGTGTTCCACTCCAAGGTGTTCCCCAGGTTTCCTCTCCATTGCTTCAATCTTCATGCTCTCGTTTAGTAGTTGTTGGAAACTACGCTGCATTAGGCCTACAAATTGGGTATGGGGTGTAGAGAGATGGTGTGTTCCACTCCAAGGTGTTCTCCAGGTTGCCTTTCCTGAGCTTCGATCTTCCGGCTCTCGTTTAGTAGTTCTTGGAAACTACACTGCATTAGGCCTACAAATTGGGTATGGGGTGTAGAGAGATGGTGTGTTCCACTCCAAGGTGTTCTCCAGGTTGTCTTTCCTGAGCTTCAATCTTCTGGCTCTCGTTTAGTAGTTGTTGGAAACTACGCTGCATTAGGCCTACAAATTGGGTATGGGGTGTAGAGAGATGGTTTGTTCCACTCCAAGGTGTTCTCCAGGTTGCCTTTCCTGAGCTTCAATCTTCTGGCTCTCGTTTAGTAGTTGTTGGAAACTACGCTGCATTAGGCCTACAAATTGGGTATGGGGTGTAGAGAGATGGTGTGTTCCACTCCAAGGTGTTCCCCAGGTTTCCTCGCCAATGCTTCGATCTTCATGCTCTCGTTTAGTAGTTGTTGGAAACTACACTGCATTAGGCCTACAAATTGGGTATGGGGTGTAGAGAGATGGTGTGTTCCACTCCAAGGTGTTCCCCAGGTTTCCTCTCCATTGCTTCGATCTTCATGCTCTCGTTTAGTAGTTGTTGGAAACTACGCTGCATTAGGCCTACAAATTGGGTATGGGGTGTAGAGAGATGGTGTGTTCCACTCCAAGGTGTTCTCCAGGTTGCCTTTCCTGAGCTTCGATCTTCCGGCTCTCGTTTAGTAGTTCTTGGAAACTACACTGCATTAGGCCTACAAATTGGGTATGGGGTGTAGAGAGATGGTGTGTTCCACTCCAAGGTGTTCTCCAGGTTGTCTTTCCTGAGCTTCAATCTTCTGGCTCTCGTTTAGTAGTTGTTGGAAACTACGCTGCATTAGGCCTACAAATTGGGTATGGGGTGTAGAGAGATGGTGTGTTCCACTCCAAGGTGTTCCCCAGGTTTCCTCGCCAATGCTTCGATCTTCATGCTCTCGTTTAGTAGTTGTTGGAAACTACACTGCATTAGGCCTACAAATTGGGTATGGGGTGTAGAGAGATGGTGTGTTCCACTCCAAGGTGTTCTCCAGGTTGCCTTTCCTGAGCTTCGATCTTCCGGCTCTCGTTTAGTAGTTGTTGGAAACTACGCTGCATTAGGCCTACAAATTGGGTATGGGGTGTAGAGAGATGGTGTGTTACACTCCAAGGTGTTCTCCAGGTTGCCTTTCCTGAACTTCTATCTTCAGGCTCTCATTAAATTGTGGTTAAATGGAACAACTGCATTTGGCGTACTAAATGGTTTGGGGCCTACTATCGGTGTCTGCCACTCCTTGCTGTTCTCCTGGTTTCCTGTCCTGAAATTCCATTTTCAGGCTCTCGTTAAGTAGTTGTTAATGTTAGACTGCATTTGGCCTACTAGTTGGGTTGGGGCCTACTATCGGTGTCTGCCACTCCTTGCTGTTCTCCTCCACTGAACAAAGCTGTGCCGCCTGTTTATTACGGTTGCCAATTTTGAACTGCATTTCGACTACTTACTGATTTGGGCCTACTCTCTGTGTCAGCCTCTCATTCCAGTTGTCCTCCACTGCAATGCCCCCTGGTTAGTCCTGTGTTACCAATTTTGAACTGCATTTAGCCAACTTTATTCTTTGGGCCTATATCTGTGTTTCCTCCTCATCCTGCCCATTGCCCAGCCAGTGATAGATGAATCTGCTGGTACATTGACCCATAACGCAAAATTCCCCGTGCACGCTACACAGCAAGATTGTGACCCTGCTGAAAGTCAGGTTCCTCTTCCCGCATACCATACCACCTTACACGGGGACAAAGAGGAAGGTGCAGATGAAAGTGCAGGTTCCTTCATCAGGTGGGGGGAGGAATACTAGTTGGCAACGTCACTGGCACAGGGCCTCTCATAGTACGCAAAAGTGTTGCTGCCGGTGGGAGGCGCCCCCGCCGTGCAAACACACCGCTGTACTTTGAGGGGCCCTGTGCCAGTGCCAATGCCAACGAGTGGGCCCCCCCTGCTTGCTCAGGATCACAGCACTTGCAAAGTTGAAATACTTACCTCTCCCTGCTCCACTGCCGTGACGTGGTCCAGATTTACTGGGCCCACTAATTACTTGAACCAGCCCTACCCCCCACAACTTTAGCCAAATGACCCCCAATTTCAAATGCCTTCCAATTATTATAAGGTAAATTACGATTGACAAGCTTCTTTAACAAGAATGGATGTTTTTGCCATTAAAATGGGCAGTGTAGGTGTTTTCCTGGCCTCCACTCACTGCCGACTATGCTCCCCCATTGACTTGCATTGGGTTTCGTGTTTCGGGCGATACCCGACTTTTCGCGATAATCGGCCGATTCCACTCGACTCGACTTCTAAGATAGTCGGGTTTCGCGAAACACGGCTCGACTCTAAAAAGGTCAAGGTCGCTCAACCCTAGTGCAGACGACAAGACAGAGGAGCTGCAGCAGCAGAGCAAGTGATCATTTTTTCACTCCTTTTTCTGGCCCTCTTCAAATCAGAAAAATGCTAACCACAAAAAAATTTGATTCATTTGACTCCAAGTTTTTTGGTAAATTCAGTTTGCCTTGATCCCATTCTCTCTTCTCTATTATGATAGAACACAATGATTGAGTAAAACTAGTTTGAAGTAAGCCTTAACATTTAAACTAGTACATGAAAATAAAAACAGATACTCATTTTATTTGGCTTTACATTCCTTTTAGGTAACTTTGAACAAAGCAATGAAGAACTGCGAATGATTATAAAGAAGATTTGGAAAAGAACAAGCATGAAACTCCTTGATCAGGTTATTCCACCAATTGGAGGCAAGTATGCTTATATCAGCATGTAGTTTATTTATTCTCATGTAAAATTTTACGTCATTTTTTTAAGTATTAATATTAGATCCTCATTCAAATTATTTATAAAGATAAGGCAACTTCCAAACTTCCAAAATGCAGTGGTCCTCCACATCTACCGGACCAACATTAGACCTTATCTTCACCTACCTCTGTTCACCATTTGACCTCACAACCTCACCTCTCCCACTCTCTGACCACCATCTACTCACTTTCTCCACTCTGTCCTACACATATGCCCTCTATGTCCAGCAACTAGCACACCCCTGCAGAAACCTCGCACACCTAGACATTCACACACTCTCTGACTCTATTCTACCAATGTCCTCTGGACCTTCACTCCATTAAACAGAGAGTGCCACCATTTTCTACAACACCACACTTGCAGTATCTATTGACTTGGTTGGCCCTCTCGTGCATGACAGGGTGTGATGAATCAATAGACAACTCTGGCACACTAACCTCACTAAAAAGCTTGAGCAAGTGTCCAGGGTTCCTTCACATACACACGTGGTCAAAATTGTTGGTACCCCTCGTTTAATGACAGAAAAACCCACAATGGTCTGAGAAATAACTTGAATCTGACAAAAGTAATAATAAATAAAAGATCTATGAAAATGAACAAATGAAAGTCAGACATTGCTTTTCAACCATGCTTCCAAAGAATAAAAAAAAAATAAAACTCATAAAATAGGCCTGGACAGAAATGATGGTACCCCTAAAAATAATGTGACTAAAGGGACATGTTAAATCAAGGTGTGTCCACTAACTAGCATCACAGGTTCTTAGAATCAGTGAGTGGGCCTGTGTATAGGGCTACAGATACTCATTGTGCTGTTTGGTGACATGGTGTGTATCACACTCAACATGGACCAGAGGAAGTGAAGGAAAGAGTTGTCTCAGGAGATTAGAAAGAAAATTATAGACACACATGTTAAAGGTAAAAGTTATATGACCATCTCCAAGCAGCTTGATGTTCCTGTGACTACAGTTGCACATATTATTCAGAAATGTAAGATCCATGGGACTTTAGCCAACATCCTTGGACGTGGCCGCAGGAGGAAAATTTATGAGAAATCAAAGAGATGGATAATACGAATGGTAACAAAAGAGCCCAGAAAAACTTCTAAACAGATTAAAGGTGGACTTCAAGCTCAAGGAACATCAGTGTCAGATTGCACCATCAGTCATTGTATGAGCTTCATGGGAGATGACCAAGGAGGACACCATTGTTGAAAAAAAATCATAAAAAAGCCAGACTGGAATTTGACAAAATACATGTTGACAAGCCACAAAGCTTCTAGGAGAATGTCCTATGGACAGATGAGACACAAATGGAACTTTTTGGCAAGGAACATCAGCGGAAAAATGAAGCGCATCAAAAAAAGAACACTGTCTCTACTGTGAAACATGGAGGAGGCTCTGTTATGTTATGGGGCTGCTTTGCTGCATCTGGCACAGGGTGTCTAGAATCTTTGCAGGGTACAATGAAATCTCAAGACTATTAAGGGATTCTAGAGAGAAATGTGCTGCCCAGTGTCAGAAAGCTTGGTCTCAGTCGCAGGTCATTGGTCTTGCAACAGGATAATGACACAAAATACACAGTTAAAAACACCCAAGAATGGCTAAGAGGAAAACGTTGAACTATTCTGAAGTGGCCGTCTATGAGCCCTGACCTAGATCTTATTGAGCATCTTTGGAAAGAGCTGAAAAATGCCGTTTGGAAAAGGCAATCTTCAAACACGAGACCACTGGAGCAGTTTGCTCTTGTGGAGTCGGCCAAAATACATGTTGAGAGGTGCAGAAGTCTCATTGACAATTACAGGAATCATTTGATTGAAGTGATTGCCTCAAAATGGGGCCCCCGAGACGGAGATGTTGTTGGGATCACAGGAGGGTAAACAGCAGCAGCCGGGGTGGTAGGTCATTTAGTTGGACACTTCCTACTTTCCACCGCTGCCTCCGGTGACAGTTCTCCTGTGCCGTCGCCGGAACCAGGGATGGCAGCTGCAACAATTCCCCTCAGCGCAGCCTGTAATGTCCTCCAGACTCCTTACGGTTTTGGCTCCTACAGTCTCGCGGGTTCCTCTCTCTCCTCAGCAGGTAATGGCGTCTTTCCTCCTGGGTTCCACCCATTCGTGGGTGGGGTCACTTCCTGCTCATCCACCCGTTTCATCTGGTCAAACAGGGAGGGCAGCAGCTCCTTCTTCGCCTGTACCCATTTAGGGTGGGCATTCTTTACAAAGGGACGTGGCTTTCTTCTTTTTGGCACCAAGATGCTTCTTTGATGCCCACGACAGGCAGCCCCATTCCTCAGGGCCAAGGCCCATCATTTTTTCAGCAGCAGTCAGCGCCATCTTAGTTCTCTTTTCCATAGCAGTCAACATTTCAAAGTCTCTGCCAGCCACCGTCTGCAATGCTGTCACGGCGGGCAACAAAACACAAGTCCCAAGTTCAAAATCACAGGTTCCAGACATTTCTTTCCTTATTCTCAGGGTTGCAGGGGTCCATCCTGCCGACTACGCCAAAATGTAACAAGGTGGTAGTCATAGCCGAATACACTAGGTCACAGTCTGTGAGCACCCCGGCCCCTTGCACATGAAATAGACAGTTCTCATCCCTGCCCTGGGTCACAGTGGGTTACCTCAGTTCTGTGGCTGTTCTCCACAGTGGGATGACATCCTCCAGATGAACCACACTTCACGCTGTATAGGGTCCAACAGTGGCAACTTTACAATCATATAGATGCATAAAGCCAGTTTTTGCAGTAAGGCAGCAGAGTGAGTTAACATCGAAATCTGTCAGGTTATCTAACTACTGGTTCTGTAAACCCATGTCTTGACTTCCCTAAATGATCTTCTTAGCCAATTCATGACCAAATCAAAATTGAACTTTGATTTGGTCATGAATTAGTTTAGATGCATGTCAATGTTTTGTTTTTACTCTTTTTCCATATGTTTAACTCTGTTTCTTTGTTCTTTTTCTCTAAAAGATGATGAAGTGACAGTTGGAAAGTTTTATGCCATCTTCCTGATACAAGAACATTTCAGAAAGTTTAAGAAACGTCAGGAGGAATATTATGGATATCGCCCTAAAAGAAGTGATGTAGAGATTCAGGTAATGGGATAATTGTATGAAATTATACACTTCTTAATTATACAATATGACAAATAATCGAGTGGCAATACCTGTGTAACCTGAGTGATTTGCTACAGGCTGGTTTGCGCAATGCAAATGAAGATGGCGCGGAAGGTGAACTAAAACGTGCAATATCTGGTGATTTGACACCTGAGGAGGAATTAGAGAGGGCCATGGTTGAAGCAGCCATTGAGGAAGGAATATATCGGGTAAGAATTACCTAAATCAATTTTTTTTTACAGTTAGAAAAACAAGTGAAAAGTAATCTTTATTTTATATTGTAAGGAATCTACTGGAACAAAAAAAAATATATAAGAAAAATAAAAAATCTGCATCTATATTCATAAGTGTTAGAAGTGGTTCAGTTTTTTGTTAATACAGATTTGGGAGCTGCTGCTATGTAACTTATGAATGCATGCAGTTTTAATGTGGTAGGTTTCTAAACTAGGGGTATGTGCACACGGAATTTTTAAGATGCCGGCGGACCTGACAAAGTTTTCCAAGGCAAAGCCAATTCAGAAAAAAAGCAGACTGTCTTTTTTTCTGAAGAGGCTTTACTGGTGATTTTGCCAATGCTTTTTTCTGCTGCTGGCATCTTTTTTTCCTGTAACTTAAAGGGAACCTGTCACCCCGTTTTTTCAGATTGAGCTATAAATACTGTTAAATAGGGCCTGCGCTGTGTGTTACTATAGTGTATGTAGTATACCCTGATTCCCCATGTATGCTGAGAAATACATTACCAAAGTCGCCGTTTTCGCCTGTCAATCAGGCTGGTCAGGTCGGGTGGGCGTGTTCACAGCGCTCTTTTCTTCCCCAGCTTTCCGTTGGTGGCGTAGTGGTGTGCGCATGTTCAATTTCCGAATTCCCTGCGCCCACGTGAAGACACAGCGCGCGATCTGCGCTGTCATCCCTTTCATCGGTGGGGGCGGCCATCTTCCTGGGGCCACGCGTGCGCAGATGGAGTGCTCTGCTGCACGGGGCTTCAGGAAAATGGCCGCGGGATGCCGCGCGTGCGCAGAAGAGATCGCGGCGGCCATTTTCCCAAAGCCGAGATGCAAACTCGGCTTTGGGAAAATGGCCGCCGCGATCTCTTGTGCGCACGCGCGGCATCCCGCGGCCATTTTCCTGAAGCCCCGTGCAGCAGAGCACTCCATCTGCGCACGCGCGGCCCCAGGAAGATGGCCGCCCCCACCGATGAAAGGGATGACAGCGCAGATCGCGCGCTGTGTCTTCACGTGGGCGCAGGGAATTCGGAAATTGGACATGCGCACACCACTACGCCACCAACGGAAAGCTGGGGAAGAAAAGAGCGCTGTGAACACGCCCACCCGACCTGACCAGCCTGATTGACAGGCGAAAACGGCGACTTTGGTAATGTATTTCTCAGCATACATGGGGAATCAGGGTACACTACATACACTATAGTAACACACAGCGCAGGCCCTATTTAACAGTATTTATAGCTCAATCTGAAAAAACGGGGTGACAGGTTCCCTTTAAACTATAGCTAGTGAATAGTGAATATTGAAGAATGGACATTACTTCTTTTAACCGTTTCACGGTTTGCACATACCCTAGGGTTAATTTGGAAACTTCAATGAAATTCAAATACAAACACTACATTGTATACATCGATTTTAAAAATGTAATAGGGGGCTCTGGGTTTTGGGGCGGAAATGTGTATAAATGGGAAATTGACTCCTGTAGTCTATGAGCTGCTTAAAAGGAATCTGCCCCTTAATCTGAGCACAGTATAATATAGGGAAAAAGACAATGATTGCAGCAGTGTGCCAGTTACTGGAATATAATATGAGTTTCACTTTTTGTATTGAAGAACTGAAATAAATTAACTTTTTGATGATATTCTAATTTTGTGACAAGCCCTTGTAGATGAAGCAGAATGAGAAGACTAGCAAAGTTATATCAAGAATCAAGTAGGGACTTTATACTGCTCAGAAGAGGCAGAAAACACTTGTGACAGATTCACTTAGGGTATCTGCACATGATGTATTTTTCAGGTGGACAAACCCACTGAGTTTTCCTAGAGGAAGATACTTCAGTAAATGTTGACAGTGTTTTTTGGGTTGTTTTCTGAGCACTTTTTAACATGTTTAACTGCTGGTATGTATTTTTTTGAAGGGGGGAGCATTTTTCCATCAGGGTTCTGTGTATCTTTTAACTGCCATTTTTTTAAACTGCTGCTTTACATAGAAATGCATTTGCTGATTGTTTTGAGCATTTATTTAGCACTTTTTTCAGGTGGTTTTCAGAGTGGAAAAAAGAGGTTGTGTACTCATACCCTTAAACAGACTTTTTTATAAGACACTAACCATTCTGTTGATAATCAACCATAATGCAGTACGCTTGTCGGTAGAGGTAGGTCTTCAGGTTCCTTTTGAAGGTTTCCACAGTAAGTGAGAGTCTGATACAGTTAGGGCCAGAAATATTTGGACAGTGACACAATTTTCGCGAGTTGGGCTCTGAATGCCACCACATTGGATTTGAAATGAAACCTCTACAACAGAATTCAAGTGCAGATTGTAACGTTTAATTTGAAGGGTTGAACAAAAATATCTGATAGAAAATGTAGGAATTGTACACATTTCTTTACAAACACTCCACATTTTAGGAGGTCAAAAGTAATTGGACAAATAAACATAACCCAAACAAAATATTTTTATTTTCAATATTTTGTTGCAAATCCTTTGGAGGCAATCACTGCCTTAAGTCTGGAACCCATGGACATCACCAAACGCTGGGTTTCCTCCTTCTTAATGCTTTGCCAGGCCTTTACAGCCGCAGCCTTCAGGTCTTGCTTGTTTGTGGGTCTTTCCGTCTTAAGTCTGGATTTGAGCAAGTGAAATGCATGCTCAATTGGGTTTAGATCTGGAGATTGACTTGGCCATTGCAGAATGTTCCACTTTTTGGCACTCATGAACTCCTGGGTAGCTTTGGCTGTATGCTTGGGGTCATTGTCCATCTGTACTATGAAGCGCCGTCCAATCAACTTTGCAGCATTTGGCTGAATCTGGGCTGAAAGTATATCCCGGTACACTTCAGAATTCATCCGGCTACTCTTGTCTGCTCTTATGTCATCAATAAACACAAGTGACCCAGTGCCATTGAAAGCCATGCATGCCCATGCCATCACGTTGCCTCCACCATGTTTTACAGAGGATGTGGTGTGCCTTGGATCATGTGCCGTTCCCTTTCTTCTCCAAACTTTTTTCTTCCCATCATTCTGGTACAGGTTGATCTTTGTCTCATCTGTCCATAGAATACTTTTCCAGAACTGAGCTGGCTTCTTGAGGTGTTTTTCTGCAAATTTAACTCTGGCCTGTCTATTTTTGGTATTGATGAATGGTTTGCATCTAGATGTGAACCCTTTGTATTTACTGTCATGGAGTCTTCTCTTTACTGTTGACTTAGAGACAGATACACCTACTTCACTGAGAGTGTTCTGGACTTCAGTTGATGTTGTGAACGGGTTCTTCTTCACCAAATTAAGTATGCGGCGATCATCCACCACTGTTGTCATCCGTGAACGCCCAGGCCTTTTTGAGTTCCCAAGCTCACCAGTCAATTCCTTTTTTCTCAGAATGTACCCAACTGTTGATTTTGCTACTCCAAGCATGTCTGCTATCTCTCTGATGGATTTTTTCTTTTTTTTCAGCCTCAGGATGTTCTGCTTCACTTCAATTGAGAGTTCCTTTGACCGCATGTTGTCTGCTCACAGCAACAGCTTCCAAATGCAAAACCACACACCTGGAATCCACCCCTGACCTTTTAACTACTTCATTGATTACAGGTTAATGAGGGAGATGCCTTCAGAGTTAATTGCAGCCCTTAGAGTCCATTGTCCAATTACTTTTGGTCCCTTGAAAAAGAGGACGCTATGCATTACAGAGCTATGATTCCTAAACCCTTTCTCTGATTTGGATGTGGAAACTATCATATTGCAGCTGGGAGTGTGCACTTTCAGCCCATATTATATATATAATTGTATTTCTGAACATGTTTTTGTAAACAGCTAAAATAACAAAACTTGTGTCACTGTCCAAATATTTCTGGCCCTAATTGTATGTTGGGGAACAGCGTTCCAGAGTAGGTATGATACATGGGGCAAATCTTGTATGCAACCGTGGGAAGAGGAGATAAAAGGGAAGTAGAGAAGGAGATCTTATGAGGATCAGAGGTTGCGTGTAGGTAAGTACCAGGGGACTAGGTCACAGATACAGATGATCGAACCCTTCAAGGTTCGGTGTGGTTCGATTCGACAAACATTTAGACGAACGAACCCGAACCCCATTACATTCAATGCAATGCCAAACCAAACGGCACTGACAAAATGGCACCAAAACAACATGTCCGCTCTTTTTATGGAGAGGGAAATGTGACTTCTGCAGCCAATGACACAAGCCATTGTGTCTGAACGTTGTATATGGTTTCTGTGCCTTGATTGGCTGCTGGAATCTCCACACATTAATTTAAGAAAAAATAAGTTAAAAATTAACAATAACAGTCCGCTGCTTCTCTATCCTCTCCCCACACCTTCTCCTCATCAAACACTTGCCCCCTGCTCATCATACAGCACCACTATTCTAGCCAAAGTCCTAGCAATAGCATGAGTGGAAAAGCGATCATGTAACTAACTTTGGCCGAATTTTAACGATTTTTAGTAAAAATGTCCAAACACTAATCCAAATGTCCTACATTTGTGCTGAATTTGAGATTGGCAAACATTTTCTGAACAAGTTCACTCATCTCTACATGTAACCCTTTTACCACCTGGAGATTTACTGTTTTTTTGCCTTGTAATTTTTTGCTCTCTTTCCTCCCAGAGCCATAACTTTTTAAATTTTTCTGTCAATATAACCATGCGAGGGCTTGATTTTTGCAGGACGAGTTGTACTTTTGTACAACATCATTGATTTTTACCATATATCAAACGGAAAAAAAACCCAAGTGCAGTGAAATTGCAAAAAAAGAGCAATTTCACAATGGTTTTTGTGTTTGTTTTTTACCATGTTCACCAAATGCTAAAAGTGACCTGCCATGATTCTCCAGGTCAGTGCGAGTTCGCAGATACCAAACGTGTATAGGTTCTTTTTTTATTTACGTGGTGAAAAAAAAAATCAAATTTTGGAAAAACGCTATGTTTCATGATCTGGGGCTGATTGAGGGCTTATTTTTTTGGGGGGGATATATACAATGTTTTGATCGCCTGTTATTGCATTTTATTGCAATGTTGCAGTCACCAAAAAGCGTAATTCTGGCTTTTTGATTTTTTTCTCATTACACTGTTTACTAAATGGATTAGTTATTTTTATATTTTGATAGATCGGTAGTTTCTGAACGTGATACCAAATATGTGTAGTTTTGAATTTTTTATTGTTTTATTTTGAATGGGGCAAAAGGGTCTGGTTTGAACTTTTATATCTTTTTAATTTCCTTAAAAACTTATTTTTTTGTAAACTTTTTACATGTTTCAATAGTCACCTGATCACCTATGCTACACATAGCAAAGCTTCAGCCCTGCTATGTGTAGAAAAATGCTAATATGCTATGAATGCCGGCCACGGGGCGACGTTAATAGCAGATCGGCAATGATAACAACAGGGGTCTCCTACAGACCCCGAGTTGTCATGCCAATCCATCGGCGCCCTGCAGTCATGTGACAGGGGCTCTAATAGGCAAGTCTTATGACTAGAGATGAGCGAATATTTCAATGTTCAGTTCGGATTACGATCGCCAAGTTTGCAATATTCGCCTATTAATTCGTCAAATATTCGCCGAACACCATTCATTTCAATGGGAGGCAAAAACAAATACATGCACAGCACTTTATAATGGCCCCAAATGCTGCTGACACATCAAATTATGGGGAGAAACCAGGAAAGTGGCCTCAATCCACCCACAATACTAATTGTAGCATGGCACGGTAGCAATCAGCCATGCATGAGGTATCGGGGTCTGGGACAGCATTTACTGCTTTAAATTGAATGTCACAGTAAGATGAGGTGGGTGAAAGATCAGTGTAGGCCTCCTTTGCTGGGAGCCCTGATACCACATGCAATACGTCTATCTGCTTTTATGCTGAGCTACGCTCAGGTGGCACAAATATCAGTTTTGTAGACTACCATTTTCAGAAAAATTTAAGGATATTAACATGGGTAGATAAGTCCAAGGAAGTGGAGGCCTGATGTTCTTGGAGGCCTACTGCTACAGGCAACATGCATGAAGGAGACCCAACCAGGAGTGTTCACATTTCCCAAAATTATTGACAGGCAATACCAAAGTGGCATCAATTTCTCCACAGTATAGATAGTATAATAGGGATTCACAGGTCTTCCACTACACCCAATCCAGCAGATGGACACCCAACCAGGAGTGTCTACTAGGGTTGAGCGAAACGGGTCAGCCACTTTCAGAAGTCGCCGACTTTTGGCAAAGTCGGGTTTCATGAAACCCGACCCGACCCCTGCGTGGGGTCGGCCATGAAGTCGGCGATCTTCTGAATCTGGAATCGGAATTCCGATACCGATTCCCGATATATGTTTAAGATATCGGGAATTGGTATCGGAATTCAGATTTAAGTGTAAAATAAAGAATAAAAATAAAAAATATCGCTATACTTACCCTCTGACACGCCCTGGTACTAACCGGGAACCTTCCTTCCTTCGAATCAGCGCTTTCAGGACCTTGCGGTGACGTCGCGGCTTGTGATTGGTCACGCGACCGCCCATGTGACCGCCGCGCGACCAATCAGAAGCCGTGACGTCACCGCGACGTCACCGAAGGTCCTGGAAGCGCTGATTCTTAGGAAGGAAGGCTGCCGGAAAGAAGCAGGGCGCGTCTGAGGGTGAGTATATACCTAATAGGAATATACTCACCTACCAAAAAATGAGCAATCAAGTACTAATCCGTGCACGGTGGCATAAGGGGGAAGAGGAAAAGGGGGGAGGTGGGGACAAGGGAATTGTTGTGGACTAGGAAGGATCAGGGAGGAATCAGGAATCTTTCTTCTTTGTTTAGAAGCAGCAGGAGCACGAACAGCAGTGATGCATATGCTTCAAAAAGTATGTGGCACTACAAGGCCCAGCACAGCGAGACAGATCAGTCTGTCTGACTGCTCTGCAATATCCCTAAGCCTGAATGAGGTAGTGCAGAGCGGTCACTGTATATACAGGGTTAGGGTTTTCCTGTAAATATAGGGCTAATCTTTACATAACATTAAAATTACGCGCGCTGCCTTACTGAAAGCATGGCTACAGGGAAAATATCTACTACAGCATATAATTGTCTAAGGGTCACTTCCGTCTTTCTGTCTGTCTGTCTTTCTGTCTGTAACGGAAATCCCAAGTCGCTGATTGGTCGTGGCTGTTTTGCTGCGACCAATCAGCGACGGGCACAGTCCGGCGGCAAAATGGCTGCTTCTTACTCCCCACAGTCAGTGCCCAGCACCCGCTCCATACTCCCCTCCAGTCACCGCTCACACACGGTTAATGGCAGCGTTAACGGACCGCGTTATGCCGCGGGGTAACACACTCCGTTAATGCTGCTATTAACCCTGTGTGATCAACTTTTTAATATTGATGCTGCCTATGCAGCATCAATAGTAAAAAGATCTAATGTTAAAAATAATAAAAAAAATAAAAAATAGTTATATACTCATTGTCCGTTGGCCCCTCGGATCCAGAACAGGCCTTTCCCGCTCCTCGCGACATTCCGGTGACTGCTCCATGCATTGCGATTTCGCAAGATGATGACGTAGCGGTCTCGCGAGACCGCTACGTCATCATCTCGCGAGACCGCAATGCACTCTTGGGACCGGAGCGCGTGAGGAGCATCGGTAAATGCTTCGCCTGCATCCAGGGCCAATGGAAGGTGAGTATATAACTATTTTTTAACTTAATTATTTTTTTTAACAGGGATATGATGCCCACATTGCTATATACTACGTGGGCTGTGCAATATACTACGTGGGCTGTCCAATATACTATGTGGCTGTGCAATATACTATGTGTGCTGTGCTATATACTATGTGGCTGTGTTATACACTACATGGGCTGTTATATACTACGTGGGCTGTGCTATATACTACGTGGGCTGTGCTATATACTACGTGGGCTGTGTTACACACTACATGGGCTGTTATATACTACGTGGGCTGTGTTATACACTACGTTGGCTGTGTTGTACACTACGTGGGCTGTGTTATACACTACGTGGGCTGTGTTATATACTGCGTGCGTGGGCTGTTATATACTACGTGAGCTGTTATATGCTATGTGGGCTGTTATATACTCCGTGGGCTGTGCAATATACTCCTTGGGCTGTGCTATATACTACGTGGCTGTGCTATATACTACGTGGCTGTGCTATTTACTACGTGGGCTGTTACATACTACGTGGCTGTGCTATATACTTCATGGCTGGCCACGAACAATCAGCGACAGGCGCAGTCTGGCCGCGAATTGGTGCGCGATTTGAACCACGCTTCGCTAATTTGTCGCGGTCGGCCGAATCCTATGTATTCAATGTATTATTCTAAAATCTTCATAAATAAACTACATACATATTCTAGAATACCCGATGCGTTAGAATCTGGCTACCATCTAGTTAATTCATATCCTTCCTGTAGTTGCTCACTTTCCGCTATGCATGTAGTGGTTAGTCACTGCTCTCTATACTGTGAGCAGTGACTGTAATTACTCCCAACACTTTGATTGATAGCCTGCTTTTCAGCGTTTGTGTCCAGAGAGGACAGTCAGTCAAAGTGCTGGGAAGTCATTACAGTCACCACTCAGTGCACTCCCCTATCACTGAAAATCAGCAGCTTCATAGAGGTTACAAATTAAATTTTCTCCATGCAGCCGCTGCTTCCAGTAAAGCATAATTATAACGCTATTAACCCAGATTAACCCCTTTAGAAATAGATAAATAGCGTTTCCCACAGGTTCCAATAAATTGTGCTGCTTAAATCAAAGCACTTCCCAAGCCTCTTCCTCCCTGGTTCCATTTGACACCCAGCCACACCTTCACAGTCAGTGAGCTGTCAGTCAAGCAGAGGAAGGTGGGGCTTGGTATGGAATAGCACCAGGGAGGCAGAGGTTTGAAAAGTGCTCTGATCACACCCAGAGCATTTAAGCCTCATGGGCCAACATACCACCAACAGTGTGTTCCAACCTTGTGAAGACTTACAGAAAACGTTTGAACTCTGTCATTGCCAACAAAGGATATATACAAAATATTGAAATTAACTTTTGTTAATGACCAAATACTTAATTTCCACCATAATATACTAAATAAATCTTGCCAAATCAGATAAAGTGATTTTCTGGATTTGTTTTCTCATTTTGACTCTCATAGATGTGGTCTACCTATTATGTCAATTACAGGCCTCTCTCATCTTTTTAAGTGGGAGATCTTGCACAATTGGTGACTGAGTAAATACTCTTTTTACCCACTGTACAGAGTAATAGCACAAAGGCAGAAACTCGACCAATATCAGAGACTGAATAATATTGGAGGAACATATGGGAGAAGGAAAAAAACATAACACCAGTGCAATGTGGCTACAAGATCTGAGAAGGAAACACAGCAACCACCTAGAGCAAGAACCAGTCACCATTACAGAAGCAGACATCCAAGAGTGGATCAAGAACATGAAGAGCTGAACAGCATCTGGCCCAGACATGATCCAGTGGTTAAAGAAATTAACAGCGGTACATGAACGCATGGCAAAGCAGATAACCCAACTGCTAGAACCAGGCCACTACAAGGAAGAACAGTTCTGATCATGAAGGATCCTCACAAAGGAACAGTTCCATCCAACTACCGCCCAATAACCTGCCTTACAACAACATGGAAACTACTGTCAGGCATCATAGCCACCAAGCTACAGAACTATATGAACCAGTACATGAATCCAGCTCAGAAAGGCATTGGGACCAACACCAGAGGCTCTAAGCACCAGCTCCTAGTTGATAGAGCAGTCATTCAAGATCCAGACAAACCAATCTCAGCACAGCCTGGATTGACTAGAGGTAAGCCTATGACTCAATGCCTCACACATGGATCTGTGAACGCTTGGCTCTCTACAATGTCAACAGGAAAATAAGAACCTTCCTCAGAAACTCAGTGGGGCTATGGAGAACATTGAAAGTCAACTCAAGACAACTAGCACAAGTGACTATCAAATGCGGAATATACCAAGGTGATGCATTGCCCCCATTGCTGTTCTGCATAGGCTTGAACCCCCTCAGTCAGATAATTACAGAATCTGGCTATGGATACAAGTTCAAGAGTGGAAGCTCCATCAGCTACCTTCTGATCCACCTTACAAGTATCTACAGCGAAGACATCGGGATGTTTTTTGGACTGGAGAAGTGCAGCCGGTTGGTAGTAAAGAGAGGGAAGGTAGTCAAGACTGATGGAGTGAAATTACCAGCAGGGAACATAGCAGATGTAAAGGCATGCTACAAGTACATCGGCATCCCACAGGGATACGGAAGCCATGATGAGGAGGCACGGAAAGCAGCAACATCCAAATACCATCAAAGGGTAAGACAGGTCCTGAAGAGCCAGCTCAATGGGTAGAATAAAATCTGCGCCATCAATACACATGCCCTGCCAGTTATCAGATACCCTGCTGGCGTAGTGTGCTGGCCAAAAGAAGAGATGGAAGCTGCAGATGTGAAGACATGAAAGCTCCTCACAATGCAAGGAGGTGCCCACCCTAAGTCTAACACCCAAAGATTGTATACCAACAGAAAGGAGGGTGGTCGATGCTTGATAAGCATCAAACCACCATCATGGATGAAACCAGGAGTATCCAGGAATACATCAGAAAAATTGCACCAAAATATGAGATGCTGAGAGAAAGCCTAGGGCAGCAACAACAACAGATCTGGCAGGAAGAACAGGCACATGAAGCGCCATGGCAGAACAAGCCGCGGCATGGGACGTACCATTGACAGATAATGGAGGTGGCTGACATGGAGAAATCCTACCAATGGCTGGAGAAAGCTGGACACCAAGACAGTACAGAGGCACTATCAGATATTAATATTAAAGCCGCACCCTATAATGGCAATGTCTCTATGGACAGCAGAGTGCACGTCCTCACCAGGGGATCCATCCCAGTAGGTAAATCCAGAAGCGCATGAAGAGAAGGACAGCACCACAGCAATTGTGAAAAAACAGCTCCCGTATTTATTCTGCCATCTGTAACGTTTCGGTCCGTGGACCTTTTTCAAGCATAGTGAAAAGACAATACAACCACCATTATATACCCTTAGGCCAAACCCATTAATTAACAAGCAACCAATGGTATGGCTCCATATACCTGGAAAAAATACATCATAGTGCAACATACATATACACATATAAAAACAGTCCCACATTGCCAGCCCCCTATATATACTAGCCGCTAACATAGTCCAACTACCTCTGATCGCTCGCCGCTATTGTATCACACTCATAAATCCCCAATAAGTCCCCAAAGTCCAGTGGCAGGAATCAACCACACAAGACCCAAGATGCAAACTGTGCAAACAAACCTCAGAAACAGTCCAACATATAGTGGCAGGATGCAAACTGCAAGCAGGAACAGTGTAAACTGAACACCTCAAACAAGTAGCGGGAATTGTATACAGGAACATCTGCACAGCATATGGGCTAAGTCCCCCTAAGTCCAGGTGGGAGGCCCCAGAGAAAGTGGTGGAGAATGAAAGGGCTAAAATACTGTGTGACTTTAAGATCCAGACAGATAAGCAGGTGTTGGCTCACCAACCCGACATTGTGATAGTAGACAAGAATCAGAAGACAGCAATGATAATACAGTCATGGCCAAAAGTATTCACACCCCTGCAATTCTGTCAGATAATACTCAGTTTCTTCCTGAAAATGATTGCAATCACAAATTATTTGGTATTATCTTCATTTAATTTGTCTTAAAGGGAACCTGTCACCCCGTTTTTTCAGATTGAGATAAAAATACTGTTAAATAGGGCCTGCACTGTGCGTTACAATAGTGTATGTAGTGTACCCTGATTCCCCACCTATGCTGTGAAATACATTACCAAAGTCGCCGTTTTCGCCTGTCAATCAGGCTGGTCAGGTCGGGTGGGCGTGGTCAAATCAGGCTGGTCAGGTCGGGTGGGCGTGGTCACAGCGCTGTTTCTTCCCCAGCTTTACGTTGGTGGCGTAGTGGTGTGCGCATGTCCCAGTGCCGAATCCACTTGCGCACACGTTAAGAAACAGCGCGCGATCTGCGCTATTACTGTCTTCGGTGGGGGCGGCCATCTGCACGGGGCTTCAGGAAAATGGCCGCGGGATGCCGCGCGTGCGCAGAAGAGATTGCTGCGGCCATTTTCCTGAAGCAGAGTATGCAAACTGTGGTGCAACATGACGTTGGTAGATGGTGTGAGACATGATGTCCCAGATGTGTTCAATCGGATTCAGGTCTGGGGATGGGGCAGGCCAGTCCATAGCTTTAATGCATTCATCTCGCAGAAACTGCTGACATTGCAGCCCCATAAGGTCTGGCATTGTCCTGCATTAGGAGGAACCCAGGGCCAACCACACCAGCATATGGTCTCACAAGGGGTCTAAGGATCTCATCACGATACCTAATGGCAGTCAGGCTACCTCTGGCAAGCACATGGAGGTCTGTGTGGCCCTCCAAAGAAATGCCACCCCACACCATTACTGACCCACTGCCAAACCGGTCATGCTGAAGGATGTTGCAGGCAGCAGATCGCTCTCCACATCATCTCCAGACTCCGTCACATCTGTCACATGTGCTCAGTGTGAATCTGTTTTCATCTGTGAAAAGCACAGGGCACCAGTGGCGAATTTGCCAATTCTGGTGTTCTGTGGAAAGTGCCAAGCGTACTGCATGGTGCTGGGCTGTAAGCACAACCCCCATCTGTAGACGTCGGGCACTCAGACCATCCTCAAGGAGTCAGTTTCTAACTGTTTGTGCAGACACCTGCACATTTGTGGCCTGTTGGAGGTCATTTTGCAGGGCTCTGGCAGTGCACCTCCTGTTCCTCCTTGCACAAAGGTTGAGGTAGCAGTCCTGCCGCTAGGTTGTTGTCTTCCTATGGTCCCCTACATGTCTCCTGGTGTACTGGCCTGTCTCCTGGTAGTGCCTACAGCCACTGGACACTAAGTTGACAGACACAGCAAACCTTCTTGCCACAACTCGCATTGATGTGCCATCCTGGATGAGCTGCACTACCTGAGTCACTTGAATGGGTTGTAGAGTCCGTCTCATGCTACCACAAGTGTGAAAGCACAACCAACATTCAAAAGTGACCAAAACATCAGCCAGAAAGCATTGGTACTGAGATGTGGTCTGTGGTCCCCACCTGCAGGACCACTCCTTTATTGAGTGTGTCTTGATAATTGCCAATAATTTCCATCTGTTGTCTATTTCATTTGCACAACAGCATGTGAAAATGATTGTCAAACAGTGTTGCTTCCTAAGTGGACAGTTTGATTTCACAGAAGTTTGATTTACTTGGAGTTATATTCTGTTGTTTAAGTGTTCCCTTTATTTTTTTGAGCAGTATATACAGTATATTGTAGCTCAGGTGCAGTGGGTGGCAAACATGAGGCACGTTCCTTTAAAAATTCACAGGGTTTATTGCTCAACAAACCCACATAACAAAACAGAAAAGCAAATAGCCTTTAGCTTAGGCAAAAGAAAATACAAGTGTCCAGTACTTCAGGCTCAGTCCTGGAGCCTCAACACACATTGGGGGCTTTCACCGCCCCACATACAGGTCCTGTGTTAAGCATTAGGCTACATTATATAGCTCTAACCACACCCAGGAACCCATCACGATTAATCACGTGGTTGTGACATCACCGCAGGTCCTTAAACACATATAGAGGTATGGTGATGCCCCTACCCAGGGGTAAGGTATATGGGTAGCCAGACCCTCCCATCTCTCACCGCTACCCATAACCTGGACCCAAGTGTACTAAATGATCCCTTAGTGCTTATGTACATTAAAGAAAACACTGCGGGTTACATCACAGAGATAAGCCATCTCTGCGACTCATACCTACCGTCGACTATACGACCTTTAGCCACACTACAATATATATATATATACACATGTGTGTTTTGAAAAATATTTAGTTTGAAAACGATGTGTAAATCACAGAGAATTGCTGTATGTAAAAGCTGATGTTAAGATCACATTGCAATCAGATAGCAATCGCACTGCATTCTGATGTAAATCGGATGCTACATGTGAAAAATCAGATTGTACTCGTATCAAAACGCATTACACTCGCATGATACTTGGACTACATTCGTCCAACTCTCCTGCATCAAATTCGGACCGATTTTAAAATCGCTGGTGTGACTCCAGCCATATAGTGATTTTCACTATACATAGATATAAATTCATTCCACTATGTAATGAATAAAGATTTACAACTGGAAAATTTCATTCAGTGATATCTAGATGTGGGATTCTAGTGTTCCCTTAATTTTTTTTGAGCAGTGTGTGGGGTGTATACAGTTTTCAACCAGAACGGTGCCAAGATGTGACCGCCCCAGCTGAAAACTACCGGTGAATGAGGAGATTCTGCCAGTGCAGCTTCAGTGACTAGCAGTGCTGTCACAGGCAGCGCAGCTTCAAACAGCCTGACCTGTGCTGAACTCTGTAGCGTGGGAAAATAACAGTTCATTTTCCCACGCTCCAGAGTTCAGTTCAGGTCAGGATGTGAGGCAGCGCAGCATCAGTGACGGCACCGTTCAGCCGGGGCGGTCGCATCTTCACACCATCCTGGATGAAAACTGTATATACCCCAGATATGGATTACGGCGTGGGACAAAACGATGGACAGGTATGGTATATTGTTGGTTTATTATTTCATTTTTATTACAGGAGATTAAGGGCGTTGCATGGATTATCTGGATAATAAAAATGGCAAACTGTGTTTAGTCTTTTGTTTTCATTAAAATACTTTATTCTGGCTGTGTTTTTATTTAACCTATAACTACTACAGGATTAGTAATGGATAGGTGTCTTATTGACACCTCTCCATTACTAAGCCGGGCTTGATGTCACCTTACAATACAAATGTGACATTAACCCCACAACTATTACCCCACTTGCCACCGCTACAGGGCAAGTGGGAAGAGCAAGGCTAAATGCCAAAATTGGCGCATCTTAGGTCTCTTTCACACTTCTGTCATCTGGCTGCCAACACAATCCGATGGCGCGACGTATTGATGGATGCATCAAAAATAGTGTAAAACGGATGCAACGGATCGGTCTGATCTGTTTTTTCCATTCGTTTTTTGACGGATCCGTTTTCCATACCTCCAAATGGGAGGCTCTCAAATGTGACTGGCTACTGGAAAATAATGGAAACCTATATATTGAGTGTTTTAACACACCATCTTTGTGAGAGTTTAGAGCAAGTGGCAGAAATGGAAGGAGTAATAGCAAATATTGTGCCCATCTATGCATTTATCCATCAGGCAGATTGCTGGCAGGCTTCTTGTTGCTTGTATGCTTCTTGCTGGCACATTGAGGAATTAAGCCACATGGCAGGTTTATATAAATTTGGGTCTGTCTGGCCAATTGGCTACTAAATACTGATTTGGAGCATGCACAGTGTAAAAAAACGGAATCCAGCGCTGGATTCCATCATGTGATGTACCACGACAGATCCTGCACCCATAGGCTTCCATTCTAGTCAACGACATATGCCGCATGATCCGTCGTGGCACGTTTTTCCGACGCAGACAAAAAACGTTTCATTTCACGAAACGTGTGGCCATGCGTTGCGATCCATCGCTAATACAAGTCTATGACAAAAAACGCATCCTGCGGGCAAATTCGCAGGATCCATTTTTTTTTCACAAAATGACGCATTATGACGGAAAATGAAAGACGGAAGTGTGAAAGAGGCCTTAGAGA
This sequence comes from Ranitomeya imitator, assembly GCF_032444005.1. NCBI lineage: Eukaryota > Metazoa > Chordata > Amphibia > Anura > Dendrobatidae > Ranitomeya > Ranitomeya imitator. The sequence goes on along the minus strand of NC_091282.1, from coordinate 807,452,448 downwards.
TGCGCCTTTTCTGGGGTGGCTGAGTGCTGATGTTTTTAGCCAGGGGGGACAATATCCATGGCCCCTTCTTAGGCTATTAATGTCAGCCTGCATTATTTAACAAGAAGAAAAAAGACAAAGATATCAAGGAGCATAAACTATTTAACAACAGTTGTACAATGCTTAATCTTATGCATGTGAGAATCATAAATATGGCAATAAAACAATTGCATATATTGATATTCATAGCCTGGGAAGGGGCCATGGGTATTACCCCATTCCCAGCCTACAGATATAATGCCCCCGGCCATCAGCTTTCCCCCTCTGGTGCAGAAAATTGTGAGGGAGCCCATGCCATTTTTTTTCCAAAAATTTTTAATAAACATAAGCCTTGCTATTATATATCTATGAATATATCTATAGAGATATATATGAATATATATATCTGTAGCTATATCTATCTAACTATAGCTCTATCTATCCATATATCTATCTACATCTATCCATAGATCGATCTATCTATCTATCCATCATCCATCCATTATCTATCTATCTAGCGATCTGTCTAATTCCTTCTATCTATTCTATCTCATTCCTTTTATCTATCTGTCTGTGTGTAATGGAGTGTGGGTTGGACAAATGTAAAAGAGGAGGTTGGACAAGAAATTACATCACAAATCTTTTTTTTTGTTCAATAAGAGATCTTTGTTAAGCTTTCAAAAACGCATACAAATCCGCATGAAAAAAAAGCATCAAAACCGCGCAAAAAATGCAACAAAAAACGCACCAAAAACGCATAAAAAAGCACAATTGCGTTTTCTGCCAAGAGGTGCGGCTTTAGTGCAGAAAAATCCGCAGGCAAATCTGCAACGTGTGCACATAGCCTAAGGTGGATAATGATGTTAGAGTAAGTTAGGAGTTAATGAATAGGACTAACCCATAGTGGGAGCGTGTTAGTGTTATGACAAGTGACTGCTTAATGACAGTTAGATAAGTAGGAAGTGTCTGTGAGCATTGTTGCCAATGCCGGTGAGCTACTAAAAAAATGGAGATTAAGCGACAAGGGAGTAGCACAACCTTAAACTGACTAAAGAAGAGGCAGAGTAGACTTCCACCTTTAAGGGGTCCTTGGATAGGATGACGTGTCACGAGAAAGCCTGAGCTTGCTAAACTCCAAAGGTAACCGACCTAAACAGGACTGAGTTTGTGGGACTAGCGGGGTACCGAGCGGTAGATCCTGGGTCCCATTATTGGAAGAAACAGGACTGAGCAGGTAGAGAGACTTGCTCATCAGAACTGTGGCTGATTAAATCAGCTGTATTGTGCAGGCAGTGACACAACATATAACGTACATGTACGTAAAATGCCATACATGTACGTCATATGTCATGAAGGGGTTAAAAAACTTTTTTTTTTCATTTTGGTCATCATATTCAGGTCCATAACTTTTTTATTTCATTTTTTTACTGTCCGAGTGTGTTTATGGTATAATGAGTTGTAGTATTTATTGGTACCATTTTGGGATATATAAGACTTTTTGATAATTTAGTGTGAATTGGTAGGAACAAGATTGACAATTCTGTCATAGTTTTTCATTTTTTGCAGCGTTCACCATGTGGAATAAATATATAGTTTTATAGCATGGGTCGTTAGAGACGCAGTGACACCAGATATGTGTCATGTCGGGGACTTTTTTTTGTTAAACTACAGTTTATTTTAAAATATTTTTTCAGAATTTTTTTTAAACACTTTAAAACATTTTTACTTTTTGAAACAATTATTAGTCCCACAAGAGGACTTAAACATGGAATCCTTGGATCGCATAGATAATACTCTGCTTTGCTTATCCAGCCCGTCAGTGTTTGGGCTCATGCAGACGAGAGCATAAACAACAATTTTTCTTATGCTCATCTGTAGCTGGCCTTATCCTGACAGGTAGTCTAAAACAGAGGTCCCCAACTCCAGTCCTCAAGGCCCACCAACAGGTCATGTTTTCAGGATTTCCTTTGCATTGCACAAGTGATGCAATTATTACCTGGGCAAGACTAAGGAAATCCTGAAAACATGACATGTTGGTGGGCCTTGAGGACTGGAGTTGGGGACCTCTGGTCTAAAAGATTGTGCCTCTGGCACAATTCATTAGGCATTGATCTATTGCAGACCCAGAAGCTTTTGTTAGGCCTCCAGTTGCCATAGCAATCATCGGCTCCCCACAATTGCATTGCTGGGAGTCAGTGTAGTGGCAAAGGCAGCAATCTCTGACATTGCTCTCTCCCTGCTGCTGCTTCTGCTAACATTAGGAAGGAAGCATGGTCAAAAAGCAAGGGGGGGGGGAGGAGCAAGGACCCTGGGATTGTGATACTGGGTGAAGATGAAAAGGCAATACTGTGACAGGATAGAGTTAAGGATACAAATAGCTATGCCTCATAAAAACAAAAGAAAACATTTCCCTTTTTTATTTTTGCATCAAATGAAATAAAAATGTACGTTATTATGCCTTAGCGCATTCTGATATTTATCATATAACATAATCATATATAATTTTATTTGACTTTTAATTCCTTTGCTTAAATTTTGTATTCCAGAGGACGGGTGGACTATTTGGGCAAGAAGACGGTTTTCACACTGAGCTTGTCAGCCCTATGCACACTACTATTACCAGCCAGCGACCTCTACGTTTTTCTGAAGCTAGTGATGACCTAGAATCTCCCGTTTTTCTACCAGATCCTGTATTTTTCCCACCACCAAGGAAAAACCGCAACACAAATAATAGCAAAATTGTAAGGCAAGTACTAGTGGCTCATAGTTTGGTGTAAATAATACCTATCCTTTGTTCTTCAGTGGTGCAAGAATAAGTCAAAAGGTAACTGTCATTATAAAACAAAAATTTCATGTCAAAGGGAAATTAAGTGCTTTCAGTGGGTTTCCAGGCTGCAGATACCCCACTAGATAGAATAAAACAGTGCTCTGTGAGTCCACACATCGCTCTCCAAGCAGCTTATTTCAAAGTAGTATTTTGACCAATCAATGGGGGTCTTCGGACCTGGTCTTCACCCAGTATATAGCATCCCCTTTGATCATGTATGTGTGTATATACATAAACATACATACGTACACACGCATATATATGCATACACACACACATGCAGTGATTGATATAAGTATTTAACACATCATCCATTTCTAAAAAGGTGCAATTAACATGAAATTCTCACCAGATGTCGGTAGCATCCCATTCAATCCACATAGGCAAAGAAATCAAACCTTCGGTGTCCATAAATTAAGTTACCGTATGTGTAATAAAGAGAAATGACCCAGTGAAAATATATTGAACATGCTTACTGAAATGTATATAATACTTTGTATAAAATCCTTTGTTGGTAATGACAGCTTCAAGATGCCTCCCTTATGTAGAAATTAGCCACATGCATTGCTCAGGTGATTACGTCCCATTATTCCACACAAACATTCTTCAAATCCTAAAGGTTCGGTTGACTCATTTTATGAACTCTGAGCTTTAGTTCCTTCCTTAAGTTTTCTATTGAATTCAGATGGTGTTGTTTGCATCAAGAATTTGTTGAAATTTAATTGAATCTATTCTTCTCTCTACTCGTGAAATGTTCCCTGTGCCATTGACTGCAACACAATCCCAAAGCATGAATGATCCACCCCCAAGCTTAATGGTTGACGAGATGTTCTTTTCCTGAAATTCTGTGCCTTTTTTTCTCCACACATAGCTTTTGATTATTGTGGCCAAACAGTTCTATTTTAGCCCCATTGGTCCACGGCACTTGTTTCCAAAACGCATCAAACTTGTTTAGATTTTCTTTTGCATACTTCTGGTGCTGAATGTTATTGCAAGGACACAGGATAGGTTTTCTTCAGATGACTCTTCCATCAAGCCATATTTGTGCAGGTGTCTCTGAACACTAGAACAATGTAGCACAACTCCTGCTAAATATTTTTGAAGGTCTTTTGCAGTTAATCAGGGGTTCTGATTTGCCTTACTATCAATCCTACAAGCTGCGCTCACTGAAATTTAGCTTAAGGTACCTTCACACTGAGTGACTTTAGAACGATAACGATAGCGATCCGTGACGTTGCAGCATCCTGGATAGCGATATTGTTGTGTTTGACACGCAGCAGTGATCAGGATCCTGCTGTGAGATCGTTGGTCGGAGCTAGAAGGCCAGAACTTTATTTCGTCGCTGGATCACCCGCTGACATCGCTGAATCGGCATGTGTGACGCCGATTCAGCGATGTCTTCACTGATAACCAGGGTAAACATCGGGTTACTAAGCGCAGGGCTGCGCTTAGTAACCCGATGTTTACCCTGGTTACCATTGTAAATGTAAAAAAAACAAACAAACGCTACATACTTACATTCCGGTGTCTGTCGCGTCCCCCGGCGTCCGCTTCCCTGCACTCCTCCTGCATCCTGTGTCAGCGCCGGCCGGCCGTAAAGCAGAGCACAGCGGTGATGTCACCGCTCTGCTTTACGGCCAGCGCTTACACAGTGCAGGGAAGGTGACGGCGAGGGACGCGACAGACACCGGAATGTAAGTATGTAGTGTTTGGTTTTTTTTACATTTACAATGGTAACCAGGGTAAACATCGGGTTACTAAGCGCGGCCCTGCACTTAGTAACCCGATGTTTACCCTGGTTACCAGGGGACTTCGGCATCGTTGGTCGCTGGAGAGCTGTCACACAGACAGCGACCACACAACGACGAAACAGCGACGATGCAGCGATCGGCATCGTTGCCTATATCGCTGCAGCGTCACTTAATGTGACGGTACCTTTAGTCTTCCAGACCTTATCTTGACCTCCACTAATCCTGTTAAGTGCCATTTCTTAATTATTTTTCGAACTGAGGAAAGGGCAACTTGAAAATACTTTGCTATCTTCTTATAGCCTTCGCCATTTTCATTTTCACAGTGCTAGGCAGCTGCTTAAAAGAACCCATGGCTGCAGATTATTGCCACAAGGTTACAAAAGGCTGGGTCTTTATAAAGGTGGGAAAATTGCATCACCTGGCCTTTCCTAACAATGATAGTGAACAAGCCATAATCCTAAAAGGCTAATTAACCCCTTTCTGACATCAGACGTACTATCCCATCAAGGTAACCTGGGCCCGTATGACCATCGATGGGATAGTACGTCATACGAGATCAGCCGCACTCACGGGGGGAGCGCGGCAGATCGCGGCCGGGTGTCAGCTGATTATCACAGCTGACACCCGGCACATGGACCACCCCCGGCACTTTAACCCCGGAACACAGCAATCAAACAAGATCGCAGCGTTCCGGTGGCATAGGGAAGTGTTGCGCGGGGAGGGGGCTCCCTGCGTGCTTCCCTGAGACCCTCAGAACAACGAAATGCGATCACGTTGTTCCAAGGGTCTCCTGCGGTCTCCTCCCTGTAGGCCCCCGAATCCAAGATGGCCGCGGGGTCCTGCAGGGAGGTGGCTTCTCAGTGCCTTCTGAGAGCAGGCACTGAGATGCCACCTACAATGCGTGTCAGATCGCTGATCTGACACAGTGCTGTGCAAAGTGTCACATCAGTGATCTGACACTATATAGAGATGTCCCACCCTGGGACAATGTAAAAAAGTAAATAACAAAATATATTATACTGTGTAAAAATATTTTTAAAAAATGCATAATTAAATAAAAAAATAAATAAATATTGTTCCAATAAATACATTTCTATATGTAAATAAAAAAAATAAATAAAAGTACACATATTTAGTATTGCCACGTCCGTAATGACCCAACCTATAAATAAAACTGTCCCACTAGTTAACCCCTTCAATGAACACCGTAAAAATAAAAAAGAAGCAAAAAACAATGCTTTATCATCATACCGCTGAACAAAAAGCGGAATAACACGCGATCAAAAAGATAGATATAAATAACCATAGTACCACTGAAAACATCATCTTGTCCCGCAAAAAATGAGCCACCACACAGTGCCATCAGTGAAAAATTAAAAAAGTTATAGCTTTCAGAATAAAGTGATGCAGAAACAATTATTTTTATATAAAATAGCTTTTATTGAATAAAAGCGGCAAAAAATAAAAAAATGATATAAATGAGGAATCGCTGTAATCGTACTGACCCAAAGAATAAAACTGCCTTATCAATTTTACCACACGTGGAATGGTATAAATGCCCCACCCAAAAGAAATTCATGAATTGCTGGGTTTTGTTCATTCTGCCTCCCAAAAATCGTAATAAAAAAATCAAAAAATATTATGTGCCCGAAAATGGTACCAATAAAAATGTCAACTCGTCCTGCAAGAAACAAGACCTCACATGACTCAGTGGGCCAAAATATGGAAAAATTATAGCTCTCAAAATGCAGTGATGCAAAAACTATTTTTTGCAATAAAAAGCGTCTTTTTGTGTGTGACAGCTGCCAAACATGAAAACCCGATATAAAAACCCGCTATAAATAGTAAATCAAACCCCCCTTTTTCACCCCCTTAGTTAGGGAAAACTAATAAAATAAAAAAAGTTTTTATTTCCATTTTCCCAATAGGGTTAGGGTTAGTTTTGGGGCTAAAGTTAGGGTTAGGGTTGGGGCTAAAGATAGGGTTAGAGTTGGGGCTAAAGTTAGGGTTGGGGCTAGAGTTGAAGTTAGACTTTGGATTATGTTTCCCGCTGGGATTAGGTTTAGGGTTGGGGTTAGGGGTGTGGTTAGGGTTATTGTTAGGGTTGGGATTAGGGTTAGGGGTGTATTGGGGTTAGGGGTGTGTTTGGGTTAGGGTTGTGGTTAGGGTTGGGATTAGGGTTAGGGGTGTATTGGGGTTAGGGTTGTGGTTAGGGATAGGATTAAGGTTAAGGGTGTGTTAAGATTAGGGGTGTTGTTATGGTTAGGGTTGGGATTAGAGTTGCGGGTGTTTTGGGGTTAGGGTTGGAGTTAGAATTGGGGGGTTTCTACTGTTATGGCACATCAGGGGCTCTCAAAACGCGACATGTGTCCGATCTCAATTCCAGCCAATTCTGCTTTGAAAAAGTAAAACGGTGCTCCTTCCATTCCGAGTTCTGCCGTGCGCCCAAACAGTGGTTTACCCCCACATATCGGGTATCAGCATACTCAGGATAAATAAGACAACAATTTTTGTTGTCCAATTTCTCCTGTTATCCTTGGGAAAATAAAAATTTCGAGGCTGAAAAATCATTTTTGTGGGGAAAAAAATATTTTTTATTTTCACGGCTCTGCATTATAAACTTTTGTGAAACACTTGGGGGTGTTGGGGGTCGAGTTCCCGCCTCTGCACAGGGGGAATCTCGGGCCATCTCCGCTGCGGTCTCCCATTCTTCTCCTGCCACACTGGAGCCTGCTCAGCGGAGACGTCGGTCCCAGCGTCTCGCTCAGTCTGACTCTGTGCAAAGGGTTACTGCTGCTTTTCCAGCTTCTGCCATTGAAGCCAGTGCTGGGCAGCGGCGAGCAGGTGCTTTTGGGACTAAGTCCTGCTTTTCTCCTTCTGAGCATGCCCAGAGTAAGATCTCTCATTGAAGATCGAGGGTCACATGCTTAGATACTGCAGCAAAGCCCATTGGTTCTCCAGGAAGGTCCTGAAGGTGCTCAGGCTCTGTGGCAGCCTCTCATTGGTCCTTCTAGGAAAGTCTTGTACTTGCTGCAGCTATATAAGGTTCGCATGGCCGCACGGCCATGCGCTAGTATCAATGCATGTTATGAGTTTTGTGCCAATGTGGTCACGCTTGTGTGGATTCAGGGACCCGGCTGAAATAAGCCACTTAGAATACCGGCACCTCCGGTGAGGAGATTGAGTGTATGGTTTCAGGGCCCCAGCTGAAATAAGCCACCTAGAATACCGGCTCCTCCGGTGAGGAGATTGTATGTTTGCCTCCTTGACTGCGTGACCACAAGCTGCTATCTGCTCAGCAGTTACTGTGTATTCCTGTGGAGTTTAACAGGACACAGTCCTTTTTTTATAGCGACTCTGTGAAGCAACAGAGATCGCTTCTACCGCCATATAGTGCCGCCGTTTGCCAGCAGCAGGTTCTTTTCCTGCACGGTGGACCCCGGGCTGCGAACGCACCAAATAACATCTCTATATTTACTCAGTGCGTTCTGCAAGCCCTAACAGTATACTAGCGCCACCGTCTGGCTAGTAAATGGTGGACGATCAGCATCTACAGTGGTACATCCAGCAGCTGGAGGGTAGGTTGGCGGCTCTTGAGCGCACAACCTCAGCTGTGGATGTTACCGTAGTCGCCGCTCAGGCTGCCAGTGTAGCTGCAGCCAGTTTGTCCTCTGCCACCCCTGCTCCGACTTTATCCCATCTCCCGCTTCCAGACAAGTTTGCTGGTGACAGTAAGCAATGTCCGATATTCGTGAGTCAGTGCTCCATACATCTTGAGCTCCTGGCTGCACGTTTTCCTAAGGAACGGGCGAAAGTGGGATTTATTTTATCCCTTTTGTTGGGCAGGGTGTTGGAGTGGGCAACGCCGCTATGGGAGCGTAATGATAGTGTGGTGCAGAGTGCTCCTCTCTTCCTGGACGCTCTGAAACAGGTCTTTTTGGGACCTCGTGTCACTCACGATACCGCGCTCCAATTGTTGGCAATAGCACAGGGTTCGTCCATGGTCAGCCAGTAAGCCGTCCAATTCCGGACTCTGGTCTCTGAGCTGGAGTGGCCGGATAAAGTCCTTATTCCGGTGTTCTACAAAGGACTGGCAGACCATGTGAAGGACGCCTTGGCCACCAGGGAGATTCCCGCCACACTGAAGGAGCTCATTATTATATCTACCCGCATCGACCTCCGTTTTAACGAGCGGAGGTTAGAGCGGACCCAGTGTAGGCAGAGGTTTCGGCTGGCTCCCACCTTCGCCAGACCTCTAGAATCTTCCGTTCAGGCGTCCGACTTTCATGAGGCCATGGAGGTTTCTCGAGCGGGACCTAAGTCTCGGACCGCTCGAGTACCCCATGGTTTGTAGAAATTGCCAACAAGGACATTATGCAAATAAATGTCCACGGCGATCGGGTAAAAGATCGCATCTAGTAACCATTGGAGGAGGTTCACTAGACACAGCGGCGTTTTCCTCCAAGCTATCCTTGAAAGGGACAATCATGTTAGGCTCATCCTCTCTAACAGTCGAGCTTTGTGTGGACTCTGCAGCAGAGGGGAATTTCATGTCCTCTGCTTTTTCTCTGCGCCATGCAATACCTCTGGTGATGCTCGCCAAACCGGTGACTGTTAGAGTAGTGAATGGGTCGACACTTCCCTCACAAATCACACACCAGACTGTCCCTTTCATGTTATCTATGCCCCCTTCCCACAAGGAGATTATTTCCCTTCTTGTTCTTCCCGAGGGAATGGACAAGATTCTGCTGGGAATACCCTGGCTCCGTTTCCACTCCCCACATATTGAGTGGACCTCTGGGAGGATATTGGGTTGGAGTGATTCATGTAAGGGCAGATGTGTGAGGGAGTGCGTTCAGGTTTTCTCTACTGAGATACCCGCAGATCTCTCTTCCCTTCCCAAATGCTATTGGTCCTATTCAGACGTCTTCTCCAAAAAAGGCTGCGGAGACCCTTCCGCCTCACCGTCCCATCAATTTCTTGCCTGGAGCAGAACCTCCTCGGGGACAGGTCTATCCCTCTCTCTCCCGGAAACGGAGGCTACGTCCCAATACATCCAGGAGAATTTGGCAAGAGGGTTCATTAGGAAGTCAGTGTCACCTGCAGGGGTGGGGTTCTTCTTCGTGCAAAAGAAGAACGGAGAAGTACGTCCTTGCATAGATTACAGGGGTCTTAACGCCATCACCGTTAAGAATAAATACCCATTGCCCCTGATTTCTGAGCTCTTTGATAGGCTACAGGGAGCAAGGGTATTTACCAAATTAGATCTGCGGGGTGCTTATAACCTGATTCGCATCCATGAGGGCGACGAGTGGAAGACGGCGTTTAATACCAGGGATGGGCACTATGAGTATCTGGTGATGCCCTTCGGGCTCTGTAATGCCCCAGCCGTATTCCAAGACTTTGTCAATGATATCTTCCGGGATATGCTCTCCACCTCGGTCGTAGTCTATCTGGATGATATTGTCATCTTCTCTCCAGATATTGACTCCCACCGGAGAGATGTTGGCAGAGTCTTCGACCTCTTACGAGCAAACTCCCTCTATGCAAAGTTGGAGAAGTGTATGTTTGAGCAGGAGTCTTTACCTTTCCTGGGCTATATCATCTCCGCCCAGGGATTGGCTATGGATCCTGCCAAACTACAGGCTGTGATGGACTGGCAAGAACCCTATTCTCTTAAAGCGGTGCAGTGCTTTATGGGGTTCATAAATTACTATCGTCAGTTCATTCCCCACTTCTCAACTTTGGTAGCTCCCTTGGTAGCCCTCACCAAGAAGGGAGCAAATCCCAAATTGTGGTCTGAAGAGGTCTCCAAGGCTTTTTCTTCTATTAAGTCTCATTTTGCTAGTGCTCCCATCCTACATCGTCCCGATGTTGGTAAGCCGTTTATAATGGAGGTGAATGCCTCATCCGCTGGTGCAGGAGCAGTCCTGTTCCAAAAGGATGCTCAAGGTTGGAAGCATCCTTGCTTCTTCTTCTCCAAGACCTTCACACCAGCGGAGAGGAATTATTCCATCGGGGACAGGGAGTTGCTAGCAATGAAGTTAGCCTTCTCGGAGTGGAGACATCTTTTGGAGGGGGCTCGCTTTCCCTTCCAGGTCTTCACGGACCACAAAAATTTGGTTTATTTACAAACAGCCCAGCGGCTAAATTCTCATCAGGCCAGATGGTCCTTGTTCTTCTCCCGTTTCCACTTCACCCTCCATTATCTTGCTAGGGAGAAGAACATTCATGCTGGCGCCCTTTCTCGCTCCGTTGTGTCATGTGAGGAGGAGGAAGGGGAGCCTCGGCTTATTGTCCCTTCTGAAAGCTTGAGAATCGTAGCTCTGGTTTTGCTAGAGTCTGTACCTCCGGGCAAAACTTTTGTACCCATTAATTTGCGACCGGAGGTTCTCTCTTGGGCTCATTCGTCCAGGGTGGGTGGACACTTTGGGACAAAGAGGACATCTGAGCTGCTGGCGAGGACATACTGGTGGTCACATATGGTCCGTGACGTCGGAGATTATATTTGGGCGTGTGTCTACTGCGCCAAAAATAAGTCACCTCGACAATGGCCAGCAGGGTTACTCTATCCCTTGCCAGTGGCAGACAGGCCCTGGGAGATGGTCGGGATGGACTTTGTGGTGGGTTTGCCCAAGTCTCGTGCCTGTACCATCATTTGGGTTATCACCGATCATTTTTCTAAAATGGTGCATTTGGTGCCCCTTCCACAGCTACCTTCTGCACGGGCCTTGGCAGCGTTGTTCATAAAACACATCTTCCGTCTACATGGTATGCCGGACAAAATTGTCAGTGACCGGGGTCCCCAGTTTGCGTCTCGGTTCTGGAGAGAGCTTTGTCGTCTTCTCAGCATTGAGTTGAATCTCTCTTCCGCATATCATCCCGAGACGAATGGGTTGGTAGAGAGGGCCAACCATACCTTGGTCACATATCTGAGACATTTTGTCTCAGCCAGGCAGGATGACTGGGCATCCTTGCTACCGTGGGCGGAGTTTGCGCTGAACAACGCCGTAGCCGACTCCACTGGACAAACCCCATTCCTCCTTAACTATGGTCAGCATCCGCGGGTACCTGTGCCTATGCCCGTGTCTTCCGCTGACTCCAGGGTGGCAGACTAGGTTGTGGAGGCACGGGATATTTGGGACCGCACTCAGGATGCCATTCGGGCCTCCAAGGAGAGAATGAGGTCCTCCGCTGATGCACATCGGCGCCCCGCTCCGACCTTTGCTCCTGACTTGGTGTGGCTCTCCGCCTGTAACATCAGGCTGCGAGTTGAGTCCACTAAGTGTGCACATCTCTACTTGGGCCCTGTCAAGGTCCTCGAACAGGTTAACCCTGTGGTCTACCATTTAGTCCTTCCACCACGCCTGGGTATCACCGACACCTTTCATGTGTCCCTCTTGAAACCCATATAAATGTCTCGGTTTTCCGAGTCATCTGCCGGGACATCGGGTTAGTCTACGGACAATTACGAGGTGAACGCTATTTTGGGGTGCAAGGTGGTACGTGGCAAAAAAAATTATTTGGTGGACTGGAAGGGTTATGAGGAAAGGTTATGAGGTCCTGAGGAGAGGTCCTGGGAGCCTGCTGAGCACATTCAGGCTCCGCAGCTCATTGCTGCCTTCGAGCGTAGCGAGGTCCAGGGAGGGGGGGCCCTAGGGGGGGTAATGTTAGGGGTCAAGTTCCCTCCTCTGCACAGGGGGAATCTCAGGCCATCTCCGCTGCGGTCTCCCATTCTTCTCCTGCCGCAGTGGAGCCTGCTCAGCGGAGACGTCGGTCCCAGCGTCTCGCTCAGTCTGACTCTGTGCAAAGGGTTACTGCTGCTTTTCCAGCTTCTGCCATTGAACCCAGTGCTGGGCAGCAGCGAGCAGATGCTTTTGGGACTAAGTCCTGCTTTTCTCCTTCTGAGCATGCCCAGGGTACGATCTCTCATTGGAGATCGAGTGTCACATGCTTGGATACTGCAGCAAAGCCCATTGGTTCTCCAGGAAGGTCCTGAAGGTGCTCAGGCTCTGTGGCAGCCTCTCATTGGTCCTTCTAGGAAGGTCTTGTACTTGCTGCAGCTATATAAGGTTCGCATGGCCGCACAGCTAGTATCAATGCATGTTATGAGTTTTGCGCCAATGTGGTCACACTTGTGTGGATTCAGGGACCACAAGCTGCTATCTGCTCAGCAGTTAGTGTGTATTCCTGTGGAGTTTAACAGGACACAGTCCTTTCTTTGTTGCTTCACAGAGTCGCTATAGAGATCACTTCTACCGCCATATAGTGCTGCCGTTTGCCAGCAGCAGGTTCTTTTCCCCGGGCTGCGAACGCACCAAATAACATCTCTATATTTACTCGGTGCGTTCCGCCAGCCCTAACAGGGGGTTCAAAGTTCTCACAACACATCTAATAAATTCATTGGGGGTGTAGTTTCCAAAGTAATGTCACTTGTAAGGTTTTTTTTTACTACTTAGGCACATCAGAGGCTCTGCAAATGGAACATGACGCCCGCAGACCATTCCATCAAAGTCTGCATTCCAAACATCACTACTTCCCTTCCGAGCTCTAACGAACGTGTGCCCAAACAGTAGTTTTCTCCCACATATGGGGTATCAGCATACTCAGGACAAATTGTACAACAACTTTTGGGGTCCAATGTCGCCTGTTACCCTTGGAAAAATACAAAATTGGGGGTAAAAAGATCATTTTTGTGAAAAAAAATATGATTTTTTTTTATTTTTACGGCTCTACATTATAAACTTCTGTGAAGCACTTGGAGGTTCAAAGTGCTCACCACACATCTAGATAAGTTCCTTAGGGTGTCTACTTTCCAAAGTTGTGTCACTTGGGGGGGTTTCCACTGTTTAGGCACATCAGGGGCTCTCCAAGCGCGACATGGCATCCAATCTCAATTCTAGCCAATTTTGCACTGAAAAGACAAACGGCGCTCCTTCCCTTCCAAGTGTACAACAACTTTTGTGGTTCAATGATCCTGTTACCATTGGTAAAATAAAACAAATTGGATCTGAAGTAAATTTTTTGTGAAAAAAAAATTAAACGTTCATTTTTTTAAAACATTCCAAAAATTCCTGTGAAGCACCCAAAGGGTTAATAAACTTCTTGAAAGTGCTTTTGAATGGTGTCTAAGGGGTATCGTTTCTCCTTATGGAGAGTGACATACCATCTCTGGCTTGTCAGGGTAAGGAGGCTTATTTGCCGTACAATGCTCCTCTGGGAAATATAATATGCAAATTGCCTCTTCTGAGAAAAAGAGGACTTAAACTCTATAGCGCCACCTGTTGGAAGTAGCGATCCTACAAGTCACAATCAACTCTTTAACGAGTCATGCAATATGACTTAGGATAAAAGCCAAATTAGTATCTCTATTCGCAGACACGGTGTTTCGGGCTGTTGGCCCTCGTCAGTGCGAAGCATGAGAACTAATTTGGCTAGGTGAGAGGCTCTGGACTGGGGTCTAAGGGGTATCGTTTCTCCTTATGGAGAGTGACATACCATCTCTGGCTTGTCAAGGTAAGGAGGCTTATTTGCAGTACAATGCTCCTCTGGGAAATATAATATGCAAATTGCCTCTGCCAACAGCCCAAAACACCGTGTCTGCGAATTGAGATACTAAAAACTTTTTTAGGGACCACATCACATTTGAAGTCATTTTGAGGGTTCTATATGAAAGAATATACCCAAAAGTGACATCATTCTAAAAGCTGCACCCCTCAAGGTACTCAAAGCCACATTCAAGAAGTTAATTAACTCTTCATATGCTTCACAGGAATTTCCCCCCCAAAAAATGAACATTTAACTTTGTTTCACAAAAAAATGACTTCAGATCCAATTTTCACAAGGATAACAGGAAAAAATGGACTCCAAAATTTGTTTTGCAATTCCTCCTAGGTACACTGATGCCCCATATGAGGAAGAAAACCACTGTTTGGGAGCACTACAGAGCTCAAAAGGGAACAAGCACAGTTTGACTTTTTGAATGCAAAATTTGCTGGAACAATTAGGCGGATTCAATGTTACATTTGGAGAGCCCCTGATGTGCCTAAACAGTGAAAATCCCCCACAAGTGACAGCATTTTGGAAACTAGACCCCTCAGGGAACTGATCTAGATGTGTGTTGAGCACTTTGAACCCTTAGGTGCTTCACTGAAGTTCATAACGTTGAGCCGTAAAAATAAAAATCACCACGAATATGTTTTCAGCACAAAATATTGAATTTTCATAAGGGCAACAGGAAAAATTGCAACATACAATTGTTGTGTAATTTCTCCTGAGTACACCGATATCCCATATGTGGGGGAATACTACTTTTGAGGAACAGACAGTTCAAAGCCCAGAAGGGAAGAGGCGCCATATTGGAGTTCTTATTTTGCTGGAATGGTTTGAGGGTGACACGTCACATTGGCAGTACCCCTGAGGTGTCAGAACAACAGAAACCCCCAAATGTAAACTCATTTTACAAACTACGCTCCCCATTGAATTCATCTAATGGTGCAGTGATCGTATTGACACCACATGTGCCTCACAGAATTTTATACCACTGAGCGGTGAAGAAAGAATGAATTACATTTTTAAGACTAAAATGTTGTTTTAGCCCCAAGTTTTTAATTTTTCTAAGGGCTAATAGGATTTTTTTTTAAACAAACTGAATTCCATTTTTTCCTGAGTGCGCCTTTACCCTACATACAATTGATACATTTGTTTCAGGCACAGTACAAAGCTCAGAAGGCAAGGAGATTTTACTGTTAGGCTATGTGCACACGTAGGCCGGTCCTCTGCGGGTTCTCCCGCAGTGGATTTGATAAATCTGCAGGGCAAAACCGCTGCGGTTATCCCTGCAGATTTATCCCGTTTTTTTTTGCGGTTTCCGCTGCGGGTTTTACTCCTGCACTTGTTTTACTATTGATGCTGCATATGCAGCATCAATAGTAATGTTAAAAATAATAAAAAAAAAAATGGTTATACTCACTCTCTGAAGTCCCGATCTCCTCGGCGCTGCACGCGGCGGTCCGGTTCCAAAGATGCTATGCAAGCAGGACCTTCGTGACGTCACAGTCATGTGACCGCGACGTCACCGCAGGCCCTGCTCGCATAGCAACCTGAGACCGGACGGCCGCGTACAGCGCTGAGAGGTGAGTATATCATTATTTTTTATTTTAATTCTTTTTTTTTTTTTACCACAAAAATGGTTCCCAGGGCCTGGAGGAGAGTCTACTCTCCTCCACCCCTGGTAGCAACCGTAAATTATCCGCTTACTTCCCGCATGGTGGGCACAGCCCCATGCTGGAAGTAAGCGGATCAATGCATTTCTATGTGTGCAGAATCGCTGCGATTCTGCACAAAGAAGTGACATGCTGCGGATTGTAAACCGCTGCGTTTCTGCGCGGTTTTTCCCGCAGCATGTGCACAGCGGTTTGCGGTTTCCCATTGGTTTACATGTTTACTGTAAACGCAATGGAAACTGCATCAAAATCGCCGCGGTTCCGCGGTAAAAACCGCAACGTGTGCACATAGCCTTATGGTTTGCAGGTGCCATGACCCATTGGGAGAGCCCATGAGGTGCCAAAACAGCTTAGCTCCCCATAAGTGGCCCCATTTTACAAACTACACTTTTCAATTAATTCATCTAGGGATGCAGTGATCATATTGACACCACGGATGTGTCACAGAATTTTATACCATTGGGCAGTGAAGAAAAATTAACTACATTTTTACCACCAAAATTTAGTTTTAGCCCCAGATTTTACATTTTCACACAAGAAGTGGGTAAAAATGGCAGCAAAATGTGTCCCAAAATTTTTACTGAGCGTGGCAATACCCTATATGTGGCTGTACAGTGCTACTTAGCCATACGGAGAGACTCAAGAGGAACGGAGCACTCTTTGCCCCCTGGCAGATTTTCCTAGAACAGTTTGCGGACTCCATAAACAGAGCCACTAATTGCTAGAAGAGCAGAATTCCCCCCCCCCCACCCCAAGTGACCCCATTTGGGAAACTATACCCCTTGGGGAATTTATCTACAGGTGTAGTGACGACTTTGAAAATTGCAAACTGCCAGTGTAGTGACCAGTACGCTGTGGTGACCAGCACGTTGCAGTCACCAGTACGTTATGCCCAGCCCATGCTTCTGGAGGCATGCTCCTGAAAGATAGACGGGCTCTCATCTCATCAAAAATGCCAAACATGGACCAGTTCGGGCTGTAAAAAAAAGCTGACAATTAATAATAAACATTAGAATTACACTTACCTGTCCAGCGACACATACTCCGGTCCCACTGTCTCACAGCCAATCTGCTTCCGGGGCCGCTCATTACCTTTTGCGGGTATTCACTGCACTCGGCAGTCTTCGGCTTTTTCTGGCAGTGTTTGGGCGGTAACGTCACCACACAAACACTGCCGAAAATGCCGAAGACTGCCGACTGCAATGAATACACCGGCAGTTAATGAGCGGCCCCAGAAGCAGATGCAGCCGGGAGACAGCAGAACGGGAGGACGCGTCGCTGGACAGATAAGTGTAATTCTAATGTTTATTATTAATTGTCTGCTTTTTTTTACAGCTCCCCCTCTCCATCCTATATATGTAAAGTCCTAGTTCGGGATTCGAACGCAAGTTTGTGTCATGTCCAGCCCAGAACTTGAACTTTACAAAAAACTCGCCGATCCCGAACATCACTAGTGCCAAGCCTTACTGCGATCTTTGGGAGGCAGAATTAAAAAACTCAACAGCATATGAAGAATTGGTTTTATTTACTTTTTACGCCGTCCTTCGTATAGTATAAGTGATTAGGCGACTTTATCCTTCAGGTTGGTGCGATTACAGCGATGCCAGATTTATATCAAGTATTTTTGTTTGGCTGCTGTCACACACTAAATTACGCTTTTTATTGCAAAAAAATAGTTTTTACATCACCACATTTTGAGAGCTGTAATTTTTCCCGATTTTGGCTCAAAGAGTCATGTGACGGCTTGTTTTTTGTGGACCGAGTTGACGTTTTTCTTGGTACCATTTTCGCGCCAATGACATTTTTTGATCACTTTCTATTTTGATTTTTGTGAGGCAGAATGAATAAAAACCAGCAATTCAAGAATTTCTTTTGGGGGGGGGGGGGTTTATGCCATTCCGTGTATGGTAAAATTGATAAGGCAGTTTTATCAGTACGATTACAGCGATCTCAGTTATATCTTTTTTTTAATGTTTTGGCGCTTTTATACAATAAAACTATTTTAAAGAAAAAATTACTTTTGCATTGCTTTATTCTGAGAGCTATAACTTTTTTATTTTTCTGCTGATGGAGCTGTATGGTGGCTTATTTTTTGCAGGACAAGATGATGTTTTCAGTGGTACCATGTTTATCTATATCCGTCTTTTTGATCGCATTTTATTCCACTTTTTGTTCGGCGGTATGATGATAAAGCATTATTTTTTTGCCTTGTTTTTTTATTTTTATGGTGTTCACTAAACGGGTTAACTTAGTGGGACAGTTTTATAGGTTGGGTTGTTGCGGATACCAAATATGTGTACTTTGACTTTTTTTTCTTTTTTTTTATTATTATTTTTTTAAAAACAGGGGTCTGTTACTGCTCCTTGCACTTAGTGCTGGGTGTCAGCTGTCAGATTCAGCTGACACCCGGTGGCGATCGCCAGCACACCCCCCGTGTGCGCGGTCGATTGCTATGATGTAATGATCCGTCCCTGGTTTAATAGGTCCAAGGCACATGAACGGATCATTACGACTAATGTCAGAATGGGGTTAAAATGTAAAAAAAAATGACAATTTTTTTGCCTAAAATACAAACGAAAATGTGTCATCTTTAACTTTTGGCCTTTTAGAGATCATTTCATCTTATACATCGTATTTTGTGGACTGTAAGACGCACTGGACCATAAGATGCACCCCAAAAGAGGAAAAAATATTTTAATTTGTCAAATGGGTCTGTGTTATAGTCCAAATTTAGCTTCAGGGGGGAAGGGGTGTGGTGGCGGTGGAGCGTGGTCACCGAAGGCAGGGTCTCCACTGCTGAAAGTCAGCTGTGGCAGGAGTGGGTCCATGCTGTGGACCCTGGGCTGGGAGGAGGGGGTGTCAATAAATTGTTGGCAGGGCAGACAGAAGCGGAATCCTTGCTCTGCACATTACCCTTCCAGCAGTGGCCTTCAGGAAAATGGCAGCCAGAGGTGGCGCATGTGCAAATTGAGATCTCGGCTCCGCATCGCCCCACTCCTACCAGCTTCTTGCAGCAGCGACCCTGCCTTCCGTGACCTGGCGCCACCAGCCCCCTAGTAAGCTATTTTTGGACTATGAGACACACCCTCATTTTCCTCCTAAATTTTGGGGGGAAAAACGTGTGTATAATAGTCCACAAATTACTGTATATATATATGTATATATATATTTATTAATAACATTGTATAATAACATTGATTCTTATTTTCTAGTGAAATTGAACTTAGCTTTACTACTTTAAATGCTGCAAAAGCACAACAGAAAGAAGAACAGTGGAACTCTGTCAGTACCAGCAGTCAAGAGGTAAACAAATACTACATAAAAAGAGTCTGTTGAGATTATAAGGGTATGTGTCCACGGGCCGTATTACACCCGGAATAGCTGCGGATTGAACCCTGCGTGGAGCCGCAACGTTCAATCCGCAGCGTCCAGATGTTACAGCATAGTGGAGGGGATTTTATGACATCCCGTCTCCACTATGTGTGGTAACACGCATCCGGCGGCCCTGCGATTCCGGACATGCGGTGCGTCTTTTTAGAACGCAGCATGTCCGTTTACCTTGCGGCGACGCTGCGCCGCAAGGTATAACACAGGGCCCTATGTGTGGGGTGCGATGATTTCGGATGTGTGCAATGAACACATCCGGCATCATCGCGCCTACAGAAGGGGCGGAGCTTTGGGCGGAGTGAGTTTTCCGCTCCGTCCAAAGCGCCGGCCATCCTGAACGTGGACACGTACCTTTAATAAACTTAGCAATCTTGAAAGCTCAGCCAACACAGTGTGCTATATATAGTGTTCAATTTTTGCTAAGCTTAAAGATGTATACCATTTATTAAATTGTTTCAGTTAGCATGAAAATAAACAAGCTTGCAATTGACTTTCTTTTTCTATCTGCTGTTGTTCTCCTGTGACTAGAGCTTTTACCTTACTTAGTGTGATGGAGATAAACAACCAGAGGCTGGCCAGTATGCACAGTAGCTGAATTCCAAGCTGAGGAGTTAACTCATGAGAAACCAGCCACCTCTCTCTATCTCATTTATTTCTAGACAGCAGTTAGCTGCTCACCTCCCTCCCCCTCGCTATCAGTTCCTGACCTATATCAGTCCTGCAGAAACACAATTCCCTACCTACCCCTTTTCCACCCTAAACCCCACCACTGGCAGTTTCTGGAGCAGTTCCCTTAATCACAGCTGTCCCTTTTCTCGTGTATGTGCGTGTGTTCATGGGTCCAGTTTTCTCTATATGTACTTTTAGTGATATAGTGAATAATGATGGCATTGAGTTTTGCGAATGGGTGTAAGTATTTTTTACATTTATTTTCTGTCAGGTTATGCTGGGACATTAGTGTTTTTTTCTTTTTATCAGCTTTAAATAGTATATTTAAGAAGTAAATGTCTAAACACGAGCGTCCATTTTTTTGTTTTATGATGTCACTCTGTTGCAATCAATAATTAAAATGTATAATTAAAACACGTTGTGTTACTGTTGATTACAATTTTGAAAACACACACACAGTGAGGAAAATAAATATTTTATACATTGCCGATTTTGCATGTTTTCCCACCTTCAAAAAATGGAGAAAATCACATTGTATAAATTTTTTAATAATTAAATTTCAATTTATTGCATGAAATAAGTATTTGATCGCCTACCTACCAGCAAGAATTCTGGCTCTCACAGATCTGTTAGTTTTTCTTTAAGAAGCCCTCTGTACTCATTACCTGTATTAATTGCACCTGTCTGAACTTATTACCTGTATAAAAGACACCTATCCATACACAATCAATTACACTCCAACCTCTCCACCAAGGCCAATACCAAAGATCTGTCTAAGGACACTATCGACAAAATTGTAGACTTTCAATAAGAAAACACACATCCGCACCACTAATATGTCGAACCCATTGACCGTATACAGCTACCGGTCTGGCACCTGTGACAATAGTAGCGGCTGTATATATCCTCCACACTAAGCTTTAGGGGTGCCGCTTCCAGAAAATACACATGGAGTCCAATGAAAAAATAGAAAAAGAGATTGGAGCGCACTTACCCTGGTGTGGTACACATCACTTTATTAGGACATTAAAAACGAACAGCAGGGAGGGACAGGATCAGCTACGGACAATGGCCGTTTCGTGCTTACTGGCACTTCAACACTCCCCCGACTCACTTAGCGTTAGGACCCGTTGAAGTGCCAGTAAGCACGAAACGGCCGTTGTCCGTAGCTGATCCCGTCCCTCCCTGCTGTTCGTTTTTAATGTCCTAATAAAGTGATGTGTACCACACCAGGGTAAGTGCGCTCCAATCTCTTTTTCTATTTTTTTAAATTGTAGACTTTAACAAGGCTGGGATGGGCTACAGGACAATAGGCAAGCAGCTTGGCAGCATACTATTGGCACAATTATTAGAAAATAGAAGAAACATAAGATGACGGTCAATCTTCCTCGGTCTGTGGCTCTATGCAAGATCTCTATAAATGTCAAAGAAAATCAGATATGTAATAGGGAAATTATAAACTGTGTAACATATTGTCCCCTTAAAAAATATAATTTTAATTAGATTACCATAAAAATACCAATACCCAGTGAAACACACAAAAAAAAATACTCAAAAAATCTAGTAATGCACCTAGCCTAGTACAATGACCCTACGCTTAGCTGCTATCCCTTCCTAACAGTGGAGGTTTCCCCGTCATACGGTTCCTCAGGGGGCAAAGATGTCGAACCAGAGGCCAAAGATGCAGGTGCCCTGAAGCCATCAGTATTCACTCATTATCTCAGCCATTAATATCTTATCTATCAGGTTTCAGCTGAGTGCACTTTGTTATTTTTCACCTTTTGTGCAGTGTTATGAATCTCTATGAGACTATAGAGGCTGGCTGTTATGCTGAATTATGCTAACATCGCTGAATGTTTTTGAATGTACATTAATGCACAGCTTTATCCTATACTGAACCAGGTCATTTGTTAGTGTATTTCCCCCTTGCTACTATCTTCCCGTTTATTATGCATACAGCTCTATCATTATGTGATATGCAGTAGGACTGGAGCATAAACGTTAAGAGCATATAGATCTATATGTCTTGCTAATCTTTTCAGCATTTTTGACTGTTCTATACGGGATTTGATTGCAGGGGGTTGTTATATATACTTTCTGTGCACCTTAGTTTTTCTTACCTTACGCTTTCTTTCATTTCTTTTATATGCTCATTGTTTTCCCACCTACAGTTTGCTAGTTATTTAACAGGGTGAGCAGGTGAGAGCCGCCACAGAGTGGGGGCGCCAAAAACTCTATCAGGGTGCCAACCTCCACTGTTAGGAAGGGATAGCAGCTAAGCGTAGGGTCATTGTACTAGGCTAGGTGCATTACTAGATTCTTTGAGTATTTTTTGTGTTTCACTGGGTATTGGTATTTTTATGGTAATCTAATTAAAATTATATTTTTTAAGGGGACAATATGTTACACAGTCTATGCAAGATCTCACCTCGTGGGATAAGGATGATTCTGAGAAAGGTCAGGAATCAGCCCATAACTACATGCAAGGACCTTGTCAATGACCTGAAGAGAGCTGGGACCACAGTCGCAAACATTACCATTAGTAACACTACACCGTCATGGATTAAAATCCAACAGGACATGCATGGTCCCCCTGTTCCCGCCAGCACATGTCCAGGGCCATTTGAAGTTCGCCAATGACCATCTGGATGATCCAGAGGAGGCATGGGAGAAGGTCATGTGGTCAGAGGAGATCAAAATAGAATGTTTTGGTATCAACTCCACTCTCTGTGTTTGGATGAAGAAGAAGGATGAGTACAACCCCAGGAACCCCATCCCAACCGTGAAGCATGGTTGGGGGGAAACATCATAATTTGGGGTTGTTTTTCTGCAAAAGGAACAGGACAACTGTACAGTATTGAAGGGAGGATAGATGGGGTTATGTATCGCAAGATTTTGTCCAACAAACTCCTTCCCACAATAAGAGCATTGGAGATGGGTCATCGCTGGCTCTTCCCGCCTGACAATGATTCAAAACACCCAGCAAGGGCAACTAAGGAGTAACTCTGTAATAAGCATTTCAAGGTCCTGGAATGGCCTAACCAGTGTCCAGACCTGAACCCAATAGAAAATCATTGGAGGGAGCTGAATGTCAAAATTACCAGGTTATAGACACGAAACCTGAAAGATCTGAAGAAGATTTGTATGGAGGAGTGGGCCACAATCCCTGCTGCAGTGTGGGCAAACCTGATCAAGAATTGCAAGAAACGTCTGATCTCTGTAATTGCAAACAAAGGTTTCTGTACAAAATATAAAGCTCTGTTTATCTATTGTATCAAATACTTATTTCATGCAAAAAAAATGCAAACTAATTATGTAAAAAAAATCATACAATGTGATTTTCTGATTTATTTATTTTTTAGATTCTGTCTCTCACAGCTGAAGTGTACCTAACATAAAAATTACAGACCTCTCAATTATGTGTAGGTGGGAAAACTTGCAAAATCTGCAGTGTATCAAACACTTATTTTCCTGTATGTGTGCATATGTAAGGCTAGGGTCACATTGCGTTAGTGCAATCCGTTTAGCGCTAGCGGATTGCGCTAACGCAATGTTTTTTATGGGGCCGCGTTCGGGGTCGCGGTAACGTCCCCGCTCTCGCAGATCCCCGATCTGCGAGAGCGGGGAACGGACCGCGGGCGCGCCTTGGACGCTGCAAGCAGCGTCCGCGGCGCGCCAGGAATCTCCGGCGCGGCGCTAGCGCGTGCCGAACATGGCACGCGCTAGTGTAGCGCGTTCCCATTAGCGTGAATGGGCACGTTAACGGCCGCGTTGCACGGCGTTAATTTCGCCGTGCAACGCTGTCCGTTTAACGCGGTCCCATAACGCAATGGGAACCCAGCCTCTGATATACATTATAAATATAAAGGAGGCAGCACTCCAATAAATGATTAAAAAAAAGTGGACTTTATTAGCCCATATGGTGTGGCAATGTTTCAGCTGTGATCAGCCTTTCTCAAGCTGGTCACAGCCTATATTTGCGAGGAGGGCCTTGCACCCTGAATTAATCTATACAGTGCTGTTCCATTTTTTCTTATATACAACCCCTGGCAAAAATTATGGAATCACCGGCCTTGGAGGATGTTCATTCAGTTGTTTAATTTTGCAGAAAAAAAGCAGATCACAGACATGGCACAAAACAAAAGTCATTTCAAATGGCAACTTTCTGGCTTTAAGAAACACTAAAAGAAATCAAGAACAAAAATGTGATCTGCTTTTTTTTCTACAAAATTAAATAACTGAATGAACATCCTCCAAGGCCGGTGATTCCATAATTTTTGCCAGGGGTTGTACATATACAGTGGGGGAAATAAGTATTTGATCCCTTACTGATTTTGTAAGTTTGCCCACTGACAAAGACAAGAACAGTCTATAACTTTAAAGGTAGGTTAATTTTAACATTGAGAGATAGAATATCAAAAATAAAATTCAGAAAATCGCATTGTCTAAATTATATAAATTTATTTTCATCTTGCAGTGAGAAATAAGTATTTGATCCCTCTGGCAAACAATACTTAGTACTTGGTGGCAAAACCCTTGTTGGCAAGCACAGCAGTCAGATATTTTTTGTAGTTGATGAGGAGGTTTGCACATGTCCGGAGCAATTTTGGTCACTCCTCTTTGCAGATCATCTCTAAATCATTAATATTTTGAGGCTGTCGCTTGGCAACTCAGGGCTTCAACTCCCACCATAAGTTTTCTATCGGTTTAAGGTCTGGAGACTGGTTAGGGCACTGCATGACCTTAGTGTGCTTCTTTTTGAGCCACTCCTTTGTTGCATTGTCTGTATGTTTTGGATCATTGTCTTGCTGGAAGACCCAGCCACGACCCATTTTTAATGTCCTGGCGGAAAGAAGGAAGTTGTTACTCAGGATTTTATGGGACATGGCTCCATCCATCCTCCCATTGATGTGGTGAAGTAGTCCTGTGTTCTTAGCAGAGAAACACCCCAAAGCATAATGTTTACACCTCCATGCTTGACAGTGGGGATGGTGTTCTTTGGGTCATAGGCAGCATTTCTCTTCCTCCAAGCACGGTGAGTTGAGTTAATGCCAAAGAGCTTAGTTTTTGTCTCATCTGACCACAGCACCTTCTCCCAATCACTCACAGAATCATCCAGGTGTTCATTGGCAAACTTCAGACTGGCCTGCACATGTGCCTTCTTGAGCAGGGGGTCTTGCAGGCACTGCTGAATTTTAAACCTTTACGGCATAATGTGCTACCAATGGCTTTCTTGGTGACTGTGGTCCCAGCTGCCTTGAGATCATTAAATAGTTTCCTGTGTAGTTTTATGCTCATCTCTCACCTTCCTCATGATCAAGGATACCCCATGAGGTGAGATTTTGCATGGTGCCCCAGATTGATGTCGATTGACAGTCATTTTGTATTTCTTCCATTTAATTACTGTTGCACTAACAGTTCTCCTTCTCACCCAGCGTCTTACTTATGGTTTTGTAGCCCATTCCAGCTTTGTGCAGGTCTATGATCTTGTCTCTGTCATCCATGTGAAGCTTTTTGGTCTTGCCCATGTTGTAGATGTTAGAGTCTGACTGATTGAGTCTGTGGACAGGAGTCTTTTATAAAGGTGACGATGTAAGACAGCTGTCTTTAATGCAGGTAACGAGTTGATTAGGAGCATCTAACTGGTCAGTAGGAGCCAGAACTCTTTACCCCTTCATGACCTTGGGATTTTCCGTTTTTCCGTGTTCGTTTTTCGCTCCCCTCCTTCCCAGAGCCATAACTTTTTTATTTTTCCGTCAATTTGGCCATGTGAGGGCTTATTTTTTGCGGGACGAGTTGTACTTTTGAACGACATCATTGGTTTTACTATGTCATGTACTAGAAAATGGGAAAAAAATTCCAAGTGCGGTGAAATTGCAAAAAAGTGCAATCCCACACTGGTTTTTTGCTTGGCTTGTGCAGGCATGTACTACGGAGGACAGAGAATGAACTTCAATCCAATATTGCAGCCAGCATGCAGCCAGTGGGTAAGGAAAGGGTGAATCAAAAACCCAAAAACCCCGCCTCCATGGCTGAAGATTCTTCCCTCCAAATTCAGGTGACAGTGTCCCTTTAAACATCTTTGTCATTTGAAAAGGTTCCAGGCCTTAGAAAAAAAACACACAAAAAAACATTTTAAGTATATTTATTGTGCAATAAAAGATAATAAATGTGGTATTGCTATAATCACACTAACCCATAATATTAGGACTCATGGAGACATCCATGGATATCTGTCTAATCACGGAATGCCCTCTGGTCTCCCAAATGGACCATAACCGCTTCAGATATTTCTGTGAGTCTGTCATGCTCTGGTCGGGAGATGCACGGCCAGTTTGTGCATTGTGGTCCATGATTGGCCATTATACAGCATTGAGCATCATGTGGGCCCATTATACAGTATGGAGTACAGTGTGGTCATTATACAGTATTGAGCATCATGTGTGGCCATTAAACAGTATTGAGCATCATGTGTGGCCATTATACAGTATGGAGCACCGTGTGCCCATTATACAGTATTGAGCATCATGTGTGGCCATTATACAGCATTGAGCATCATGTGGGGCCATTATACAGTATGGAGCACTGTGTGGTCACTATACAGTATTGAGCATCATGTGGGGCCATTATACAGTATGGAGCACTGTGTGGTCATTATACAGTATTGAGCATCATGTGGGGCCATTATACAGTATGGAGCACTGTGTGGCCATTATAAAGTATGGAGCATTATGTGTGGCCATTATACAGTACTAGATGGTGGCCCGATTCTAACGCATCGGGTATTCTAGAATATGTATGTAGTTTATTTATGAAGTTTTCAGAATAATGCAATTTAAACAAAGGATTTGGCCAGCCGGGCGTGACCAATTAGCGAAGCGTGGTTCAAATTCCGCGCCAATTCGCGGACAGACTGCGACTGTCGCTGATTGTTCGCGGCCGGGCATGACCAATGAGTGAAGCCAGGACCGGCTCCAGGTTTTTGAGGGCCCTAGGTGAAAGAGTCTCAGTGGGCCCCCCTCTTTAACACATACCATGATTCATGATGCACAGATACAGAAGAGAAATATAGCACAGCCAAGTAGCGTATAACACAGCTCACGTAGTATATAACACAGCCACGTAGTACATAGCACAGCCACATAGTATATAGCACAGCCACATAGTATATAGGACAGCACACATAGTAAATAGCACAGACACGTTTTATATTGCCCAGCCACGTAGTATATTTCCAAGCCACGTAGTATATTGCCCAGCCACGTAGTATATTGCCCATACACGTAGTATATAGCACAGACACGTAGTATATTACCCAGCCACGTAGTATATTGCCCAGCCATGCAGTATACTGCCCAGACACAAAGTATATTGCCCAGCCACCTAATATATTGCACAGCCAGGTAGTATATTGCACAGCCACGTAATATATAGCACAGCCCACGTAGTATATAGCACAGCCCACATAGTATATAGCACAGCCCCGTAGTATATAGCACAGCCACGTAGTATATAGCACAGCCACGTAGTACATAGCACAGCCACATAGTACATAGCACAGCCACGTAGTATATAACACAGCCCACGTAGTATATGACACAGCCACATAGTATATAGCACAGCCACGTAGTATATAGCACAGCGCACATTGTGAATAGCACAGACACATAGTATATTTCGCAGCCACGAAGTATATAGCACAGACTCGTAGTATATAGCAGACACGTAGTATACAGCACAGACACGTAGTATATTGCCCAGCCACATAGTATGTTGCCCAGCCACGTAGTATATCGCACATCCACGTAGTATATAGCACAGACACATAGTATATTGCCCAGCCACATAGTATATTGCACAGCCACGTAGTATATTGCACAGCCACGTAGTATATAGCAGAGCCACGTAGTATATAGCACAGAGACATAGTATATAACACTGCCCATGCAGTATATAACCCAGGCCACATAGTATAGAGCACAGCAATGTAGTATATCGCCCAGCCACGTAATATATACCACAGCCATGCAGTATATAGCACAGCCCACATAGTATATAGCACAGAGATGTAGTATAAACACAGCCCACGTAGTATTTAGCAATGTGGGCACCATATCCCTGTTAAAAAAAGAATTAAAATAAAAAATAGTTATATACTCACCTTCCATCGGTCCCCGGAACCAGCCCAGGCATTTACCGATGCTCCTCGCGATGCTCCAGTCCTAAGAGTGCATTGCGGTCTCGCGAGATGATGACGTAGTGGTCTCGTGAGACTGCTACGTCATCATCTCACGAGACCGCAATGCATGGACCGGACCGTCACGAGGAGCGGAAAAGGCCTGGGCTGGATCCGGGGGCCGACAGAAGGTGAGTATATAATTATTTTTTAATTTTTTTTATTATTTTTAACATTAGATCTTTTTACTATTGATGCTGCATAGGCAGCATCAATAGTAAAAAGTTGGTCACACAGGGTTAATAGCAGCGTTAACGGAGTGCGTTACACCGCGGCAAATCGCGTTCCGTTAACACTGCGGTTAACCCTGTGTGAGCGCTGACTGGAGGGGAGTATGGAGTGGGCACTGACGGCAGGGGAGTAGAGTAGGTTTGACCGCGACCAATCAGTGACTTGGGATTTCTGTGACAGACAGATGAAAGTGACCCTTAGACAATTATATAGTAGATTTGGCATCATGTGGGGCCATTATACAGTATGGAGGGCTTTGTGGCCATTATACAGTATTGAGCATCATGTGGGGCTATTATACACTATAGAGCACTGTGTGGGCATTATACAGTATTGAGCATCATGTGTGGCCATTATACAGTATGGAGCACTGTGTGGCCATTATATAGTATTGGGCATCATGTGGGGCCATTATACAGTATTGAGCATCATGTGGGGCCATTATACAGTATGGAGCACTGTGTGGCCATTATACAGTATGGAGCATCATGTGTGGCCATTGTACTGTATGAAGCATCATGTGTGGCCATCAGGTATGGACTGGGGCTGAAATTCAGTCCTGGCATTTGAAATCACACAGGCCCATGTTGTCCCTTTCCCCATGTACCAGATGGGATATATTAATAATATTACCCTGGATGGAGGAAAGGAAGATTTTCTACAAGACCAATATTTCTTATGATACCCATGGCCTGCTGGGGTAAGTGACGGAGTCAGTAACTTTGTGATCCATCACAACTCTTAACAGTATGGGTATTGTGAGAACACAAATTCTGTTAACAACGTAGCAGACAAGGCAGCCCATGACCAGACAGGCCCTTTGGGCATTTGCCAGAAGTGCCAGATGGCCAGTCCAGCCCTGGTGGCCATTATACAGTATTGACCATCATGTGTGGCCATTATACAGTATGGAACACTGTGTGGCCATATTTTTTTACTGCTTATAATTATTGTTTATGAAACAGTGTGATCAACAGTGCTAAATGAGTGTAGTTGGGGCTTGGATATGGGTGTGACTAGTTAGAAATGGATGTGGTCAGGGCGTGGCTTAAAATTCACTACGCGCACACTGCTACCTTTGTCCCTCTTTGCCTTATCAAAAGTTTGGAGGTATGGTGTAGAATGCAGTGACACACAGGAGGCAGAGCAAGGGTTAACAGTTTCTTTATGTATAGGAGCAGTAATGATGCAAGCAAGGGGGTGAAGGATGTGATATAATGGGGGAAAGTCAAATGCCCAAAAATATAACAGGTTAACTTATCAGTCTCTGTGTGCTGAAGGAAGGTGGCTGGAAGATCCCTCGGCGGCGATCCGGTCCCACAGATGAGCGATGCACTTTCTCCTTGTGACGACGAATCCTCCGGGTTCTTCGGCACGCGATCTTCTGATCCGTAGGCACGGTGGGGTAGAGGTTATGGCATGGTGGGGTAGAAGTTATGGTAAGCACAGAGTTCAGTGAGCAAGGCCACAGTAGAAGCACACAGTCCAGCAGAGACAGCCCACAGGCACGGGCCGGTCCTGAACAGGCATGGGCCGGTCCTCAGCAGGCACCACAAGGATGGGACTAAGCAGTGCCTCCGCGGTGGTGAGCGGAGCCAAAGTACCTATGCTGGTCACTACCCGATGCGGAAGTCTTTCTGAGCCGAGTGTAGGTTGTGTCGGCAGTCTGGCTAGCTGGGGTAAAGGCACAACTAGCAGGCATGGGTCCGTGAAGAGGAAGTTAACCATCTTACTACTCACAAGCTCGGTCCCTGCAAAGTGTCCAGTCTTCCCTCCCAAACTGCTATTTATGTCGGATTCGCCCCCATGAGTCAGGTCCCCTGAACTGCACTGGTCAGCAACCTCTTCCTCTGCAACACTGGTGACAACGCAGACGGTTCCTGTCCAGACACACAGGAGAGACGGTTAGCTTGGCTCTCCTCCTTACACTCCCCCGCTCTTTTTCCTCGCCATTCCATGGGCGAGACTCTTCGAGAAGTGTATGGCCGTCTTCTCTTTCTCTGTGTGAATTGTTGCCAGATGAAATTCTCTTGGTCATAGCGATTGGGGGGCTTGCCAGCTATTGTTCGTTCGGAGCGTCTCAGATCAGGAAACGTGGTGGAGCTCTCTTGTGGGGCCGAATCCAGCTGTGCGGGAGGAGCTATGGGGGAGCTTGCATCCTCTGGTTCTAACCTCTCGGAGCTTAATCCTTAACCCACTTCTTCGTTCTCCGCTTCTACCAGGGTATGGATCATCTCAGGCACCTCGGGCTCCTCTTCTACTCGAACAGGATTCTTAGACAAGCAGCGTCGGAGCACATTCCAATGAAGAATTCTTCTTTTCCTTCAGGTTGGACTTCGTAGACAGGTCTCTCTGGACCAACTCTTCTCTTCACCCGATACGGATCTTTCTCCCAACAATTTTCCAGCTTGTCTCGAGGGCGCTTCTCCTGCACTAAGACTAGGTCTCCAGCTTGAAACCCGGTCCTCTCTGCATGCTCTAGCTCCTGTAATCTCTTTTAAACCAACCGGTGTAAGGTCTGCAGGCGGTGTCAATGTTCTCGAACCCAGGAGGACACCCCCGTTCGTGGGTAGTCCTCTTCTGGGTCCAATGCCAACTCGGTGATTCCTTTTCCTTCTCCGCCAAACAGAAGCGAGTAAGGTGTATACCCCGTGGTTCGATGTATCCAATTATTGTATACCCACACCAGGTCAGACACATCGTCTGGCCACGGGCCTTCCGATCTTCCTCTAGAGTTCTTAACATCTGAATCAATGTACGGTTGAATCGTTCACAAGCACCATTACCTTGAGAGTGGTACGATGTGGTGTGGGACTTGTCAATCTGGTACAGACGTACTATTTGTGCGAGTAACAAATTATGCTGAATGTCTTCTCTCATCACTATAAGTAAAATGCAATCAATAAGTTTTATGTTTCTTAAAATAATTATATTGAAAACTACAATTTGTTTCCCCCAAAAATGGGTACATACACAAAAAAATAAAAGTTACAGCTTTCAGAAAATGACAATAACAAAAAAGTCACTATGCTCTGAAGGCTCAAAATAGCCTGATCCTAAAAGAAGCACCCCCATCAAAGTTTTATCCTCTTAACCCTGCTGTTCTGTTCGGTCTGGGGAGACCTATTTTGAACTTTGGTATTTTTTGGGGTGTTCAAGATGCGGTTCTGAAACTTGTGGTTGATTGACTTAAATGAGGATGGGTCGGTCGGCCACGGGTTTCAGAGCCGCATCTTGAATATTTTAAAGAATATTGAAGTTCAAAGTCGGTCATTTTTGACCAACAGAACAGCAGGGTTAATATATTGCAATCATCACATTATATAGCACTGTGTACTTACAATTGCTCATTTTGCCTTTCTACTCAGTTAATTCTTCTCAATTGTAAGTACACAGTGTTAATATGATGATTGCAATATATTAAAAGGAACCTGCACTGTGCATCGCTAACATGTTTTGTCAAAGAAAATCTCCATGCTTAAAAAAAAATAATTTTGATCATTAGGGGAATCTCTCACATACCTTTTATTTCAGTCATAGGGTAGTGACTTTTCTTTTCAGTCACGGATCATTCAGCGTACTTTTGAAATTAAGCACGCCCACAGCATTGCATTTGATTGCCATGACCGGCCTGAAGTCACGGCAACCATATAACAAATCCCGAGTGTGCGCACTGCCCATCCGCTCCTCGATTATGTGCACGGAATCTGAGTGTACAGCCCCAGAATTATATCAGTTGCACGCATGTGCCAGAGACCAGAGTAGAGGGGGACACAGTGATGCGCATATCGTGCGAGCTCATACTTCATGTAGACACTGAGTCAGAGTAGCTCCGACGCATGCACACATCTGACATGAAGCTGGGGCTGTGCCACGCAGTACCTTGGAACTGTGGTGTTAACCAGGTCCATGGAACTAGGGGCGCTCTGGTCTATCCCTGTGCCCTGGATTACTCCTGAAGATGCCAGGTTCACGTGCCTTACTAAGCTCCTAAATAAACCATTATCTGTCCCCACCTCCCAGGAAGATGGGAAGCCAAAGTGTCTAGAAATACACTAACAGGCAAACAATGGAAGACAGACAGAGATAAATTAAAATAACAATCATACAAAATACACTCACCAAACAGAGTGGAACACAGGAGAGATAAATGAAGTAGAAACCAAATAGGAGAGGATGGGACTGTGCACAGTAACAAAACTCCAAGCAACAATCTCCTGAACAAAATCTCTAAACACCTACTCAAACCGCAAAATACAACTACAGCTCCAAGCCAGGCAGTAAGAACACTGGCAAATCCTAAGTGCCAGAGACAAGCTGAGACAATGCAGATAGGAAAGCTCCAGGAACTTCAACTGAACAGATTAACCATTGCACTGCTATCAAAGAAAAAAACCTGCACTGTTTAATAAGATGGTGAAGTACGTCTAACAAGTGCAGCGGTTCTTGAAACCAGATGCCGCAATCTTCTGGCCCCTCGCTGTCACGATATCCCTGTGACACAATGAGTCCAGATCTAAAGGTACCGTCACACTGGACAATATCGCTAGCGATCCGTGACGTTGCAGCGTCCTGGCTAGCGATATCGTCCAGTGTGACAGGCAGCAGCGATCAGGCCCCTGCTGTGATATCGCTGGTCGGGGCAGAAAGGCCAGGACTTTATTTCGTCGCTGGCTCTCCCGCTGACATCGCTGAATCGGCGTGTGTGACGCCGATTCAGCGATGTCTTCGCTGGTAACCAGGGTAAACATCGGGTTACTAAGCGCAGGGCCGCGCTTAGTAACCCGATGTTTACCCTGGTTACCATCGTTAAATAAAAAAAAACAACCACTACATACTTACCTACCGCTGTCTGTCCTCGGCGCTCTGCTTCTCTGCTCTGGCTGTGAGCATCGGGCAAGCCGGAAAGCAGAGCGGTGACGTCACCACTCTGCTTTCCGGCCGCTGTGCTCACAGCCAGAGCAGAGAAGCACAGCGCCGAGGACAGACAGCGGTAGGTAAGTATGTAGTGGTTGTTTTTTTTACTTTAACAATGGTAACCAGGGTAAACATCGGGTTACTAAGCGCGGCCCTGCGCTTAGTAACCCGATGTTTACCCTGGTTACCGGCATCGTTGGTCGCTGGAGAGCTGTCTGTGTGACAGCTCTCCAGCGACCAAACAGCGACGCTGCAGCGATCCGGATCGTTGTCGGTATCGCTGCAGCGTCGCTTAGTGTGACGGTACCTTCAGTTTGCAAAAGAAAGTGGTACAAATTTTCAGTTGAGACGTGTAAGGAGCTTGTTGATGGTTATTGCAAGAGATTGATTGCAGATACTTATTCCAAAGGGTGTGCAACCAAATATTAAGTTGAGGGTGTCAGGGGTTTTATGTGATATATTCAAATTGTCTTTTTTTAAATCTTTTTTTGTGTTCCAATACACACAACGGAAATAAACGTGTATAACAAAACGTGTAATTGCAATCATTTTTTGGGAGAAATTCTTAATCTTCTGGAACAACTTTCAGCCATGACTGTATGTAAATGCGCTGCTTCCGGGTATGGGCAAGACACTGATCTGCATTAGAATCTGCCTCCAGAGATTACAGCAAATAGAAGGTGGAGTTACCAGTGTGAGAAAAGTCACTAAAACAGAACAGTAGAACTGAAATTTGTATTATTACAAACACATTTTCTGTATCTCTTTTAACTCTGCTGTATTGCAACACTGGCTGGCTGTGAGATGGAATCTGAAGCGCTAGGAGAGAACACCTGCAGACATTTCAGTTGGGTACACTCACACTGGCATATAACATGGCCACGTTCTCTCCGATGTTTTATACTATGGGGCATGAAAAACAATAACAGTGTGCTGTGGGTGGCTTTGATATTTGGATCATGTGTGATGCTGATTCACTTTTCATAAACAAGCCATGAGTCAGAGAAGTCAAGGAGTCAGAGGTCAAGAGCCAGAAGAGTACATCATAAACAGAGGGAAGAGACAAAGACGTAGTCAGGTAGTGGTCCAAGGTCAGAATACCAGAATGATAGCAGATCAAAGCAAAGGGGCTAGTCAAAACGGATGGTCAGGACAAGGTCCAAGGTCAGGTAGCAAATGATCTGTAGCAAAGCACAGGGCACAGAGAAACAAACTACGCAGAGCTGAATCTACGTCTGGCAGAGATCTGGAAGGAGGAGCTGAGCAATCACCTGGGACAGGGAACAGGCAATGAAGGCAATCCAGCACTTCCTAGTCTCAGGTTGGATGGCAGAGCTGTCAATCAAAACACCGAGAGCTCAGCACGCCCCTGCACCAAACTGACCAACTGAGCTGTCAAAGTACTGACAGCTTCAGCCTGCCCCTGCACGATATTTTGATGGCTGAGCTGTCAGTAACTGCTTCCAAGATACACTGAGGAGTAGAATCATAACAATGTGCACCCATACTAGTCTATGAGCGCATGTGAAACATTGCACTGCTATTGGATGTCATCCGAATGGAGCCTGATGTACATTCACAGAGATAATGGAGAAGATGGAGAAATTAAATTCTCAATCTTCTCCACACCCTGTGATGCAATTCTCTAATGCAAGAAAATCATATAACACTCATATAACACTCAGATCAGAATCTAACAGAGTTTGAGCCAAGTGTCATTAGCATAATCGCCCGGGTTCTGCAAAATAAAGCACCTCATTAACTGCCATAACAACACATTATTCCCCATGTAAACATTTTTCCTTAGAAAACATAATGCCATGATACATATCTTTTTTTAATGCCCTGAAAGTGTTGTGAATGCTTGTTGTATAAATCGTTAACCTCCTGCAGTATCACAGTTATTTGTATGGCAATATTCCCTTTCTATAATCACTGTGGATATGGAAATTGATAAAAGGAATTATTGAACACTAATACAAATCTTCTTTTTCCTTAGGAGCTGAATCATCATTCCTTGAAAATGTGAAAATACAGCAAGCTAACTACATCACGATAAAGGGAGCTTGAGATTTACAAAAGGACATTTTACAATTTCACAATACTGGATTTAATATCACACAGTGAATTGTTTCCATGCCTTTTCGATCCAGTACTCATTAAGTAAAATAAAGCAATTTAATTTTATATGTAGTGTTTTAATTTTGCTACTGTTAAAATTGCTTTTGACTGTAGATAAAGAATAATAGATACAGTGATGGGATTTAATCTATGATACATGCAATACATGATGCATGCTTGTCGAAGGGGTTCTGGAGGCTATTTTGCAGTATGTAAATAAAACCACGTTAGCATCAGAGGGTTGCAATAATGACAGATGACGGTTTGGTTGTTGTACTTTGGGCTGTATGTTCACCATGCCCAGAGTATGACTAGCAGCGTTTTGTGTTTCTTGACTGTGGACTGAATTACCTGTATGATGGTTTCCTTGGTGGAGATGGATTGCATCTTACGAAAACAGAAAAATAGAAACCAAATTACCGGTAAGTCTAATTCTAAGAACTAGGCTTGAGCGAAACGGATCGGACAAATTCAAAAGTCGCCGACTTTTGGCAAAGTCGGGTTTCATGAAACCCAACCCGATCCTAGTGTGGGATTGGCCATGCGGTCGGCGATCTTCGCGCCAAAGTCGCGTTTCGTATGACACGTTTGGCGCCATTTTTTCAGCCAATGAAGGACCGTGGGCAGAGTGATGACATAGGTCTTAGGGGCGTTGACGCCTATCGCCATCTTCTCGCTTGTGCACTGTAGTGATTTGCAAAGAGAGAGAGAGAGAAAAGAAAAAAAAAAAGATAGATTTCCAATTGACTTTGCATTGGGTTTCGTGTTTCAGTCGATTCCCGACTTTTCGCCATAATCGGCCGATTTCACTCGACTCAACTTTTGAGATAGTCGGGTTTCGCGAAACCCGATTCGACCCTAAAAAAGTAAAAGTCGCTCAACCCTACTAAGAACCCTCCAGGACAGCACCACATGAGGCTGTCTCCCCATCCTAATTAGGGACAGGAAACACAAAGATGTTTAAATAGCCTCTTCCCTCACTCCTTCCTTTTTATTTTTCTAAAGGACCACACCAGTATGATTCCAGTATTTATTTAACACAAAGGAATCAAATGATTATAAAGAACAAAAATAGGGAGGGGGGGGGGGGGAGGGACTACCCGTGTTGTCATGGAGGGTTGTTAGAAACCGAATTACCAGTAAGTCTAATTCTGATTTCTCGAATCCATTTCACGACAGCACCACAGGATAAATACCAAAGAATAATGCTATGGAGGGACAATTGCCAGGAGGACTTTCCTACCAAAGGCTAAATCTTTTATAGACATTAAATATAATCTAAAATGACTAGTAAAGGTATCGACTGAGGCTCTGGTGGCGGCTTTGTAAATCTGCTCAATGGATGCACTAGCCTTCTCTGACCAGGAGACAGACATACCCCTGCTGGAATGAGCTTTCAGTGATTTAGTAGGAGACAGGTCTTGACTTCTATAAGACTATGATCGCTTTCTTTGTCCAATTTGCCAGAGAACTTTTTGAAGCTTTTTTCCCCTTATTTGATCTATAGTACTGTACAAAGGTTCAGATCCTTCTAACAAGCTTCTGTTTACTCCAGATAGAGAGTAGTTCTCTGGACGTCTGATGAATGAAACTCTATTTCTCTGTTGTCCTTTGGATTTTGGCAAGAAGAAGGATTATTTTCTGGGACATCTGAAAATTTGTTGCCACCTTGGGCAAGAAAAATATTTCTAGGCAGAGTACTACCCTGTCTTCCATGATTCTCAGATAGGGTTCCATAATGGATAAGCATAGAACTACACAATGAATGAACTAAGAAGGGGTCCAAAGACCAATTCAACCAAAGAAAAAAGATCACCAATGGATAAAAAGATTCATGTCAGCAGCCTCTAGGAAATCTAATATAATTCCATATTGGGACCTGAATGTGGTGGTTAAAGGTCTGACTATGCTATATTTTGAACCAATAAACCAAACTCAGATGGATGGATTATCCTGGAAAGCAGCTTTCTTAGCAGCCATAACAACTGCAAGGAGAGTCGGGAAGATCCAGGCCATAATCATTACAAATTCAACCAAAGAAAAAAATAAACAACTAAAAAATAAATTTTATTAATAATTACTTAAAAAGAACAAGTGTTCAAAAACAAATCAAACTGAGGGTAATAGCAGGGAATCAGGGTAGAGGTCTGTCAATGCGTATAACACTGGGTTAGTTCTATCAACCCCTCGTAGGCCCTAGAATCTGATGGCCTACCTGTCAGTGGAGGTTGGCACCCTAAATTTGCGATCTGGTGCCCTCAACAATGGCAATCCCTTCAATACCTGCCAATCCCAAAACTGTATGTATATACAGTATACACAGAAAATAACAA
This sequence comes from Ranitomeya imitator, assembly GCF_032444005.1. Classification (NCBI taxonomy): domain Eukaryota; kingdom Metazoa; phylum Chordata; class Amphibia; order Anura; family Dendrobatidae; genus Ranitomeya; species Ranitomeya imitator. The sequence continues at coordinate 807,414,733 of NC_091282.1, read as the reverse complement.
AGATACAGATTAACTTCGACCTATGGAATTTGATCAAGTATGTCTGTGAGCCCCAGTGATAGTCATACCTTAATAGTGATTGGGGTTATTGTTACCGTAACAACTTTGCAATAATACACAAACTCCTGAGCACATCTTTGATATTGGGAAGATGACACCCTGGGGTGGGGAGGGGGGACCCATGAGTCATATTATTGGATATTACTATGAGATGTATTGTATGTCTGACAGTGTTTATGTACATATGTACATAACATATCCTTTGAGTTACATACACATTGAAATTTCTTTATTGAACTTCATTTGAGTAAAATCATGCTTTATTACCACATGTTACTGGTGGCTTATTGGATAGCACTGCAGCCTTGCAGAGCTGAAGTCCTGGGTTCAAATCCCACCAAGGAAAACATCTGCAAGGAGTTTGTATGTTCTCCCCATGTTTACGTGGGTTCCCTCCGGGTTCTCTGGTTTCCTCCCACATTCCAAAAGACATACTGATAGGGAATTTAGATTGTGAGCCCCATTGGGAACAGCGATGATAATGTGTGCAAAATGTAAAGCTCTGAGGAATATGTTAGCGCTATATAAAGATTATTATTATTATTACATGAATGAAGTGGTCGTCTGGGTCATATTCGAATATCCCCCCACGCTTTCTTCTTTTGTGTATGTATAATAATATATGGGGTGATTACCCTGTATCTAATCAGCCTCAACATAGCAGATTGAGATGATGGCCAACCATGAGCCACCTTATGATATTGTTAAAACAACATGACATTGATGTGACATATGGACTGTGAAGCGCACCACAACTACTTATAAGACTAAACAATGATGCAGCATACAGAGGCTGATTTTGTGTAGTGTCAGCAGGGAGGTGGTTAGAGAGCATGTGCGTTCCAGCACTCTGGACATGAAAGATATTATGTCATCACCCAGACATGCAGCGAACCGGAAGTATGATTGAGGAGCTGGCTGGAATGCATATGTGCTCCATCGCTCCAGACGTGACAGATGTGACGTCACGATTTGGCCGGAAGTGCTCTTTAGAGCGGGAAATGGCACCATACTCCGCTCTATAGTCAGCGTGCGTTCCAGGGTTTGCATTTCCGGACACAATCATGTGGGTAATTTGAACAGGGCCCTGGTATAAATAAGCACAGGGACTTGAGACCCTTGGCACAGAGACTATCTGTAAGGTTTGGATTTACACAGTCTATCAGCTCATAGACCTATCAAGGTTTTCCTGAATGTACAGTCCCTTGATGAACTCCCAAGGAAAGGAAAGGAGGTTCATCCTAATGACAGTAACTGGACTTACCCTTATCATTGCCTTTACTGCCACTAAGCATAACTGGCTGATATCCTAGGTGAGGTCATTACACTGGGCTGAACCTACCAGGATACATTGGCACATTATCATTGTATATTTGCACAAAAGCACTTTAGTAGAAACAGCAAGCATCACCTGTTAATTTAGTGGAGCATATAGACCATATATATGTGTTGTTGGAGGATCTATGAAACTCACCTCTATGTATATAAGCAATTTCTAGTGTGAGCATGAAGATCTTTTGTGTATTCCTTTGCCTAATGTTTTAGTACACTGCTCAAAAAAGGGAACACTCCAAGTAACTCAAATTTCTGTGAAGTCAAACTGTCCACTTAGGAAGCAACACTGACAATAAATTTCACATGCTGTTGTGCAAATGGAATAGATGGAAATTATTGGCAATTATCAAGACACCCCCATACTGCGCGTGCGCGAATGAAAATTGCATTGTGCACGCGCCAACTATGGAGCACACGTACTCTAATTCACTAACATATTGCGGACAACAGGGACGGACAGGTTGGAGAAAAGAAGATGAAACTCCGCCCATCGGACTGGTAAAAAGTCATTTAAATATCTCGCCAATTTGAGGTGACAGGTTCCCTTTAAACAACAGAATATAACTCCAAGTAAATCAAACTTCTGTGAAATCAAACTATCCAATTAGGAAGCAACACTATTTGCTTGACCTCGTTGACCATCAATTTCACATGCTGTTGTGCATATGGAATAGACAACAGATAGAAATTATTGGCAATTATCAAGACACTCAATAAAGGAGTGGTTCTGCAGGTGGGGACCACAGACCACATCTCAGTATCAATGCTTTCTGGCTGATGTTTTGGTCACTTTTGAATGTTGGTTGTGCTTTCCCACGCGTGGTAGCATGAGACGGACTCTACAACCCTCACAAATGGCTCAGGTAGTGCAGCTCATCCAGGATGGCACATCAATGCGAGCTGTAGCAAGGTTTGCTGTGTCTGTCAGTGTAGTGTCCACAGGCTGGAGGTGCTACCAGGAGGCAGGCCAGTACATGTGGAGGGGGCCGTAGGAGGGCAATAAACCCAGCAGCAGGAATGCTACCTCAGCCTTTGTGCAAGGAGGAATAGGAGGAGCACTGCCAGAGCCCTGCAGAATGACCTCCAGGAGGCCACAAATGTGCATGGGTCTGCACAAACAGAAACCGACTCCATGAGGATGGTCTGAGTGCCCGAAGTCCACAGATGGGGGTTGTGCTCACAGCCCAACACAGTGCAGGATGCTTGCCATTTGCCACAGAACACCAGGATTAGCAAATTCGCCACAGTTTGTGCACCACCACCGCTGCATCACTCTGCAGGATAGCCTTATTCAGCCACCGGATACATACCTCAGCCCCCCGCCTGAAAAATAGAGTGGCAGTAACTCAATGAACAGGAGTCTAAGCCTCCCCTCCCCATTTTTCCCTCCACTCCGGGATTGACAACTATACCCTCCAGCCCAAGGTTAAGTTTAGCGATGTTTGAAAAAGACCAGGACTAGGTGAAAACGTTACGCTCGCTGCTTAACATATTGTCATTCATCAATTTTGACATTACTTTATTTCGTGGTGTGACTTTTTTCATACAAGAATTAAATGTTTCACTTTGCATCCATTTGAGTGCGGCTGATTAACTCCTTCTGACATCCTTCAGCATGATCGGTTTGGCAGTGGGTCAGTAATGGTGTGGGGTGGCATCTCTTTGGCAGGCTGCACAGCCCTCCATGTGCTCGCAAGAGGTAGCCAGACTGCCATTAGGTGCCGAGATGAGATCCTCAGACCCCTTGTGAGACCATATGCTGGTGCGGTTGGCCCTGGGTTCCTCCTAAGGCTTCTTTCACACTTCCGTCAGTACTCGGCCGTCATCAGGCATTGGCGGGACGTACCGACAGAAGCATATGAAATTTTGAGTGATGTGAGCAGCGGACGCAGTGTTTCAATGCGTCCGCTGCTCATTGTAAAATCCCAGGGAGGTGGGGGTGGAGTTCCGGCCGGGCATGTGCATTAAAAAATGCAGGAGAGGATGTATGAAAAAACATTCCCATGAACGTTTTTTCGCAACGACGGCCCACCAAATAACGACGCATCCAGTGCACGACATATGGAACGTGTGGCCATACGTCGCGATGCGTCAGTAATACAAGTCTATGTGAAAAAAACGCATCCTGCGGGCAACTTTGCAGGATGCGTTTTTTCCACAGAACAACACATTGTGACGGTCTGCAAAAGACGGAAGTGTGAAAGAAGCCTAATGCAGGACAATGCCAGACCCCATGTGGCTGGAGTGTGTCAGCAGTTCCTGCAAGATGAAAGTAATGAAGCTATGGACTGGCCTGCCTGTTCCACAGACCTGAATCTGATTGAGCACATCTGGGACATCATGTCTCTCTCCATCCACCAACGTCACGTTGCACCACAGACTGTCCAGGAGTTGGCAGATACTTTTGGTCCAGCTCTGGGACGAGATCCCTCAGAAGACCATCTGCTGCCTCATCAGGAGCATGCCCAGTTGTTGTACAGTAGGGAGGTCATACAGGCATGTGGAGGCCACACACAATACGGAGCATGTTTTCTTTGTCATGAGGCATTTCCACTGAAGTTGGATAAGCCTGTAATTTGATTTTCCACTTTGATTTTGATCATCATTCCAAATCCAGACCTCCATGGAATATTCATTTGGATTTACATTGATAATTGTTGTTTTATTTTTCTGAATACATTCCGGTATGCAATGAATAAAAATTTGCAACTGGAATATTTAATTCAGAGATATCTAGGATGTGGTATTTTAGTGTTCTCTTTATTTTTTTGAGTAATGTGTGTGTGTATATATATAATTTATATACAGTTAAATCCATATATATTTGGACAGAGACAACATTTTTCTAATTTTGGTTATAGACATTACCACAATGAATTTTAAACAAAACAATTCAGATGCAGTTGAAGTTCAGACTTTCAGCTTTCATTTGAGGGTATCCACATTAAAATTGGATGAAGGGTTTAGGAGTTTCAGCTCCTTAACATGTGCCACCCTGTTTTTAAAGGGACCAGAAGTAATTGGACAATTGACTCCAAAGCTATTTCATGGACAGGTGTGAGCAATCCCTTCGTTATGTCATTCTCAATTAAGCAGATAAAAGGCCTGGAGTTGATTTGAGGTGTGGTGCTTGCATTTGGAAGGTTTTGCTGTGAAGTAAACATGCGGTCAAAGGAGCTCTCCATGCAGGTGAAACATGCCATCCTTAAGCTGCGAAAACAGAAAAAATCCATCCAAGAAATTGCTACAATATTGGGAGTGGCAAATACTACAGTTTGGTACATCATGAGAAAGAAAGAAAGCACTGGTGAACTCATCAATGCAAAAAGACCTGGGCGCCAACGGAAGACAATAGTGGTGGATGATCGCAGAATAATCTCCATGGTGAAGAGAAACCCCTTCACAACAGCCAACAAAGTGAACAACACTCTCCAGGAGGTAGGCATATCAATATCCCAATCTACCATAAAGAGAAGAAAGCATGAAAGTAAATACAGAGGGTTCACTGCACGGTGCAAACCACTCATAAGCATCAAGAATAAATAGGATAGACTGGACTTTGCTAAAAAAAACATCTTAAAAAGCCAGCACAGTTCTGGAAGAACATTCTTTGGACAGATGAAACCAAGATCAACCTCTACCAGAATGATGGAAAGAGAAAAGTATGGCGAAGGCGTGGTACAGCTCATGAGCCAAAGCATACCACATCATCTGTAAAACGCGGTGGAGGCAGTGTGATGGCTTGGGCATGCATGGCTGCCAGTGGCACTGGGTCACTAGTGTTTATCGATGATGTGACACAGGACAGAAGCAGCCGAATGAATTCTGAGGTATTCAGAGCCATACTGTGTGCTCAGATCCATCCAAATGCAGCCAAACAGATTGGTCGTCATTTCGTACTACAGATGGACAATGACCCAAAACATAAAGCCAAAGCAACCCAGGAGTTTATTAAAGCAAAGAAGTGGAATATTCTTGAATGGCCAAGTCAGTCACATGATCTCAACCCAACTGAGCATGCATTTCACTTGTTAAAGACTAAACTTCAGACAGAAAGGCCCACAAACAAACAGCAACTCAAAACCACCACAGTGAAGGCCTGGCAGAGCATCAAAAAGGAGGAAACACAGCATCTGGTGATGTCCATGAGTTCAAGACTTCAGGCAGTCATTGCCAACAAAGGGGTTTCAACCAAGTACTAGAAATGAACATTTTATTTAATCTGTCCAATTACTTTTGGTTCCTTTAAAAACAGGGTAGCACATGTTAAGGAGCTGAAACTTCTAAACCCTTCATCCAATTTTAATGTGGATAAACTCAAATGAGAGCTGAAAGTCTTAACTTCAACTGCATCTGAATTGTTTTGTTTAAAATTCAATGTCGTAATGTCTATAACCAAAATTAAAAAAATGTTATCTCTGTTCAAATATATGTGGACTTAACTGTATATATGTATTTTGACGAATATTTCCTTTGAAAACGATGTGTAAATGACAGAGAACTGCTGTATGTAAAAGCTCATGTTAAAATCGCATTGCAATCGGATAGCAATCGCACGATATTGGAACTTTTTTTTCTCACATATGGGAACGTACCCTAAGAAAGGTGCTCACACACGTAGGTACCTGTCATGGTTCACGGGGAGGATACCCTTATCATCCACACCAATTTGTCATGAACCGGGGTTGTTTGGTTGCCCCTGGTTCTTTCTGAATGGAATTTATGTATAACCCACTTCCCAGTTCCGGAAGGTAAGACTCTCTGGTGCCCCCTTACCCTCATGTCAGACCGGGTACTGCACCTAGGATAATTAGTCGCCAGAAAGGCTGCCTTACTTTGTACTGGCTAATGGGCACATTGCAGCGAGGGCGATATAACTACACCCACTCAGGCGGGAACAATAATTATCAACACTGCCAGTCGCTACAAACTCTCCAAAATGCACAGGACAAATCTGCTACCACCAGCTCCGATTTCTTAATTAATAAAGGGTCCAGAGCCCACCCAAATTAGTAGCATAATTCACTTCAGAGGACATGACAGTACGTTATAGAGCAAGGAGATACAAAGCTAGTAATTTTATATATTTTACTCCAAAAAAGGTAGGCAGTGGTTACAGAAGTATAAAAAGATATTATGAAGAAGACAAGTATCGTATGTACAGTACAATTACAAATAAAATGGGTTTAAAGTAAAAAAAAAAAACCACTTACATTTCGTTCAGATCATTTCATCTCCTGGCTGACCATGTGCTCAGGGGACACATCTAGATGCATATCACACACCTGTCTAGCAGCCAGACCCTGGACAAAAGACACTGGAAGACTCGTGTCCCACTCCGTTATCTCCCAGCCCAAACCACTCCTCCTGTGGTGACCTCACTCAGAGGCTGGATCTTCCCCTTTCTGAAAGTTATGACACACCATTTTTATACATAGCTCATGTATGAACCTCGTATACGAATTACACAATGATCAGGATGTGCACCACATCAGGGGGATTCTTTTAAGTGTAAACATGGCATAGTTACATGATCCACTTATGGATAAAGCCACTCCTTGCACTCATTGGGTTTAGCTCCTAGCAATTTCCATGAGCTATAGATTTCTCGGTGGGCATCCGGAATATACAATCAGGGGCGTAACAACTGCGGTCGCAGGGGTCGTGACTGCGACTGGGCCCGCAGTGTTTTCAGGGCCCGCCCAGTCCAGCAAACAAGTAGCAGGGGAAACAAAGGAGACAAGTCACGCACGCATCCTGCTGGCCACGTCCACAGCTTCCCCAGACTTTCAGCAGTGTGCGGCGAGTGGGCGTGTCCGTGAAGGACATGTGACCTAGCAGAAGGGCTGGGCGTGACACTGACTGAAGCTTGAGAGATGGAAGGCAGCAGGTGGTGAGTGAAGTACAGTCGCAGCTGTAAAGTGCTGATGTGCTGCTTACACCTGACACACACACACACACAGACACACACCTCTTCTGTGCGCACAGGACCTGTGATGAGGTCACAGGAGGGGAGGAGTCGGGGGTCACATGATCAGTGGCCTCAGTGTATGCACTATGCAGGACTCTGCTGTGCTTGATTGTCATGGTGCTGAATGAGGGGATGTTTATGTAACAGAACCGTGTGTGTACAAGGTGTACAGAGCGGAGCCGTGTATGTGTGTAGTGGAGCAATGTGTACGAGTTGTACGGAGCGGAGTCAGGTGTGTACGAGGTCTACAAAGGTCTACAAAGCTGAGTCAAGGGTGAAAGAGGTGAGCGGATTTGTGTATGTATGGGGTGTATGGAGTGGTGCTGCGTGTTTAAGAGGTGTATGGAGCGGAGCCGCGTGTGTACGGGGTGGACGGAGTGGAGAAGCGTGTGTATGGAGTGTATGAAGCGGAGCTCTGTGTGTGAGGTGTATGGAGCGGAGCGGCGTGTGTAGAAGGTGTAAGGAGCGGAGCCGCGTGTGTACAAGGTGTAAGGAGCAGAGCCGCGTGTGTACAAGGTGTAAGGAGCAGAGCCGCATGTGTACAAGGTGTAAGGAGCAGAGCCGCATGTGTACAAGGTGTAAGGAGCAGAGCCGCGTGTGCACAAGGTGTAAGGAGCAGAGCCGCGTGTGTACAAGGTGTAAGGAGCAGAGCCGGGTGTGTACAAGGTGTACGGAGCAGAGCCGCGTGTGTATAAGGTGTAAGGACCAGAGCCGCGTGTGTACGGGGTTCTCGGAGCAAAGCCGTGTGTGCAAGGTGTAGGGAGCAGAGCCGCGTGTGTACAAGGTGTACGGAGCAGAGCCGCGTGTGTACAAGGTGTACGGAGCAGAGCCGCGTGTGTACAAGGTGTACGGAGCAGAACCTGTTGTGAATTCTGTGGCTGAATTCACTCCTGTGGTCACAAGTTGTACTGCAGCTTCTGAGCTTCCTCCCTCAGGTGTTCTGGTGAGCTCGTTAACTGCTTCATTACTTAACTCCGCCTGATGCTGCTATCCTTGCTCCTTGTCAATGTTTCAGTGTTGGATCTGAGCTTCTCCTGATTGTTCCTGTGACCTGCTGCTCTGTATAGCTAAGTGCCTTTTGCTTTTTTGTTGCTTTTTTTCTGTCCAGCTTGTCTTTTGTTTTGCTGGAAGCTCTGAGACGCAAAGGGTGTACCGCCGTGCCGTTAGTTCGGCACGGTGGTTTTTTTTTGCCCCCTTTGCGTGGTTTTGCTTTAGGGTTTTTTGTAGACTGCAAAGTTCGCTTTACTGTTCTCGCTCTGTCCTAGAATATCGGGCCCCACTTTGCTGAATCTATTTCATCCCTACGTTTTGTCTTTTCATCTTACTCACAGTCATTATATGTGGGGGGCTGCCTTTTCCTTTGGGGAATTTCTCTGGGGCAAGTCAGGCCTATTTTTCTATCTTCAGGCTAGCTAGTTTCTTAGGCTGTGCCGAGTTGCCTAGGTAGTTGTTAGGCGCAATCCACAGCCGCTTTTAGTTGTGTTTAGGATAGGATCAGGTGTGCAGTCTACAGAGTTTCCACGTCTCAGAGCTCGTTCTTGTATTTTTGGGTATTTGTCAGATCACTGTGTGCGCTCTGATCGCTAAGCACACTGTGTTTCTGGATTGCCTTCATAACACCTGTCATTAGCAAACATTACAGTACAAGGAGCCAAACTAATGATTCTCAATAGAGGGAAAGAAAAAGTTCTGACATCATTTTTTTTTTCTTCCTGCTCTGTGTTCACTTTTTTTTTCCCCTAGACATTTGGGTGATTCTGGACACAGGTGTGGACATGGATATTCAGGGTCTGTGCTCTTCAATGGATAATCTCGTTATAAATGTACAAAAAATTCAAGATACTATTGATCAGAAATCTATGTTAGAACCAAGAATTCCTATTCCTGATTTGTTTTTTGGAGATAGAACTAAGTTTCTAAGTTTCAAAAATAATTGTAAGCTATTTCTGGCCTTGAAACCTCATTCTTCTGGTAATCCTATTCAACAGGTTTTGATTATTATTTCTATTTCTTCAGGAGTTGAAGCGTCGTTTTTGTTCTGCCCCTGTGTTGTGTCAGCCTGATGTTTCTCTTCCGTTCCAGGTCGAGGTTGATGCTTCTGAGATTGGAGCAGGGGCGGTTTTGTCACAGAGAGGTTCTGATTGCTCAGTGATGAAACCATGTGCTTTCTTTTCCAGGAAGTTTTCGCCCGCTGAGCGTAATTATGATGTGGGCAATCGAGAGTTGCTGGCCATGAAGTGGGCATTCGAGGAGTGGCGTCATTGGCTTGAAGGAGCTAAGCATCGTGTGGTGGTATTGACTGATCATAAGAACTTGACTTATCTCGAGTCTGCCAAGCGCTTGAATCCTAGACAGGCCCGTTGGTCGTTATTTTTTGCCCGCTTCGACTTTGTGATTTCGTACCTTCCGGGCTCTAAAAATGTGAAGGCGGATGCTCTGTCTAGGAGTTTTGTGCCCGACTCTCCGGGTTTATCTGAGCCAGCGGGTATCCTCAAGGAAGGAGTCATTGTGTCTGCCATCTCCCCTGATTTGCGGCGGGTGCTGCAAAAATTTCAGGCGAATAAACCTGATCGTTGTCCAGCAGAGAAACTGTTCGTCCCTGATAGGTGGACTAATAAACTTATCTCTGAACTTCATTGTTCGGTGTTGGCTGGTCATCCTGGAATCTTTGGTACCAGAGAGTTAGTGGCTAGATCCTTCTGGTGGCCATCTCTGTCACGGGATGTACGTACTTTTGTGCAGTCCTGTGGGATTTGTGCTAGGGCTAAGCCCTGCTGTTCTCGTGCCAGTGGGTTGCTTTTGCCCTTGCCGGTCCCAAAGAGGCCTTGGACACATATTTCGATGGATTTCATTTCTGACCTTCCTGTTTCTCAAAAGATGTCAGTCATTTGGGTGGTCTGTGATCGCTTTTCTAAAATGGTCCATCTGGTGCCCTTGGCTAAATTGCCTTCCTCCTCTGATTTGGTACCTTTGTTCTTTCAGCATGTGGTTCGGTTGCATGGCATTCCTGAGAATATTGTTTCTGACAGAGGTTCCCAGTTTGTTTCAAGGTTCTGGCGAGTCTTTTGTGGTAGGATGGGCATTGACCTATCCTTTTCCTCGGCTTTCCATCCTCAGACTAATGGCCAGACCGAACGAACCAATCAGACCTTGGAAACATATCTGAGATGTTTTGTTTCTGCAGACCAGGATGATTGGGTGTCCTTTTTGCCGTTGGCTGAGTTCGCCCTTAATAATCGGGCCAGCTCGGCTACCTTGGTTTCTCCATTTTTTTGCAATTCTGGGTTCCATCCTCGTTTCTCTTCAGGACAGGTTGAGTCTTCGGACTGTCCTGGTGTGGATTCTGTGGTGGATAGGTTGCAGCAGATCTGGACTCAGGTAGTGGACAATTTGATCTTGTCCCAGGAGAAAGCTCAACTTTTCGCTAATCGCAGACGCCGTGTGGGTCCCCGACTTCGTGTTGGGGATCTGGTTTGGTTATCTTCTCGTCATATTCCTATGAAGGTTTCCTCTCCTAAATTTAAACCTCGTTTTATTGGTCCGTATAGGATTTCTGAGGTTCTCAATCCTGTGTCTTTTCGTTTGACCCTCCCAGACTCCTTTTCCATACATAATGTATTCCATAGGTCGTTGTTGCGGAGATACGTGGCACCTATGGTTCCATCTGTTGAGCCTCCTGCCCCGGTTTTGGTGGAGGGGGAATTGGAGTATATTGTGGAGAAGATTTTGGATTCTCGTGTTTCTAGACGGAAACTCCAGTATCTGGTTAAATGGAAGGGTTATGTTCAGGAATATAATTCCTGGGTTTTTGCCTCTGATGTTCATGCTTCCGATCTTGTTCGTGCCTTTCATGCGGCTCATCCTGGTCGGCCTGGGGGCTCTGGTGAGGGTTCGGTGACCCCTCCTCAAGGGGGGGGTACTGTTGTGAATTCTGTGGCTGAATTCACTCCTGTGGTCACAAGTTGTACTGCAGCTTCTGAGCTTCCTCCCTCAGGTGTTCTGGTGAGCTCGTTAACTGCTTCATTACTTAACTCCGCCTGATGCTGCTATCCTTGCTCCTTGTCAATGTTTCAGTGTTGGATCTGAGCTTCTCCTGATTGTTCCTGTGACCTGCTGCTCTGTATAGCTAAGTGCCTTTTGCTTTTTTGTTGCTTTTTTTCTGTCCAGCTTGTCTTTTGTTTTGCTGGAAGCTCTGAGACGCAAAGGGTGTACCGCCGTGCCGTTAGTTCGGCACGGTGTTTTTTTTTTGCCCCCTTTGCGTGGTTTTGCTTTAGGGTTTTTTGTAGACTGCAAAGTTCGCTTTACTGTCCTCGCTCTGTCCTAGAATATCGGGCCCCACTTTGCTGAATCTATTTCATCCCTACGTTTTGTCTTTTCATCTTACTCACAGTCATTATATGTGGGGGGCTGCCTTTTCCTTTGGGGAATTTCTCTGGGGCAAGTCAGGCCTATTTTTCTATCTTCAGGCTAGCTAGTTTCTTAGGCTGTGCCGAGTTGCCTAGGTAGTTGTTAGGCGCAATCCACAGCCGCTTTTAGTTGTGTTTAGGATAGGATCAGGTGTGCAGTCTACAGAGTTTCCACGTCTCAGAGCTCGTTCTTGTATTTTTGGGTATTTGTCAGATCACTGTGTGCGCTCTGATCGCTAAGCACACTGTGTTTCTGGATTGCCTTCATAACACCTGTCATTAGCAAACATTACAGTACAAGGAGCCAAACTAATGATTCTCAATAGAGGGAAAGAAAAAGTTCTGACATCATTTTTTTTTTTTTCCTGCTCTGTGTTCACTTTTTTTTTCCCCTAGACATTTGGGTGATTCTGGACACAGGTGTGGACATGGATATTCAGGGTCTGTGCTCTTCAATGGATAATCTCGTTATAAATGTACAAAAAATTCAAGATACTATTGATCAGAAATCTATGTTAGAACCAAGAATTCCTATTCCTGATTTGTTTTTTGGAGATAGAACTAAGTTTCTAAGTTTCAAAAATAATTGTAAGCTATTTCTGGCCTTGAAACCTCATTCTTCTGGTAATCCTATTCAACAGGTTTTGATTATTATTTCTTTTTTGCGCGGCGACCCTCAAGACTGGGCATTTTCTCTTGCGCCAGGAGACCCTGCATTGAGTAGTGTCGATGCGTTTTTCCTGGCGCTCGGATCGCTGTACGATGAGCCTAATTCAGTGGATCAGGCTGAGAAAAATTTGCTGGCTTTGTGCCAGGGTCAGGATGATATAGAAGTATATTGTCAGAAATTTAGGAAATGGTCAGTACTCACTCAGTGGAATGAATCTGCGCTGGCAGCTTTGTTCAGAAAGGGTCTCTCTGAGGCTCTTAAGGATGTCATGGTGGGATTTCCTATGCCTGCTGGTTTGAATGAGTCTTTGTCTTTGGCCATTCAGATCGGTCGACGCTTGCGCGAGCGTAAATCTGTGCACCATTTGGCGGTACTGCCTGAGGTTAAACCTGAGCCTATGCAGTGCGATAGGACTATGACTAGAGTTGAACGGCAGGAATACAGACGTCTGAATGGTCTGTGTTTCTACTGTGGTGATTCCACTCATGCTATTTCTGATTGTCCTAAGCGCACTAAGCGGTCCGCTAGGTCTGCCGTCATTGGTACTGTACAGTCCAAATTCCTTCTGTCCATTACCTTGATATGCTCTTTGTCGTCGTTTTCTGTCATGGCGTTTGTGGATTCGGGCGCTGCCCTGAATCTGATGGATTTGGATTATGCTAAACGTTGTGGGTTTTTCTTGGAGCCTTTGCGGTGTCCTATTCCATTGAGAGGAATTGATGCTACACCTTTGGCCAAGAATAAACCTCAATACTGGGCCCAGCTGACCATGTGCATGGCTCCTGCACATCAGGAAGTTATTCGCTTTCTGGTGTTGCATAATCTGCATGATGTGGTCGTGTTGGGGTTGCCATGGCTACAAACCCATAATCCAGTATTGGATTGGAATTCCATGTCGGTATCCAGCTGGGGTTGTCAGGCGGTACATGGTGATGTTCCATTTTTGTCGATTTCGTCATCCACCCCTTCTGAGGTCCCAGAGTTCTTGTCTGATTATCAGGATGTATTTGAAGAGCCCAAGTCCGATGCTCTACCTCCGCATAGGGATTGTGATTGTGCTATCAATTTGATTCCTGGTAGTAAATTCCCTAAAGGTGGATTATTTAATTTATCCGTGCCCGAACACGCCGCTATGCGCAGTTATGTGAAGGAATCCTTGGAGAAGGGACATATTCGCCCATCGTCATCACCACTGGGAGCAGGGTTCTTCTTTGTAGCCAAGAAGGATGGTACGCTGAGACCGTGTATTGATTACCGCCTTCTTAATAAGATCACTGTTAAATTTCAGTATCCCTTGCCATTGTTGTCTGACTTGTTTGCTCGGATTAAGGGGGCTAGTTGGTTCACTAAGATAGATCTTCGTGGTGCGTATAATCTGGTGAGAATCAGGCAAGGAGATGAATGGAAAACTGCATTCAATACGCCCGAGGGTCATTTTGAGTATCTAGTGATGCCGTTCGGACTTGCCAATGCTCCATCTGTGTTTCAGTCTTTTATGCATGACATCTTCCGTGAGTATCTGGATAAATTCCTGATTGTTTACTTGGATGACATTTTGATCTTCTCAGATGATTGGGAGTCTCATGTGAAGCAGGTCAGAATGGTTTTTCAGGTCCTGCGTGCTAACTCTTTGTTTGTGAAGGGATCAAAGTGTCTCTTCGGTGTGCAGAAAGTTTCATTTTTGGGGTTCATCTTTACCCCTTCTACTATCGAGATGGATCCAGTTAAGGTCCAAGCCATCCAGGATTGGATTCAGCCGACATCTCTGAAAAGTCTGCAAAAGTTCCTGGGCTTTGCTAATTTTTATCGTCGCTTCATCTGTAATTTTTCTAGCATTGCCAAACCATTGACCGATTTGACCAAGAAGGGTGCTGATTTGGTTAATTGGTCTTCTGCTGCTGTGGAAGCTTTTCAGGAGTTGAAGCGTCGTTTTTGTTCTGCCCCTGTGTTGTGTCAGCCTGATGTTTCTCTTCCGTTCCAGGTCGAGGTTGATGCTTCTGAGATTGGAGCAGGGGCGGTTTTGTCACAGAGAGGTTCTGATTGCTCAGTGATGAAACCATGTGCTTTCTTTTCCAGGAAGTTTTCGCCCGCTGAGCGTAATTATGATGTGGGCAATCGAGAGTTGCTGGCCATGAAGTGGGCATTCGAGGAGTGGCGTCATTGGCTTGAAGGAGCTAAGCATCGTGTGGTGGTATTGACTGATCATAAGAACTTGACTTATCTCGAGTCTGCCAAGCGCTTGAATCCTAGACAGGCCCGTTGGTCGTTATTTTTTGCCCGCTTCGACTTTGTGATTTCGTACCTTCCGGGCTCTAAAAATGTGAAGGCGGATGCTCTGTCTAGGAGTTTTGTGCCCGACTCTCCGGGTTTATCTGAGCCAGCGGGTATCCTCAAGGAAGGAGTCATTGTGTCTGCCATCTCCCCTGATTTGCGGCGGGTGCTGCAAAAATTTCAGGCGAATAAACCTGATCGTTGTCCAGCAGAGAAACTGTTCGTCCCTGAGAGGTGGACTAATAAACTTATCTCTGAACTTCATTGTTCGGTGTTGGCTGGTCATCCTGGAATCTTTGGTACCAGAGAGTTAGTGGCTAGATCCTTCTGGTGGCCATCTCTGTCACGGGATGTACGTACTTTTGTGCAGTCCTGTGGGATTTGTGCTAGGGCTAAGCCCTGCTGTTCTCGTGCCAGTGGGTTGCTTTTGCCCTTGCCGGTCCCAAAGAGGCCTTGGACACATATTTCGATGGATTTCATTTCTGACCTTCCTGTTTCTCAAAAGATGTCAGTCATTTGGGTGGTCTGTGATCGCTTTTCTAAAATGGTCCATCTGGTGCCCTTGGCTAAATTGCCTTCCTCCTCTGATTTGGTACCTTTGTTCTTTCAGCATGTGGTTCGGTTGCATGGCATTCCTGAGAATATTGTTTCTGACAGAGGTTCCCAGTTTGTTTCAAGGTTCTGGCGAGTCTTTTGTGGTAGGATGGGCATTGACCTATCCTTTTCCTCGGCTTTCCATCCTCAGACTAATGGCCAGACCGAACGAACCAATCAGACCTTGGAAACATATCTGAGATGTTTTGTTTCTGCAGACCAGGATGATTGGGTGTCCTTTTTGCCGTTGGCTGAGTTCGCCCTTAATAATCGGGCCAGCTCGGCTACCTTGGTTTCTCCATTTTTTTGCAATTCTGGGTTCCATCCTCGTTTCTCTTCAGGACAGGTTGAGTCTTCGGACTGTCCTGGTGTGGATTCTGTGGTGGATAGGTTGCAGCAGATCTGGACTCAGGTAGTGGACAATTTGATCTTGTCCCAGGAGAAAGCTCAACTTTTCGCTAATCGCAGACGCCGTGTGGGTCCCCGACTTCGTGTTGGGGATCTGGTTTGGTTATCTTCTCGTCATATTCCTATGAAGGTTTCCTCTCCTAAATTTAAACCTCGTTTTATTGGTCCGTATAGGATTTCTGAGGTTCTCAATCCTGTGTCTTTTCGTTTGACCCTCCCAGACTCCTTTTCCATACATAATGTATTCCATAGGTCGTTGTTGCGGAGATACGTGGCACCTATGGTTCCATCTGTTGAGCCTCCTGCCCCGGTTTTGGTGGAGGGGGAATTGGAGTATATTGTGGAGAAGATTTTGGATTCTCGTGTTTCTAGACGGAAACTCCAGTATCTGGTTAAATGGAAGGGTTATGTTCAGGAATATAATTCCTGGGTTTTTGCCTCTGATGTTCATGCTTCCGATCTTGTTCGTGCCTTTCATGCGGCTCATCCTGGTCGGCCTGGGGGCTCTGGTGAGGGTTCGGTGACCCCTCCTCAAGGGGGGGGGGTACTGTTGTGAATTCTGTGGCTGAATTCACTCCTGTGGTCACAAGTTGTACTGCAGCTTCTGAGCTTCCTCCCTCAGGTGTTCTGGTGAGCTCGTTAACTGCTTCATTACTTAACTCCGCCTGATGCTGCTATCCTTGCTCCTTGTCAATGTTTCAGTGTTGGATCTGAGCTTCTCCTGATTGTTCCTGTGACCTGCTGCTCTGTATAGCTAAGTGCCTTTTGCTTTTTTGTTGCTTTTTTTCTGTCCAGCTTGTCTTTTGTTTTGCTGGAAGCTCTGAGACGCAAAGGGTGTACCGCCGTGCCGTTAGTTCGGCACGGTGTTTTTTTTTTGCCCCCTTTGCGTGGTTTTGCTTTAGGGTTTTTTGTAGACTGCAAAGTTCGCTTTACTGTCCTCGCTCTGTCCTAGAATATCGGGCCCCACTTTGCTGAATCTATTTCATCCCTACGTTTTGTCTTTTCATCTTACTCACAGTCATTATATGTGGGGGGCTGCCTTTTCCTTTGGGGAATTTCTCTGGGGCAAGTCAGGCCTATTTTTCTATCTTCAGGCTAGCTAGTTTCTTAGGCTGTGCCGAGTTGCCTAGGTAGTTGTTAGGCGCAATCCACAGCCGCTTTTAGTTGTGTTTAGGATAGGATCAGGTGTGCAGTCTACAGAGTTTCCACGTCTCAGAGCTCGTTCTTGTATTTTTGGGTATTTGTCAGATCACTGTGTGCGCTCTGATCGCTAAGCACACTGTGTTTCTGGATTGCCTTCATAACACCTGTCATTAGCAAACATTACAAGAACCGCGTGTGTACAAGGTGTACGGAGCAGAGCCGCATGTGTACAAGGTATACGGAGTAGAGACGCGTGTGTACAGGCTGTAAATTTCCGAGTCAGGAAGAATGGTACACGGCTGTGGGCAGAGCCCAGCATGTGCACTGTCGGGGAGTATTGCGTGTACTCGCCAGCATCAGAATGTGCAGTGCGCATGCTCCGGAGCCGACCAGTACACCCAATACACCCCCACACTGCGCAGGTCCGGAAATGACGCACTGCAGCATCATACCAGGAAGAAACAGCACACAGATTTCAAACGCCAGGAGTGCGCTTGGAATTAGAGCGAGGGAGGACATATTACTATAGGGACATGTTAGTTATAAAATCATTTTTCTCAGCGAGTACAGGGCAGTATTAGGTCAGACTATACAGCATTGCAACAAAACTATAGTGTGCGAAATGAATAGGGAAAATGTGAATTTCGGTGGGAAATATTTTGGCGCGGGGGGGCCCATTTGAAAGTTCGCATCGGGGCCCCTCACTTTGTAGTTACGCCACTGTATATAATCCTTATATCTCTAGCCCTGCTCGGTGCCAGTATACCTAGTTTTACAAGAACAAAAGAATCCCATACTTGCTGTACCAGTTTTAGCCAGCATCAGGTGGGAGGGGATGTTAGGGGTCGAGGTCCTGCCTCTGCACAGGGGGAATCTCGGGCCATCTCCGCTGTGGTCTCCCATTCTTCTCCTGCCGCAGTGGAGCCTGCTCAGCAGAGACATCGATCCCAGCATCTCGCTCAGTCTGACTCTGTGCTAAGAGTTACTGCTGAATTTCCTGCTTCTGCCATTGAAGTCAGTGCTGGGCGGCGGCGAGCAGACGCTTCTGGGACTAAGTCCTGCTTTTCACGTTCTGAGCATGCCCATAGTAAGTTCTCTCAGTGCAGATCGAGGGTCACATGATCAGATACTGCAGCTAAGGTCATTGGTCCTTCTTGGAAGGTCCTTGTAGGTGCTAGGACTAAGTCCTGCTTTGTACTCTGAGCATGCCCAGGGCAAGATCTCTCAGTGGAGATCTGGGGTCACATGCTCAGGTACTGCAGCAACTCCATTGGTCCTTCTTTGAAGGTCCTAAACGTGCTGCAACTATTTAAGGCTCGCATGGCCGCATGGCCATGCGCTAGTATTGACTTTATAATGTGTGTGTGTAGATGGATGTATGTCGATGGATGAAAGCTCCTAAATCATTCCCATTCCTAGTGTTGTTGACTGTTTGCAAATGATAGAAGCCATCTAGCGCCCGAACAAGCCATCAGCACGTTACAGACATTTCAGCATCTAATTGCTGTGACTGCCAGTACGGCGCCGTGCGCTTTCTCTGCGCTTTCCTGACCCAAGCCTGGGTGGTTAGTGGCGTCCGCCAGTGCGGCACGGCACGCACTCTCGTGCATCTTAATACTATTATTTCTGTCACTCTGACACCCCAGTTGCGGTGTCGAGCGCATGAGGTCTTTATGAACTCAAATCCTGTGTCTTGGGATTGAGTTCTGAGACTTCTTGCTTGCGCTCTTGGTGCTGTACCGTGGCCCTGTGACGCAACAGGGTTCGCTTCCTTCACACAGGGTGAAGTTAATCCATGTGTGTATTCACATTGTACCGCCATATCGTCCGTCACTACCAGCAGCAGAGTTTCACCTGCATGGTGGACCTCGGACTGCGAACGCACCTAATACTATTACATCTTAAACTTGGTGCGTTCCGCCAGTCCTAACATAATACTAGCGCCAAGGTCTGGCTAGTAAATGGTGGACGATCAGCGTTTACAATGGTACATCCAGCAGCTGGAGGGAAGGTTGGCGGCTCTAGAGCATCCAACCTCGGCTGTGAATGTCACTGCTGTTGCTGTTCAGGCTGCTAGCGTGGCTGCAGCTACCTTGACCACTGCCACCCCTGTACCGACTATCTCGCCTCCCGCTGCCAGAAAAATTTTCTGGTGATAGTAAGTCTTGTAGGGGTTTCGTGAGTCAGTGCTCTATACATCTCAAGCTTCTGGCCACTCGTTTCCCTACAGAGCGGGCAAAGGTGGGGTTTATAGTGTCTCTCCTGTCGGACAGGGCGTTAGAGTGGGCTATGCCACTGTGGGAGCATGGCAATCATGTGGTGCAGAGTGCTCCATTATTCATGAGCACTCTGAAACAGGTCTTTTTAGGGCCTCGTGTCACTCATGATACGGCGCTCCAACTGTTGGCATTGACTCAGGGCTCGTCCTTGGTCAGCCATTTTGCCGTCCACTTCCGCACCCTAGCGTCTGAGCTGGAGTGGTTGGATAAAGCCCTTATTCCAATATTTTGGAGGGGGCTGGCTGACCACGTGAAGGACGCCCTGGCCACTATGGAGATTCCCGCCACACTGGAGGAATTAATTGCAGTATCCACTCGTATTGGCCTCCGTTTTCACGAGCGGAGGTTAGAGCAAGCCCAGTGTAGGCGGGGTGCTTACAACCTGATTCGCATCCGTGAGGGGGACGAATGGAAAACGGTGTTTAACACCAGAGATGGGCACTATGAGTATCTGGTGATGCCCTTTGGGCTCTGTAATGCCCCAGCCGTTTTCCAAGACTTTGTCAATGACATCTTCCGGGATATGCTTTCCACCTCGGTCATAGTCTATCTGGATGATATTCTCATCTTTTCTCCAGATATTGACTCCCTCCGGAGAGATGTTGGCAGTCTTCGACCTCCTATGGGCAAACTCTCTTTATGCTAAGTTGGAGAAGTGTATGTTTGAGCAGGAGTCTTTACCGTTCCTGGGCTATATCATCTCCGCCCAGGGATTGGCTATGGATCCTGCCAAACTACAGGCTGTGATGGACTGGCAAGAGCCCCATTCTCTTAAGGCGGTGCAGCGCTTTATGGGGTTCATTAATTATTACCGCCAGTTCATTCCCCACTTCTCAACTTTGGTAGCTCCCTTGGTAGCCCTCACCAAGAAGGGAGCGAATCCCAAATTGTGGTCGGAAGAGGTCTCCAAGGCATTCACTTCTATAAAGTCTCATTTTGTTAGCACTCCCATCTTACATCGTCCCGATGTGGATAAGCCATTCCTAATGGAGGTGGATGCCTCATCCGTTGGTGCTGGAGCAGTCCTCTATCAAAAGGATGCTCAAGGTCGGAAGCATCCATGCTTCTTCTGAAAGACCTTCACACCAGCGGAGAGAAATTACTCCATCGTGGATAGGGAGTTGCAAGCAATGAAGTTGGCCTTTTCAGAGTGGAGACATCTTCTGGAAGGTGCTCGGTTTCCCTTCCAAGTCTTCATGGACCACAAAAATTTGGTCTATTTGCATACAGCTTAGTGGCTGAATTCTCATCAGGCCAGATCGTCCTTGTTCTTCTCCCGGTTCCATTTCACTCTCCATTATCTCGCCGGGGAGAAGAATATTCGTGCTGACGCTCTCTCTCGCTCCCTTGTGTCAACTGAGGAGGAGGAAGAGGAGCCTTGGCTTATTGTCCCTTCGGAGAGTCTGAGAACCGTAGCTCCGGTTTCGCTAGAGTCAGTGCCTCCGGGCAAGACTTTTGTTCCCATCAATCTGCAACCAGAGGTTCTCTCTTGGGCTCATTCGTCCAGAGTGGGTGGACACTTTGGGGCAAAGAGGACATCTGAGTTGCTGGCGAGAATGTACTGGTGGCCACATATGGTTCGTGACGTCGGAGACTATGTTCGGACATGTGTCTCTTGTGCTAAAAATAAGTCTCTCCATCAACGGCCAGCTGGTTTGTTATACCCTCTGCCGGTGGCAGACAGGCCCTGGGAGATGGTCGGGATGGACTTTGTGGTGGGTTTGCCCAAGTCTCGTGGCTGTACCGTCATTTGGGTAATCACCGACCATTTTTCTAAAATGGTGCATTTGGTGCCGCTTCCTCGGCTACCTTCTGCACGGGTCTTGGCAACGTTGTTTATTAAACATGTCTTCTACCTTCACGGTATGCCGGACAAAATTGTCAGTGACCGGGGTCCGCAGTTTGCGTCTCGATTCTGGAGAGAGCTTTGTCATCTTCTCATGATTGAGTTAAATCTCTCTTCTGCCTATCAGTCCGAGACGAATGGGTTGGTAGAGAGAGACAACCAGACCTTGGTCACATATCTGCGACATTTTGTCTCTGCTAGGCAAGATGACTGGGCATCTTTGCTACCGTGGGCGGAGTTTGCTCTGAACAACGCTGTAGCCAACTCCACTGGACAGACTCCATTCCTCCTTAACTATGGTCAGCATCCGCGGGTACCTGTGCTTATGCCCGTGTCTTCCGCCGATTCCAGGGTGGCAGACTGGGCTGTGGAGGCACGGGACATTTGGGATCGCACTCAGGATGCCATTCGGGCTTCCAAGGAGAGAATGAGGTCCTCCGCCGATGCACATCGGCGCCCCGCTCCGACCTTTGCTCCTGGCGACTTAGTGTGGATCTCCGCCCGTAACATCAGGCTGTGAGTTGAGTCCACTAAGTTTGCACCTCGCTACTTAGGTCCTTTCAAGGTCCTCGAACAGGTTAACCCTGTGGTCTACTGTCTGGCCCTTCCTTGACGCTTGGGTATCACGACACCTTTCATGTGTCCCTCTTGAAACCCGTATACATGTCCCGGTTTTCTGAGTCATCTGCCGGGACGTATGTTCGTCTACGGACGATTACGAGGTGAACGCAATTTTGGGGTGCAAGGTGGTACATGGCAAAAAATGTTATTTGGTGGACTGGAAGGGTTACGGTCCTGAGGATAGGTCCTGGGAGCCTGCTGAGCCCATTCGGGCTCCGCAGCTCATTGCCGCCTTCGAGCGTAGCGAGGCCCAAGGAGGGGGGTGGCCCTGGGAGGGGGGTAATGTTAGGGGTCGAGTTCCTGCCTCTACACAGGGGGAATCTCGGGCCATCTACACTGCGGTATCCCATTCTTCTCCTGCCGCAGTGGAGCCTGCTCAGCAGAGATGTCGATCCCAGCATCTCGCTCAGTCTGACTCTGTGCTGAGTTACTGCTGCATTTCCTGCTTCTGCCATTGAAGTCAGTGCTGGGCGGCGGCGAGCAGACGCTTCTGGGACTAAGTCCTGCTTTTCACGTTCTGAGCATGCCCATAGTAAGATCTCTCAGTGGAGATCGAGGGTCACATGATCAGATACTGCAGCTAAGGTCATTGGTCCTTCTTGGAAGGTCCTTGTAGGTGCTAGGACTAGGTCCTGCTTTGCACTCTGAGCATGCCCAGGGCAAGATCTCTCAGTGGAGATCTGGGGTCACATGCTCAGGTACTGCAGCAACTCCATTGGTCCTTCTTTGAAGGTCCTAAACGTGCTGCAACTATTTAAGGCTCGCATGGCCGCACGGCCATGCGCTAGTATAGACTTTATAATGTGTGTGTGTAGATGGATGTATGTCGATGGATGAAAGCTCCTAAATCATTCCCATTCCTAGTGTTGACTGTTTGCAAATGATGGAAGCTATCTAGCGCCCGACCAAGCCATCAGCACGTTACACACATTTCAGCGTCTAATTGCTGTGACCGCCAGTGCGGCACCGTGCGCTTTCTCTGCGCTTTCTTGACCCAAGCCTGGGTGGTTAGTGGCGTCCGCCAGTGCGGCACCGCACGCACTCTCGTGCATCTTAATACTATTATTTCTGTCACTCTGGCACCCCAGTTGCGGTATCGAGCGCATGAGGTCTTTATGAACTCAAATCCTGTGTCTTGGGATTGAGTTCTGAGACTTCTTGCTTGCGCTCTTGGTGCAGTACCGCGGCCCTGTGATGCAACAGGGTTCGCTTCCTTCACACAGAGTGAAGTTAACCCGTGTGTGTATTCACATTGTACCGCCATATCGTCCGTCACTACTAGCAGCAGGGTTTCACCTGCACGGTGGACCTCGGACTGCGAACGCACCTAATACTATTACATCTTAAACTTGGTGCGTTCCGCCAGTCCTAACAGGGGGGATGTGGGGTTTTACAGAGTCTGGCTTTCGCAGCTCAAAGCCATAAAAATTCTTCAGTGATTCTGCAGAGGGTTGCTAGCACACTGGGCTCACATTACACTATATTGCAAGGGGGAGGGAGTTGCCTGCAGGCTAAGCGAGTGAGGAGTTTTTCTAGGCAGAGTGAGAAGAGGGAGTCGGAAAAGCCCACAGCGTGTGTCCGAAAAGCCATGGACCTTTTAGGTATATACTCAAACCATGGCATATTCAGATTGTCGTGACAGTACCCATCAGTTTTTGAGACTGCCGTGACGATGGTTGATGAGCAGATATAATTTGGCCAAATTTTATGCCAAGCATCTCAATTTTTTACCTTATATTCAAAACCGTATTGCTATTCATATTTCATATATTTCACATTGACATGCTTTAGCATGATAGAGTGCAACCTTTTTTTGTATATAGGTTTCCACTCTTCAGGCACATCAGGGGCTCTCCAAATGCAACATAGAAAAACAGAGACCATTTCATCAAAGTCTGCGCTCAAAAACGTAGCTCCTTCCTTTTGGATATCGGCAGTATGCCCAAACAGTAGTTTCCTAACACACATGGGGTATTTGTGTACTCATGAGAAATTGCACAATAAATTTGGTGGTCCATTTTCTCCTTTTAAGAGGAGCTAAAGCTACATTATATTATTACATAAATCCTATGAAGCACCTGTGGGTTTAACCCCTTCATGACCTTAGGATTTTTCGTTTTTCCTTATTCGTTTTTCGCTCCCCTCCTTCCCAGAGCCATAACTTTTTTATTTTTTGGTCAATATGGCCATGTGAGGGCTTATTTCTTGCAAAACAAGTTGTATTTTTGAATGACATTATTGGTTTTAGCATGTCATGTACTAGAAAATGAGAAAAAAATTCCAAGTGCGGTGATATTGGAAAAAAAGTGCAATCCCATACTTGTTTTTTGCTTGGCTTTTTTAGTAGGTTCACTAAATGCTAAAAGTGACCTGCCATTATGATTCTCCAGGTTATTACGAGTGTATAGACACCAAACATGTCTAGGTTCTCTTTTATCTAAATGGTGAAAAAAATTCCAAACTTTGCTAAAAAAAAAAATTGCGCCATTTTCCGATACCCATAGCGTCTCCATTTTTCATGATCTGGGGTCGGGTGAGGGCTTATTTTTCGCGTGCTGAACTGGCATTTTTAATTATACCATTTTGGTGCAGATACGTTCTTTTCATCGCCCGTTATTGCATTTTAATGCAATGTCATGGCGACCAAAAAAAAACGTAATTCTGGTGTTAAGAATTTTTTTTCTTGCTACGCCGTTTAGCGATCAGGTTAATCCTTTTTTTTATTGCTAGATCGGGCGATTCTGAACGCAGCGATACCAAATATGTGTAGGTTTGATTTTTTTTTATTGATTTATTTTGAATGGGGCAAAAGGGGGATGATTTAAACTTTTATATTTTTTTAACTTTTTTTTTAATTTTTTTTTTACTTTTGCCATGCTTCAATAGCCTCCATGGGAGGCTAGAAGCTGGCACAACTCGATCGGCTCTGCTACATAGCAGCGATCATCAGATCGTTGCTATGTAGCCTAATAACAGGCTTGCTATGAGCGCCGACCACTGGGTGGCGCTCACAGCTAGCCAGGATCAGTAATCATAGAGGTCTCAAAGACCTCTATGGTTACCATTCTGATGCATTGCCGACCCCCGATCATGTGACAGGGGTCAGCGATGTGCTCATTTCCGGCCACATGCGCTTGACAACGGTATTTAACTAGTTAATGGCGGCGGGTGAATCGTGATTTCACCCGCCGCTATTGCGGGCACATGTCAGCTGTTCAAAACAGCTGACATGTCCCGGCTTTGATGCGGGATCACCGCCGGAGCCCTGCATCAAAGCGGGGAATCTGACCTCGGACGTACTATCCCGTCCGAGGTCAGAAAGGGGTTAAAGTGCTCACCACACCTCTAGATAAATTTGTTGTAGTTTACAAAATGGGGTCACTCAACTCTTAAGGGACATCAGGGGCTCTGCAAACACAAAATGGTGTCCGGTATCTGTTCCAATTTTGCGCTCAAAAAGTTAAATAGTGCTCCTTTCCTACCAAACCCTGCCGTCCGCCCAGGCAGTAGGTTTCCATCTACTATGGATTATCGACGTACTCGGAAGACACTGCACAACAAATTTTGGAGTCCATTTTCTCCTGTAAAGCTTGTTAAAACAAAAAACTGAGGTTAAATAAATTTTTGTCGAAAGCATAATATTTGTATTTTTTCCTTCCACAATTGCTGTGAAGCTGCTGAAGAGTTAATAAACCTCTTGAACGTGGTTTTCAGCACTTTGAGGGGTGCAGTATTTAAAATGGTGTCAATTTGGGTACTCTGTCACATAAACCCCTCACAGTAACTAAGCGTGATGCGGTCCCTACAATATGATTTTGTAAATTTTGCTGGAATAATGAGAAACTGCTGATAACCTTTTAAACCTTCTAATGTACTAACAAAATAAAGGCTGTTTAATAAATTATGCTTATGTAAAGTAGGCATGTAATAAATGTTTAGTGTGATATAACGCTGGTTTAATGGCATAAAAATTATGTTTGAAAACTGCAAAATTTTCAAAATGTTTGCCAAATATACGATATTTTAACAAATAAACGCAAAAAATATTGACCTAACTTTACCTGTACAACGTGACGAAAAAAAACAATGTGTTAACCTCGAAAAATTGATATACCGTATATACTCGAGTATAAGCCGAGATTTTCAGCCCAAATTTTTGGGCTGAAAGTGCCCCTCTCGGCTTATACTCGAGTCAATGTGGGTGGCAGGGTCGGCGGGTGAGGGGGTGGGGGCGCTGAGGTATACTTACCTAGTCCCAGCGATCCTCGCGCTGTCCCTGCCGTCCCACGGGCTTCTGTGCTGCAGCTTCTTCCCCTCTTCAGCGGTCACGTGGGACCGCTCATTAGAGATATGAATAAGCGGCTCCACCTCCCATAGGGGCGGAGCCGCCTATTCATTCCTCTAATCAGCGGTGCCGCTGACAGGAAGAGCTGCGGCACCGAAGACCAGGCAGAGGGACAGCGCGAGGATCGCCAGGACTAGGTAAGTATAGCATATTCACCTGTCCTCGTTCCAGCCGCCGGGCGCCGCTCCATCTTCACGGCCGGCGCCTCCATCTTCCCGGCGTCTGCGCTCTGACTGTTCAGGCAGAGGGCGCGATGACGCATACAGTGTGCGCGGCGCCCTCTGCCTGATCAGTCAGAGCAGAGACGCCGGGAAGATGGAGGCGCCGGAACGAGACGCCGGGAGCTGCAATCAAGGGAGGTGAGTATGTGGTTTTTTTTTTATTGCAGCAGCGGCGGCAGAGATTTCTATGGGGCACAATGAACGGTGCAGAGCACCGTATATGGCACAGCAATGGGGCACAATGAACGGTGCAAAGCACCGTATATGGCACAGCAATGGGGCACAATGAACGGTGCAGAGCACCGTATATGGCACAGCAATGGGGCACAATGAACGGTGCAGAGCACCGTATATGGGCACAGATATGGGGCACAATGAACGGTGCAGAGCACCGTATATGGCACAGCAATGGGGCACAATGAACGGAGCAGAGCACCGTATATGGGCACAGATATGGGGCACAATGAACGGTGCAGAGCACTGTATATGGCACAGCAATGGAGCACAATGAACGGTGCAGAGCACCGTATATGGCACAGCAATGGGGCACAATGAACGGTGCAGAGCACCGTATATGGCACAGCAATGGGGCACAATGAACGGTGCAGAGCACTGTATATGGGGCACAGCTATGGGGAAATAATGAACGGTGTAGAGCACTATATGGCACAGCTATGGGGAAATAATGATCTATTTTTATTTTTGAAATTCACCGGTAAATGCTGCATTTCCACCCTAGGCTTATACTCGAGTCAATAAGTTTTCCCAGTTTTTTGTGGCAAAATTAGGGGGGTCGGCTTATACTCGGGTCGGCTTATACTCGAGTATATACGGTATATCTCTCCCCACCATTATTTTGTATAATGTACCATATGTACTGTATTTTGCGGATTATAAGATGCACTGGATCACAAGACGCACCCCAAATGGGGTGGAAAAAAAGGAAAGAAAAAAGTTTTGAATAAAATGGTGATGCGTCTTATACTCCCTTTGAATGGTAGCTTAGCTGAGGGGCGGCTGTTGTGGAGTGGGGTCACAGGAGGCAGGGTCGCTACTTCAGGAGGGTGGCGGCAGCAGGAGCGGAGTGATGCCACTCCACCGCTGTCCTTCTCAGATTATGAGATGCACCCACGTTTTCCTCCCACATTTGAAGGAAACAAGTGCTACTTATAATCCAAACTTATGGTACTTTTATGAACATTGCTCACAAACCCCCTGGTAGAGGATCTGTTTCTGCCTTAAGAGGCTTTCTGAAATATTATCAATAAAATACTTTTGAAACTAAATGAATGTTGGGAAAATGTATTAACAGGCATGAATTGATACACATTACAATCACAACAAGAGTAAAAGCCCCTTAACTTATCCCTTTCTGCCTAGAAAAATTGTGGGCCAAGTGAAATGGCTACATATAGGTTTATCCTTTTGATTGTAAATATGGGCAAGAAAAATTAAAATGACCTGTATGCAATGGAAGGAATAGAACTAAGCAACAGCATGTGTGAAAAAGACTGATATATTAATAGATCAAAGACTGCCCATGAGTCAACAGTGTTATGCAGCAGCAAAAAAGGCACACACAGTTCTAGGATATATTAAGAGATCATGAACATGTCATCTATATACTGCGTCCAGAAGAAAACGCAGTCCACATATCTGCATTGATCCAACAGGAAGAGGTCCCTCTCCCACAGCCCTTCCTGAAAATGATTGCAAACACAAATTATTTGGTATTATTATCTTCATTTAATTTGTCTTAAATGAAAAAACACAAAAGAGAATGAAGCAAAAAGCAAAACATTGATCATTTCACACAAAACTCCAAAAATGGGCCAGACAAAAGTATTGGCACCCTCAGCCTAATACTTGGTTGCACAACCTTTAGCCAAAATAACTGCGACCAACCGCTTCCGGTAACCATCAATGAGTTTCTTACAATGCTCTGCTGGAATTTTAGACCATTCTTCTTTGGCAAACTGCTCCAGGTCCCTGATATTTGAAGGGTGCCTTCTCCAAACTGCCATTTTTAGATCTCTCCACAGGTGTTCTATGGGATTCAGTTCTGGACTCATTGCTGGCCACCTTAGAAGTCTCCAGTGCTTTCTCTCAAACCATTTTCTAGTGCTTTTTGAAGTGTGTTTTGGGTCATTGTCCTGCTGGAAGACCCATGACCTCGGAGGGAGACCCAGCTTTCTCACACTGGACCCTACATTATGCTGCAAAATTTGTTGGTAGTCTTCAGACTTCATAATGCCATGCACACGGTCAAGCAGTCCAGTGCTAGAGGCAGCAAAGCAACCCCAAAACATCAGGGAACCTCCGCCATGTTTGACTGTAGGGACCGTGTTCTTTTCTTTGAATGCCTTTTTTTTTCTCCTGTAAACTCTATGTTGATGCCTTTGCCCAAAAAGCTCTACTTTTGTCTCATCTGACCAGAGAACATTTTTCCAAAACATTTTAGGCTTTTTCAGGTAAGTTTTGGCAAACTCCAGCCTGGCTTTTTTGTGTCTCGGGGTAAAAAGTGTGGTCTTCCTGGGTCTCCTACCATACAGTCCCTTTTCATTCAGACGCCGACGGATAATACGGGTTGACACTGTTGTACCCTCGGACTGCAGGACAGCTTGAACTTGCTTGGATGTTAGTCGAGGTTCTTTATCCAACATCCACACAATCTTGCATTGAAATTTCTTGTCAATTTTTCTTTTCCGTCCACATCTAGGGAGGTTAGCCACAGTGCCATGTTCTTTAAACTTCTTGATGACACTGCGCACGATAGACACAAGAACATTCAGGTCTTTGGAGATGGCTTGTAGCCTTGAGATTGCTTATGCTTCCTCACAATTTGGTTTCTCAAGTTCTCAGACAGTTCTTTGGTCTTCTTTCTTTTCGCCATGCTCAATGTGGTACACACAAGGACACAGGACAGAGGTTGAGTCAACTTTAATCCATGTCAACTGGCTGCAAGTGTAATTTAGTTATTGCCAACACCTGTTAGGTGCCACAGGTAAGTTACAGGTGCTGTTAATTACACAAATTAGAGAAGCATCACATGATTTTTCGAACAGTGCCAATACTTTTGTCCACCCCCTTTTTTATGTTTGGTGTGGAATTATATCCAATTTGGCTTTAGGACAATTCTTTTTGTGTTTTTTTCATTTAAGACAAATTAAATGAAGATAATAATACCAAACAATTTGTGTTTGCAATCATTTTCAGGAAGAAACTGAGTATTATCTGACAGAATTGCAGGGGTGTCAATACTTTTGGCCATGACTGTAAGATGTGGCATTGGTGTAGGCGTTCTCAAGGGTTTTATCAATTTCATAAATGGATTTCTGATTGAGTTGGATAAGTAGCTCCATGCGTTTTCTAGAGGTGTCATTGCAGAGACATTCCCATTCCTTAATGAAGTTCTCATCCTCAACAACAAAAGACAGTATAACTCGTACACGTAATCCCCTGGGCATTAGATTTTGAGGATATATAGTTTTCCAAAAAAGGTTTTCCTCCACCATAGCTTTGTTCATTTTAATAGATTTTTAATGGTATTGGAAACAGAATCAATCTGTAAACCAACAGACACTGGTGCCAAGGCACCACCATTACCAAACACTTCTTTAAAGGGGACCTGTCACCCCCTCCCAGGCGTTTGTAACTAAAAGACCCACCTTGAGCAGCAGTAATGCTGCATTCTGACAACGTGGCTCTTTTAGTTCGGGTCCCTGGCATTGCTTAACGAATAGTTTTTGAAATTTGTTCCTCATACCGTGAAATAGCCACGGGGGCAGGTCTTTCCCCCCTAATCCAGATGCCTCACAGCCGTCAATCATGGCCTCTGCGCGCCGAGCGCCACCTCCTCTTCCTTCATTAGCATCCCCAGGGCCTGCGCAGTTATTTTTTTTTCATGCATTCGCACTTGCGATGCCCTTCGAACTTACAGCGCAGGCGCCGGGGATGCTAATGAAGGAAGAGGAGACTGCACCCAGCGCGCAGAAGCCATGATTGATGGCTGTGAGGCGTCTGGATTAGGGGGGAAAGACCTGCCCCTGTTGCGATTTCACGGTATGAGGGACACATTTCAAAAAACGATTCTTTTAGCAGTGCCAGGGACCCGAAACTAAAAGAGCCACCTTGTCAGAATACAGCATTACTGCTGCACAAGATGGCTCTATTAGTTACAAACGCCTGGGGGGTGCGGCGGTGACAGGTTCCCTTTAATTCGTCCCTGCCAAGAAATTTCCTTGCTTTGAGATCCTTATCCATGGTGGAGAGAGCCTGTGCAGAACACAGCAGGAATATTAAGAAAAATTACACATTGAGAATCGCAATAGTATATGCTGAAAAGTACTGTATGCAGTATCAAGGAATAAAAATAGGTATACATATACTTGCTTATGGAGATAAATGGCAGACCATTCAGAAACAAGATCATTAAATAAGGAGGAACAACAGAACGACACAGTAAAAAAAGATGAAAAGACAGTAATTAAGGGTAAAACATTGTTTTATATTTTGTACTTATACGATATTACTACCATTTTTGTATCATACTGTCACCTTGTATATTTGGTCCATTATCCTTGATTCTTGTCAGTAATACCTGGTCACTTTTGGTGAGCAAGCACTCACTGTATGTTGTTAGTGCCACCCTTTTACCACTTTTTTGTTTTAATAAACAGTGTTTTACCCTTCATAATTACTGTATTTTCATCTTTTTTTGACCTTAGAGATGCCCTTAATCTGGTTGACTGGGACAATGTCCTCAGAAATAAGAATACAGATAATAAATAATAAGAACATCCTAACTAGGCACTGTAAGCGGTTTATACCTTGTGAGAATAAAAGGACAAGAAATAGGAAAACTGGCTAAATAAGATTAAAACAGATAAATCTCCGGGTCCGGATGGCATACACCCACGAGTACTAAGAGAACTAAGTAATGTAATAGACAAATCATTATTTCTTATATTTAGTGACTCTATAGCGACGGGGTCTGTTCCACAGGACTGGCGCATAGCAAATGTGGTACCAATATTCAAAAAGGCCTCTAAAAGTGAACCTGGAAATTATAGGCCAGTAAGTCTAACCTCTATTGTTGGTAAAATATTTGAAGGGTTTCTGAGGAATGTTATTCTGGATAATCTCAATAACTGTCTAACTCCATATCAGCATGGGTTTATGAGGAATCGCTCCTGTCAAACCAATCTAATCAGTTTTTATGAAGAGGTAAGCTATAGACTGGACCAAGGTGAGTCATTGGACGTGGTATATCTTGATTTTTCCGAAGCGTTTTACACCGTGCCACACAAGAGGTTGGTACACAAAATGAGAATGCTGAGTCTTGGGGAAAATGTGTGTAAATGGGTAACTGGCTTAGTGATAGAAAGCAGAGGGTGGTTATAAATGGAATATTCTCTAACTGGGTCACTGTGACCAGTGGGGTACCGCAGGAGTCAGTGTTGGGACCTGTTCTCTTCAACATATTTATTAATGATCTGGTAGAAGGTTTACACAGTAAAATATCGATATTTGCAGATGATACAAAACTATGTAAAGCAGTCAATAGAAGAGAATATAGTATTCTACTACAGATGAATATGGATAAGTTGGAAATGTAGGCCGAGAGGTTGCAGATGCAATTTTACAATGATAAATGTAAGGTTATACACATGGGAAGAAGGAATCAATATCACCATTACACACTGAACGGGAAACCACTGGGTAAATCTGACATGGAGAAGGACCTGGGGATCCTAGATAATTTTAAACTTACCTGGAGCAGCCAGTGCCAGGCAGCAGCTGCCAAGGCAAACAGGATCATGGGGTGCATTAGAAGAGGTCTGGATACACATGATGAGAGCATTATACTGCCTCTGTACAAATCCCTGGTTAGACCACACATGGAGTATTGTGTACAGTTTTGGGCACCGCTGCTCAGGAACGATATAATGGAACTAGAGCGAGTACAAAGGAGTGCAACAAAATTAATAAAGGGGATGGGGGAACTACAATACCTCGAGAGATTAGCAAGAACAGTAATTAGACCTACTGGTAATTGTATTTCCAGGAATCCATCCTGACAGCACACTGGAGGACGTCTGTTGTGAATTCTGTTGTCAGGCTCCCTCCTGTGGTCATGAATGGTACTTCGGCTGGTTCTGTCCATGGACTTTCTCTGGTGCCTGTGGGTGTTTCTGAGTTTCCTTCCACAGGTGACGAGGCTAATTCGTTAGTGGGCTGCTCTATTTAACTCCGCTTAGATCTTTGCCCCATGCCAGCTGTCAATGTTGTACTATGGCTCTAGTTCGCTCCTGGATCGTTCTGAGTTCCTGTTGCTCCAGCAGAAGCTAAGTTCCTCTGTGCTATTTTGCTTGTTTGCTATTTTTTCTTGTCCAGCTTGCTTTTGTCTATATTGCCTTGCTTGCTGGAAGCTCTGGGAAGCAGAGGGGCGCCTCCCGCACCGTGAGTCGGTGCGGAAGGTATTTTTCCCTGCACTCTCTGCGTGGTCTTTTGTAGGTTTTTGTGCTGACCGCAAAGTAACCTTTTCTATCCTCGGTCTGTTCAGTAAGTCGGGCCTCACTTTGCTAAATCTATTTCATCTCTGTGTTCGTATTTTCATCTTTACTCACAGTCATTATATGTGGGGGGCTGCCTTTTCCTTTGGGGAATTTCTCTGAGGCAAGGCAGGCTTTGTTTTTCTATCTTCAGGGCTAGCTAGTTTCTTAGGCTGTGCCGAGTTGCATAGGGAGCATTAGGCGCAAACCACGGCTATTTCTAGTGTGTTTTGATAGGTTTAGGGATTGCGGTCAGCAGAGTTCCCACGTCCCAGAGCTCGTTCTTATTATCTGTAACTATCTGGTCCATTATTTGTCCAAACCACCGGATCATAACAGTACAGCTGGCCAAAAGTATTGATGCATCTCAATAGAGGGATAAGTGAAGCTCTGAGACCATTTTTTTTTCTTTGCAGCGTGTTCTGTCTCACTTTTCCCCTTTACCTCTGGGTGGTTCAGAACACAGGTGTAGACATGGACATTGAAGGTATGTCCTCTTGGATGGATAATCTCACTGCAAGGGTACAAAACATTCAAGATTTTGTGATTCAGAATCCGATGTCAGAGCCTAGGATTCCAATCCTGATTTATTTTTTGGTGATAGATCTAAGTTCTTGAATTTCAAAAATAATTGTAAATTGTTTCTAGCTTTGAAACCTCGCTCCTCAGGTGATCCTGTTCAACTGGTAAGGATCATTATTTCCTTATTACGTGGCGACCCTCAAGACTGGGCATTTTCTCTTGCGCCAGGAGACACGGCATTGCGTGATGTAGATGCGTTTTTCCTGGCGCTCGGATTGCTTTATGACGAACCTAATTCAGTGGATCAGGCAGAGAAAATCTTGTTGGCTCTATGTCAGGGTCAGGATGAAGCAGAGATATATTGTCAGAAGTTTAGAAAGTGGTCTGTGCTCACTCAGTGGAATGAATGTGCCCTGGCAGCTATCTTCAGAAAGGGTCTCTCCGAAGCCCTTAAATATGTCATTGTGGGATTTCCCATGCCTGCTGGTCTGAATGAGTCTATGTCTTTGGCTATTCAGATCGATCGGCGCTTGCGTGAGCGTAAAACTGTGCATCATTTGGCGGTACTATCTGAGCATGGGCCTGAGCCTATGCAGTGTGATAGGACTTTGACCAGAGCTGAATGGCAGGAACACAGACGTCAGAATGGGCTGTGTTTTTACTGTGGTGACTCCACTCATGCTATCTCCGATTATCCTAAGCGCACTAAGCGGTTCGCTAAGTCTGCCACCATTGGTACGGTACAGTCTAAATTTCTTTTGTCCGTTACTCTAATTTGCTCTTTGTCGTCCTATTCTGTTATGGCATTTGTGGATTCAGGCGCTGCCCTGAATTTGATGGACTTGGAGTATGCTAGGCGCTGTGGTTTTTTCTTGGAGCCCTTGCAGCATCCTATTCCATTGAGAGGAATTGATGCTACGCCTTTGGCCAAGAATAAGCCTCAGTACTGGACCCAATTGACCATGTGCATGGCTCCTGCACATCAGGAGGATATCCGTTTTTTGGTGTTACATAATCTGCATGATGTGGTCGTTTTAGGGTTACCATGGCTACAGGTCCATAATCCAGTGTTGGACTGGAAATCTATGTCTGTGTCCAGCTGGGGTTGCCAGGGGGTACATGGTGATGTTCCATTTTTTTCAATTTCGTCTTCTACTCCTTCTGAAGTTCCGGAGATTTTGTCGGATTATCAGGATGTATTTGATGAGCCCAAAGCCAGTGCCCTACCTCCTCATAGGGATTGCGATTGTGCAATTAATTTGATTCCTGGTAGTAAGTTTCCTAAGGGCCGATTGTTCAATTTATCTGTGCCAGAACACGCCGCTATGCGGAGTTATATAAAGGAATCCTTGGAGAAAGGCCATATTCGCTCATCGTCAACACCGTTGGGAGCAGGGTTCTTTTTTGTGGCCAAGAAGGATGGTTCTTTGAGACCTTGTATTGATTACCGCCTTCTTAATAAAATTACAGTCAAATTTCAGTATCCTTTGCCGTTGCTGTCCGACTTGTTTGCTCGTATTAAAGGGGCTAGTTGGTTTACCAAGATAGACCTTCGAGGGGCGTGTAATCTTGTGCGTATTAAACGGGGCGATGAATGGAAAACAGCATTTAACACGCCCGAGGGCCATTTTGAGTACCTGGTGATGCCATTCGGGCTTTCCAATGCTCCATCACTGTTTCAGTCTTTTATGCATGACATCTTCCGAGAGTACCTGGATAAATTCCTGATTGTGTATTTGGATGATATTTTGGTCTTTTCGGATGATTGGGAGTCTCATGTGAAGCAGGTCAGAATGGTGTTCCAGGACATTCGTGCTAATTCCTTGTTTGTGAAGGGGTCAAAGTGTCTCTTTGGAGTTCAGAAGGTTTCATTTTTGGGGTTCATTTTTTCCCCTTCTACTGTCGAGATGGACCCTGTTAAAGTCCAGGCCATTCATGATTGGACTCAGCCGACATCTGTGAAGAGCCTCCAAAAGTTCCTGGGCTTTGCTAATTTTTATCGTCGCTTCATCTCTAATTTTTCTAGTGTTGCTAAACCGTTGACTGATTTGACCAAGAAGGGTGCTGATGTGGTCAATTGGTCTTCTGCGGCCGTGGATGCTTTTCAGGAATTGAAGCGTCGTTTTTCTTCTGCCCCTGTGTTGTGCCAGCCAGATGTTTCGCTCCCGTTTCAGGTTGAGATTGATGCCTCTGAGATTGGGGCAGGGGCTGTTTTGTCGCAAAAAAGTTCTGATGGCTCAGGAATGAAGCCATGTGCTTTCTTTTCTAGAAAGTTTTCGCCTGCTGAGCGCAATTATGATGTTGGTAATCGAGAATTGTTGGCCATGAAGTGGGCATTCGAGGAGTGGCATCATTGGCTTGAAGGAGCCAAGCATCGCGTGGTGGTCTTGACAGATCACAAAAATTTGACTTATCTTGAGTCTGCCAAACGGTTGAATCCGAGACAGGCTCGATGGGCGTTGTTTTTCTCCCGTTTTGATTTTGTGGCTTCGTACCTTCCGGGCTCTAAGAATGTGAAGGCTGATGCCCTGTCAAGGAGTTTTGTGCCTGACTCTCCGGGTGTTTCTGAGCCGGCAGGTATTCTCAAAAAGGGGATAATTTTGTCTGCCATCTCCCCTGATTTGCGGCGGGTGCTGCAAAAATTTCAGGCTGATAGACCTGACTGTTGCCCAGCAAAGAAACTGTTTGTCCCTGATAAATGGACTAATAGAGTTATCTCTGAGCTTCATTGTTCGGTGTTGGCTGGGCATCCTGGAATCTTTGGTACCAGAGATTTGGTGGCTAGATCCTTTTGGTGGCCGTCTTTGTCACGGGATGTGCGTGCTTTTGTGCAGTCCTGTGGGACTTGTGCTCGGGCTAAGCCCTGCTGTTCTCGTGCTAGTGGGTTGCTTTTGCCCTTGCCGGTCCCGAAGAGGCCCTGGACGCATATTTCTATGGATTTTATTTCGGATCTCCCCGTCTCTCAAAAGATGTCAGTCATTTGGGTGGTTTGTGATCGCTTTTCTAAGATGGTCCATTTGGTACCCTTGTCTAAATTGCCTTCCTCCTCTGATTTGGTGCCATTGTTTTTCCAGCATGTGGTTCGTTTGCATGGCATCCCGGAGAACATCGTTTCGGACAGAGGTTCCCAGTTTGTTTCGAGGTTTTGGCGATCCTTTTGTGCTAGGATGGGCATTGATTTGTCTTTTTCCTCGGCTTTCCATCCTCAGACAAATGGCCAAACCGAACGAACTAATCAGACGTTGGAAACATATCTGAGATGCTTTGTTTCTGCTGATCAGGATGATTGGGTGTCCTTTTTGCCGTTGGTTGAGTTTGCCCTTAATACTCGGGCCAGCTCGGCTACTTTGGTTTCGCCGTTTTTCTGCAATTCTGGTTTCCATCCTCGTTTCTCTTCAGGGCAGGTTGAGTCTTCGGACTGTCCTGGTGTAGATACTGTGGTGGATAGGTTGCAGCAGATTTGGACTCATGTGGTGGACAATTTGACATTGTCCCAGGAGAAGGCTCAACGTTTCGCTAACCGCCGGCGCTGTGTGGGTCCCCGACTTCGTGTTGGGGAATTAGTTTGGTTGTCGTCTCGTTATGTTCCTATGAAGGTTTCCTCTCCTAAGTTTAAGCCTTGTTTCATTGGTCCGTATAAAATTTCTGAGGTTATCAATCCTGTGTCATTTCGTTTGGCCCTTCCAGATTCTTTTGCCATCCATAATGTGTTCCATAGGTCGTTATTGCGGAGATACGTGGCGCCTGTGGTGCCATCCGTTGACCCTCCTGCTCCGGTGTTGGTTGAGGGGGAGTTGGAGTATGTGGTGGAGAAGATTTTGGATTCTCGTATTTCGAGACGGAAACTCCAGTACTTGGTCAAGTGGAAGGGTTATGGTCAGGAGGATAATTCCTGGGTTTTTGCCTCTGATGTTCATG
Source organism: Ranitomeya imitator (assembly GCF_032444005.1). Classification (NCBI taxonomy): domain Eukaryota; kingdom Metazoa; phylum Chordata; class Amphibia; order Anura; family Dendrobatidae; genus Ranitomeya; species Ranitomeya imitator. The sequence continues at coordinate 807,377,569 of NC_091282.1, read as the reverse complement.
CGGCTGATCTGGTTCGTGCCTTTCATTTGGCTCATCCTGGTCGGCCTGGGGGCTCTCGTGAGGGTTCGGTGACCCCTCCTCAAGGGGGGGTACAGTTGTGAATTCTGTTGTCAGGCTCCCTCCTGTGGTCATGAATGGTACTTCGGCTGGTTCTGTCCATGGACTTTCTCTGGTGCCTGTGGGTGTTTCTGAGTTTCCTTCCACAGGTGACGAGGCTAATTCGTTAGTGGGCTGCTCTATTTAACTCCGCTTAGATCTTTGCCCCATGCCAGCTGTCAATGTTGTATTATGGCTCTAGTTCGCTCCTGGATCGTTCTGAGTTCCTGTTGCTCCAGCAGAAGCTAAGTTCCTCTGTGCTATTTTGCTTGTTTGCTATTTTTTCTGTCCAGCTTGCTTTTGTCTATATTGCCTTGCTTGCTGGAAGCTCTGGGACGCAGAGGGGCGCCTCCCGCACCGTGAGTCGGTGCGGAAGGTATTTTTCCCTGCACACTCTGCGTGGTCTTTTGTAGGTTTTTGTGCTGACCGCAAAGTAACCTTTTCTATCCTCGGTCTGTTCAGTAAGTCGGGCCTCACTTTGCTAAATCTATTTCATCTCTGTGTTTGTATTTTCATCTTTACTCACAGTCATATGTGGGAGGCTGCCTTTTCCTTTGGGGAATTTCTCTGAGGCAAGGTAGGCTTTGTTTTTCTATCTTCAGGGCTAGCTAGTTTCTTAGGCTGTGCCGAGTTGCATAGGGAGCGTTAGGCGCAATCCACGGCTATTTCTAGTGTGTTTTGATAGGTTTAGGGATTGCGGTCAGCAGAGTTCCCACGTCCCAGAGCTCGTCCTTATTATCTGTAACTATCTGGTCCATTATTTGTCCAAATCATAACAGACGTCCTTCTTATCCTTGATGGGACAGGAACTCGAGAGGTTATAAGGACCCTCCCCCTACCACCCTTCAGTGCTTTTCCAAAGTAACACATCTGGATGGATGCAAAAACACAGGTTTATTTCAACAAAATAATCAATCATACAAATGTTACATCACATGAGTATAAAGATCATACATTAGGGAGGGAACTAATAGTGCTGTCAGGATGGATTCCTGGAAATACAATTACCAGTAGGTCTAATTACTGTTTTCCAGTTCACCACCTGACAGCACACTGGAGAAATACCAAAGGAGACTGGTATTTAGGGAGGGACCACTCCTTGCAGTACCTTTCTACCGAAAGCCACCTGAGGTGACACATCTAACTTATAGTGTTTAGAAAAGGTACTAAGGCTAGACCATGATGCAGCTCTGCAGATTTGATCTGCCGCCGCCGCCGCCCCCCCCCTTTCTCTGCCAATGACGTGGCCATGGCCCTAGATGAATGGGCTTTGATGTTGACCGGGGAATTCTGCCCTCTAGCTTAATAAGCTAAATTGATTGTGGATTTTATCCACCGTGCGATAGTCGCTTTAGACGCTTTTCTACCTTTATTTGGACCCCTGAACTGGACGAAGAAATTGTTGTCCCGTCTCCAGGGTCTGGATAAATCGAGGTACCTGAGCACCGAGTCTCTTACGTCTAAGTTGTGGTAAAATCTTTCCTTCTGATTTTTAGGGAACTGGCAAAATGATGGTAAAACAATCTCTTGATTCATATTGGAATCTGACACAACTTTAAGGAGAAAAGCCGGATCGAGTCTGAGTACTAAATTATCCTCGAATATCTGCAAATATGGATTCTGCACCGACAGAGCCTGTAGTTCCCCCAATCTTTTTGCCGACGTGATCGCAACTAAAAATGCAGTTTTAAGGGAGAGTTTATTAATTTGTATATCCCCTGTTACATCCCACGCCTGTTCACATAGGAAATTTAGAACCAAGTTCAGATCCCACGGCGGGACTGACCTTCTAATCAATGGATTTAATCTTTGGACTGCTCTAGAGAAACGGCTAATCCAGGGATGGGCAGATAGGGAAGAATCGAAGAATACACTCAGGGCCGCTATCTGGACCCTTAATGTACTTGATCTAAGACCTTTTTGAAACCCTAACTGCAGAAAGTCAAGAATCTTGGGGATATTTGGATGGTCAGTATCAACTGTCGTCTCTCCGCAAAACCCTCAGAATCGCTTCCATATTTTCGTATAGATAGCCGATGTCACCGGCTTTCTGCTGGCTTGAAGGGTAGAAATGACAATCTGAAAGCCCTTTTGCTCTCAAGACCTTCCGTTCAGGATCCAGGCCGCCAGCTGAAGTGCTCTTGGATTCTGGTGTAGAACTGGACCTTGTAGAAGATCCTCTCTTTCTGGTAACAGGAGGGGTTCTTCCACTTCTTCCTTAACAATGGAAACCAACTGCGTTTCGGCCAGTGAGGAGCTATGAGTATGACTTTGGCCCCGTCCTCGCAGATCTTTCTGAGTGTCCTCGGGATCATCACTAGAGGAGGGAATGCATACAGAAAACCGCGGTTCCAGGGTTGTGAGAAGGCATCGATCGCGGCTGGACTCTCCCAAGCGTTTAGGGAGTAGAAGATCTTGAGCTTCGCATTTCCTTTTGTAGCAAATAGGTCCACCGTCGGCATCCCCCAACGTTGACACAGATCTCCGAACATCTCGCTGTTCAATTCCCACTCCGTGGGGGATACGCTTTTCCTGCTGAGGAAATCTGCCAACTGGTTCTTGGAGCCCTCCAGGTGGATCGCCGAGATTGACAGAACCGACCTTTCTGCCCACCTGAATATCTGTTCCGCCAGGTCTTGTAACGCCAGATGTCTTGGACCCCCTTGATGCCGCAGGAAGGCTACCGTTGTCGTGTTGTCTGAGAAGACCTTTACGTGTTTGTTCTGCAGCAGATGCTGCGCCGCCGTCAAGACTTCCCAAACCGCCTGTAGTTCTCTGTGGTTCGATGACTGGTTGCTGTCTTCCTTTTCCCAGCGACCTTGAAAATATCTTCCCAGTACATGACCTCCCCAACCGAGCTGACTGGCATCTGTTGTAACTGATACGCTTGGTGTTTGAAGCCATGGCACCCCCAGTCGGAGGTTTCTGGGAAGAGTCCACCACACCAGAGATCTTTTGACCTGCGGAGTAAGGCTCAGGGTCCGGTTCCGTGAGTTCTGCCTTCTGTTCCAGCTCCTCAGAACTCCCCTCTGAAGCTGTCGAGAATGAAACTGGCTCCATCTTACGCAAGGGATACAGGCCGTCATCAGACGAGAAGTTACGGATCTTCTTTATTATGCCCTTTAGCCTGTCTTCTGGAAGAAAGGACATTCTTGCTTGCGAATCGAGCATGACTCCCAAGAATTTTATTCTGGGTTTTGGGATTAGATCTGATTTCTCCCAATTTATAATCCATCCCAGATTCTCTAGTGTTGAGATGAGGGACTGACAGTTGATTCTGAGCTGGACTTCTGAATCTGCCGCTATTAAGAAGTTGTCTAAGTAGGGAACCACCATTATATCCTGATTCCTCAGGAAAGCGACTACTTCCACCATAAGTTTTGTAAAAACCCTGGGAGCGGAAGCCAGGCCGAAGGGGAGACAGCGGAATTGGAAATAGAAGATCTTTCCTTCCAAGATTACCGCGAACCGCAGGAACCTCTGATGATTTAGATAAATGGGTACATGGTAATATGCACTCTTTAAGTCTAGAGTGCACATTACCATGTCTTTTCCCAACAAAGGGATGGTAGACCGAATCGACTCCATCTTGAACCTTTTGTAAAGGACCCAATTGCTCAGATGTTTCAAGTTTATAATCGTTCTCGATTCTCCCGATGGTTTTGTTATCGAGAAGAGATTGGAGTAGTGACCCCTGCCCTCTTCCCGAGGGGGTACCGGAACAATAGCCGCCATTTTTAAAAGGTCTTGAATATCTGACCACATGGGGGATGACAGCTTTAGATGGGAGCTGGACACTAGGAATCTTTCGGGAGGAAGAGATGTAAATTCTATTTTGTACCCCTGGGATACTATCTCTAAGACCCATGGACTTGTTGTGATCTCTCTCCATCCTCCCAGGAATCCTGTCAGACGACCCCCTACTCTGATGGCGTCATTTCCTGCGGAAGCTAGACCCTGGTCCCGAGTAGCTCGCTTCTTTATTTTTAGGCCTGTTATCCCCTCCTTTCTGGTAGCGCCATCTACCCTGTTTTCCCTTACCCCTATAATCGGGTTTTTGACTATAGCGGGGTCTCCGAAAGGGCTGGAATTTTTTAGGCTTTTCTTCCGGAAAACCTTTCTTGATATCTGCGGCTTTTTCTAAAATATCGTCGAGGACCGGTCCGAAGACCCTGCCCCCGGAAAAGGGTATAGAACATTATTTTTAGAATGCATGTCCCCCGACCAGCTCTTAAGCCAAATAGCTCTACGGGCTGCATTAGATAGAGATTGACCCCTAGCCGCGAACCTGACAGATTCTGCCGATACGTCTGCCAAGAAGGTAGTTGCTAATTTTAGCAAAGGTAGGGACTTCAGAATAGTTTCTCTGGGAGTCTTGGCTACCAGTTGATCTTGAAGATCATCTAGCCAAAGGTCCATGGAGCGGGCCACTGATGTCGCTGCGATATTAGCCCCAATGATCGCCAAGGAACTTTCCCAGGCCCTTTTTAGAAGGCCATCTGCCTTCCTGTCCATGGGCTCTTTTAAATTGGAAGAGTCTTCAAAAGGAATCGCCGTCCTTCTGGATACTTTAGCCAAAGGTATGTCTATCTTTGGAATATCGACCCACTCTCTGACTTCATCTGGATCGAACGGCAAGCGAAGTCTGAAGTCCTTAGGGATAGTCGGTCTTTTCTCGGACTCCTCCCATTCCTCCAGGATCATGGATCTGATATGGGAGTTTACAGGGAAGACTTTAAAGGTCTGTGAGCGCAAGCCCCCAAACATTTCATCTTGAACGGAGCAAGATGGCTGCGGCTACTCGATCTGCATGGTATGCCGCACTGCTTCCAACAGTTCTCCTGTGTCTGTGGCGGAGAACAAATATCTTCTCCCTTTCTCCGGGGGATCTCTACTCTCATCTTCCTCCGACCCACAGGATGATGAGTCTACGGAAGAGTAATCGACCCTCGGCCTTTTCCTTGGCCTCTCAGAAGGTGAAGGTGAGACTTGAGGGAGTACCAGACTTGAGACTGAAGCCTGAACGTCCTCCCTTATCATGGCTCTCATATTTGACATAAGAGACGCCTGTTCCTCTCCTATGGCTTTGCAGGTGCATGCTTCACATAGGGGTTTCTGCCAGGAATCCTTTAGCTTAACCGCACAGATAGGACACTTCTTATTCCTACCGGGCTTCTTAACCGAATTCTCGGACAAGGAGGCTGCCTATGAAAAAAAAAAAAAAAAAATTATATGCATATATATATATATATATATATATATATATATATATATATATATATATATATATATATACACACACACACACATATACATATATATAGCAAACACTAGCGTTCCTTTTTTTTTTTTTTTTTACAGGGCTTCCCTACTTACTAGCGCTGCCGACTCCTGCCCCTCTGCTCTAGCTGCGTCCTCCATGGTGCTCTAGAGATCGCTACTGCCCCTGCACCATACCTTTTTATTCTGTTCCTCATGTTCAAAACCAGCGCTCTCCACCGCTCTTTTCCCTGCACTTCCTGTTGCAGAGACGCCGTCCATCCCCCTCAGCCGCAAACCGGAAGTGAAGTGCGGCCGGAAAGAGAGGAAGGTGCGTCGATGATCTGGTTCCCCCAGCGGCCGCATGGAGACGCCGGCATCTGCAGAGGCCGCCGCTGGGATCGCGCGCACCAGGGGACGGGACGGAGAGATCGAGAGCCCCAGCCAGGGAGAAGCGATCCCCAAACCAGGAGCAGCGCTACACTGGTAGGCCGAGGGACCCTCGGGCGGGTGTCAGCCAGCGGGTGTCTCATGGAGGGAAGGGTGAGGCAGAGCCCCCCCGATCCACATCACCCCGCACAGAACGGCAGATCCTCTCGTCCGTTCCTATCCCTGATGGGACAGGAAAAACACTGAAGGGTGGTAGGGGGAGGGTCCTTTTAACCTCTCGTGTTCCTGTCCCATCAAGGATAAGAAGGACGTCCTCCAGTGTGCTGTCAGGTGGTGAACTGGAAATTAGGATTATTTAGTCTAGAAAAAAAGACGACTGAGGGGCAATCTAATAACCATGTATAAGTATATAAGGGGACAATACAAATAGCTCTCCG